>NW_026575146.1:69448093-70671016 GCF_905146905.1 Nyctereutes procyonoides | reverse complement strand
CGTCTAAGATAGGGGATCCCTGGGTGGCTCAGAGGTCTGGTGCTGCCTTTGGCCCAGGGCGTGGTCCTGGGGACCCGGGATCAAGTCCTGCATCAGGCTCCCTTTGGGGAGCCTGCTTCTCCCTCTGCCTATGTCTCTGTGTCTCTCATGAATAAATAACTAAAATCTTTAAAAAAAAAAAAAAAAAAAAAACACCTCTAAGATAAAGACGAAGAAAGATATTTTTTTCTGATTCAAAGTTTTATGAGATAGAATACTCCTCCAGGGTACCAGGTGAAACAGCACCAGAAGATATCAAAGAACATGTGCTAACATGGCCCCATGGGTCTCTAATCAGTAGCATCTACCTTCTCAGTGACACCACACTAAACCTGTCCTTGAGCTCTAAGCATAGAAATTGATAACAGCAAATCAGAGTTTCAGTCAGGATTTTATTGGGGTATATGCTTGAGAACAAGGGAGATAGCACAAAGGAAAGTGTTCTCAGGGGATCCCTGGGTGGCGCCGCGGTTTGGCGCCTGCCTTTGGCCTGGGGCGCGATCCTGGAGACCCGGGATCGAATCCCACATCAGGCTCCCGGTGCATGGAGCCTGCTTTTCCCTCTGCCTATGTCTCTGCCTCTCTCTCTTTCTCTCTCTGTGACTATCATAAATAAATAAAAATTTTAAAAAAAGAAAAAAAAAGGAAAGTGTTCTCAGGGACTCTCCCCAAGAAGTCCCGGAGAGCCATCATGGTGCAACTTGGTTTGGTCCAGGCTTTGCCAGTATTCATAGTAAGAATTCCTGCAACAGAAACTACTCAGGAGGCATTTCCTTTCCCTCCCCCCTTCCTCTCCTTTCCTTCCTCCTTTTCCTTCCCCCCCTTTCCTTCCCTCCCATTCCTTCCTGTTCCTTCTCTTTTTCTCTCTTTCTTTCCTTTCTTATGGAGGGAGCAAAAGAGTGCTGGATTTCATGCTCAGTGTTGAGGAAGACCGAGTCTAGTCCCTGCCCTATCACATCAGAAGACTCTCAAACCAAATTTTCCCCTTAAAAGTCTTCACTTGCAAGCGATTGAGGATTTCAACACTTTTGAGCATTAGCTTCCTCTTCTCCTGGGTGGGGCCATACAAATTAATGTCTTTTAATGTCTTAAATAGATACACCACAAAAGCTCAGTGTATGATTATACTGGCTTACTGCACATGGTAGACAAACTCTCATTTGCTTTGGTTATGATTTTGGGAAGCAAAAGGAAACTCAGTCCAATGTGGAAATTCTTCCCATGATTCACTGGTCCCTAGCCAGTGGGGGCATCTCAAGGTACCATGCACTAGCTGCCCAGACTGCTTGTTTTGGGGAGAGTATTGAGATACTCACTGCTGAGTAGATTTTGTTGGCCTGTGGTACCTCTAATTTTTTTTGAGAGAGAGATCCACCATAATTTTTCTTTTCGAGTTTCACTTTAGAACAAGATATTACAGCATTCCTATTAATTGTGATGAGCTGAGGACAATAGAAGTATTCAAATTCACCTTATTCTAATAAAGCCATGAAGTGCAATAAAAAGTTGAATTTCACCTGTAAATGTTCTCTTCTAACATTTTCAAATCTACCTAAATACAGATTTAAAAAAATATGTTTTTGTTTATTCAATTGAGAGACAGAGAGAGAGATTGAGAGCATAAGTGGGGCAGAGGGGAGAGTCAGAGTGAGAAGCAGACTACTGTTAGCTGGAGCTTGACCTGGGGCTCGACCCCCAGGCCCAGATATCGACCCGCAGACCCAGATATCATGACCTGAGCTGACGGCAGATGTTTAACCATCCTAGCTACACTGGTGCCCCCAAACTAGATTTATTTTTATGACACAATTAGAATTTCACATTAACAAAATATTAGATATATAGAAATGCAGATGGAGGAACAAGAATTTGTAGTGAAATAATATTACATATACAAAACACATATAATGGGACACCTGGGTGGCTCAGTGGTTGAGCGCCTGCCTTTGGCTCAGGCCGTGATCCTGGATTCCCTGGTTTGAGTCCCACATCGGGCTCCTTGCATGGAGCCTGCTTCTCCCTCTGCCTGTGTCTCTGCCCCCCTCTCTCTCTGTATCACTAATGAATAAATTAATTAATGAATAAATAAATTAAAAATCTTAAAAAAAACACATATAGTGAAAATGATAAATGAAAGTATAAACATCATTTTGCTCATTCACTAAAGAAAGCCTTTGACACTTCCAATTTCATATCATCAAATTTATTATTCTTGCTTAATTAAGAACACAACACAAACATGGATCTCAGGCGTTACTTTCAGGGGTACCTGAAAGTAAGATAATTTACTATAGTGATCTAATCTGGAAATCAGTAGGAACCAGTAAATCGTGCATGAAAGAATGAAGGAGGTCCTTTTGCTTTAGTGAAAGCAAGGGAGGATTATTATATTTCTCAGATTTTCTTGAAAGGAAACATTTCTTCAAATACTCAGGAGGGGGGACACCTGGGTAGCACACGGTGGAGCATCTGCCTTTGGCTCAGGTTGTGATCCCAGGGTCCTGGGATCAATTCCTGAATCATGTTCCCTGTGAGGAGCCTGTTTCTCCCTCTGCCTATATCATTGCCTCTCTCTGTGTGTCTCTCATGAATAAATAAAATCTATTTTTTTTTAAGATTTGTTATTTATTTATTCATGATAGAGAGAGAGGCAGAACACAGGCAGGGGGAGAAGCAGGCTCCATGCAGGCATCCTGACACGGGACTTGATTCTGGGTCTCCAGGATTAGGCCCTGGCCTGAAGGCGGTGCTAAACTGCTGCGCCACCTGGGCTGCCCAATAAATAAAATCTTTTTATTTTTATTTTTTTTAAAATTTATTTATGATAGTCACACAGAGATTGAGAGAGGCAGAGACACAGGCAGAGGGAGAAGCAGGCTACATGCACTGGGAGCCCGACGTGGGATTCGATCCCAGGGCTCCAGGATTGCGCCCTGGGCCAAAGGCAGGCGCCAAACCACTGCGCCACCCAGGGATCCCAATAAATAAAATCTTATAAAAAATATACAGGAGAAATATATTTTGCCTCTGAGCCCTACAGTAGCATTTATGTGCTTTGGTCTTTTTTTTTTTTTTCTTAAATAAAGATTTTATTTATCTATTCATGAGAGACAGAGAGAAAGAGGCAGAGGGAGAAACAGGCTCGATGCAGGAAGCCCGACATGGGACTCCATCCCTGGACTCCAGGATTACACCCGGGATTGAAGGCAGGGCTAAACCACTGAGCCACCGGGGCTTCCCTATGCTTTGGTCTTGAACATAGAAGAATGATGAATTAATATTATAAATCTATCATGTGGATGGCATTGGCGTGAGGTGTACAACTCCCCAACCTCTACAATATTTGTAATTAAAAAGGGGGAGTGCCCAAAAAAGGGGGGGGGGGGCGAGTGCCTGAATGCCTCATTCATTAAGTGTCTGCCTTTGGCCAAGTTGTGATCCAAGGGTCCTGGGGTCAAGCCCCACACCAGACTCCCTGCTCCACGAGGAGACTGCTTCTCCCTCTCCCTTTCCCTCTGTCTGCCACTCCTCCTGCTTGGGCATGCTCTCTCACTATCATTTGCCTGTCAAATAAATAAATAAAATCTTAAAAATGAAATAAAAGTGGATTCAAAGGGTGCCTCAGTAGCTCAACATGTTGAGTGTCCGACTCTTGATTTTAGCTCAGATCACGATCTCAAGGTTGTGAGATTGAGCCCCACATCAAGCTCTGCACAGGACTTGCAACCTGCTTTGGATTCTCTCTCTCCTTGCTCTGCCCCTCCCACCCCTGCTTACACACAACCTCTCTCTCAAAAAAAAAAAAAAAACACACACACACAAGCTTTAAAATATTAAAAAAAACAACAATGAATTCAACACAAATAATTCAGCTGGTCCATCAGGGAAAACATAGAAGAATCAGCCACTTAGCGATCTCAGCACTTTGAATTTAGCCAGGCTAACTCCAGGAAAACACAAAACATAAAATACAATCAACCATCTCCAGAGGGACACTTGAAGGGGTAAGATCACTCTAATTAGCACACTCATTTACAGCTAAACTCCCTTAGGTGCTTGCACCTTTCAACCCACTAGGATGGAAAATAAACCATCACTATAGGGAGAAAAGGGATGGAGATGCACCTTCCAACCATCTGGTGGGAGTCATGTTAACACATATGGATTACCTATTTGCAAGTGTCTAAATAAATAGAAAATTCTACTGAGGGTGATTTAATGCTCAAGTGGCCTAAATGAGGACTGCTTGAAAGACTTAATTTGTGTACTTACATATACTCCTCAAGAGAGAGTGATCTATTCAACTAAACAAACTGAGCGGGTTACATATTTTGACTGCTACTTAGAAAACTTAAAGCAAACACAAGATAATATCCATGCAGGAAACAAAAAGGGACCTTCTGAAATAGTGGCAAAAACTGAGCTCAACAATATCAACTCCTGGACATGTACCTCCTACTGCTCCACCATCTTTTTATGCTTTCTATAGGATATCCGGAAATGAGGCATTAAAATCAAATCCTCTGTCTGAGAACAAGAATTCTTGTCCCTTCAAAGATCCTTCCAGCTGGAGTAGGAATGAAATCGACGTCAGACAGATTAAAAGGAGACAAACTTAATAGGTGTACATACAGGGCATCCACAGGAATCCATACAGGAATTCCATAGATGTGGAAATTCCAAAGACTGTCAGGCAAGATGAGGTGCCAATGTCATGCTGAACTAAGGAAAAAGGACTGGGGGCCTAGAGCTTCAGAGGAAAGGAAAACATTTCACACGGCAATAAGAAGGGCACATATTGGGGATCCCTGGGTGGCGCATCGGTTTGGCGCCTGCCTTTGGCCCAGGGCGTGATCCTGGAGACCCTGGATCGAATCCCATGTCGGGCTCCTGGTGCATGGAGCCTGCTTCTCCCTCTGCCTAGGTCTCTGCCTCTCTCTCCCTATGTGACTATCATAAATAAAAATTAAAAAAAAAAAAAGTTTAAAGAAGGGCACATATTTGGTAATGACATCTTTGTCCTACCTTAGAGATGGGTCACTGAGATAAACTCTGTTAATAACTCTTATTCTGGGAAAGACCTCACCCCCCAATTTAGAATCTACTGTGTGTTTAAGGGACGGAGTAAAGGTTCTCTCAAGCCTGCAGGATCCCAAGTACCCTCAACTCAAAATCCTCACAAGGCCAATGTGGCACATTCGGGAGGTGGTGGTGGGAGCAGCATAGAGGCTGTCCTGCACTCCTTCAGTTCCGCCATCTGAAACTTCCTCAAGAGTCTCACATGTTAGAAGTTGACCTGGTAGATTGTTTCATGCCATTGATCCAGTATTTTGCTCCTAACAATAGGTCAGTTTAATCAAACTCATTTCAACGGGGGAATGGGGTAAACTAGGTGATGAACCTTAAGGAGGGCACTAGATGTAATGAGTGCTGGGAGTTAGATGCAACGGATGAATCCCTAAACTCTGTCCCATGAGCGAATAAAACACTATTTGTTAAGTAACTTGAATAAATTTGAAAGAAGAAGAGGCGACGATGCAGGTGTATTTTTAAGTTAACCCATTGATAGAATTAATGTTACTAAATGGGAATGGGTAGTAATTAGACCAAATGTTAAGGCAGTTTCTGAGGTCTAATGGTAGCCAGTTGAGCATATTTCTAGCTATTGGTCTTGAAGGATCTTCAGATAGAGTAAGGGCAAGTACAGGCAACCTCACAAATCTTCCTGGCTTCCAGTTGAAATTCCTTTGGTAATCTTTACATTGGCCGATAGAGCTCAGCACTAAGCTTGTCTATACATGAACTGTTATGATGATTTCTTTACATCCAATGATTTGCATATAGTTTTCAGAGAGCTTCAGGAAAAATCCTCTCCAGTATACCTTCCCTGATCAGGAGTCAGTGTTAGCATTGCTTAAAGGCCTGGCCACATTCTTAACCATTTTAAGGTTATTCTCTAATATGAAGTCTCTGATGTGGACTAAGTGGTGAGCAGTCCTTAAAAATTTTCTCAAATTGTAAACATTTTCAGGTTTGCTGCGTTATGAATTATGTGATAATGAGTAGGTATTGAAATATGATTAGAGGCCTTCCTGTATTGTTTACACGGGTAAGGTTTTCTCACAAGTGAATTCTCTGATGTTGAATAAGGCCTGAGATCTGGATAAAGGCCTTGTCACATTTTTCGCATTGGTAAGGTTTCTGTCCAGAATGAATTCTGTTGAGTGAGGGTTGAGCGACGGTTAAAGGCCTTCCCACATTCTTTACATTGGTAAGGTTTCTCTCCAGTACAAATTATGTAATGTATCATGAGGCCTGACCGCTGACTAAAGGCCTTACGACATTCTTGACATTGGTAAGGTTTTTCTCCAGTGTGAATTTTGTGATGTTGAATAAGGTTTGGGTACTGTCTAAAAGCCTTGCCATATTCTTTACATTTGTAAGGTTTCTCTCCTCTGTGAATTCTGTGATGTTGAGTCAAAGTTGAGTGTTCATAAAGGCCTTGCCACACTCTGAACATTTGTAAGGTTTCTCTCCTGTGAATGAATCCTGTGATGTCCAATAAGAATTGAGTGGAATTTAAAGCCCTTGCCACAATATTTACATTTGTAAGGTTTCTCTCCAGTGTAGAGTCTCTGAAGTTCAGTAAGGCTTGAGTGATAGTTAAAGGGCTTGCCACATTCTTTTTGCAAATGTAACTGTAAAGTTTCTCTCTCAAACGGATTCGCTAATGTCCATATAATAATCAGAGGTACTTCTACATTTTAACACATTCTTCACATTTGTAAGGTTTCTCTCTACCATCGATTTGCTGATGTTGAGTTAGCATTGAGGGCCCATCAAAGGCTTTGCCACATTCCTTGCAAATGTATCTTTTTCTTTTTAAAAGATCTTATTTATTTATTCATGAGAGACACAGATAGAGAAGCAGAGACATGGGCAGAGGGAGAAGCAGGCTCTATGCAAGGAACCCAATGTGGGACTGGATCCCAGGACCCAGGGATCACGCCCCAAGCCAAAGACAGACGCTCAACTTCTGAGCCACCCGGGTGTCCTGTATATTTAGTCTTGATGACTGGCTAAACGTGTTCGCTGGTTTATTACATCTGTATGTTTTTTTTCCCCACACATCAATTCTCTGATTACCACCAACACTGGGGGGTCTGGTTAAGAACTTTCACGCTTTCATTATATTTATGAGGATTCCCTCCCATAGGGACACTCTTATGTACAATAAGTTTGGAGCTTTCAGAAAGCACTTCCAATTTTTGGAAAGAAGCGTCTACACACAGCTTTGGAAGGAAGCTCTGGGTGGCATGTGAAGATATAGCTGAAAGATATCAAATAAGAGAAAAGCAAAATCATCCCATTTACTACTTTCAGAGAAGTATAATGAAAACTCCTAAAATGCATAATTAAAATTAGAGAACTTCAGCAAGATGGCTGAGAAGGAATCACCAGGACTTTATTCTTCCATGAACAAATACACTTGCGTACAACGTAGTCACCACATGGTGTAATAGGTATTTCTATTGTCATGCTGTAGCATGCATTACTTTCCTACACCTCAAAAAAATCAGGAAAAGTACCATTTCGGCTCACAATTGGCAGAGAGAAAGAAATTTAAACTTAAAATAGAAATCAACCAAATAGGTTGTAGAGTAAAAGCAGTAAAATATCTACGATAGGAAGAGTTGCTTGTAAGAAAAGATCAACAAGGGATCCCTGGGTGGCGCAGCAGTTTGGCGCCTGCCTTTGGCCCAGGGCGTGATCCTGGAGATCTGGGATCGAATCCCACATCGGGCTCCCGGTGCATGGAGCCTGCTTCTCCCTCTGCCTGTGTCTCTGCCTCTCTCTCTCTCTGTGTGTGTGTGACTATCATAAATAAATAAAAATTAAAAAAAAAAGATCAACAAAAATGACATACTTTTAACTGAATCAAGTAAGAATGAAAGAGAGAAAACCAACTAAAACCAGAAGAAATGAAAGCAGACACAGTATCAGTGATACCTTAGGAATAAAGTAATTATAAGAGGTGATGATGCATAATTACTATGCCAGTAAATAGGTATCAAAAAAGCATGTATAAATTTCAAAAAAGGTATAACCTACCTGACTCCACCATGGGGAAATATTAGAAAAAAACAATCTCAACTGATCTACAACTACTGAGTAGCTTGAAAAAGCAATAAAATAAATAAAATAAAATAAAATAAAATAAAATAAAATAAAATAAAATAAAATAAAAAAACACCCTAAGAAAGAAAAGCCCTGTGTCAGATGAATTCACCGGATAATTCAAACAAACATTTAATGAGAAAGTACTTCATGATCTCCTCCAACATTTCCAAGGAGTGAAGAGAAGTGAAACATTAAACACTCTCTGTGACATCAGCATTTATAGGTTATCACAACCAAAGGAAGACACTACAAGCAAAGAAGATGACCAGGTACTACCTGTGACAAGGAGTCCTACAAAGTCCACAATTAATTAAACAACTCGAATCAAAAGAACATTTTACTATTTTACAACATGATCAAGTGGTAATTCTTCCTGATAATCAAGGATGTCTCAAGATATGGAAATCTATCAATTTCAGACTGCACATTAACAGAATGAAGATCAAACATGACATAATCCTATTAATGCACACAGAACAAGAATCTGAGCATTTGGGACAGTGGTTCAAGATAAAAAACACTCAACAATAGGAATAGAAGAAGACTACCCTCACCTGATAAAGGCCACGTACATACCAAAAGGTGAAGTCTAACTTATTCAATAGTAAGTGACTGAACATTCTGTTTGATCAGAAGCAAGGTAAAGAAGTGACTTCACCACTTCCATTCAACACAGCATTATATATTCTAGTCTGAAACATTAGGTCAGAAAAAAATACATAAAGGGAATCCAATTGGTAAGGAAAAACTAGGGTGCCTCTGTGGCTCAGTGGTTGAGCATCTGCCTTTGGCTCAGGTCATGATCCCAGGGTCCTGGGGGTCTTTAAAAAAAATAATAAGGAAAAAAACTAAACCTTTCTCTGTTCCTAGATGACTTAATTTATAGAAAACCGTAAAGAACCTTATTTTTTTAAATTTTATTTAGCTTTTCATTATTTTTATTCTTATTATATTTATTTATTTATTTATTTGAGAGAGACAATACATGAGTTTGGGGGGAAGGGAAAAGGGAGAGGGAGAAGCAGACTCCCCACTGCGCAGGGAGCCCACCACAGGCCCTGAGATCATGACCTGAGCTGAAGTCAGGTGCTTAACTGATTGAATCACCCAGGAACCGCTCCTACTTTGATTTTTATCCTGTTTTATATTTGGTTATCAGTTATATTGTTTATTTCGGCTAATTTTCATCACTAGACTTCCACGCTTGGTCTAGATTTATTTGATTTTTCTTTAATGCTATAAATGCTGGAGTTAAGAAAAAAGGTTTATTTCCTTTTTAAAAGATTTTATTTATTCATGAGAGACACACAGAGAGAGGCAGAGACATAGGCAGAGGGAGAAGCAGGCTCCATGCAGGGAGCCCGATGTGAGACTCGATCCCAGGACTCCAGGATCACATCCCAAGGCGAAAGCAGACACTCAACCATTGAGCCACCCAGGCGTCCCCCAACTGCCCCTTTAGAACACACAGGAGAGATGTCCAATGTTCAGAATTGACCTCCACAGCCAAGTACTAGACACAAGAATAAAAGGTGTAAATTGGAGTTTAAGTTATGGACAGTACTATTTTTTGCCCTCACTGTATAGAATTCCCATTCATCTACAGAAGCGATGATGTTACCTTAAGGAAGGGGAAGTTAAAGCTGAAAAGGAAGCAATGTGAAGACTTTTCTCCACTACGGTTGTGCCCAAGATTGCGAAACCGAGAAACCACCAAGGAGCCGACACCGATGCAAGTACACGAGGGTTTATTTACCAGCTTGAGCTTGGGTCCAAGTATACTCCATACAGCAGAGCATGGGCTTGGACCCCGAGACTAAGAAGCACAGCAGTGTTATAGGGGCCAGTGGACAATGAGGTTGTAACATACGCAGAAAGTTGCACAGTCATGTTGGTGCACACGCAGGTGGCCATTGAATTACGATTCCCCTTACAGTGATCATTTGAACTAGCCTATTAATTCTGGTTAGAATTTGCGAGCAGTTTTGGTGGGCAAAAGAGGGGTTTTCATTCCTTGGCTGTGTAAAGGTCAGAGGTGTCGCATGCCTAATTAGGTGTGCTGGTTTCTGATGAAGTTGTGCTTAATAGCTAAACTAGGGTGAGGGAGTGCCTTAAACAATAGGGAGGTCGTGTGGGGGGTTTTACATGAGATGGTGGGTGTAGCACAAAATGGAGTTAGTCCTGCTCTACTTGTCCAGGGGTAGGGGATTTTTGTTAGATTTCTTGGGTCCCACGCTACAAAACACAACTTTTTTCCTTCACTGCCCAGATCCAAATTCCAATCATTCAAAGAGGAATCTTCCAAGAGACAGTCTTCAAAGGAAGGAAGGAAACCCTGTGTGTGATTGGAAAATCTGGAAGGAGTGATCCTCACCCAAGAGGAGGAGTTGTCCGTAGTTCTCTAACACCACATCCTGTAGAGTATCCCCTGAGTGTCGTTCAGACATATCTACTCCTCCTGAGAGAATTCTATGGCCACATCCCTGAATGTCAGCAGTCCCTGTAAAAATACCACAGTTACCAAGAGGCCTTAGGCAGAGTTCACAAAGGTCCTAAAGATGAAAGACAGCATTAATGTCACCAGCTAGACCCCAAGACCTGACCTTCACTGTTTTTCTGCTTGTACTCTCCAACCTTTGTCCCACATTTTACTTACCCTCTCTTTCCACCACATCTTTACTTCAGGCAAAACACTCGATGGGCAGAGTCTCCTGTGATGGAAACAGAAACTATCCAAGGAAAGGTAAGGACTGATCTTGATGTGGGAAACAAAGGCAGAAAGAAATGTATATAACATTAAATGTCCCTATAAAATCCAACCCATTAAAAAAAAAATGCAACCCATTGACAAATACTTGAGTCAGAGTATAAAGTTCCTCCAGGAAGTACTCAACTCTCTTAAGGTGAATGCCTTACTAGTGGGAAAAACAACCTTAGTTTGACAATAACAAGGCCATTGTGTCAGGTTGAGTGTTTTTTTTTTGTTTTTTTTTTTAAGATTTTATTTATTTACTCATGAGAGACACAGAGGGGTGGGGGGAGGGAGAGAGAGAGACAGAGACACAGGCAGAGGGAGAAGCAGGCTCCATGCAGGGAGCCCGTCTAGGGACTCAATCCCGGGTCTCCAGGATCACCACCTGGGTTGAAGGCAGAGCTAAACCTGCTGTGCCACCCGGGCTGCCGTGTTCGACAAACTCCATTTGGAACTTCCCTTTTCTTTACTTTCCCCAACCGCAGAATATATGATCAGTTGGTCCTCATAGTCTCTGGGCAAGTGGAGCCAGAGACAGCGGGCAGCAGGCTGCAGCAGCAACAGCAACTCTTTTTACTGGTGGGTCCTGACCCCATGCTTTAAAACAATCACTTTTGTGCACCAAAGACCTCTCAAGAATTCTTTCTTGATCAAGTAAAACTACATCACCTGAGGAAGACCTTGAGCCAGCCCAATTGAGCTAAACCCCTAACTTACTCTTTATAAAGGTAACAAACAGTAACCTCTGGGGTAACCTATAATTACTTTTAACTCATTCTATTACCAAAATTTCCAGCCAAGGAGGAGCACAAACCTCAGTTACATAACATGTTGTGCCCAAGATTGCGAATCCGAGAAACCACCAAGGAGCTGACACCGATGCAAGTACACGAGGGTTTATTTACCAGCTCGAGCTTGGGTCCAAGTATACTCCATACAGCAGAGCATGGGCTTGGACCCCGAGACTAAGAAGCACAGCAGTGTTATAGGGGCCAGTGGCCAATGAGATTGTAACATACGCAGAATGTTGCACAGTCATGTTGGTGCACACACAGGTGGCCAACTGAATTACGATTCCCCTTATAGTGATCATTTGAACTAGCCTATTATTCTGGTTAGAATTTGAGAGCAGTTTTGGTGGGCAAAAGAGGGGTTTTCATTCCTTGGCTGGTTAAAGGTCAGAGGTCCCACATTCCTAATTAGGTATGCTGGTTTCTCATAAGGGTGTGCTCAATAGCTAAACTAGGGCGAGGGAGTGCCTTAAACAATAGGCAGGTCGTGTGGGGGGTTTTACATGAGATGCCGGGTGTAGCACAAAATGAAGTTAGTCCTGCTCTGCTTCTCCAGGGGTAGGGGATTTTTTGTTAGTTTTCCTGGGTCCCACAAACACTCAAGGTATCTGTACAACTATCGGGGCCTTATGCCAAGCTCTACATATGATGACAGGGCCCCTCTTTCTTTTTTCTTTTTTTTTTTTTTCATTTTATTTATTTATGATAGTCACACAGAATGAGAGAGAGAGAGGCAGAGACATAGGCAGAGGGAGAAGCAGGCTCCATGCACCGGGAGCCTGACGTGGGATTCGATCCTGGGTCTCCAGGATCACGCCCTGGGCCAAAGGCAGGCGCTAAACCGCTGCGCCACCCAGGGATCCCAGGGCCCCTCTTTCTAAACATCCAGCCTAACCCTCATCAACAGGAAACCTTTCCCCTTGCTCTGTGACTCTCTGCTTGGGATATTATTCTCCATGATCTCCTCATTGGCAGTAAATAAAGTTTCTTTTGGGTGACAAACACACCTGGTATATTTTCTATCTGTTGTTATACTACCTTTCAGGCTTTTAAGACAAACATGCTAATTTTGTGATTTTTTTTAAGATTTTATTATTTATTCATAAGAGAATTGGAGAGAGAGAGAGACAGAGACATCAGCAGCAGGAGAAACAGACTGTACAGGGAGTAGGATGCGGGACTCGATCCTAAGACCCCGGGACCACAACCTGAGCCAAAGGCAGTTTCTCAAACTTTTAGCCACCCAGATGCCCTAATTATGTGATTCTTGTGTGTTGTTTTTCTTTTAAATACAAAGAAGTAAATAGAAAGTTAACTCTAGGAGTGCGTGGGTGGCTCAGTGCTACAGCATCTGCTTTTGGCTCTGGTCACAATTCCTGGGGCCTGGGATGGAGTCTGCAGCACGCATGGAGCCTCCTTCTCCCTCTGCCTAGGTCTCTGCCTCTCTCTTTGTGCCTCTCATGAATAATTAAATAAAATCTAAAAAAAAAAAGAAAAGAAAAGAAGGATAACTATGACACTAAGTATGGAGGAACATAGAAACCCACAAGATGGGGCAGCCCGGTGGCTCAGCGGTTTGGTGCCTGCCTTCAGCACAGGGTGTGATCCCGGAGACCCAGGATCGAGTCCCATGTCAGGCTCCCTGCATGAAGCCTGCTTCTCCCTCTGCCTGTGTCTCTGCCTCTCTTCCTCTCTCTGTGCCTGTCATGAATAAATAAATAAAATCTTAAAAAAAAAAAAAGAACTGTAATTGTAAAGTACAACTGTTGGGGCACCTGGCTGGCTCAAATATTAAGTGTCTGCCTTTAGTTCAGGTGGTGGTCCTGGGATGGCGCTAAGCTGCGAGAAACCCAGGCTGCCCAATAAATAAAAGTCTTAAAAAAAAAAAAAAAAAGTAGACTTCTAGGGTCCTGGGGGTCAAGCTAAGATTTCCTTTTGCCCTTAGCTAAGTATTAACACTGAGAGAGTTGTGTCCATAGAGGAATGTCCTTCTGCCTGTTTCAAGGAACTTGTCAAGGTGCTGCCCTGGGCTTGTGCTTTGTCCTCAGCTGGCTATCTGTCCCCACCACCTGCCACAGTTTTCCACAGTGAATGTGCATATTGTCCTCCCACCACCAATATATGAGAACTCTAATTTGTCAACACCCTCCTTTGAAATTTTTTCTCTATTTTAGTCATTCTAGAAAATACTGAGTGGTTTCTCACTGTAAAATATGAACTGGTCTTCCTACAGTTGTCCTGATGACTCAAACTGAAACCACTTAAAGGCATAAACTTGAACAAAATCAAAATGGCTGCATTAAAACATCAGCAGGACTTAAACTAAGCATCCCTTTTCCTCTGTTGTGCAAACCTCCTCTCCCCTTTCTTAGCCTTTTGTTTCAGGAACCCAGTTCCACCCTGAAAACATGATGAACAAAGCTGGTAGCACAGACACAATTCCAGTCAAAACCAGCTACATCCTGTATTTTCCCACAAAAGCCCAGCCCCTTCCTCTATTTTAATGAATAGAATATAATGGTTTTTAATGTGTTAACACTGATATGTAATGAATGATGTATTATCTGGCCACCACTAATTCCCTACCTTACTTTAAGAATGCAGACCACAGGGATCCCTGGGTGGCGCAGCGGTTTGGCGCCTGCCTTTGGCCCAGGGCGCGATCCTGGAGACCCGGGATCGAATCCCACGTCGGGCTCCCGGTGCATGGAGCCTGCTTCTCCCTCTGCCTGTGTCTCTGCCTCTCTCTCTCTCTCTCTCTCTCTCTCTCTCTCTCTCTGCGACTATCATAAATTAAAAAAAAAAAAAAAAAAAAAAAGAATGCAGACCACAGGGACTCCTGGGTGGCTCAATAGTGGGCATCTGCCTGTGGCGCAGGTCAAGATCCCTGGGTCTTGAGATCAAGTCCCACATCAGGTTCCCACAGGAAGCCTGCTTCTCCCTCTGCTTATGTCTGCCTCTTTCTGTGTCTCTATCTCTCATGAGTAAATAAATAAAGTCTCTAAGAAAAAAAAAATGCAGACCACAGACAGTATCTACCACCCATTTGGTAACAGAGTGACATAATAAAACTAGTAATCCATTTTCTCAGTGGCCTCAGACTTTTTATAAGGCGTGGCTATATTTCCCCCCAGTTTATGTATTGCATCATTTTCTCCTCCTTTTAACACTTGGGACAACAAGATGAATATATTACAGATGATTTTAAAGGTATTATTGGCAGTTTAGGTAAACTCCTCCATGATAGTGCTACCTGACATCCATTCTGTGTAGTCAGGTGGTTTGCAGGGGACGTGAACTGAAACAAGACCTTTTCACTAGTGCACTCCCTAAATAACACCCTGCAGAGTCACAGGATAATAATAACTACTGATATGATACCTCAACCACCCCCTTGAGATCAACCATCTTCCCAGGCACCCTAGGCATTCCCCCTGGGCACACTGTTGTTTTTTTGTTTTGTTTTGTTTTTAAGATTTTATTTATTTATTCATGAGACAGAGAAAGAGAGAGAGGCAGAGACACAGGCAGAGGGAGAAGCAGGCTCCATGCAGGGAGCCCAGTGTGGGACTCGATCCCGATCCCGGAACTCCAGGATCACACCCCAGGCCAAAGGCAGGCGCTAAACTGCTGAGCCACCCGGGCTGCCCTGTGCACACTTTAGAGAAGATCCCCACAGAGTTTACTTAATCTGTCTTTGTTTCAATGGCTCATTCTGGACTTACCCAGGAACTCCAAAGCACTCTACCCATGGATCCTAATAACAGATTGAATCCCTCGTCGGAATGGAGGGGTTCTTTTGATGTTTAAATGAATCCACATCAAATCCACACATGGCAGTACTGCGTATGTAATAGATACCCCATAAGTAGGAGGAAAATATTCCAACATGAGGCAAGACATGAGAGAGGAAAATCATAGGAAGAATAATTGCATGAATTCTTCATGTGGAAAGAGGAAACCTGTTTCTGGGTTGCATACCTGACTGTGAGTACACAAAGATAAATTGTATTTGTTTTATTTTTTAATTATCTCCAGTTCTTCTGTATCTCCTCAATTTCTTTCCAAGCTACAGCATATGCATCTCAGACAATCTTCCACCTGTGTTGTGTCTAGAGTGTCCACACTGACCTCTTAATTGAAATTAGAGGGATGTGAGGGAGGTGGGCCAAGGATTAATTCAGACATTTAGTGAAATCTAATAATCCATTTCATTTTATAGCTGTGTGCTTGTGTACCAAGAAAGAGCAATACTTACAGAATATTATATATATATATATATATACATATTTTAAGATTTTATTTATTCATGAGAGACAGAGAGAGAGAGAGAGACACACACACATAGGCAGAGGGAGGAGCAGACTGCATACCTGGAGCCTGATGCCGGCCTTAATCCTGGGACTCCGGGATCACGCCCTGAGTCCAAGGCAGGACTCAACTGCTGAGACAGTCAGGTGTCCCACCTGGTCAGTTCTAAATAAAAGACTGTCCTTGGAGGCCCACGTTGACAATCCTGTCAGGACCCCTCTCACTCTTGAGAGCTTTTTCTGTATCCTTACTTAATAAAACTTTATGGCTTTATTCACTCTCCTCTGTCTTTGATATTCATTCTTGGATTCCTTGAGACAAGAATCTTGCACTTCCACTTCATCAGGAGCTATCTAGTTTCAATAGGAATTGTGTTTGTGCTACAAGCTCAGTTTATAATGTTTTCAGTTGGGATCAGATTCCTTAAAAAAAAAAGAGAGAGAGAGAGAAAGTGTTACCAGGTTTAACATCATGCCTCACTGATGTTTTTTTTTTTTTATTTTATAAAGATGGGTCTTTCTTTTTTTTTTTAAGATTTTATTTATTTATTCATAGACACAGAGAGAGAGGCAGAGACACAGGCAGAGGGAGAAGCAGGCTCCATGCAGGGAGCCCGATGTGGGACTCCATCCCAGGTCTCCAGGATCATACTCCAGGCTGCAGGTGGCACCAAACCACTGAGCCACCGGGGCTGCCCGCCTCACTGATGTTTTAATGCAGACATTTTGATTTTCTTTAACTTCATACTTTTAAGTGGTTTCAAGTTCAGTCACCAGGACAACCGTAGTAAGACTACTTCATATTTTAGAGTGAGAAACCACTGAATATTTTCTAGAATGGCTAAAATAACGAAGACACAATAATACCCAATTGTATTTTATTTTATTTTTATTTTTATTTTAAGATTTCATTTATTTATTCATGAGAGACAGAGAGAGAGGCAGAGACACAGGCAGAGGGAGAAGCAGGCTCCAAGCAGGGAGCCCGACGCAGGACTCGATCCCAGGTCTTCAGGATCAGGCCCTGGGCGGAAGGCGGCGCTAAACCACTGAGCCACTCAGGCTGCCCCAGATAATACCCAATTTTAATGAAAATATTGAGGAATTAGAATTCTCAGTTACTACTGATGGTGATGTGGGAAACAAAGGCAAAAGAAAAAATTAAATTTCCTTACTGCCTGCAGCCTATTGACAAGTCCTTGAACTAAGTAGAGTGACCTTCCTCTGGGATCTCAACTATCTGGATGTTGACACTTTGCTTAGGGCAAAAGACAATCGTACAATAACATTATTCTACCAACACCCCCTCCTCCTGTCCTTTTCTCCCCCCCCCCAATCTATGAGTCTTTTTTATTTTTGTAAAGATTTTATTTATAAATCATGAAAGAGGGGATCCCTGGGTGGCGCAGCGGTTTGGCGCCTGCCTTTGGCCCAGGGCGCGATCCTGGAGACCCGGGATCGAATCCCACATCGGGCTCCCGGTGCATGGAGCCTGCTTCTCCCTCTGCCTGTGTCTCTGCCTCTCTCTCTCTCTCTGTGACTATCATAAATAAATAAAAATTTAAAAAAAAAAATAAATAAATCATGAAAGAGAGAGCGAGTGACCTGGGGGTAGAAGCAGAGGGAGAGGGAGAAGCAGATTCCCCACTGAGCAGGGAGCCCCCATCCAAGACTAGATCTCAGGATCCTCAGATTATGATGTGAGCCCAAGGCAGACATTTAACAGACTGAGCCACCCAAGTGTCTCCTTTGTGTTTACTTTAACATATAAAAATTCCTTTGGAAACTACCTTTATCTCTACCTCCCAAGATACATGTTAGCAATTTGCCTCCGACGTATAGCCCACCAATATACATCTGAGGTGTCTCGTGACAGGATTTATTGAAGAGTACTAAGTGTCCTTTCCTTCAAAGGAGCTAGCCCCTGGAACGCCTGGGTCGCTCAGCGGTTGAGCCTCTGACTTAGGCTGGGGGCGTGATCCTGGAGTCCCAGGTTCGAGTCCCATACCTGTGGGGAGCCTGCTTCTCCCTCTGTCTGTATGTCTCCCTCTCTCTGTGTCTCTCATGAATAAATAAAATCTTAAAAAAAAAAAATAGCCCTGTCGACATCCTGGAAGCCTTGTTTCCAAAATGCTTTGGAGGCTCATGCTGTCCCTAACATAAAGCAGAAACATCAAAACTAGAAAAATCAGTGTTTGCAATTTTTAAATGTGAGGTAATTCTGGAGAAAAAGAGGACATGGCCTCTGACCCAGGACACCAGGCTTTCCTGACAATGGGCCGTTTCTTCTCTCCCAACTTGGAACTATATAATCAGTCACCAGTTGCAACCCCAGTGCAGCTCTTCCTGCCCATGGGTCCTGTCCCTGTGCTTTAACAAAACCACCTTTCTGCACTAAAGATGTCTCAAGAATTCCTTCTTGGCAACTGGCTCCAAACCCCAACACTTTACATCAATGGGAATTTCTTTTTATTTACTTATTTTTTTAAAGATTTATCTTTTTTCATTCACTCATGAGAGACACAGAAAGAGGCAGATACATAGGCAGAGGGAGAAGCAGACTCCCTGTGGGGAGCTTGATGCAGGACTTGATTCCAGAACTCAGGGATCACACCCTGAGTGGAAGGCAGAAGCTCAACCACTGAGTCACGCAGGTGTCCCATCAATGGGAATTTAAAAAGTACATTCAATTTGTAACATTATTTGGCAGGGACTTATGAAAATAAACTTTCCTATGGAAGGGGAGCATTTTGTCACCACAAAACATGTCTCTTTGGCCTAAGGATTATGTTATTTTTTATTTATTTTATTTTATTTTAAGATTTTATTTATCCACAAGAGACACACAGAGAGACAGAGACAGAGGCAGAGGGAGGAGGATCAGACTCCATGCAGGGAGCCCAATACAGGCAATGTGGGATGTGGGCCTTGTTTCCGGGACTCTAGGATCACACCCTGAGGGGAAGGCAGATGCTTAACCCCTGAGCCACCCAGGGGTCCCACCTAAGGATTATTTTAAAGAAACAAAGGAAAAGCTCTGAAACCCAGTAGAAGGAGCCTTTTGCAACACACATTTGTATTTATAAGGGAAAGCTCCACTTGTAAGGGTGTTTTCCTCCGCGTAGCTGCGAGAGGGAGAAAGTGTAAATTCCAGAAACTGATCACTGGAGAAGACATGGATTTAAATCTGGATAACAACCAAAAGGAACGGTTATTCCTTTTGGCCTGGTCGCTTCTCCAAATGCTTCCCAATAGGATCATGTGTGGAGTTTCAAAAAGAATCATATCTAGTGCTCCCCCCACCAGTGGAAACAACAGCGTTGTTTTAATTAAATGCACATGAGCCTGGGAGGGTCAGCCTTTACCTAGCCTCCAGTGGAATCTGTCTGCATCTGTGGAAGAATAGGCCCCCTGAAAAGCAGAAAAGGAAAAACGCAAAGATTGGTCTCCGGGGAGAGAATCAGTTCTGAATTGCTCCTGACACAAAGGATGAGGAAGTTGGGCCTTTGCATTTCAAAGTCCTACCTGCAGGCGAGCAGCTTACAAGAGGCTCTGCTGGTGGCTTTAAAGGCATTTTTTCCTGACACAGCTGTGATTTCTCCTGGAATCTCTTCTGAGAATGAGCTCTAGAAAAGGAGGTGACAGAAGAAATGGCCAGTTGTCAGGTAAGCCTTGCATCCCAGGTCGGAGGCCATGTCCTCCTTTTCTCCCCAAATTCCTCAGATTTAGATACTGCAAACATTGGTTTTTTTAGTTCTGATATTTCTGCGTTATGTTTTTTGCACCTAATTTTTAAACCTTTTCAGAAATGACACTCAAGATCAGGTCTTTAGACCACTTCTCCCTATTAACCAGAGCCTTTTATCCCTTCCCCCCAATCTGGCTCTCAGTACGCCATCAACAGTTGTCACTTTGAATTACGGACCTGCGTGGAAGTATTGAAAATAATTCCTTTGTGAGAGATCCACGGGGACGGTGTTGAGTTAAAGAATCCTTTTTTTTTTCTTTAGATTTTATGAATTTATTAATGAGAGACACAGAGAGAGAGAGGCAGAGACACAGGCAGAGGGAGACGCAGGCTCCATGCAGGGAGCCTGACATGGGACTGGATCCCGGGATACCAGGATCATGCCCTGTGCTGAAGGCAGGCGCTAAACTACTGAGCCACCCAGGAATCCCCCAAGTTAAATAATAAACACAGTGGATATAAGATAAAAAAAAAAAAAAAAGGAATATTCTCTGAGAACAAATGGGGGCCCAGCCTTACTGTTTAGAACATGGTGAAGCTACTATATTTAAAATATACTAGATATTACAGGAAATGGAAACCGTCTGTGACTCTGTTGGGCCCAAGACTGCGAATCCGACAAACCACCAAGGAGCCAACACGGATGCAAGTACACGAGGGTTTATTTACAAGCTTGAGTTTGGGTCCAAGTATACTCCACACTGCAGAGCAGGGGCTTGGACCCCGAAGTGGGTTATAGCTGGGTTTTTTATGGGCTGGTCTAGGGGATTTTCAGAAGGGGTGGAGGAATTTTTGTTTTTCTTTCCAATATGGCGAAAGGGTGGGGGAGTTTCTTAAGATCTGATATGGGATTCTCTGCCGGGAGGATTCTGAGCTTTATGGTCTTTCCCATATGGGATTCCCTGCCTAGGACATTCTGCAGTTTTTCCTGTAAAGTTCAGCTCTTATTCCTAGGGGCTTAAGATGGCTGTACTTGTGCTAATGCTAAACTTGAGGTGGAATGACCTTAATTTTTCTCAGCCTCCACAACTGAAGTTTGTATAAATGAAGAGTATTCATAGTTTACAGTCTGATTTACTCTTTAGGGGCCACAAGAATGTGGTGCCAAAAGGAGGTGTCTCTTGATTGAAGGCCGGCCCCTAAATATAGGGCGACCATCAATCAGATAGAAGCTGGTAGCAGAGGAAGTGAGAGAATTCACCTTAGGCAGAACAAAGGAGCTAGAAGTTCACACTGAATAGACAGCAAGGGAGCTGGAGGGAGCTGCAGGTAGGAACACAGAGGAGAGGCTGTCTGCAAAGAGGTATAGAGCCTGAGGGCTGTGGTTAAAGGGGGAAGATGAGGAGATAAGGCAACAAATGGAATCTTCCCTTTTTGGGGAAGTGTACCTGCTTAAGAAGCCCATTGGCTAGTTCAGGCCTCTGGACACTTCAGGGTGGGTTGCCTGATGGGCCTGTCTGCATTCAGCCAGGTGGTCACTGGCTCTTTCTGCATTCCATTGCTCAAGCCTGTTAGCCTAAAAGCAGAGTCTGTGAAGAACACACTGTTGCAGGGTTCTTGTCTGCCGAGTGGAAGAATGACTCTCGTGGACACAAAAGGGTGAAGTGATAGTTTACCAAGTGAGGGTGAGAACAGAAAGAAAGCTGTCTAGAGTGAGAGGGGTTTCGAACTGGTTGCCGATGAAGGCTTTTATGTTTGATCTTTTATAGACACCTGACCCGGGGACTTAAATCTTGACATCACCACTGATAGCACCACGATTACTTCTACTTTCGCTATCTCCTCTCTGATGTTTAAAACAAACGAGTTGGTCTGTTTATGTTCCCTTATCTGTGGTTTTCTAACGGCTCCCCACTTCTGGGATTTTTGGTGAGCCCTGCCTGTCCCTTCCTCAACACCAGTAGTAATGGGTCCTTCAGTGTTCCTTAGGCACGGATATCAACGTTTCATTACAGCGGGTATTAACTTCTTTTGGTTTGATGCTCTGTTAGATGTCTCTGCTGCAATGATCCTATTTTCCTTTTCTATTTGTAAGGATCTTAGATTTACTGAGAAATGTGCAGAAACCATCCCTTTTCACCTGGAAACTTCTTTCTTCTGAGTTTCTCTGTGCTTGTAGTTTCTTAGGAGAACAAAGCAAAAGAAATGTAGGTAAAATGAAACGTCCATAGTGAGATTTGCAGCTCACTGATAATACTTGAGACAAGCAAAGTCTGACTTTTCTCAGGGAATTCACAGCTGCCTTAGTGTTAATGCTTTGCTTGAGGGAAAAAGCAACCTTAGCTTGATGGTAGCCAGACTCCCAGGATCCTAGAAGTCCTCTTGAATAGATGTAAATCCCTTTAGAAACTTATTTTATCTATACTGCGCACCACCACCCCCAGCTTAAAAGCATATAATCCATGCTTCCTCAAAATGACACTGCAGCTTTTTCTGCCCATGGGTCATATCCCCGAGCGTTAATAAAAAAAGGATTTTTTTCACCAAAAATGTCTCATGGATAGTTCCTTGACCTTTTACTCCCAACTCACACAAAGTAGTTTCCACTGGACAAATGAAAACTCAGCTTCATGTAGTTGATCATATCGACTTCAGGTAGTGGAGGTTCTCCATCAACCAGACTTCTATCCTGTGAGTTTTTATTATATTCCACACTTATGTCACTGACATACTCCTTTTTTTAAAAAAGCTTTTATTTATTTACACATGAGAGACACACAGAGAGAGACAGAGACATAGGCAGAGGGAGAGCAGGCTCTTTGAGGGGAGCCCAACCTGGGACTCCATCCTGGGACTCCATCCTGAGACTGCGGAATCACGTCTGGAGCGAAAGGTCTGGAGCGAAAGGCCGAGGCTCAACTGCTGAGCCACCCAGGCGGCCCACACTTCTGGTTTAAAGGCAAACATTTTTTGCTTATATTCCCTCATTGTGCTAGACTCAAATAATAGCTGTTTTGTATCTATATCATGTCTTTGTATAGATAGGGTGAATGAAAGAAACAACATTATCCACAAAGAGATTTATAAGTCTCAGGTCATTGACAGTGTTTCTTAAATTCATCACCATGACAGTTTGCTGCTCTGTCACGTTTCTTTTAAAGATTCTTTATTTATTTGAGAGAGAGCTCGTGTGAGCACAAGCAGAAGGAGTAGCAGAGAGAGCTACTATTTAAAAAAGAAAAAAGTTGATGACTACATTTGTAGCCCACCAAAACTTTCCCTGTAAGAAAAAGACACAGCTTAACTGTATGATATAAACATAGTATTCAATAATGTGTATACCTATGTTGATGCTTTCAATATACAACTTCAATTGGATCAACACACAGTATTTATGTATTTATTTAAAGATTTTGTTTGTTCATTCATGAGAGACACACACAGAGAGAGAGAGAGAGAGGCAGAGACGCAGGCAGAGGGAGCGGCAGGCTCCATGCAGGGAGCCCAATTCGGGACTCGATCCCAGGATTCCAGGATCATGCCCTGGGCTGAAGGCAGGAGCTAAACCGCTGAGCCACCCAGGGATCCCCAGCACACAGTATAAGTTTTATGGATCACATGCCATCCTCTGACCTCAAAGTTAGTACATTAGAGCCTAATACCATGTTAAATATTATTTTACTGCATAAAGCAGGAGACTCCCGTAAGACAGAACTAGTTCTAGAATAGCTCAAATGACAGGAGTTCACTGCTTGTTGAGTCACAGATGGAAACTACACTACATGGGGTTCTCACACACAGGGATCTTGATTTGCCACAAATAAGATTATAGGGTATAACTTCCAAAGCAGAGACTCACAGAGCAAGGGGAAATGATAAATGATTTCCTATTATGGGGGGTTAGGGTGGATATTTAGAAAGGGTAGCCTGTTACCTACCTTACGTAGACCTGGCATAAGGTTGCATATAGATGTTAAGAAAATACTTTGTACTTGAGGTAAATGATGTTTGTCCTCCATGCATGGAGAATTTTAGTATTATAATGAGGTAAAAGTAACTATAGATGACTCCATGGGTTACACCTTAGTCTGTCTGCCTCAACCTGCGCCAGGCCAAACACTTCCTCGGGGCAGTCATTCCCCTTCTTCATTGGATAGTTTGTTTCACCACTGGAGACTGCCCATGAGGTGTTTTGGCCTCAGTAAAGGCTAAGATGGAAAGAAGAGGTTAAGTAAAATGTGAGAGGCTAGGGTTGGCATTTATAAGCAGGTAAGCAGAAAGGGTCAGATCATGGGTTCTTTTTTTTTTTTTTTTTTTTTTTTTAAATGATAGTCACACAGAGAGAGAGAGAGAGGCAGAGACACAGGCAGAGGGAGAATCAGGCTCCATGCACCAGGAGCCCGATGTGGGATTCGATCCCAGGTCTCCAGGATCGCGCCCTGGGCCAAAGGCAGGCGCTAAACCGCTGCGCCACCCAGGGATCCCCCAGATCATGGGTTCTAGCTGGTGACACTAACTCCCTCTTTCATCTTAGGTACGTTGTGAAATCTTGTCAATGGCCATTTGGTAATTGTGGGATTTATTGCAGGGACTGCTGACATTCAGGGATGTGGCCGTAGAATTCTCTCAGGAGGAGTGGAGATGTCTGAACCATACTCAGCGGGAATTATACAGAGATGTGATGTTAGAGAACTATGGACACCTCCTCTTCGTGGGTGAGAATAACTGCTTTGAGATTTCCCAAACCAACTCAAGGTTTCGTTCCTTCCTTTGAAGACTGTCTCTTGGGTGATTCCTCATTGCATGACTGGAATCTAGTCTATGCAGTAAGGAACATAAGTTGGGGTTTTTAGATTTATTACTTTTTTTATTTTTATTTATTCATGAGAGAGAGGGCGGGGGGTGGGGGGAGCAGAGGAAGAAGCAGGCTCCTTGCAAGGATCTCGACGTGGGACTTGATCCCGGGACTCCGGGACCACACCCTGAGCCAAAGGCAGATGCTCAAGCAGATGCTCAACCGTGGAGCCACCCAGGCTACCTGGGGTTGTAGGTTTAGAGAAAAATCTTAATGATATTTGCTTTTCAGCTTTAGCTTCCCCTTCCTTAAGGTAACATCATTTCTGTGGATTAGTGGCAATTCTAAACATTGAGCAGCGTAAAATGGTATTGCCCACATTTTTTTTTAAGATTTTTATTTATTTATTATAGAGACAGAGAGAGAGAGACAGAGAGAGAGAGAGAGGCAGAGACATATCAGTAGTACTTGGAAGTGGAAGTCAGGATGTGAATATTTGAAACCCTACCTGTTCTAAAGTGGCTGTTGGTCAACAGTGTTTGGAAATCATCTTCTGTTATTTTACAATGGCCTCTCTTCTCTATTGAGCACAATAGTGGATTGAAAGAATCTCCAGCAATACTTCTATTCCCTTTCTTTAATAAACAGGTCTAATTGTATCAAAGCCAGATTTGGTCTCCTTTTTGGAGCAAAGGAAGGAACCTTGGGATCTGAAGACAAAGAAGACAGTAGCCATCCATCCAGGTAGGTGGGCATATGTGAAGCAGATGACAGAAGTTGAGGTCCAAATCTAAAGGAGGACGATAGACCCTAAAGTGCGGTTCCAGTAGCTCTCCTTGAATCAAAGTCAGTTGGGGAAGCCCAGTTTTATTTCTCTGTCTCTTCCAAAGGGACATCTATTATGCAACATTATCATGCTCTTTTATTCTCTGAAGGATTCTCCTTCAGGTCCAGTTATGGTCCATCACATCCACAGGGAGGGCCAGGAGACTCCCATGGGAGTGGGTGGGCCTCCATAATCTGAGAGCTGCTCCATCGTTCTGAGGACCTTGGGGAAATCTCCCTGTTTCTGAAGAACTTGATGCTAACTCTTTTCTAAATTCTGTTTTGCCTCGTGTGGGAAGTGTGCCAGAGTTGTGGTGGGCATACGGGTTTTGGTGCAGAAATCCCAGGAACACTAGAGACAGACATCCCATGATTTCTGATTTATGCATTCCACTGTTATGGAGGCTTTAATCTTAATCATACAAAATTAGAAACTCAGTGATTTCATCAGATAAAGTCCCTTGATGATCCTTGCCTGAATTATTTAAGATTTGCATACTAGTTCTTGGCCAGTTACATTATTTATTCTACCTTTATTTGCTAGCACTTTATTTTTTATTTTTTTAAGGTTGTATTCATTTATTCATGAGAGACGGAGAGAGAGAGAGTCAGAGACATAGGGAGAGAGAGAAGCAGGCTCCATGCAGGGAGCCCGATGTGAGACTCGATCCCGGGACTCCAGGATCATGCCCCGAGCTGAAGGCAGGGGCTCAACCGCTGAGCCACCCAGGCATCCCTAGATCAAAAGTTCTGATATGACATGGGCATGTATGTGCTTTATAAGAAGTGAAGTAGATAGTAAAATTCCCATATTGAAAAAATGTTTTGCGTATAGAATAGTTTTACTTCGAATAATTCTTTTTTTAAAAGATTTATTTTTTAAGTTTTATTTATTTATTTTTATTTTATTATTTATTTTAAAGACTTTATTTATTTATGAGACACACAGAGAGAGAGGCAGAGGGAGAAGCAGGCTCCATGCAGGGAGCCCGACGTGGGAACTCGATCCCGGGTTTCCAGGATCGTGCTCTGGGCTGAAGGTGGCACCAAATCGCTGAGCCACCTGTGCTGCCCTATTTATTTATTTATTTATTTATTTATTTATTTATTTATTTATTTATTATATAGAGAGAGAGAGAGAGAGAGAGAGAGAGAGAGAGAGGCAGAGATTTAGGCAGAGGGTGAACCAGGCTCTTTGTGGAGAGCCCGATGTGGGACTCCATTCCTGGACCCGGGGATCACGACCTGACCAAAGGCAGATGCTCAACCGTTGAGAGCCCCAGGCATCCCATACTTTAATTCAGTTTAGTATGTAGATTTCTAATTTTATGCTATTAAAAAATATTTTATGTGTTTACTTGAAAGAGAGCCCACAAGCAGGGGAAGAGGGAGAGGGAGGCAGAGAAGCAGACTCCCTGCTGAGCAGGGAGCATGACATGGGGTTCTATCCCAGAATGCTGGGATTGCTACCCGAGTTGAAGGTGGATGGGTAACTGACTGAGCTACCCAGGTACCCTTTTAAATATTCACATGAGCAGAGTTTTATGTTGTAACGTCTACTGAAAATTTCAGTAGTCTACTATAGAGGCTCCCTTGTAGAAGATGAGTAGATTTTGTCATGTTGGTTTAAAATTCTCTTTTCACTTCTGATTTTTGATGGATGAGTTTCATATATATATACACATATATATATGTGTATATATAAAAGATTCTATTTATTTATTCATGAGAGACACACAGAAAGAAGCAGAGACATAGACAGAGGGAGAAGCTGGCACTCGCAGTGAGCCCAGAGTGGGACTCCTTCCCCAGACCTGGGATCATGCCCTGAGCCAAAGGCAGACGCTCAACCGCTGAGCCCCCCAGGCATCTCTGATAGATTAATTGTAATGTGTCACTGTGTTTCTGTCTTGACATTTATCCTACTTTGAGTTTACTGAGCTTATTGAATTTGCCTCTTTCCACATATGTGATATGTGTGAAGTAGAAGCCTTTAGCTCTTCATGTAAACTCTCTGCCCCCTTTCACTCCTCTCCTAATGGGGTCCCCTTAATGTACATATCATCCCACTTGTTGGGGTCCCATGGATCCCCAGGCCATGTCCTTTTCCACATTTTTCTTTGGTGTTGTGATTTAAAACAAAGTAGGTGATTTAAAACAAAGGGTCTTGGGGATCCCTGGGGGCTCAGTGGTTTAGCGCCTGCCTGTGGCCAGGGGTGTGATCCTGGAGTCCCCGGATCGAGTCCCATGTCACGCTCCCTGCATGGATCCTGCTTTTCCCCCCTGCCTGTGTCTCTGTCTCTCTCTCTTTCTCTGTGTCTCTCATGAATAAGTGAATAAAATCTTTAAAAAAAAAAACAGGGTCTTTGGAGAGCCTGATTCATTCTTCTGCTTGAGCAAGTGTGTTGCTCACTCCTTAGTGCATGTATTTATTTATTTATTTATTTATTTATTTATTTATTTATTTATATTTTTTAAAGATTTTATTTATTTATTTATTTTTTTGTCGAGAGAGAGAGAGAGAGAGAGAGAGAGGCAGAGACACAGGCAGAGGGAGAAGCAGGCTCCATGCAGGAAGGCAGACATGGGACTGGATCTGGGGTCCCCAGGATTATGCCCTGGGTGGAAGGCGGCGTAAACCGCTGAGCCACCTGGGGTGCCCAGTGTATTTTTTTTTTAAATATTGTATTTATTTATTTATTCATGAGAGACACAGAGAGAGGCAGAGACACAGGCAGAGGTAGAAGCAAGCTCCCTGTAGGGAGCCCGATGTGCCACTCGATCCTGGACCTCAGGATCATGACCTGAGCGAAAGGCAGAAGCTCAACCGGGGAGCCACCCAGGCATCCCTCCTTAGTGTATTTTTCAGTTCAGTGATTGTACTCTTGGGCTCCCAATTCCTGGTTGGTTGATAGTTATACTTTGTCTCTTTTGTTTACATTTTGGTCACACAGTTTTCTGAGATCATTTAGTCACGTATCTGTTTTCTCTTCATTTCTCCATGTACATCTTTATGATAGTTAATTCTCTGTTATCCAATTAATAGTTCCTCATTAATCTAGGGTCAGTTTGGGGTATATATTTTGTTCCTGTGACTGGAACACATTTGTCTTTTTTCTTTTTTTTTTTTTTTTAAGATTTTATTTATTTATTCATGAGAGAGGCAGAGACACAGGCCGAGGGAGAAGCAGGCTCCACACAGGGAGCCCAACGTGGGACTCGATCCTGGGTCTCCAGGATCAGGCCCCGGGGCTGAAGGTGGCACTAAACCACTGAGCCACCCGGGCTGCCTGACATTTTTCTATTTCTTTGTGTCATGTGATCTTCTGTTGACATTTGTGAATTACGAAAACAGAAAAAAGAAAAAGAAAAAAAAGAAATAGAAAAGCAGCTTCTGGGCCCAGGATTATGTACTTTCTTTGTAGAGAACACACATAATAGTAATCCTGGCACCTGTCACACATATGCTGGGCATTTGTCATGTCTGAGTTTTTGTTATTTACACGTTACAAAAGGGCAGTTACTGCTTTATAGCTCATGATATCTTCCTGGCTCTTTCCCTTCAGCCCTATTATCTCTCCATTGTTTGAACAAATGCCCGCCTTTTGTCTGAGCAGCTACCACACTGCTTCCAGAGGGTGTTCTCACTCTCTCTTTTGTCCATGTCATGCATGACAGAAACAAGTTCCTCAGGCAGCTATAATGGAGCCAGATCATTGAACTTACAGGCCACTCTTGTAAGGCCACTCTCACAATGTTGCCATGGAGTGACAGAGAGGTTGAGCAGCTAGCTGCAAGGAGCAAGTGTCAAAAACTTCCTTTGTCTCTCTGATACGGCCTTTCTTCATTTGTACTTGCCTGGGGATGCTGTGCTCTCCTCATTGGCTTCTGGAGCATTCTAAAAGGTAATTTGGTCCTTTTCTGTCTCCATGGAAGAGCAAAGCCCTAAGTGCTTCCAATTCCTCAGTTGCTGATGTCCTAGGATAGGTATTAATTTTGCAAATTAGCATTTTAATGTACATGCATGTGAGCTTAGTAAGTGGAAAAACTTATTTTGTATCTTTTAGTTGTGTCTTTCCATAACACCCTAGGCTTGTTAGCAAAGACAGGCAAAGAAGATTGTTAGGAAGATCCAAAAGCTGTGGCCCTGAGTATTTATAATTAATGAATGTCTGGGAAAGGGATGGGGGAGGGAAAAGCAGGAAGGATGTTTCGATGGATATAACCAAACTAGGAAAATCACCCGTAATGAAATCTCAACTACCAGAAGAGGTCAAGGATACAAAACATTAGGGGGGAAACCCCACCTTACGTGAGTCACATTGGCAGAACGGTATCTTTGAACCCGAGGGCCAAATTCCATTTTCATGCATACCTGTTCTCTGAAAGGACATTTGCAAATACTGGAAACTCCCCCTAGTCCATCCTGAAAATAATCATTCAAACCATTTGAAATATAAGATTGGATCAGTCATTCACTGAGACATGTCTGAAAGTTAGACATGGAGAAAGAAAGCTAAAAATTCTAAATGTGGGACGCCTGGGTGGCTCAGCGGTTGAGAGTCTCCTTTGGCTCAGGGCATGATCCCAGAGTCCGGGGCCCGGTCCCGCATCGGGCTCCCTGTGAGGAGCCTGCTTCTCTCTCTGCCTGTGTCTCTGCCTCTCTCTCTCTGTCTCTCATGAATAAGTAAAATCTTTTAAAAAATTCTAAATGTAAATAAATAAATAAATAAATAAATAAATAAATAAATAAATAAAAAATTCTGAATGTGACTGATTTGGGAAGGGTTCATTTAGAACCCTTTTTCAGAGGGTTCATTATTCTTCCACCAAAACATAATCTATCCTTTTTCAATGTCTTTAATTTAGATAAACACGGGGGGGGGGGTCTTTATTCAGACATGACTGTTTAATAGTTATCACGTAATACATAATTTGGAGCAAGTTATTTATCTTTTTTCTTTTTTAAGATTTTATTTATTCATGAGACAGAGAGAGAGAGGCAGAGACACAGGCAGAGAAAGAAGCAGATTCCATGTAGGGAGCCTGATGTGGTACTTGATCCCGGGACCCCAGGATCATGCCCTGGGCAGAAGCAAGCGCTCAACCGCTGAGCCACCCAGGTGTCCCACGTTTTTTATCTTTATGTGTTATACACTTAGAGTCCTCACTCTATCTATGGAAGATAGAAAGAGCCTTATTATCTTCCATAATCACTGAGGTGTTTATGCTTGAGACAGAATGTTATCAGTGGAATATATTGGGGAGAAACATTAATCAAGGGTCAGGAAACTCCGTTTCCAGATAACTAGTCTACAGTAATACATGTGGGAAAGTCTTTTATGAAAGTTCAAATCTTATTTTACATCATTGTGTCCTCACTGGAGAGAAGACTTACACATGTAGTAACTCTGGCAAACCTTTAAACTGGTCTTCAAAACTCAGTCAACAGCAGAGATTTCATAATGGGAAGAAATCTTACAAATGTAAACATTGTGGCAAAGCCTTTAAGCACTACTCAAAACTTACCATCGTAAGGTAATACATGCTGGTGAGAAGGCTGACCAATGTAAAAAAAAAAAAAATGTGCAAAAAACCCTTTAAGCTTTGTTCTGAAGCTACAACTTTCTGAACATCAGACAGTATCTCATGACAGGAACCCTACAAGTGTAAAGAATGTGGCAAAACACTTAATTCATAATGAAAACTATTCGACATGAGATAATACATCCTGTGGAGATACTGTACAAATGTCAAGAACGTTGGCAAAGTCTTCACAGGGAACAAAGTCTTGCTCAATACAGGAGAAAGCATACTGGATAGAAACCCTAGAAATGTAATGAATGATGAAAAACCTTTGTTTTTAATACACACTTCAGAAGAAAGAAGCCTTCATGAAGGATGGAATATTGAAGATGTAAATAATTGTCAAACTATGTAATGGGAATGTGAAATCTAAAATAAATAAGAGGGGATACCTGGATGGCTCAGCAGTTTGGCGCCTGCTTTGGGCCCAGGGGCATGATCCTAGAGTCTCGGGATCCAGTCCCATGTGGGGCTCCTTGTATGGAGCCTGCCTCTCCCCCTGCCTGTGTCTCTGTCTCTGTCTCTCTCTCTCTGTGTCTCATGAATAAATAAATAAAATCTTTAAATCAATCAATCAAAGAATTCACTGTAGAAAGCAAAAGATCAGTCTATTTCACACATGATTCTAAATTAGGGTATTTATTATGGAGTAAAATCCAAAGTTAAAACACTTAATTACATTTTAGCTTTGGACAATGCAGGTATTAGGGGTGTCAACTCTTTCACTGTTGAAAATCTACTCGTCACTTTTGAGTCCCCATACATAAAACCATACCTGTTTATCCATGGAAATAGCCTGTTGTTGACAAGAAGCCTTCCAGAACAGGAACAGTCAATTTCCCATTCTTAGTATGTTTTCTGTACTATATCTGGCATTGTTTTTCTTTAATTTTTATTTACTTATTCATGAGAGACCCAGAGAGAGAGGCAGAGACATTGATAGAGAAGGAAGCAGGCTCCAGGCTCCTTGCAGGGAGCCCGATGTGGGACTCGATTCCTGGACCCGGGAATCACACTCTGAGCTAAAGGCAGAGGCTCAACCGCTGAGCCACCCAGGCATCCCTATATATGGCATTGTTATAATAATGTAAGCTTGAGAAAAGAAACTGTTAAGGAAATCATAATGAACAGAAAACATGTTTACAGTACTTGTTCAAGAAGTACGTATCAAGAAAACATGTGTAAGTGGACCTATACTGTTCAAACCCACTTATTCAATGGTCAGCTGCACTTGCTAATATGCCTGAAACGATCGAGAGAGGATGGATGTCTGGGGAGGGGTATTAGTGTGTCTTATTTTCTTTTGACCATATTTGAGAGTTTTTGCATGGCAAATAGTATTGATTTGACTCTTAAGTCATCTCGTGTTGTGCCTTTATTGCGTGGGTGCCTTCAAGGTGATTTGATTGTGGCTGTCTCACAGACATGAGGGGCTCTTATTTGGTGGGGAATTCATTCATGCCTACTTTGCATAGACGATGAAGGAGACTATGGTTTACAATTTATGAAGAAAGTCCACATGGAGATGCTGTTTGTGGGTCATGAGGAAGAGTGACCTAAATCATGATGAAGTAAGTGTTCAGAGAGTCATCATTTACGTTAAAGTAAGAGAAGGGTGCCTGGGTGGCTTAGTTGCTTAAGCATCTGTCTCTTCAGTTCAACTCAGGTCATGATCTGGGAAGTTGGGATGGAGCGCCATATTGGGCTCAGTGCTCAGCCCTGTCAGCTAGGGATCTTTCTGTCCCTCTCCCTCTGGCCCTCCCTGCTAATCTCCCACATGTTCTTTCTCTCTCTAAATAAATGGATAGGGATGCTTGGGTGGTTCAATGCTTAAGCATCTGCCTTCAGCTCAGGGCATGATCCCCGAGTTCCAGGATGGAGTCCCACATCCGGCTCCCTGCGGGGAGTCTGCTTCTCCCTCTGCCCATGTCTCTGCCTCTCTCTGTGTGTCTCTATATATATTCTTTAAAAAAATAAATGGAGGGCAGCCCGGGTGGCTCAGCAGTTTATCACTGCCTTTGGCTCGGGGCCTGATCTGAAGACCTGGGATTGAGTCCCACGTTGGGCTCCCTGCGTGGAGTCTGCTTCTCCCTCTGCCTGTGTCTCTGCCTCTCTCTTTCTCTTTCTCTTTGTGTCTCTCAAAAATAAATAAATAAAATCTTGAAAAAAAAAGATAAATAAATGGATAAAATAACTTTTAACATATAAGGAACATAAGATAAAGAAACATCCTGAATTTTAAATAGTTTTACCAAGGGGCACCCGGGTGGCTCAGTGAATTAAGCATCTGATTCTTGGTTTAAGCTCCGGTCATCATCTCAGGCATCATCACCATAGTCTCCTCATGGGGTGGAGTGTGTTGGGGATTCCATCCTTTTCTTTGCATCTCGTGGTCACTCATTCTCTCTTTAAAAATAAATAATCTTTTTTTCTTCTTCTTTTTTTTTTTTTTTTTTGGCTTTCTGACATCAAATTGTTTTATTTTTAATTTTTTTTAAATTTTTTTTTATTGGAGTTCAATTTGCCAACATATAGCATAACACCCGGTGCTCATCCCATCAAGTGCCCCCCTCAGGGCCCGTCCCCCAGTCACCCCCCAGCCCCCGCCCACCTCCCTTTCCACCACCCCTTGTTCGTTTCCCAGAGTTAGGAGTCTCTCGTGTTCTGTCTCTCTCTGATATTTCTCACTCATTTTTTTCTCCTTTCCCCTTTATTCCCTTTCACTATTTTTTATATTTCCCATATGAATGAGACGATACAATGTTTGTCCTTTTCCGATTGACTTATTTCACTCAGCATAATACCCTCCAGTTCCATCCACGTCAAAGCAAATGGTGGGTATTTAAATAAATAATCAATCTTAAAAAAATAAATAGATTTGCCAATTGCTGTTTAATAAGGAGACTATGCTGGCAGTTCATTAACATCTGGATGTATCTTTATATTAGCAGTTGGTAGAAGTCAAGAATATTAGTTATCCCGTTGAAATAAAGAGATTTCACAGACATCTGAGGAAAAGTATAGTTAGCTATTCTGTAAAGGGTATAAAATTATTGTAAGTCCACTTCTACTCCATACTTGGTCTCTATTTATTTATTTATTTACTTTAAAGATTTATTTATTTATTTATTCAGAGAGAGGCAGAGAGGCAGAGACACAGGCAGAGGGAGAAGCAGCCTCCATGCAGGAAGCCCGACATGAGACTCGATCCCAGGTCTCCAGGATCACACCCCAGGCTGCAGGCGGCGCTAAACTGCTGGGCCACCGGGGCTGCCCTGGTCTCTGTTTAAAAAGCATTGAGGGGTAATCCCTGGGTGGCTCAGTGGTTTAGCGCCTGCCTTCGGCCCGGGGCGTGATCCTGGAGTCCCGGGATCGAGTCCCGCGTCGGGCTTCTGCATGGAGCCTGCTTCTCCCTCTGCCTGTGTCTCTGCCAGTGTCTCTGTCTCTGTCTCTTTCTCTGTGTGTGTGTCTCTAATGAATAAATAAAAATCTTTAAAAAAAAAAAAAGCATTGAGAGGGACGCCTGGGTTGCTCAGTGGTTGAGCGTCTGCCTTTCAGCTCAGGGCGTGATCTGGGGGTCCTGGGATTGAGTCCCACCTCAGGCTCTGTGCAGTGAGACTGCTTCTCCCTCTGCCTAGGTCTCTGCCTCTGTCTCTGTGTCTCTTATGATTAAATAAATAAAATCTTAAAAAAAAATTTTAAAAAAGGCATTGAGAACAGAATTCACAGAAAATTACCTCCGAGGAACAAGAATGGTTCTTGAATGCTTATAATGGGTATTTTGACTAAGAATCATGGTGATGTGGGAGTGGTGTCTTTAGAGTGCATTTGAAATTATATGTTTTAATTAGTAACACTGGATGGATTGTAACGTGTTAACAGTGATCTGGAGTGAAGTGTTTTTTTTTTTTTAAGGATTTTATTTATCTAATCATGAAAGACACAGAGAGAGACAGAGACAGAGACAGAGAAAGAGAGGCAGAGGCACAGGCAGAGGGTGAAGCAGGCTCCCTGCAGGATGCCCAGTGTGGGAACTGGATCCCGGGTCTCCAGGATCATGCCCTGGGCCAAAGGCAGCGGTAATCCGCTGAGCCACCGGGCTCTGCCCTGGATTGAAGTTTTATCCCATACCAACTATAGCCTGCCCCAACTTCATCAAGGTTGTAGGTAAAGAGACAGGAACACAAAGTATCCTTGACCTTTGTGCTATGTGAGTTTGAACACTGTGTAGGTCTACTTATAGCGAGATTTATTTATAGTACAGTATTGTAAATGTATTTTCTCTTTCCTCTGCTCTTCTTAATATTGTCTTTTTTTGAGCATCCTTTGTTGTAGTATTATCATCTGTAAAATAACATGTATATTCATTGACTTTTTTTCTTTAATGAGAGAAAGAGAGAGAATATGCAGGGGGAGCAGTAGAGGGAGAGGGAGAGCAGATTTGGGCTCGATCTCAGGACCCTGGGATCAGGACCTGAACCAAAGGTAGACGGTTAATAGACTGAGCCACCTAGGCATCTTTAATGGACTGTTTTTGATTAGGTTTCTGGTCAATAGGAGGCTATTAAAATTAAGTGTTAGAGAGTCCATATTATACATGGATTTTCAACTGCATGGGTGTTGGCACACTGAACCTCTGCTGTATTCAGGAGTCACCTGTATTTGTTAGAGCAGTGGGATGCTATGACTAATAATCTTTTTTCCCTGTGGTCTTAAACCTCAAATTATTTGAGGTTATTTTGTTTTTAAGATTTTGGGGATCCCTGGGTGGCGCAGCGGTTTAGCGCCTGCCTTTGGCCCAGGGCGCGATCCTGGAGACCCTGGATCGAATCCCACGTCAGGCTCCCGGTATATGGAGCCTGCTTCTCCCTCTGCCTGTGTCTCTGCCTCTCTCTCTCTCTCTCTCTCTCTGTGACTATCATAAATAAAATAAAAAAAAATTTGAAAAAAAAAAAAAAAAGATTTTATTCATTTATTCACAAGACACACACACACACACAGAGGCAGAGACCTAGGCAGAGGGAGGAGCAGGTTCCATGCAGGAAGCTGGATGTGGGACTCCATCCCTTGATCCCAGGACCCCAGGATGATGCCCTGAGCAAAGGCAGAAGCTCAACTGCTCAGCCACCCAGGCGTCCCTCTTTGAGGTTATTTTCCCCAAGTTTACGTGATTTACATTTTCCTCCTTATACTATACTACTGCTAAAGCAGTATGATGGTTTTTTTTCCTTTAAGATTTTATTTATTTATTTGAGTGAGAGAGAGCACAAGCAGGGGGAACAGCAGTGGGAGAGGGAGAAGCAGAGACTCCCTGCTAAGCAGGGAACCCGATGTAGGGCTTGATCCCAGGACCCCGAGATCATGAGCTGAGCTGAAGACAGAAGCTAAATCAACTGAGCCACCCAGGCACCCCAGGATGATGCTTCTAATAAGGATGATATAGATGTATTATTGAGCGTGTGGCTAAATGATTTCTTGACAATGCTGTGTTGGAATGCATTTTGTATAATCACACTGCCTGCAGGGGCTTTGAACCCTAGTTCTACCCAGTGGCAAATACACTAGATAAAAGGCCCCCAAGTCACAAGTAAAGGTAACTTTTGATAGGACTTCCTCTATAGTGTTTGTGAAAGAGCTGTCTGCTGGCAGTATTTAGCATAAGCTCCCCTTAGAGAAGATCCCTGCACAGTTAATCTTACTCATTTTGGTTTGATTTGTGCATTCTAGATTTAGCCCAGGAACTCGAAAGCACTCCAACCATGGACTCAAAACATGGCATCTGCCCCACTTCTTGGTCATTTTCTCTGCCTGCACTCAATCTTGAACCCTTCATGCTGTCTCTCAAGGCATATTATTTACATCCTCCAGTACCTATGAGTAGTAAACTTTATTTCCCTTTCTTTGTTTTCTTTTATTGAACCTTGGCTCATCATCCAATGCCCAGGGGTCCTACTTAAAAACTGCTAACTGAACAAAGTCAGTACACATATAATTACAAGCCATATCTACAGAATTTTTGATCGCTATTTATAAAATTTTACTCTATATTTTTCTTTGTTTATGTTGTTTTGGTGAGCATAGAGAAGACAGCATTTATGGGTTTGGTATCCACAGAATGCAAAGTGTTATATTAAGTTAAAGATATGGGCAGCCCAGGCGGCTCAGCGGTTTAGCGCTGCCTTCAGCCCAAGGCCTGATCCTGGAGACCCGGGATCGAGTCCCACGTCGGGCTCCCTGCATGGAGCCTGTGTCTCTGCCTCTCTCTCTGTCTCTCTCTGTCTCTCTGTCTCTCTCTCTCTCTGTCTCTGTGTCTCTCATGAATAAATAAAATCTTTTTTAAAAACGTTTAAAAAAAACCTAAAGATATATCTCTTTTTTCTTTTTTTTTTCTTTTTAAGATTTTTAAAATTTATTCACGCGAGGCAGAGAGAGAGGCAGAAGCAGAGACATAGGCAGAGGGGGAAGCAGTCTCCTCAGGAAGCACGATGTGGGACTCGATCCCGCAAATCTGGGATCACGCCCTGAGTTGAAGGCAGATGTTGAACCACTAACCCCCCCCGGGCATCCCAAGATACATTTCAGAATAGTAGAGTAACTAGGAAGAAGTACCTGTGTGTATATGTGTGGGTATACCTATATCTCCAGAAGGAAAGGGAATATTGGGGCAAAGAAGGTTATTTTCAAACTTCATGATTTCCTAGTAAACAAAAATGTTTACTAGATTCCTGATGGGAATAATTTTCTATACATTGCGTTGAATTTATTTCTCCTAAATTTCGTATGCCTTGGTTTGAAAATCTCTCCGGGCAAGTTGTGTCTCATCTACTTGCCTATTACTCATGTAGGATCTACTCTGTTTTCCTTGTTTGAATGTTCAGGAACTGTTGCTTGTATGTCTTAGGGATTTTAAGAATGGTTTGCATGGGGATCCCTGGGTGGCGCAGCGGTTTGGCGCCTGCCTTTGGCCCGGGGCGCGATCCTGGAGACCCGGGATCGAGTCCCACGTCGGGCTCCCGGTACATGGAGTCTGCTTCTCCCTCTGCCTGTGTCTCTGCCTCTCTCTCTCTCTCTCTCTCTCTCTCTCTCTCTCTCTCTGTGTGGCTATCATAAATTAATAAAAGAAATTTAAAAAAAAGGAATGGTTTGCATGAAATGACATGGTGTTCAAAAATTCATCCGAATGTGGGAGTAATTTCTCACTGAGCATATTAAATTCCATGTAGTTAAATTGCTACATTTCATTTCTTCCTTCTTAATTGGAGAAGAACGCTAAGTACGATTTCTTTACTTACTATTCTTTTCCCTTCTTGGAAGTGACATCATCCAAGTTAGTCACTTTCCTATAACAGTTTGATTAGGTGAAAACGTGGAGACTTCATGAGTCATGGGATGTTCTAACATTGATTTGAAGGGACCAAGTTGGGACAATGCTCGGGGTATGGTAGATGTTCTAAACATAAGAAGACAATATTTTATTGGGAGTGATGATGAGCCCAAGGTGAGATGAAAAATATCTAGGCTGAAGAACCGACATGAATTCTTCATGGGGGGGAGAGACTGCCTGTCCAAGTCTGCACTACTGACTGTAAATTTAGAAAGACAAATTTTACTTGTTTTGTTTCCAAATCATTCCCAGTTTTTCCATGTCTTCCTCTCCTCTGTAGTGTGTGGCATCACAGCTGTCCTCCTTTTGTATGTTATGGAGACCCCATTGTCACTGCTCTCTCCCTCCCACATAAGCCACACAGGCTGTTGTAGGTTCTTAGGAGGAGCTTTACTTTTATTAATTGAGTCGGAAACAGTTGGTAACTGGGTCATTTGAGGCCATATCTGAGATTTAAATACTGTGCTGTCACCACTCTTGGTAGACCAGGAAAACACATCAGTGGGCCACAGGACTACTTCAGGCATTTGGTACTAAGAGTTGTGAGGACAGATAAGACATGCTAATGGTATCCTTCGAGAGGGAGAGAAGGCTTAGTGAAAGCAAGTATGAACAATTTAAGGGATTTCATTTTTTTTTTCAAGGTTTTATTTATTTATTCATGAGAGACAGAGAGAGAGGCAGAGACACAGGCAGAGGGAGAAGCAGGCTCCATGCAGGGAGACTCGATCCCGGGTCTCCAGGATCAGGCCCTGGGCCGAAGGCGGCGCCAAACTGCTGAGCCACCCGGGCTTCCCAAGGGATTTCATTTATATGAGAAAGGGACACAGAGAGAGCATGCAAGAGCTTGCAGGAGTCGCGGGAGGGGCAGAGGGAGAAGGAGAAGCAGACTCCTCAATGAGTGGGGAGCTCAGTGTGGGGCTCGATCCCATGATTCTGGGATCAAGGCAGATGCCCAGACGACCATACCAACCAGGTGATCCTGGACAACTCTTGAAACGTGGGGAAGTTCTGGTCGGGAGCTCACTTTGGTCACTGCAATGTCTTAAGTAGCTTCTAGTGATGAATAAATTGACAGAGATGGGGACTTGAGGAATGTGGTGATTTTCTGGGATTCAAGGCAGTCAGATCCATTCCACGTGAGTTAATGAATTCCCTGGTGGTCCTCAGACCTAGCTGCTATTGGGTGACATAGATAACTATACCTTTCCGGGTGCAGATGTGGGAGTGGGTGGAGAGAGGATACCTGATGATTAAACATTTTGGGCGTGAGTTTAAGGTGTCATCTGGCAGAGTCGATGTTGATGATGAAGAAGGCGTTTGGATACTAATAGGCAGAAGAAGAAACACTGATATCCCAGGTATATAACCCCCACATAGATCTGCTTCACTATACGTGTTTGACATTCCAGGGATGGTGACCCACGGCTGGCACAACCTCCCTCCCTCACTTCCACTCAGCCCCATGATCAATCTAGTCCTGTGTTCTTGACTGTGTGCAAAGCACTGCATATCTTAGGAGCAGGTCACCAGTCATGGATGCTTCAAATGACCATGGATGCCTCAAATGGCCCACCCAGTTTTTAGTCTTGATATCCCTATGTGGTTTCACAGCCCATGCAGTCCTTAACACCCTTCCTGATATGAGTGGAAAGAGGATTTTTATCAGTTGTCAAAACTGATAAAATAAAGTTGGGTATCATGTTATACTCACATTTTAAAGTGGTTCCACTGAAGGATAATGATTCATTCAGGGAAAGCCATCCTCCCCAAGGCACAATGCCCACCGTGTGATTGACCTACTCTGGGCTCTTTTCTTCTTGGGAGAGCACCCTAGTTCTAGGTGGTCACCCATGGTGGGGCACTGTGCTGGCCCATGGGGAAGTGTACTGTGGTCATAGGGAAACGACTCCACTTAACCTTCTGATGCTGTCCCTATTGATCTTTCTAGTCCAGGGGGTGCTCAGCATCACCCCTGAGTCCTGAGAATTGCCCAGTGATGTCTTATGTGTTAGTTGCTAGTTGAGCTTATTATGAGAAGTACAGAAGTAGGATCTACCTATGTCACATCTTTATGATGTCAACCCTCTGTGATGAATACTTTTATATCTCGTGAGGTAAAAATGAATGTCTTGCTACATACATGTATGTATGTCTGTATATGTTTATATGTGTATATAAATATGCACACACTGATTATGTGTTATTGATGAGATAGAATGGAGTACATTTAGATACTTAACAACATTATGAAGAAGAGTGACAAACTCCTTCAGTGTTAAAAATTATTCTATATCATATTTATTTTTGCCATGCAGCGTGTTTAATTGGTTATCACACACGGTTTTGTTTTTTGTTTAGTTTTTTTCCAATTTCATCCTCACGTTTCAGTTACAACTCTAGGAAAATTCCAACAAAATATATTCAAGCAAAGTTTAATGTTACCAGGAACATTTAGTTTATATATGTTTAATATTCTAATGGAGATGTTGGGGTTTGGAATTACCGTGTTTTTACTTTACACTCTATCCGCTTAATTTTTTTGTGTTTTCCTATATGAATTTTAAGAAAATAATTCTATATTTCCTTCTTTTTTTGTGAATATTGTATACTCAGTACCATATTGCTTTAGCTATAAATTCATGCATGCCATGAAAATTTAGTCACAGTGGGAAGTTCCTTCCTAACTTTAATTTCAACTTGTCAGCATACATTACGATACTTTTATTTGTGTATTTGTTTGTTTGTTTGTTTGATTAAAGACTTTATTTATTAGAGAGAGAAAGAGAGAGAACAGAGTAGAGGAAGAGGGAGAAGCAGACTCCCTGTTGGCTGAGCAAGGATCCTGGGGCCCTGAGATCATGACTTCTGCCAAAGGCAGATGCTTAACCCACTGAGCCACCCAGGTGCCCTTACACTGATCTTTTAATATACATCTCTTATTCTTGACATTTTTTTAAGGTAAAGTCACGTGTGGAGATCGTAGGTGAACAGTTCAGTGGGATTTCACAATCGAATCCCATCTCTATAAATCCATTGAGCTCGAGAGACTTTATTTTGTTTGTCCTCTAAAATTCCCCTTGAGGTCCTTAGTAATTTTCCCAAAAGCTCAACACTCCTTTAACACGTAAGGAATAGGTGCCTGTCCTCGTTTTTGTACTTTACATGAATGTAATCAGGTGACGGGAACTCTTTTGTAATTGGCATTTTTTTCCTTTCTGTCTCTTGCCTGTGTAAATTTATGTATCACTGCATGTTGTTGTGCACCATTCATTAGAGTTGGATGGATCCAGTTCCATCGTGTGAATATCAACTCACTGCATCATTCTAGTATTAATAGGCAAGTGAATGGTTCTCAGTCTATGACTGTCATGACTATTACTGGCATGTAAAATCTACAATTTGTCTCTAAGTGTGAAAAATGTAGATATATCTGCTGCCTCTGTGTGTGTGTGTGTGTGTGTGTGTGTGTGTGTGTGTGTATGGGAGTGAATTGTTGGTAAATAGGTTTATTCAGCTTTAACAGACACTATGAAACTCCATCCCACAATCTTTATACCACTTTTCACACACATCGCAGCATATGGGATTTCTGGCTTATCTACATACTTTCCAAAATTTGGTAGTTTATGTCATTTTCACAGTAGGCTTCTGGTTGGAAGGAGAATAACCAACTCTTGGTTTTATTTGCTTTGTTGTAGTTACTTCCTTTTACTATGGAGTAAAATCTTTGTATAATCTCTTCAAAGTGTCCGATTAGTTATTATGATCCTCTTCCTGTTAATGTGCAGTCTCAAATTGATAGTATTGAATTCCAGGAAGAATTCTCACTTGATCATGTTGTAAAATGGTAAAGTGTGCTTTTGATTCCGTTTGCATTATTTCATTGTGGACTTGCATGAATATTCCTCACAGATAGTAGTTTGTAGATTTCTTTACTTGTAGTTTCTCCTATGGCTTTGATAACCTGCTAAATGCTGGTGTCACAGAGAGTGTTGTGATTTTCTCCCTTCTCTTTACTCCTTGCAAATATTTGAGGATATTTGAAGTACTTTCTCATTATATATTTGTATGAATTATCCCATGAATTCATCTGGCATAGGATTTTTCCTTTTTCGGAGTTTTTTTTTAAATTACTTTGTCAATTTACTTAGTAGGCGTAGATCAGTTGAGATTGTTTTAGAAATTGCTTCATGATGGAGTCCAGGTAAGTTAGATCTTTTTGTTTTGTTTTTTTTAAGATTGTATTTATTTATTCATGAGAAACAGAGAGAGAGAGAGAGAGAGAGAGAGAGAGAGAGGCAGAGACACAGGCAGAGGGAGAAGCAGGCTCAATGCAGGGAGCCCGACATGGGACTGGATCCTGGGTCTCCAGGATCAGGCCCTGGGCCAAAGGCGGCACTGAACCACTGAGCCACCGGGCTGCCCCCTTTTTGTGTATTTATATCCATTCAACGGTATTTATTCCTTGGCATATATATGTATCATACATATATGATATATGTATCATTGTCATGTATCATTGCCTCTTTTAATTATTTTCATTCTGTATATTGGTTATACCATTTCTTCCTATTTTAGTTGGTTTCCTCTTTCATTCTTTTTTTTTGGGCCAAAGGCAGGCGCCAAACCGCTGCGCCACCCAGGGATCCCTCCTCTTTCATTCTTACTTTACTTCTAGGTCCATCAATTTTTATTTTTATTTTTTCTGAAAACCAAATCCTCGTATTGTTGATATTTTCTAAATCCTATTTTATTCATTTCTGTTTTATGTTTAAGTTTCCTTTCTTCCACAGAGTGACAGGATTGCCCAGTCAGTTAAGTGTTTGAGTTCAGCTCAGGTCGATCTCGAGGTCCTGGGTTTAAATCTTGTGTCATGCTCCCTGCTGAGCAGGGAGTCTGCTTGCCCCTCTCTTTTGGCCTTCCCCCTGCTCATTCTCTCTCTCTCTCTCTCTCTCTCTCTCTGTCTCAGATAAGTAAAATAGTTTTTTAAAAAATTCCTTCCCTCTGCTGATTTTGGGCTCCTATGGTACTTTTCATGATTACTTGAGCTACAGGAAGGTAGTTTGTGTCACACTATGGAATTAACTGTTAAGCTATGTGGTCAGTATGTTGTGTACAAGTTTATGTGTCCATGGAGGGATGAAGTCCTGAGGACTCCTCAACCATCTTGCTGATATTCTCTGACTGATTTGATGGCTGTATATAGATGTCATCAGTATTTTCTTCTGAAAGTAGTAAGTGGAATGACTTGCCTTTTCTGTTATTCAATATTTTTCAGCTGTATCTTCACATGACACCCCAAGCTTCCTGTCAGAGCTGTGCAAAGAAGCTTCATTTCCAAATGTGTCAGTGGGTCCATATAAACATAATGTCCTTGAGAAGTTACACTTAATGATAGACTGGGACAATGATCATAAAGGATATATCCAAATTGAGGCTACTGCCCATAATAAGAATCTCACTGCCCCACATGGTGAAGGATATAAAACATTGTGTAAAACCTTTCTTTTTAAGGCCACTAGTTCTATAAAGCAGAGTGTTTCTGTAGGCAACAGCTCAAATCAAATATTCAAAGATACATATTTATGGAAAGATAATATAGAAAATCTGGAAAGTTACCATGCTGAAGATAATAATTTGAACAATCTGGAAAATAGGATTAGACCGACCTTTCAGTCAAATATGTCTAAACATCAGAGATTTATAAATGAAGAAGCAAGTGCTAGGTGGTTTCAATTTGAGAGGTCCTTCACCAAGGGCTCAACCCTACAAAATTACCAGACCATTTTCAGTGAAGACAGACTTGCTCAAGGCAGTGAATCTGAGGAACAATGTAATCAAGGCTCAAATGTTGATAAACATCTGAGGACACATTCTCCAGAGACCCATTCTGAATGTAATACATGGGGGGACGTCTTTCATCAAAGAGCCAACCTTGTATATAACAGTATGCATAGGAGAGAGAATCCTTATAAATATAGTGATTGTGAAAATGATCTTAACCACTCCACCAGTTTTGGTGATCATCAGACAATTCATGGGAGAAAAAACCCATGCACATACACTAAACCTGGGAACCTGTTGAGTCAGTCATCAAGAATACGCATACATAAGACAGTGTGTAGTAGAGAGAAACCTTACAAATGTCAGGGAACATAGCAAGGCCATTTATCCATCAATCAGTCCTCAACTCAGCAATCAAACACAAATTCATAAGGGAGAGAAACCTTATCAATGTAAAACAATGTGGCAAAGCCTTTAATCTGTCAATCAAAAACTTACTCAACATCACAGAATTCATACGAGGAGAGAAACGTTACAAATGTAAAGAATGTGGCAAAGCCTTTATCTGTCAATCTAAACTTACTCAACATCACAGAACTCATACAGGAGAGAAACCTTATAAATGTAAAGAATGTGGCAAGAGCTTTAACCACCAATCAAACCTTATTCGGCATCACAAATTACATACTGGAGAGAAACCTTATAAATGTAAAGAATGTGGCAAAGCCTTTATACATCAATCAAGCTTTAATCAACATCACAGAATCCATACAGGAGAGAAACCTTATAAATGTAAAGAATGTGGCAAGGCCTTTATCCATCAATCCAGCTTTACTCAACATCACAAAATTCATACTGGAGAGAAACCTTATGAATGTAAAGAATGTGGCAAGGCATTTATCCATCAGTCAGGCCTTACTCAACATCACAGAATTCATACTAGAGAGAAACCTTATAAATGTAAGGAATGTGGCAAAGCTTTTAACCACCACTTAAACCTTAGTAAACATCACAGAATCCATACTGGAGAGAAACCTTATAAATGTAAAGAATGTGGCAAGACCTTTAACCACCAGTCAAGCTTTACTCAACATCACAGAATTCATACTGGAGAGAAACCTTATAAATGTAAGGAATGTGGCAAAGCCTTTATCCATCAATCAAGCTTTACTCAACATCACAGAATTCATACAGGAGAGAAACCTTATGAATGTAAAGAATGTGGGAAGGCCTTTATCCATCAATCAAACTTTACTCAGCATCTCAAAATTCATACAGGAGAGAAACCTTACCAATGTAAACAATGTGGCAAGGCTTTTAACCAGCAATCAAACCTTACTCAGCATTACAAAATTCATACTGGAGAGAAACCTTACAATTGTAAGGAATGTGGCAAAGCCTTTAACCACCACTCAAGCCTTATTCAACATCAGAGAATTCATACTGGAGAGAAACCTTATAAATGTAAGGAATGTGCTAAGGCTTTTAAGCAGCACTCACACCTTACTCGACATCATATAATTCATACTGGAGAGAAACCTTATAAATGTAAAGAATGTGGGAAGGCCTTTATCCATCAATCAAGCTTCATTCGACATCACAGGATTCATACTTGAGCAGTTCTTACAAATATAAGACAGTGAGAGAATTTGTAAGAACTGTTGAATCCTAACTCTACATCAGAGCATTCGTGTCGGAGAGTAACTAATACATGTGTAAAGAATGTGACAAGACCTTTAAGCAATGTTACACCTTCATTCCTTATTAGAGGATGGATAGTGGAAGTGATTTTTATAAATATAAACATTAGGGCAGCCCAGGTGGCTCAGCGGTTTAGCGCTGCCTTCAGCCCAGAGTGTGATCCTGAAGACCCCGGATCGAATACCACGTCAGGCTCCCTGCATCGAGCCTGCTTCTCCTTCTGCCTGTGTCTCTGCCTCTCTCTCTCTCTCCTCTCTCTGTTTCTCATGAATTAATAAATAAAAACTTTAAAAAATAAAAAACATTCACAAGCCCTTTAATATTGCTCAAGCCTCTCATAATTATAGAATTCATACTAGAGAAATATTATAACTATAAAGAATGTGGTAAAGGTTTCAGGATGTTCAACCCTCACTCAGCATCACTGAGTTCATACTGAGGAAAAATAATACAAAATTGAACGAATCAAACTGCTAGCTGGAAGTCATAACTTGCTTCATATTACAGTTATCATACAAAAACAAAATTGAAATGGGAAGAAAGTGGCCAAATATTTAACTGGAATCAAATCCTTACTCAGTATCCCAAAACACAATCTTGGTTCAAAGTGTAGCAACATAATGAAGGAGGAGAGTATGTTACACCTTAGGAAACCTCACATTTCAGAGAAGAAAAGTAACTTGAAAGGTAAAAATAAAAATATTTAATTGAACATAAAATGTCAATAAATGTCACAGTTCATAGTACAAAGCAGTTTATCTGTCACTCTATTCAGACATCGCATTAAAAAGGGACTAATACAAAGTTAGTTAGACCATGTTTATGCAATTATGTGTTAAAAGAGAAGGGATGGATTTTTGCGTGGGTATATTGCCATGTGTTTTTCTATCTTTTTTTTTTTAATTTTATTTATTTATTCATGAGAGGCACAGGCAGAGGGAGAAGCAGGCTCCATGCAGGGAACCCGATGATCCCGGGTCTGCAGGATCACGCCCTAGGCCGAAGGAAGACGCTCAATTGATGAGCCACCAGGCGTCCTTGTTTTTGTTTAATTGACCCTATATGAGATTTGTGACTTTTGCAAATACTGTGTTTCTGCAGTCACAACTCTTCAGAAAATTCATTTATTCCTAGTGGGTGTGTGAAACTATGTAAGTGATTTTTGTTGCATCAAAGATATGAGATGCCCTTCTTCCTTACGTGGGATTCATGCATACCTAATTTTCCATGGAACATTAAGGACAATACAACATGAATATATGGAGAAAATATATATTTTTAAAGATTTAATTTATTTATGAGAGACAACAGAGAGAAGGCAGAGACATAGGAAGAAGGAGAAATAGGCTCCCTGTAGGGAACCTGACGTGGGACTTGGTCCCGGGTCTTCAGGACCACACCCGGAACTGAAGGTGTCACTAAGCCACTGAGCCACCCGGGCTGCCCTAAACAACCTAAGTTTGATTGATAGATCTATAGCAATCTTTTATACTTTTTCAATTAAATATGACCTGCTTTTCCTAAAAAAAATAATAATAAAAAAATAAAGGGGTCAGTTGAACAAATGGATATAACCTTATGATTATCTATGTACCCAACATGAAAGTACATAACACATGAAGCAAGTATTAACAGAGAAGAGGAGAGGAAGAGATGGCAATACATTAGAAGGGGACTTCAAGGGACGCCTGGGTGGCTCAGCGGTTGAGCGTCTGCCTTTGGCTCAGGGTGTGATCCTGGAGTCCCAGGATGGAGTCTTATATCTGGCTTCCTGGGCCTCCTGCATGGAGCCTGCTTCTCCCTCTGCCTCTCTCTCTCTGTGTGTCTCTCATGAATAAAGAAATAAGATCTTTTAAAAGGTGGGGTGGGGGGACTTTAATATTGTACCTTCAATAATGGATAGATTAAAAAAATTAAAAAAAATAATGGATAGATTATCCAGACAAAATCAATAAGGTGATGTCAGACTTTAATGATAGAAGCAGACAGAACATTCCATCCAACAGCATCAGTAAAACAGATTCTTCTCACAGGCCCATGAAGCATTCTCCAGTACCACAAAACAAGTCCTAATTAATATATGATTGAAATCATACCAAGCATCTTTTCCAAGCCACTTTGGCATGAAACTAGAAGTCAATTTCAAGTACAAAACTAGAAAATTCACAAATACGTGAAAGATAAGCAAGTTGCAACCTTATTCATGATAGGCAAAATATGGAAATAACTTGCCCATTGGCAGACGAGTAGATAATGTGCATTTATACAATGGATGCTCTAACAATACATTTAAAGGTTTCTAATTGGATAGCTCTTAAAAATTCTTATTACATGAAAAATTTTAACTAAGGTGATGTTAACTATGTTGTAAAATAATATATACTGGGATGCCTGGGTGGCTCAGTGGTTGAGTGGCTGCCTTTGGCCCAGGGTGTGATCCTGGAGTCCCAGGATCGAGTCCCACATCAGGATACTTGCATGGAGCCTGTTTTTCCCTCTGCCTATGTCTCTGCCTGTCTCTTTCTGTGACTCTTATGAATAAGATAATCTTAAAAAATATATATATATATATATATATATATATATGAAGCATGTATTTTAAACTAATATAATGTTTTATGTTGATTATATCTCAGTGAGACTGGGAAACAATATTAGTGGTTGCTTAGGCATACGAATAAAAGGTTGGGGATGGTGATAGCTAAAGAATAAGTTTTCTTTAAGAGGTGATTACATGTGATTTGACTATGGTTTGCCTGCACCTATGTGTAGAATCAGTTAAAGACCTACCGTTTGTACATTTTAAATAGGTGAATTATACAGCATGTAAATTGTATGCAAATCTATTTTAAAAGAACCCCAAATAAATGCCCGTATGAGAAGACCTAGTAGTATAACATCTCAAGACTATAAATTCAGCTATTAAACACATATACGGGATACCTCGGTGGTCAGCTGTTTGGTGCCTGCCTTCAGCCCGGGGCGTGATCCTGGAGTCCCGGGATCCAGTTCCCACATTGGGCTTCCTTCAGGGAGCCTGCTTCATGCTCTGCCTGTGTCTCTGCCTCTCTCTGTGTCTCTCATGAATGAATAAAATCTTAAAAAAAAAAGGCACATATATGTGTAGGATTTCAAATGGAATTTAGGATTTAACTGTCTTCTGTGTTTTCAATTTTGTAGTAATACAAAAATTTTTGAAAGGAAGCACATGGGTAGGAGGTTTTGTCAAATTACACATATATAATTATTAGTAGGAGTTGAAATTCAGCACTTCAATATTGCATGAAGAAAGTAGAGATGCAAAAATATGTATGGGTTTCTGCAAAGAAACAGAATCAATAGAATTCATATCTATCTCTTTTTGTACTTTTAATATCTGTTTCTATAGATCTATAGCTACAGAAATAGATATAAGCTTATCATAAGGAGAAATAGATCTCTATTTCTCTATATATCTACATAGAGGAGAGTGAAAGGTTTCTTTAATGAATTGACTAAATCAATTGAGAGAGCTGGCAAGAGAAGGCTGCAAAGAATGCCATCAATCTAGAGACCTGGGAAATAGCTGATGCTGAAGCTGGACAATCTGAAGAGCGTCTGGAGACAGACTTAGGTCAAATGGAAGAAGCACCTTTGAAATGTACAGCTAATTATGTTCTCCAGAACAGACTGCCTAGTAGGTAGTGTGGGTTTATTTTCATATAACTTTAATATAAACTCACTAAAATGGAAAAAGACAAATTTCTAAAAAGTGTTCAACATAATCTTTTTTTTTTTTGAAGATTTTATTTATTCACAAGAGACACACAGAAGCAGAGACAAAGGAAAAGGGAAGAGAAGCAGGCTCCATGCAGAGAGCCTGATGTGGGACCCGATCCCCAGAACTCTGGGATCACGCCCTGAGCCAATGGCAGACATGCCCAACCTCTGAGCCACCCAGGCGTCCCAAGTTAAACATAATCTTAGAATATGTTGACTAAGTGTATAAGAATATACAGCATTTTCAAGCATGGACTAGTGCCTAGCTGCAAAATCAGAATTATGATATGTATACATTTAACAATAGAATCAGGAGCATATACATTTTTTTTAGGTATTATAGGTAAATAATTAGTGTTAGCCAAAGAGAAAATATTTTAATTATTAAATAGGATTAAAAGAATACCTCTGCAATTGAACCTCATTTTTCTAAGTATAGGAGAAGCTAATTCATAAAATAACTTGAATATTCAAGAATGAAAATTGATCAGATTTCACAGCTAGAGGTGGAGTACAAATAAATACATGGATACCACTTTTAGCCTTATGATAGATGAGATAAAAATAAATGGTAATAAAGAGTACTGATGAAGCCAGGAGGAAAAAAAAACTATGAATAAAATAGGACATAAGTGCAACTTTAGGGAAGAGCTGTCCAGTATGTGTAAAAATTTTCAATTCATTTACCTGTGAAGTAGTAATTATAGTTCACATTCTACTACTCATAGAAATAAATAGGGGCACCTGGGTGGCTCAGTGAGTTAAGCATCTATCTGCCTTCAGCTCAGGTCATGATCCCAGGGTCCTGGGATTGAGTCCCAAGTCTCACTCTCTGGTCAGTGGGGAGCCCGTTGCTCCCTTTCCCTCTCCCTCTCCCTCCGCATGTGCTCTCTCAAATAAAAAAAGGTTTAACAAAGAAATATATACAAATGTGTCTGAAATATGAATCACAACATTCTTTATATAGAAGAAATTAAAAATGACTTCTATGTGTTCAATAGAAAATACTTACATGGATATTTTAAGATTTGTCCTAATTCCATTTTTACTGCTACTGAAACATCTCTAAAACATATCACAGAAATGTTGAGAAAAGCTGCATCACCTTATGTGACACAATATGCTCATAAAATGGCATGCATCCTTTTAACTCAGTATCTGTATGTATATTTAAAAAAGGCATAGAGCTAGGAAAATTGGAGTGTATGTTTTGATAGGGAGGGATTCGTATTGTATATATATTAGTACAGAACATAACTTCTTCAGAAGTATTTGAAATATTTGCCCAAAAAAAGAAATGTTGCTTTGGTAACAACTATTGGAACCACACTTGAAACTGTCTGATTGCAAAGCCAAAGTTCTACATTGCTTCCCCAGTTTTGAATTGTAAGCCTTTGTCTCTCACTTATAATGAATGATCCAGAACAATTCCTCGATATACAACTGGCATTCAGTTCAATGAATGCAGTATAGATTATTTCATACACCTCCAAGTTTTAGATATCTAGATTGATTCTATTGTTTAAAAATTAATTAACAAATGAAATTTGATGTATGATTTTAAGGGCAGTGTTGATAACTGATTTCAGGTTGTGGAATAATTTATTCTACTCCCTATACCAATCTCTATTTTGTATTCAGTGATGCTCTCATTCATTCTCTAATGAGCTTTTAAATTCTGGCAGAGCTCATGCCCCCTTAGTCCTCTGCATTTTTCAGGACTTTGCACTTTATTGAGGCCACTGACCCCATCTGGATTACACGTGCAATTTCTTTAATCCCAGTCTGCACAGAGCAGCCCGAATATCAAGTGCCCACTAAGCACTACAGGCTGTCCCTCCTCTTTGATATTGAGAACCTCACTGCCAACTCCAAAAGGAATCTTGGACATCAAAGCTGATCCACCCCAAAGCAAACCTTCTCAAAAGCTCTAGGTCATTACTTCACATTGAGACTTGTACAGGGCTACGGAAAAAGCCCAAGGAGGAAGTGAGAACTGACAGATTTTGCGATATAGAGGAGAAATATTCAGAGAGCCGGCCTTCAGAAGAACAAGGAAACAAGTGAATGAAAAGCCCATTGGACACCTCAGAGGGAGATAAGTAAAGGTTTTCAAGTTGTAAAAAGAATGGTCTCTGAGTGACAGTTTCAAAAATAGAAATATTTTTCTCTAACTATGGATTAGGATGCATGTAAGGGAGACGTTGATTCTGTCTCTATTGGAACATCCATCTTCTGATGATTATTGACTGTTGACGTGAGGAAGTAACCAGTACTAAAAAAGCTTTGCATCATGTGAGCAGCTGTTAGGCTCAAATGCATTTTGTGACATTCTCTCTGGTTTATTTTATTTTTTCATTCTCTCTGGTTTAAAAAAGATTTTAGTACCATACCTCAGTTCAACATGCATTTCTCCACAGCTTTCTACAATGCACAAGACTTCCCACATCTTTTTTGATAATAGCTTCCTGTTACTCAGGTGTGAATAGAGAAATAGGTGATCTGATGATACTAATAACTTCATTTCTACACTATTGTATCAAAGCTTGAAGTTTCATACTTAGGGTATCACATCGATTATTTCATAATGTGATATTACTCTTCACTTACTGTGATATCTGACATTGCACTTTGACACTGCTTACACACAAATGAATACTGTCTAATAAAAATTTTGTTTTTTCTGTCTAATAAATTAACTCATTCTGTTTTCATGAAATCCACGTTGGTCATGGGGCAGATTCCTTTTCCTATTAAACTGCAGTAATTCACCTAACATAATAAAACCTCCAAATCTGGGACACCTGGGTGAAGCATCTGCCTTTGGCTCAGGGCATGATCCCAGAGTCCCAGGATCAAGTTCCACATCGGGCATCTGTAATGGAGCCTGCTTCTCCCTCTGCCTATGTCTCTGCCTCTCTCTGTGTCTCTCATGAATAAATAAATAAAATCTTAAAAAAAAAAACTCGCAATCTTTCTTCATAGTTCATATCTATTCCTAAGAATCTTGTGAAAAAAAAAAAAACTATCGGGTACCTGGGCGGCTCAGTGGTTGAGCATCTTCCTTTGGCTCAGGTCATGATCCTGAGGTTCTGGGATAGAGTCCTCCACCAGGTTCCCCGCAGGGAGCCTGTGTCTCCCTCTACCTATGTCTTTGCCTCTCTCTGTGTGTCTCTCATGAATAAATATGTAAACTCTTAAAAAAAATACTATCTGAATTAAAATGTCAAGGTATAAGAAACAAAAGTAAATATAGATCAAAATTGTTTGAGGGATGCCTGAGTGGCTCATTTGCTTAAGGGTCTGCCTTTGGCTCAGGTCATGATCCCAGGGTCCTGGGATGGATCCCCACATTGGGCTCCCTGTTCAATGGGGAGTCTGCTTCTCCCTCTGTCCCTCTTTCTGCTTCTGCTCTCTTTCATATGAATTAGTAAAATCTTTAAAAAAACTGTTTGAAACCATGACCCAGCCGTCATGGTTTGTTAATATAAAACAGTAGTTAAAGTACCATCTTTGCTACAACCCCAGCTACTCTAATTCCAAGCAGTGTACACATTTTCACATATTGGCTAAAATTGTGCATCCATATCATTTTCCTCTGCAAATTAAAACTATGAAGGGGCCAATATTCCAGAGTCATGAAAATTTTTGTAAAGTAACACATATACAGTGTTCAGATCAGTAATTCATATAAATTGTTATTTCAAGGCTAATGTGGTTGGTTGAGGATTGGAAGCCTTTAAGAAAAGGACCTCTAGGGGTGCCTGGATGACTCAGAGGTTGGGCGTTTGCCTTCAGCTCCGGGCATGATCCTGAGGTTCTGGGATCGAGTCCTAAATCGGGCTCCTGCATGGAATCTGCTTCTCCCTCTCCCTGTGTCTCTGCCTCTCTCTCTCTATCTCTCATGAATAAATAAATAAAAAATCTTTAAGGAAAAGAAAGGACCTCTATTTTCATAATTTCCTTGAGTAGTAAAAAATGCAAACTCTTGGCTTTCAGCTGACATGTTCCATGTGACTCCTGCCTCCTATTTCCATGAAGGATTCTCTGGCGACAAAGGTGAATAGCAGTCATCTAGAAACCAGTAGAGTGGCCTTCAGACACTTGACAATAGGAGTAACATTTCTATTATAGGGTATTGTTGAAAACCTGAGGAATTTCTCTCTTCTTTACCATTTTACCTTCCTTTCTTTCCACTGGGAACAGGTAAAGTCCATAGATCTGATTCTCAAACACCTGACCATAGCCAACGCCAGGAGTCACTCAGACAATGGTTGGTTTGGGGCTGAAAGACATCCTTAATGATTTTGGATACAAACTTGTGTTCTAAGTTCATAAAGTGGGCAGAGGTGTGTCTTTTGGCACCACCTACCTCTTGAGTGTCTTTGAGGAGATGGTGATCAGTCCCTGGAACTCCAGGTGGGTGGAGTTTAAGGTGAAATTTCCCAAGTACATGGAGTCCCATATGTCCCTTTATTCGATGCTATATACACTGATAAATTTGACTTTTCCTATATATGTAGCTGGCAAAATGAACAGCAAGAACATCACAAAGAAAAAAGATTTTGGATACCGTTGTGCTACATTTCAAGGAGAAATCACAGTGCCACTATTTGTGCATGGCTATTATTCCTAGTGTTTTACCTTTGGGACTCATGATGTGGGGCAGTGGCTTCATGATTTTCATGCTGTCCAGGCAGAAGAAGCAGGGGTTTAACACATCTATGGAAACTGGGTTTTCCCCAGATCCTCCCAGGAGACCACAGTTACCCAGAACATCCTTGTCCTCCTGAGCACTTTTATATCATTGAACACCCTAGCCTCCATCTTCCAGGTGCGTGGTGTTTGTTAGTAACCCCAATAGTTGATATTGAACATCTCTGCACTACTTGCTGCAAGTTTATAAAATTTTAAAATGATTTTATTAATTTATTTGAGAGAGAGAGAATACATGAGTGGGGGAGGGGCAAAGGGACTGGGAGAAGCAGGCTGCTCGCTGAGCTGGGAGCCTGATGCAGGGCTTGATCCCAGGACCCTGGTTTCATGACCTGAACTGAAGGCAGACATTTAACTGACTGAGGCACCCAGGTGCTCCAGAAGGATGTATATGTTTAACAACATCATCAAGGACTATATTTATAATGTATGCCACTGAAAGAGCACTGACATTTTAGTTTTAGGTCAAAGTACTTGAAGATGGGAGCGATACAGGGGTGGGGCATGAAAGAGGGCATGGGATAAATGGAGCTGCAGAGAGTCTGGGGGCTTGGGGTAGCAGAGCCACAGGGGAAGGGAGGACAGAAGCTGTGTTAGTTTCCTAGGGCTTCTTTAACAAATTCCACAACTGGGTGACTTAACAAACCAAGTATTAGTGTCTCACAGTTCTAGAGGTTCTTAGATGTCTGAAGTCAAGCTGTTGGCAGGGTCATACTTTATCTCAAGAATGGAGTCTTCCCTCTTTCTCACTTCTGGAGACTGTCAGCTATCCTTGGCCTTCCTCGGCTAGTTGATGCATCACTCAGTCTCTGCCTTCATCATCACGCACTATTCTGTCTGTGTCTAAACTCTCTTCTCATAGGACACCAGCCACTGAATTCAGGTTTACCTAAATCCAGTATGGCCTCCTTTTAACTTGATTACATCTGCAAAGATACTATTGCCTTAAAAACAACAACAACAACAACAACAAAAACACAAGATACTATTGCCCAATAAGGTACAATTACAGATACTGTGAATTAGAACTTGAGCACATTTTTAAAAAAAAGATTTTATTTATTTATTCATTAGAGGCACACACAGAGAGAGGCAGAGACATAGAGGGAGAAGCAGGCTCCCCGGAGGGAGACTGGTGTGGGACTGGATCCCTGGACCTGGGACCATGCCCTGAGCCAAAGGCAGACACTCAACCACTGAGCCATCCGGCCATCCCAGAACTTGAGCATATTTATTTGAGGCACACTATATAACCCACAACAGGTCTAAAGGGCATGAGGGAGTTAAACGTCACTGAGGGATTAAAGTGCACTACAGGTTTTAAGTTTGGGGGTGGAGTACATACAGGGACATTAAGGATATGAGGCATATGTGTGTGTTGAGGGAATAAGAGTGTGAAAGAAATCCTGGGAAGGAAAGAGATCATGGATGAGGAATTAATTGGGAAAAGGGAATTAGGATGCAAAGTTTAGTGAAAGTCATATAAACCTTACTGCCTATGAAGGGTTAAAAACTATGGGATGGAAAGGTGATAGCTGCTTATGAATTCAGTCCAGGGGGTATTCAGTGCTCTTACCGGAGATAAAAGGGTGGGAAAAAAAAGCTGATGCCTGGGAAACATGATCGGCACAGGGGGTAAATGTGGGTGGAGTGAGATCATCAGAACTGGGAGAAAAGTGGGCATCAGTAGGCTAAAAGGCCTATGAGAAAGCGGGAGTGTAGAGTTGGGGTAATGAATGCAGGGACATATGGAAACTAAGGACTCCTGATAATGATGGCTAAGGCATTGAGGGCAGTGGACATAAAAAACACAATAAATAGGCTGAAGTCATGGAATGGGGAGAAGATAGATGGGGCAATGGAGAACAGAGGATTTTGTGTCAAAGGAAGGGTCAGAAGTTTGAGCTGAGGCTCTCAGGCTAGGCAAAATGTGATTTATTGGTATAGAGTTTTAAAATGCACTGGATAGACTTAGAAGAGCAACGAAGAAGACTAGGAGGGTCATTTGCAGGGAAAGATTCAGGTTTCATGGAAATCTAAAGGTTCTGTGGGTGTAGAGATTGTGGTGACAGTGAGATATAGAGAGGAGGGAAGACAGGGATGGAGCTGGGGGTGATGGAGGTTGCAGGGGTACATTTGGAGGTCACTAATTCATTCTCTTACTCATTAATTCTCTCATTTGCATTTGATTCACAATTATCAACAGTTTCTAATTCTAGCCCACAAACCAATAACCTTATTTATATAAAATACCAGTAATCCTTTTCGACTGAATCGACAGTAAAGGACCACTGGTAAATTCTGAGTAAACAGTGAGATTAAACATTTTCTCTCTACGTGGGGATACCCTGCACAAGGTAAGACCAGGTTGGAGATCTTGTGGAAACCATGAGAAGAAAATTCTGCCAACAACCTAAATGCTCCTGAAAGTGACTGCTGACCTTGACATTCCTGAGAAGATCCAATGCCTCTTGAAACAATGATCTTAACCTTATAGGACCCCAAGTCCACTGAAATTCAGACTCAGAAGCATGGTTTTATTATCTCCTAAATGCACAGTGATTGGTTATGGTAATGATAGAAAACAGCTATCCATGAGCATATCATTAACTGTAAAAAGAAAATTATAAACTATAAATTTGGAGACAATTACCCTCAAACCAATCACAGTTTTATCTTCAGACATAATAGATTCTCAGGTTGAGATGGATCCTCCCTCTTATGCAAATTCAGAGTATAACACACAGATGCTAAAATATTTTGCATTTGGTTCAGTGTTTACATAAATATTATGTTATCAAATATACTGTCAAATTCTTTTTCTTTTCTCTTTTTAAAGATTTAATTTATTTATTCATGAGAGACACACAGAGAGAGGCAGAGACATAGAGGGAGAAGCAGGCCCATCGTGACTGCATTCTTACAATGGATGGACAATTGCTAAATTATCCTTGCAAATGGAATAAAAAAAAAAACGCTTAGAACCTATAATCTCCAACCAACTACATTTCCTTTTTTTTTTTTAAAGATGTATTTATTTATGATAGACATAGAGAGAGAGAGGCAGAGACACAGAAGGGGGGAGAAGCAGGCTCCATGCCGGGAGCCCGACGTGCGACTTGAACCCAGGACTCCAGGATCACGCCCTGGGCCGAAGGCAGGCGCTAAACCGCTGGGCCACCCAGGGATCCCCCCAACTACATTTCCACTGTTAAATTAAATAAGGAAGCCATAGACTGACGTGTCTTTATTTTTTTTTTAATTTTTTTTATTTTTACGATAGTCATACAGAGAGAGAGAGAGGCAGAGACACAGGCAGAGGGAGAAGCAGGCTCCATGCACAGGGAGCCTGACGTGGGATTCGATCCCGGGTCTCCAGGATCGCGCCCTGGGCCAAAGGCAGGCGCCAAACCGCTGCGCCACCCAGGGATCCCTGACGTGTCTTTAAAGCCTAGGTAGCCTCTGTACGCAAAGCACAATAGGACCAGAACAGAAGAAAATGAATTTAAGAAAAAATAATTACAGGTATGCCTGGGTGGCTCAGGGGTTGGGCATCTGCTTTTGGCTCATACTGGGGTTCTGGGATCAAGTTCCACATGGGGCTCCCTGCGGGGAGCCTGCTTCTCCCTCTGCCTATGTCTCTGCTTCTCTCATGAATAAATAAACAAAATCTTAAAGAAAAAAACACACACACACAAATAGTTACAGTCAAACAGACCTTCCAATAATGAGGCAACCACTTAAGGTATATACAATGAAACACTATCTTTGCTTTGCTTCCACATCCTCTCTATAAAAATCTCACTGCTAGCTCCTACAGGTGAGGAAGACTATTTGAATAGACAAACTAACTGGCCAAATTAACTCTGGAAACTTTGAGTATACATCAGCTCATCTTTTAAAGGCACACAGTACCACCTTTCATTTTGAGCACTTTTCTCACACAGCCTGAACATCTTGCCCATTTGCAATGTGTGTATAAGAATCAGTATGACATCTCTACCTGCCCCTCTCTGCCCCCTTTTGGACAAGGGCACAACACACCAACATGACTCTGCCTTCACTTCTTCAGACTTCAGTCTCGGTAAGGCTCCCCACTGCTCCTGTGCAGACAGGGTCTCCCCAAGTGCTGCACATGTGCACAGAGACACTGGGGCACAGCGCCCCTCTCAGGCACAAAACTGCAGGCACATGCTCCTCCCTTCTCCCCAGATCACCAGCCTTGAAATCTGTCAAGCCCACATACCTGGGTTCTCGGTACAGGCAAACTGGGACTCTATGGACACGGTGGACACAGCAGTCCTCCCTCTAACCAACATTGTTATCACACCCAGATTTTTTTGTTGCCCTCTCTCTCGTTCTGGCCTTTCTTATTGCCAAAAGTTCACACATGTGCACAAAGAGAATGCAGGTGAATCCTGAAGGATCCTGAATTCGCACCTGCCAGAAAGAAAAGGGCCCCCAGCAGATGGGGATCAGGGACTGGACATTCAGGATAATCCTATGTAATATGAACACATAAGATGCTCTTCAGTCCCACCCATCCAGAGAACCTTTTGATGTCCCCAGATTCCTCTTTTGTATTTTGGGGCAAACATCGTGAGCACAGAGCTCAGCTGCTCCAAAATTTCCATTGGAAATAGTCCCTCTGCCTAATTATGTGGCTGTCAGAGTGTAACAGGGAATTGTCAGTTTAGATTCTGTCAAAATGACCACAGACCACAAAACTGCCAGTCTCTGCACCTCCCTTCTCAGAATGGCTTAGAGAACAGTGTTCCTTGCAAGTCCACCTACTGGGTGGCCTGAGATGGCATTCACACTTTCCTGAGGCTTTGGCTCAGATAAAGAAGGCAAAGGACTCTAAATTTGGTGAGTCACTTTCGCCTTTCTGGTTATAACAGTGCTTCCAAAGCAACACATATCATCCCACCTTTTTTCCTGGGATGTCCACTCATAGTCCACATATTAAAATTAGCCAAATATAAAAATGCAAATATTGACCCATCAAATTTCCCTCTGATCCTCTAATCCATCCTTCCTTTCTCTCTCCCAGTCTGGTCTCTATACATGTGCCTTCACATCCAATATTATTTTTAAGATTACTGATCATGAAAAAGAAGATAAAGCATCTGTACTCCCAAGAAGGCACAACCAGCATCCAAATCCTCCTGGGAAAAACAAGTATAGAGTACCCCAATTCCCAGGGATTCAGAAAGATTAACTTGCATGATGTATGTAAGATTCTCAGCAGTGTCCTGGACTCAGTGCATACTCACATACCTGAAGCATGTAGTTGGTGATAAACATTTCATGAGTGCAGGTTATTTACCCCAAACATCCTTGCTCAGACACCACAGCCTTATCTAGTCCCTGATCAACCTGCAGAGGGTGAGAAACTCTAGAAACTCTGTACCGGAAAATGAGTCTACATCCAAAATACGGAGAAAGTGTTTCAGACCAAAAACTGCAAAGGTGTCTGGTATTCCCCTAGAATATCAACATTTGGCTACATTCAGATGGCTGAGAAAACTCTGTCAACCTTGCCCTGGTTCCACTGCAGTAATGGTTCCCACTGAAAATCTGGACCATGAAGATCATTCCCAGTGTCCAATATTCAGCTACCATTTTCCAGGGCTCACTATTTACATTCAAAAAAAGAGAAATCAGGGATGCCTGGGTGGCTCAGCGGTTGAGCATCTGCCTTTCGGCTCAGGGCGTGATGCCGGGGTCCTGGGATCGAGTCCCACATCAGGCTTCCAGCACAGAGTCTGCTTCTCCCTCTGCCTGTCTCTGCCTCTCTCTGTATCTCTCATGAATCAATAAATAAAATCTTAAAAAAGAAAAACCCAGAGAAATCAGCAGGGAAACGGGAATTGTGGGCTACCTTTTCCATGAGAAATGAAATCTAAAATATTGACCAACGTCTAAAATCATTCAATACTGTTTACAATATGTGGTCCACTCTTACTAATGCCTTATTCTAATTATTTTGATATTCAGAATTTTATGCATCTGGGCTAATGTTCTTTTGTAACTGATGTCAGGTAATAGGATGCATAGAAAAGAACCATAGAGTTTTTTTTTTCTTTACAACTGACAAAGATGTTTAGATAAAAAAAAGTCCAGTCATCATCTACATATTGATAGAGCCAGTATTTAAACAGGAGGAGTTCACATGCCCTTCCAGAAAACATTGGTTCTTGGATTCTCTCCTCTGTTTGACAATCAATGCTTCATCCAAAAGACTTCACACAGAACAGTCTTCATTCTCTGAGACTTGAGAGTATAAGTTCCAGACCTGGACACACACATATTGCCTGAGTATTTAATTCCCTACTGAGGATCATGTACACAGGTCCAGCTTCCCGGTTAAAACACAGGAGAAAACAGCCAGCCCACACATGAGCCCACTTTCACATTGGAGAACCAGGACCACAATCCACCTAATACAATTCATGCTCATCTGTATATCTTTTTTTTTTTAAAGATATTATTTATTTATTCATGACAGACACACAGAGAGAGGTAGAGACATAGGCAGAGGGAGAAGCAGGCTCCTTATGGGGAACCCAATGTGAGCCTCAATCCTGGGACCCCAGGATCACGTCCTGAGCTGAAGGCAGATGCTCAACTCCTGAGCCACCTGGGCATCCCCTCATCTGTGTATTTGACTGCATCCTTCATGGACTAATATTTTTATTGATGATGACCACCAGAAAGATGCCTCCAGAATTTCATTTTCAAAGCAGGTTCCCAAAAGAGGCCCCATTGACAACCACCTGAGGACTTGTGGGAATGGAAAGTTGGGGGACACAGCCTAAAACAATTGAAATGTAACAAGGAAAGAGGCCTAGAAATCTGAGATTTTACAAGTGCACCAGCTAATTCTGATGCAAGATAAATTTGAGAGCCACTGCAGTAACAAAATCACAAGTCATCCCTGAATTATACATGGATAACTCACTCTTAGATACTCTCTCTGTGGTGATATTAGTGGTGTCACACACAAAAACATACACATTGTCTTTATTTACAGAGAAATCTGATTCTAACATAGTCCTCTTCTGGTTTACAGGTCTTCCATGTCTCATTTTCCTCAGTGCTCTCCTCAAGCTTCCTGGGATTACCCACAAATACACTTATTTTCACATTATTTCATGAAAATATTCCAACCTATAGTGAACTGGAATCTACTCAAATATTTCATCAAATAAAATGTGAAACACAGGAGCACCTGGGTGGCTCAGTCAGTTAAGCTACTGAAGAATTAGAACTTCATTTGCAGTCATGATTATATTCTTCTGGATCTGGGTAGGCATACTCTAAGTTTCAGGTGCCTCTCATAACATCTGATTCCAGAGCAAGACATGATGTTCTTTGTGTCAGATGCCTTGAAACACTTCAGGTAAGGAGGAAGAAATGAAACACATCAATTAAATGACATGCAACTTAATATAGTCACTGTGGAATTACTTCCATTTTGAATGAATCTTAGAACATCATGTAATTCACTGGAGGCCATTCTTAGAAAACCTGTGCAAGACATAAGCAATGGTTTCTGAACATTGGAACAAGGAAAACAATACATCTCACACAACTAATAGGGTAACACGACTTGCATGTGCAGATTCTCACACCAAGCAAGAATCATGAGATTTTGGAGGAATAAATTCAATGCAATATAAAAAAAAAATTATTCCCATTATGAATTGGTAATATTTAAGTGTGCTAGAAAATAATCAATTTTGAAATTTCCTTATTACTATATTGACCTGACATCCCCTTTTCATCTGAAGATATGGGTACATATAGACATTCTTCCTCATCAGTTCTGTTATACCTAAATTATATCTTAAGCTTACTATATATACAATTTGCATACCATGCATCTCAAAACCATGGGAGGGACGCCTGGGTGGCTCAGTGGTTGAGTGTCTGCCTTCGGACCAGGGTGTGATCCTGGAATCCCAGGATTGAGTCCCACAGTGGGCTCCCTGCATCGAGTTTGCTTCTCCCCCTGCCTGCTTTGTGCTTAGGTTGTAGTTCTGGGGAAAGGTTTTGCTATATCCTCTGCATCGGCTGCATTTCTCCCAGTTGTGTAGACTCTAATGTCAAAGAAAGTTTGAGCAATGGTTAAAGTCTTTTTTTTTTTTTTTTAAGATTTTATTTATTCCTGAGAGAGAGAGAGAGAGAGAGAGAGAGAGAGGCAGAGGGAGAAACAAGCTCCTGATGTGGGACTGGATCCCTGGTCTCCAGGATCAGGCCCTGGGCCAAAGGCAGGCTCTAAACCGCTGAGCCACCCAGGGATCCCTAATGGTTAAAGCCTTCACCAAATTGTTTACCTTTGTAAGAATTTCTTCCCAGTATGTATTCTCTCATGTTGGAGAGGTTTGAGTGATGGGTAAAGGCTTTGTCACATTTTTTATATTTGTAAGATTTCTCCTCAGAATCTATTCTTTGAGGTCCAGCAAGACTTAAATGCTGGGTTAAGGCTTTGCCACTTTATTTACATATGTAAGGTTTCTTCTCAGTAGGAAGTTTCTGCTGCTGAGTAAGTTTGGAAGATTGCTTAAAAGCTTTGCCACATTTGCTACATTTGTAAATCTTATCTTCAAGGATACAATGACATATAAAATGGTTTAAGCTTTGGGGTCCCTAGGTGGCTCAGTCAGTCAGTAAAGGGTCTTCCTTCAGTTCAGGTCATGATCTAGGGGTCCTGGGAAGGAACCCCACATCAGGCTTCCCTGCTCAGTGGAGAGTCTGCTTCTCCCTCTCCCCTGGCCCATCTCTCCCTACTCTCTGCTTGTGCTCTCTGTTCTCATGCTCTCTCTCTCTCTCTCAATTAAATAAATTCTTTTTAAAAGAAGGTTATATCTTGATAAAATACTTTCTGACATTTCTTTCTTTTATAACGGTAACTGGAACCTGAGTTCTCTGAAGTTTATTAAGATTTATCCGTATTAATGCTTTTCTAGATTCATTGCATTCATAAGTTCTGTCTCCAGTAAAAGCAACATGGTAGGGACGCCTGGGTGGCTCAGTGGTTTAGCTCAGGGAATGACTCCAAGGTCCCAGGATCAAGTCCTACATTGGGCTCCCCATGAGGAGCCTTGCTTCTCCATCTGCCTATGTCTCTGCCTCTCTCTCTGTATCTCTCATGAATAAATAAATAAAATCTTAAAAAACAAACAAAGTTGGTAATTCTTGAAGATCAAGTCTTCACCAAAGGCCTTGCTTAGGCTTTTCTTTCCTTTTTACACCTAAAAAGTTGCTCCAAATTATGTATTGTGCGGCACCCAAGTGGCTCAGTTGTGGGCATCTGCCTTTGGCTCAGGTCATGATCCCCGGGTCCTGGGTTCAAGTCCCACATCTGCTTCTCCCTCTGCCTATGTCTCTGCCTCTCTGTGTCTTTCACGAATAAATAAATAAAATCTTTTTAAAAAGCCACAAATTATGTATGTGTGATATCTAATGAACAGTGATGGTTGGATAAAGACAAGCCCTTGTTTATCAAAATTAGGGACTTTGGAATCAGGAGTGGTTTTTGTTATTAGAAGAATAATGAACTCTGAGATAAGGATCTCTCAAGTTAAATATATCTAGGCCTTTTATATTCAGCGTAATATTTCTAATTTGTATAAATGTTTGAATAATTCATCCTCCTATAATTGAAATGGTTCAAATCATTACTTTCAGCATAGAATAAGTGAGGTTCCAAATTTTTTTTCAGAGAATAAGTACATTTAAAAAATGGAATTGGGTATTTGGGTTCACAAAGATACTGTTGTGCAAACATAACTTTTTTTTTTAAGATTTTACTTATTTATTCATGAGAAATACATAGAGAGAGCAGAGACAGGAGAGGGAGAAACAGGCTTCCTGTGGGGAGCCCCGTGTAGGACTTGATCCTGGGACTCCGGGATCACACCCTGAAGCAAAGGTAGACCCTCATCCGCTGAGCCACCCAGGCATCCTGCAAACTGTGGAGGCCGAGAAAAATTAAGGCCATTCCACCTCAAGTTTAGCATTAGCACAAATACAGCCATCTTAGGTCCCTGGGAATAAGAGCTGAACTTTACAGGAAAAACTGCAGAATGTCCTACGCAGGGAATCCCATATCCGAAAGGCAATAAAGCTCAGAATACCCTCCAAGAGAATCCCATATCAGATCTTAAGAAACTCCCCCACAGTTACCCCCATATTGGAATGGAGAAAATTCCTCCACCCCTTCTGAAAATCCCCTAGACCAGCCCATAAAAAAACCCAGCTGTAACCCACTTTGGGGTCCAAGTCCCTGTTCCGCTATGTCGGGTATACTTGGACCCAAGCTCAAGCTTGTAAATAAACCCTCCGTGTACTTGCATCAGTGTTGGCTCCTTGGTGGTTTCTCGGATTCTCAATCTTGGGCACAACACAAACATAACTGTCTTCAAATGGGGTTTCTTCCAGAATGTTTTCTATTCCCTATTTCTTTAGGCAGTAAGGATTCCATTAATGGTAATCGTCCCAGTTTAGTTATATCCATAATAACATTCTTTTTGCTCTTCACTTCCTGCCATCACCTTGTTAGTCTTTCACTAACTGTGATCTCAAAGCCACAGCTTCCATGTCTTCCCAATAGCACTTTATGTAATAAATCTTTTTGCCAAAAAAAATAAATAAATAAATAAATCTTTTTGCCTGTCTTTGTCAAAAATCCCAGGGTGCCATGAGAAGCCGTAACTGAAAGATACCAATAAATGATCCCACGTACTACACTTACATGTATATACTATAAAATGTTAATGTAGAAAATGAATACCTAACATAGGATATTAGGATAATACAGAAATAGGAAGCACCAGGACTATGCTCCACCATGAAGACACGAACTAACCAAATTGACTTTTTGAGTGCTCCACAAGCCAGTTGGGAGAACACAGCAACCTCATGTAAGAACGAGTGAAGAAGAGCCGGTTTGAAGAAAGGAAATTTTGTTACATTGCCCACAATAGCTGCTCACCCTACCTGGAACTTCATGGCAAGACTGTGAGAAAACTCTAGACTGTTCAGAAACATGAGGGACCTATGTGAGCCATAATCTGGCTTCACTGCAGCTGCCTGGTGGGGCTTGTTTCTGTCATGCATGACATGTAGGGCTGAGGGAATGAGAACACCCTCTTGATGTACTCTGGTGTCTGCTCAGAGAGGATGCAGAGATGAAGAACATCAGGAGAGGAATGATCGTATGCAGTGAATATGAAACAACAAACAATTGATTAACTGTGAAATTACAAGCACTCAGACATTATACACCTCCAGAATATATGTTTCACAGGTCCCAAAATTACTGCACAGGTGGCTGCTGTCTGTGTTTTCCTTTACAAAGCAAGTCCATAAATTCTGGGACCAGAGGCTGTTTTTTAAATTCCCAAATCTCAGCAAAAGATCACCAGGCAAACGAAGAGACAGAAAAACATGTTCCAACAAAAGGAAGAAAGTGAAACCCTAAAGCTGACCCTAAATTAGTAGAGAAGTATTAAATGCCTGACAAAGAATTCAAAATAGTGATCATTAAAGTGTTCATGAAGGAAGAGGAGACAACAAGTAACTACATGGTACCAGTAAACTATGCATGTTCAAAATGAAAATCCAAAGAGAAAGTCTAAAAAAACAACTAAACAGAAATTGGGAGCTAAAAAAGTACAATAACTGAATTGAAAAGACACTGAATGGTTAGCAAAAGAATTAATCAAAATGGGATACCTCAGTGGCTCAGGGGTTGAGGCCTTTGGCCCAGGGCATGATCCCAGGGTCCTGGGATTGAGTCCTGCATTGGGCTCCCCACAGGGAATCTGCTTCACCCTCTGCCTACGTCTCTGCCTCTCTGTGTCTCTAATGAATGAATAGGTAGATAGATAGATAGATAGATAGATAGATAGATAGATAGATAGATAACCTCTCAAAAATCACAAATGAAAGAATTTTGAAACAGCATGATAAAAGTAACTCATCTTGTGCAACAGACTCATCTAAGAATATTAATGGTTTCTCAGCAGAACTTCTATAAATAAGTGTATGAGATAATATATTCGAGTACTGAAAGGTCAGAAAATATCGTCCAAAGATATTGTATCTGCAATACTATCCTTCAAAAATGGAGAAATAAAAACTTTCCCGGGGAAAAACTACTAGAAGTGTACCATTAGACCTGCCTTATAAGAAATATTAAAGGAAATCTTTCTACCTACAATAAAAAGGTTCTAAACAGTAGTGAAAACCACAGGAAAATATAAAACTCCACAAATATAGCAACGTGGACTATTGTAAAGTGGTAACACAAACCACTTTTATTTATGTGACAGAAATTTTAAAAGAATAAAAGCAAAAAATGATATATCTAAATTATAGACCACACCACATAAAAGATGGAATTTGGGATATCAGTGACATAAATTGGGTGAAGGAGTAGAAATGACAAACAGTAGAGTTTTGTATGCTGTTGACAATACCAGGTTGCAATGGTTTATTATAGCTTTGAGAGGCTTTAGATATCCCTAGGGTCACAAAAAGAAAATAACCCTGTAGAACTCATAAAAAGGAAATGAGAATGGTATCAAAGTCTGTCAATACAAAATGTCAAAGAAACATAATGGAGCACAATAAAAGAGAGAAAGTGGGATTAAACAGCCACAAGAAGTAAAGTATGAAAAAACAGCAGTAGTAGTTCTTCCATCCAGTGAGTACTTTTTAAGTAGATTAAAAGGTGTAAATTGGCTGAATGAATAAACCACAAGATCAAGAACCTCCTTTCTATAAGACAGTCACATTAAATCTAAGAACACACAAGAGATGCCAAAGTATGTGAAAAGTCTTTTCACGCAAATGGAAGCCAAACAAGGGACCAGTAGCCTTACTAATATCACGCAAATACACATTAAGTTCATAGAGGTCAGGAAACAAAAATGACATTATTTATAGATAGAGGAATGAAATTCTGTAGATACTATAACAATAATAAATATATGTGCACCTAACAACAGGGACCCCATTTATGTGAAATACAAAAGACAGAATTGAAGTAAGAACTCAATGGTGTCATGAGAGTAGCAGAGGTTAATACCTGAATTTGGGATCCCTGGGTGGCGCAGTGGTTTAGCGCCTGCCTTTGGCCCAGGGCGCGATCCTGGAGACCCGGGATCGAATCCCACATCGGGTTCTCGGTGCATGGAGCCTGCTTCTCCCTCTGCCTATGTCTCTGCCTCTCTTTCTCTCTCTGTGTGACTATCATAAATAAATAAAAAAATAAAATAAAATAAAAATAAAAATAAAAAAACAATACCTGAATTTAATTGTATAGCAAGACCACATTAAGTCCAAGGAGAGCACTTGTACATTACAGACCACTTACACGTAATAGACATATACATACCACTCCACCAAGCAAGAGCAGAAATTATAATCTTTTCAATCACACATGGAACATTTTCTAGTATAGACAACCTGTTTGTCTGCAAAACAAGTCTTAACAAATTTATGAAGATTAAAATCATAGAAGTTTTTTGTTGTTGTTGTTGTTTTACCACAACGTAATGAAATTAAGAATGAATAGCAGAAAAGAATGCCTGGGTGGCTCAATCAGTCAAGCATCTGTCTTTGGCTCAGTCATCATCCCAGGGTTCTGGGATGGAGTCCCACATCAGACTCCTCGTTCAGCAGAGAACCTGCTTCTCCCTCTGGCTGTTGCCTGTCTGCTTGTGCTCTCTCTCTCTCTCTGACAAATAACTAAAATAAAATTTAATTTTACTTATTTTAATTTTAAAAAATGAATAGTAGATGGAAAATCAGAAATTCCACAAATATTTTGAAATTATACAACATACTCTTGAACAATCAATGGTCAAAATGAAATTTAAAAAATAACCAGTAATTATCTTGAGACTAATGAAATAAAACTCAGTATATTGAAACATGGAATTCAGAGAAAGTGATTCCAAAGAAACATTCAGTGGAGTGAAAAGGCAGCCTGTGAAATGAGAGGACATTTTCTCTAGAACCTTTAGAGCATAAGGAATTAATATCTATCGTATAGAACGAACTCTTGCAACAACCACAAAACAAAATAAAAGATAACAAAACAAAAAAGACCCTGGTACGATTAAAAAATGGACAAAAGATTGAATGGGGGGATCCCTGGGTGGCACAGCGGTTTAGCGCCTGCCTTTGGCCCAGGGTGCGATCCTGGAGACCCGGGATCGAATCCCACATCGGGCTCCTGGTGCGTGGAGCCTGCTTCTCCCTCTGCCTATGCCTCTGCCTCTCTCTCTCTCTCTCTCTCTCTGTGTGTGTGTGACTATCATAAAAAAAAAAATTGGGCAAAATCCAGGGATGATATGCAAATGGACAAACATATGAAAGATGCTAAAAATCACTATTCATTAGAGAAATACAAGCAAAACAGTGAGTCATACCTCACTACTTCTTCGGATCCCACTATTAAACGAGAATAACACCAAAAAAAAAGCTACTCTGAGTTGTAAATGACAAGAATCCGTAGAACTCATAGAACCCGTAAGCACTGCTAGATGAGATGCAAATGGCACAAGCACTATGGAAAACAATGGGATTTTGTCAAAAAAATGTAAATTGTATTGTCCTATGATTCAGCCATCCCACTTGAGACTATATAACCAAAAGAATTCAAAGTAGGATCTGCAAGAGATACTTGCACAAGCAGATTTCATAGCAGCAATGTTCAGAAAAGCCAATAATAATGAAAGCAACAAAAATGTTTAAGAATAAAGAAAATGTAGCATATACATACTTTGAAAAAAGAAACATCATGCACAAAAAACATTAACAGTGACTGAAATAATTCACAGAGATAAATACACTATGATATCACTTAAGTAATGAAACAAAAGATATTTCTGAATACAGAAACACCACGAATGCTGTAAAATATACTGAGTATCACTGCTACACTAAAAAGCACATACAGTTGAGTATTAATTATACCACAATTTTTTTTTTTTATTTATGATAGTCACAGAGAGAGAGAGAGAGAGAGAGAGGCAGAGACACAGAGAGAGGGAGAAGCAGGCCCCATGCACTGGGAGCCCGATGTGGGATTCGATCCCGAGTCTCTAGGATCACGCCCTGGGCCAAAGGCAGGCGCCAAACTGCTTCGCCACCCAGGGATCCCAATTATACCACAATTTAAATGTATTTTGAGAAAAGTAGATCAAAATTCTAAGGGGATTTGCCTCAAGGGAAATTTATATTTATGAACAAAACATTTAATAAATATGGGGATGTTTACTAATTATCAAACTCACTTCTTTTTTTTTTTTAAGATTTTAAAAGTCTATTTATGCATGAGAAACAGAGAGAAGCAGAGACATAGGCAGAGAGAGGAGCAGGCTCCCAATGAGGACCCTGATGCAGGATTCCATCCCAGGACCTTTGACTCATGATCTGAATCAAAGGCAGATGCTTAACCATTGAGTCCCCCAGGCAACACATGTACGTCAGCCGTGTTCTTTTTTTTTTTCTAAGATTTTATTTATTTATTCATGAGACACAGAGAGAGCGAGAGAAATGCAGAGACACAGGCAGAGGGGAGACAGGCCCCGTGCAGGGAGCCTGACGTGGGACTCGATCCCGGGTCTCCATGATCACACCTTGGGGTGCAGGTGGTGCTAAACCGCTGCCCTGTCAAGCATGTTCTATCAGAACTTTAGAATCTGGGGCATCTGAGTGGCTCAGTGGTTGAGCGTCTGCCTTTGGCTCAGGTTGTGATCCTGGGGTCCTTGGATGGAGTCCCACATCAGGTTCCCTACAGGGAGCCAGCTTCTACCTCTGCCTGTGTCTCTGCCTCTTTCTGTGTGTCTCTCATGGATAAATAAATAATATCTTAAAAAAAAAAGACTTTAGAATATAAAATCATAGCTCAATTTCACAGACAACTAATCACAGAGCGAATACAGAACACAACCAAAATAACTCCATATACACGTGACAAAATTAAAAAATCATTATTGTTAAGAAATATGGTAACAACAACTCTTATGAGGCAAAAATGGAACTGAAAAAATGGCTTAGCAAGGAGTTTCTTAAAAATATGCACAGATTTCCCCAGGCCCCCCAAAGCCATAGAAAAGCAGACAGATTGTGCAGGCCCTCGCAGGCCACGGAAGGGTCCCTTGGCCCTCTTCGTGAATATGATGTAAGACCAGAGGAGCAGAAGAAGAATCTTACAGGATGTAGGAGCATGGGAAGTGTTAGAATTGTCTACGACAGAAACGTAAATGAACAAAACCTTTTAGAAAATTCTTTCACTCAGTGCTTCCCAAATGACACTTTAAGGTTTGGCCTCCTCCTTTTGCACCTCACATAAGTCATCTACTTTCTTCATTCCCAACTTTGTGGCTGTACAGCTCCTTTCTCTTCACATCTCAGGGCTCCTATTTGCTCCAAAAAGGTGACCGGGTCTGGCGTAGATATAGCAAGACCCGTTTATTTAAAAAATAGGGGGGCGGGGCAGCCCGGGTGGCTCAGTGGTTTAGCGCCACCTTCAACCCAGGGCCTGATCCTGGAGACCCGGAATTGAGTCCCACGTTGGGCTCCCTACATGGAGCCTGCTTCTCCTTCTGCCTGTGTCTTGCCTCTCTTTCTGTCTGTGTCACTGATGAATAAATAAATAAACAAAATCTAAACAAAACAAAACAAAACAAAAAACCAAAACTTAAAAAAAAGGGGGGGGGATGCCCTGGTGGCTCAGTGGTTGAGCATCTGTCTTTGGCTCAGGGCGAGATTCCAGAGTCCTGGGACAAGTTTCGCATCAGGCTCCCCCCTAAATCCTGCTTCTCCTCCCTCTACCTGTGCCTCTGCGTGTCTGTGTCTCCCATGAATAAATAAATAAAACCTTTAAAAAATAAAAAATAGGAATATGAGTCTGGTTGGAGATTCACTAATTTTGAACCCACTATTTTCCTCAGTAGAGAAGATAGGACAATGTAAAATTCTCGAAAATGATTTCTGAAAACACCTTTATTTGATGAGTTTGAATGCAATGATTTTAGTGACAGTTAAAAGTTCTGAGTGTGCCTGGTTGGTTCAGTCTGTTAAGCATCTGTGTCTTGATTTCAGCTCAGGCCACGATCTCAGGGTCGTGGGATCCTGCCTCAAATGGGGCTCTGTGCTCAGTGCAGAGTCTGCTGGAGATACTATCCCACCGCCCCTCTTCCTCCCTCAAGCTCTCTCGCTCTCTCTCTCTCTGTTATCAATAAATAAGTAAATATATAAATATATCAGTCAATCTGTTTACTTATCAATTTTTCAAAAGATTTTATTTATTTATTCATGAGAGGCACAGAGAATGAGAGACAGAGACATAGGCAGAGGGAGAAGCAGGCTCCATGCAGAGAGCCTGATGTGGGACTCTATCCTCAGACCCTGGATCATGCACTGAGCCAAAGGTAGACACTCAACCACTGAGCCACCCAGGCATCCCTCAATCAATTTAAAGGCTCTATTAGCATACCAAGAATGGCAACAACAATCCTTTTTATTTTTACTTTACTTTTTTTTTTTTTACTTTACTTTTTAAAAGATTTTATTTGTTTGAGAAAGAGAGACAGCCTGAGCAGGGGGAGGAGCAGAGGGAGAGGGAGAAGCAGATTCCCTGCTGAGCATGGAGCCCAGGGGCAGGGTCTGGGGTGGGGTGGCTCCATCCCAGAACCCTGAGATCATGACCTAAGTTGAAGTCAGATTGTTAATAGACTGAGCCACCAGGTACCCCAGCAATGCTTTTTAAACATTTGCTAGTCACTAGATAGCATTATAACACTTTATATAAGTTAACAAATAATAAACACCAAAATAATTGATGAGACCAAACATATCATTATTCCTTTTCATAAGAGTTATTTCCCGGGACGCCTGGGTGGCTCAGTGGTTGAGCATCTGCCTTTGACTCAGGACCTAATCCTGGTGTCTGGGATCGAGTCCCATGTAAGGCTCCTGCAGAGAGCCTGCTTCTGCCTCTGCCTGTGTCTCTGCCTCTCTCTCTCTCTCTCTCGGTCTCTCATGAATAAATAAATAAAATCTTAAAAAAAAAAAAAAAGATTTTTTTTGCCAAACACCCAACAAATGGAAAGAACTAGGTTTTCACCAAGGTCATATGCTGTAGAGTTGATCTAACATGACATACATATCTGTATACAGAGACTACTACCTTAAAGCAACGTTCTCTAAGGGCCAAAGGCAGGCTGCCTCAAGATAGGACAGTTTGGTATGAACATTCTTTTGGGTTAAAGGCACTTGACACCCTATAGGGCAAAGAGAAGTTTTTGTCCCTCCCCTCATAATGTAGAATAATTTTTTTTTTTTAAAGATTTATCCAGGGCAGCCCCCAGTGGCTCAGCAGTTTAGCACCGCCTTTGGCCCAGGGTGGGATCTGGAGACACGGGATCGAGTCCCACGTCAGGCTCCCTGCATGGAGCCTGCTTCTCCCTCTGCCTGTGTCTCTGCCTCTCTCTATATATGTCTCTCATGCATAAATAAATAAAAAATCTTTAAAAAAATAAAGATTTATCCATCCATTCATGAGAGAACACACAGGGAGAGGCAAAGACCTAGGCAGAGGGAGAAGCAGGCTCCCCCTGGAGAGCCCGATGTGCGACTTGATCCCAGGACCTGGGATCACACCCTGAGCCAGAGGCAGACGCTCAAGCACTGAGCTACCCAGGCGTCCCTGTGTAGAATAATCTTAACTGGCCATCTTTCACAGAATAAATGTTACTGCTAGGGACAAATTTCATTGGAGTCATCCATCTGTGTGTCAGGGCAAACATCTAATTACCAAACATCTGCTGTTATTCTTTATTGCCCTGTTTAGTGCATTTCTCCACTTCAAAGTCCCAGGCCCTCCTCCTAACTTCAGGATATGAACCTCATTTTGCCCAATTTTGCAATTTCTGTGTCTGTGAGCATTCCCTACACCTATGAAATTTAATTTGATCTTGTCTTGTTTATCTGTCTCTGTTCAATGGGTTTCTCAATCCAGCTAGAAGGATCCTGAAGGGCACAGAAATTTGTGCTCCCTGGCATGATCAACACAACATTGATCTAATGAAACCAGCATTGATCTTGTCAGTTCAGATGAAAAAATGCACACTACAGGTCATATTGTCCTCAGGCCCAGCTGTACCAGATAAGGAACATGGAGACTAGGCTCAAGAAGTAAGTGGTTAATCAGCCCTACCCTACAGATGTAACTACCAGATATACCAGATATACCTAATAAAACCTCTAAGATAGTTCACTAAAGAAAGCCTTTGACACTTCCAATTTCATATCATCAAATTTATTATTCTTGCTTAATTAAGAACACAACACAAACATGGATCTCAGGCATTACTTTCAGGGGTACCTGAAAGTAAGATAATTTACTATAGTGATCTAATCTGGAAATCAGTAAGAACCAGTAAATCACTGCATGAAAGAATGAATGAGGTCCTTTTGCTTTAGCGTCAGCAAGGGAGGATTATTATATTTCTCAGATTTTCTTGAAAGGAAACATTTCCTCAAATACTCAGGAGGGGGGACACCTGGGTGGCACACGGTGGAGCATCCTTTTTTTTTTTTTTAAGATTTGTTATTTATTTATTCATGATAGACAGAGAGAGAGGCAGAACACAGGCAGGGGGAGAAGCAGGCTCCATGGAGGCAGCCTGACACGGGACTTGATTCTGGGTCTCCAGGATCAGGCCCTGACCTGAGGGTGGCGGTAAACTGCTGCACCACCTGGCTGCCCAATAAATAAAATCTTTTAAAAAATATACAGGAGAAGTATATTTTGCCTCTGAGCCCTACAGTAGCATTTATGTGCTTTGGTCTTTTTTTTTTTCAAATAAAGATTTTATTTATTTATTCATGAGAGACAGAGAGAAAGAGGCAGAGGGAGAAACAGGCTCCATGCAGGAAGCCCGACATGGGACTCCATCCCTGGACTCCAGGATTGAAGGCGGCGCTAAACCACTGAGCCACCGGGGCTTCCCTATGCTTTGGTCTTGAACATAGAAGAATGATGAATTAATATTATAAATCTATCGTGTGGATGGCTTTGCCTGAAGTGTACAACTCCCCAACCTGTACAATTATTTGTTATTAAAAATGGGGAGTGCCAAAAAAAAAAAAAGGAGTGCCTGAGTGCCTCATTCAGTTAAGTGTCTGCCTTTGGCCAAGTCGTGATCCAAGGGTCCTGGGGTCAAGCCCCACACCAGACTCCCTGCTCCGCGAGGAGACTGCTTCTCCCTCTCCCTTTCCCTCTGCCTGCCACTCCTCCTGCTTGGGCATGCTCTCTCACTATCATTTGCTCTGTCAAATAAATAAATAAAATCTCAAAAATGAAATAAAAGTGGATTCAAAGGGTGCCTCAGTAGCTCAGCATGTTGAGTGTCTGACTTGATTTTAGCTCGGATCACGATCTCAAGGTTGTGAGATTGAGCCCCACATCAAGCTCTGCACAGGACTTGCAACCTGCTTTGGATTCTCTCTCTCCTTCTCGCTCTGCCCCTCCACACCCCTGCTTATGCACACAGCCTCTCTCTCAAAAAAATAAAAACACAGGCTTTAAAATATTTTAAAAAACAACAACAACAATGAATTCAACACAAATAATTCAGCTGGTCCATCAGGGAAAACATAGAAGAATCAGCCACTTAGCATTCTCAGCACTTTGAATTTAGCCAGGCTAACTCCAGGAAAACACAAAACATAAAATACAATCAACCATCTCCAGAGGGACACTTGAAGGGGTAAGATCACTCTAATTAGCACACTCATTTACAGCTAAACTCCCTTAGGTGTTGCACCTTTCAACCCACTAGGATGGAAAATAAACCATCACTATAGGGAGAAAAGGGATGGAGATGCACCTTCCAACCATCTGGTGGGAGTCATGTTAACACATATGGATTACCTATTTGCAAGTGTCTAAATAAATAGAAAATTCTACTGAAGGGTGATTTAATGCTCAAGTGGCCTAAATGAGGACTGCTTGAAAGACTTAATTTGTGTACTTACATATACTCCTCAAGAGAGAGCGATCTATTCAACTAAACAAACTGAGCGGGTTACATATTTTGACTGCTACTTAGAAAATTTAAAGCAAACACAAGATAATATCCAAGCAGGAAACAAAAAGGGACCTTCTGAAATAGTGGCAAAAACTGAGCTCAACAATATCAACTCCTGGACATGTACCTCCTACTGCTCCACCATCTTTTTATGCTTTCTATAGGATATCCGGAAATGAGGCATTAAAATCAAATCCTCTGAGAACAAGAATTCTTGTCCCTTCAAAGATCCTTCCAGCTGGAGTAGGAATGAAATCGACGTCAGACAGATTAAAAGGAGACAAACTTAATAGGTGTACATACAGGGAATCCACAGGAATCCATACAGGAATTCCATAGATGTGGAAATTCCAAAGACTGTCAGGCAAGATGAGGTGCCAATGTCATGTTGAACTAAGGAAAAAGGACTGGGGGCCTGGAGCTTCAGAGGAAAGGAAAACATTTCACACGGCAATAAGAAGGGCACATATTTGGTAATGACATCTTTGTCCTACCTTAGAGATGGGTCACTGAGATAAACTCTGTTAATAACTCTTATTCTGGGAAAGACCTCACCCCCCAATTTAGAATCTACTGTGTGTTTAAGGGACGGAGTAAAGGTTCTCTCAAGCCTGCAGGATCCCAAGTACCCTCAACTCAAAATCCTCACAAGGCCAATGTGGCACATTCGGGAGGTGGTGGTGGGAGCAGCATAGAGGCTGTCCTGCACTCCTTCAGTTCCGCCATCTGAAACTTCCTCAAGAGTCTCACATGTTAGAAGTTGACCTGGTAGATTGTTTCATGCCATTGATCCAGTATTTTGCTCCTAACAATAGGTCAGTTTAATCAAACTCATTTCAACGGGGGAAAGGGGTAAACTAGGTGATGAACCTTAAGGAGGGCACTAGATGTAATGAGTGCTGGGAGTTAGATGCAACGGATGAATCCCTAAACTCTGTCCCATGAGCGAATAAAACACTATTTGTTAAGTAACTTGAATAAATTTGAAAGAAGAGGCGACGATGCAGGTGTATTTTTAAGTTAGCCCATTGATAGAATTAATGTTACTAAATGGGAATGGGTAGTAATTAGACCAAATGTTAAGGCAGTTTCTGAGGTCTAATGGTAGCCAGTTGAGCATATTTCTAGCTATTGGTCTTGAAGGATCTTTAAATAGAGTGAGAGCAAGTTTTGGCAAACTCAAAAATCTTTCTGGCTTGTAGTTAAAATTCCTTTGGTAACCTTTACATTGGCCGATAGAGTGCAGCACTAAGCTTGTCTATACATGAACTGTTATGATGATTTCTTTACATCCAATGATTTACATGCAGTTTCCAGAACCTCAGGAAAAATCCTCGCCAGTATACGTTCTCTAAACAGGAGTCAGTGTTAGCATTGCTGTAAGGCCTTTCTACATTCTAAAACTTTTAAGGTTATTCTCCAATATGTACTCTCTAATATGGACTAAGGGGTGACCAGTCTTTAAAAATGTTCTCAAATTTAAAACATTTTAAGGTTTTCTGCATTATGATTGTGTGATGAGTAAGTACTGAACAATGAGTAGTGGCCATCGTATATTGGTTACATTGGTTAAGATTTTCTCATGAATGAATCCTGTGATGTGATGTCGAATAACGCCTGAGATCTGGATAAAGGCCTTGCCACACTATTCACATTGGTAGGGATTCTTTTCTTCTTTTTTAAAAGAGGTTATTTATTTATTCATGAAAGATGCAGAAAACGGGAGGCAGAGAGATAGGCAGAGGGAGTAGCATGTTCCATGCAGGTAGCCTGATAAGGGGCATAATCCCGGGACTCCAGGATCACACCCTGAGCCGAAGGCAGGCGCTAAACTGCCAAGCCACCGAAGTATCCCCTGGTCATAACTCTGAAGTGGAACCTGAGATACCTTGGGAGCCTTTGGTTTGAAACGATTTCTCTATGGTTTGGACAGAGACATTTTTCTAGTTTCTGTTTTTATTTAAAAGATTTTATTTATTTATTCATGAGAGACACAAACAGGGAGAATTTATTTATTCACCAGAGACACAGACAGAGGTAAAAGCAAGCTCCATGCAGGAAGCCCGATGCGAGACTCGATCCCAGGACCTTGGGATCACAACCTGACCCAAAGGCGGATGCTCAACCACTGAGCCAGAGAGGCATCCCTCTTTTCCAGTTTCACTGTGTCCAGAGGTGTGTCCATCGGCAACTCTGGCCTCCGGGATGTCTTCTAGGCCATCACCATCAGTCCCCAGATTCCAGGTGTGTGAAGCTTTAAGTCACAGCCATAGTTTCCATTGGCTGTTCCAATATCCTGTGCCAGATTCTACATAAGCAGATAAATACCACAGTTCCCATAGGACTATTGGGCAAGAAACACAACAGAAACATCGCAAACATGATCCAGGCTTTGGATCTTGTTCGCTAACTTTGTATGGAACACATAGACTAACTCCACGCAGCATTCAGATGTTCCTCAGATGTTTCATGTGTAGGACTCATTCTGGTTGTCATTCTGTGCACTCACAAGCCTAAAGGCCAACACCTTCACAGGAACAATATCTCACCTAGATCTTCTCTGAGATGACAGCTACCCCAAGGATTCTTGTCCTTGAGAGTATGTTTGTCAATTTTTATACCCCTGTCTGCCATCATTGTAATTTTTCTATTCCATTAGATCATGTGGAGGGAAGTGAACAACACTGACCAAGCAGGTGTACAGATACAAACAGATAGAACCTGCTTCTTTCTGTGCCATCTGGTCACGAGAAAACCAGAAGAAGGGACACCTGGGTGGCTCAGCGGTTGAGTGTCTGCCTTCAGCTCAGATTGTGATCCCAGGGTCCTGGGATGGAGTCCCACATAAGGCTCCATGCATGGAGCCTGCTTCTCTCTATGCCTATGTCTCTGCCTCTCTCTATGTGTCTATCATGAATAAAAAAATAAAATCTTTTTAAAAAACTAAAGAAAAACTGATGAAGACTCATGATACAGAACATCCAGAAAATTTAGGTTAGAGCAAGTGGGTACCTTGCTGAATTCAGGAATGTGGAGTCATTGTGAGGAAGACGTGGTACACAGGGAACTTTGCTTCAGTTGGGCCAGTTCCCCGTCTGTGTTATCCTGTGAGTTCTGGTGTCATCCCTGATGGGTCATCCATGGACCAAAGATTTTTTTAGTAGCATAGCAGCAGCATTTATTTGACATTCTTCTTAAGGAAAGCTTTCTAATATAAGTGTCCCAGAAAACTCTATTTATGTTAAGTTGCTTTTTCTTTTATTTTATAAAATAGAAATAAAAGAGACTAGACCAGACTAAAATAATATGAACTCTGTGTGGTGAATTTCTTTGGACAGGCTTAAAATGATAGACGCAGAGATACTAGAGTCTACCCTGGGAGACAGATCCCTCCCTCACCCACCCAGATCTCCCCCCTTCTGAGGCTGTGTCCAGGTCAGGCCTAGCTCTGGGATCTCTTCCCTTCCCAGGACAGATTAGAGGAGATCAGATTCTGAGTCCCTCTTCCTTTCATCTCTTCGGGGCAGGTGTTCACAATTCCCCAAACCCACAATATGATAAATGGGAGCAAAGGACTATAGATCTTAGTAATTTCATTTGATATATATATATACTTGTTAACTAATTTTTTGAAAGATTTTATTTATTCACTCATTAGAAAACACACACACACACAGAGAGAGAGAGAGAGAGAGAGAGAGAGACAGTGGCAGACACACAGGCAGAGGGAGAAGCAGGCTCCATGCAGGGAACCTGAAGTGGGACTCAATCCCAGGTCTCCAGGATCACACCCCGGGCCGACGGCAGCGCTAAACCGCTGAGCCACCCGGCTGCCCTTCTCTTCTTGTTTAACATTAAATCCTGTGCTTCATGACCCTTTCATCTAGATTCCTATTTTCCATTCCTGGAGATTCAGTAGTTGCTAAACTTACAAAATATAAATATCTATACATTATGTCCTGATTAAAAAACTATGCAGCTAATTAATATCCTTCTGACCTCCTATAGTTAGGATATTATATTAGATATTTTTTGGGAAATTTGTGTTGAGACTCCTAAGATACACTCTTTCAGCAAATTTCAAATATAATAGACATAGAATTATGTGTAGTCTCCAGATTTCCAGAATCTGTACATCCTGTATACCTGAAATTTTGTACGTTTGACCAACATCTCCTATTTTGTCCTCAGTCATCTCCTGACCATCACAATTGTACTCTATCCTTTTAAAAACAGATCTTTTTATTTATTCATGAGAGGCAGAGACATAGGCTCCTCCTTGGAAGGAGCCCAAGACTTGGTCCTGGACCCAGGATCACATCCTGAGCAAAGGCAGACACTCAACTGCTGAGCCACACGGGCATCCCAGTTGTACTCTATTCTCTTAGGAGTTCAACGCAGATTCCAGGTATTATTGAGATAATACAGTATTTGCCATTTTGTGTGGCTTATTGTTATTGCATAACATCCTCAAGGCTCACCTACTTTGTCCCAAATGGAAGCCTGTCGTTTTTTTTAAAGGCTGAATTTTGGATACAGATATCTATAGATAGATAGATATAGATATTATGGACGTTATATAGTACGTATGACACATAATAGATTCTGATATATTTCTATTTCGTAAACAATATTACATTATAGTAGATAGAGAGGGATATAGCTATATCACATTTTCTTGAACCACTCCTCCTGGAAAGCAGAGAAACTACAGGGAGATGACACTTCCTATTTGCTAGAATAACTAAGTTTCAGGAAAATACAAGGTAACACCAATGTGGAAGAATTAAAATGAATATATATTGCTAACGAGAGTGGACAGACTATAGGACAACAGGCATATACTTACACAGTAATTTTTCTATCCTGTTAAGAAAATACAAAACACAACAATGAGAGCTCTCTGAACTAATCTTTTTGTTTCCTCTGAACTAATCTACCCTTTCTCTAGTTTTCCATTTATCCTTATTTCACACCTATAATCTACAAACCTTTTTTTCTTAATCAAGAGGAAACAGAAGATCTAGCACATAGGTGGAGCCCAGCATCTACATCTTCCTCGTTATTATGGGACACCTAGGGGAGCCCTGGTGGCGCAGCGGTTTGGCGCCGCCTGCAGCCCGGGGTGTGATCCTGGAGACCCAGGATCCAGTCCCACGTCGGGCTCCCTGCATGGAGCCTGCTTCTCCCTCTGCCTGTGTCTCTGCCTCTCTCTCTCTCTGTCTATGAATAAATAAATAAATCTTAAAATAAAAAAAAGGACACCTAATGCCCAGCTTGGATGGTGTAACGGGGACGAAATCGCATCGTATATGTGAAGTTGCCAACATGGTGCACCGTAACTTCCTTGTGAACAAAATTCATGCTCAATCAACATTGCAGTAACGTATACACGTTGTTTTCCAAACAGAGACTTGCTCCGACATCAGCACATTGACTAGACTCCCTCCTGTGAACTCCAAAATGCGAAGAAAGAATGTGGTCCTTCAGGGTGGTGATTGGCGTTCTTTATTGGGAATCCACAACAGAGGAAACTCACGACAGAGAAAAGTAAATAGTAGACTCTTTGCTGGAACTCTCACCAGGAGTTGTGGGGTTGACATAAGATGGTGGGGGTAGGGTGCTCAGGTGTGCTGTGCCTGCATACTCTAGTGCAGAGCCACTAAACATGGGTCTATTTGGTTAGATTAAAGGTATGCACTATTAGTGGACATCCCAGGAATGGAAGGTGGCATGCCCCGATCCACTTCTACTGATGTGAAAATGCCAGTTTTGTGCAGCATTAGTTAAGGAATGCAATGTCACTGACAATGAGTGTGATATGACAATATTTATGTAACCAATCATTATGTATTTATGTTGAACCCACTACAAAATATTTTAGTGTCTATGTGTTTTATACTCTGAAATTGCAGAACGGAAGCCCTCCCCCAACCTCACAATTTGTATGTCTGAAGGTCAAACTATTACTGACTGGGGAAATTCATGGGCATTTTTTAAACTTTATTTAGATATTTCTCATTATACAATTGGTGATATGCCTACGTGTATGTTTGCTATCGCTATCTTAACCAATTGCAAGTATTTAGGAGGTCCTAAAAACAGAATTCTGTTTTTAAAGTCTGAATTTCATTGAGCTTAACTGGGCTTTCTGTTTAGGGCGGTAGAAGCTTAAAATCAAGGTTTCCACAGGTACTCTCCTCCACGTGGTCTCCTCCATGGTCACAACTGGTGCGTGGTATCCTCAAGGGAGACAGACGATGTTGAGTCTCCCTGTTTACTCAAAAATTGTATCCGTGGTCCTTTACTGCCAATCCAACTGAAGGAACTACTAGGCATTTTATAGAAGTAAGGTTATTGCCTAATGGCTGGAATTACAAACTTGACAGTTTTGAACCAAGTACAAATAAGACAATTAATGAGTAGGAGAATGAATTAGTGACCTCCAAATGTACCTCTACAATATCTACCACCCCCAGCTCCATCCCTCCCTTCCTTCCCCTTTATCCCCCAATGTGACCTTAAGGTCTTCACCTCTGTGACCTTTACATTTCCGTGAAAACTCTTTCTCTGCAAAGGACTCTCCTAGTCTTCATTGCTCTTCTAAGTCCATGAAGTGTGTTTCAGACCTCTATACCTACCAATAAACCCTTCTTGTCTGATTCTAGAGCTCTCTTCCTTCATTGTCCCAAGAACCTCCATGTATTCTTTCCTCCTCCTCCAATGCCATTTGTCCCTTCCCCACCCAATTCCAATGATTTTAGCCCATTTATCGTGTCTCTTATATCCATTATCAATATCTGACCCATCATTTAACAGAGTCCTTAGTTTTCCTCATGACCCTAAACTCATTACCCACAACCCTACACTCCCTGACTTTCTCATGGACCCTTTGGCCTACTGATGCCCACTCTTCTCCCAGCTCTGATGATCCCCCTCCACCCACATACACTCTGTTCCCCAGGCATCATCTGTTCTCCCCATCCTTCATCTCTCGTTGCAACACTGAACACTCCCAGGACTGCATTCACAAGTAACTATCCACTTTCCACCCATATGTTCTTTGACCCATCTCAGGCAATAAAGTCTGCATATGTCGTTTACCCAACCTTGCCTTTGAACTCCCTTTGCCCATTAATTTGTCATCCACTATCCCCTTCTTTCTCATGATTTCCTTTACCTTCTCATTCCTTAACACACATAGGCCTCATATCCTTAATGTCCCTGCATACACGTACCCAACCTTAAAATGTGTAGTGCACTTTAACCCCTCAGTGACATTTAACAACCTAGTGCTTTTAGCCGCGTTCCAAGTTAAAGAACATGTCTCAATGATGTTCAAGTCCTAATCCTCAGTGCCTGTAACTGTAACCTATTTTGGGCAATAGGATCTTTGCAGATGTAATTAATTTGATGTCATACTGGATTCAGGTAAACCCCAATTCAATTCCTCTTGTCCTATTGAGAAGAGGGAAGTTTGTTTATTATTATTTTTAAAAAGATTTTTATTTATGTATTCATGAGACACACACACACATAGAGAGAGACAGAGACAGAGAGAGAGAGAGAGAGAGAGAGGACGGAGAGAGAGAAGAGAGAGGGGCAGAGACACAGGCAGAGAGAAGCAGGGTCCCTGCAGGGAGCCTGATGTGGGACTCAATCCTGGGACTCCAGGATCACTCCCTGGGCTGAAGGCAGAGGCTCAACCACTCAGCCACCCAGGCGTCCGAAGGAGGGAAGTTTACACACACAGTGCTGTGTGATGAAGGGACAGTGATGTGTCTACTAAGCCAAAGAAAATCAAGGATAGCTATAGTCCCCAAAGTTAGAAAGCAAGACTCAATTCTTGAGACAAAGGTGGCCCTGTCAACAGCTTGGCTTCAGATGTCTAAGTGCCTCCAGAAGTGTGACACAATAATTTTTTTGGTTCTTTAGCACCCAGTTGTAATAATTTGTTACAGCAGCCCTAAGAAACTAACATGGGTCCTATCTTCTCTTCCCTTGTGGTTGTGTTACCCCAAGCTCCCAGACTCTGTGCATTTCAGTTATCCCTGTTTTTTTTTTTTTTTTGCATTTCATTCATGATAGTCACACAGAATGAGAGAGAGAGAGAGGCAGAGACACAGGCAGAGGGAGAACCAGGCTCCATGTACCGGGGAGCCCGACGTGGCACTCGATCCCAGGTCTCCAGGATCGCGCCCTGGGCAAAGGCAGGCGCCAAACCGCTGCGCCACCCAGGGATCCCCCCTTGCGCTCATTCTTACCGCCTCCCCTGTATCACTCAACCTAAAGTGGCACTGCTCATTACTCGTTCAGTGGCATATATTGTGAATATGGTCCTTGATGACATTATGAAGCAACATTGTTAAACATCCTCCCAGAATTCTTATTTTCTATCTTCTGTGCTAGTGCATGCTTGAAAATGCTGTATATTCTCATACATGTAGTCACATATTCTAACTTAAAAGATTTTGTGTAACTCTTTTTAGAAGCTATTTGCATTTTTCCATTTTGCTTATATTAGAAAAGCATTTTTCCATTTAGCTTTTATGGCCCAAAAGACCATACCATTTACTAGACAGTCCAATTCTAGAGAACATAATAATTACCTGTATATTTCACACTTGATATTAGCCAAAAAGCCAAGAAGCGATTACCTATATATTTCAGAGGTGCTTTTTCCTATTCACCTATGACTGTCTTCAGATTCTCAAGCTTCACCATCCATACTGCCTTGGGTCTCTAGCCTGTGGCCTTCTTTGCAGACTCCACATTTGCCAGCTCTCACAATCATATTAGCCAATTCATTAATTGGAAATTTATCCCGCTCTCTATCGATGCAGAGACATATAGAAAGATACATATCTATTTTCTATATGTAGTAAGCCTATATCTTATCTCTGGTTCTATACAAATATAGACTAAAAATATGCATAGATGTGTGCATATCTATTCCATTGATTTTTTGGAGAATCCTACTATAGATGGTAGTGTCCATACATTTTTTCCACTCAAAATCAACCTGCTGAACTTAATTAATGTTAGTTACTATGTTTTATCTTCCTTTATTTTTTTTTAAAAGATTTTATTTATTTATTCATGAGAGACACACAGAGAGAGGGAGAGACACAAGCAGGGGGAAAAAAGCAGGCTCCTCAAGGGGAGCCAGGCAGGGGACGATGTCCTGGGACTCCAGATCACAAGGGAGCAGAAGGCAGACACTCAACCACTCAACCACCCAGGTGTCCCACTATATGTTATGTCTAATTTGACAGAACCTCTTTTCCATGTGCTTCTTTGAAAAATTGTTTTTACTGTATTATCACAAAAATTAAAAGAGAAAGTCAAATGCCAAATTCCAGTTGAAATCTTCTGTGTGCGTGTATGCACATATGTGTGTGTTTAATTAATACCTGAATGTATGCAGTTTTTCATATTTGCCATTAATACGAAATCTTTATAAGAATTTCGTATTTGGGGTTCCTTTTAAACAGCTTTATTTGGTATAACTTACATGCTGCACAATTTATCGCTGGGTGGCTGTGCAATTGAGCGCCTGCCTTTGACTGAGGTCACAATCCTTGAGTATGGGATCGAGTCCCCATCGGGCTCAATTCAATGGAACATTTCATTACCTCCCTCCTAAAAAAACTCTCACACTCTTTAGCTCTCACCAAAAATAAATAAATAAATAAATCTAATCAATAAAAGCCAAAACGTTTTTACATGGATTTTTTTCCACCTAATGTGTACACTTGATAGACTTTTTAATGTTTAAATGTGTACAAGCAAAACATTGTATAATATAGAAATCTCATTATATCATAAATACTGCAATACACTTTAGCTGTCAGTAACTCTCATATTCTTTTCCCGCATCTAATTAGTAATCAGCTTACTTTTTTTGTTTTCTTACCGAATTAATACATTATATTTTTAAAAGTGTACAATAGCCAATTAGTATATTGTTAATAATAGCCAACATATATTTTTATATATCCACCAGATTATCTACTCATCTGAAAAGAGACACAAGTCATTTCCAGGTCCTGGCTATTAGGAGTAATTCTATTGCATGTTCTTTATTTTTCATATGTTTATAATTTTTCTAGTTTTGTACTTGTACCTGACTTCCCTTTCATGGCACTGTCATAGGAAAAGATGCCTGATACGATTTCAATCAAATTTATTAAGACTTGTTTTGTGGCCCCAATATAAAATCTATATTGGAGAATGTTCCTTGTGCATGTGAGAACAATGTGTTTTTTGCTGTTGGTGGAACGTTATAAGTCAATCTACTAAATATCATTGAAGTCTGGTACTTCCTTATTGATTATCTCGTCCCATATTGAAGGTGCACAGTTGAAGTCCCCTGCTATTGTACTGCTGTCTCTTTTTCTGTTCTTGTCTGTTCATTGTTGCTTATATATTTGGGTACTTTTATGTTGGGTACATAACTATTCTAAAGATTACATCCTTTTGTCAAATAAACTCCTTCATTTTATTTTATTCAGGGAAAGTAGGTTATATTTTTTTTGAAAAACTGTGAAAGATTACTACATATCAAATAAAATTCGTTTTTTAAAAGTAGGTGACTCCTATGTTTCCAACCTTTGACCAAATCGACACCACAATGTAAGCACAAAAGTATTACGTAGCTCAAGGAGCAAAAAAGCAATAATCAGAAGTAAATGTCCTCTTAATACAGACACTAAATAAATACACAAACCTACAGCTTTAATACAAACTCGTAGGTACATGTGCTTAGCCAGCTTTTGCCAACAATAAATGAGTAAATGTTTTATTTTCAATAAATGTACATATAGTGTATTAAACCTTTAGTCACTTGTAGTTAGTCTAAAAATCAAAGCATAATGTAAGGTTTTCTTAAGTGAAGACATACATTTCAGAAAGAATCCAACTTGAACTAAAGTCACAATCAGAAGCACTGTAAAGGTGACCCATATAAAGCCTGTCATTTGCATTGTATATAAAGAATAGCTGCTGCCAGGAATAATATCAGGAATCTTACGAAGGGGTATTATGATAACCTACCTGAAAGGACAAGTAAATTATTTGGAGACTGTAAATAGCAGAGAACAATGTAAATTAAATTACATGTGAAAAAATCTGCAATGTATAATAGCCAGAGATTAGAAAAACTGAGTAAATACTGTGGGGAAAAGATTGATTAGCCCATACTAGTTTGGTTTCAATGAATCATTGGCTACTTCTTCCAGTAATTACCAAGATTATCATTGCAACAATATTTTTTCCACACACGTCAAAATCTGGAAGCAGTAATGCCTTCTCAAATTGTCATTTAGTGTTCTCTTTTTCCCAACCTCGAAGCACAGGAGTAGGTTTTTTGAATATTGACTAGCCATTTAGGGGACACAGGAGATATAGATGTTCATCAACATTACATAAGCTATAATTGATGTACCTGGAAAAACACCACCAAAATTTATGATAAAGTACATTGTTTTTCATAGGGGTAAGTATTACATGAGTTATAAACACACTGTAGGAGTCCTACCAAAACTAGAATGGGGGAAATCTTTTTTTCCCAAATGCACCATAATTAAAAACACTGCACGATGTAACCCCTTTATTTTATAATGACCTGTGCAGTGTCTTACTAGCCTTTGACTTAAAGTCTACTTTGATTGATGTAAGCATACCTATCCTCATTTCATCTGGTTTCTATTTGCATGGTATATCTTTTTTCACACCTGCACTTTCTGCCTGAGTGTGTGTTCTTAAGGCTGAAGGAAAATATACTTGGGTCTTCTATTTCTTTCCATTCAGGTATAACTTTTAATTGGAGAATTTAGTCCCTTTATATTTAAAGTAAGTAGAGATTAAAGTATGGAGTTACTGTTGTCATTCTTTTGTTTCCTGTCTGTTTTAGAAATATTTGCCCTCTTCTTCATTTGCTATTTATCTTTGTGATTTGGTGATTTTCTGTGGGTGTATACTTCGATTTTCTCCTTATCTATTATGTATTGACTACAGGTTTTTACTTTCTGGTTCACCAAGAGGCTTAAAGAAAGACCTCTTTTAACAGTTGATTTTAACTTGTTAACCACTTAATTTCCATATAAACACTTTTCCACACTTGAGAGAACTCTTAAGAAATATGAATTTCCATGTGTATGCCATCGTAGGGAAGACTTATCTACTCTCTTTGTGGTATCTGTGCTGATTTCCTCATTGGAACCACACCACCTGATGTTGAGAATTCAACTTATAACCATTGCTATCATCAAGATTCGTCAGTATTTTACAGGACTGCCACCTCTTTGTCCTTAAAGACCAACTAGCAAACCATTTTATTTAAACTATCACAAAGTTTTTTTAGTTTTAATGAATGGAGAATGATATTCTGAAAACTTATTTCATGGTAACTTACATTAATGTTATAACCATGAAACAGCATCTTCATTTAGATCTTCTTCATATATTCTAATCCATGTTGTTGTTCATCTTCAATGGGAAATGAGGTCTGCATGAGACCCACCTAAGGAAGAAGGGCATCTCATCTTTGATGCAGCAACTCACCATATAATTTCATATACCCAATAGGCATCCATGAATTTCCTAAAGTACAGAATGCATTTAATGTACTAGTCACCAAGCTCACACAGGGTCAGTGTAAAACAAGCACATCGAAATTATACCTTTGCAAAAACCCATCCCTTGTATCTTTTGAAGCATAATACATCATCCTCACATTTAACTTTGTACTATTCCTTGTAAGTATTTGATGTAGAGTACTGTCTAAAAAGGGTCACTTATATACTACTTTCTATTGATTTGTGACATTTATTGACATTTGATGTTCAATAAGTACATTTCTAAAAATTTATGTCTTTCAACTTACTTTCCTTTCTGTAATCTCTGATGTTTTCTAAAGTCTATATATAAAAACAAGGTCTTTCCTCATTCATCTGTTTGTAGGTTTTGAATCTAGTACGCATTTTGGGATATTGATTCAGGAAAATTTTTTTAAAGGAACTGCACACTTTTACACTTTATGAGAGAGATCCTGTAGAGAGCTATGAGTTGAGTAAGGCAGAGAGTTCGGCTAGAGGAGAATCAGGCTCCATGACCGGTTGTAATGTGGGATTCGATCACGGGTCTCCAGGATCGCGCCCTGGGCCAAAGCAGGTGCCAAACCGCTGCGCCACCCAGGGATCCCCACATTTTGGGATATTTCATTACTCTCTTAGTGAATTCCAATTACAAGAACTCACTCATAGTTGCTTTGACACTCCTGGTTATGGTTGCTGTCGTTGGGTACCTGATACTTCTATGATGTTGAGTAACTGGCACTCTCAATGGCCAAAGAAAAACCCAAAGAGGTATTTATCAGAAGAATGTAATTTGAAGTTGATGGTGCAGATTTGCTTGCAGTGCTCAGATGAAGTAATACCGCATGTAATAAACTAATGAACTGGTTATTGTGTGTTTGTCAATGCAATAGGTCACATGATTTGATGGGCAACCAATAAAAGACCTCTGCACAGCTGGAAATGGAGGAGAAAGATACTGATCAGGAAGACACAGGTGTCTACTAGAAAGTTGTTGAACTTTACAACTCTGCTCCTCCAGACCAAGAACATTCTTTACACATATTTCATTACTCTCATGTTATGAATTACCTATATGTGGAGTAAGAGTAGAAAGCAGTACAGTTTACAAATCCTCTCATAGTTGAAGTCTTCTGCCACTACTCTTTGCTATTTGTGTACGGTCAGCTCTTTGGGACCCGGCAGTTTCTGAGAAGAGGCAGCTGAGGAAAATGCTGGCACTCTCAATGGCCCGACGTCCGAAAAACACCAATGAAGAATAACCAAGACTGTGGGTTTAACAATGATTGGGTTCAAGTGTACTCGACAGCGGCGTGGGACTTGGGGGCAGGATTGCTTAGTTTTATGGACTAGTCTAGGCAACCTCCAGAAGGGGATGGAGGAATTTCTCAAGTTCTGTTTACATTTGATATAAACTAATGCAAAAACTCTATTGTCAACAGATATGGGACTTTTTGTCAATGTTAATAGGTAACAAGATTTGATGGGTAACCAAGTAAAGTAAAATTCAGCTCTTATTCACACCTGAGCGGCAGTACCTGTGCTAACGTTGAACTTAAGGTGGAATGGCCTTACTTTCTCGGGTTCACAGTTGGATTGGAGAATTTTTAAGTTTTTCATTCATCATTGTAAAATCAAGGAATATTTTATGTAATTTCGTTGTATACAGTTTTACAATAGGACAATCTGTCTTACAGTAGGGGTTTCCTCTGTTCTTTGATCATTTTCCGTTGAACTCAAGTTTTCTTGTTGCTTAAAAGAACAAAAAAAACTGTGTCTCTGCACAAGCATAGGACTTCTTTGATAAAAAAAAAAAACTAAGAAAAAAACCACGGCCTCTAAATGGCCAATTTACAGTTTGATCAACATCAAGAGGAGAATAGGGAAAAGTGGAATTCTGTGAAAATACTGGTAAAGGCCACCAATGCTTTACATTATTCAGGTCTCTCTCTTTGAATTCCATGATGTCAAGACAGACTTGAGTGCTCTCACAGTTTGCAACAACAACTATATTTATAGTTTCTCTCCATGCCTTGTTCTGTGATGATACTTTTTAAAGTTTTCATTTATCTTCCCACAATCAAGGAGTACATTTGTTTTCTCTTTAAGTATGAATTCTATGATTTGGGTTGTATACACTTTTAGAAGGTCTTGCCACATATCTCACATTTGTGAGGTTTCTCGCCAGTATGAATTCTGTGATGTTGAGTAAGATCTTGCCTTATAAAGGTCTTGCCACACTCCTCACATTTGTGAGGTTTCTCGCCAGTATGAATTCTGTGATGTTGAGTAAGATGTGATTGCCTAGCTCACAATGCCACATTCCTCACATTTGTGAGCTTTGCTCTAGTATGATTCTGTTGATGTTGAGTAAATGTGAATGCCTAGATTAAAGGCCTTACCACATTCCCCACATTTGTTTAAGGTTTCTCGCCAGTATGAATTCTGTGATGTTGAGTAAGAGTCGAGTACTGTGTAAAGGCCCTGCCACATTCTTCACATTTGTAAGGTTTCTCTTCAGTGTGAATTCTGTTATGTTTAGTAAGACTTGAATGATGGTGAAAGGCTTTACTTGGTAGGTTTCTCTTCAGTGCCACATTCCTTTACATTGTAAGGCATTCTCTCCAGTGTGAATTCTGTGATGTGAGTAAGATAGATAAGGCCTATTAAAGGTCTTGCCACATTCCTCACATTTGTAAAGGTTTCTCGCCAGTATGAATTCTGTGATGCCTAAGGGTCGAGTACTGTTTAAAGGCCTTGCCACATTCTTTACATTTGTAAGGTTTCTCTTCAGTATGAATTCTGTGATGGTTAGTAAGGCCTTGAATGCTGGTGAAAAGGCCTTGCCACATTCTTTACATTTGTAAGGTTTCTCTCCAGTATGAATTCTGTGATGTTGAATAAGACATGAATGCTTGTTAAAGGCTTTGCCACATTCTTTACATTTGTAAGGCTTCTCTCCAGTGTGAATCGAGTGTGATGCTTATTAAAGGCCCTGCCACATTCTTCACATTTGTAATATGAATGCCTAGTAAAGGTCTTGCCACATTCCGCACATTTTGTGAGGTTTCTGTAATGCACCAGGGTATGACTTGTTTCTGTGATGTTGAAAAGGCTTCAGTATGCTGTGTTAAAGGCCTGTGTGCCACATTCTTCACATTTGTAACGTTCAACTGTAATATGAATTCTGTGATGTGTATAGAAAGGTGTGAGCGCTGGTTAAAGGCTTTGCCACATTCTTTACATTTGTAAGGTTTCTCTCCAGTGTGAATTCTGTGATGTTGAGTAAGATATGAACGATTATTAAAGGCTTGTTAAAGGCCTTGCCACATTCTTTACATTTTAAGGTAAGGTTTAACAAGGTCTCGCCAGTGCCACATTGAATTCTGTGATGTGAGCGCTGAGTAAGTAAGTTCAATAATATGAATTCTGTGATGCCTTGTAAAGGCTGCCTTGCCACATTCTTCACATTTGTAAGGTTTCTCTCCAGTGTGAATTCTGTGATGTTGAGTAAGATATGAGTGCTGTACTAAAGGCCTTGCCACATTCTTCACATTTGTAAAGGTTTGTGTCCAGTATGGATTCGCCTATGTCTATTTAGGGTTAAGCAGACTTTTAAAGGTTTTTACCACATTCTTTCACATTTGTACGGTTTCTCTCCAGTACGTGGACCGTGATGTTGAGGTAGTACTGAGTCCAAGTCAAAATCTTTGCCACATTCCTTACAAATGTCACTTTTCTCTCCACTATGGACTGCCTTATGTATACTTAGCCTTGATCCTTGACAAAACATGTTCCCAGGTTGATTACACCTGAATGGGGTTTTTTCCCACATGAATTCTCTGTTGATCATCAACATTGGAGGACTGGTTAAGAGCACTCTCACATTCATTTTTAGATTCTCTCCTTATTCATACTACTTTGTGTACTAAGGATAGAGTTTTGATAAAAGACTTCCCCACATTTACTACACTCATGATGGTTCCCGAGAAACTGAGTCCACACACATGGACTAACATTGGAGCCCTGGTTAAATGTTTTCTCAGATTCACTGCACTGAGCAACTCTGTCTCCACTGAACAGGCTCTGGTAATTTTGTAGGATCGACTCCTTAGTGAAACACCTCTCAAATGGATCCTGTTTAGCACTTTGTTCTTCATTTTCAAATCTCTGATTTTTAGAAATATTTGACTGAATAGTCAATCCAATTCTTTTTTCACAAGGGTTCAAATAATTATTTTCAGCATGGACTAGGTAACTTCCCAGATTTTCCAAACCGTCATCATTCCCTAAATATGTAAGTTTGAACATTTGATTTGAGCTTTTGTTTTCAGAAACACACTGCTTTGTGGAAGTAGCAGACTTAAAAAGGGAGGTTACTGAAAATGTTCTATATCCTTCACCATTTTGGGCAGGGAGATTCTTACTATGCGCAGATATCTCAGTATGGTTGTGGCCTTCATGATGTCTTTGATGCCCTTCACTCTCTCCATCATTGTGCCAGTCTGTCATGAAGTGTAAATTCTCAATGGCATTATTTTTTAATCTACCCATTGACACTCTTTGGAAGGAAGCTTCGATGCTTGGCTTTGACAGCAAGCTCTGGGTGTCACGTGAAGATATGGCTGAAAGAAATCAAAAAAGAGAAACGTAAAATTATTCCACTTACTACTCTCAGATGAATATGCTGACAACCACTAATAGATAACCTAAAAAGCAGTCATAGAAAATCAGCAAATGGCTCAGAAGGAATCATCAGGACTTTGTTTCCTCAATGGACACATAAACTAACACAGAATGTACTGACCACATAGCCTCATAGATAGCTGTATACAGCTATAGTAGTGTAGTGTAGTACTGTCATGCTATAGTACAAATTACTTTCTTATATCACAAAAAAATCAGGAAAGTCCCGTGAGTCCAAAGTTTGCAAAAGGGAGGAAATTTAAACATAAACACAAAAGAACAAAAGAGGAAACAGCAAAAATAGGAAAATATCGGGCAGCCCACGCGTGGCTCAGTGGTTTGGTGCCACCTTTCAGCCCAGGGTGTGGTCCTGGACTTGGTAGATCAAGTCCACACATCTGGCTCTCTGCATGGAATGGAAGTGCTTCTCTTCTTCCTGTCTCTGCTCTGTCTCTCTCTCTGTCTCTGTCTCTTATGAATAAATAAAAAAAACTAAAAAAAAAAAAAAGGGGGGGAAATTATCAACAAGAACGGGAAGAGTTGGTTTTCAGGAAAGATCAACAAAATTGACAGACTTTTAACAAAATCAAGTAAGAATGCAAAAAAAAGGCCAATTAAAATCAGAAGTGAAGTGACAGCAGACAGTATTAACTGATACCATAAAAACACAAATAACAAGAAGTGACAATGGATAACTACATGTCAAGAAAGGAGATACCAAAAATGTGTATAAATTTCAAAAAAGATGTAAGCTCCCTAGATTTCAGGATTCCAATAAATATTTCCTGAAGAAATATTTAAACAGTCACAATTGATCTACAACTACTAAGTAGATGGGAAAAGTAATCTAAAACTTCCCAACAAAGAAAAGTCTTATTCCAAATGAATTCACTGGACAATTCAGAGATTTAATGTAAAAGTACTTTATTTTTCTCTTAAAAGATTTTATTCATTTATTCATGAGAGACACACAGAGAGAGAGGCAGAGACACAGGCAGAGGGAGAAGCAGGGCTCCATGCACAAAGCTTGATGTGGGACTCGATCCACAGACTCTGGGATCACGCCCTGAGCCAAAGGCAGACGCGCAACCGCTGAGCCACCCAGGAGTTCCATGGAAAAGTATTTCAAATCTCTTCCAACATTTTTCAGGGAGTGAAGAGAAGGGAAATTATATCAAATACTCTCTGTGACTCCAGTGTTACCAGGTTGTCAAAGGCAAAGGAAGACTGTACAAGTAAAGAAGATTACACACTACTACCTGTGAGGCGCAGTTTATACAAAGTCCACAATAAAAAAAGCAAACGAGCACACTGAATCAAAAGCACATTTTACAACACAATTAAAGGCAATTCTTCCTGGAATTCAAGGGTGTTTCAACATATGGAAAACTATGAGTTAAAGGCTCCACATTAACAGAATGAAGATCAAAAATGGCAATCATATTGCTGCAGAACACAGAATATGAGCATACTGGACAAATGTTTCATTATTAAAAACACTCAATAAAGTAGGAAAAGAAGCAAAACACCTTAACTTAATAAAGGCCACATAGCTACGAAAACCTGATATCTAATATATTCAATAGTAAAAAAAAACTGTAAGCTTCTTCTGTATGATCATAGCAAAGGGATTTCACTTCTATTCAACACAGTACTGGATATTCTAGTCGGAATGGGGAAAAAAAAAAAAACATAAATGAATCCAAATGGGAAAAGAAAATGCAAGTTTATCTCTTTACGGATGACATCCTTAAAAAACCCTAAAGAGGGATCCCTGGGTGGCGCAGTGGTTTTGGCGCCTGCCTTTGGCCCGGGGCGCGATTCTGGAGACCCGGGATCGAATCCCACGTCGGGCTCCCGGTGCAAGGAGCCTGCTTCTCCCTCTGCCTGTGTCTCTGCCCTCTCTCTCTCTCACTGTGTGCCTATCATAAATAAATAAAAATTAAAAAAAAAAAAAAACCCTAAAGAATCCTTATTTTTTTTGTTGTTTTGTTGGCTATCACTGGTATTGTTTATTTCTAGTAATTTTTTTCTATGACACACTCCATTTTCAATTTTTTTAATACTATAAATGCCTGAATTAAGTTGCAGTTTCAATTTTTTTTTCTTTTTTTTTATTTATTCATTTCTTTATTATAGTAGGTTCCATACCTAACACGAAGCCTAACTGGCTAACTGGGTCCTGAACCCAAGACCCTGAGATCGAGACCTAAGCTAAGCTAGATTAAGAGTCAGATGCGTAACCGACAGAGCCACTAGACACCCCCAACTTTTCTTCTAAAGGTTACAAGACAAGGAACCAGAAAAAAAAGAAACTTAGCTGTGATCAAGTAGAGAAAGGAACAAAGAAAATCAGAGATAGAGACCATAATAAACAGTAACATTAACATTGACATAAATGCCCAGATTTTCCCAAAAAATAATCAAAATTTAACTACATTAACTAAGAAAAAAGGAGAGAAGCCTCAAAAAGTAAAACAAGAAATGGGACAGAAAACACAACAGATAACTACAGAAATACGTAGTGTGATAACACATTGCCATGAACAATTATATACTAACAAATGAGGTAACTTAGAAAAATCCCAGATAATTCCCCTATATATATATATATATAAAAACTACCAAGATTGAAATAGAAATCTTAAACCCAACAAAGTAGATCTTCACAGACCAATAACAAGAATGAAAGCTGAATGTAGAATAAAAAAAAAATTCCAGGCACAGAAAAGCCCAGGACCACATACCTTCGCTGGTCAGTTCTACCGAACATTAAAAAAATAATAATAATAACTAATGACAATCTTCAATAAAATCTTACAAATAGTGGAATGGACAGAACATATTCAACATCATCCTATGAGGCCTAGCATTACCCTGGTACCAAAGCAGGATAAACACCATACAAGAACAAAATTAGTCTAGTTTGTTTGATATAGGCGTTGCTACTCTGGCTTTCTTTTGACATCCATTTGCAACTTAAATGTTTTTCCATGCAAGTGTTAGCGAGTACCTAGCACCATAGGATCAGATTCCAATAACACTGACCATATCCCCTCTGCTATATCCTTTAGCCTCAAGATTTATCGATTCTGTAACTGAAAGCCTATACCTTCCATTCCCCTTTACCCAGTTGGCCCATCATCCCTCTCCATTCCACTCCAGAAAGCAGCAGTTCTGTTTGTTTTTGGAGTGGGTCTGTTTCTGCTTTTTTGTGGTTTCTTGCCATTGATGACAATGAAAATAGACCTAGAAAATATTGTGCTGGACATGTAAATAGACCTAGAAAGTACTGTGCTGGTAAGTCAGGCAAATAAAAGCAAAGTAACATATGATTTCACTTACAGGTGCAGGATAAAAAACAAGTGAACAAATAAATAAAAAGGAGAAACAGACGCATAAATATCAATTTCATTTTTTATTTTTTAAGATTTTGTTTATTTATTCATGAGAGACACACAGAGAGAGGCAGAGAGAAAGGCTGAGGGAGAAGCAGGCTCCCTGCCGGGGATCGATCCCAGAACCTGGGATCACAATCTGAGCCGGACGGCAGATGCTCAGTGACTGAGCCACCCAGGTGCCCATCAACTTCATTTTTTAAATAAACCCATGGATAATCCCAAGAAGTATAAAAATTCTATGTTCCACATATTCTATAGTGGAACAAGCTCGCCTATAACAATTTTCCAATGCTAGCAGAAGACAGAGGACTCTCAGATTCAAGTCCAAGGATCTTAGGGTTCATGACACATGAAACAGCACCAATTTCTTGATCATGCTAATTTCACTGGCCAGCTCCAAATCCCCATTTCACACATGTAGATGCTGCATATGCAGTGGGTCTGTGTCACATCTATGAGGCCCTTGGCACAGGGAACCCCAATATCTTGAAGGAACAGAGAGCATATATCTTCCTGAACCTTTGCCATAGAAGACGATATCCGTTTTCCTCTACACTTAACAAATCTGTCGTCCACCTAAGGGTAAGATATTATCACTATATTTCAAAGCATTTTAATATTCGCGCATCAGCGGAAAGTCAATTAAGGATAAACACACTTTCAGTGCCTCTATCCTTAACGTACAAAGTAACTTAAACCCACAGAATCATTTCCCAACAAAATCCACCACTCAGTCTGACCCCAACATGTCTCCTGACTAATTTTCCCAGATGTGCACCACCTCACCAAACACTCATTAGCCTGACACAGGATCTGGGATAAATCTATTCAAGTGGGTTGCCTGCGTGGCTCAGTCAGTTCAGTATCTGACTCTTGATTTTGGCTCATGTCATGATCTCAGGGGTTGTGGGGTTCAGGTTCCTCAACAGACTCTGCACTCGGTGCTCAGCATGAAGTCTACTTGAGATTCTCTCCCTCTCCCTCCCACCCCATCCACATACACCCTCTCTGTAAAACAAATAAAGCCTTTGGAACTTGAAAAAAGCAGTTTATATCAGGAAATATTTTTCAAGGCTATCATTGGCAGGATACAACGCAGAAGAATTGGGTGACTTCTAACATTCACTTCTGCACTGTTCCTGTGGGGCTTGCATTCAACCACGTAGACAAATCCCAGTACTCATGAAGGTCTACCTTAAACTTCTGTAGTGAACTTGCAAGGGAGATGTGTGAAGAAACACCTAAACTGTGCAGAAGCATATTAATTTACATGTAGTTGATGACAGATCTTGTACTTCTAACCCAGGCAGAGCAGGTCCTGGAAACAGTGGAATCATGCCTCATTACAAGAAAATGGCTGAGAATTGGGAAACACATAGGATTTAGGGCAGAGACGTTCACCACCCCATCAACAAGAAATATCAAGAACATAGAAAAATAAAAAAAAGAACAACATAAGGGCGCTTGGTGGCTCAGTTGGTTAAGCCTTAGTTTAGGTTGTGAAACCAGGTTCTCGGACTGAGCCCCATGTCAGGCTCCCTGCTTGGTGCAGATGCTGGCTTCTAACTGTCGCTCTGCTGCTCCCTTGCTTGTGCTCTCTGTCAAATAAATATATTAAATCTTAAAAAAAAAAAAAAAAAAAAAAAAAAAGGGCAGCCCGGGTGGCGCAGCGGTTTAGTGCTGCCACCTGCAGCCTGGGGGCTGGATCCTGGAGACACGGGATCAAGTCCTATGTCGGGCTCCCTGCATGGAGCCTGCTTCTCCCTCCCTCTGCCTCTGTCTCTCTCTCTCTCTCCCTCTGTGTGTGTCTGTCATGAATAAATAAATAAAATATTTAATAAACAAAAAAAATTAAAAAGTAAATAGACAATAAAAGACATGATGAGATCAGGTAATGAAACAGGTGATCACAAGGACAAAATTCTTTGGGTGGCCCTGAAATGAGGTGAAGATTGGGAGGAAAAAAAAAAAAAAAAAAAAGAAGATTGGGAGGAAATGTTAATCTTATTATGAATACAGCTGACCTACTGCTTGTGCCTGGAGTAGATGAAAATCATGGAATTGCTGGTCCAGGTCACAAGCTCACAATATGGTATCAAGGAATAACAACAATGGTCCATAAAGCAAATGCATCAGTTTGATAAGATATCACAACCTTTTTTATTTTTAAGATTTTTTTTTTATTCATGAGAGACAGAGAGAAAGAGAGAGAGGCAGAGACACAGGCAGAGGGAGAAGCAGGCTCCAGCAGGGAGCCCGACATGGGACTCGATCCAGGGTCCCCAGGTTCAAACCCCAGGTTGCAGACGGCGCTAAACCGCTGCGCCACCAGGACTGCCCGAAATGACTAATGAAAGCGAATGAAAAGAAACCATAATATAACACTTTCAGAACATACTTCAATTTGTTAGCCTTGTTGAGAAAAAAAGAAAAAACTGAAAACCTCCGTCACTACACAGAGAACAATGACTCTTAAGACATCTCTGATTGATATTATATAGATCATTATGATGCTTTTAGAAAAACAAAGGATTCTATCTCTGTGGTCTTAGTATATGAGAAAATTTCTAAAAATGATTAAAAACTACCAAGCATAAAGTTTGAAATGACAAACTGGATTACATTAAGAACTCCTCTGCATCATAAGCTCAAGACGCAGAAATAGAGTGAGAGAAGGAAAAAAGGACCCATTCTCATAATATATATATATATAGATCTATAAAGCCTGAAGAAAAAAAAAAAAACAAAACAGAAAAAATAGGCACAATAACCCAGCAGACGCTTTGAAAAAGAGATTGTCAAGAGATGAAGAAGAGCCACATCAAAGAGACTAAGAAAGTTTGTGACACTTGCCCACAACAGCAGCAGCTCACCCTCCCTGACACTCGAAGGCCACCCTGTGAAAAAACTCTTAGCTCTCCTCAGGAGAGAAAGAAACGAGTGACCCGTAGGTTCAGCGATCTGGATCCGTGGCTGCTGCCTGAGGGACTTGTTTCTGTCACGCATGACATGGAGGCAGAGGGAACGACAGCACCCTCTGGATGCATTGTCGTGGCTGCTCAGACAAAGGGTGAGTGTTTGTTCAAACAAGAAAGAGACTACAGAGGTGAAGCAGAGGAAGGAATCATTTTAGGCATCGGACTCTTAATTTCGGGTCAGATCATGGTCACGATCCTTCAGACTGTCTCTGAACTCTGTACTTGCAAACTGTCATCCTTGGGGCACCTGGATGGCTCAGTCGGTTCTGCGTCTGCTTTCAGCTCACATCCTGATCCCAGGGTCCTGGGATTGAGCCCAGGTCAGGCTCCCTGCTCAGCTTGGACTCTGCTTCTCCCTCTCCCTCTGGTCCTCCCCTGTGCTATGCTCTCATTTGCTCTTTCTGTCTCTCTCAAATGAATAGATAAAAAATCTTATGGAAAAATTAAAAGAAAAAGAAAATGGTCATGGTGTAACTAAATACACAAGTAAAACCAAAACCACAACTAACTAATGTAGTGGAAAGTCCGAGACAAAAGGAAGCACATTGTTATGGAATTACAAAGCCAGAATAAGACAAAATTTAACGCTAGAAAAGCGACATTAAAATAGATGCATTAGGGATCCCTGGGTGGCGCAGCGGTTTGGCGCCTGCCTTTGGCCCAGGGCGCGATCCTGGAGACCGGGGTTCGAGTCCCACCTCGGGCTCCCGGGGCACGGAGCCTGCTTCTCCCTCTGCCTGTGTCTCTGCCCCCCCCACCCTCTCTCTGTGACTATCATAAATAAAAATTTAAAATAAAATAAAATAGATGCATTAAAAATACGGGATCACTGGGTGGCTCGACGGTTTAGCGACTGCCTTCAGGCCAGGGCATGATCCTGGAGTCCCAGAATTGAATGAGTCCCACATCGGGCTCCCTGCATGGAGCCTGCTTCCCCCTCTGCCCTTGTCTCTGCCTCGCTCTCCATCGCTCATGAATATATAAATAAATAAAATCTTTCAAAAAACAAACAAACCAGATGCATTATTCTCAAGGAAACTTTCTATAAAACTAATTTTAAACTCTATGTATCAAAAAAAAAAAAAAACAAGCATGAATTATTGGCTGGTTTTCACTGACCACAGTATAATAAAGAATATTCATTAAAATCAATCATTAAAAGCTGTAAGTGAAAATCATACGAACAACCACTTAAAAAGGCATTACACAAATGTATTATTTTATTAATATATCCCTCCTTGAACAGAGAATTTAAGGCTACAACCCACTCCTTAGAACCAAGGAAATAAACGACATCTTCATTTCTAAATAAACACCAAGAAAGTTGCAAAATATGCTAAAGGCCACTACACATAAAATACATATTTGGGATTAAATTCAGATATATTCCAAGGAAAGTAGAAGAAAAACCCAATGACTAATTTTCACTGAAGTAAAATTACATTTATGAACAAAAGCTTTCTTTAAAATACAGGAATTATACGAATTATACCTCCACCTCACTGCTTTTTTTTTTTTTTTTAAGACTTTATCCATGTATTTGAGAGAGAAGGAGAGAGAGAGAGAGCACAGCAGGGGAAGGGCACAGGAAGAAGCAGACTCCCCACTGAGCAGGGAGCCCAATGGGGAGAGGCTGAGCCCCAGGACTCCAGGATCCTGACCTGGGACCAACTGACTGGCCACCCAGACATCCCTCTACCTCACATGCCCATGTCATATCAGAACTTTTGATCTAATGAATAACAGATGAATCTCATATATAACTAATAAGAAAGTGAAAACACACTTGACAAAATAAAAAGAAATTTCTGTCATACAAGACAAATTCATACAATGATGCAAGTATTAAGAAAGAAGGTAAAAATTGAGAATTTATTATAGCCTTCAAGTTCTAAGGTCTAAATGTTCTAGCTCCCCCATGGCATTAATTTAGGTAGGAATTCTAGGATACAAACAGATACATTATATTATTACACCACTGAGGAATGGAACACACTGTTATATCCTAATTTCAGTTCATACAAAGAAAAAATTAACTTTCAAAGTGAAATAAAGGATTAGATTTTCTTATTTTAGGGAGGTGCTTTGTTTTCTGATGAAATTCCTGAGTGTCAATTTTGTACAATCAAGATTAAAGCCTCCATAACATTGGAATGCATAAGCCAGAAAACGGGGTATCTGTCTCCAGTGTTCCCAGGATTTCTGCACCAAACCTCAGTATGCCCACCACTACCCCAACATGCTTCTCACGACGCAAAAACAGAACTTACAAAGGGCTAAGGCTATGGATCCTGAGAAACAGGGAGACTTCCCCAGGACCCTCACAGCAATGGAGAACCTCTCAGATCATGGAGACCCTCCCACTCCCAGGGGAGTCTCCTGGCCCTCCCTGTGGAAGTGATGGGCCATCAGTGGAGCTGAAGGAGAATCCTTAGAGAAGCTAAGAGCTTGATAATGTTGGATAGCACATGTCCCTCTGTGACAGGGAGAAAAATATAAACTAGGTTTCTCAAGAGTGTATCCATTCAAGGAGAACTACTCCAACCACAATTTAAGGTCTCTCTTCCTCCTTCACATGTGGACCGCACCTCTGTCATCTGCCTCATTCATTTCCACTTACCTGGATGGATGGTTACTCTCTTCTTTCTCTTCAGGCTCCAAGGCTCCTTCTTTTGCTCCAAAAAGGAGACCAGGTCTGGCTTTGACACAATGAGGCCTGGTTATTAGGAAAAAGGAAAATGGGTATTGCTGGAGATTTTCAATCAAGTATCATGCTCAGTAGACACCACAGGACAGTGTAAAATTATAGAAAATACCTTCCCAAATGCTACTGACCAACAGCACCTTTAGAACCAGTAGGAGGGCACACCGGGTGACTCAGTGGTTTGCGCCACCTTCAGCCCAGGGTGAGATTGGGAGACCCGGGATCCAGTCCCACATTGGGCTCCCTGCATGGAGCCTGTTTCTCCCGCTGCCTGTGTCACTGCCTCTCTCTCTGTGTGTCTCTCATCAATAAACAATCTTTTTTTTTTTTTTTTAAAAAAAGAACAAGCAGAAGGAGTTTCAAATATTCAAATCATGGCTTCTACTTCCAAGTACTAGATACAATAATAATAAATAAACTGGAGTTTAAAATGCGGCAGTACCATTTGATGCCTGTCAATGTTTAGTACTGACATTCATCAACAGAAATGATGATGCTCCTTAAGGAAGGAGAATTAGGGGGGAACCCCTGGTGGCTCAGCGGTTTAGTGCCTGCCTTCAGCCCAGGGCATGATCCTGGAGTCCCGGGATCAAGTCCCACATCGGGCTCCCGGCATGGAGCCTGCTTCTCTCTGCCTATGTCTCTGCCTCTCTCTGTATTGTCTCTCATAAATAAATAAATAACATGTTTTTTAAAATGTCTTTTAAAAAAGGAAGGGGAAGCTAGAGCTGAAAAGGAAACATGAAGATCTTTCTCCACATCTACAAATCCCCATTTATTTCCCTGTTTGCATGGATCCGAATTCCAGTCATGCAGAGGAATCTTCTAAGAGTCAGTCTTCAAAGGAAGGAAGAAAACCCAGAGTGTGGTCTGGGAAACCTGGAAGGAGTCATCCTCACCCAAGAAGAGAAGGTTTCCATAGTTCTCTAACATCACATCCCTGTACAGTTCCCGCTGAGTGTGGTTCAGGCATCCCCACTCCTCCTGAGAGAATTCTATGGCCACATCCCTGAATGTCAGCAGTCCCTGCAATAAATACCACAGTTACCAAGGGGCCACAGGCTGAGTTCACAAAGTACCTAAGATGAAAGAGGGAGTTAAATGTCACCAGCTAGATCCCATGATCTGACCCTTACTGCTTATGGGCTTGTACCCTCTTTGTCCCATATTTTTCTTAGCCTCTTCTTTCTACCTTAATCTTTTACTTCAGGCATAGACTCCTGTGATGGAAACAGAAACTATCCAGCAAAAGAGGATTAACTCCCCTGTGAAAAACGTTGGCCCCGGGCCAATTTTAGCTTAACCCCTGACTCACAATTATGCAGTTGGACCAAGCAGTGACCCATGGAATGACCAACAGTTGCTTTTAACTCATTATAATACTAAAATCTCCACTCAAGGAGAAGCACAAACCTCATTTATATAACAAAGTACATATAGAACTGTTATCCTCAGCTTCACATGCCACCTTATACTTAGCTCTACATAAGGATGACAAGGCTCCAATTTCTATATATCTACCCTAACCCTAAATAAAAGGAAATCATTCCCTCTGGCTCTGGGAGTCTCTTGTTGGGAAGTTACTCTCTATGATCTCCGTATTGGCTGCAAGTCAAGTTTCCTTTGTGTGACAACTCTACCTGGTGTAGTTTCTATCTGTGATTCCCCAAGGAGTGAACTCCTTTTAGCGAAGTTATATTAGAACTGGTTCTGGCTTAGGTCAGCTTTCTGCTTACGCACTAAGATAATGTTTACCACAGTAATATGCTCTAATGTATTGTCCAACTTTGACATAAGAGGATGGCATATGATTCAGAAAACCATTATAAATACTGTATGTTTATCCAAGATAATTTATAAAATAAAGGTGTTGGGACACCTGGGTGGCTGGGCAGTTGAGCATCTGCCTTTGGCCCAGGGCATGATCCCAGGGTCCCGGGATCGAGTCCCATATGGGGCTCCCTGCATGGAGCCTGCTTCCCCCTCTGCCTGTGTCTCTGCCTCTCTCTCTCTGTGTCTCTCATGAATAAATAGATAAAATCTTTAAAATAAACAAACAAACAAACAAATAAATAAATAGATAAATAAATAAAGGTGTCAACAGAGGCATAACAAATTCCTGAGTACTGTAATTTATATCATGCGTTATAGGTTGTATCTATTTTTTTTTCAAGATTTTATTTATTTATTTGAGAGACAGACAGAGTGCAAACAGGTTGGGAGAGGGAGAAGCAGATTCCTTGTGAAGCAGGGAACCCAGTGTAGGGCTGGATCCCAAGACCCTGAGATCATGACCTGAGCTGAAGGCAGATGTTTAACGACTTCACCACCCAGCCACCCACAGTTGTGTTTACTTCTTAGGTGGAAAATTTTGGTGGGTTACAAATGTACTTATCAAAGTCCAATGTGAATTAGAATTTTATTTTCTTTTTTTTAATATTTTATTTATTCCTGAGAGACAGAAAGAGAGGGGGGGGGAGAGGGAGAGAGAGAGGAGCAGAGACACAGGCAGAGGCAGAAGCAGAGGCAGAGGCAGACGCAGGCTCCCTGGAGGGAGCCCGATGCGGGACTGCATCCCGGGTCTCCAGGATCAAGCCCTGGGCCGAAGGCAGGCGCTAAACGGCTGAGCCACCCAGGGATCCCCCAAATACAATCTTTAAAAATAAAAAATAAATACAGTTTTGGTGGCTTATTGGAAGCCCCGTAGGAGAGAAGGGAAAGGAGGTGATGGGGAGAAGTGCTCTAACATCGAACCTTGAGTATTATATTTGAAAAGGTTTTTAAAAATAAGTGAAACCACGAGGCAGAAATATCAGAGCTAGGGGAGTCAACATTTGCAATCTCCAAATGCAGGGAATCTCAGGCAAAAAAGGCAACGCGGCCTCTAACCTGGGACACGAGGCTTACCTGAGACCCCGCCATTTCTGCTCCTTCCACCTGGCCCTCTGGCGTGCTCTCTCACAAGATCTTCCTGGAGAAATCACAGCTGCATCAGGAGAATACCCCTTTAAAGCCAGCCACAGGGTCTCTCCACCTAGAAACTGCTCCCCTGCAGGCAGGACTTTGAAATGCACAAAAAGCCCAACTTCCTAGTCCTTTGGGCCTGGAGCTGTTGAGAAGCTGTGAACTCCCAGTTGGAAATCAGGAACTGATTTTTCCTTCTCTGCTTCCAGGGGCCCTCCCCTCCCCCAGATGCTCACGGAGTCCGCTACAGCATAGGTCCCGGGTGCTGTGGCCCTAATCCTCCCTGACTCGGGTAGTGGAGACCATTACCTCTCCTAAGGGGAAGCCTGCTCTCAATTCTCAGAAATTAAAAGGAAGCCTTTCTGCTTAACTGTGGCCTCACTTAGAATCACCTGGAGCACTGACTTAAAACAACACTGTTGTTTCCACCATCAGTTGACAGAATCAGAGGGGGAAGAACTTTTTTTTTTTTTTTTAAGATTTTATTTACTTCTCAAGAGAGACACAGAGAGACAGAGACAGGCAGAGGGAGAAGCAGGCTTCTCGCAGGGACCCCCATGTGGGACTCGATACTGGGACGCTGGGATCACGTCCTGAACCAAAGGCAGACAGACACCCAACTGCTGAGTCACTCAGGCGTCCGGGGATGATCTATTTTGATACCCCAGGAAACATCTGGGGGGTGATCCGGCAAAGCACCGCAACCCTGGCTGTGGGGTTACCAGATTTAAATGCACGCCTTCTTCACTGAGAAGAGTTTCTTAAGATTTACACCTTCTCCCTCTTCCTGCTACACAAAGGGAGATACTCTTAGGAAAGGACCTTTCCCTTACAAATGCAAATATCTCTTACTTAAAGAAACGTTGGGTGTCACCGCTTTTCCTGTGTCTTCTGTTGCTTTTTCTTTTTCAAGATTTTATTTATTTATTTGAGAGAGAGAGAGAGAGAGAGAATGGAAAGGCAGACCAGGAGCAGGCAGAGAGGCAGAGGGTCGGAAGCAGGCTCCTCCTTTACCAGGGAGCCCAACCCAGGACTGAATCCCAGGACCCTGCTTCTCCCTCTGCCTGTGTCTCTGCCTTTCTCTCTCTCTGTCTCTCTCTCTCTCTTCTCTCTCTCTCTCTGTCTCTCATGAGTAAATAAATAAATTCTTCTTAAAAAAATAAAAACTGCCTATAATTTTTTCACCAAAAGATGGGTTTATTTATTTTTTAATATTTTATTGATTTATCACACACACACACACACACACACACACACACACACACACACACACAGGCAGAGATGCAGCCCAAGAGAAAAGCAGGCTCCATGCAGGGAGGCCTGATGTAGGACTGGATCCTGGGCGTCCAGATTCTCGTTCTGGGCCTAAGGCAGGCGCTCAGCCGCTGAGCCACCCAGGGATCCCCTTCAAAGGTGGGTTTATTCAGGAATACAGAGAATTGCATATAGGAACATACAAGCTGTGGCAAAACCATAGGCAAGTCCAGGGAACAAAGAGAGGCGAGCTTGGTTTGAGGAGACAAGGTTTAAGTTGAGAAGTCTGTTACAGAATAAAAATTATTCCTGGTAAAATGGTTTGAAGGACGGTGGGTTTTCACTAGTGAGGCTGTTGCCTGAGAAGGATAACAAAAGCATCTCTTCCTTTGGTTGCCATAGTAGGTATAAGGTGCTCCAGTGGCGCAATCGGTTAGTGCGCGGTACTTATACAATAGTAGGTATAAACCGCTTCCAAGGTCAGGCTTGGGTAAGGTCATGATCATCCCTTCCTGTTGGAACTGCCATTGACTATGAGTGATAGGGCTTCAGATCTCCCTCTGCTGAAAACCTCCTGACTCCATTTTAGTGAGGGTTCCAGTTACTAACTTTCAATCAACATTTGATCAATATCTCAACATTTCCTTCACTCTCAGTAGAGGGCAGCAAACTTCTCATCCTCACTTTGATGATGTTAACCTTTTTTTAGATTCCATACCAAATTTTTTTTTTCTGTGTGTGGTTTATTTATGCCAACAAAATATCCTCCATTTAGTGTGGGCCAAGCCCAGACTGCTCCATGATGGACCACTTTGGCAGAAAGATGATTTTGATTTAAAAAGCAATCAAATGGGGCAGATTCAGGAAATGTCTTTTTCACCCCCTTCACTGACTAAAAAGAATTTAGAGAGAGAACCTATCCCAGGCTGAAAGCTATCTCCATATGTAACTACATTATTATATAAACTAAGTTTGAGAAACAGGGAGGAACATAGTTAGGCCTGTTTGAGAAAAGTTCTCTATGGCCTATTGTTTTTGAGTGGCCTAGATAATATTTCTTTATCAAATATTTCCTCGTTTTCTTCTTCCCTGTGAGTTGAATTTCTTCCCATGGAGTTCCCAGACTTCAACCTTCTTCTTCTCAAAGACATATATCCATTACTTTGCCAGTCTTTGCAACACTCCGTTCTGTGGGGAGTATCCATATGTATGGTTTAAATTTGACTTCCCTGTTTATCTTATGCCAATTTGATTCTTAGTCAATAATGAGAACTTCTTCAGATGTTCTGGTTTATGCTTTTGTATATTTCTCGAATCAATATTTAGCTCCTATTTTATACAACCAATGTTAAGGAAGAAAAAGAAACAGAAAGGCGGAGCTCGGTATCTACAGTCTCAGGGAAAATATGAAACACTTAGTACCAACTGTGAGCATTATGAGAAATAACTAAAGTATTATGAGGATTAACTCACTTACATGTTCCTAAGGTCCCAGGAATATATCATGAGTGTGCACAGAGTAAAAGCTCAATATATACTGCATTAATCAAATATCTATGTTATTTTCCAGATGTAGACTTTCTCAGACTCTAGCTTTGCCGAGCATTCCGGACTACATAAGTCTCACTCACTCCGCTATGCTCTCTAGCTGAAGGCTTGACTCACTGTAGCTTCTTGAGATTTCAACAGACCTCTGATGTGGGGGAAACAAGGAGCCCCATGTTTCTGGAAGATCAAGTTTGACCGTACTAGAAAGTGGCCTTCCCTGATGCCAGCAGGTCTCCTTGAGATCATACCAAGAACGATTAAGCACTGCAGCACTGCTTCCCCTGCATGTCAATGCTCACTACTCCTATGTGCCTTCCCCTGAAGGACTTCCTGCTTAGTCTGATTAATAGAGTGTCTTTGGACATAAATGCACCATGGTCTCCATCTGCCAACCACCTGAACAAAGCAAATTTTCCCTTCCAACTGTGAAAATGAGTAATGGAATGCCTCACTAAAATGGAGTAGGCAAGGAGCTTTTCTGCCCTACTACAGGTAGTCAATTGCAAACCCAGCAGGAAGAGATGGGCTTGATCTTCTATGGCCTTGATCTTACTTATAGATACTACTCCTCTATTCCAACTGAAGCAAGAGACACTTATGTTTGAAAAATACTTTCCCTCCTCATGGGCATTTGAACAGAAATGGACTGACTTAACCGGAAGTAATCAAAAACTTCAATGGCCACAACTGCCTTCTTTGATCTTTCCAAAGGAACTTATTTTTTTTTAATTTTATTTATTTAATCATGAGAGACAGAGAGAGACAGAGAGAGACAGAGAGGCAGAGACACAGGCAGAGGGAGAAGCAGGCTCCATGCAGGGAGCCTGGCATGGGACTCAATCCCGGGGCTCCAGGATCACACTCTGGGCCAAAGAAGGCGCTAAACTGCTGAGGCACCCGCGATGCCCCATCCAAAGGAACTTTTATCAAAGATAAGTTGGACAACCATGGTTCTAAAATTGACAACATTAAATGGGTTTCCTATTTTAATTGGTATTTTGAAGGTTTCAAACGCTATCAGGAGTATAATATCGCCTCATGACAACCTACACTTTTTCAAATAAATAAGGTAAGCAGATAATTACAAAAATGAAAAGGGGCTTCTGGGAACTCTTCTTCCTCTCCCCTACCTTCTTTGTCAACTGCCTCTAGGCAGTTGCTAATGCTCAGCCCCTGCCTCCAGTGCAATCTTCCTTTCTTCTCTTCCATCCTAATCTCCACTCTCATTCTATCCTTTAGTTACACCTCCCTTTTCCTTTGAAGCTCCCTCTGCTACCTCCTCCCCTGAATCTATTAAAAATCTGCCTTCCTTGAGTCTTTTGAGGACCTCAGTGCACCCAAAGTCTCTTATTTTCCCAGGAGTAAGGCTGAACGTTGAGCTGAAGTTCCCTAAAGTTCCCTAGAGTGACTGAGGATCCCAATAGGTTTGATAAGGAATGTAACATAGTTATTCAAACTTCCCAAAGTGGTCTCTCAGATTTATATCAATCGGTCTACATGCTTGTCTGTGAGGGCCAGGTCAAACACTGGATGAAACTAGCCCCATGGGCACATCATGAACAGAATCCAAAGCAACAAACCTGTAACTTTTGGCAAGATGCTACAAAACTTGCTAAAGGCCCCACTAATCAATTATGATGGGTTTTCCCAATCCTGTGGATTGGAACAAAATTCAGACTTGTACACAGAAGACCAGTTATTCCCTTCATGATGATTATGATCAACTTCAATTGTCTTTAAAGAAATTTCTAGCCTTTATATGTTGAATGTACTTGTGTCGCTTTTAACTCTATATTGATTTTTTAATTTTCAAAAAGTTTTTATTTATATATTTGACAGAAAGAGAGAGAGAGAGAGAGAGAGAGCAAGCATGGGCAGGGGGAGGGGCAGAGAGAGAGAAGGACAAGCAGACTCCCTGCTGAGCAGGGAGCCCAAGGGAGGGTTCAATCCAAGGACGCTGGGATATGACCTGAGCCAAAGTCAGATGCTTCACTGACTGAGCCCCCCAGGTGCCCCTTAACTCTATGTTTGTTAGTGGAGTGATCCAGGATCTTTCCCTTTTAATTAAAAGCATCAAGATGAAATGGGACATCATGTCCACTTCAGATTTAATAAATTAGACCAACCACATTGCTCACACCCTAGAGAAGTCATCTAGAGGAAAGACCACTAAAATTTTTCATTATTCAACTCCAGCAAATGAATGCCCCTAAACAAAAATGGAAGCCTTGCTTCTGCAATTCCTTCAAGAAACCAGGACACTGGAGAAGAACAGTATTACATATTTAAGAGCTTTAGGCACCTTCAGCTCTTTAGCCAACTTTTTCAATGTCCTCCTGATTCTCAGTGGCAGGGCTCCAAGGAACTCTAGGAGGTTTTCCCAACCCTCCCTGTCAATTGGTTTTGTGAAACTACTCTCCACGTTGGGAATAAATCTGTCTCTGTTCTTATTGACACCTGAGCTACACCTCTCAGTGCTCAATCCCACTGCTATCAAGCAGCCCCTGCCTCAGAATACTAAAACAGTTAAAATATTATGGGTCTCTAACAAATCTCCCTGGGTGCCTGTGTCTAGACCCTTTGAGCATTAGACAGTCTTTTCTCCTTAGTTCATCTGCCCCAAATATTTATTTACGGGCCTGAGATTTCTTTAAAAAATGTCATACTAGAATTTCTTCCTCCCAGAAGAGGAACATGATTCTAAAATCTCACAGTAGTAACCACAACTGGGAACTAGGGTAAATAAATGACACTTTAATATGTTTCCTATGCTCTGTCTCTGATAGCAATTATAGCTGAGGTTAGGGGTAGCAATCACTTCTATTGGATCAACTACCATCCTCATTTTTTTTAAATATTTTTTTTGAATTTTTATTTATTTACGATAGGCACACAGTGAGAGAGAGAGGCAGAGACACAGGCAGAGGGAGAAGCAGGCTCCACGCACCGGGAGCCCGACGTGGGATTCGATCCCGGGTCTCCAGGATCGCGCCCTGGGCCAAAGGCAGGCGCCAAACCGCTGCGCCACCCAGGGATCCCCCATCCTCATTTTTTAAAAAAGATTTTGTTTATTCATTCATGAGAGACACACACATAGAGGCAGAGACATAGGCAGAGGGAGAGGCAGGCTCCCTGAGGAGATTCTGAGGTGGGATTTGATCCCAGGACCCCGGATCATGACCTGGGCCGAAGGCAGATGCTCAACCACTGAGCCACCCGGGTGCCCGCTACCATCTTCTTTTTTTAAAAAAATTATTTATTCATGAGAGACACAGAAAGGGAGAGAGGCAGAGACATAGACAGAGGGAGAAGTAGGCTCCTCGCAGGGAGCTCAATGTGGGACTTGATCTCAGATCCTGGGATCATGCCCTGAGCCAAAAGCAGATGCTCAACCGCTGAGCTACCCAGGAGTCCCCACTACCATCCTTTTTATGAGGAAAATGTTCAACCGATATTGGCTCAATCCACAGTGCCCCTCCCATCAAGATTCAAATAGAGCCTCAAAATACCTGTCTAGAATTAATCAATACCCTACACCTAAAGCAGCCCTTCAGGGCCTCAGGCACATAACAGCTTTACAAGGCTCAGGGCCTCCTTCTGTCCTAAGTCACTTCCTATAACATCCCTATTTTACCTGTGAGAAAACCCAAAGTCTCAGGATGGAGGTTTTCCCAGTATTTCTGAGAAACAAATAACATTGTTACCTGTCTGCATCCGGTTGTTCCTAACCCTCACGTACTAGTGACATCCATTCCCACTGAAAGCAAATTTTTCACTGAAACTCATCTATGCAGTTCATTTCTTTCCTTTTTTTTTTCTTTGAAGATTTTCTTTTTTTTTTCTTTTTTTTTTTTTAATTTTTTATTTATTTATGATAGTCACACAGGGAGAGAGAGAGAGAGAGGCAGAGACACAGGCAGAAGGAGAAGCAGGCTCCATGCACCGGGAGCCCGACGTGGGATTCGATCCCGGGTCTCCAGGATCGTGCCCTGGGCCAAAGGCAGGCGCCAAACCACTGCGCCACCCAGAGATCCCTCTTTGAAGATTTTCTTTATTCATTCATGAGAGACACAGAGAGACAGAGAGAGAGGCAGAGACACAGGCAGAGGGAGAAGCAGGCATTATACAGAGAGCCTGACCTGCGACTCCATCCAGGTCTCCAGGATCACGCCCTGGGCTGCAGGCGGCGCCAAACCACTGCACCACCGGGGCTGCCCTAAGCAGTTCATTTCTAAGTATTCCAGTTGATAACGGTAGCCAGTTTCTTTTTGCCTTCACTTCGGAGGGGTGGCAATACACCTGGTCAATAATGCCTCCAGGTTACATAGTAGGTCCTTCCTGTTTGTCACAAATCTTAAAGGCTAATAAGAATGACAAAGTTTTCTGCAAGCTCTTCTTTGTTATGATGTGTAGGTGGTTTGGTTCTTTGCTCCCTTCTCAAGCTACTTTTCATGAAGACATTATCTATTCCTTAAAACTTTTGCCCGAAGGAGACTTAAAGTACCCCCTCACTCCCCGCAAAATACTCTACAGGTTGCTCACACTTAGCTTAGATATTTAAGGTACCTGCTCTCAGAATAGGGACTAGATTTGGATTCGGGCCGACTTCAGGGCATCCTGAATTTCCCCAAACTTAAAACTAAGCAGCAACTTTGAGGATTTCTTGGACTTTGCTAGTTATTCTCAAAGTTGGATTTCAAACTTCTCTTTCAGGTCTCACTCTGTATATGTTTTACTTTAAAATAAATAAATAAAAAAAAAGACTAACCTAACCCTATTATTTAGAAAGGAGAGAATGACATAGCCTTTGAGACTGTAAAATAAAATAAAATAAAGTAAAATAAAATAAAAAAGTCTAAAAGAGTCCCTACCTTCAGATATCCTAATTATCAACTTCCCTTTTATATAAGGGGGAAGGAAATGACCTTGGAGTGCTCACTCAGAAACATAGGGACAAAAATATTACCCACAGGGTATTATAGCCATCAACTGGACCATGTGGCTTGGTGATATCCCCCTGACCACAGAGCAATTTCTGCCAGTGTCTTTTAGGTAAGACCACTGAAGAAATGGTCACAGGGTGCCCTTGAACAACCTGCAGTGCTCCCAAACTGCAGGGAATAAACTCTTGTATCCAAGGGACATGCCTAAAGAAAGCACCAGGGTGCCTTGGTGGCACAGATGGCTACGTGCATGCCTTCAGTCTCACGTCCTGATCCCAGGGTCCTAGGATCAAGACCCTCAACCTGCTCCCTGCTCGGTGGGGAGTCTGCTTCTCCCTCTCCATCTGCTTCTCCCCTGCTCATGTTCTCTCTCTGTTGCAAATTTATACATAAAATCTGAAAAAAAGAAGAGGAAGAAAGAGAGGAAGAAGGGAAGAACCAAACCCTGACCGGACCTGCACACCATCTGGTGATCTGAGGGTAAAGGTTTCCCTGAATTGAAGCAGACAATATCTGGAGACACAGATTTCCCTGGATGTACAGGCACATCATTTTCTCACTGGGGCTTCTTCTAACTCTATTGTGGAAAGAAAGTGCCCTCGACATATACTTCCCAATGTCTTGCAGGAGGCGGAAATCTCTTTTATTTATGACCTTTTTGGAAAAAGCCTCATTATGATTCGGTGCACATTTCTGAAGGTTAAGAAGGTGCAGATTTCGCAAAGTTTCTCTCTTAATGAGCTACTAACCAACTCTGGATTTTTGCTGTTGTTGTTAAAGATTTTATTTATTTATTCATGCGAGACACACACAGAGAGAGAGGCAGAAGGAGAAGCGGGTTCCCCACGGGGAGCTAGATGTGGGATTCGATCTCAGGATCGCAGGATCAGGCCTGGGCCTAAAGCAGATTCTCAACCTCTGAGTCACCCAGGCATCCCATATTTTTTTTTTCAAGATTTTGTTTATTTACCCATGAGTGACACAGGAAGAGAGGCAGAGACACAGGCCGAGGGAGGAGAAGCAGGCTCCATGCAAGGAGTCCGATGTGGGACTCAATCCCTGGACAGGGATCATGCCCTGGGCTAAAGGCAGGCACTCAACCTCTGAGCCACCCTGACAGCCCTCAACTCTGGATTTGATTTGATTAATTTTTATCTTTTTAAAGCATCAGAGAATACAAACTGGGAAGGAACCTTACAATGTAAGGAGTTTCTTCAAGCCTTTAATTATTGCTCAGACTTTCCTTGATATCACAGTATAAATACCTGGGGAGAAACCCCACAAATGCAGAGAATATAAGCAAAGCCTTTAAACAGAACTACAACCTAAGCAAACTCTTGAACACTTGTACATTCATACTGGGAGAAATCCTAAAAATGTAAAAAAATGTGGCAATATGTTTCTCTGGATTTCAAGTCTCCCTTGATGGAGGACAACATGCAGGGGAGAAGCCCTACAAATGTAGAGAATATAGCCAAATCATTACCTAGAGCCACCACCTACTATAAATTAGAGAATACAGCCTGGAGAGACTTGGAACAAACGTAAAGAACGTGGTAACGTCTTCACCCTGAAATTGACACTTATTCAACATCAGAGAGTGCTGACTAGAGAGAAAGCCTAGAAATGAAGAGGGACACATCTTAATTTTAAATATATGTTTTTGGGGCAGCACGGGTGGCTCAGCAGTGTAGCGCCCCCTTCACCCCAGGGCCTGATCCTGGAGACCCGGGATCGAGTCCCACATCGGGCTCCCGATATGAAGCCTGCTTCTCCCTCTGCCTGTGTCTCTGCCTCTGTGTGTGTCTCTGTGTGTCTCTCTCATTAATAAATAAAAATCTTTACATAATATATATACATATTAGAAAAACCAGGTTTATACACCATAAAAACATTAAAGATGTCATAAGATGACAATCTATGTAATGAAAAAAAAATCCCTGTAAGTAACAGATTCACAGCGGAATGTACTAAGCCTATAGCACTTTTAAGAGATTAATCTGGTCCAGCTTTTCACTGCAAACTTGCAGGATTCTACTTCTTTTATGTCATCTTTTCTTTTCCTGTACTGCAATAGAACCAGGGCAAGTTTGGAAGGTTTTTCTCAGTCATAGGAGTGTAGCTACCTGTTGGTCATACTTTGTTTTTTGTTTTGAAAAATTATATATTTAATCCTTAGACACACACGGAGAGAGAGAGAGAAAGAGAGAGAGAGAGAGAAAGAGGCAGCAACACAGGCAGAGGGAGAAGCAGGCTCGATGCAGGGAGCCTGATGTGGAACCGGATCCCTTTGATTTCTTTGATCCCGGGACTCCAGGATCCCACCGTGGGCCAAAGGCAGCTGCTAATGGCCAAGCCACCCAGGGATCCCCTGGTCATAACTTTCAAGTGGAACCTGACACACCTTGGGAGCCTTTGAAATATTTTCTCTATGATTTGGGTTAGAGACTTCTTTTCTAGTCTCTTTTTGTTTGAAAGATTTCATTTATTTATTCACTAGAGACACACACAGAGAGAGGCAGAGACACAGGCAGAGGGAGAAGCAGGCTCCATGCAGGGAACCTGATGTGGGACTCAATCCCAGGTCTCCAGGATCACACCCCGGGCCGAAGCCGGTGCTAAACCGCTGAGCTACCCGGGCTGCCCTTCTTTTCTGTGTTTAACATTAAATCCTGTGCTTCATGACCCTTTCATCTAGATTCCTATTTTCCATTCCTGGAGATTCAGTAGTTGCTAAACTTACAAAATATAAATATCTATACATTATGTCCTGATTAAAAAACTATGCAGCTAATTAATATCCTTCTGACCTCCTATAGTTAGGATATTATATTAGATATTTTTGGGAAATTTGTGTTGAGACTCCTAAGATACACTCTTTCAGCAAATTTCAAATATAATAGACATAGAATTATGTGTAGTCTCCAGATTTCCAGAATCTGTACATCCTGTATACCTGAAATTTTGTACCGTTTGACCAACATCTCCTATTTTGTCCTCAGTCATCTCCTGACCATCACAATTGTACTCTATCCTTTTTAAAACAGATTTTATTTATTCATGAGAGACATAGGCTCCTCCTTGGAAGGAGCCCAGGATCACATCCTGAGCCAAAGGCAGACACTCAACTGCTGAGCCACACGGGCATCCCAGTTGTACTCTATTCTCAGGAGTTCAACGCAGATTCCAGGTATTATTGAGATAATACAGTATTTGCCATTTTGTGTGGCTTATTGTTATTGCATAACATCCTCAAGGCTCACCTACTTTGTCCCAAATGGAAGCCTGTCGTTTTTTTAAAGGCTGAATTTTGGATACAGATATCTATAGATAGATAGATATAGATATTATGGACGTTATATAGTACGTATGACACATAATAGATTCTGATATATTTCTATTTCGTAAACAATATTACATTATAGTAGATAGAGAGGGATATAGCTATATCACATTTTCTTGAACCACTCCTCCTGGAAAGCAGAGAAACTACAGGGAGATGACACTTCCTATTTGCTAGAATAACTAAGTTTCAGGAAAATACAAGGTAACACCAATGTGGAAGAATTAAAATGAATATATATTGCTAACGAGAGTGGACAGACTATAGGACAACAGGCATATACTTACACAGTAATTTTTCTATCCTGTTAAGAAAATACAAACACAACAATGAGAGCTCTCTGAACTAATCTTTTTGTTTCCTCTGAACTAATCTACCCTTTCTCTAGTTTTCCATTTATCCTTATTTCACACCTATAATCTACAAACCTTTTTTTCTTAATCAAGAGGGAAACAGAAGATCTAGCACATAGGTGGAGCCCAGCATCTACATCTTCCTCGTTATTATGGGACACCTAGGGGAGCCCTGGTGGCGCAGCGGTTTGGCGCCGCCTGCAGCCCGGGGTGTGATCCTGGAGACCCAGGATCCAGTCCCACGTCGGGCTCCCTGCATGGAGCCTGCTTCTCCCTCTGCCTGTGTCTCTGCCTCTCTCTCTCTGTCTATGAATAAATAAATAAATCTTAAAATAAAAAAAAGGACACCTAATGCCCAGCTTGGATGGTGTAACGGGGACGAAATCGCATCGTATATGTGAAGTTGCCAACATGGTGCACCGTAACTTCCTTGTGAACAAAATTCATGCTCAATCAACATTGCAGTAACGTATACACGTTGTTTTCCAAACAGAGACTTGCTCCGACATCAGCACATTGACTAGACTCCCTCCTGTGAACTCCAAAATGCGAAGAAAGAATGTGGTCCTTCAGGGTGGTGATTGGCGTTCTTTATTGGGAATCCACAACAGAGGAAACTCACGACAGAGAAAAGTAAATAGTAGACTCTTTGCTGGGAACTCACCAGGAGTTGTGGGGTTGACATAAGATGGTGGGGGTAGGGTGCTCAGGTGTGCTGTGCCTGCATACTCTAGTGCAGAGCCACTAAACATGGGTCTATTTGGTTAGATTAAAGGTATGCACTATTAGTGGACATCCCAGGAATGGAAGGTGGCATGCCCCGATCCACTTCTACTGATGTGAAAATGCCAGTTTTGTGCAGCATTAGTTAAGGAATGCAATGTCACTGACAATGAGTGTGATATGACAATATTTATGTAACCAATCATTATGTATTTATGTTGAACCCACTACAAAATATTTTAGTGTCTATGTGTTTTATACTCTGAAATTGCAGAACGGAAGCCCTCCCCCAACCTCACAATTTGTATGTCTGAAGGTCAAACTATTACTGACTGGGGGTAATTCATGGGCATTTTTAAACTTTATTTAGATATTTCTCATTATACAATTGGTGATATGCCTACGTGTATGTTTGCTATCGCTATCTTAACCAATTGCAAGTATTTAGGAGGTCCTAAAAACAGAATTCTGTTTTTAAAGTCTGAATTTCATTGAGCTTAACTGGGCTTTCTGTTTAGGGCGCTAGAAGCGTAAAATCAAGGTTTCCACATGATCTCCTCCATGGTCACAACTGGTGCGTGGTATCCTCAAGGGAGACAGACGAAGTTGAGTCTCCCTGTTTACTCAAAATTTTATCCGTGGTCCTTTACTGCCAATCCAACTGAAGGAACTACTAGGCATTTTATAGAAGTAAGGTTATTGCCTAATGGCTGGAATTACAAACTTGACAGTTTTGAACCAAGTACAAATAAGACAATTAATGAGTAGGAGAATGAATTAGTGACCTCCAAATGTACCTCTACAATATCTACCACCCCCAGCTCCATCCCTCCCTTCCTTCCCCTTTATCCCCCAATGTGACCTTAAGGTCTTCACCTCTGTGACCTTTACATTTCCGTGAAAACTCTTTCTCTGCAAAGGACTCTCCTAGTCTTCATTGCTCTTCTAAGTCCATGAAGTGTGTTTCAGACCTCTATACCAATAAACCCTTCTTGTCTGATTCTAGAGCTCTCTTCCTTCCATTGTCCCAAGAACCTCCATGTATTCTTTCTTCCTCCTCCAATGCCATTTGTCCCTTCCCCACCCAATTCCAATGATTTTAGCCCATTTATCGTGACTCTTATGTCCATTATCAATATCTGACCCATCATTTAACAGAATCCTTAGTTTCCTCATGACCCTAAACTCATTACCCACAACCCTACACTCCCTGACTTTCTCATGGACCCTTTGGCCTACTGATGCCCACTCTTCTCCCAGCTCTGATGATCCCCCTCCACCCACATACACTCTGTTCCCCAGGCATCATCTGTTCTCCCCATCCTTCATCTCTCGTTGCAACACTGAACACTCCCAGGACTGCATTCACAAGTAACTATCCACTTTCCACCCATATGTTCTTTGACCCATCTCAGGCAATAAAGTCTGCATATGTCGTTTACCCAACCTTGCCTTTGAACTCCCTTTGCCCATTAATTTGTCATCCACTATCCCCTTCTTTCTCATGATTTCCTTTACCTTCTCATTCCCTTAACACACATAGGCCTCATACCCTTAATGTCCCTGCATACACGTACCCAACCTTAAAATGTGTAGTGCACTTTAACCCCTCAGTGACATTTAACAACCTAGTGCTTTTAGCCGCGTTCCAAGTTAAAGAACATGTCTCAATGATGTTCAAGTCCTAATCCTCAGTGCCTGTAACTGTAACCTATTTTGGGCAATAGGATCTTTGCAGATGTAATTAAGTTGATATGTCATACTGGATTCAGGTAAATCCCAATTCAATTCCTCTTGTCCTATTGAGAAGAGGGAAGTTTGTTTATTATTATTTTTAAAAAGATTTATTTATGTATTCATGAGACACACACACACATAGAGAGAGACAGAGACAGAGAGAGAGAGAGAGAGAGAGAGAGTGAGAGAGAGAGAGAGAGAGAGGGGCAGAGACACAGGCAGAGAGAAGCAGGGTCCCTGCAGGGAGCCTGATGTGGGACTCAATCCTGGGACTCCAGGATCACTCCCTGGGCTGAAGGCAGAGGCTCAACCACTCAGCCACCCAGGCGTCCGAAGAGGGCAGTTTACACACACAGTGCTGTGTGATGAAGGGACAGTGATGTGTCTACTAAGCCAAAGAAAATCAAGGATAGCTATAGTCCCCCAAAGTTAGAAAGCAAGACTCAATTCTTGAGACAAAAGGTGGCCCTGTCAACAGCTTGGCTTCAGATGTCTAAGTGCCTCCAGAAGTGTGACACAATAAGTTTTTGGGTTCTTTAGCACCCAGTTGTAATAATTTGTTACAGCAGCCCTAAGAAACTAACATGGGTCCTATCTTCTCTTCCCTTGTGGTTGTGTTACCCCAAGCTCCCAGACTCTGTGCATCTCATTTATCCCTGTGCACTCATTCTTACCGCGTGCCCCGCCCCATATCACTGCTTGTCTTCATGCCATGTACCTCAACCTAAAGTGGCACTGCTCATTACTCGTTCAGTGGCATATATTGTGAATATGGTCCTTGATGACATTATGAAGCAACATTGTTAAACATCCTCCCAGAATTCTTATTTTCTATCTTCTGTGCTAGTGCATGCTTGAAAATGCTGTATATTCTCATACATGTAGTCACATATTCTAACTTAAAAGATTTTGTGTAACTCTTTTTAGAAGCTATTTGCATTTTTCCATTTTGCTTATATTAAAGTTTTACCCCAAAAGACCATACCATTTACTAGACAGCCAATTCTAGAGAACATAATTACCTGTATATTTCACACTTGATGTTAGCCAAAAAGCCAAGAAGCGATTACCTATATATTTCAGAGGTGCTTTTTCCTACTCACCTATGACTGTCTTCAGATTCTCAAGCTTCACCATCCATACTGCCTTGGGTCTCTAGCCTGTGGCCTTCTTTGCAGACTCCAGACTTGCCAGCTCTCACAATCATATTAGTCAATTCATTACAGGAAATTTATCCTGCTCTCTATCTATGTAGAGACATATAGATAGATACATATCTATTTCTATATGTAGTAAGCCTATATCTTATCTCTGGTTCTATACAAATATAGATTAAAAATATGCATAGATGTGTGCATATCCATTCCACTGATTCCTTGGAGAATCCTACCATAGATGGTAGTGTCCATACATTTTTTCCACTCAAAATCAACCTGCTGAACTTAATTAATGTTAGTTACTATGTTTTATCTTCCTTTATTTTTTTTTAAAAGATTTTCTTTCTTTATTCATGAGAGACACACAGAGAGAGGGAGAGACACAAGCAGGGGGAAAAGCAGGCTCCTCAAGGGGAGCCAGGCGTGGACTTTGTCCTGGGACTCCAGATCACAAGGGAGCAGAAGGCAGACACTCAACCACTCAACCACCCAGGTGTCCCAATATATGTTATGTCTAATTTGACAGAACTTCTTTTCCATGTGCTTCTTTGAAAAATTGTTTTACTGTATTATCACAAAAATTAAAAGAGAAAGTCAAATGCCAAATTCCAGGTGAAATCTTCTGTGTGCGTGTATGCACATATGTGTGTGTTTAATTAATACCTGAATGTATGCAGTTTTTCATATTTGCCATTAATACGAAATCTTTTATAAGAATTTCGTATTTGAGGTTCCTTTTAAACAGCTTTATTTGGTATAACTTACATGCTGCAGGGGATCGCTGGGTGGCTCTGCGGTTTAGCGCCTGCCTTTGACCCAGGGCACAATCCTTGAGTCCTGGGATCGAGTCCCGCATCGGGCTCCCGGCATGGAGCCTGCTTCTCCCTCCTCCTGTGTCTCTGCCTCTCTCTCTCTCTCTATCAAAAATAAATAAATAAATAAATCTTTAAAGATAAAAACCAAAAAAACTTACATGGATAATTTATCCACCTAATGTGTACACTTGATAGCTTTTTAACCAAGTCACATGTAGGTACAAGCAAACCATTGTCAATCCTAGAACATCTCATTACCTCATAAAAACTTCATACTCTTTAGCTGTCACCACTCTCATATTCTTTCCCGTATATCTAATTAGTAATCTGCTTACTTTTTCCGATTTTCTTACCGACTATTGACATGACATTATATGTTTAAAAGTGTACAATTTAACTATTATATATTGTTAATTATAGCCAACATATATTAAATATATACACCAGATTATCTACTCATCTGACAAGAGACACTATTTCCAGGTCCTGGATATTAGGAGTAATGCTATTGCATGGTCTCTATTTTTCACGTTTATAATTTTTCTAGTTTTGTACTTGTACCTGACTTCCTTTCATGGCACTGTCATAGGAAAAGATGCCTGATACGATTTCAATCAAATTTATTAAGACTTGTTTTGTGGCCCAATATAAAATCTATATTGGAGAATGTTCCTTGTGCATGTGAGAACAATGTGTTTTTTGCTGTTGGTGGAACGTTATAAGTCAATCTGCTAAATATCATTGAAGTCTGGTACTTCCTTATTGATTATCTTGTCCCATATTGAAGGTGCACAGTTGAAGTCCCCTGCTATTGTACTGCTGTCTCTTTTTCTGTTCTTGTCTGTTCATTGTTGCTTATATATTTGGGTACTTTTATGTTGGGTACATAACTATTCTAAAGATTACATCCTTTTGTCAAATTAACATCTTCATTTATTTTATTCAGGGAAAGTAGGTTATATTTTTTTTGAAAAACTGTGAAAGATTACTACATATCAAATAAAATTCGTTTTTAAAAGTAGGTGACTCCTATGTTTCCAACCTTTGACCAAATCGACACCACAATGTACGCACAAAAGTATTACGTAGCTCAAGGAGCAAAAAAGCAATAATCAGAAGTAAATGTCCTCTTAATACAGACACTAAATAAATACACAAACCTACAGCTTTAATACAAACTCGTAGGTACATGTGCTTAGCCAGCTTTTGCCAACAATAAATGAGTAAATGTTTTATTTTCAATAAATGTACATATAGTGTATAAAACCTTTAGTCACTTGTAGTTAGTCTAAAAATCAAAGCATAATGTAAGGTTTTCTTAAGTGAAGACATACATTTCAGAAAGAATCCAACTTGAACTAAAGTCACAATCAGAAGCACTGTAAAGGTAACTCATATAAAGCCTGTCATTTGCATTGTATATAAAGAATAGCTGCCCAGGAATAATATCAGGAATCTTACGAAGGGGTATTATGATAACCTACCTGAAAGGACAAGTAAATTATTTGGAGACTTTAAATAGCAGAGAACAATGTAAATTAAATTACATGTGAAAAAATCTGCAATGTAATAGCCAGAGATTAGAAAACTGAGTAAATACTGTGGGGAAAAGATCGATTAGCCCATACTAGCTGGTTTCAATGAATCATTGGCTACTTCTTCCAGTAATTACCAAGATTATCATTGCAACAATATTTTTCCACACACACCAAAATCTGGAAGCAGTAATGCCTTCTCAAATTGTCATTTAGTGTTCTCTTTTTCCCAACCTCGAAGCACAGGAGTAGGTTTTTGAATATTGACTAGCATTTAGGGGACACAGGAGATATAGATGTTCATCAACATTACATAAGCTATAATTGATGTACCTGGAAAAACACCACCAAAATTTATGATAAAGTACATTGTTTTTCATAGGGGTAAGTATTACATGAGTTATAAACAAACTGTAGGAGTCCTACCAAAACTAGAATGGGAGAAATCTTTTTTTCCCAAATGCACCATAATTAAAAACACTGCACAATGTAACCCCTTTATTTTATAATGACCTGTGCAGTGTCTTACTAGCCTTTGACTTAAAGTCTACTTTGATTGATGTAAGCATACCCATCCTCATTTCATCTGGTTTCTATTTGCATGGTATATCTTTTTTCACACCTGCACTTTCTGCCTGAGTGTGTTCTTAAGGCTGAAGGAAAATATACTTGGGTCCTCTATTTCTTTCCATTCAGGTATAACTTTTAATTGGAGAATTTAGTCCCTTTATATTTAAAGTAGAGATTAAAGTATTCAGTTACTGTTGTCATTCTTTTGTTTCCTGTCTGTTTTAGAAATATTTGCTCTCTTCTTCATTTGCTATTTATCTTTGTGATTTGGTGATTTTCTGTGGGTGTATACTTCGATTTTCTCCTTATCTATTATGTATTGACTACAGGTTTTTACTTTCTGGTTACCAAGAGGCTTAAAGAAAGACCTCTTTTAACAGTTGATTTTAACTTGTTAACCACTTAATTTCCATATAAAACTTTTTCACACTTGAGAGAACTCTTAAGAAATATGAATTTCCATGTGTATGCCATCGTAGGGAAGACTTATCTACTCTCTTTGTGGTATCTGTGCTGATTTCCTCATTGGAACCACACCACCTGATGTTGAGAATTCAACTTATAACCATTGCTATCATCAAGATTCGTCAGTATTTTACAGGACTGCCACCTCTTTGTCCTTAAAGACCAACTAGCAAACCATTTATTTAAACTATCCACAAAGTTTTTTAGTTTTAATGAATGGAGAATGATATTCTGAAAACTTATTTCATGGTAACTTACATTAATGTTATAACCATGAACAGCATCTTCATTTAGATATTCTTCATATATTCTAAATCATGTTGTTGTTCATCTTCAATGGGAAATGAGGTCTGCATGAGACCCACCTAAGGAAGAAGGGCATCTCATCTTTGATGCAGCAACTCACCATATAATTTCATATACCAACTAGGCATCCATGAATTTCCTAAAGTACAGAATGCATTTAATGTACTAGTCACCAAGCTCACACAGGGTCAGTGTAAAACAAGCACATCGAAATTATACCTTTGCAAAAATCCATCCCTTGTATCTTTTGAAGCATAATACATTATCCTCACGTTTAACTTGTACTATTCCTTGTATTTGATGTAGAGTACTGTCTAAAAAGGGTCACTTATATACTGCTTTCTATTGATTTGTGACATTTATTGACATTTGATGTTCAATAAGTACATTTCTAAATATTTATGTCTTTCAACTTACTTTCCTTTCTGTAATCTCTGATGTTTTCTAAAGTCTATATATAAAAACAAGGTCTTTCCTCATTCATCTCTTTGTAGGTTTTGAATCTAGTACGCATTTTGGGATATTGATTCAGGACTGAATTCCAGTTAAAGGAACTGCAACTTTTACACTTTATGGTTTCTATCCTGTATGATAGCTATGATGTTGAGTAACTCCAGAGTTCTACCTAGAGGTTTATCTAGATGTAATGATGTTGTAATGATTTTCCTCAGATGGTAAGGCTTGAGTACTGGGTTAGTGTGCTTGCCAAATCTGTGGTATTTGTAAAATCCTCTCCGCTATACATTTTCTGATCAGGAATCACAGTTTTCCGTTGTTGAAAGGCCTTGCCACATTCTTTACACATATTTCATTACTCTCTTATGAATTACCTAATGTGGAGTAAGAGTTGAGCAGTACTTACAAGTCCTCTCATAGTTGCTTCTTCTGACACTCCTGGTGCTACTTGTGTGCTGTCGTTGGGGACCTGGTACTTCTGAGAAGAGGCAGCCGAGGAGATTCTGGCACTCTCAATGGCCAAAGAAAAACCCAAAGAAGGTATCAAGACTGAGAAGAATGATCATATTAATTTGAAGGTGATGGGGCAGATTTGCTTGCAGTGCAGTTAAAGATGAAGAAATGTATACCGCATGTAATAAACTAATGAAAAACTATTGTGAATAAGGTTTGTCAATGCAATAGGTCACATGATTTGATGGGCATCCAATAAAGGAGACACACCTGCACAGCTGGAAATGGAGGAGAAAGATACAACTGATGGGTTCCAGCACTAGACAGGAGGTGTCTACTAGAAAGGGAACCTGCTACTTTACAACTCTGCTCCTCCAGACCAAGAAGGGGTTTCCTCTGTTCTTTCATTTTTTCCTTCCCCATTCCTGTATTGGACATAAGATAACTGTGTCTCTGCACAAGCATATGCTTTAAAAAAGAGAAACAAAAAGAAATGGCCAATGGTACAGTTTGATCAACATCAAGAGATAGGATGAGGGGAAGAAGTGGTTCTGTGAAACTACTCTTTTCCATTAATGCTGTGATTATTCAGCTCTTATTGTTACATTCCATGAGTTATTTTGTTCTCACAGTTTGACAACAACAATAAAACAACATAAAAATCCGTGCATACCTTGTTAATATTGTGCCCAAGATTACGTCCGAGAAACCACCAAGGAGCCGACACTTAACCAACCACACGTGGGTTTATTTACAAGGTTGAGCTTGGGTTCAAGTGTACTCGACAGCGGCGCTGGGACTTGGACCCTGAGGTGGGTTCCAACTTAGTTTTATGGACTGGTCTAGGCAACCTCCAGAAGGGGGTGGAGGAATTTCTCAAGTTCTGTTTACATTCTGATATGTGGCTTTCAAAGGCATTAAGCTCTGTTCTCATTCTGATATGGGACTTTCTAGGGCGTTAAGCTGTAAGCTGTTTTTAACTGTAACTGAAGTAAGGTAAAATTCAGCTCTTATTCACAGGGGCCTGAGACGGCTGTACCTGTGCTAACGTTGAACTTAAGGTGGAATGGCCTTAATTTTCTCGGCCTCCACAGTTGGATTGGAGAATTTTTAAGTTTTTCATTCATCATTGTAAAATCAAGGAATATTTTATGTAATTTCGTTGTATACAGTTTTAGATATAGGACAATCTGTCTTACAGTAGGGATAAATTACTCTAAAAGAATATTGATCATTTTCCGTTGAACTCAAGTTTCTTGTTGCTTAAAAGAACTTAAAAAAAAAGTCTCTCACAATCCAAAAATCTTGCAACCTTGCTCTAGTAGGACTTCTTTGATAATGAGTAAAGGTTGAACAGTGATTAAACGGCCTCACCACATTCTTTATTTTTCTCTAATGTGAATTCTGTGATGATGAGTAAGGTGTGAGTGCTGGGTAAAGGCTCGACCACATTCTTTACATTGGTAAGGTTTCTCTCCAGTATGAATTCTATGATGTCAAGACAGACTTGAGTGCTGGTTAAAGGCCTTGCCACCATCTTTACATTTATAGTTTCTCTCCAGTATGAATTCTGTGATGATGACGAAGGCTTGAGTGCTGGCTAAAGACCTTCCCACATTCTTTACATTTGTAAGGTTTCTCTTTAGTATGAATTCTATGATGTTGGGTAAGATATGAATGCCTAGTAAAGGTCTTGCCACATATCTCACATTTGTGAGGTTTCTCGCCAGTATGAATTCTGTGATGTTGAGTAAGATATGAATGCCTAGTAAAGGTCTTGCCACACTCCTCACATTTGTGAGGTTTCTCGCCAGTATGAATTCTGTGATGTTGAGTAAGATGTGAATGCCTAGCAAAGGTCTTGCCACATTCCTCACATTTGTGAGGTTTCTCGCCAGTATGAATTCTGTGATGTTGAGTAAGATGTGAATGCCTAGTAAAGGTCTTACCACATTCCCCACATTTGTGAGGTTTCTCGCCAGTATGAATTCTGTGATGTTGAGTAAGAGTCGAGTACTGTGTAAAGGCCCTGCCACATTCTTCACATTTGTAAGGTTTCTCTTCAGTATGAATTCTGTTATGTTTAGTAAGACTTGAATGATGGTGAAAGGCCTTGGTACATTCCTTACATTTGTAAGGCTTCTCTCCAGTGTGAATTCTGTGATGTTGAGTAAGATATGAAGGCCTATTAAAGGTCTTGCCACATTCCTCACATTTGTAAGGTTTCTCGCCAGTATGAATTCTGTGATGTTGAGTAAGGGTCGAGTACTGTGTAAAGGCCCTGCCACATTCTTTACATTTGTAAGGCTTCTCTTCAGAATGAATTCTGTGATGTTTAGTAAGGCTTGAATGATGGTGAAATGCCTTGCCACATTCCTTACATTTGTAAGGTTTCTCTCCAGTATGAATTCTGTGATGTTGAATAAGACATGAATGAGTGTAAAAGGCTTTGCCACATTCTTTACATTTGTAAGGCTTCTCTCCAGTGTGAATTCTGTGATGTTGAGTAAGATATGAATGCCTAGTAAAGGTCTTGCCACATTCCGCACATTTGTGAGGTTTTCCACCAGTATGCATTCTGTGATGTTGAATAAGGCTCCAGTGCTGTGTAAAGGCCGTGCCACATTCTTTACATTTGTAACGTTCTCCTGTAATATGAATTCTCAAATGTTTAGAAAGGAGTGAGCGCTGGTTAAAGGCTTTCCTACATGTTTTACATTTGTAAGGTTTCTCTCCAGTATGAATTCTATGATGTAGAATAAGAACTGAACGAGTGTTAAAGGCCCTGCCACATTCTTTACATTTGTAAGGTTTCTCGCCAGTGTGAATTCTGTGATGTTGAGTAAGATATGAACGCCTTGTAAAGGTCTTGCCACATTCCTCACATTTGTGAGGTTTCTCGCCAGTATGAATTGTGTGATGTTGAGTAAGCGTTGAGTGCTGTGTAAAGGCCTTGCCACATTCTTCACATTTGTAAAGTTTGTGTCCAGTATGGATTCGCCTATGTCTATTTAGGGTTAAGCAGACTTTAAAGGTTTTACCACATTCTTCACATTTGTACGGTTTCTCTCCAGTACGTGGACCGTGATGTTGAGGTAGTACTGAGTCCAAGTCAAAATCTTTGCCACATTCCTTACAAATGTCACTTTTCTCTCCACTATGGACTGCCTTATGTATACTTAGCCTTGATGCTTGACAAAACATGTTCCCAGGTTGATTACACCTGAATGGGTTTTTTCCCACATAAATTCTCTGTTGATCATCAACATTGGAGGACTGGCTAAGAGCACTCACACATTCATTATGAGGATTCTCTCCTGTATTCATACTACTTTGTGTACTAAGGATAGAGTTTTGATAAAAGACTTCCCCACATTTACTACCCTCATGATGGTTCCCTAGAAGCTGAGTCCTCACACATCGACTAACATTGGAGCCCTGGTTAAATGTTTTCTCAGATTCACTGCATTGAGCAACTCTGTCTCCACTGAACAGGCTCTGGTAATTTTGTAGGATCGACTCCTTAGTGAAACACCTCTCAAATGGATCCTGTTTAGCACTTTGTTCTTCATTTTCAAATCTCTGATTTTTAGAAATATTCGACTGAATAGTCAATCCAATTCTTTTTTCACAAGGGTTCAAATAATTATTTTCAGCATGGACTAGGTAACTTCCCAGATTTTCCAAACTGTTGTCATTCCCTAAATATGTAAGTTTGAACATTTGATTTGAGCTTTTGTTTTCAGAAACACACTGCTTTGTGGAAGTAGCAGACTTAAAAAGGGAGGTTACTGAAAATGTCCTATATCCTTCACCATTTTGGGCAGGGAGATTCTTACTATGCGCAGATATCTCAGTATGGTTGTGGCCTTCATGATGTCTTTGATGCCCTTCACTCTCTCCATCATTGTGCCAGTCTATCATGAAGTGTGAATTCTCAATGGCATTATTTTTTAATCTACCCATTGACACTCTTTGGAAAGAAGCTTTGATGCTTGGCTTTGAGAGCAAGCTCTGGGTGTCACGTGAAGATATGGCTGAAAGAAATCAAGAAAGAGAAATGTAAAATTATTCCACTTACTACTCTCAGATGAATATGCTGACAACCACTAATAGATAACCTAAAAACCAGTCATAGAAAATCAGCAAGATGGCTCAGAAGGAATCATCAGGACTTTGTTCCTCAATGGGCACATAAACGAACACAGAATGTACTGACCACATAGCCTAATAGATACCTGTAGTACTGTCATGCTATAGTACAAATCACTTTTTTATATCTCAAAAAAATCAGGAAAGTACCGCGAGTCCCAAGTTTGCAAAAGGGAGAAAATTTAAAGATTAATACAAAAGGACAGAAGAGGAAACAGCAAAAACAGGAAAATATCGGGCAGCCCGTGTGGCTCAGTGGTTTGGTGTCACCTTTAGCCCAGGGTGTGGTCCTGGACCCAGATCAAGTCCCACGTCCAGCTCTCTGCATGGAATGGAGTGTGCTTCTCCCTCTGCCTGTGTCTCTGCATCTCTCTCTCATGAATAAATAAATAAATACTAAAAAAAAAAAAAAAAAAAGGAAATTATCAACAAGAACAGGAAGAGTTGGTTTTCAGGAAAGATCAACAAAATTGACAGACTTTTAACAAAATCAAGTAAGAATGAAAAAAAGGCCAACTAATATCAGAAGGGAAGTGACAGCAGACTGTATTAACTGATAGCATAAAAACACAAATAATAAGAAGTGACAAGTGATAAGTACATGTCAAGAAAGAGATACCAAAAATGTGTATAAATTTCAAAATAGATGTAAGATACCTGGATTTCAGGATTCCATTAAATATTTCCTGAAGAAATATTTAAAAAGTCACAATTGGTCTACAAATACTAAGTAGATGGAAAAAGTAATTTAAAACTTCCCAACAAAGAAAAGTCTTGTTCCAGATGAATTCACTGGATACTTCAGAGATTTATTTTTTTTTCTGAAGATTTTATTTGTTTATTCATGAGAGACACAGAGACACAGGTAGAGGGTGAAGCAGGCTCCATGCAGGGAGCCCGACACAGGCCTCGTTCCCCGGTCTCCAGGATCACACCCTGGGCCGAAGGTGGCGCTAAACTGCTGAGCCACCTGGGCTGCCCTAATTCAGAGATTTAATGGAAAAGTACTTCTTTTTTCTTTCTTTAAAGATTTTATTCATTTATTCATGATAGACACACACAGAGAGAGGCAGAGACACAGGGAGAGGGAGAAGCAGGCTCCATGCACAAAGCCTGATGTGGGACTTGATCCAGAGACTCTGGGATCACGCCCTGAGCCAAAGGCAGACGCGCAACCGCTGAGCCACCCAGGAGCCCCATGGGAAAGTATTTCAAATCTCTTCCAACATTTTCAGGGAGTGAAGAGAAGGGAAATTATCAAAATAGTCTCTGTGACTCCAGTGTTACCAGGTTGTCAAAGGCAAAGGAAGACTGTACAAGTAAAGAAGATTACAAACTACTACCTGTGAGGCGCAGTTATACAAAGTCCACAATAAAAAAAGCAAACGAGCACACTGAATCAAAAGCACGTTTTACAACACAATTAAAGGCAATTCTTCCTGGAATTCAAGGGTGTTTTGACATACGGAAAACTATACGTTAAAGGCTCCACATTAACAGAATGAAGATCAAAAATGGCAATCATATTGCTGCAGAACAAGAATATGAGAATACCGGACAATGTTTCATTATTAAAAACACTCAATAAAGTAGGAATAGAAGCAAACCACCTTAACTTAATAAAGGCCATATAGCTATGAAAACCTGAAATCTAATATATTCAATAATAAAAAAACTGTAAGCTTCTTCTGCATGATCATAACAAAGGGATTTCACTTCTATTCAACACAGTACTGGATATTCTAGTCTGAATGGGAAAAAAAAACCATAAATGAATCCAAATGGGAAAAGAAAATGCAAGTTTATCTCTTTACGGATGACATCCTTAAAAAAAACCCTAAAGAATCCTTATTTTTTTGTTGTTTTGTTGGTTATCACTGGTATTGTTTATTTCTAGTAATTTTTTCTATGACACACTCCATTTTCAATTTTTTTAATGCTATAAATGCCTGAATTAAGTTGCAGTTTCAACTTTTTTCCTTTTCTTTTATTTATTCATTTCTTCATTATAGTAGGTTCCATACCCAACATGAAGCCTAACTGGCTAACTGGGTCCTGAACCCAAGACCCTGAGATCGAGACCTAAACTGAGATTAAGAGTCAGATGCGTAACCGACTGAGCCACCTAGACACCCCCAACCTTTCTTCTGAACGTTACAAGACAAGGAACTAGAAAAAGAAGAAACTTAGCCGTGATCAAGTAGAGAAAGGAACTAAAAAAGAAAAATCAGAGATAGAGCATAATAAACAGTAACATTACATTGACATAAATTCCCAGATTTTCCAAAAAATAATCAAAATTTAACTACATTAAAGAAAAAAGGAGAGAAGCCTCAAAAATTAAAACAAGAAATGGGACAGAAAACACAACAGATAACTACAGAAATACATACTGTGATAATAGATTGCCATGAACAATTATATACTAACAAATGAGATAACTTAGAAAAATCCTAGATAATTCCCCTATATATATAAAACAAACAAGATTGAAATAGAAATCTTAAACCCAACAAGTATATCTTCACAGACCAATAACAAGAATGAAAGCTGAATGTAGAATAAAAACAATTCCCAGGGATCCCTGGGTGGCGCAGCGGTTTGGCGCCTGCCTTTGGCCCAGGGCGCGATCCTGGAGATCCGGGATCGAGTCCCACGTCGGGCTCCCGGTGCATGGAGCCTGCTTCTCCCTCTGCCTGTGTCTCTGCCTCTCTCTCTCTCACTGTGTGCCTATCATAAATAAATAAAAATAAAAAAAAAAATCTTAAAAAAACAATTCCCAGCACAGAAAAGCCCAGGACCACACACCTTCGCTGGTAAGTTCTACCGAACATTAAAAAAATAATAAAAATAAATGACAATCCATAAAAATCTTACAAATAGTGGAATGGACAGAACATATTCAACATCATCCTATGAGGCCCAGCATTTCCAGGTACCAAAGCAGGATAAACACCATACAAGAACAAAATACTCTAGCTTGTTTGATATAGGTGTTGCTACTCTGGCTTTCTTTTGACATCCATTTGCAACTTAAATGTTTTTCCATGCAAGTGTTAGCGAGCACCTAGCACCATAGAACCAGATTCCAATAACACTGACCATATCCCCTCTGCAATATCCTTTAGCCTCATGATTTATCGATTCTGTAACTGAAAGCCTATACCTTCCATTCCCCTTTACCCAGTTGGCCCATCATCCCTCTCCATTCCACTCCAGAAAGCAGCAGTTCTGTTTTGTTTTTGGAGTGGGTCTGTTTCTGCCTTTTTTGTGGTTTCTTGCCATTGATGACAATGAAAATAGACCTAGGAAGTATTGTGCTGGATATTAAATAGACCTAGAAACTACTGTGCTGGTAAGTCAGGCAAATAAAAGCAAATAACATAGGATTTCACTTACAGGTGCAGTATAAAAAACAAGTGAACAAATAAATAAAAAGGAGAAACAGACGCATAAATATCAATTTCATGCTTTTATGTTTTAAGATTTTGTTTATTTATTCATGAGAGACACAGAGAGAGGCAGAGTGAAAGGCTGAAGGAGAAGAGGCTCCCTGCCGGGGATCGAACCCAGAACCTGGGATCACAATCTGAGCGGAAGGCAGATGCTCAGTGACTGAGCCACCCAGGTGCCCATCAACTTCATTTTTAAATAAACCCATGGATAATCCCAAGAAGTATAAAAATTCTATGTTCCACATATTCTATAGTGGAACAAGCTCGCCTATAACAATTTTCCAATGCTAGCAGAAGACAGAGGACTCTCAGATTCAAGTCCAAGGATCTTAGGGTTCATGACACATGAAACAGCACCAATTTCTTGATCATGCTAATTTCACTGGCCAGCTCCAAATCCCCATTTCACACATGTAGATGCTGCATATGCAGTGGGTCTGTGTCACATCTATGAGGCCCTGAGCACAGGGAACCCCAATATCTTGAAGGAACAGAGAGCATATCTTCCTGAACCTTTGCCATAGAAGACGATATCCGTTTTCCTCTACAGTTAACAAATCTGTCGTCCACCTAAGGGTAAGATATTATCACTATATTTCAAAGCATTTTAATATTCGCGCATCAGCGGAAAGTCAATTAAGGATAAACACTTTCAGTGCCTCTATCCTTAACATACAAAGTAACTTAAACCCACAGAATCATTTCCCAACAAAATCCACCACTCAGTCTGACCCCAGCATGTCTCCTAATTTTCCCAGATGTGCACCACCTCACCAAACACTCATTAGCCTGACACAGGATCTGGGATAAAATCTATTCAATGTGGGTTGCCTGCGTGGCTCAGTCAGTTCAGTATCTGACTCTTGATTTTGGCTCATGTCATGATCTCAGGGGTTGTGGGTTCAGGTTCCTCAACAGACTCTGGACTCGGTGCTCAGCATGAAGTCTACTTGAGATTCCCTCCCTCACCCTCCCACCCCATCCACATACACCCTCTCTGTAAAACAAATAAAGCCTTTGGAACTTTTTAAAAAGCAGTTTATATCAGGAAATATTTTTCAAGGCTATCATTGGCAGGATACAACGCAGAAGAATTGGGTGACTTATAACATTCACTTCTGCACTGTTCCTGTGGGGCTTGCATTCAACCACGTAGACAAATCCCAGTACTCATGAAGGTCTACCTTAAACTTCTGTAGTGAACTTGCAAGGGAGATGTGTGAAGAAACACCTAAACTGTGCAGAAGCATATTAATTTACATGTAGTTGATGACAGATCTTGTACTTCTAACCCAGGCAGAGCAGGTCCTGGAAACAGTGGAATCATGCCTCATTACAAGAAAATGGCTGAGAATTGGGAAACACATAGGATTTAGGGCAGAGACGTTCACCACCCATCAACAAGAAATATCATAAAGAAGAACATAGGAAAAAAAAAAAAAAGAACAACATAGGGGCACTTTGGTGGCTCAGTTGGTTAAGCTTTAGTTTGGGTCGTGAAACCAGTGTCCTCGGATTTAGCCCCATGTCAGGCTCCCTGCTTGGTGGAGAGCTGGCTTCTATCTGTCGCTCTGCTGCACCCCTTGCTTGTGCTCTCTGTCAAATAAATATATTAAACCTTTAAAAAATGGGCAGCCCGGGTGGCGCAGCGGTTTGGCGCCACCTGCAGCCTGGGGTGTGATCTTGGAGACCTGGGATCAGGTCCTATGTCGGGCATCCTGCATGGAGCCTGCTTCTCCCTCTCCCTCTGCCTGTGTCTCTGCCTCTCTCTCTGTGTGTCTATGAATAAATAAATAAAATATTTCAAAAAAATTAAAAAGTATATAGACATAAAAGATGGATGAGATCAGGTAAAATGAAACAGGTGATCACAAGGACAAAAGTTCTTTGGGTGGCTCTGAAATGAGGTGAAGATTGGGAGGAAATGATCTTATTATGAATACAGCTGAACTACTACTTGTGCCTGGAGTGGATGAAAAAACTGTTGGTCCAGATCATAAGCTCACAACATGGTATCAAGAATAACAACAGTGCTCCATAAAGCAAATGTATCATTTTGATAAGATATCACAACCTTTTTTTTTTAAGATTTTATTTATTTATTCATGAGACACAGAGAGAGAGAGAGAGAGAGAGAGGCAGAGACACAGGCAGAGGGAGAAGCAGGCTCCATGCAGGGAGCCTGACTGGGACTCGATCCAGGATCTCTAGGATCACACCCGGGGGCGAAGGCAGGCGCTAAACCCGTGAGCCACCCGGGCTGCCCAGATATTACAACCCTATCCAAAATATGTTTTTCTTCATACTGTTTTGCTGTACATTTGGCAGTGACATACAGAAGAAAATTAAAAAGTCAATGTACCTGGAAGCTCTTACTTTAACCCCCTTCCGAAAAACAGTCCATAGGGTTAACATTAATGATCTGGAAGATAAGGAAGACCCACATGGTACAATAATGGACACAGCACTGGCCACATACCAAAGATGTGTGCATGAAAAGTCCTGGCAGAAATATTTTCACCCAGAGGCTGTCACCTGTGGGTGGGACCCCTTTAGAGACAATGTCCCATGAGTTGAGTATACTCATATGTTGGACAATAAAATCTGTAGAACTTAACCTACCTCCAGTGAGGTAAGGAGAGAGATAATGATAAAACGGCTTTGATTTGCCAAAAATCTGTAGAACTTAACCTACCTCCAGTGAGGTAAGGAGAGAGATAATGGTAAAACAGCTTTGTTTTGCCAAAATTCCAGCTACAATGTGTAACAAGTAAATTATTGCAACTGTCAAGCCTCTAAAATTAATGAATAAAAACAGTGAAAACAAAAAACAAAAAAACATAAATAAATAAAATCTTTATTATTTATTTATTTTTTATTTATTTATGATAGTCACAGAGAGAGAGAGAGGCAGAGACACAGGCAGAGGGAGAAGCAGGCTCCATGCACCGGAAGCCCGACGTGGGATTCGATCCCGGGTCTCCAGGATCGCGCCCTGGGCCAAGGGCAGGCGCCAAACCGCTGCGCCACCCAGGGATCCCAAATAAAATCTTTAAAAAAGCCTCTAGAAGCCATTCTGCTTTGGGATATAGGAATAATTATTCATCAGAGCAGAGAGGTACACTGAAGGCTTTGACATCCAAAGTGGGAATGGGGGGATCCCTGGGTGGCTCAGTGGTTTAGCACCTCCCTTCTGCCCAGGATGTGATCCTGGAGTCCCGGGGTCAGGTCCCACATCCGGCTCCCTGCATGGATGTCTCTGTCTCTCTCTCTCTGTGCTCTCATGAATAAAATAAAATATTAAAAAAAAAAAAACCAAAGTGACATTGGTTGTGTGGTTCTCTGAGATTCCTAAACATCCCCAAATCCAGGAAAAGATGGAGAAAGAGTACAGTGGAAGTGTGCTCCAAGACTGTGGTGCTATTAATTCATGTGAAGAAATGACTAATTAAAGCAAATGAAAAGAAACCACAATAAAACACTTTCAGAATACACTTCAATTTGTTAGCCATGTTGAGAAAAAAAGAAAAAATAGAAAACCTCAGTCACTACACAACTAGAGAACAATGACTCTTAATACATTCCTGATTGATATTATATAGATCATTATGATGTTTTTAGAAAAACACAAAGGATTCTGTGTGGTCTTAGTACATGAGAAAATTTCTAAAAATGAGAAAAACCACCAACCATAAAGGTTGAAACGACAAATTGGATTACATTAAGAACTTCTCTGCATCACAAGCTCAAGAGACAGAAATAGAGTGAGAGAAGGAAAAAAGGACTCATTCTCATAATATATATATAGATCTATAAAGCCTGAAGAAAAAAATACGAAAACAGAAAAAAATAGGCACAATAACCCAGCAGATACTTTGAAAAAGAGATTATCAAAAGGTTAATGCCCAACTCCATAGTAACAACAAAAGAGCAAATAAAATCACCACTTGGGGGACGCCTGGGTGGATCAGCGGTTGAGTGCCTGCCTTTGGCTCCTGGCATGATCCCAGGGTCTGGGGATAGACTCCTGCATTGGGGTCCCTGCATGGAGCCTGCTCCTCCCTCTGCCAGTGTCTCTGCCTCTCTCTCTGTCTCTGATGAATAAATAAATAAAATCTTTAAAAAAGAGAGATAGAGAAAATGACATAAACTACTAAGGTTTAGAGAGTGTGTGGAAGGGGACGCCTGGGTGGATCAGCAGTTGAGGTTCTACCTTTGGCTCAGGTTGTGATCCCGGGGTCCTGGGATCAAGTCCTGCATCAGGCTCCCCGGGGGGAACCTGCTTCTCCCTCTACCTGTGTCTCTACCCCTCTATGTCTCCATGAATAAATAAATAAAATCTTAAGTATTTAGTAGTATTTGGTATTAAAGCTGAGCATGATTAAATATATTTACCAACAATTTGATCTCACATATATAACCAGCAGATATGTGTGCACGTTGCACTAAAAGACAAATTAGAGATTTTACATGCCAGTACTATCATGACAGTCCTGCACTGAAAATCATTCCCCTCCATTAGCCATAAAATGATGTAATCAATTGATATTCACACAATGGAGTCGGATGGATCCATTCTAAAGAATGATGCACAATAACATGAAGGAATACAGATCAATTCACAAGTATAGATAGAAAAAAAGCCAAATACAAGAGTTCCCACTGCCTGATTACATTTATATAAAGTACAAAAATGAGGACAGCAATCTACGGCTTTCCGCGTTAAAAGAGTGCTGAGCCTTGTGGAAAGGTACCAAGGAAATAAAAGGAATTGCAGAGGTCAAGTAATATATTTTTGAGGTCAAATAATATTGTTTCTTGACCTCAACAGTTTATAGAGATGTGCTTAGTTTGTGAAGTTCAATTGAGCTGTTAACATATGTTCTGTATGTGTGACTTTACATCAAAAAAATATTCAACATGGAGAAACTCTCTGGCCCAGTTTGTGGAACATGCAACTCTTGATTTGGGAGTTCAGAGCCTTGTATTAGGGGCAGAAATTGCTCAGAAATGGGGTCCTAAAAATGTTGACCTGCTAATATTAAAAATAAATAAAAATCAAGTTAAAAACTTAAAAATTCTAAGAAGCAAAAAAGATAGAGGTAAAAAGAAAAGTGTCATAAAATAGATATATTGACAAGGTGAAATTAAATGTAGGAAGGACGAGATTTTCAAAGAATGCTTTAGTTTCTAGCTCAAGCAATATGGTACTGATATACATTGTTCACAGAATTAAAAAAAAGGAAATGTAGAATTATTTTCTTTTTTTTTTAAAGTTTTTTTTTTAATTTTTATTTATTTATGATAGTCACAGAGAGAGAGAGAGAGAGGCAAAGACACAGGCAGAGGGAGAAGCAGGCTCCATGCACCGGGAGCCCGACGTGGGATTCGATCCCGGGTCTCCAGGATCGCGCCCTGGGCCAAAGGCAGGCGCCAAACCGCTGCGCTACCCAGGGATCCCGAATTATTTTCTTAAAATGCATATAGGAACACAAGAAAGGAGTAAAAAACCAGAAGGGTATTAGGAAAGACAAAAAATGTAGTATAGCCAAACCCCAATATCTTCATTAAGATATTAAACACAAATAAACCAAATGTTCCTGGTGACACTAAACATTGCTCGAATATATTCCACTGGAATTTTCTGAAGATAGAACTAAAACATGAGGGTGAAATTGAAAAAAAGAAAACGGAACAAAACGTGTGTAGTGATAACCAACCAAACAAGTGGCATGGCAAAATAAAAATCCTATTGAATAACCTTTAACGCCAAAGGAGTTGGTCACTATTAGTGGTTTTATTTATGAAGATCTAGATGTACAGGATTGCAATAATCTATTTCTGGAGAATAAGCATAATCTATATTTGTGTGCATATTTATACACACATATAAACATACACAGATATACATACATGTATATAGGGAAGCATTTATTTTTAGCTCAGGAGACATTAAAAAAAATACTTATCACAGAGGGATGACATCATCAACATGGTGAAGCAGGTAGCTCACCCTCAGTACTTCTGAGATAGACATCACTAGGCAACTCTCAGTACTCAAGAGTGAGACTGAAGCACTCCTTGGACCACAGAGACAAGGGGACATTAGAAGGGTAAGAGGAACAATTTCAGTCTGACCACAATGCACCTTCCCTGGGGCCAGCACAGTGCTCCACCACGAGGGGCCAGTGGGAACTACAATTGTTCCACCATCAGAAAGAGCCCATAGTGGGCACCCAGCTTTCTCCATATGTCAAGCTGATTCTTGGGTGCCCACATAGGTCTGGCCTCAAGGGGTTCCCTGGGAGAATCTGGCATCTTATAGACATCTGCTTCTAGTCATTGGTTCTCAGAGTGGGTTCCTGGACAGGTACCTGAGAAAGTGTAAGAAAGGAAATTTGGGGAGTGCACCCCAGAAGTACTAACATGGCAATGTGGAGATAGACACAGCAATCTAAGATTTACAAGTGCTCCTGGTGATTCTGAATAGGGCTAAATTGGACAACCTCTGCAGCAACTAAGTCACAGCTCATCCTTGAGTTATCCACAGGTAAGTCATTCCTAGAAATGCTCTATTTGGGGTTCCTGGATGGCTCAGTCAGTTAAGGGTCTGCCTTGGGCTCAGGTCATGGTGCCAGAGTCCTAGGATGGAGCCTCACCTTGGGCTCTCTGCTCAGTGGGGAGTCTGCTTCTCCCTCTCCTCCCGGTTCATGTTCTCTCTGTCGCTCTCTCAAATTAATTAATTAATTAATTAAACAAATTTTTTTTAAAAAGCTCTATGCTTACAGTAATGTCAATATTGTGACAGACACACACACAATGTGCATAACACAAATCTTCTTTATTCATAAATGAATTTGACTCTAACAGTCTTTCTCGGCTTCCCGCAGTTCTGTCTCTGCCTTCTCTCAATGGTGTCCTTGAGCTTCCTGAGATCTCCCGAAATACACTCTGTTCACATTGTACAATGAATGGAATCCAGATGAAAGTGAATTGGAACTTATTTAAATATTTTTTCAAGTTAGTTATGAAATTCATACAAGACATTAATACAGGTTATGGGAGGACCCCGGGTGGCTCAGTGGTTGGGCGTTTGCCTCTGGCTCAAGACGTGATCCCTGAATGCAGCCTCCTTCTCCCCTGCCTGTGTCTCTGCCTCTCTCTCTGTCTTTCATGAATAAGTAAATAAAATCTTTAATAAAATACAGGTTATGGAAGAGTTAGTTATACGTCCCTCAGGTACCTGTGAAAATCTCATTATTTCAACTGCATAACTAATATTCTTGACTTGGATCAATTGCTACCCTGAAGATACATCCAGCTTTTAATAAACTGCCACTGTATTCTCCTTAAAATGCAAATGGAAAAACTAGTTAAAATTCAGAGTGTTTCTCTGTCGTATTTTAATGCAAGGAAAGGTGCCCTGAACACTTACTTCATCGGGACTTCTATCACGCTTACAGGTCAGCCACAAGCAGCATCTCCATGTTGACTTTCTTCATTAATTGTACATTATAATGTCCTTAATCTTCCATGTTAAAGTAGGTAAGAATGAAGTCCCCCTCATACCAGAGCCCTGCATGTCTGAGACAGCAGCAACCAAATCATCTTACATGTACAAACGAAAAAGCCTTGGGATGAGATGATTTCAGAGTAAAATTACATCTGCCATGCAAAATTTGTCAAATATGGTCAAAAGAAAACGAGAGACACACCGAAAATAATAATCTTTCTTCAGACAACCATCTCCTCCTCCATCCTGACAGGGATATTAACAGATACAGATGACCGCTGAATACCGGGTTTCAACAGCGGAGGTTCATAGATATATATATATATATGAATACAGGACAGTACTGTAAATGTGTTTTCTCTTCACTTAATATTTTCTATTCTCAAGCTAACATTATTATAAAAAATACCATAAATAATACAGGTAACATACTAAAAAATGCGATGATTGACTGTTTATGTTCTAGGTGAGGCTTCAGAGGTCAACAACAGGTTATTTCTATGAGAAAACAGGTATGGTTTTTATTTGGGGCACTCAAAAGATACACACAGGTTTTCTTTTCTTTTTTTTTTTAAAGATTTATTTATTTATTTATTCATATGGATGCAGAGAGAGAGGCAGAGACACAGGCAGAGGGAGAAGCAGGCTCCATGCAGTGAGCCTGTCCTGGGACTCCTTCCAGGGTCTCCAGGATCACGCCCTGGGCTGCAGGCAGCGCTAAACCACTGCGCCACCGGGGCTGACCCACACAGGTTTTCAATTGTAAAGAGGTCGTGTCCCTAACACTTGCATTATCCAAGGCTGAGATGTGAGTGATCTGTGTGTTTTAACTTTGGATTTTTCTCTATAATAAATACTTTGATTACAGATCATGCCTGAAAAGTGATATTAACTTACTGCTTTCTTCTGTGAATTCTGATGTTATTTAGATTTCCTTTCCATCTCACAACTTACCAATTATTTATGTCCTTAATGTTTTTATCCTTTATAAAGATGTTTCTTTTCTGAAGTATGTAGTAAAACCAAAGGTCTTGCATCAATTTTACATTTTTTTTTAAATTTTATTTATTTATTAATGAGAGACACAGAGAGAGAGAGGCAGATGCACAGGCAGAGGGAGAAGCAGGCTCCATTCAGGGAGCCTGATGGGGGACTCGATCCCAGGACTCCAGGATCATGCCCTGGGCCAAAGGCAGGTGCTAAACTGCTCAGCCATCCAGGGATCCCATATTTCTATGGTTTCTACCCAGTATGCTTTGTTATCTTACTGATGTTCAATAAGAGTGCAGTTCCAGGCATAGATGTGGACACTATTCTTAACAACTCTAAGTTCTTCCACAGGATGTATTATCTCATGTTGAATAGTTCTGGTTATGAATTAAATGCCTTGAACATTCTTTACATTTAAGGGCTTCCCCTCACTATGCACCCTCTGCTCCACTATGCACGTCTCCACTATGTACCTCTCTGTTCACAAAGTTTGTAGTTTCTAAAGAGTTCTTGTCAAATTTTATTGTACATTTGTCAGCCATCACCCCATTATGTCTTACATTAGGTTGTTAAGTTTAGGGTGGTAGTTAAAGGCTTTGCCACATTTTATACATTAGTAAGGTTTCTTCTATTATAAAATCTCTGCTATTGAGTGCTGAACACAACCTAAAAGCCTTGCTCTAGTTGCTACATTTGGAAGTCTTTGCTCCAACGAGGGTACAGGATATACAATGAGATTTGAGCTTTATTAGACTTTCCCACCTTTATTACTGGTTCTCTGTATGGGCACCAGGGTGGCTTAGTTGGTTAAGCATCTGCCTTCAGCTAGGGTCATGATCCCGGGGTCCTGAAATCAAGCCCTGCCACCAGGTTCCCTGCTCTGCAGGGAGTCTCCTTCTTCCTCTCTGTCTGCCCCCACTCCCACCTGCTATACCTGCCTGTTTTCTCTGTCTCAAATAAATAACATCTTTTTAAAAAATGAATACCTCTAAAAAAATAAAATATAAAATAAAATAAAATAAAATAAAGACCTCTGTAATTATGGAAGATAAAGTCCTCAGAGAAGATCTTCCAAAGTTCTGAACACATGAATAATACTTGTATCAAATTAGGTATTATGTGGCAACTACTGTACAGTGATATTTGGATAAAGACCATCCTGTGTTTATCAAAATTAGAGACTTTGGAATAAGGAGGGAATACATGCTGGTGGGAGAAAAATGAATCCACTGAAAAGGACTTCTCAAATCAATCACATTTAGAATTTTTATCTTAATTTTTAAGTGTTTGACTTTCAGAAATATTTCAGTGCATGAGTTATCCAACTCTATATTTCAAATGGTTTGAATGATTACTTTCATTAAAGGTAATTTCATTACTTTGGACTAGGTGATTTTCCAAAATTTCCAAATGTCCTTTCAGAAAATATGTAGGTTTAAAAGTGGATGTGGGTCCTTGCACTCAAAGACATCATTCTGGAAATATAACTGAATTAAAGTGGGATTCTCCAACAATTGTTTTATATCTCTGATCTCTTCTGGCAGTAAAGAATCCATTATGGGCAACCGTCCCAGTATGCTTATATCCATCATCACATCCCTCCTGCCCTCCACGACCCCATCCTTCCCAGTCATTCATTAAGTTTTTTTTTTTTTCATTCATTAAGTATTAAAACTTAGGACTACAGATTCCACATCCTCCCCTATCACTCTATGGAATGAATCTTCTTTGCCTGTCTTGGCCAACAACCCTGGGTATTATGGAAAGACACAATTAAAAGATTGATTATTCATTTTTTTAAGATTTACTTATTTATTTATGAATGACACACACACACACAGAGAGAGAGGCAGAGACACAGGCAGAGGGAGAAGCAGGCTCCATTCAGGGAGCAAAATGTGGGACTCGATCCCGGGATTTAGGATAATGCCCTGGGCTGAAGGCAGGTGCTCAACCACTGAGCCACCCAGGCATCTCCACAACTAAAAGATTTAAAATAAGACATCCCACTTAGTGAACACACATGTATTTATGTTAAAATTCTAATGTGTAAACTGAATACCCAGTATCGCACTTCAGATGAATCTGGAGGTATAGGAACCACCAGGATTTGCTCTTCCATGACAACAAAAATGGACCAAATTACCTTTTTCAGTGCTCCAGAAGCCAGGTAGGAAAACACAGCACCCCCTGGCAGGTACTGATGAAGAAGAGCCACATCAAAGAGACTAAGAAAGTTTGTGACACTTGCCCACAACAGCAGCAGCTCACCCTCCCTGACACTCGAAGGCCACCCTGTGAAAAAACTCTTACCTCTCCTCAGGAGAGAAAGAAACGAGTGACCTGTAGGTTCAGCGATCTGGCTTCTTGGCTGCTGCCTGAGGGACTTGTTTCTGTCATGCATGACATGGAGGCAGAGGGAACGACAGCACCCTCTGGATGCATTGTCGTGGCTGCTCAAAGGGTGAGTGTTTGTTCAAACAAGAGACGACAGAGGTGAAGCAGAGGAAGGAATCATGTTAGGCATCAGACTCTTAATTTCGGGTCAGATCATGGTCACGATCCTTCAGATGGTCTCTGAACTCTGTACTTGCAAACTGTCATCCTTGGGGCACCTGGATGGCTCAGTCGGTTCTGCGTCTGCTTTCAGCTCACATCCTGATCCCAGGGTCCTGGGATTGAGCCCAGGTCAGGCTCCCTGCTCAGCGCGGACTCTGCTTCTCCCTTTCCCTCTGGTCCTCCCCTGTGCTATGCTCTCATTTGCTCTTTCTGTCTCTCTCAAATGAATAGATTAAAAATCTTATGGAAAAATTAAAGAAAAAGAAAATGGTCATGGTGTAACTAAATACAGAAGTAAAACCAAAACCACAACTAACTAATGTAGTGGAAAGTCCCAGACAAAAGGAAGCACATTGTCATGGAATTACAAAGCCAGAATAAGACAAAATTTAACCATAGAAAAGCTACATTAAAATAGATGCATTAAAATACAGGATTCCTGGGTAGCTCAGCAGTTTAGCGTCAGCCTTCAGGCCAGGGTGTAATCCTGGAGTCCTGGAATCCAGTCTACATCCCCACATGGAGCTCCCAGCATGGAGCCTGCTTCTCCCTCTGCCTGTGACTCTGCCTCTCTCTCCATCTCTCATGAATAAATACATAAATAAAATATTTCAAAAAAAAAAAAAACAAACAGATGCATTATTTTGTTTTTTTTTAATATTATATTTATTTATTCATGAGAGACAGACACACAGAGAGAGGCAGAGACACAGGCAGAGGGAGAAGCAGGCTCCATGAGGGAGCTCAACGCGGGACTCTATCCAAGGTCTCCAGGATCAGGCCCTGGGCTACAGGCAGCGCTAAACCCCTGAGCCACCTGGGCTACCCCTGATGCATTATTCTCAAGGAAACTTTCTATAAAACTAATTTTAAACTCTATCTATGTATCATAAAAAATAAGCATGAATTATTGGCAGGTTTTCAGTGACCACAGTATTATAAAGAATATTCATTAAAATCAATCATTAGGGGCAGCCCTGGATAAATATATAAAATCATGGATAAATAAATGGATAAATGGATAAATAAATAAAATCTTAAAAAAAATAATAAAATAAAATCAATCATTAAAAGCTGTAAGTGAAAATCATATGAACAACCACTTAAAAAGGCATTATACAAATGTATTATTTTATTAATATATCCCTCCTTGAACAGAGAATTTAAGGCTACAACCCACTCCTTAGAACCAAGGAAATAAACAACATCTTCATTTCTAAATAAATACCAAGAACATTGCAAAATATGCTAAAGGCCACTATACATTAAATACATATTTGGGATTAAATTCAGATATATTCCAAGGAAAGTAGAAGAAAAACCAAATGACTAATTGTCACTGAAATAAAATTACATTTATGAACAAAATTTTCTTTAAAATACAGGAATTATACGAATTATACCTCACTGCTTTTTTTTCTTTTTAAGACTTTATCCATATATTTGAGAAAGACAGAGAGAGAGAGAGAGAGCGCACAGCAGGGGAAGGGCACAGGGAGAAGCAGACTCCCCACTGAGCAGGGAGCCCAATGGAGGGGGCTGAGCCCCAGGACTCCAGGATCATGACCTGGGACCAACTGACTGGCCACCCAGACATCCCTCTACCTCACATGCCCATGTCATATCAGAACTTTTGATCTAATAAATAACAGATGAATCTCATATATAACTTAAGAAAGTGAAACCACACTTGACAAAATAAAAAGAAATTCCTGTCATACAAGACAAATTCATACAATGATACAAGTATTAAGAAAGAAGGTAAAAATTGAGAATTTATTATAGGCTTCAGGTTCTAAGGTCTAAATGTTCTAGCTCCCCCATGGCATTAATTTAGGTAGGAATTCTAGGATACAAACAGATATGTTACATTATTTCACCACTGAGGAATGGAACACACTGTTATATCCTAATTTCAGTTCACACAAAGAAAAAATTAACTTTCAAAGTGAAATAAAGGATTAGATTTTATTTTAGAGAGGTGCTTTGTTATCTGATGAAATTACTGAGTTTCAATTTTGTACAATCAAGGTTAAAGCCTCCATAACATTGGAATGCATAAGCCAGAAAACGTGGTATCTGTCTCCAGTGTTCCCAGGATTTCTGCACCAAACCCCAGTATGCCCACCACTACCCTCACATGCTTCTCACATGAGGCAAAACAGAACTTACAAAGGGCTAAGGCTATGGATCCTGAGAAACAGGGAGACTTCCCCAGGACCCTCACAGCAATGGAGAACCTCTCAGATCATGGAGACCCTCCCACTCCCAGGGGAGTCTCCTGGCCCTCCCTGTGGAAGTGATGGGCCATCAGTGGAGCTGAAGGAGAATCCTTAGAGAAGCTAAGAGCTTGATAATGTTGGATAGCACATGTCCCTCTGTGACAGGGAGAAAAATATAAACTAGGTTTCTCAAGAGTGTATCCATTCAAGGAGAACTACTCCAACCACAATTTAAGGTCTCTCTTCCTCCTTCACATGTGGACCGCACCTCTGTCATCTGCCTCATTCATTTCCACTTACCTGGATGGATGGTTACTCTCTTCTTTCTCTTCACACTCCAAGTCTCTGTCTTTTGCTCCAAAAAGGAGACCAGGTCTGGCTTTGACACAATGAGACCTGTTTATTAGAAAAAAGGGATGAGTTTTGTTGGTGATGCTAACTTTCAATCCACTCTTGTACTCAGCAGAGAAGAGAAAAAGACACCATAGATTCAAGAAAATGATTTCCTGAAGGCTGTTGCCCAGCTGCCCCTTTAGAACACACAGGAGAGATGTCCAGTGTTCAGATTTGTCCTCCACAGCCAAGTACTAGACACAAGAACAAAAGGTGTAAGTTGGAGTTTAACTTACGGAGTGTACTATTTTCTGCCACTCACTGTGCAGAATTCCCACGCATCTACAGAAGTGATGATGTCACCTTAAGGAAGAGGAAATTGAAGCTGAAAGGAAGCAATTGAAGACTTTTGTCTACGTCTATAAAACACTACTTTTTCCCTTTACTGCCCAGATCCACATTCCAGTCATTCAAAGAGGAATCTTCCAAGAGACAGTTTTCAAAGGAAGGAAGGAAACCGTGACTGTGGTATGGAAAATCTGGAAGAAGTGATCCTCACCCAAGAAGAGGAGGTGTCCGTAGTTCTCTAACATCACATCCCTGTAGAGTTTCCGCTGAGTGTGGTTCAGGCATGTCCACTCCTCCTGAGAGAATTCTATGGCCACATCCCTGAATGTCAGCAGTCTCTGCAATAAATACCAATTACCAAGTGGTCATAGGCAGAGTTCATTATGGCCCTAGTAATGAAGGAGGGAGTTAGTGTCACCAGGTAGCCCCCAAGACCTGACCTTCAGGTGTTTACCAGCTTGTACCCTCCAACCTTGGTCCCACATTTACTAACCTCTCTTTCCACCACATCTTTTACTTGAGGCAAAACACCCCATGGGCAGAGTCTCCTGTGATGGAAACAGAAACTATCCACCAAAAGGTAAGGACTGATCTCCACATGGGAAACGAAGGCAGAAAGAAAGGTACATGACGTTAAATGGCCCTGTAAAATGCAGTCCATTGACAAATACTTGAGTCAGAATATAAAGCTCCTGGAGGAAGTCCTCAACTTTCTTAAGGTAAATACCTTCCTAGAGGGAAAAACAACCTTAGTTTGACAGTAACAGGGCCATTGTATCCTGTTGAGTGTTTTTTTAGCATATGAAAAGCCATTTGGAACTCCCTTCATCTGCACTTGCCCCGACACCAGAATGTGTAATCAGTTGCTCCTCACAATCCCTGGGCAACCGGAGCCAGCAGCTGCTACTCTTTCTACTGATAGGTCCTGTCCTCATCTTTAATACAAACACGTTTTTGCACCAAAGACCTCTCAAGAATTCTTGACCTCAAGGTTTTGGACCTCAGCAACATTCCAAAACTACATCCCCCTGAGGAACAGCCTGAACCAGCCCAATTTGAGCTAAACCCCTGACTCACCCTCTACAGTTGAAACAAACAGTAACCTGTGGAGTAACCAAAAATGTCTCTACCTCATTTTATCACCAAAATCTCCAGCAAGGAGGAGCACAAACCGCAGTTATATAACCCAAGTATGTGTAGAAATGCTGTCTTCAGGTGCATGTGAGGTTTCTGCCCAGTTCTACAGATGATGACAAGGCCCCTCTTTCTAAATATCCAGCCTGACCCTAAACAACAGGAAACCTTTCCCCCTTGCTCTGTGAGTCTCTGCTTAGGAAGTTATTCTCAGTGATCTGTGAGGCAGCAAATCAAGTGTCCTTTCTGTGACATCCACACACGGGTATAGTTTCTATCTGTAGTTCTATAATCTTTCAGGATTTTAAGACAGTGAAATAGGTCAATTATATGATTCCTCTGTCTCTGTGTGTGTGTGTGTGCTTTATTACAAAGAAGTAAATAGAAAGTAACTCTAGGGGTGCTAGGGTGGAGAGGTGATTGAGCATCAGCCTTTGGTTCAGGTCCTGATCCCAGGGGGAGTCCGGCATCGGGCTACCCATAGGCAGCCTGCTTCTCCCTCTCTCTATGTCTCTCCCTCTCTCTCTGTGCCTCTGAGGAATAAATATATAAAATCAAAAAAAAAAAAAAAGGTTAATGACACTAAGTATGGAGTAACACTGAAACCCACCAGATGGAGGTCTGATTGAGAGCCTTCACTCCCAGAAGTAAATATCTCACTACAGGAAGGTGAGAGCCTTCACTGTCCATTGGAAGCTAATGTGATGTGGGCCTGGAGCTAAGGATCATAAAGGTATGCTGATAAATTTTTGTTGCAAAAAGCTGTTTCTGTTAAGACATAAGTACAGGACCACAGGAGGGCAGAAAGACCTGCAGTATCCTTTTGAAAAGCCAATCATTAAAAAAAAAGAAAGAAAGAAAAGCCAATCATTATATACTTTTAAGATGGGGGCAAAGATAAAGGGAGTTTCTAAAGAGACTTTCATATATTAACGAAGACTTACAGGATCCTGGAGGTCTGGCTATTGAGAAACAGAAGTTGCTTTTGGCCTCTAACAAAGCATTAACATTAAGGCAGTTGTGAATTCCTTCAGTGCTCTCAGACTCTGCCCATCTCAAGTATTTATCAGGGAATATTTCTTTTGCTTTTGTTCTCATTTGAAACTACAAGCCAGAGAAATTCAGAAGTTTCCTGTTTAAATGTGATAGTTTCTGCACATCCTTCAGTAAACCTGTCTAAGATCCTTAGGAAAGATAAGAAGGAAAGTATGAATTTTATAGGGAGAAGTCTGGCAGAGAGGAGCAAGCCAAGGAAAGGAAGGCAACATTAGATGTAGGACACAAACTAGTATCAGTGCCTAAAGAGATGGGGGAACAGAGGGCTAGCTGAGGACAAATGAAGAGCCAGGGCCGGCACATTGACAAGTCCTTGAAACAGGCAGAGGGACATTCCTCTCCGGACTCAACTGTCTCGATGGTCATACTTTGCGTAGGGCAAAAGGCAATCTTTGCCTGACCCCCAGGAGCCTGTAAGTCTACTTTAACCTTTGAAAATTCTTTTAGAAATGTCCTTTATTTCTACACCCCCAAGATAGATGTTGGCAATCATCCCCCCAGCACGTGACCCACAGATATATCCTTGTGAAGGGTCTCATGACTCAGGTTTTATTAGACGGTAATACGTGGCCTTTTCCCAACAATTGTCAGCCCCTTCAAGGTCCTGGAAACCTTCCTTCCAAAATTCCTTAGAGAGTATGCTATCCTCAAACCCCTCCCAACTCCCAGGTGTATAATCAGCCACCCCTCACAGGCCCAGGGCAGGGACTCTTCCTGCCCGCAGGCCCTGTCCTTGTGCTTTAATAGAACCACCATTTAGCACCAAAGGACGTCTCAAGAATTCTTTCTTGGCTGTTGGCTCAGGACTTCACCTAATATAGGTGAAAACTTTATTAGTGAGATGTAGGTGAAATATAGTTGAAAACTTCCCCAAAACTTCATCAAGAGGACTGTTGTTACTGATGTGCTTAAAATATTAATTGAATTATGAGAATCCAGTGGATTTATATAAATTTCGGTCACATACTTTCACTATCTTGTAATGCCTAGTATATATATACATTTTTTTAAAGATTTTATTTATTTATTCATGAAAGCCAGAGGCAGAGGGAGAAGCAGGCTCCATACTGGAGCCCAACGTGGGGCTCAATCCTCGGTTTCCAGAATCACGACCTGAGCCAAAGGCAGGCGCCAAACCTCTCAGCCACTCAGGGATCCCCATATTTACATATTTTTACAGATTTTATTTACTTATTCACCAGAGACACAGAGAGAGGCAGAGACACAGGCAGAGGGAGAAGCAGGCTCCTCGCGGTTGCCCGGCGTGAGACGCGATCCTGGGTCTCCGGGACCACGCCCTGAGCCGGAGACAGACGCTCAAGCACTGAGCCGCCCAGGCGTCCCTACCTAACGTATTTTTAAAGGAGTGTCTTTTTTTAAAAAAAAGATTTTTGTTATTTAGTCTTGAGACACACACACAGAGGCAGAGACACGGGGGAGAAGCAGGCGCCACGCAGGGAGCGGACGTGCGACTCCAACCCAATCCGGGTCTCCAGGATGACGCGCGGCGCCGAAGGCAGGCGCTAAGCCGCTGAGCCTCCCAGGGATCCCCCAATACAATCTTTAAAAATAAAAAATAAATACAGTTTTGGTGGCTTATTGGAAGCCCCGTAGGAGAGAAGGGAAAGGAGGTGATGGGGAGAAGTGCTCTAACATCGAACCTTGAGTATTATATTTGAAAAGGTTTTTAAAAATAAGTGAAACCACGAGGCCGAAATATCAGAGCTAGAGGAGTCAACATTTGCAATCTCCAAATGCAGGGAATCTCAGGCAAAAAAGGCAACGCGGCCTCTAACCTGGGACACGAGGCTTACCTGAGACCCCGCCATTTCTGCTCCTTCCACCTGGCCCTCTGGCGTGCTCTCTCACAAGATCTTCCTGGAGAAATCACAGCTGCATCAGGAGAATACCCCTTTAAAGCCAGCCACAGGGTCTCTCCACCTAGAAACTGCTCCCCTGCAGGCAGGACTTTGAAATGCACAAAAAGCCCAACTTCCTAGTCCTTTGGGCCTGGAGCTGTTGAGAAGCTGTGAACTCCCAGTTGGAAATCAGGAACTGATTTTTCCTTCTCTGCTTCCAGGGGCCCTCCCCTCCCCCAGATGCTCACGGAGTCCGCTACAGCATAGGTCCCGGGTGCTGTGGCCCTAATCCTCCCTGACTCGGGTAGTGGAGACCATTACCTCTCCTAAGGGGAAGCCTGCTCTCAATTCTCAGAAATTAAAAGGAAGCCTTTCTGCTTAACTGTGGCCTCACTTAGAATCACCTGGAGCACTGACTTAAAACAACACTGTTGTTTCCACCATCAGTTGACAGAATCAGAGGGGGAAGAACTTTTTTTTTTTTTTAAGATTTTATTTACTTCTCAAGAGAGACAGAGAGACAGAGACAGCAGAGGAGAAGCAGGCTTCTCGCAGGACCCCATGTGGACTCGATACTGGGACGCTGGATCACGTCCTGAACCAAGGCAGACAGACACCAACTGCTGAGTCACTCAGGCGTCCGGGATGATCTATTTGATACCCAGGAACATCTGGGGGTGATCCGCAAAGCACCGCAACCCTGCTGTGGGGTACCAGATTTAAATGCACGCCTCTTCACTGAGAAGTTTCTAGATTACACTTCTCCTCTTCCTGCTACACAAAGGGAGATACTCTAGGAAAGGACCTTTCCTTACAATGCAAATATCTCTACTTAAAGAAACGTTGGTGTCACGGCTTTTCTGTGTATTCTGTGCTTTTCTTTTCAAGATTTTATTTATTTATTGAGAGAGAGAGAGAGAGAGAGAATGGAAGGCAGACCAGAGCAGCAGAGAGGCAGAGGGTCGAAGCAGGCTCCTCCTTACCGGGAGCCCAACCAGGACTGAATCCCGGACCTGCTTCTCCCTCTGCCTGTGTCTCTGCCTTCTCTCTCTCTGTCTCTCTCTCTCTCTTCTCTCTCTCTCTCTGTCTCCATGAGTAAATCAATAAATTCTTCTTAAAAAAATAAAAACTGCCTATAATTTTTTTGCCAAAAGATGGGTTTATTTTTTTAAAAGATTTTATTAATTTATCACTCACACACACACACAGAGGCAGAGACATAGGCCGAGACAGAAGCAGGCTCCATGCAGGGAGGCCTGATGTAGGACTTGATCCTGAGCGTTCAGATTCTCACTCTGGGCCCAAGGCAGGCGCTCAGCCGCTGAGCCACCCAGGATCCCCTTAAAAGGTGGGTTTATTCAGGAATACAGAGAATTGCAATTAGGAACATACAAGCTGTGACAAAACCATAGGCAGGTCCAGGGAACAAAGAGAGGCGAGCTTGGTTTGAGGAGACAAGGCTTAAGTTGAGAAGTCTGTTACAGATAAAAATTATTTCTGGTAAATGGTTTTCACTGGTGAGGCTGTTGCCTGGGAAGGATAAGAAAAGCATCTCTTCCTTTGGTTGCAATAGTAGGTATAAACTGCTTCCAAGGTCAAGCTTGTGTAGGGTCAAGATCATCCCTCCTGTTGGAACTGCCATTGACTATGAGTGATAGGGCTTCAGATCTCCCTCTGCTGAAAACCTCCTGACTCCATTTTAGTGAGGGTTCCAATTACTAACTTTCAATCAACATTTGATCAATATCTCAACATTTCCTTCACTCTCAGTAGAGGGCAGCAAACATTCTCATCCTCACTTTGATGATGTTAACCTTTTTTTAGATTCCATACCAAATTTTTTTTTCTGTGTGTGGTTTATTTATGTCAACAAAATATCCTCCATTTAGTGTGGGCCAAGCCCAGACTGCTCCATGATGGACCACTTTGGCAGAAAGATGATTTTGATTTAAAAAGCAATCAAATGGGGCAGATTCAGGAAATGTCTTTTTCACCCCCTTCACTGACTAAAAAGAATTTAGAGAGAGAACCTATCCCAGGCTGAAAGCTATCTCCATAAGTAACTACATTATTATATAAACTAAGTTTGAGAAACAGGGAGGAACATAGTTAGGCCTGTTTGAGAAAAGTTCTCTATGGCCTATTGTTTTTGAGTGGCCTAGATAATATTTCTTTATCAAATATTTCCTCGTTTTCTTCTTCCCTGTGAGTTGAATTTCTTCCCATGGAGTTCCCAGACTTCAACCTTCTTCTTCTCAAAGACATATATCCATTACTTTGCCAGTCTTTGCAACACTCCGTTCTGTGGGGAGTATCCATATGTATGGTTTAAATTTGACTTCCCTGTTTATCTTATGCCAATTTGATTCTTAGTCAATAATGAGAACTTCTTCAGATGTTCTGGTTTATGCTTTTGTATATTTCTCCAATCAATATTTATTTTTTTTTAACTTTTTAATTTATTTATGATAGTCACACACACAGAGAGAGAGAGAGAGAGGCAGAGACAGAGGATGAGGGAGAAGCAGGCTCCGTGCACCGGGAGCCCGATATGGGATTCAATCCCGGGTCTCCAGGATCACGCCCTGGGCCAAAGGCAGGTGCCAAACCGCTAAGCCACCCAGGGATCCCCTCCAATCAATATTTAGCTCCTATTTTATACAACCAATGTTAAGGAAGAAAAAGAAACAGAAAGGCGGAGCTCGGTATCTACAGTCTCAGGGAAAATATGAAACACTTAGTGACAACTGTGAGTATTATGAGAATTAACTAAAGTAGTATGAGGATTAACTCACAAGTTCCTAAGGTCCCAGCAAAATATCATGAGTGTGCACAGAGTAAAAGCTCAATATATACTGCATTAATAAAATATGTTATTTTCCAGATGTAGACTTTCTCAGACTCTAGCTTTGCCGAGCACTCCTGACTACATAAGTCTCACTCACTCCGCTATGCTCTCTAGCTGAAGGCTTGACTCACTGTAGCTTCTTGAGATTTCAACAGACCTCTGATGTGGGGGAAACAAGGAGCCCCATGTTTCTGGAAGATCAAGTTTGACCGTACTAGAAAGTGGCCTTCCCTGATGCCAGCAGGTCTCCTTGAGATCATACCAAGAACGATTAACCACTGCAGCACTGCTTCCCCTGCATGTCAATGCTCACTACTCCTATGTGCCTTCCCCTGAAGGACTTCCTGCTTAGTCTGATTAATAGAGTGTCTTTGGACATAAATCCACCAGGACTCCATCTGCCAACCTCCTGAACAAAGCAAATTTTCCCTTCCAACTGTGAAAATGAGTAATGGAATGCCTCACTAAAATGGAGTAGGCAAGGAGCTTTTCTGCCCTAATACAGGTAGTCAATTGCAAACCCAGCAGGAAGAGATGGGCTTGATCTTCTATGGCCTTGATCCTACTTATAGATACTACTCCTCTATTCCAACTGAAGCAAGAGACACTTATGTTTGAAAAATACTTCCCCTCCTCATGGGTATTTGAACAGAAATGGACTGACTTAACCGGAAGTAATCAAGAACTTCAATGGCCATAACTGCCTTCTTTGATCTTTCCAAAGGAACTTATTTTTTTTTTAATTTTATTTATTTAATCATGAGAGACAGGGAGAGACAGAGAGAGACAGAGAGGCAGAGACACAGGCAGAGGGAGAAGCAGGCTCCATGCAGGGAGCCCGGCATGGGACTCGATCCCGGGAATCCACGATTACACCCTGGGCTGAAGGCAGCCACTTTTTTGTTTATTCATTCATGAGACACACACATAGAAAGAGGCAGAGACATAGGCAGTGGGAGAGGCAGGCTCCCTGAGGGGAGTCTGATGTGGGATTTGATCTCAGGATCCCCAGATCATGACCTGGCCAAAGGCAAATGCTCAACCACTGAGCAACCCAGGTGCCCACTACCATCCTCTTTATGAGGAAAATGTTCAACCGGTATTGGCCCAATCCACAGTGCCCTTCACATCAAGATTCAACTAGATCCTCAAAATACCTGTCTAGAATTAATCAATACCCTACACTTAAAATAACCCTCAGGGCGTCAAGCACATAACAGGATTACAAGGCTCAGGGCCTCCTTCTGTCCTAAGTCACTTCCTATAACATCCCTATTTTACCTGTGAGAAAACTCAAATTCTGAGGATGGTGGTTTTCTCAGTATTTTGAGAAACAAATAACATTGTTATCTGTCTGCATCCTGTTCTTCCTAACCCTCACGTACTAGTGACATCCATTCCGATTGAAAGCAAATTTTTCACTGAAACACATGTATGCAGTTCATTTCTAAGTATTCCAGTTGATAAGGGTAGCCAGTTTCTTTTTGCCTTCACTTCGGAGGGGTGGCAATACACCTGGTCAATAATGCTTCCAGGTTACATAGTAGGCCCTTCCTGTTTGTCACAAATCTTAAAGGCTAATAAGAATGACACAGTTTTCTGCAAGCACCTCTTTGCTATGATGTGTAGGTCATTTGCTTTTTTGCTCCCTTCTCAAGCTACTTTACGTGAAGACATTATCTATCCCTTAAAACTTTTGCCCTAAGGAGACTTAAAGTCCCCCCTCAATCCCCTCAAAATACCCTACAGGTTGCTCACATTTAGCTTAGATATTTAGGTACCTGCTCTCAGAATAGGGACTAGATTTAGATTTGGGCAGACTTCAAGGCATCCTGAATTTCCCCAAACTTAAAACTAAGCAGCAACTTTGAGGATTTCTTGGACTTTGCTAGTTATTGTCAAAGTTGGATTTCAAACTTCTCTTTCAGGTCTCACTCTGTATATGTTTTACTTAAAAAAAAAAAAAAAAAAAGATAAAAGAGTCCCTACCTTCAGATATCCTAATTATCAACTTCCCTTTTATATAAGGGGGAAGGAAATGACCTTGGAGTGCTCACTCAGAAACATAGGGACAAAAATATTACCCACAGGGTATTATAGCCATCAACTGGACCATGTGGCTTGGTGATATCCCCCTGACCACAGAGCAATTTCTGCCAGTGTCTTTTAGGTAAGACCACTGAAGAAATGGTCACAGGGTGCCCTTGAACAACCTGCAGTGCTCCCAAACTGCAGGGAATAAACTCTTGTATCCAAGGGACATGCCGAAAGAAAGCACCAGGGTGCCTTGGTGGCACAGATGGCTACGTGCATGCCTTCAGTCTCACGTCCTGATCCCAGGGTCCTAGGATCAAGACCCTCAACCTGCTCCCTGCTCGATGGGGAGTCTGCTTCTCCCTCTCCATCTGCTTCTCCCCCTGCTCATGTTCTCTCTTTCTCTGTTGCAAATTTATACATAAAATCTGAAAAAAAGAAGAGGAAGAAAGAGAGGAAGAAGGGAAGAACCAAACCCTTACTGGACCTGCAAACCATCTGGTGATCTGAGGGTAAAGGTTTCCCTGAATTGAAGCAGACAATATCTGGAGACACAGATTTCCCTGGATGTACAGGCACATCATTTTCTCACTGGGGCTTCTTCTAACTCTATTGTGGAAAGAAAGTGCCCTCGACATATACTTCCCAATGTCTTGCAGGAGGCGGAAATCTCTTTTATTTATGACCTTTTTGGAAAAAGCCTCATTATGATTCGGTGCACATTTCTGAAGGTTAAGAAGGTGCAGATTTCGCAAAGTTTCTCTCTTAATGAGCTACTAACCAACTCTGGATTTTTGCTGTTGTTGTTAAAGATTTATTTATTCATGAGACACACAGAGGAGAGAGAGGCAGAAGGAGAAGCGGGTTCCCCACGGGGAGCTAGATGTGGGATTCGATCTCAGGATCGCAGGATCAGGCCTGGGCCTAAAGCAGATTCTCAACCTCTGAGTCACCCAGGCATCCCATATTTTTTTTTTCAAGATTTTGTTTATTTACCCATGAGTGACACAGGAAGAGAGGCAGAGACACAGGCCGAGGGAGGAGAAGCAGGCTCCATGCAAGGAGTCCAATGTGGGACTCAATCCCTGGACAGGAATCATGCCCTGGGCTGAAGGCAGGCGCTCAACTACTGAGCCACCCAGACAGCCCTCAACTCTGGATTTGATTTGATTTGATTAATTTTTATCTCTTTAAAGATTGCATTTATTAATTCAAGAGAGACACACAGAGAGAGGCAGAGATGTAGGTAGAGGGAGTCCCACGTCGGGCTCCCTGTATGGGGCCTGCGTCCCCCTCTGCCTGTGTCTCTGCCTCTCTCTCTCTGTGCCTCTCATGAATCAATCAATCAATCAATTAATCTTTAAAAAAAATCATAAGATATAACACAAATGATTGAAACAAAAAAATTTCAATGATATAAAAGACTCAGAAATATTAGCTGTTTTTTATAGCATTCTGAATATATGTTCTGATTGTGAATAAATGACAGAGACATAATCATCCACAAATAGATTTATAAATTTTGTGCCATTGAGAATAGGTCTTAAGTCATCAAGACAATAGTCTACTCTGTCATTTTTAATGTGTGTAGTATGTTGAAAAGTTTAGCTGTGTGCGGCACCTGGTGGCTCAATTGGTTAAGCATCCAACTTTTTTTTTTTTTTTTTTTTTAAGCATCCAACTTTTGATTTCAGCTCAGATTGTGATCTCAGGGGTATGTGATAGAGCCTCATATTGGACTCTGCTCATGGAGTCTGCATGTCCCTCTCCCTCTGCTCCTCCCCCTGTGCTTTCTATTTCCGAAATAAATAAATAAAATCTTTAAATAAATAAGTAAATAAAAGTTTATGTGTGTGCATAAAATGTAAAAGGTAGATCAGTTTTCTGTGGGTATCTTCTTGTTTTCATCTCTGATCTCAGGTTTGAAAACTGTCATGAACATAATTTTACAGCAGTCTCTATATTGATTGGATCTCTGGTAGATAAATTCTAGGTCAGAGATCTTAGGTTAAAATCTGGTTTTTTACATTTACTGGATGTGTGACAAAATTGTCTCAAAAGAGGAAGAGAGGCAGGTGGGTGGCTCAGTCGGTTAAGCATCTAACTTGGGCTCAGGTCATGATCTCAGGGTCCTGAGATCAAGCTCTGCATCAAGCTTCATGCTCAGTGGGGAGCCTGCTTCTCCCTCTCCCTCTGCTTGCTGCTCTCTTTGCTTGTGCTCTCTCTGTGTGTCAAATAAATACATAAAAATCTTTTTTTTTTTTACAAAAGAGGACGAATATGTTTGATCTCCTAGACTATTTGTGTCTGTGAGTGTGTGTGTGTGTGTGTGTGTGTGTGTGTGTGTTGATCTATGGAAACTTCTAGAATCTAGTAATTAGTAATGCTCAGAAAGTATTGTTGCCGTTTTCACTTTAACCTGTAAAACCTATAATTGTAATAAAACCCATTCATGTTCTGGGATAAATCTTTCCTTGGAATTCTACCTCTTTGTTATTTAAAAGTGTATTCCTTATGTATAGGCTAATTCCTTGTTAGAAATGTAGACTCACTGCCCATCCTAACTCCTGAATCAGAGCCTGCATTTTAACAAGAACTCCAAATCACTGTTCTGAAATTCTAATTCACATTAGAATATGAAGGTGCATTTCTTTTTTTTTTTTTTTAAATGAGCAGATTTATTTATTTATTTATTTTTAATTTTTTTTTTTATTTTTTTATTTATGATAGTCACAGAGAGAGAGAGAGAGAGAGAGAGAGAGAGGGGCAGAGACACAGGCAGAGGGAGAAGCAGGCTCCATGCACCGGGAGCCTGATGTGGGATTCGATCCCGGGTCTCCAGGATCGTGCCCTGGGCCAAAGGCAGGCGCCAAACCGCTGCGCCACCCAAGGATCCCTGAAGGTGCATTTCTAACCCACACAACGTTCCAGGTAACAAATATACACAACTTACGTAGTATGATATGAGTTCAGTCCTTAAACATGTATGTATCCTGTTGACACCTTCAGTTTACAATTTATATTGGTGAAACACACAGTATTGATAGTGGTTCTATGGACCAGATGCCATCTTGTTGCCTCAAAGGTAAAGAATATATGAGTATATGACATCAAGAGTCACATGCTCTCCTGACTAAGCCAGCCAGGCACCCATCTCTTGCAGGTTTTTAAAATACACTTGCTGGACACTTTTGCTCCCAATTTTTGTTTTACTATTTGCACACTTACTGTCAGTTTGAATTTTTATTTAGGTCATGCATAGGTAACTATAGGATATCAGGAAAACTATTGGTATTCTCTTTTTCCTTTATGAGCATTGTCATGATGTTTATTTTGAGTTCTTTGTCAGGTGATGACTAGTTATATATAAATTTATGGTCAGTTTTGGAGTTTTATCTTGTTCCTTCAACTGGAACATGTTTTTCTGTTTGTTTGTATGCCTTTAGGGTGTTGCACTGTGTTTTGAGAATTTATTTTTTTAAGAATTATTTATTTTATTAAAAATATTTTGTACGTATTTATGTATTTATTTTAAAAACCCATCTATTTACTACAGAGAGAGTGAGCATGGGAAGAAGGACAAAGGCAACGGAGAGAGAGAAACCTCAGCAGACTCCCTGCTGAGCACAGAGCTTGATGTGCGGCTTGATCTCACACCCCTCAGATTATGACTTGAGCCAAAATCAGAGTCCAACACTTCCAACTGAGTCACCCAAAGAGAGAGGGGGGGGGGCGGGAGCAGGGATAGAGGCAGGGGTAGGGGCAAAGGGAGAGGGAGAGAATCTCAAGCAGACTCCTCACTGAGCATGGAGCCTGACGTGGAGCTGAATCCCATGAGCCCCAGATCATGAGCAGAGTGAAACCAGGAGTGGGTTGCCCAACCAACTGAGCCACCCAGATGTCCCATATTTGGGAATATAAAAACCAGCCCGAGGTCCCAGGCTTTCTGAATTTGCTTTGTATAGAAGAAGACAAAGTCAGTTGTGCTAGTAAATTCTGAATCCTATTCAACATATTCTGAGGACGTGTAAAGTCTGAGATTTTGTAATTTCCCAATTAAGGAAATGTTTGTTGGTTCCTATTTAGAATATGATACATTTCTCTCCCTGATGTTTGATTTTAGCTCTGCAGTCTCTCTGGTGTTTGCAGAAATACTTAGCTTCTTTTCCAAGCAGTCGCCAACATGATATGCTGCCATTCCTTCTGCCCTTGCTGTCATGTGTGACAGAATCAAGTCCCCTCAGGCAGCAGCAATGAAGTAGATCACGGCCCACACAGGTCACTCATGTCTTCTTTCCTGAGCAGAGTTGAGAGTTTTCTCACAATCTTGCCATGCAGTGCCAGGTGAGTGGTGAGCAAGCATAAAAAACTTTTTGTCCTTCTTTCATATGGTTCTTCTTCATTTTGTGTTTCCTTTGGGGTACTGTGTTCTCCCAGCTGGATTCTGGAGCACTCCAAAAGGCAATCTGATCAGTTTGTTTCTCCATGGAGGAGAAAGCACATGGAGGAGAAGCACTTCTTATTCCTCTAATCTGCTCATGTCCTGGGATGGGCATCAATTTTTTACATTAGCACCTTATAGTATATGCACATAAGTATAGTAAGCGGAATAATCTAATCTCTTTCAGTTATGCCTTTTCATCACACTTTGGGCTTATGGACAAAGACAGACAAAGATTCTTTCCATGGGGTGGGTTATATTGGGAAGATATGGAAACTGTGGTCGTGAGAATTCAGTTAGTGAAAGACTGGGAAGATGAGGGGGGTAGTGGGAAGAGCCGATGGAATATTATGATGGATAGAACGAAACTGGAGTACTTACCCATAATGAAATCCTTACTGCCAGGAGAGATCAAGGATCTAAAACATTTGGGGGAAAATCTTACTTTATGACAGCTATGTTTGCAGAACAATGTCTTTATGAATGCCAGGACCCAAACCACGTTTTATTTATTTATTTTTTTAAAGATTTTATTTATTCATGATAGACATAGAGAGAGAGAGAGGCAGAGACACAGGCAGAGGGAGAAGCAGGCTCCATGCCAGGAACCTGATGCGGGACTCGATCCCAGGACTCCGGGATCACGCCTTGGGTCAAAGGCAGGCGCTAAACCGCTGAGCCACCCTGGGATCCCCCCAAACCACGTTTTAAACATACGTATGCTCCAAAACAAAATTTGGAAAACCTGGAAAGTCACAGGGTCAATGCTGAAAATAATTGTTCAAATCATTTCAAAAATAGAATTGGATTAATTATTCAAATATTTCTGATTACTAGAAATTTACAAATGGAGATAAAATCTCTCCTTTTTTTAAAAAATATTTCATTTATTTATTCATGAGAGACAAAGATAGAGGCACAGACATAGGCAGAGAGAGAAGCAGACTCCACGCAGGGGGCCTGATGTGGAACTCGATCCCGGGACTCTAGAATGCCCTGGGTGGAAGGCACGTGCTCCACTGCTGAGGCACCCAGGCGTCCCTGAAGATAAAATTTCTAAATATCAATTTGAGAAGTCCTGTTTTGAGGGTTTATTAATTATCCTTTCACCCACAAATAATTCCTCTTTGTTCCAAAATCTCCAACTTTGAAATTCATGGGAAGGTCTTGATCCACCCATCCCTATTCAGCAGTATCATATACTAGGTAATTTGGAGCCAGTGATCATGCATTGTGAACTTAGGAAGATCTTTAGTGAGGACTCTAACTTCAACAATTACCAAGGTATTTACCATGGGGATGGCATTTACCAATGCAATGAATCTGGGGAAAATGTTAACCATGGGTCAAATCCTAATAAATAGCAGAGAATTCAGTTTCTACAGAACCAGTATAAAATAAATAAATGTGGGGAAGTCTTCTATCAAAGCTCAAACTTTACTAAATATCATTGATTCTCTCCCAGAGAGAAGACTTACAAATGTAGCAAATGTGGCAAATCACTCAACAAAAGTTTTTATACTGTGAAGAAACCTTACATATATAAGGAATGTGCAAGGCCCTTAACCTGTGTTCAAATATTTTTTTATGAAATAAAATATATATATATTTATGAAATATTTTTTTTGAACGTGTATTCAAATATTTTGACATCCAAAAGTGTATAGTGGAGAAAACCTTACAGATGAAAGGAATGTGCAAAGTCTCTATCCGGGGTTGGGCCTTCCTGACATCTGAGAACTTGTACTGGGGAGAAACCTCAAAAAGGTAAATAATATGGCAAAACCTTTAATAAGCACTCAAACCTTTCTTGCATCAGAGAATACAAACTGGGAAGGAACCTTACAACGTAAGCAGTTTGCTCAAGCCTTTAATTATTGCTCAGACTTTCCTTGGGGATCCCTGGGTAGCACAGCGGTTTGGCGCCTGCCTCTGGCCCAGGGCGCGAACCTGGAGACCCGGGATCGAATCCCACATCGGGCTCCCGGTGCATGGAGCCTGCCTGTGTCTCTGCCTCTCTCTCTCTCTCTTTCTCTCTCTCTCTCTCATAAATAAATAAAAATAAAAATAAAGTTCATTAAAAAAAATTATTGCTCAGACTTTCCTTGATATCACAGTATAAATACCTGGGGAGAAACCCCACAAATGCAGAGAATATAAGCAAAGCCTTTAAACAGAACTACAACCTAAGCAAACTCTTGAACACTTGTACATTCATACTGGGAGAAATCCTAAAAATGTAAAAAAATGTGGCAAAATGTTTGTCTGGATTTCAAGTCTCCCTTGATGGAGGACAACATGCAGGGGAGAAGCCCTACAAATGTAGAGAATATAGCCAAATCATTACCTAGAGCCACCACCTACTATAAATTAGAGAATACAGCCTGGAGAGACTTGGAACAAACGTAAAGAACGTGGTAACGTCTTCACCCTGAAATTGACACTTATTCAACATCAGAGAGTGCTGACTAGAGAGAAAGCCTAGAAATGAAGAGGGACACATCTTAATTTTAAATATATGTTTTTGGGGCAGCACGGGTGGCTCAGCAGTGTAGCGCCCCCTTCACCCCAGGGCCTGATCCTGGAGACCCGGGATCGAGTCCCACATCGGGCTCCCGATATGAAGCCTGCTTCTCCCTCTGCCTGTGTCTCTGCCTCTGTGTGTGTCTCTGTGTGTCTCTCTCATGAATAAAATCTTTAAATAATATATATATACGTATTAGAAAAAAACAGGTTTATACACCATAAAAACATTAAATATGTTTAAAACATTAAAGATGTCATAAGATGACAATCTATGTAATGAAAAAAAAATCCCAGTAAGTATCAGATTCACATCAGAATGTACTAAGCCTATAGCACTGTTAAGAGATTAATCTGGTCCAGATTTTCACTGCAAACTTGCAGGATTCTACTTCTTTTATGTCATCTTTTCTTTTCCTGTACTGCAATAGAACCAGGGCAAGTTAGAAGGTTTTTCTCAGTCATAGGACTGTAGCTACCTGTTGGTCATACTTTGTTTCTTGTTTTGAAAAAATTATATATTTAATCCTTATATATCCTTATATATTTAATTCACACACAGAGAAAGAGAGAGAGAGAGAGAGAGAGAGGCAGAGACACAGGCAGAGGGAGAAGCAGGCTCCATGCAGGGAGCCTGATGTGGAACTGGATCCCTTTGATTTCTTTGATCCCGGGACTCCAGGATCCCACCGTGGGCCAAAGGCAGCCGCTAATAGCCAAGCCACCCAGGGATCCCCTGGTCATAACTTTCAAGTGGAACCTGACACACCTTGGGAGCCTTTGAAATATTTTCTCTATGGTTTGGGATAGAGACTTCTTTTCTAGTTTCTCTTTTTGTTTGAAATATTTTATTTATTTATTCACTAGAGACACACACACACACAGAGGCAGAGACACAGGCAGAGGGAGAAGCAGGCTCCTTGCAGGAAGCCTGATGTGAAACTAGATCTCAGGACCTTGGGATCACAACCTGACCCAAAGGCAGATGCTCAACCACTGAGCCAGAGAGGCATCCCTCTTTTCAAGTTTCACTGTGTCCAGAGGTGTGTCCATTGGCAAATCTGGCCCCTTGGATGTCTTCTAGGCCATCACCATCAGTCCCCAGATTCCAGGTGTGTGAAGCTTTAAGTCACAGCCATAGTTTCCATTGGCTGCTCCAATATCCTGTGCAAGATTCTACAAGAGCAGATAAATACCACAGGTCCCATATGTCTATTGGGCAAGAAACACAACAAATACATCGCAAACATTATAGGCTTTGGATCTTGTTCGCTATACTTTGTATGGAACACATAGACTAACTCCACGCAGCATTCAGATGGTCCTCAGATGTTTCATGTGTAGGACTCATTCTGGTTGTCATTCTGTGCACTCACCAGCCTAAAGGCCAACACCTTCACAGGAACAATATCTCACCTAGATCTTCTCTGAGATGACAGCTACCCCAAGGATTCTTGTCCTTGAGAGTATGTTTGTCAATTTTTGTACCCCCGTCTGCCATCATTGTAATTTTTCTTTTTCATTAGATCATGTGGAGGGAAGTGGACAACACTGACCAAGCAGGTGTACAGATACAAACAGATAGAACCTGTTTCTTTCCGTGGCATCTGGTCACAAGAAAACCAGATGAAGGGACACCAGGGTGGCTCAGCGGTTGAGTGTCTGCCTTCAGCTCAGATTGTGATCCCAGGGTCCTGGGATGGAGTCCCACATCAGGCTCCATGCAGGGAGCCTGCTTCTCTCTCTGCCTATGTGTCTGCCTCTCTCTACGTGTCTATCATGAATAATTAAAACATTTTTTAAAAAATAAAGAAAAACGGATGAAGACTCATGATACTGAACATCCAGGGCAGCCCCGGTGTAACAGCAGTTTGGTGCCACCTGCAGCCTGGGGTGTGATCCTGGAGTCCCGGGATCAAGTCCCATATCAGGCTCCCTGCATGGAGCCTGCTTCTCCCTCTCCCTATGTCTCTCTCTCTCTCTCTCTCTCTGTGTGTGTGTGTCTATGAATAAATAAATAAAATCTTTAAAAAAATAAAATCTAAAAGAAAAAAAAAGAACATCCAGAAAATTTTGGTTAGAGCAAGTGGGTACCTTGCTGAATTCAGGAATGTGGAGTCATTGTGAGGAAGAGGTGGTACACAGGGAACTTTGCTTCAGTTGGGCCAGTTCCCTGTCTGTGTTATCCTGTGAGTTCTGGTGTCATCCCTGATGGGTCATCCATGGACCAAAGATTTTTTTAGTAGCATAGCAGCAGCATTTATTTGACATTCTTCTTAAGGAAAGCTTTCTAATATAAGTGTCCCAGAAAACTCTATTTATGTTAAGTTGCTTTTTCTTTTATTTTATAAAATAGAAATAAAAGAGAGTAGACCAGACTAAATTAATATGAACTGTGTGTGGTGAATTTCTTTGGACAAGCTTAGCAATGATAGAGGCAGAGATATCAGAGTCTACCGCCAGATCCCTCCCTCGCCCACCCAGATCTACCCCCTTCTGAGGCTGTGTCCAGGTCAGGCCTAGCTCTGGGATCTCTTCCCTTCCCAGGACAGATTAGAGGAGATCAGATTCTGACTAGCTCTTCCTTCCATCTCTTCAGGGCTGGTGCTCACAATTCCCCAAACCCACAATATGATAAATGGGAGCAAAGGACCATAGATCTTAGTAACTGCATTTGTGCTTTTTTTTTTTCAGTATATACTTGTTAACTAATTGTTTGAAAGATTTTATTTATTCACTCATTAGAAAACCCAGAGAGAGAGAGAGAGAGAGAGAGAGAGAGAGAGAGGGAGGGAGAGAGAGAAAGAGAGAGAGGCAGACACACAGGCAGAGGGAGAAGCAGGCTCCATGCAGGGAACCTGAAGTGGGACTCAGTCCCAGGTCTCCAGGATCACACCCCGGGCCGAAGGTGGTGCTAAACCTCTGAGCCACCCGGCTGCCCTTCATTTCTGTTTAACATTAAATCCTGTGCTTAATGACCCTTTCATCTAGATTCCTATTTTCCATTCCTGGAGATTCAGTAGTTGCTCAACTTACAAAATATAAATATCTATACATTATGACCTGAATAAAAAACAATGCAGCTAATTAATATCCTTCTGACCTCCTATAGTTAGGATATTTTATTAGATATTTTTAGGAAATTTGTGTTGAGAACTCCTAAGATATACTCTTTCAACAAATTCCAAATATAATAGACATAGAATTATGTGTAGTCTCCAGATTTCCAGAATCTGTACATCCTGTATACCTGAAATTTTGTACGTTTTGACCAACATCTCCTATTTTGTCCTCGTCATCTCCTGACCATCACAATTGTACTCTATCCTTTTTAAAACAGATTTTATTTATTCATGAGAGACAGAGAGGCAGAGACATAGGCAGAGGGAGAAGCAGGCTCCCCGAAAGGAGCCTGATGTGGGACTTGATCCCGGAACCCCAGGATTAAGCCCTGGGCTGAAGGCAGATGCTCAAGCACTGAGCCACCCAGGCGTCCCGTTTGTTTTGGAGTAATCATTTAGAAATTGTGTATTTGGTGTAAGAATGTAAGTCATGATGGTACAAAAATCTCCTTTCCCAGAGCCACCCAGTTAAGTCACATGTGTACAAATCAAAGATCTATATTTCATGATGTGTGTAACGGGAGGCAGATACATTCAATTATGTAACCGTAGAAGGAAGAGTGTTTGCACAAGGGCGTTGTGCTTACAATCACTGTGGAATATGTTTTCATATTCCGCCGCTCCGATCCACTTCTACTGACGTGAAAATGCCAGTTTCATGCAGCATTGGTTAAGGAATGCAATGGCACTGACATTGAGTGTGATATGACAATATTTATGTAAACCAACTATTACGTATTTATGTTGAACCCAGTACAAAATATTTTAGTGTCTACGTGTTTTATACTCTGAAATTGCAGAACGGAAGCCCTCCCCCAACCTCACAACCTGTATGTCTGAAGGTCAAACTATTACTGACTGGGGGAAATTCATGGGCATTTTTAAACTTTATTTAGATATTTCTCATTATACAATTGGTGATATGCCTACGTGTATGTTTGCTATCGCTATCTTAACCAATTGCAAGTATTTAGGAGGTCCTAAAAACAGAATTCTGTTTTTAAAGTCTCAATTTCATTGAGCTTAACTGGGCTTTCTGTTTAGGGCGCTAGAATCTTAAAATCAAGGTTTCCACCTGATCTCCTCCAGGGTCATAACTGGTGCGTGGTATCCTCAAGGGAGACAGACGATGTTGAGTCTCCCTGTTTACTCAAAATTTTATCCGTGGTCCTTTACTGCCAATCCAACTGAAGGAACTACTAGGCATTTTATAGAAGTAAGGTTATTGCCCCATGGCTGGAATTACAAACTTGACAGTTTTGAACCAAGTACAAATAAGACAATTAATGAGTAGGAGAATGAATTAGTGACCTCCAAATGTACCTCTACAATTTCTACCACCTCCAGCTCCATCCCTCCCCTCCTTCCTCTTTATCCCCCATTGTGACCTTAAGGTCTTCAACTCTGTGACCTTTACATTTCCATGAAAACTTTCTCTGCAAAGGACTCTCCTAGTCTTCATTGCTCTTCTAGGTCCATGAAGTGTGTTTCAGACCTCTATACCAATAAAGCCTTCTTGCCTGATTCTAGAGCTCTCTTCCTTCCATTGTCCCAAGAACCTCCATGTATTCTTTCCTCCTCCTCCAATGCCATTTGTCCCTTCCCCACGCAATTCCAATGATTTTAGCCCATTTATCGTGTCTCTTATGTCCATTATCAATATCTGACCCATCATTTAACAGAGTCCTTAGTTTCCTCATGACCCTACACTCCCTGACTTTCTCATGGACCCTTTGGCCTACTGATGCCCACTCTTCTCCCAGCTCTGATGATCCCCCTCCACCCACATTAACTCTGTTCCGCAGGCATCATCTGTTCTCCCCATCCTTCATCTCTCGTTGCAACACTGAACACTCCCAGGACTGCATTCACAGGTAACTATCCACTTTCCACCCATATGTTCTTTGACCCATCTCAGGCAATAAAGTTTGCATATGTCTTTTACCCAACCTTGCCTTTGAACTCCCTTTGCCCATTAATTTGTCATCCAGTATCCCCTTCTTTCTCATGATTTCGTTTACCTTCTCATTCCCTCAACACACATAGGCCTCATACCCTTAATGTCCCTGCCAACCTTAAAATCTGTAGTGTACTTTAACCCCTCAGTGACATTTAACAACCTAGTGCTTTTAGCCGTGTTCCAAGTTACAGAACCTGTCTCAAATATGTTCAAGTCCTAATCCTCAGTGCCTGTAACTGTAACCTATTTTGGGCAATAGGATCTTTGCAGATGTAATTAAGTTGATATGTCATACTGGATTCAGGTAAACCCCAATTCAATTCCTGTTGTCCTATTGAGAAGAGGGAAGTTTATTATTATTTTTTAAAAAGATTTTATTTATTTATTCATGAGACACACACACACAGAGAGAGAGAGAAGCAGGGTTCCTGCAGGGAGCCTGATGTGGAACTCAATCCTGGGACTCCAGGATCACTCCCTGGGCTGAAGGCAGGGGCTCAACCACTCAGCCACCCAGGCGTCCCAAGAGGGAAGTTTACACACACAGTGCTGTGTGATGAAGGGACAGTGACGTGTCTGCTAAGGCAAAGAAGATCAAGGATAGCTATAGTCCCCCAAAGTTAGAAACCAAGACTCAATTCTTGAGACAAAAGTGGCCCTGTCAACAGCTTGGCTTCAGATGACTAAGTGCCTCCAGAAATGTGACACAATAATTTTTTGGGTTCTTTAGCACCCAGTTGTAATAATTTGTTACAGCAGCCCTAAGAAATTAACATGGGTCCTGTCTTCTCTTCCCTTGTGGTTGTGTTACCCCAAGCTTCCAGACTCTGTGCATTTCATTTATCCCTGTGCGCTCATTCTTACCGCGTGCCCCGCCCCATATCACTACTTGTCTTCATGCCATGTACCTCAACCTAAAGTGGCACTGTTCATTACTCTTTCAGTGGCATATATTGTGAATATGGTCCTTGATGACATTATGAAGCAACATTGTTAAACATCCTACCAGAATTCTTATTTTCTATCTTCTGTGCTAGTGCATGCTTGAAAATGCTGTATATTCTCATACATGTAGTCACATATTCTAACTTAAAAGATTTTGTGTAACTCTTTTTAGAAGCTATTTGCATTTTTCCATTTTGCTTATATTAAAGTTTTACCCCAAAAGACCATACCATTTACTAGACAGTCCATTCCAGAGAACATAATAATTACCTGTATATTTCACACTTGATATTAGCCAAAAAGCCAAGAAGCGATTACCTATATATTTCAGAGGTGCTTTTTCCTACTCACCTATGACTGTCTTCAGATTCCGAAGCTTCACCATCTGCACTGCCTTGGGTCTCTAGCCTGCTGGCCTTCTTTGCAGACTCCACATTTGCCAGCTCTCACAATCATATTAGCCAATTCATTACAGGAAATTTATCCCGCTCTCTATCGATGCAGAGACATATAGAAAGAAAGACATCTATTTCTGTATGTAGTAAACCTATATCTTATCTCTCGGTCTATAGAAATATAGATAAAAATATGCATAGATGTGTGCATATCCATTCTATTGATTCTTTGAAGAATCCTACTATAGATTTTAGTGTCCATACATTTTTCCACTCAAAATCAACCTGCTGCACTTAACTGATACTAGTATGTTTTATCTTCCTTTATTTTTTTAAAAAATATTTTCTTTATTTATTCATGAGAGACACACAGAGAGAGGAAGAGACACAAGCAGGGGGAAGTTCTTCAAGGGGAGCCAGGTGTGGGACTTCGTCCTGGGACTCCAGATCACAAGGGAGCCAATGCAGATACTCAATCACTCAACCACCCAGGTGTCCCAATATATGTTATGTCTAATTTGACAGAACTTTTCCATGTGCTTCTTTGAAAAATTGTTTTTCTGTATTATCACAAAAATTAAAAGAGAAAGTCAAATGCCAAATTCCAGTTGAAATCTTCTGTGTGCGTGTATGCACATATGTGTGTTTAATTAAACCTGAATGTATGCAGTTTTTCTTATTTGCCATTAATACGAGATCTTTTGTAAGAATTTCATATTTGGGGTTCCTTTTAAACAGCTTTATTTGGTATAACTTACATGCCACATAATTTATCCACTTAATGTGTACAATTGATAGGTTTTTAACCAAGTCACATGTAGGTATAAGCAAACCATTGTCAGTTCTAGAACATTTCATTACCTCCTAGGAAACTTCACACTCTTTAGCTGTCACCACTCTCATCTTCTTATCCTCATATCTAATCAATAATCTGCTTACTTTTTCCCAGTTTTCTTCACCTACTATTGACATGACATATAAGTTTAAAAGTGTACAATTTAACTATTATATATATAGAAAACATATATATATATATTGCAAAACATATACCAGGGTAAGTTTAGTTAGCATCCATTACCTCAGTTTACAATTTTTTGTGTGTTATAAATTAATAAGAATTTTTTAGCAATTTTCAGATACCCAATATAGTATTGTTAATTATAGCCAACATATATTTTATATATCCACCATATTATCTACTCATCTGACAAGAGACACAAGTCATTTCCAGATCCTGGCTATTAGTAGTAATGCTATTGCACGTTCTTTATTTTTCACATGTTTATAATTTTTCTAGTTTTGTACTTGTACCTGACTTCCTTTCATGGCACTGTCATAGGAAAAGATGCCTGATATGATTTCAATCAAATTTATTAAGACTTGTTTTGTGGCCCAGTATAAAATCTATATTGGAGAATGTTCCTTGTGCATGTGAGAACAATGTGTTTTTTGCTGTTGGTGGAACGTTATAAGTCAATCTGCTAAATATCATTGAGTCTGGTATTTCCTTATTGATTATCTCGTCCCACATTGAAGGTGCACAGTTGAAGTCCCCTGCTATTGTATTGCTGTCTCTTGTTCTGTTCTTGTCTGTTCATTGTTGCTTATATATTTGGGTACTTTTATGTTGGGTACATAACTATTCTAAAGATGACATCCTTTTGTCGAATTAACTCCTTCATTTTATTTATTCAGGGAAAGTAGGTTATATTTTTTTGAAAAACTGTGAAAGATTACTACGTATCAAATAAAATTTGTTTTTAAAAGTAGGTGACTCCTATGTATTCAACCTTTGACCAAATCGACACCACAATGTACGCACAAAAGTATTACGTAGCTCAAGGAGCAAAAAAGCAATAATCAGAAGTAAATGTCCTCTTAATACAGACACTAAATAAATACACAAACCTACAGCTTTAATACAAACTCATAGGTACATGTGCTTAGCCAGCTTTTGCCAACAATAAATGAGTAAATGTTTTATTTTCAATAAATGCACATATAGTGTATAAAACCTTTAGTCACATGTAATGTAGTTAGTCTAAAAATCAAAGCATAATGTAAGGTTTTCTCATGTGAAGACGTACATTTCAGAAAGAATCCAACTTGAACTAAAGCCACAATCAGAAGCACTGTAAAGGTGACCCATACAAAGCCTGTCATTTGCATTGTATACAAAGAATAGCTGCCCAGGAATAATATCAGGAATCTTAGGAAGCGGTATTATGATAACCTACCTGAAAGGACAAGTAAGTTATTTGGAGACTGTAAATAGCAGAGAACAATGTAAATTAAATTACATGTGAAAAAATCTGCAATGTATAATATAGAGATTAGAAAACTGACTACTGTGGGGAAAGGATTGATTAGCCCATACTAGTTGGTTTCAATGAATCACCGGCTACTTCTTCCAGTAATTACCAAGATTATCATTACAACAATATTTTTCCACACACATCAAAATCTGGAAGAAGTTAATTCCTTCTCAAATTGTCATTTAGTGTTCTCTTTTTCCCAACCTCGAAGCACAGGAGTAGGTTTTTGAATATTGACTAGCATTTAGGGGACACAGGAGATATAGATGTTCATAAACATTACATAAGTTATAATTGATGTACCTGGAAAAACACCACCAAAATTTATGTGAAAGTACATTGTTTTTCATAGGGGCATTACATGAGTTATAAACACACTGTAGGAGTCCTACCAAAACTAGAATGGGGGAAATCTTTTTTTCCTAAATGCACCATAATTAAAAACACTGCACAATGTAACTCCTTTATTTTATAATGACCTGTGCAGTGTCTTACTAGCCTTTGACTTAAAGTCTACTTTGATTGATGTAAGCATACCCATCCTCATTTCATCTGGTTTCTATTTGCATGGTATATCTTTTTTCACACCCGCACTTTCTGAGCGTGTTCTTAAGGCTGAAGGAAAACATACTTGGATCTTCTATTTCTTTCCATTCAGGTATAAATTTTATTTCTTTTTTTTTTTTTAATTTATGATAGTCACGGAGAGAGAGAGAGAGAGAGAGAGAGGCAGAGACACAGGCAGAGGGAGAAGCAGGCTCCATGCACCAGGAGCCCGACGTGGGATTCGATCCCGGGTCTCCCAGGATCGCGCCCCGGGCCAAAGGCAGGCGCCAAACCGCTGCGCCACCCAGGGATCCCCAGGTATAAATTTTAATTGGAGAATTTAGTCCCTTTATATTTAAAGTAGAGATTAAAGTATGGAGTTACTGTTATCATTCTTTCGTTTCCTGTCTGTTTTAGAAATATTTGCTCTCTTCTTCATTTGCTATTTATCTTTGTGATTTGGTGATTTTCTGTGGGTGTATACTTCCATTATTTTCTCCCTATCTATTATGTATTGACTACAGGTTTTTACTTTCTGGTTACCAAGAGGCTTAAAGAAAGACCTCTTTAACAGTTGATTTTAACTTGTTAACCGCTTAATTTCCATATAACACTTTTCCAGGCTTGAGAGAACTCTTAAGAAATATGAATTTCCATCTGTATGCCATCGTAGGGAAGACTTATCTACTCTCTTTGTGGTATCTGTGCTGATTTCCTCATTGGAACCACACCACCTGATGTTGAGATTTCAACTTATAACCATTGCTATTATCAAGATTCGTCAGTATTTTACAGGACTGCCACCTCTTTGTCCTTAAAGACTAACTAGCAAACCATTTATTTAAACTATCCACAAAGTTTTTTAGTTTTAATGAATGGAGAATGATATTCTGAAAACTTATTTCATGGTAACTTACATTAATGTTATAACCATGAACAGCATCTTCATTTAGATCTTCTTCATATATTCTAATTCATGTTGTTGTTCATCTTCAATGGGAAATGAGGTCTGCATGAGACCCACCTAAGGAAGAAGGGCATCTCATCTTTGATGCAGCAACTCACCATATAATTTCATATACCAACTAGGCATCCATGAATTTTCTAAAGTACAAAATGCATTAAATGTACTAGTCACCAAGCTCACACAGGGTCAGTGTAAAACAAGCACATCGAAATTATACCTTTGCAAAAATCCATCCCTTGTATCTTTTGAAGCATAATACATTATCCTCACGTTTAACTTGTACTATTCCTTGTAAGTATTTGATGTAGAGTACTGTCTAAAAAGGGTAACTTACATACTGCTTTCTATTGATTTGTGACATTTATTGACATTTGATGTTCAATAAGTACACTTCTAAATATTTGTCTTTCAACTTACTTTCCTTTCTGTAATCTCTGATGTTTTCTAAAGTCTATATATAAAAACAAGGTCTTTCCTCATTCATCTCTTTGTAAGTTTTGAATCTAGTACGCATTTTGGGATATTGATTCAGGACTGAATTCCAGTTAAAGGAACTGCAACTTTTACACTTTATGGTTTCTATCCTGTATGATAGCTATGATGTTGAGTAACTCCAGAGTTCTATCTAGAGGTTTATCAGGATGTAATGATGTTGTAGTGATTTTCCTCAGATGGTAAGGCTTGAGTACTGGTTAGTGTGCTTGCCAAATCTGTGGTATTTGTAAAATCCTCTCCGCTATACATTTTCTGATCAGGAATCACAGTTTTCCGTTGTTGAAAGGCCTTGACACATTCTTTACACATAATTCATTACTCTCTGTTATGAATTACCTAATGTGGAGTAAAAGTAGAGAAATACTTACAAATCCTCTCATAGTTGCTTCTTCTGCCACTTCTCCTATTTGTGTGCTGTCTTTGGGGACCTGGTAGTTCTAAGAAGAGGTAGCTGAGGAGATGCTGGCACTCTCAATGGCCGAAGAAATACCCAGTGAAAGAATCAAGACAGAACAATGATCATATTAATTCAAAAGTGATGGGGCAGGATTGCTTTGTAGTACAGTTAAAGATGAAGAAGCATATACCGCATTTAACAAACTAATGAAAAACTATTGTGAACAGTAAGGTTTGTCAATGCAATAGGTCACAAGATTTGATGGGCATCCAATAAAGGAAAAAGACACACCTGCACAGCTGGAAAATGGAGGAGAAAGATACAACTGATGGGTTCCAGCACCAGAGAGGTGTCTACTAGAAAGGGAACCTGACACTTAACAACTCTGCCCCTCCAGACCAAGAAGGGGATTCCTCTGTTCTTTCATTTTTTCAGTCCCCATTCCTTTATTGGACACAAGCTAACTGTGTCTCTGCACAAGCATATGGCTTAAAAAAAAAAAAAAAAACCTAAAAAAAAAAAACCTAAAAAAAACCCCACAAAAACTAAATGGCCAATGGTACAGTTTGATCAACATCAAGAGGAGATAGCATGAGGGGAAGAAGTGGTTCTGTGAAAATACTCTTTTCCATTAATGCTGTGATTATTCAGCTCTTATCTTTACATTCCATGAGTTACTTTGCTCTCACAGTTTGACAACAACAACTATAAAAGAACATTGCATACCTTGTTAGATTGGATAGTTTTTAAGTTTTTCATTTATCATTGTAAAATCAAGGAATACTTATATAATTTTGTTGTATATAGTTTTAGATGTAGACAATCTGTCTTAAAGAAGGGATAAATTAGTGTAAAAGAAAAGAATCTTGATCATTTTCCGTTCAAGTCTAGTTTCTTGTTGCTTAAAAGAACTTAAAAAATTTTTTTCTCACAATCCTAAACTTTGAAGCTTTGCACTAATATGACTTCTTTGATAATGAGTAAAGGTTGAAAGGTGATTAAAGGCCTCACCACATTCTTTACATTTGTTAAGGTTTCTCTCTAGTATGAATTCTGTGATGACTAGTAAGGTGTGAGTGCTGGATAAACGCTCGACCACATTCTTTACATTGGTAAGGTTTCTCTCCTGTATGAATTCTGTAATGTCGAGTAAGTCTTGAGTGCTGGTTAAAGGCCTTGCCACATTCTTTACATTTATAGGGTTTCTCTCCAGTATGAATTCTGTGATGATGAGTAAGGCTTGAGTGGTGGTTAAAGGCCTTGCCACATTCTTTACATTTGTAAGGTTTCTCTCCAGTGTGAATTCTATGATGACTAATAAGTTGTGAGTGCTGGATAAAGGCCTTGCCACATTCTTTACATTTGTAAGGTTTCTCTCCAGTATGAATTCTGTAATGCTGAGTAAGGGTAGAATCATGTTTAAAGGCCTTGCCACATTCTTTACATTTGTAAGGTTTCTCTTCAGTATGAATTCTGTGATGGTTAGTAAGGCTTGAATGCTGGTTAAAGGCCTTGCCACATTCTTTACATTTGTAAGGTTTCTCTCCAGTGTGAATTATGTGATGTTGAGTAAGATATGAATGCCTATTAAAGGCCTTGCCACATTCCTCACATTTGTGAGGTTTCTCACCAGTATGAATTCTGTGATGTCGAGTAAGGCTTGAGTGCTGTGTAAAGGCCCTGCCACATTCTTTACATTTGTAAGGTTCTCCTATAATATGAATTCTGTGATGTTTAGAGAGGTGAGAGCGCTGGTTAAAGGCTTTGCCACATTCTTTACATTTGTAAGGTTTCTCTCCAGTATGAATTCTGTGATGCTGAGTAAGGCTTGAGTCATGTTTAAAGGCCTTGCCACATTCTTTACATTTATAAGGTTTCTCTGCAGTATGAATTCTGTGATGTTGAATAAGACCTGAATGAGTGTTAAAGGCCTTGCCACATTCTTTACATTTGTAAGGTTTCTCTCCAGTGTGAATTCTGCGATGACTAATAAGGTGTGAGCACTGGATAAAGGCCTTGCCACATTCTTCACATTTGTAAGGTTTTTCTCCATTATGAATTCTGGAATGTAGAGTAAGACTTGAGTGCCTGTTAAAGGCCTTGCCACATTCTTCACATTTGTAAGGTTTCTCTCCAGTATGGATTCGCCTATGTCTATTTAGGGATGAGCAGACTTTAAAGGTTTTGCCACATTCTTCACATCTGTACGGTTTCTCTCCAGTACGCATTCCATGACGTTGAGGTAGTACTGAGTCCAAGTCAAAATCTTTGCCACATTCCTTACAAATGTCACTTTTCTCTCCACTATGGACTGCCTTATGTATACTTAGCCTTGATGCTTGACAAAACATGTTCCCAGGTTGATTACACCTGAATGGGTTTTTTCCCACATGAATTCTCTGTTGATCATCAACATTGGAGGACGGGTTAAGAGCACTCTCACATTCATTATGAGGATTCTCTCCTGTATTCATACTACTTTGTGTACTAAGGATAGAGTTTTGATAAAAGACTTCCCCACATTTACTACCCTCATGATGGTTCCCTAGAAGCTGAGTCCTCACACATCGACTAACATTGGAGCCCTGGTTAAACGTTTTCTCAGATTCACTGCATTGAGCAACTCTGTCTCCATTGAACAGGCTCTGGTAATTTTGTAGGGTCGACTCCTTAGTGAAACACCTCTCAGATGGATCCTGTTTAGCACTTTGTTCTTCATTTTTAAAACTCTGATTTTTAGAAATATTCGACTGAATAGTTAATCCAATTCTTTTTTCACAAGGGTTCAAATAATTATTTTCAGCATGGACTAGGTAACTTCCCAGATTTTCCAAACTGTCGTCGTTCCCTAAATATGTAAGTCTGAATATTTGATTTGAGCTTTTGTTTTCAGAAACATACTGCTTTGTGGAAGTAGCAGACTTAAAAAGGGAGGTTACTGAAAATGTTCTATATCCTTCACCATTTTGGGCAGGGAGATTCTTATTATGCGCAGATATCTCAGTTTGGTTGTGGCCTTCATGATGTCTTTGATGCCCTTCACTCTCTCCATCATTGTCCCAGTCTGTCATGAAGCATAAATTCTCAATGGCATTATTTTTTAATCTACCCATTGACACTCTTTGGAAAGAAGCTTTGATGCTTGGCTTTGACAGCAAGCTCTGGGTGTCACGAGAAGATATGGCTAAAAGATATCAAGAAAGAGAAATGTAAAATTATTCCACTTACTACTCTCAGATGAATATGCTGACAACCATATAACCTAAAATAGATAACCTAAAATAGATAGCCTAAAAACCAGTCATAGAAAATCAGCAAGATGGCTCAGAAGGAATCATCAGGACTTTGTTCCTCAATGGACACATAAACGAACACAGAATGTACTGACCACATAGCCTCATAGATAGCGGTAGTACTACAGCTATAGTAGTAGTAGTGTAGTACTGTCATGCTATAGTACAAATTACTTTCTTATATCTCAAAAAATCAGGAAAGTCCTGTGAGTCCAAAGTTTGCAAAAGGGAGGAAATTTAAACTTAAACAGAAAAGAACAAAAGAGGAACCGGCAAAAATAGGAAAATATCGGGCAGCCCACGTGGCTCAGTGGTTTGGCGCGGCCTTCAGCCCAGGGCGTGGTCCTGGACCTTGTATCAAGTCCCACATCCGGCTCTCTGCATGGAATGGAGGCTGCTTCTCCCTTGGCCTCTGTCTGCATCTCTCTCTCTCTCTCTCTGTCTCTCATAAATAAATAAATAAAAACTAAAAAAAAAAAAAAGGGAAATTATCAACAACAACAGGAAGAGCTGGTTTTCAGGAAAGATCAACAAAATTGACAGACTTTTAACAAAATCAAGTATGAATGAAAAAAAAAGGCCAATTAAAACCAGAAGTGAAGTGACAGCAGACAGTATTAACTGATACCATAAAAACACAAATAATAATAACTGACAATGGATAACTATATGCCAAGAAAGAGATACCAAAAAATGTGTATAAATTTCAAAAAAGATGTAAGCTCCCTAGATTTCAGGATTCCAATAAATATTTCCTGAAGAAATATTTAAAAAGTCACAATTGATCTACAACTACTAAGTAGATGGGAAAAGCAATTTAAAACTTCCCAACAAAGAAGTCTTATTCCAAATGAATTCACTGGATAATTCAGAGATTTAATGTAAAAGTACTTTTTTTTTCTTTAAATATTTTATTCATTTATCCATTAGAGACACAGAGAGAGAGAGACAGAGACACAGGGAGAGGGAGAAGCAGGCTCCATGCACAAAGCCTGATGTGGGACTTGATCCAGAGACTCTGGGATCACGCCCTGAGCCACAGGCAGACGCGTAACCGCTGAGCCACCCAGGAGTCCCATGGAAATCTCTTCCAACATTTTCAAATTTCTTCCAACATTTTCAGGGAGTGAAGAGAAGGGAAATTATCAAAATAGTCTCTGTGACTCCAGTGTTACCAGGTTGTCAAAGGCAAAGGAAGACTGTACAAGTAAAGAAGATTACAAACTACTACCTGTGAGACGCAGTTATACAAAGTCCACAATAAAAAAAGCAAACGAGCACACTGAATCAAAAGCACGTTTTACAACACAATTAAAGGCAATTCTTCCTGGAATTCAAGGGTGTTTTGACAGATGGAAAACTATAAGTTAAAGGCTCCACATTAACAGAATGAAGATCAAAAATGGCAATCATATTGCTGCAGAACAAGAATATGAGAATACCGGACAATGTTTCATTATTAAAAACACTCAATAAAGTAGGAATAGAAGCAAACCACCTCAACTTAATAAAGGCCATATAGCTAAGAAAACCCGAAATCAAATATATTCAATAATAAAAAAAAAAACTGTAAGCTTCTTCTGTATGATCATAACAAAGGGATTTCACTTCTATTCAACACAGTACTGGATAATCTAGTCTGAATGGGAAAAAAAAACCATAAATGAATCCAAATGGGAAAAGAAAATGCAAGTTTATCTCTTTACGGATGACATCCATAAAAAACCCTGAAGAATCCTTATTTTTTTGTTGTTTTGTTGGTTATCACTGGTATTGTTTATTTCTAGTAATTTTTTCTATGACACACTCCATTTTCAATTTTTTTAATGCTATAAATGCCTGAATTAAGTTGCAGTTTCAACTTTTTTCCTTTTCTTTTATTTATTCATTTCTTTATTATAATAGGTTCCATACCTAACATGAAGCCTAACTGGCTAACTGGGTCCTGAACTCAAGACCCTGAGATCGAGACCTAAGCTGAGATTAAGAGTCAGATGCAAAACCAACTGAGCCACCTAGACACCCCCAACTTTTCTTCTGAACGTTACAAGACAAGGAACTAGAAAAAGAAGAAACTTACTTGTGATCAAGTAGGGAAAGAAACTAACACAGAAAAATTAGAGGTAGGGACCATAATAAACAGTAACATAACATTGACATCAATGCCCAGATTTTCCAAAAAATAATCAAAATTTTAACTACATTAACTAAGAAAAAAGGGGAGAAGTCTCAAAAATTAAAACAAGAAATGGGACAAAAAACACAACAGATAACTACAGAAATACATAGTGTGATAACAGATTGCCATGAACAATTATATACTAACAAATCAGATAACTTAGAAAAATCCCAGATAATTCCCCTATGTATATAAAACTACCAAGATTGAAATATAAATCTTAAACCCAACAAGTAGATCTTCACAGACCAATAACAAGAACGAAAGTTGAATGTAGATTAAAAACAATTCCCAGCACAGAAAAGCCGAGGACCACATACCTTCGCTGGTCAGTTCTACCGAACATTACAAAAATAATAATAATTAATGACAATCTTCATCAAAATCTTACAAATAGTGGAATGGACAGAACATATTCAACATCATCCTATGAGGCCCAGCATTAACCTGGTACTAAAGCAGGATAAACAGCGTACAAGAACAAAATTAGTCTAGTTTGTTTGATATAGGCGTTGCTACTCTGGCTTTCTTTTGACATCCATTTGCAACTTAAATGTTTTTCCATGCAAGTGTAGCGAGTACCGAGCACCATAGGATCAGATTCCAATACCACTGACCATATCCCCTCTGCTATATCCTTTAGCCTCAAGATTTATCGATTCTGTAACTGAAAGCCTATACCTTCCATTCCCCTTTACCCAGTTGGCCCATCATCCCTCTCCATTCCACTCCAGAAAGCAGCAGTTCTGTTTTGTTTTTGGAGTGGGTCTGTTTCTGCCTTTTTTGCGGTTTCTAGCCATTGATGACAATGAAAATAGACCTAGGAAGTATTGTGCTGGACACTGTAATTAGACCTAGAAAGTACTGGGCTGATAAGTCAGGCAAATAAAAGCAAATAACACATGATTTCACTTACAGGTGCAGGCTAAAAAACAAGTGAACAAATAAATAAAAAGGAGAAACAGACGCATAAATATCAATTTCATGCTTTTATTTTTTTAGATTTTGTTTATTTATTCATGAGAGACACACAGAGAGAGGCAGAGAGAAAAGTTGAGGGAGAAGCAGGCTCCCTGCCGGGGATCGATCCCAGAACCTGGGATCACAACCTGAGCCGAAGGCAGATGCTCAGTGACTGAGCCACCCAGGTGCCCATCAACTTCATTTTTAAATAAACCCATGGATAATCCCAAGAAGTATAAAAATTCCATGTTCCACATATTCTATAGTGGAACAAGCTCGCCTATAACAATTTTCCAATGCTAGCAGAAGACAGAGGACTCTCAGATTCAAGTCCAAGGATCTTAGGGTTCATGACACATGAAACAGCACCAATTTCTTGATCACGCTAATTTCACTGGCCAGCTCCAAATCCCCATTTCACACATGTAGATGCTGCATATGCAGTGGGTCTGTGTCACATCTATGAGACCCTGAGCACAGGGAACCCCAATATCTTGAAGGAACAGAGAGCATATCTTCCTGAACCTTTGCCATAGAAGACGATATCCGTTTTCCTCTACACTTAACAAATCTGTCGTCCACCTAAGGGTAAGATATTATCACTATATTTCAAAGCATTTTAATATTCGCGCATCAGCGGAAAGCCAATTAAGGATAAACACTTTCAGTGCCTCTATCCTTAACGTACAGAGTAACTTAAACCCACAGAATCGTTTCCTAACAATATCCACCACTCAGTCTGACCCCAGCATGTCTCCTGACTAATTTTCCCAGATGTGCACCACCTCACCAAACACTCATTAGCCTGACACAGGATCTGGGATAAAATCTATTCAATGTGGGTTGCCTGCGTGGCTCAGTCAGTTCAGTGTCTGACTCTTGATTTTGGCTCATGTCATGATCTCAGGGGTTGTGGGTTCAGGTTCCTCAACAGACTCTGGACTCGGTGCTCAGCATGAAGTCTACTTGAGATTCCCTCCCTCACCCTCCCACCTCATCCACATACACCCTCTCTGTAAAACAAATAAAGCCTTTGGAACTTTTTAAAAAGCAGTTTATATCAGGAAATATTTTTCAAGGCTATCATTGGCAGCATACAACGCAGAAGAATTGGGTGACTTATAACATTCACTTCTGCACTGTTCCTGTGGGCCTTGCATTCAACCACGTAGACAAATCCCAGTACTCATGAAGGTCTACCTTAAACTTCTGTAGTGAACTTGCAAGGGAGATGTGTGAAGAAACACCTAAACTGTGCAGAAGCATATTAATTTACATGTATTTGATGACAAATTGTACTTCTAACCCAACAGAGCAGGTCCTGGAAACAGTGGAATCATGCCTCATTACCAGAAAATGGCTGAGAATTGGGAAACACATAGGATTTAGGGCAGAGATGTTCACCACTCATCAACTAGAAATATCATAAAGAACAACATAAGGGCGCTTGGGTGGCTCAGTCGGTTAAGCCTTAGCTCAGGTCATGATCCCAGTGTTTTGGGATTGAGCCCCATGTCAGGCTCCCTGCTTGGTGCAGAGCTGGCTTCTAACTGTCCCTCTGCTGCTCCTCTTGTTTGTGCTCTCTGTCAAATAAATATATTAAATCTTAAAAAAAAAAAAAAAAAAAAAAAAAAAACAGGGCAGCCCGGGTAGCTCAGCGGTTTAGCACTGCCTACAGCCGAGGGCCGGATCCTGGAGACCCAGGATCAAGTCCCATGTCGGGCTCCCTGCATGGAGCCTGCTTCTCCCTCTGCCTGTGTCTCTGCCTCTCTCTCCATCTCTCATGAATAAAGAAATAAATAAAATACTTCCAAAAAAAACAAATAGATGCATTATTCTCAAGGAAATTTTCTATAAAACTAATTTTAAACTCTATGTATCATAAAAAACAAGCATGAATTATTGGCAGGTTTTCACTGACCACAGTATTATAAAGAATATTCATTAAAATCAATCATTAAAAGCTGTAAGTGAAAATCATATGAACAACCACATAAAAACGCATTATACAAATGTATTATTTTATTAATATATCCCTCCTTGAACAGAGAATTTAAGACTACAACCCACTCCTTAGAACCAAGGAAATAAACATCTTCATTTCTAAATAAACACCAAGAACGTTGCAAAATATGCTAAAGGCCACTACATATAAAATACATATTTGGGATTAAATTCAGATATATTCCAAGGAAAGTAAAGAAAAACCTAATGACTAATTTTCACTGAAGTAAAATTACATTAATGAACAAAAGCTTTCTTTAAAATACAGGAATTATACAAATTATACCTCACTGCTTTTTTTTTTTCTTAAGACTTTATCCATGTATTTGAGGGAGAAAGAGAGAGAGAGAGCACAGCAGGGGAAGGGCACAGGGAGAAGCAGACTCCCCAATGAGCAGGGAGCCCATTGGGGGTGGGGGGCTGAGCCCCAGTACTCCAGGATCATGAACTGGGACCAACTGACTGGCCACCCAGACATCCCTCTACTTCACATGCCCATGTCATATCAGAACTTTTGATCTAATAAATAACAGATGAATCTCATATATAACTAATAAGAAAGTGAAACCACACTTGACAAAATAAAAAGAAATTCCCGTCAGACAAGACAAATTCATATAATGATGCAAGTATTAAGAAAGAAGGTAAAAATTGAGAATTTATTATAGCCTTCAAGTTCTAAGGTCTAAATGTTCTAGCTCCCCCATGGCATTAATTTAGGTAGGAATTCTAGGATACAAACAGATACGTTACATTATTTCACCACTGAGGAATGGAACACACTGTTATATCCTAATTTCAGTTCATACAAAGAAAAAATTAACTTTCAAAGTGAAATAAAGGATTAGATTTTCTTATTTTAGGGAGGTGCTTTGTTTTCTGATGAAATTCCTGAGTGTCAATTTTGTACAATCAAGATTAAAGCCTCCATAACATTGGAATGCATAAGCCAGAAAACGGGGTATCTGTCTCCAGTGTTCCCAGGATTTCTGCACCAACCCCAGTATGCCCACCACTACCCTGACATGCTTCTCACGACGCAAAAACAGAACTTACAAAGGGCTAAGGCTATGGATCCTGAGAAACAGGGAGACTTCCCCAGGACCCTCACAGCAATGGAGAACCTCTCAGATCATGGAGACCCTCCCACTCCCAGGGGAGTCTCCTGGCCCTCCCTGTGGAAGTGATGGGCCATCAGTGGAGCTGAAGGAGAATCCTTAGAGAAGCTAAGAGCTTGATAATGTTGGATAGCACATGTCCCTCTGTGACAGGGAGAAAAATATAAACTAGGTTTCTCAAGAGTGTATCTATTCAAGGAGAACTACTCCAACCACAGTTGAAGGTCTCTCTTCCCCATTCACATGTGGACCACACCTCTGTCATCTGCCTCATTCATTTCCACTTACCTGGATGGATGGTTACTCTCTTCTTTCTCTTCAGGCTCCAAGGCTCCTTCTTTTGCTCCAAAAAGGAGACCAGGTCTGGCTTTGACACAATGAGGCCTGGTTATTAGGAAAAAGGAAAATGGGTATTGCTGGAGATTTTCAATCAAGTATCACGCTCAGTAGAGACCACAGGACAGTGTAAAATTATAGAAAATACCTTCCCAAATGCTACTGACCAACAGCCCCTTTAGAACCAGTAGGAGGGCACACCGGGTGACTCAGTGGTTTGCGCCACCTTCAGCCCAGGGTGTGATTCTGGAGACCCAGGATTGAGTCCCACATCGGGCTCCCTGCAGGGAGCCTGCTTCTCCCGCTGCCTGTGTCGCTGCCTTTCTCTGTGTGTGTCTATCATCAATAAATAAAATCTTAAAAAAAAAAAAAGAACAAGCAGAAGGAGTTTCAAATATTCAAATCATGGCTTCTACTTCCAAGTACTAGATACAATAATAATAAATAAAAACTGGAGTTTAAAATTCGGCAGTACCATTTGATGCCTGTCAATGTTTAGTACTGACATTCATCAATAGAAATGATGATGCTCCTTAAGGAAGGAGAATTAGGGGGGAACCCCTGGTGGCTCAGCGGTTTAGTGCCTGCCTTCAGCCCAGGGCATGATCCTGGAGTCCCAGGATCAAGTCCCACATCGGGCTCCCTGCATGGAGCCTGCTTTTCCCTCTGCCTGTGTCTCTGCCTCTCTCTCTCTCTCTCTCTCTGTGCCTCTCATGAATAAATAAATAAAATTTAAAAAAAAAAAAAAAAAAAACGGAAGGCGAAGCTAGGGATGCCTGGGTGGCTCAGCGGTTGAGCCTCTGCCTTTGGCTCAGGGCATTGTCCCGTGATTCCAGGATCAAGTCCCACATCGGGGTCCCGGCATGCAGCCTGCTTCTCTCTGTCTATGTCTCTGCCTCTCTCTGTATTGTCTCTCATAAATAAATAAATAACATGTTTTTTAAAATGTTTTTTAAAAAAGGAAGGGAAAGCTAGAGCTGAAAAGGAAACATGAAGATTTTTCTCCACATCTACAAATCCCCATTTATTTCCCTGTTTGCATGGATCCGAATTCCAGTCATGCAGAGGAATCTTCTAAGAGTCAGTCTTCAAAGGAAGGAAGAAAACCCAGAGTGTGGTCCGGGAAACCTGGAAGGAGTCATCCTCACCCAAGAAGAGAAGGTTTCCATAGTTCTCTAACATCACATCCCTGTACAGTTCCCGCTGAGTGTGGTTCAGGCATCCCCACTCCTCCTGAGAGAATTCTATGGCCACATCCCTGAATGTCAGCAGTCCCTGCAATAAATACCACAGTTACCAAGGGGCCACAGGCTGAGTTCACAAAGTACCTAAGATGAAAGAGGGAGTTAAATGTCACCAGCTAGATCCCATGATCTGACCCTTACTGCTTATGGGCTTGTACCCTCTTTGTCCCATATTTTTCTTAGCCTCTTCTTTCTACCTTAATCTTTTACTTCAGGCATAGACTCCTGTGATGGAAACAGAAACTATCCAGCAAAAGAGGATTAACTCCCCTGTGAAAAACGTTGGCCCGGGCCAATTTTAGCTTAACCCCTGACTCACAATTATGCAGTTGGACCAAGCAGTGACCCATGGAATGACCAACAGTTGCTTTTAACTCATTATAATACTAAAATCTCCACTCAAGGAGAAGCACAAACCTCATTTATATAACAAAGTACATATAGAACTGTTATCCTCAGCTTCACATGCCACCTTATACTTAGCTCTACATAAGGATGACAAGGCTCCAATTTCTATATATCTACCCTAACCCTAAATAAAAGGAAATCATTCCCTCTGGCTCTGGGAGTCTCTTGTTGGGAAGTTACTCTCTATGATCTCCGTATTGGCTGCAAGTCAAGTTTCCTTTGTGTGACAACTCTACCTGGTGTAGTTTCTATCTGTGATTCCCCAAGGAGTGAACTCCTTTTAGCGAAGTTATATTAGAACTGGTTCTGGCTTAGGTCAGCTTTCTGCTTACGCACTAAGATAATGTTTACCACAGTAATATGCTCTAATGTATTGTCCAACTTTGACATAAGAGGATGGCATATGATTCAGAAAACCATTATAAATACTGTATGTTTATCCAAGATAATTTATAAAATAAAGGTGTTGGGACACCTGGGTGGCTGGGCAGTTGAGCATCTGCCTTTGGCCCAGGGCATGATCCCAGGGTCCCGGGATCGAGTCCCATATGGGGCTCCCTGCATGGAGCCTGCTTCCCCCTCTGCCTGTGTCTCTGCCTCTCTCTCTCTGTGTGTCTCTCATGAATAAATAGATAAAATCTTTAAAATAAACAAACAAACAAACAAATAAATAAATAAATAAATAGATAAATAAATAAAGGTGTCAACAGAGGCATAACAAATTCCTGAGTACTGTAATTTATATCATGCGTTATAGGTTGCATCTATTTTTTTTTCAAGATTTTATTTATTTATTTGAGAGAGAGAGAGTGCAAACAGGTTGGGAGAGGGAGAAGCAGATTCCTTGTGAAGCAGGGAACCCAATGTAGGGCTGGATCCCAAGACCCTGAGATCATGGACCTGAGCTGAAGGCAGATTAAATGACTTCACCACCCAGGCACCCATAGTTGCGTTTACTTCTAAGGTGGAAAATTTTGGTGGGTTACAAATGTACTTATCAAAGTCCAATGTGAATTAGAATTTTATTTTATTTTATTTTTAAGATTTTATTTATTCATGAGAGACGGGGGGTGGGGTGGGCAGAGACACAGGCAGAGGGAGAAGCAGGTTCCATGCAGGGAGCCAGATGTGGGACTTGATCCTGGGACTCCAGGATCACGCCCTGGAGGGAAGGCAGGTGCTAAACCCCTGAGCCACCCAGGGATCCCGTGAATTAGAATTTCAATACAGTGCATTGCAAATCTTGTGAAAATGGAGATTCTGTTCAGGAGTACTGAAGTGGGATGGCAGTCCACATGTTAAACTAGGCAGTAGTTTTGCCAAGGGATACATTTTTGAATTAGAGGTAGAACTCCAAGGCAAGAATTCTTGGGGGACTTGGAACTGAATGGGTTTTATAGTAATTGGTTCTAGGTTCTACTAGAATAGCAAGAAAGGCAACAACAAAGCTTTCTGAGCATTTCATAGTTAGTAGGTGGCATCTAAGAGTTTTAAATAAATTAATAAAAAACAATAATAATCTAAGAGTAAACAAATTATTCTTCTATTTTGTTTTTGCAAATCTTTTGTCAAACATCCAGAATATCCAGCACATTGAAGGGATCAGGTTTTAACCCTGATCTATTGGTCCTAGAGTTGATCTAAAATGACACACAGGGCAATATATAGAGAGGACTCTAAAGCAGCATTCATAGCAGAGAAGAATGATGGAGACTTGAGAAGAATGATGGAAGTGAGATGAGATCCACACAAAAGTGATCTACCGTTTTACATTTCATGCACCCATCTATACATTTAGAAAGTAGTTATATACACATTAAAAGAGATAGAGCAGCAAATTGTCATGGTGACTAATTTAAGAAATATTTTCAGTGATATGAAAATCTCTTTGTAGATGATGATGCTTCTGTCTTTTATTCACAGTATCAATACATACACATTGAATGAAAGAAATAAAGGAGCTGGGCGCCTGGGTGGCTCAGTAGGTTAAGCATGTGCCTTCCACTCAGGTTGTGATCCCAGGGTCCTGGGATAGAGCTTGTGTTGGGCTCCCTGCTCAGTGGGAAGTCTGCTTCTCCCCTTTCCTCTCCCTCTGCCTGCTGCTCTGCCTATTTGTGCTCTCTGTCAGATGAAAGAAAGAAAGAAAGAAAAGAAAAGAAAAGAAAGAAAGAAAGAAAGAAAGAAAGAAAAAGAAAAGAATAGAATTCTTATTTTTAAGTCTATTATAATGAGGGCCAGAAGCAAAGAATGTTCACTGTTAGCTCAGAAGGCTGGCCTATCCTCTGCATACTTCTATAAGGATCAAATAAGAGCTGGTTGTTACATCTCACTGAATGTTAATATGGACCTGAGTAAGTGCCTGAGAAGTCTTGTAAGAGTAGTTTTACAAGTTGAAAGACATACTTATGATCTTGTACTCTCTGCACACCCCTTCCCTTGCACACTAACCAAAGAACCAGCAGCTCCATTCAGCCAAAGGGCAGCTCTTTCTGTCAATACTGAAATAGTAATTTCAATAAAATCATTAACTCGTGCCATTAAATGTCTCAAGAATTCCTTCTTGACTGTTGTGCTCAATAACCCCACAAAGGTAGTATTTCATTGAAAACTTGTGTTTCAATCATCATGCGCTCTTTTATATTTCAGGATTTTCAGACACTCCAACATGTTAATGATCTGGTTCTTGTTTTCTTTTTCTGAAAATACAAAGAAGTAAATGGAAGAACATGTTTGCGACATGAGTGTGGAGTAAAAGAAAAACCTATGGGATGGAGGGCTGAATGACTGAGCACCTCCACTCCCAGAAGTCACTATTCTAGTACACAGAAGTGAGAGTCTTCATTGTCCAGTGGAAACTGGTGTGATGTGGGCCAGGAGCCAGAGGTCAAGAAAGAATTCTTAAGACATTTTCGGTGCAAAATCTGATTGTTGTTAAGTAGGCTCTAAGCCCAGGGTGGATCCCAGTGTAGAGGAGCTTCAATTCACCACCCCGAGATCAAGAGCTAAACTGAGATTAAGAGTCAGCCTTGGGGAATCCCTGAGTGGCGCAGCGGTTTGGCGCCTGCCTCTGGCCCAGGGCGCGATCCTGGAGACCCAGGATCGAATCCCACGTCGGGCTCCCAGTGCGTGGAGCCTGCTTCTCCCTCTGCCTGTGTCTCTGCCTCTCTCTCTCTCTCTCTCTCTCTCTGTCTCTCTGTGACTATCGTAAATAAGTAAAAATCAAAAAAAAAAAAAAAGAAAGAAAGAAACTTCCTTTAAGATACCCGTTGGCGATCATCCCCCAAGCACATGACCCATGTTTATATATTTCAAGGGTCTCACAACTGAGGTTTTATTAGACAGTAATAAATGAGCTTTTCCTAACAATATCTAGCCCCTCAAGGTCATAAAAACCTCGCTTCCAAAATTCCTTAAATACTTACACTTTCCCTAATGTTCTTCCAACTTGAAACTATATAATAGGCCATTCCTTACAACTCCAGCGCAGCTCTTTCTGCCCACAGGTCCCGACCCCGCGCTTTAACACAACCACCTTTTCGCACCAAAAGACATCTCAAGAATTCTTTCTTGGCTCGCAGCTTCGAGTCCAAACAGGATTTCAGAGTATAAATCGAATTTTAAGAATATAGCTGATTCATAGAAACTCTGATCACATAGGTTCCAGGTCCTGTAACATCTCATATCTTTTAAATAGAGTATCTTCTTCACATTCTAAAGAGTCTAGTCCTTTCTTTCCAGAACATTCAGAGTTATTCTGGGCCTCCTGGTCCTCCTGTGTACCTGTGCGTTCCTGATCCTGGCCTAGCGAGAGCTGATGAAGCAACCAGATGGGGCCTGAACAGGGAATGGTTTCCTTCACTGAGAACCCAGGCCCAGGCCCCATCAGCAATAGGAATCTTAAATCCACACCTTCCTCTCTAGAACTGTCGCGACGGGAATCTTTTTAATACCCGCAGGGCTTTAATTCAAAGCGACAACAACTGGGGCACCGGGGTGGCTCGGCTGGTTGAGCGTCTCCCCTCAGCTAGGGTCCTGGGCTCGGGGTCCTGGGATGGACACCGGCCTCGGGCTCCGCGCTCTGCGGGGAGGGGGCTTGGCGCTCTCCCCCTCCCCCCAAATAAATAACATCTTTAAGAACAAACAGGCCGGGCCGAGTGGCGGCGGGGCCGGGGGGCCACGAGGGCTCCGGAGAAGCGGGGCCGAGGGCGGGAGTTGACGGGGAGGCTTGGGAGGACGCGCCGGGAGCGCCGGGGTGGGCGGCTGGGAGCCGGGACGCGGGCGGCCGGCCCGCTCCCGGCTCCAGCGCCGTCTTCGCTCCCTTCCTAGGCGATGCCCCGCTGTCGCCAGCCTCGGAACGGCCCAGAGCCCGGGCCACCGGCCTTCCCCCGGCCCGCAGCGGCGAGGCCCGCGGGCACCACCCGCCGCGCTGGCAGGGCGAGTACCTGGTGGGCACGGGGTGCGGCGGCGCGCTGGCCACGCTGGGGGGCAGCTCCGTCCGGCGGCGCGTCCTGCAGGCGCATCCCTTCTCCGTGGACGTCAGGCCCGAGCAGCGCCGGACCATCCTGGAGGCCTTCGAGGAGGCGGCGCCGCGCTGACGCGGCCACCGGGGCTTCCGGCCGCGCGCCCCCGCGCCGCGGACCTCAGAGCGGGCGCCGCGCCGCGGGAGGGGCGCGCCGGCGGGCGGGGGGGGGGGCGCGCCGGCGGGCGGGGGGAGGGGCGGCCGCGCGGCGCGCTCGGCCGGCTCCCGGGCCCAGACGCCCTGCCCCGCCCAGCCCTGGCCAGGTCGCGGCCAGCTAGGAACTGGGCGGTGGGGTCCCCGGGCGGTCGGCGCGCTGCGGGATGCGCGCGGCCCCTCGGAGCCCCAGCCCCAGCCCTCCCCGCGCCGCGCCCGACGAGCGTGAGCACCGGGGGCTGGTAGCCCCCGCCCTCGGCGGCCGGCGGAGGGCAGGGGCGCCGACCGCCGCGCCAGGAGCCTCGGGCCGGCGGAGGGCAGGAAGGCCGCGCCGGCCGGGGCCCCGGACAGAGGCCCAGCTGCCTGCGGCCTTCAACGCCGGCAGGCAGGGCCCGCGGGTCGGAGGCGTTGGCCGTCCCGTCCTCACCGGCCCCGCGGCCGCTCGGAGACCCGGACTACGGAGGAGGCCTCCCGCGGAGGGCGGGGCGGGGCGGGGCGGGGCGGCGGGGCTCGGGGGCCCGCCCAGCCTGCGGGACGCGGGGGCGGAGCGGGGCCCCGGCTCCCGAGCTCCCGCGCTCCCCGGCTCCCCGGCTCCCCGGCTCCCCGGCTCCCCGGCTCCCCGGCTCCCCGGCTCCCGGCCTCGGCGCCCGCGGCCCCTCCCGCCCGCCTGGACGCCGAGCTTGTAAAAGGGATGAGCACTTCCCTGCTTTGCTCCGCAGACCTCCGTCTACACCCCCCAGCCCAAGTCAGGCCCTGCTGCTCTCTCGGCCCCGCGGTCCCGAGCCCAGGGCATTGGAGGCCCCGGCCTTTGGCGTTCCGTCCCCGTCCCCGCCTGTCCCCTTTTGTACACGGTGGACCTGCCACCCATTCTCAGCCTTTGTCTTCCCCGCTGCAGTGCCGGGCCCCATGCGGTCCGGAAGGGGTCCCGCGATCTCCCAGGCAGACCCCAGTGGGACGTGTAGGTTCGTTCTCCTGTGCAGAACAGGTGGCCCCGACGTCAGGCCTTTTCTGCTCTTTGTATTTATTTTGAAACTGCATTTCATGCTTTTATATGAAAGGGGAGGGGCGGGGGAGAGCTGTTAGTCCCCCTTCAGTGCAGATGCCTTATTTATTATCCATGTGTCAGAGATAAGCTGTGAGGCTGTGAGGAAGGACCTAAAGGAGGAAGGAGTGAGGACAGAGGCTGGGGGGTGGGGGGGTGGGGGCAGACATCATCCCACACTAATGTGTGACTCTCCAGGCATTTCTTCTAGTTTCTGGGCCCCAGTGTCTACTCTTCACATGGCCAGGCCGGTTCCTTTGGCCTTACAGCCTGAGAGTGTAGAGGTGAGTGGGTGAGCCTGGAGACAGAGGGGCCCTGGCACCTGGGGCCAGGGCTGCCTCTGTGGGTAGGAAAGCAGGCAGCAAGGAGGTAGGCCTTCCTCATCCCAGCACCCCCAGCCCAGAGCCTCAGGCCCAGTCCCCTTGACTTCCTGATTGGGAACTGGATTTTATTGCATTTTTATAGAATTCAAGATTGTCAGAGTTGGAAAGACCTTGGAGATGATCAACCAGTACCTGCCCACTTAACCCCTTCCACAGATAGATGTGATCACACACAGCCAGGTAGGAACAGTATGGAACTAGAATAAAAATCTCAGCTCCTGGGAACCCTGGGTGGCTGAGCGGTTTAGCACCTGCCTTTGGCCCAGGGTGTGATCCTGGAGTCCCGGGATCGAGTCCCACATCAGGTTCCCTGTATGGAGCCTGCTTCTCCCTCTGCCTGGGTCTGTGTGTGTGTGTGTGTGTGTGTGTCATGAATAAATAAAATCTTTTTTTAAAAAAAAAGAACATGAGCTCTAGAACAGCAAGAGTTATTAATAAAAAAAAAAATCTCAGCTCCCAATTCAGTGTTGTTTGTACTCTACCACACTGTCTCCCAATCTCTGGTCAATTATTAAAATTTCTTTTCCCATTGGGTATTCCAAAGGATGGTACACACTAGGTGCTACAGGCAATTACAGCACCATCGTGACCTGGGGATGGCAAAGCCCTGCACGCCTCCTTGGAATCAGTGTTGTACAGGGCAGCTTGGGCCACCATAGGCTTCAGCTCCAGGGTTTGGGCAGCAGACTTCTCCATCAGAACTCTACAAGTAAAAAAAAAAAAAAAGAACTCTACAAGTAGGGCAGCCAGGGTGGCTCAGCGGTTTAGTGCTGCCTGGGTCCTAGAGACCCAGGGTCGAGTCCTGCGTCGGGCTCCCTGCATGGAGCCTGCTTCTCCCTCTGCCTGTGTCTCTGCCTCTCTCTCTCTCTCTCTCTCTCTCTCTCTCTGTGTGTGTGTGTGTCTCTCATGAATAAATAAATAAAATCTTTAAAAATAAAAAAAAAAAAAGAAGAACTCTACAAGTAGAGCTGACAGCCACCCGTCCCACAGCCTCTCCAGTAGGGCAGGGGCTCCGGCATTGTGTTTTGTGGTGGGCACTACCAGGGATTCAGGAAATACTACATGAGCTGTCAGATGACTGAGGTGAATTCCCAGTGTTTGAACCTCCAGGGTTTTTGAGTCAGCATTAGAAGCTTGACAACGGGAATTAAGGACGGTACCAGGCCAAGCACTGCCATCCTTTAAAGATCCAGAATGAGTATTTTACCACTTTTGCTACTCTGCCTATTCAAAATCAGGAGGCAAACTGGGCCAACCTATTACGGTCACCCAAGCCCGCTGCCAAAGTTCAGTTAAGCCAGGACAGAGAGCCAGTTAGGAACGGCTTTTCCTCTTGACAGAAAGGAACAGAGGACTTAGGAAGGCAGGAATGAATGTCTTCATTGAGTCAGCCCCAAGTACTCCACAGGGTTCTCAAAGTGTGGCCATCGAGCCATTAGCATCAAATTAGGAACCTACTAGAAATGCAAACCCTTGGGCCCCAGCTCCATGAATCAGAAACTGGGGCAGCAGCCAGCAGTCCTTTTTGATAAACCCCCCAATGATCACGAAGCTGAAGATCTGAACACTAGTGGTCTCAGGGCCACAGTAGTGATTCCTGCTTTTGTTTGTTTGTTTTAGATTTTATTTGTTTATTCATGAGAGACACACAGAGAGGCAGAGACCTAGGTGGAGGGAGAAGCAGGCTTCTCACAGGGAGCCTCATGTGGGACTCTCTCCGGGGCTCCAGGATCAAGCCCTGAGCCAAAGGCAGATGCTCAACTGCTGAGCAAAACTGCTGAGCCACCCAGGCATCTCAAACTAAATAGCCACTTTCCTCTCCCCTGCAAACCTTCCCTCCAAACTTCTCAGCCCTTTGTTTCAGGAACCTGGTTCCACCCTGACACAATTCCAGTCAAAACCAGCTACATCCTGTATTTGCCACAAAAGCCCAGCCCCTTCCTCTGGGTGGGCTTGCAGTTTTGAAGACCCTGACCTGCTGCAGCCTCCTCCTCTGGCAAAGCAATAAAGCTACTATTTTTCTTTCCCTCAAACTGTGTCTTTACACTATATTTTTTGAGTCTGAAGCACAGAGGTCAGCTTTCGACAACAAGGTGAATGTGTAGGAGAGGAAAGCTTTTTGCCTTTTCTCAATTCTCTGGCTTGTCTAATAATTAAGCTGTCATAAGACAGATTCACAAGAGAAAAAATCGTTTTGGGAACTTCAAAGATATGTGGCTCAAAGACAGGTGGTTGATGCTAACAAACCACTGTGACTTAGAGAAGTGCATAGGGATTTAGAATTTCAAAAAGGAAGTCTTTGGAATATTACTCAGCCATTAGAAACGACAAATACCCACCATTTGCTTCAACGTGGATGGAACTGGAGGGCATTATGCTGAGTGAAGTAAGTCAATCGGAGAAGGACAAACAGTGTATGTTCTCATTCATTTGGGGAATATGAATAATAGTGAAAGGGAATATAAGGGAAGGGAGAAGAAATGTGTGGGAAATATCAGAAAGGGAGACAGAACATAAAGACTCCTAACTCTGGGAAATGAACTAGGGGTGGTGGAGGGGGAGGAGGGCGGGGGGTGGGGGTGAATGGGTGACGGGCACTGAGGGGGACACTTGACGGGAGGAGCACTGGGTGTTATTCTGTATGTTGGTAAATTGAACACCAATAAAAATTAATTTATTAAAAAGAAAGTCTTCCACAGGAGAAAGGAAAGAGCGCATGTTGTCAAACAATTGTGCCATGCCAGGAGGTAGGCAACTCTTTATGATATAAAAAGTTAAAAAAGAATAAAATAAAAAATAAAAAGTTAACCTCTGGTATCCTCTCTCTTCTCATCTGTTTTATTCTTGGTATGTATATCAGCTTCAGCAAAGGAAAGCCTTCTGTTTGCAGCAACAGAATAAAAGCAGAGGACATTTTGTTAAGTTAAATAAGGCACACATAGAAAAAAATATATTGCATGAAATCACATATATGCAGAATCTTAAAAACGGCAAAGTATAAAAGATAAGCATTTTGGTTGCCAAGGGCTGAGGATGGGGGGGATTGTTGAGATGTTGATCAAATGGTAAGAAGGTTCACTTATGCAAGATGTATGACCACTGAATGTTTAACGTACAGCATGGTGACAACAGGTAATAGTGTGTTATACACTTGAAATTTGCTAGGAGAGCGCATCTTTTATTTTTTTTTAATGATTTTATTTATTCATTCATTACAGACACACAGAGACAGAGGCAGAGACATAGGCAGAGGGAGAAGCAGACTCCCTCAGGGAGCCTGATGTGGGACTTGATCCCAGGACCCGGGATCATGACCTGAGCCAAAGGTATACGCTAACCACTAAGCCACGCAGGTACCCCTAGAAGAAAGCGTCTTAAGTGTTCTCACTGATGTGGAGAACAAAGGCAATAGAAAACATTTGCTTACAACTTACAACTCATTGACAGTTTACCTGAGACAGGCAGAGTGAGCTCCCCCAAAGAACATTGCTTCGATGTTAATACTTTACTAATGGCAGAAGTCAACCTTAGCTTGGTATTAGCCCAACCTCCCATAAGTCTCCTTTAAACATATAAAAGTCACTTTAGAAACTTCCTGTATCTCTACTCCCCACCCCCAAGACACATGTTAGAAATCATCCCCCAAGCATATGGCCCACTGAAACATACATCTATAGGGTCTTACTAGACAGTAATGTATGGACTTTTACTAACCTCAGCTAGCCCCTCAAGGTCCTGGAAATTTGCTCCCTAATTCCTTAGAGACTTCCACTGTCCCTAATGCCCTCCCAACTTGAAAAGCTACATAATCAATATCTCCTCACAATCGCAGTGCACCTCTTCCTGCCTATGAGTCCCATCCTTGTGCTTTAATAAAACCACCTTTTTGCATCAAAGACATCTCAAGGGGATCCCTGGGTGGCTCAGCGGTTTAGCGCCTGCCTTTGGCCCAGGGTGTGATCCTGGGGACCTGGGATCAAGTCCTGCATCGGGCTCCCTGCATGGAACCTGCTTCTCCCTCTGCCTATGTCTCTGCCTCTGTGTGTGTGTGTCTGTCTCTCTCATGAATAAATAAATAAAATCTTAAAAAAAAAAGATGTCTCGAGAATTTTTCTTGGCCATTGGCTTCAAACCCCAGCATTTCTACATCATCATCACATTTTAACCATTTTGTAGGAGGTGACAAGATCTGTTTCTTTTTTCAAAGCCCAATATTATTCCAGCAATTTGGAGACACTCTTTGAGAACCCCAACATTTCCACATCATCAACACACACACAGAATCCCTAACTATGGCAGGTGAAAGAAGGTGTTTATTAGTTGACTGTGGTAATTATTTTGTAATCAGGACCCAAGGGTCCAGGAGCACCTGGCTCCAATGGTCCCAAACCTAGTTCTGCCACTCATGGCTGATAAAATCCATAAACAAGAGAGAGGACTTTGGGTGCCTCAATTTTGACCTCAGACTTTCCAGCTGGACTCTTTCCTGCTTGTCTCTTGGCTCAGGAGGAAGAGCTGAGGGCTAAGCGTCTCTTGAGGGGAACTGAAACTACCCCTCAAGCAACTAGGACTGCCCTGAACCAGAAAGACCCCATCCCTGAAAGACTCCTAGACGATGACAGATTTAACCTTGGCTCCCTGCCTGCAGGAATGCCCTCACTTTTGCCCCACATTTTCCTTATATGAACCTGGAAGTATTTCCAGAACTTTGAGACATTGGTTGGCTGTCTTTCTGGTGTTGACCTCTCTGAAGTAACTTCCTTTCTTGTCTCACCACCACGAGTCTCTCTGCCTTCGGATTTTGTCAGTGGGAGTGGCCAAACCTGGTCTGTTTGGGACTCCAGGAGCCACAGGCTTTTGCACCCTTCCCGGTGCGCTGGTTAATGGAGAGATGAATGGTAGCAAAACAAGAAAGGAATTTACCTTCGGGAGGCCACCACAGAGAAAGCAACAGATGAACATTTCAAAGACTGTCTCCAAATTCCTGCAATAATACTCAGTTTTGAAAAAAGAAACAGATCTTGTCACATTCTACAACATGGTTAAAATGTGATGATGACATAGAAATGTTGGGGTTCAGAGACGATGGCCAAGAAAAATTATTGAGACAGCTTCAGTGCAAAAAGGTGGTTCTATTAAAGTACGGGGACAAGTCTCATGGGCAGAAGGAGTTGCACTGGGGTTGTGACAAGGCTACTGAATATGCTTTCAAGTCGGGATGGGGTTTGGGACAACACCAGCCTCCAAGGTTTTATGGAAACAAGGCCTCCAGGACCTTCAGAAGACTATTGTTAGGAAAAGGTCATTTATTACTATTTATTAAAACTCAGTCATGAGGGGCACCTGGGTGGCTCAGTGGTTGAGTGTCTGCCTTTGGCTCAGGTCATGATCTTGGGGTCCTGAGATAGAGCCCCACATTGTGCTCCCTGCTCGAGGGGAGCCTGCTTATCCCTCTGCCTGCTGCTCCTCCTGCTTGTGCTCTGCCCGCCCCCACTCTCTCTGTCAAATAAACAAATAGTTTTTAAAAAGAAATATTAAAAATAAATCAAGAAGCCCTCTGTTAGATGTCTAGACTGAACAATATCCTAGTTATGAGGAATCACTGGCAAGTAAGAGAAGACTTGTCTCAGGAGATAAGGGCATCCCCAAGTGCATCATCCAACCCAATCGTAAGGAGTATGGGGTCATCCATTATTTCCACAAGTCTATAGTTAACATCATGGAGCCGGGGGTGCTCTGGATTTTTCTTTTAAGATTTTATTTATTTATTTGAGAGAGTGAGAAAGCATAAGGAGGGAGAAGAGAAGAGGAAGAGGGAGAAGCAGGATCCCCACTGAGCAGGGAGCTTGACATGGGCTCAAATCCAGGACCCTGGGATGGTGACCTGAGCCAAAGACAGACACTTAACTGACTGAATCACCCAGGCACCCCTGTGCTCTGGCTTTTAAGGAGCAATTTTGTCATCCCAGCTACACAGAACTGGTCAAGTTGATACTTGGGTTATACAATTATTGGGGAATCAATCCCATTTTCCAGCTGTTCAAAATCATATACCTATGAGATCTGTCATTATTCCCATAGAATAGCAAGCATGAAGATTGTCTATACATGAGCTCTTGTGTCAATTTCCCTGAAATTTACCTCAAGTTGTCTAGCTTAGGCAAACAGCAAACATTCAAAGACAATCAAAACTAGAGTTTAACATCTACAAAGGCGGGTTATTGAAAGAATTTTTCTCTCTGAAATCACCCTTATTTCCAGAAACGGACAAATGAAGACTAATTGTTTTTTAAATAAGTTCAATTTTAACAAACTTCACCTAATTATTTACGTAAGTCCAGCAAGAATAGTGATCAGTCATTTGGATCTTTTAAAATCTGGTTTGCTGGAACTTCTTTTTTTTTTTTTTTTTTTTAAGATTTTACTTATTTATTCATGAGAGACACAGAAGGAGAGAGGCAGAGACTTAGGCAAAGAGAGAAGCAGGCTTGCTGCCGGGAGCCTGATGTGGGACTCCATCCCAGAACTCCAAGATCTTGCCCTGAGCCCAAGGCAGTCATTCAACCGCTGAGTCACCCAGGCGTCCCTGGTGGAACTTCCTATAAGGAATTTAGATTGAACTTTTAGTAGCGTCTCTAGGCCAGAAACCAAGCCAAGTACTTGCTATCAGACATGACTGCAATACCTGTAGATTGAGGTGCATTCCTCCTTACAAGGTTCCCAAAGTATCCTGAGGTTCTTGCACCTGCCTCTCCTGGTAAGGCTTGCTGCTGAGAACTCTGTAAGCAAGGTATTAGGCCAACATGTCCAAGGGGCTCCTTGGTTACATGTTTCATAATGTCAGTCTTAATACCTGAAAGCTCTTTGGTCATATCTGAGTCTATGCATGTCTCTTCTTAAATATGATATTCCTTGGTAAAATAACCAATGTTTTCAATGGTATCCTGTTACAAGAAGAACAGATTCTTTTCCCTTTTCTTTCTTTCTTTCTTTCTTTCTTTCTTTCTTTCTTTCTTTCTTTCTTTCTTTTCTTTCTTCTTTTTTTTTTTTTTTAGAGAGAGAGAGAGAGAGTGTGTGAGTATGGAGGGGTAGAGGGAGAACAAAAGGGAGAATCCCAAGCAGGCTCCATGCCTAGCACAGAGTCCAGTGCAGGGATTGATCTCACCACCCTGAGATCATGACCTGAGTTGAAACCAAGAGTCATATGCTTAACCAACTGAGCCACCAAGAACAGATTCTTTTTTTTTTTTTCAAGAACAGATTCTTATTGAACTTATGCAAACGACTATGATTGCCATGACAGAACATTCACTAAGGCTTTTTGAATTTCTGAGGGTTCCAGTACAGAGAAAAGCTAAATGCTTCAATTTGTTCACAAATGAATACTTTATCACATTTTGAAAGGCATAGCTATCTTAAAAGAAAGTCTTCTTTCTTTTTTTTTTTAAAGATTTTATTTATTTATTCATAGAGACACACAGAGAGAGAGGCAGAGACACAGGCAGAGGGAGAAGCAGGCTCCATGCAGAGAGCCCGATGTGGGACTCGATCTAGGGTCTCCAGGATCACGCCCTGGGCTGCAGGCGGCACCAAACTGCTGCGCCACCAGGGCTGCCCCTCTTTTTTTTTTAAAGGAATTTTTTTTTTTAATTTTATGATAGTCACAGAGAGAGAGAGAGGCAGAGACATAGGCAGAGGGAGAAGCAGGCTCCATGCACCGGGAGCCCAATGTGGGATTCGATCCCAGGTCTCCAGGATCGCGCCCTGGGCCAAAGGCAGGCGCCAAACCGCTGCGCCACCCAGGGATCCCTCTTTCTTTTTTTTTTTTTAAAGAAAGTTTTCTTAATCTGAAAGAGCAAACATTAGAGTATCAGCAACATTTCAAGCAAGAGTCATAAAACCTATAATCATTTTCCCCAATTCATTTAGTCCCATGTTACTAATTCTTCAGTTTGAATGCAGTTTTAGTTCTGGAAATTTGTGCCCATTTCAGTTTTATGATCTTAAAGATATCAAATACCTATATTTGTACGAAAAGTCCTTTTAGTGAATCTCCTTGAAGATTAAACTCACTTTACATGAGAATAAGTGCTATCATAAATGACAAAAATTCAGAAATGGACATAGGGATCTGATAAGAGGTCATTATGATGCATTTGACAAGCGAATTTGGTTATTTCTTAATTTTTTTTAAAGACTTTATTTACTCATTCATGAGAAACACAGAGAGGAGAGAGAGAGAGGCAGAGAGAGAAACGGACTCCACGCAGGGAGCCCCACATGGGACTCGATCCTGGGTCTCCAGGATCACGCCCTGGACTGCAGGCGGCGCTAAACCGCTGAGCCACCGGGGCTGCCCAAATTTGGTTATTTCTGTGACATATAACACTTCAATACTCGGAATATAGAGCGATGACCTTATACCAGAATGTAATATACCAAATAAACAAGTCTAATTAGTCAAAGAAATTTCACATATGATCTAATTTCACATATGATCTTGGGGAAGTGGGCAGCCCAGGTGGCTCAGCGGTTTAGCGCCGCCTGCAGCCCAGGGCCTGATCCTGGAGACCCAGGATCGAGTTCCACGTCGGGCTCCCGGCATGGAGCCTGCTTCTCCCTCTGCCTCTGTGTGTGTGTGTGTGTGTGTGTGTGTGTGTGTGTGTGTGTGTGTGTGTGTGTGTCTCATAAGTAAATAAAATCTTTAAAAAAAATTAAAAAAAAATCTTGGGGAAGTTTGATGATCTATAATCCTAGTTAGGCATGTGCTTTAAAATTTTCTAAGGTAAAAAAAAATTTTTTTCTAAGGTAATAACAAAGACCTGATAAAAGCAAAATATAGAAACTGATCTTTCTGGGCAAAGAAAAGAGAAAATAACTTCGTTTACATCTTCTTATCAAGAACAGATCAACAATTCATCAAGCTTGTATTCTTTTAATATAATGAAGGTGTTTTTATTTCTCTCCTAATTTTTAAAATGGAACATTCTATAATTCAGTCACAGCCTTGGGACACCTGGGTGGCTCAGCAGTTGAGCATCTGCCTTTAGCTCAGGGCATGATCCCGGGTCCTAGGATCAAGTCCTGCATGGGGCTTCCTGTCAGGAGTCTGCTTCTCCCTCTGCCTATGTCTCTGCCTCTCTCTCTCTGTCTTTCATGAGTAAATAAATAAAATCTTAAAAAAAAAATTCAGTCACTGCCTTTACTTCCAGGCAGTGGATCTTAATTTCCTTTTAAACAAGAAACTTTTGTTCTGGAAGGCAGTTAGTTTTTCATCATTCTGTCTAGAAAACATCCAAGGACAAATCCCACAGGCACAAGTATAGGTACCCAGTGGTCACAAACAATCTGAATTAAGTTCATCATGAATGAGTTTAGTCATTGATTGTTTTAGTCTATCATCTACAGCTGGAATTCTCAAACTTGACTGCACATCAAAAGCATCTGGGGAACCTTTATCAAAATAGGGACTCGGAAAAAAAAGAAAAGAAAAAAAAATAGGAACTTGGGGCAGCCCGGGTGGCTCAGTGGTTTAGCACGGCCTTCAGCCCAGGGTGTGATCATGGAGGGGGGAGGTGAGGATCGAGTCCCATGTTGGGCTCCCTGCATGGAGCCTGCTTCTCCCTCTGCCTATGTCTCTGCCTCTCTCTGTGTCTCTCAGGAATAAACAAATAAAAGTTTCTAAAAAATAGAAATAAATAAAATCCATTCATTTCAACCTTAGTCCATCATGACCACCCATAAAATTCCTTTCCAAAGATTTCCCTTCACAAACCTTCAGCAATTTTCTTTTGCATTCACATTTTGTCCGAAGCCATTTCTCTCCAAGCAGCCAGTCTCACTTAGGACAAAATTACCTTGTATTCTCTTCTTACACATACAGAGTTGCTTCCCTTATTTCCATCAGTCTTAATTCCACTTAGTGAATTTTAACTATTAGAAATCTTAATCTCCAGTGGAAACTAAATAGTATTCAACCATGAACTATTACACCAGAATTCGTTGGATGGCAAATTTATGAATACATTTAAGCACAAAACCTGATTTCCACCCAGATATCCTTAGTTTCTTAGCAATAAGAAGTCAAAAGCAGATAAACCTCCTTCAGTAATCAATACTTTAGTATTTTGTCTTTTTTGGAAGAGACCTAGATGTCCAACGAACTTAATCCAATCTATCATCCAAGCAAAACCTCCAAGTTTCAGGTTACCAAAGACTTTGAAAGGTATCTTAACAATTACCCATGAAAACTGAGTCAGACAAAATTAACCATCTTTTTAAGTCACCTTTTTGCTAACAAACTGCAACAGAAATAACATAAGTCTATTTGACCTTCAGTAATCCCTGGTAGAATAAAAATTTTATATTTAGTGCTGATAATTCTAAAGACATGTCTCTCTTTTTTAAAAGCTTTATTTATTCATGAGAGACACACAGAGAGAGGCAGAGACATGGGCAGAAGAAGAAGCAGGCTCCTTGCAAGGAACCTGATGCAGGACTTGATTCCAGGACCCCAGGATCACAACCAGAGCCAAAGGCAGACACTCAACTGCTGAACCACCCAGGCATCCCTAAAGACATGTCTTTTAATTAAACTGACAAACAGATTTATTTATGTTTAAAGATTGTATTTATTTATTCATGAGATACACAGAAAAAGGGAGAGAAAGGCAGAGACACAGGCAGAGGGAGAAGCTGGCTCCATTCAGGGAGCCTGATGTGGGACTCGACCCCAGGACTCCAGGATCACGCCCTGGGCCGAGGGCAGGCGCCAAATCACTGAGCCACCCCGGGATCCCCAACAAATTAGATTTAAATATCAAAATTAAGTTCCACCTGGGTCCACTGTAAAAGTTGATCAATTTGCTTCCCATTGTCACTTTTTACCTGGAGCACCAGTTAGGAAATCTGATGTGGGTGGTGTAAGTCCAGGGAAGAAGTGCTCTTCACTCCTTGGCAGCAAAGAGAGGAGGAGGAGCCAATGTGCTGGAGGCATAGAGGATGGTATAACAGCTACTTATGCAGGTCAGCCCCAAGTGGGGCAGAAACAGGAGGAGAGGAAGGGGAGGCACAAGAGGTGGGGTGTCACCAGAAGGCAGAGAAAGAGGGTTCCTGGTTCTAAACCTTGTCAGCTCTGACAGATGAGTAGATGCCATGTTTTTTTCCCACCAAAGTAGAAATATGTAGTCCATCTCAGGCCAGAGAAGACAGGGAACTTCCGCAAAACAGAGTTTGGGCAGCTACTTAGAAATATTCTTTAAAGTCCTTGTCACGGGACAGCCCCGGTGGCGCAGCGGTTTAATGCCGCCTGCAACCTGGGGTGTGATCCTGGAGACCTGGGATTGAGTCCCACGTCGGGCTCCCTGCATGGAGCCTGCTTCTCCCTCTGCCTGTGTCTCTGCCTCTCTCTCTCTCTGTGTCTCTCATAAATAAATAAATAAATAAATAAATAAATAAATAAATAAATAAATAAATAAATAAAAAGTCCTTGTCTCAAGGTAGACTAACTACAGTTGAATCCAATAATAGTATTAACCTGGGAAATGAGGGAGAAGCCTCCAACTGTATTAGAAGGAGGAACTGTAAAAAAAAAAAAAAAAAAAAAAAAGAAGGAGGAACTGTGAGAGAGCCAGTGTCCTCTTTATTGTGGATGGCCTGTGTCTCCTCCAGCAACGTGGGTTCTACCAGGAGGCTGTCTAGATGATTATTATCCAGTATGTCTGGATGGAGTTTACTGGTCTGGTGAAGTGAAGTGACCAAACATGTTCTACAAGATGGCTTAGGTCCAGGTGGCTGATTTAAAGCCCTGAAGGCCTGGACTTATGGTCCTTATTCATTTAGTCTCTTTCCTGTAGAAGAGATATAACTGACAGATACTACTGAGGCCATGGAGTTTTACAGGAGATCAGTCCTTTCTTAAATTTTGCAATCCAAATTATTCCTGGGTTAAAAGGTGTTCCAAGGGAGAGTCCTTGAGAACTGAAGAAGAGAGAAGGTCCAATATCAAAAATCCCCCCTAACTCCTCAGTGGCGTCCCACACAGGATACATCAGAGGTTCCCTGTGTCAAAACCAACCAGAGGCATCCTTGAACAAAATGGCTATTTATCAGGGATGTTGGCATCACCTCCCCTATTTCCCCATTGCATCTTAGGCTACAGATAGGTGCCTGGTAGGAATTTTTATTGAAATCTGTTTAAATTTATTCATATACTTGAAAACAAGAAAAAGAACAGCAAAACAAACCTTATAGGGATTTTTAATGAAATGTGTTTAAATTTATTCATATACTTGAAAACAAGAAAAAGAACAGCAAAACAGATAGGTGCCTGGTTCACGGACTGAAATACCATGCCATGCCATGAAGGCTGTGTGGTCGCTTGTCATGAAGGCTGTGCTGTGCCATGAAGAACCTGCCATTTCTTTTTTAAAGATTTTATTTATTTATTCATGAGAGACACACAGAGGGAGAGAGAGGCAGAGACTCAGGCAGAGGGAGAAGCAGGCTCATGCAGGGACCCCAACGTGGGTCTTGATCCTAGGTTTCCAGGATCACACCCTGGGCTGAAGGCTGCACTAAACCACTGAGCCACCTGGGCTGCCCGAATCTGCCATTTTTAATCCATGGTAAATACTAGGGAAGTTTTACAAGGGAGAATCACACAATTTTGTAGTTTAAGTAGTTAGTAGAGGACATTGTGAGAAAACAGTAAAGATAGAAATCCATCATGATCTAAGTGACCTTGCAACACATGAAGTCTTTACAGCCGACTTCTGGAGGAAATGGTCCTGGTTGGGTTTTAATTCATTCAGGTACTGGTCTTGGCTGGTTTTGAGTGGAGGTCTTACAGCCAAAAGTTGCTAGACCAAAGATGCAAAAAAGATCACATTTGATGAACGAGAAGGAAACCTAACACAGGACTCTTAAGTTTGGCAGCCGTGCTAGTCACTTAGGTGGGCTCTTCCTGTGCCCAAGGAAGACAAGTTTGTATAAAGACAAGAATAAAGATAGAACACAAGTTTCTGGATCTTAATACCATTCTGGCCATCATACAAACTTCCCCCTAAAAGTCAGGGTTTCTCCTTCTCGTAAAGTAGCCATGGGCTAGAGGACTGCAGCCTGAGCAATCAACATGAAAGTGTTCCAATAAGACCATACTCCTTGAAGGGCCCCTGAAATGAGAGTAAAGGAAGAGGAAAGTACTCATCAAGATTACATTGAGGCCCAGAATCCAGATGAGAGGGACGCCTGGGTGGCTCAGCGGTTGAGCGTCTGCCTTTGGCTCAGAGCATGATCCCCAGGTCCTGGGATTGAGTCTCACATCGGGCTCCTTGAAGGGAGTCTGCTTCTCCCTCTGCCTATGTCTCCACCTCTCTCTCTGTGCATCTTTCATGAATAAATACAAAAAAAATCTTTAAAAAAAAAAAAGAATCCAGATGAGAAGACTGAATCCCTTCAAATTTGCCAAATGATGTAGGAAATACTGGGGTTTGGAGCTGACAGCTGGGAAAGAATTATTGAGACATCTTCGAAAAAAAAAAAAAAAGAGACATCTTCGATGCAACAAGGTTGTTTTATTAAAGCACAGGGACAGGAACCCTGGGGAGAAACAGCTGCACTGGGGTTGTGACAGGTGACCAATTATGTACTTACAAGTTGGGAGAGGCTTAGGGATAAAGTAAGTCTTTCTTCTTCTTTTTTTTTTTCTTTGATAACGTAAGTCATTAAGGAATTTTGGAAACAAGTTTTCCAGAATCTTGAGGGAACTAGCTGGAGTTACAAAAATGTCATTTATGGGGGTGGGGGTGACTGGGTGATGGGCACTGAGGGGGGCACTTGATGGGATGAGCACTGGGTGTTATTCTATATGTTGGCAAATTGAACACCAATAAAAAATAAATTTATAATAAAATAAAATAGAAGAAAAAATGGTTAAATTTACATAATAACACCTGGGATGGGGAGCTGGGTACATTAATTGTATGGTTAAACTATTTGCCTCTCATAGTTTGATGGCTATATGTTGGCATACTGAACTTAAATAAAAACAAATGTAAAAAAATGTCATTTATTACTGTTTAATAGAACCTTAGTAATGCAGAGCCTGGGTGGCTCAGTCAGATAAACATCCCACTCTTGATTTTAGCTCAGGTCATGATCTTAGGGTCGAGAGATCAAGCCCCACACTGGGCTCTATGCTGATTGTGGAGCCTGCTTGAGATTCTCTCTCTCTCTCTTTCCCCCTCACCCCTCTTCTCACTCTCACTCTCTCTAAAAATATAAATAAATAAAAAAATAAAGCTTGGTCATGAGAACTTTCAGATGTGTATCAGTGGCCATATTCTTGGAAGATGATTGCTAACATTGCTAACTGGGGGTTAAAGATAACGGAAGTTTCCAAAGGAATGTTTATATGTTAATGTAGACTTACAGGATCCTGGACATTGGGGATATTGTTAAGCTAAGATTGTCCTTTTGCTCTTAGCAAAGCATTAACGTTGAGGCAGTTGAGCTCCCAGAAGAATGTCACTCTACCTGTTTCAAGGACTTCTTAATGGGCTGTAGACAGTAAAGAAATTTAATTTTTTTCTTTTGCCTTTATTTCCCACATCAGTGACATTATGCTAAGTGAAGTAAACGAGTCACAGAGACAGATACACTGCTTTCACTTATGTGAGGAACCTAATGTAGTAGAAGAGAAGGAAGTAGGGAAGGAAAGGAGAGAGTGAGGAAGGTAGGAATAAAAAAAGGAGGAAAATGTAGTTGCTGGGGCTTAGAATAGAGACACATATGGAAGTGGTTGTTTAACAGGTACTGAGCTTCTATTTTGCAAGATGAGAAATCCCAGAGGTTGATTTTACAACATAAATATACTTCACACTGCAGTTTAAAATGGTTAAAATGGTAAATGTTATGGCATATGTCTACACCACAATTAAGAGTAAACTATAAAACAAAATGAAAAAAAAAACAAATAAAAACCCTAAAATTCATATAATGTTATGAGTTTTATTTTTTAAGATTTTATTTATTTATTCATGAGAGACGGGGGGCAGGGGGTGCAGAGACACAGGCAGAGGGAGAAGCAGGTTCCATGCAGGGAGCCCGATGTGGGTTCCATGCAGGGACTCGATCTGGTGACTCCAGAACCACGCCCTGGGTCGAAGGCAGGGGCTAAACCGCTGAATCACCCAGAGATCCCCAATGTCATAAGTTTTAAAACACCACCTTTAATTCAAAGAGATATTTTTTTCACAAAGGGAATATATGTTCATCCTTTAAATAGACAATGACCTTAATTCTATTATAACAATTCACCAAGAACGGATAAAACAACCGCTGACCACTCACTAACCAAAAAAAGAAACAAACAAGGAAACTCATGAACCAACGTATGAGTAATATTTATACAAACAGATACCCATGTAATTTTATTGGCAATTGACGTATGGCTGATTCTTACTTGAACCCTACACAGTCTTAAAATGTACTAAGTTGAAAATTGTTATCCAAACAGAACAGAAAAAAAAAAAACAAAAACACAATTCATTGAGGCTGTAGAAACTATCATAGAAAAGGAAGCATTGTTATGGAATTATAAAACAAGAATAAGAGAAATTTTAACTCTCAAAACTTCTGAATAAATTATAGGTATTTTATCAAAAAAGGATTCTTGTATATAACTGTAATTTTAAACTGGGACTGTTCCTCATGGAAAGCAAACATTTGAAGCACTAGCATGTGTTATATTGCTTAGAAAATTACCATTAATCATAAAATGTTCTAATAAAAATTTTATGAATAACCATATAAATGACATTAGAGAAAGTTGTTATTAATATTTCCACTTTTTCACAGGATACGAAGACTGTGATCCATGCTTTAGAAGCAACCACAAAAACATTTCTTATTAAAGAAACACCATGAATGTTGTAAACTAATCTCAGGATTACTAACACATAAGTATACATTTGGGTTAACATTAATTATACCACAATTCAGATACATTCTGAGGAAAGCAGATGAAAATCCTGATGATTACTTTTTGACTGAAGTAAATTTATGTTTGTGAAGAAAACAATTTAATACATACGGTTTTTTTTTAGATTTATTTATTAAATTGAAACAGAGAGATACAGAGAGAGAGAGCATGAGCAGGGGGAGACACAGAGGGAGAGGGAGAAGCAAGTTCCCTGCTGAGCCAGGAGCCATGGGGCTGGCTCCGAGGACCCGATTCCAGGACCCTGAGATCATGACCTGAGCCAAAGGCTGTTGCCCAAACATCTGAGCCACCCAGGTGCCCCAGACATATGGGTTTTGACTACCTAAATCACATCTTATAAAACACATGTACATCAAACATGGTATATGAGTACTTTAGAATCTAAAGTCACAACCAAATTTCACAGAAACTAATCACAGAAGGATAACATCTGGGACATAGACATACAGCAACTTTATATAAACAAGCCAAAATTATAAAATGATAGTTGTGAAGAAATACGGTAACAATGTATGCTTTAGGGATCCTTGGGTGGCGCAGCGGTTTGGCACCTGCCTTTGGCCCAGGGCTCGATCCTGGAGACCCGGGATCGAATCCCACGTCGGGCTCCCGGTGCATAGAGCCTGCTTCTCCCTCTGCCTGTGTTTCTGCCTCTCTCTCTCTCTCTCTCTGTGACTATCATAAATAAATAAAAATTTAAAAAAAACAATGTATGCTTTATTATATTTTGGACAATGTTCTAAGCTCCCCTATGACGTTAATATTTTAGCAATTATATGAGGTAAAAATATGATGTAAATAGATATTATTTTTACCATTTAGGAATTAGAGAACACAGAGTTGAAATTTCTAATGTTAGTTCATAAGAAGAAAAAGGGAATTTTGAAGTGAAATACAAATGTTCTTAATTTATTTTTATTTTTATTTTTTTTTAAGATTTCATTTATTTATTCACGAGAGACACAGAGAAAGAGAGAGAGGCAGAGACCCAGGCAGAGGGAGAAGCAAGCTCCATTCAGGGAGCCGGAAGGGGGACTTGATCAGGGGTCTCCAGGATCAGGCCCTGGACCGAAGATGGGGCTAAACTGCTGAGCCACCAGGGCTGCCATGATGTTCTTATTTTAGGGAGGTGCCTTGTACTCTGATGAACTTACTGAGTGGGATTTTGTAAGATGACGTTTGAGGCCTCCATGAGATTGGAAATCATAAAGTAGAAGATATGTGATATCTATCTCCAGTGTTTACAACTTTTCTGAACCTAATATTCTGACCACTCCCCTTGCATATTTCTGTCAAGAAGCAAAAATGGAATTTTAAAATTGGGTTCAAACAAATTCCTCAGAAATAGGCACAGATTCCGCCGGGTCCCCCAAAGCAATAGAAATACAGATATATCAATGCAGGCCCTCACAGGCAATGGAAAGTCCTTTATCCTCACTATGAATAGGTTGGAGGACCAGGGGAACAGAAAGAGAATCCTTAGAGGATATAGGAGCATGGGGAGTGTTAGATAGGATTGTCCCTTTGTCATAGCAAGGGAAATGAACTTAATATTCTAGAAAGTTATTTTCATTCAACAAAGTTTCCCAAACCGCGCTTTATGGTCTGGCTTCCTCCTTAAATTTTGGACCTAAGCTATGTCATCTGCTTCATTCATTCCCACCTACCTGGATATAAGGCTACTGTCTCTTTTCTCTTAATATTCCAGCCTCCTTCTTTGGCTCCAAAAAAGCAATCAGATCTAGTTTAGGTATAGCAAGACCCATTTATTTAAAAATATATATATATTATATATATAACTATATATATAGTTTTGTTGGAGAGCCTCTAATTTTCAATCCAGTATTGTCCTCAGTAGAGAAGACATCGTAGAATTCTAGAAAATTATTTCCCAAAATACTGTTTTATGACACCCCTTTAGAATACACAGGAGGGATTTCCAAAGCTCAGATCTTGAGCTCCACTTCCAAGTATAATGGAAACAAAAACAAAGGGCAGGAAATAGAGTTTAAGTTGGCAGCAGTACAATTTTATGCAACTGCATTTTTAGAATTACCAGTAATCTACAGTAAATGATGCTGTTACCTTAAGGAAGGGGAGACTAAATTTAAAGATGAAAAAAAAATTTTTTTTTTCTCTGCATCTACAAACCCTTACTTATTTCCCTTACTGCAGGGATCTGAATTCCAGTCATGTATAGAAGAATCTTTGAATAGTCTTTAAAGGAAGGAAAAAACCTTGAGTATGGGTTGGGAAATCTGGAAGGAACCTATCCTCAACCACAAAGAGGAGGTGTCCATAATTCTCTATTATCACATCCCTGTGTGTTGCAGCTCCGAAAATAAGTAATACATTGACCAAGTGGTGATGGGTAGGGTTCAAATTTACTGAAGACTAAGAGAAGTTAGGAAAACTGTTTCTGGCTTAGGTGTTTCCCCTACTTTATTCAATAAGATCATTTTCAGCACAGTAATATGCTATAATGTATTCTCTAGCCCTGAAGTAAGAGGATGGCATATGACCCCCCCAAAACAATATAAATATTGTATGCTTCTACATATATTATCAAATAATGGTATCAACGCAAGCATATACATTTTATTTACTTTTTTATTTTTTTATTTTAAAGATTTTATTTATTTATTCATGAGAGACAGAAACAGAGAGAGAGAGGCAGAGAGACACAGGCAGAGGGAGAAGCAGGCTCCATGCAGGAAGCCTGACGTGGGACTCAATCCCGGGTCTCCAGTATCAGCCCTGGGCCGAAGGCAGGCGCCAAACCGCTGAGCCACCCAGGGATCCCAAGCATATACATTTTAGAGTACTGTTTTTATGTCATACAGTATAAGTTGTATATATTAATTAGAAGGAAATGTTGATAGTTTAGAAGTGAACTTATAAAATTCTAATGTGAATTCAAATTTCACAACAGTGAATTGGAGACCTTATCTAAAATGTCAGTTCTGATCCAGGAGTTCTGGAGTGGGATCTGAGTCTGCATTTTTTTAAAGATTGTATTATTGATTTATTCATGAGAGAGAGAGAGAGAGAGAGAGAGAGAGAGAGAGGCAGAGACTTAGGCAGAGGGAGAAGCAGGCTCCACGCAGGGAGCCTGATGTGGACTCAGTCCCAGGACTCCAGGATCACACCCCAGGCTGAAGGCAGGTACTAAACCACTGAGTCACCCAGGCATCCCTGAGTCTGCATTTTTAACAAGCCACTGGCCTATGGGCTAATAAGAATCTCTTGTCCTTGCAATGGATCACCATGGGAAATGTTGGTTATATTACCAAGGTTTTGACAGGAATGTCATATTTAAGAAAGTCATAGACTCAGATACAAACAGATAGCTTTTAAGAACTAAGGTCAACTTTATGAAACCAATAAAGTCCCTTAAAATTATCTACATGGTACCTTGCTTTCAGTGTTTCCTATAGCCTTACCAGGTATGTAAGTAAGGTCACTTTCTGGCAGGCTTAAAAACCTGAAGATACATTTTTTTAAAAATATTTTATTTATTTATTCATTCATGAGAGACACAGAGAGAGAGAGAGAGAGAGAGAGGCAGAGACACAGGCAGAGGGAGAAGCAGGCTCCATGCAGGGAGCCAGACGTGGAACTCAATCCGTGGTCTCCAGGATCATACCCTGGGCTGAAGGTGGCACTAAACCACTGAGCCACCTGGGCTGCCCAACCTAAAGATATTTGGAGGACTGAAGAAGAGAAGTAACCCAACTCTACAGATATTGTAGGTGAATTTGATGGCAAGTATTTGGCCTGCCTTCCTGAACTCACAAGGCTTTAAAGGTTCAATCTGAAGGGCACTTGGCTGGTTCAGTTGGAAGACAGTATTACTACTCTTGATCTTGGGGTCATGAGTTTGAGCCCCACACTGGATACAAAGATCATCAAAAAAACCAAAACAAAACAACTTTAAAAAAAAAAGTTCAATCTAAAATTCCTTTTAAAAGGGATCCCTGGGTGGCTCAGCAGTTTAGCGCCTGCCTTCGGTCCAGGGCACGATCCTGGAGTCCCATGATTGAGTGCCACATCAGGCTCCCTGCATGGAGCCTGCTTCTCCCTCTGCCTGTATCTCTGCCTCTCTCTCTCTCTCTCTCTCTCTCTCTCTCTCTGTGTGTGTCTCATGAATAAATAGATAAAATCTTAAAAAAAAACTTAAAATAAAATTCCTTATAAAGAGTTTCAGCAAAGCAGATTTCAAAGAACCTATATAGCCAGTCACTATTCATGTTGCACTTATGTAAATATGTAAGCCAAGCTTGTTAGAAGTAGGCTTATTTTACAATAGTCTTGGTTCACTGTGTTTGTTTAAAAGGAGGTTAATTTAGAGAGAATAATTATATTTTCATAACAAACCTTTAGGGATGTTAGGTTCTGGTTATGATGAACTATTTTTAAATGTTGTTTGCCTATAAAACTGAGCTGGATTCTGACTGAATTCCTCTAGTTTCTTCTAGTATCTGGCTATGACTCTTCAAACTAAGTTTTCCAATTTTCTCCCATTCCCTTGACTTGGAGCCACTGAGAACCAAAATTTCCATTTTTCCCTACAAATTGAAGCTAGATGACTCCAGGCAAACTTCAGAGAAACTGTCAAAATCACCCATGTGTACACAGTCTTCTTGCCTCTTGCTGTATGGACCACTCAGAAAGCTCACAGAGACATTCTTTTTAAAAAGATTTTATTTTATTTTTTTTTAAATTTTTATTTATTTATGATAGTCACAGAGAGAGAGAGGCAGAGACACAGGCAGAGGGAGAAGCAGGCTCCATGCACCGGAAGCCCGATGTGGGATTCGATCCCGGGTCTCTAGGATCGCGCCCTGGGCCAAAGGCAGGCGTCAAACCACTGCGCCACCCAGGGATCCCCTAAAAAGATTTTATTTATTTGTTTGAGAAAGAGCATGAGTTGGAGGGAGAGGGAGAAGGAGAAGGAGAAGCAGACTCCCTGCTGAGCAGGGAGCCTGATGCAGGGCTCAGTTCTGGAATTCCAGGATCATGACCTGAGCTGAAAGCAGACACTTACTGGACTGAGCACCCTTCATAGAGATATTCCAATGGCGGACAAGGAAAATCTGTCAGATTGGTACTGCCTGTGCCCCATCTAAAAAGACTTCAAGTCTGACATCTAGGAAGCTTCCCACTGGCAGTATTCAGGATTCCAACATTGAGTTTATCATTCTTCCAACCACTTACCTGTGTTTTAATCATGTAATTTCTGTGATACACTCAGAAATTCCACAAATGAGAAAAGCTGCTTTACAAAATAAGATGCCTTTAGATATATTGATGGCATCACAAGATGGAACTTGTGCCAGTACACACGTGGAGTGCTATGCCTTTATCCAAGGTGAGTGAATCAGAGAGAGGACCAAATATCAGCCTTGGAGAACCTGACACTCAGGCTTAAGGAAATGTTAGTTCAAAGGTTTAATTCTAGAATTTTTTTGGCTTAAATCTACTTTAATGTTTCTATCATGATATTAGTCTTTTTACTGTCAATTGTTCACTCTACAAATTGTTACCTTCTTGTGTACAGTGATCAACTCAGACTCACTCTAAGCTTATGATGGTAAAATGTCTAGATACTATAAACAATATATACAGTTCTGCATAAAGGTTAACAGTTTATACCTAGATATAGTGAAACTTCTTAAGCTATGGGGCACATCAAATTCCAGCTGAGGTCCTGGGTTCAAACTGAGAATGGTTCCCTATTTTTAAAGTTTCCCCATGGTTTTAGATCTATTTTGCAAAGATTATTGAACTAAATAGCCTCTTCCCTTGGATTCCTCAAGAAGTACATGACATAGTAAAAACAACATTCCACATTTGGATCAACACTTGTGTTCATTATCTTATTTATTTCATTATAAAATGTAGAATAAGATGCTGTCCTAAGGTAGACTTAGAGCTCCAAAGAGAAGAGTTCTAACACAACGAGTACGAAGAATGGGGGCTTAAGCTTGTACTAGGGAATATCTTCAATTAGTATAAGGCAGTTTCATTCCTCAAATACTGACCTGTGCCACTTCTCAGCAGGAAGTAGCTGAAGCAGTCATCACCCTTGCCCTGTAAGAATGACAAATGTGAAAAGAAAGGAAAGATTTGAGACCAGCATTTTGTCAGTTCTGATGAAGAATGCACCCTAGAGGTCATATTACTCACTGGCATAGCCAAACCAGCCAGGGAACATATAAACGTAGCCTCAAGAGATAGAAATGCAACTCCACTAACTTACAAATGGTCAATCAGCACTACCTTAAATATATAATCACAAGATGCACCTAATAAAATATCTTAACATAAAGAATAAAGGTATGTTTCAAATTCCAGAGTTCCAGGCAAGGTAGCACCAGAATTTATTAAGTTAACATCTGCTAACATGACCTCATGGTCCTCCAGTCAGTGGCCTCTACCTTCTCAGAAGATCCCTGCCACTGATTTTGCCTTTTAAAACCTTTACTTGCAAGCCATTGGGGAGTTCTGGACTTTTAGGCATTAGCTTTCCCTTCTCCTGGGAGATGCCACACCAATAAATAGCCCAGCTTTCTGCATTGCAAAGACTCAGTGTTAGGCACTGGCTTGGGGCACATCAGGTAGACAAATTCTCATTTGGTTCAGTTACATTACCTTTTACATTTTTTGCACATATTCATACTTTTTTTCGTATTCATACTTTTTGAAAGTAGTTATGAATATATTAAAAGAGATAGAGGAGAATATTGTCATAGTGACTGAATTGAAGAAATATTTTCAGTGAGAGAAAACTTTAAATCTATTTGTGGATGATAATACTTCTCTCATTTAGTCACACTATGAAGACAAACACATGCAATGATACAAATAAAATAGCTAATGTTTCTGAGTGCTATATTTTACTGAAAATTGTTGCTCCTATGTTCATTTCTGCCATACTACATTTTATGATTTTAAGATACTTAATCTTACAAATACAAACAGCCAGTGATTTTACCAGAAGAAGGTAGGTTTATTAGGGAATAAAAGAGAATTGTAGTCCAGGACAAAGAAGCTACAACAAAACCTTGGGCAAATCTGAGGATGAAAAAGAGGTATATTTTTAGGAGAAAAGCATTAAGTCATGAAGGCGTTACAAACTAAAAGTTCATTGTATTAAACTGGGAGCGAAGTATGGGAGATTTTCATTAGCTGAGATATTGCCCTATGTGGGGGCAAGGAAATTAGGAAAGTGTCTCTCCTACCCACTGAAATCATAGAATAGTCTCCATATGTAAGATCAGGTTCATATGAAGTCAAGTTAATTTCTCCAGGTTGGGTCTGAGGTTGGCTAAACGCAGTAGGGCATGAAGTGCCCCTGATTAACCTCCTGACTTTTAATAAGGTTACTCATTCCTAATTTTCATGCAGACATGTTACTAATGTTATTCTTATATTTTTCTTCTGAAAAATACAAAGAAATAAAAAGACTATGTGACATGAGTGTGGAACAAAATGGAAACTTGCCTGTTTTGGAAAAGTCCATTCACAAAAGCCAGTATCTCCAGTATGCAAAGGTGACAGCTTTCATTTTTCCCAAGCAAACTACAAGAACAGAGAAACTCAGAAGAAGGGAATTTCCTGATATCAAAGACAGAGGAAGACACAACAGGAAAAGAATACAATCTAACACCCATGACGAATATTGATGTGAAACTGTGCCACAAAATACAGCAAACAAAAATCAAAAGCACATCTTAACATTCTATAACATCAACAAGTGAGAATTCTTCCCCAAATATGAGTGATTTTACATAATGAAATGATAAATGTAAGATTCTCCATTAACACAATGAAGGTCAAAAATCACATGATTAGGGGGCAGCCCAAGTGGCTCGGCGGTTTAGCATCACCTTCAGCCCAGGGTGTGATCCTGGGGACCTGGGATCAAGTCCCCTGTCAGGCTCCCTGCATGGAATGGAGCCTGCTTCTCCCTCTGCCTGTGTCTGTGCCTCTCTCTCTCTCTCTCTCTCTCTCTCTCTCTCTCTCGCTGTCTCTCATGAATAAATAAAAATCTTTTAAAAAAATCACATGATTATTTGAATTGATGCAGAAAAATAATTTGAGGGATCCCTGGGTGGCGCAGCGGTTTGGCGCCTGCCTTTGGCCCAGGGCGCGATCCTGGAGACCCGGGATCGAATCCCACATCGGGCTCCCGGTGCATGGAGCCTGCTTCTCCCTCTGCCTGTGTCTCTGCCTCTCTCTCTCTCTGTGACTATCATAAATAAATAAAAATTAAAAAAAAAAAAGAAAAATAATTTGACCATGATCAATACTGTTTCATGATAAAGAAACTCAACAAGATAGTAACAAAAGGAAACCACTTCAACATAATAAAGTCCATATATGAAAACTCTAAAACTAACATCATACTCTAGTGAAAACCTGAAAGCTTTTCTTCTATGATCAGGAACATAGCAATGAAGTGACTTCACTCCTACCACTCAACATAGTACTGTATGTCCTGGTCAGAACAATCAGGCAAGAAAACAGTAAATAAAAGGCATCCAAATTGGAAAAGAAAAAGTAAAATAATCTCTATTTAAACATGACATGTTTTTATATATAAAAAACTCTAAAGAATCCTTGGATATGGACACTATTCTATTGTTCCAGTGGAAACAGATCATTTCCTTAACCCCAGGAACAGCTCAACCAATGAAAGGCCATCATACTTCAAACTCTGTGTTTACTCCAAACAACTTTCTGTTTAAAACAGCCTTTTCAGCTTACACCTTGTCCCTTCAAAATATGGTGCATCCTCTTTGCTCCCTTTACTTACCTATGATTTTGCCGCAGCCTGTTTTGTCCTAGATTATGATTCTGTTTTATTCCCAAAGAAACCTATCTCTTGCTGGTAAAATAACTAGCAGTTTTTACTTTTAGGTTCGATTATAACAAGGTTCACCTATGCAGGATGAATAAGTACTGGAGTTCTAGAGTAAAGCAGAGTGATTATAGTTAACATATAGTACTCTCGAAATTTCCTAGGAGAGTGTTCTCACCCACAAATACAAAAATCTTACCTAGGGCAGCCCCAGTGACTCAGGGGTTTAGCGCTGCCTTCAGCCCGGGGGCGTGATCCTGGAGACCGGGGATCGAGTCCCATGTCGGGCTCCCGGTGCATGGAGCCTGCTTCTCCCTCTGCCTATGTCTCTGCCTCTCTCTCTCTCTGTGACTATCATAAATAAATAAAAATTTAAAAAAAAGAAAGAAAATATGGAATTCTGGTTAATTCCTTAAAAAAAAAACAAAAAGCAAAAACAGGGGATCCCTGGGTGGCTCAGCGGTTTGGTGCCTGCCTTCAGCCCAGGGCGCATCCTAGGGTCCCTGGATCGAGTCCGACATTGGGCTCCCTGCATGGAGCCTGCTTCTCCCTCTGCTTGTGTCTCTGCCTCTGTGTGTGTGTGTGTGTGTGTGTGTGTGTGTCTCATGAATAAATAAATAAATAAATAAACTCTTTTTAAAAAATATTGCCTAAAAACTTTGCCATATTTACATTTGCTTCATTACTCTCCAATATGAATTCTCAGATGTGGAGTGAGCAGTCCTAAAATGTTTGCTCACATTCTTTAAATTTGTAATGTTTCCCTCCAGTATGAATTCTGTGATGTTAAGTTTGAGTGGTGGCTAAATTCTTTGCTACATTCTTTACATCAGTAGGATTTCTCTCCAGTATGAATTCTGTGACACTGAGTGTTGCACGAGCTGCGGCAACACGATCAGGGTCCTGAGGATAAGGGGATGAGGAAAATAAAAGTAAAGAGATGGGGACAGGAGGGACACAGTGGATGATGCCCAAGCAGTGCCAGCTTTATTCGAAGTTTTACAACATTTTATAGCATGAGCAAAACAAAGCCAAGAAGGTGTTTATTTTTAGCAGGTTTGTGAAACTCTCCAAAGTTCCCCTTTCTCAGCATGCAAGAACTCACAGGTGCCAGAAGACCTTGGTAAATAGATAAGCTTGTTGCTCCAGATGTGCATACTTCAAAGGAATATTAGGTATGGTAAACAGACCAGCAAGGACAGACAGACCCTTATTTACATTTATGACCAGGTCAGAATAAGTTGTATCTATTGTGTTATGTGGGCGATCACGCACAAGCGAGCCCTGAGAACCATTGCTCAAGCCCTTTCTCAAGCGTCTACCAACTATTCACCCTTTAGGCTCCTGAGCCTTTTGAGTGAATGAGGGACGCAAGTCCAGGCCTGGTTTGGTTCAGTTACTCCAGCTAGTTCGTGGTCGCCCACAATTGAGTAAGACTTGAGAGCCTGATACAGGCTTTACCACATTATTTATATTTGTAAGATTTCCCTCCAGTATGGATTCACCTATGTCTATTTAGTGATGAGCAGACCTTAAAGGTTTTACCACATCCTTCACATTTGTAAGGTTTCTCTCTAGTATAGATTGTCTTCTATCTTCATGATTGACTAAACAGTTTCCCACATTTACTACATCTATATGAGCTTTGTCCCATATGATTTCTCTGATGTTCAGCAGCACTGGAGGGCTGGTTAAAAACTTTCCCACATTCATTCCATTTATAAAGATTCTCTCCCAAATGGATAGTCTAATGTATAATAACATCTGATCTTTGATAAAAGGCTTTTGCACAGTTATTACATTTAAAATGGTTCTCTGGAACATGAATTCTCAGAAGTTTATTAACATTTGAGTCTTAAACTTTTTCTCAGATTCCCTGCATTGATCTGTAATCTCTCCATTATAAAAGCTCTGGTAGTTTTTTGGAGTTGTGCCCTCTGTAAAGGCCTTTCTAATTTTATTACACAGGTAAAGCTCTTTCCCATGATCAGTTCTCTGATACTTACTGAACAATGATGGATGGTTAAAGGTCATCCCACATTTATGAAGTTTGTAGATTTCTGAACTAGGAAGGATTATTTGTTGGTGGAAGTCTAAAGAACTCTCAGGAAAGTGCCTTCCAAATTGATCCCACTTATCATTTTTGGGGTCATTTTAAAATCTCTGATCAAATAAAATAAAATAAAATAAAATCTCTGATCAGAAATATTTGACTAAACAGTCTATTCAATTCTATTTTGTCAAGAGTTCAAATAATTATTTTCAGCATGAACTAGTTAACTTTTCACATTTTCCAAATTTTATTTCCCTGAATATAAATGTTTGGATATTTGATTTGAGTCTTTGCTTGCAGAAACAGTTTTGGAAAAGTAGCAGACTTAAAAAGGAAATTGTCCCAAAATGTTGTATATCCTTCATCATTTGTTGCAAGAAGATTCTTATTATGGGCAGTTGTCTCAGTTTGAATATGTCCTTTATGAAATCTTTTCTGCCCTTCACTTTCCTCATCATTGTACCAGTCTATCATGAAGTGTAAATTTTCAAGGCCACTACATTTATATCTTCCCACTGGGATTCTTTGGAATGAAGCTTCTATGTGTGGCTTTGGCAAGAATCCCTGAGTGTCATGTAAATATATAGCTGAAAGATATCAAATGATATAAAAGTAATCATTTCACTAACTACTTTCACATGAATATACTTAAAATCTCTAATATACAAAAATAAAATCAATCAGGGAATGTCACCAAGATGGTTGTGTAGGAAACAGCCGGACTTCATTCCTTGCTGGAGACATGAGATAACATACAATATATGGCCACACAAGACTTGTGGGACTCTGTAAGCCAGCAAAGGTCATAAAAACCCATCTAAGGTGAAATCAAGAAGAGCCACATTGAAGAGGGAAAGGGAATTTTGTATATATACCTGTAAGATTTGTTTCTTCTCCCTGTCACAGCATGAAACACTTGTAAAAAAAAAACTTTCAATTCCTCCTTTCTTCCATAAGACACAAGGAGAATAGTGGACTATATATCCAATGTGGTGATTTTTTGTGAAGCTTCATAAGCATATTTCATTTTGCATGGCAGATGATACTTGGGAGAATGGTAGTATACCATGGATGCACTGGTGGTGGTCATGAATGAAAAAGCTGAATGCTGTGATAGCACCAGAGAGACTATAGTACTAGAGATGGACATCAGGGAGAGAAAGATATAATGGGCACTTAAAACCAGAGAAAATTAGGGTGCCTGGCTGGGTCAGTAAGTAGAACATGTGATTCTGAATCTTGAGGTTGTGGGTTTGAGGCCCATGTTGGGTATAGAGATTACTTAAAAATAAAATCTTAAAAAAAAAAACAACAGAAAAAAATTTTTTAAATGTTTTACTTATTTATTCATGAGAGACACAGAGAGAGAGAAAGAGGCATAGACACAGGCAGAGGGAGAAGTAGGCTCCTTGCAGGGAGCCTACTGCGGGACTCGATCCTGGAACCCATGATCACACTTGAGCTGAAGGCAGACAGTCAACTGCTGAGCCACCCAGGCATCCTGAAAAAATAGATAATTAAACAAAATATGAAAACTATGCTGGATCAAGATGAAAATATCAATGAGACAGAAAGTATAGTCAAGAAACACAGAAAAGGAGAGTAAAACAGTACAATAACTGAATGTCAACATTTACTTGAAGAATTAAGAAGGACTTCATGAAGCAAAATAAAAAAAACTAGAAAACTTGAAGACCATTCATTTAAAATTATTGGGTTGGAGGGAGCAAGAAAAAATGTGGACATGGGCTTATTTCTGAGAGGCTCAAGGGACATCTCAAGCAGACCAGTATACCCATCAAGGGGACCCTACAAAGTACAGAGAAAGAGAAGAGGGCAGAGTGCTTATTTGAGAAATTAATGGCTTAAATGGATCTCATCTGAGGAAAATAAAACATACCTAATAACAAGAAACTGATTGAATTCCAAATAAAATAAATCAGAAGACATCCACATAGATACAAATTATGATCAACCATCAAGCATCACAAACAAAAGAGAATATTGAAAGGAAAAGGAATAAAGCAACGTGTCACATATAGGAGAGCTTCTACAGTATTAGCACTAGATTTCTTAGTAGCAAACTTGTGTAAAAATGAACAGCGCAGGGGTGCATGGGTGGCTCAGTTGGTTAAGCATTTGCCTTCTAGAGCTCAAGTCATGATCTGGGAGTCCTGGGATCAAGCCTCACATCCATCGTAGGTCGGGTTCCCTGCTCAGTGGGGAATCTGCTTCTCCCTCTCCCTCTGCCCCCCCATTCATGCTCTCTAATAATTAAAATCTTAAAAAATTAAATTAAAAAATATATATAATAGTGCAAAATATAATAGTCATGAATCAAGAAAAATTATCAGCCAAGAATACTATACCTGTCAAAACTGTCAACTTGAAGAATAAAAAATTTCCCAGAAAACCATTTGGTAAATTTCATCATCATTAGACATTCACTACAAGAAACGCTAAGAGGGACACCTGGGTGGCTCAAGTGGTTGAGTGTCTGCCTTCAGCTCAGGGCATGATCCTGGGGTCCTGGGATTGAGTGCTGCATTGGGCTCCCCATGGGGAGCCTGCTTCTCCCTCTACCTCTGCCTCTCTCTTGGTGTCTCTCATGAATAAATAAATAAATAAATAAATAAATAAATAAATAATCTTAAAAAAAAGAAATTCTGTAACACTCTTCAGTACATTAAATATATGCACAATATAAAATTCTGTAGTATTGTCATATGGTAACACAAATCACATTTGGATATATCAAAGAATCAGAAGAGCCATGTGAAACCCCAAATTAGCAGATGGAAGGAAATTTTAACATAAAACAGGAATCAAACAAATAAGATATAATAAAAATAGCAAAATATGAACAAAAAGAAGAGTTGGTTTCCTGAAAAGATTGACAAAGTTGACAAAACCCTGAAATATCAAGTAATATTCAACTAAAATCACAAGCAAAAGTAGGCACATTATAACTCATGCCAAAGAAATAAAAAATAATCATAAGAAGCGATAATGAACAATTATATACCAACAAATAGATACCAAAAAACATGTGTATGTATATCAAAGAAATATCAAACTTCCTGGACTCTATCATGATGAAATAAAAAAAGTCACAACATATGTACAATAATGCATCTCAATTTTTTAGATTAAAAGTCTCCTAAAGACTGAAAATCAAAAAGAGAAAACATGTGATGTCTGTCTCCAGTGTTCCTGGAATTTCTGCACCAAACTCCAATATGCCCAGCATTCCCCTCACACAATTTGTACATGAGGCATAAACAGAACTTAGAAACAGATTCACAGGGGCACCTGGGTGGCTCAGTGGTTGAGCATCTGCCTTTGGTTCAGGTCATGGTCCTGGAGTCCTGGGATCAAGTTCCACATCAGGCTCCCCACGGGGAGCCTACTTCTCCCTCTGGCCTATGTCTCTGCCTCTCTGTGAGTAAAGAAAGATGGAAGGAAGGAAAAAAGGAAGGAAGGAAGGAAGAAAGGAAGGAAGGAAGGAAGGAAGGAAGGAAGGAAGGAAGGGAGGAAGGAAGGAAGGAAAGAAAAGAAAGAAAGGAAAGAAAGAAGAGAGAGAAAGAAAGAGGAAAGAGAAGAAAAGAGAAAAAGAGAAGAGAAGAAAAGAAAAAAGGAAAAGAAAAGAAGAGAAGAGAAAAGAAAAGAAAGAAACAGCTTCACATACAGATCCTCAGAAATAAGCACAGATTTCCCTGGGGCCTCAAAAGCAAGAGAAAAGCATTTAGATCTCTGTGGCCCACAGAGACCAAGGGGAGGCCATTTGCCCTCATTGTGGATATGGTGGACCATTTGCTGGACCTGAAGAAGGATCCTTATAGGAGCAGGATAATGTTGGATAGCAGATGTCCCTCAGTGACAACAACAACAACAAAAATAAACCTAGGCTTCTCAAATTTACTTCCATTCAAAGAGAGCAAATCACATTTAAATGTCTGGCTTTCCCCTTGATCTTTGGACTCCACCTCTATTATCTGCTTCATTCATTCCCACCTACCTGGGTGTGCCGCTATTTTCTCCTTTCTCTTCACATCCCATGACTCCTTTTGCTACAAAAATGAGACCAGGTCTGGCTGTGACACAACAAGACCTGCTTATTCAAAAAACAAAACAAAAAAAAAGAATACTGCTGGAGATTCTAATTTTCTATCCAGTCTTGTAGTCAGTAGAGAAAAGAGGATGTTGTAGTATTCTAGAAAATGATTTGCAGAAAATGATTTGCAGGGTAGCCCAGGTGGCTCAGTGGTTTAGCGCTGCCTTCAGCCCAGGGCCTGATCCTGGAGACCACAGATCAAGTCCCACATCAGGCTCCCTGCATGGAGCCTGCTTCTCCCTCTGCCTGTGTCTCTGCCTCTCTTTCTCCCTGTGTCTCTCATGAATAAATAAATAAAATCTTAAAAAAAAGAAAAGAAAAGAAAATGATTTCCAAACATAGTTGCACAATAGTTCCATTAGAATACAAACGACAGATTTCCAATCTTCATATCTTAAGCTCTACTTCCAACTATTATGATTGAAATTAGTATTCAAGATGTGGACAGTACCATTTTATGTCACTCAACGTATAAAATTGCCACTCATATGCAGTATATGATGATGTTACCTTAAGGAAGAGGAAGCCAAAGCTGAAAAGGACACATCATGAAGATTTTTCTGTACATCAACAAACCCCTACTTATTTCCCTTACTTCAGGGATCTGAATTCCACTCATGCAAAAAAGAATCATCTAAGAGACATTCTTTAAGGAAGGAAAAAAACCCCAAGTGTGGATTTGGAACGTGCCCCCTGAAGTTAATGAGGCTAAAGCTGTCACCAGTAAGACCCTGACTGACCCTCCTTCTTCTTCAAGGAATGTTAACCTTATCTTTTGGATGCAAATAACAAAAGCTCTGGCCAGCATAGTGCAGTTTGAGCTTCCAGGATAGATTTGCACCTAAGACATGGACCATGAAGTGTCAGACACTTACCTGTACCTCATTATAATGCTAAAATCTTCAGCCAAGAAAAAGTACAGGTTTCATTAATACAATACAGGATACATGTTTAGTCTTGTTTCCTAGGCACTTATGCCTACCTTATACCCATCTCTAAATATTTTTAATATATTTTTTAAGATTTTATTTATTCATGAGAGACATAGAGACAGAGGCAGAGACATAGAGGGGGAAGCAGGCTCCCCGTGGGGAGCCCAATATGGAACTCCATTCCAGGACCCCAGGATAATGACCTGAGCTGAAGGCAGACGCTCAACCACTGAGCCATCCAGATGCCCCTACCCATCTCTAATATGATGACAAAACTCCCCTTTCAGATATTCATTCTAAACCTAAATAAGGGGATCCCTGGGTGGCGCAGCGGTTTGGCGCCTGCCTTTGGCCCAGGGCGCGATCCTGGAGACCCCGGATCGAATCCCACATCGGGCTCCCGGTGCATGGAGCCTGCTTCTCCCTCTGCCTGTGTCTCTGCCTCTCTCTCTCTCTGTGACTATCATAAATAAATAAAAAATTAAAAAAAAAAGTTTAAAAAAAAAATAAAATAAACCTAAATAAAAGGAAGTCACTCACCATGTTCTTAGAGTCACAGCTTTGGGAGTTATTCCCCTGATGTCCTTATTACAAATAAAGTTACCTTTAAGTGAGAATTCCACTTCATGTAGCCACTACCTATAACTCACCATGGAGTGAACTCATGTTAGTTCAGTTATAGGACCCAATCCTCACCCAAGAGGAGGTGTCCATAGTTCTGTAACATCACATCTCTGTACAGTTCTTGCTGAGTGTGGTTCAGGCATCCCCACTCCTCCTGAGAGAATTCTATGGCCACATCCTTGAATGTCAGCAGTCCCCGCAATAAATACAAAGTGGCCACTGTAGTGTTCATAATTTTACCTAAGGTGAAAAGAAGCAGTTAGGACAAATGGTTCTGGCTGAAGCGAGTTTCCTACTTTATTCAATAAGATACTTTTTAACACAGTACTTATGCTTCTATTTATTCTCTAAATCTGAAGTAACAAGGTGGCATATGATCTACAGAATCATTATAAATACTCTGTATTTCTCCAAGATAAATTGGAAACTGAAGGTTTCAATAGAAGCATACACATGTTTGAGTATTATATTCATATCATACAGTATAAGGTGTGTATATTTTTTAGATGGAAAGTTTGGGTTAGAAATGTATCTTTTTCACATTAGAATTTCACAACAGCGATTTGGAGATCTTGTCAAAATGCAGACTGATTCAGGAATTAGGGTGGGAACTGAGTAGCATATCTAACAAGGTATTTGTATAAGGATGAAAGGATATGCTTTTGAATAACCAAGAGGTAGGACTCCAAGGAAAAGAATTTGCAGAGTATAGGAAATCAATGGTTTTTACAGGTTCTACTCTAAAAGCAAGAAAGGCAACAATACTTTCTGAGCACTAGTATTTACTAGATTCTAACAGTTTTCATAGATTAACACACACATAAAATAAAAAACAACACAGAAACATAATCTGGGAATCAAACATATTATTCTTCCTCTTTTTTGAAAATATTTTGTCACACATCCAGTAAATGTAAGAAACTGGATTTTAACCGAGTTTATCTAGCCTAGAATTTATCTAATAAGACACATTAGTCAATATACAGAGACTATCATAAAGTTATGCTCATAGCAGTTTTCAAAAATGAGAATAGGATGGAAACATGACAGTATCCACACAAAAGTGATCAACCGTTTGGATTTTATGCATATACCTAAACTTCAAAAAAGTACTACAAAAGTAAAAAATAATACATAATAAAATAAATAAAAAGTACTACATACACATTAAGAGTGATAAATTAGAAAATTGTCTTTGGGGATGCCTGGGTGTCTCAGCAGTTTAGCGCCGCCTTTGGCCCAGGGTGTGATCCTGGAGGCCCAGGATGGAGTCCCATGACAGGCTCCCTGCATGGAGCCTGCTTCTCCCTCTGCCTGTGTCTCTGCCTCTCTCTCTCTCTCTCTGTCTGTCTCTCATGAATAAATAAATAAAATCTTTTTTAAAAATCGTCTTTATGACTTAAACATTCTCAATGGCTTAAAACTTATAAATCTATTTGTGGATGATTGTTTTTGTCATTTGATCATTCTAGGGATATACACACAAAATGCTGTAAAGAAAATAGCTATTATTTCTGAGTCTTGTATTTCATCGAAATTTTTGATGAATCATCACTTGTACCATAGTGTATTTTAGGATTGTAAGACACTTCAACATGTTAACTATGTAATTCTTGTTTTATTTTTCTGAAAATGCAAAGGAGTAAACAAAAGAATGTGTCTACGACATGTGTGAAATACAAAGAACTTATAAGTTGGGGGTCTCACTGACTTAGAACCACCACTCCCAGAAGTCAGTATCTCCAGTATACAGAAGAGAGCGCCTTCATTTTCCAGTGGAAACTACATGCAAAGAGAAATTCAGGAGAAAGGAAGTTTCCAGTTTGAATGTAAAGGCTTCTGCACATCTTTCAGTAAATCCATCGAATCCTTATGGATAAGAGAAATGTTACTATACAGAAGGAATCTGACAGAGAGCACAAAGTAAAAAAAAATAGCATCAGCTGTAATGAAGCAATTTTTTTTAAATTTTTTTGTTTTATTTATTTATGATAGGCACACAGTGAGAGAAAGAGAGAGGCAGAGACACAGGCAGAGGGAGAAGCAGGCTCCATGCACCGGGAGCCCAACGTGGATTCGATCCCGGGTCTCCAGGATCGCGCCCTGGGCCAAAGGCAGGCGCTAAACCACTGCGCCACCCAGGGATCCCAATGAAGCAAATTGTTATCAGTGCCTGAGGTGAGCTGAAGGACACATTATCACTGCTGTGTTCTTGTTGTCACCCAGACGCAAATCTAATTAAGAAAAAACAGTGGATTTATAGAAATTTCAAACCCCATATAGCATCCATATCCCCCTAATGTTAAGTGCCTTTTATTTTATTTATTCATGAGACAGAGAGAGAGAGAGAGAGAGAAAGGCAGAGACACAGGCAGAGGGAGAAGCAGGCTCCAAGTGGGGAGCCTGATGTGGGACTCGATCCTAGGTCTCCAGGATCACACTCTGGGCTGAACGTGGTGCTAAACTGCTGAGCCACCTGGGCTGCCCTTAAGTGCCTTTTAAATAGAGCATCTTTTTTTTTTTTCTTTTTGCATTCCTGAGAGCAAGGCTATGATTATTTTTCTAGACCTTTCTTAGTTATTCTGGGCTACATATCCATTTTGTTTATTTGTGCATTTTCTTAATCCCAGGGTACTACTGATAAAGCCTTCAGATGGGACCTAAATATGAACTATTCTCCTTGACTGATATCCCAGAATCTACACCCATCCACTAAAGGAATCCGGGATTCAATGCCTTCTCCTGTGAATTCGTCAAAAAGAGAACATTTCTCAAAATTTCAGGACGGTAATTCAAAGTGACAATTGTTCATGCCTATTTGAAAGCTAGGTTGGAGAGAATGGAGAGAAGGCTCCGGAATATAGCAAAGAAGTATTCTAAAGAGCTAACCTTCAGTATCATTTTTAAAAATATATTTATTTGAGAGAGTGCGTGTGAACATGCACGGGTGGAGGGAGAGGGAGAAGCAGACTCCCCACTAAGCAGGGAGCCCAACTTAGGGCTCCATCCCAGGACTCTGAGATCATGACCTGAGCCCAAGGCAGATGCTTAACTGACAGAGCTACCAGGCGTCCCTAGTATTATTTCTTAAAAGATTTTTAGGAGTAGGTGAAAATACTCATGATAGGACCATCAGAACTAGAGAAGTAGGGATCCCTGGGTGGCGCAGTGGTTTGACGCCTGCCTTTGGCCCACGGTGCGATCCTGGAGACCCGGGATCGAGTCCCACGTCGGGCTCCCGGTGCATGGAGCCTGCTTCTCCCTCTGCCTCTCTCTCTCTCTCTCTCTCTGTGTGACTATCATAAATAAATAAAATTAAAAAAAAAAAAAAAGAACTAGAGAAGTAAACCTTCGCAACTTTTAAGTGCATGGAATTTCAGGAGGAAAAGATGACACAGCCTCTAACCAAGGATGCAAGTCTTACTCGAGAACTGGTGTTTCATCCTCTTCCTCCTTGTGCTCTAGATTTCCTTCTCAGGAGATACTTGTGGAGAAATCACAGATGAATCATAAGCATTTACCTTTAACAAAGACTCTCTTCGCCTGTTACCTACCCCTCTACAGGCAGGATGCTGAAATACAAAAAAAGGTCCTCCTTCCTACTCTTGTGTGTGTCAGGAGCTATTTAAAAACTATAAGCTTGGGGATCCCTGGATGGTGCAGTGGTTTGGCGCCTGCCTTTGGCCCAGGGCGCAATCCTGGAGACCCGGGATCGAGTCCCACGTCGGGCTCCCGGTGCATGGAGCCTGCTCATGTCTCTGCCTCTCTCTCTCTCTCTCTGTGTGACTACCATAAAAAACAAAAAAACAACAACAAAAAAAAAGTATGAGCTCCTGCAAGAATATCAATCCTTCAGTTTTTCCTTCCCTGTTTTCGGGGAGCCTCCCCTCCAACAGACACCCATAGATTCTACTATAGCATAGGAAATCTGTGCTGGGGGGACCTGAACCTTCCAGACTCACATGTGTGTGTGTGGAGGGGGAGGGGGCACTGTTAGCTCCCATTGGACCACAGCCAGAACTCAACGAACTCAACTCCAATAAGTTACTGAGGAGCCCCCACGCTTTACCATGGCCTCAATTAGAATCACCTGGAGCACTTAATTTAAAAAAATACCACTATTTTTCCCACTGAGACCTATTGATGGAACCTGTGATGGAGGGCACCAGTGATAAAACTTGAAACTTCTCATGTTATTCTAATGGACAGCCTGGGCTCTGAACCACTTAATTAAGGCTTCTGGAGGGTTAATGTGCATGGAAACTATTACATGTTCCAGATCTCCCCTGAAGAAATTGTGATGCTTCAGGTTTTTTTTTTTTTAAATTTATTTATGACAGTCACACAGAGAGAGAGAGAGAGAGGCAGAGGGAGAAGCAGGCTCCATGCACCGAGAGCCCGACGTGGGATTCGATCCCAGGCCTCCAGGATCGCGCCCTGGGCCAAAGGCAGGCGCTAAACCGCCGCGCCACCCAGGGATCCCCTGATGCTTCAGGTTTGAAGTGGGGCCCATGAATTGGCAACATAAAAGTTCCCAACTAGTCCTGATTTAGTACCACATGGACCCAGTATCCCTAAGCTAGCAAAAAAGAACACAGCACACCTAAACTGCATATACCCCCTGTCTTATCTCAACGTAAATTCTCCTGGTTCCCAGTGAAGACCACCAATCACCATCATGAAACATTACATTCTTTGCTAACAATATGAAGTTAATAAAAGGGTAAAGAGGGTAATAATGTCTTGCTACTCAAACTCAAGTTCAGCTGCTCCACACTTAAGAGACAACACTCAAGAGACAAGTGTTGGTAATGCTAACCTTAAAAATAGGCTCTGCTGGGGCACCTGGGTGGCTCAGCAGTTGAGCATCTATCTGCCTTTGGCTCAGGTCATGATCCTGGGGTCCTGGGATCAAGTCCCACACAGGGAGCCTGCTTATCCCTCTGCCTATATCTCTGTTTCTTTCTTTCTTTCTTTCTTTCTTTCTTTCTTTCTTTCTTTCTTTCTTTCTTTCTTTCTTTCTTTCTTTCTTTCTTTCTTTCCTTTCTTTTTTTTTTTTTTAGGTTTTATTTATTTATTCATGAGAGACACAGAAAGAGAGAGAGAGAGGCAGAGACACAGGCAGAGGGAGAAGCAGGCCCCATGCAGGGAGCCTGATGTGGGACTCAATCCCAGGACTCCAGGATCACGTCCTGGGCCAAAGGCAGACACTAAACTGCTGAGCCACCCAGAGATCCCTATGTTTCTGTTTCTCATGAATAAAAAAAATCTTAAAAAAAAATAGGCCTGCTATTTTATCAGCAAAATATAGGTTTATTCAGGAGTAAAAAAGAATCACAATCCAGAAAAAACAACTTGCAGGAAAACTTTCGGGACACCTGGCGAACAAAGGGCAATTTATTTTAAAAAGGATAAAAAGTGTATGTTAGGAAGTTGTGAGGAACTACAAGTCCTTTGGAGTAACTTGGGAGTTCGAAGTGTGGGAGCTTCTCATTGAATCTTTTGCCTGGGGTAATGGGAACATTGTCTCTGGCTGAAGTAGCACAGTAGTATCCAGGTGAAAGGTTTAGTCCATGTAAGGCCAAGTCCATCTCTTATTTTTAAGATTTTTTAAAAGAGATTTTATTTATTTGAGGGAGAAAGAGCACAAGTGGGGTGAGAAGAGGGAGAAGCAGACTCCCCACTGAGCAGAGAGCTGAATCCTGGGCTCAATCCCAGGATCCTGAGATCCTAACCTGAGCCGAAGGCAGATGCTTAACTGAACACCTAGGTGCCACTTTTTAAAAGATTTTATTTTAAGCAATCTCTACACCAAATGTGGAGCTCAAATTTACAACCCCGAGATGAAGAGTCACATACTAGAGTGAGCCAGTCAGGCTCCCCAAGTCTCTTATTAATAGGTCTTCAACTGACTATGACTGGGAAGGTGTCAAAACCTTCTGATTGCATTTTAGTGAGATTTCTCATTACTAAGTATTACATTCCACCCTTCTGATCAACATTTTTTTGAAAGTATCACTGATCAACAGTCAAGTTCTTTATATTTGTTTTTGTCTCTACATGCCAAGAGGGACTGGGCCTGTTTGTCATGCCTCATGTCAGAGGGAAGGTGCATAGCAATTTGAAACCACTTGAGCTACATTTGAGTGACAGGGAGGGTTAGAAGGGAAAAATTCAAAAAAATAAAAATAAAATAAAAATAAAAAAGAAAGGAAAAACTCTCAGGTACTTCTCATAGAAGTTTATATCTTCTCAAGATTGTGAATGTTGAGGGTCATCTGGGTGGCTCAGTTGATTAAGTGTTTGCTTTAAGCTCAGGTCATGATCCCAGGGTCCTGGGATTCAGCAACATATCAGGTTCCCTGTCAGTGGGGAGTCTGCTTCTCCCTCCCCCTGCTGTTGTGTTCTCACTCTCTCTCTCACTCTCAAAAAATAAATAAAATCTTAAGGAAAAAAAAAAGATTGTGAGTTGTTGGGCCAGCATCATCTTATTGGACATATCCTTTCTGCAAAAAATTGACAGACGAGTACAAATTAAAAGTGATAGGAGAATTCCAAACTGTAAGTTGGTTCTTTTTTTTTTTTTTTTTTTAAGATTTTATTTCTTTATTCATGAGAGACACAGAGAGGCAAAGACATAGGCAGAGGCAGAAGCAGGCTTGCTGAGGGGAGCCCAGTTTAGGGCTCAATTCAATGACCCCTGGATCAGGACCTGAGCCAAAGACAGATGCTCAACCACTGAGCCACTGAGGTACCCTGTATGTTGGTTCTAAACCAAGACCCTAAGTCTGAAAGTAGCCAACTGAAAGAATTCATTGGCACTTACCTGGATTTAGGGAAGAAATGTTTCTCTCTGTGAAGGCAAAACCAATGTCTCCTGGAATTCATCTCTTAAATTGACTGTGAAGCAAAATTGTGTAATACTATGGCAGGGCATTGAATGAAGTAACCTAGCATATTTTGGAACATAACATACATGTGTAAACATGAAGCAATAGTTAATGAAATTTTTGCAGGAAGAGCAAATCTTCAAAGATATTTTAAAATTGTATTGTTATCTCAAAACAACTGTTAAGAACCATATGTATACAGATCTCTGGGTGGCTCAGTGGTTTAGCACTTGCCTTCCGTCCAATGCATGATCCCGGAGACCCAGGATCGAGTCCCACATTGGGCTTCCTGCATGGAGCCTGCTTCTCCCTCTGCCTGTGTCTCTGCCTCTCTCTCTCTCTCTCTCTCTCTCTCTCTCTGTGTGTGTGTGTGTCTCTCATGAATAAATAAATAAAATCTTAAAAAATATATTTCTTACATGAAAGGCTACTAACTCTGGGAAACGAACTAGGGGTGGTGGAAGGGGAGGTTGGTGGGGGATGGGGGTGACTGGGTGACAGGCACTGAGGTGGGCACTTGACAGGATGAGCAGTGGGTGTTATTCTATATGTTGGCAAATTGAACACCAATAAAAAATAAATTTATAAAAAAATATATATTTCTTTAAAGAAAAAAGAACCTTATGTATTATCCATAATGCTCTAAAAGTTTTAAATTCAGAAACCATGCATTTGGGCAAAAACCCAGAGTTGGTAATGGTTTGGTAAAGAAAAACTTTGTGAAGTCTGTACCTTTTAAACTATCAGAAATGTGGACTGGATCATAATGTGATTATCTCTGAAAAGGTTGTAACTGTAAGATGTTTCCCACTTTTCCAAGAGATTGGGAAATACAGATAAAAGGCATTTTCTATCCACAAAAGAGATAGAAGGAGCAACAATAAGAAACAGTATACAGGCCTGGTCTGGAAATCATTGGAAAGCTATGTCTCCAAATGTTGTCTAAGTTCTGGAAAATCTTTACCGTCATATCACAAGATGGTGTGCAGGTCCAGTCAGGATTTAGTCCTTTTTACATGTGTCATGTGATCCAAGAGTCTATTTCTTGGAGTTTGATAGCAAAACATTGTTTTGTTTTTTTAAAGATTTTATTTGAGAGACCGAGCGAGCATGAGCAGGATGAGAAAGAGAAATGAGTTCCCTGCTGATCAGGGAGCCAGCCGTGGGCCTCAAGCTCAGGATGCTGGGATCATGACTGGAGCCAAAGGCAGATGCTCAATCGACTGAGCACCTAGGTCCCCAACAGCACAACATTGTTAAAGGGGACCCCATGACTATTCTTCAGTGGTCTTAACTAAAGGGCAGTGGCAGGAATGGTTCTTTGGCCAAGGGGATATGGCTACAGGGTCCAGTTGGTGGCTATAATACTCTATGGGGAAATGGTCCCCATGTTTTTGTGTGAGCACTCCAAGGGCATTCCTTTCCCTATCACATACAAAAAAAGAAGAAGGGATGTTGATTATTAGAGTGTTCAAGAGTAGGGGGACTTTTTCGAAATTTCTTTAAAGTCTCAAAGACTGTATCACAACTTCTTTTGAAACCCAGCCACGTGCCTAAGTACAACATAGGAGTACCATGCTGTACTGGACAGAGACAGGGTGAAGGCAGGGATCTGATGGAAGCCTTGGAAACAGAGAGGGAGATTGCTCCTCTATGAGGGCTTTCTGAACAGTGACAGGTGCAAGGTCCCCCCTGGGGAAGAGAGTGGGCCAATGCCATTTTTTCATCCCTCCCATCAGCAAGGACAGACTTCACACAGTGTACTGCCCTCTGCAGATGCCTTTTTAAAATAGGATAAGTGTGACAGCAGCCAGAGAAGCAACAGGCCCCTTCCCTAGAATACCAGCATAAAACTCCACATGCACCAGGTTTATGATCATAGAGTGGTGCAAAGCTTCGACACTAGTGGAAATAGGACTAGGCACAGGCTTTTCTAACACACAAAAGACAGACACTTAGACAAAATGCCAAGACAGAGGAATTCATTCCAACAGAAACAAGGGGGAATCCCTGGGTGGCTCAGCAGTTTGGCCCCTGTCTTCGATCTGGGGCGTGATCCTAGAGTCCTGGGATCGAGTCCCACATCAGGCCCCCTGCATGGAACCTGCTTCTCCCTCTGCCTGTGTCTCTGCCTCTCTCTCTCTCTATGTCTCTCATGAATAAATAAATAAAATCTTAAAAAACAACAACAACAAGGAAAAAAAAAAAGAACGAGGAAGAGGTCATGGCCAGAGAGCTAAGCAAAGTAGATATAAGTAATATGCCTGGACCAGATTTGAAAACAACAATAGTGGGGCACCTGGGTGGCTCAGGGGGTTAAGCATCTGCCTTTGGCTCAGGTAATGATCCCAGAGTCCTGGGATTGAGCCCAGCATCTGGCTCCTTGATCTGCTTCTCCCTTTCCTGCTGCCTCTCCTCCTGCACTTGTGCTCTTTCTGTCTCCCTCTCAAATAAATACATAAAATCTTAAAAAAAATTAAAACAAAAAACAACAATTGTGAAGATACTAGCTGGGCTTGAGAAAAGCACAGAAGAAACTAGAGACCCTGGGTAGCTCAGTGGTTGAGCATCTGCCTTTGGCTCAGGTCATGATCCCAGGATCCTGGGATCGAGTCCTGCATCAGGCTCCTTGTAGTGAGCCTGCTTCTCCCTCTGCCTATGTCTCTGCCTCTCTCACTCTCTATGTCTCTCATGAATAAATAAATAAAATCTTAAAAAAAGAAGATAAAATTATGGAAAATAATGAGGTTGAAAAGAAGAGGGAAATGAAAAATATTAGATCACGAATATAGACTTAGGGAACTCAGTACTCCATAAAACAATAACCTTTGTATCATAGGAGTCCCAGAAGAAGAAAAGAGGAAAAAGGGGTTGTCTTCAAAACTCCACACCCAGGTAAATGATAGGCAAATGTAATACCTCACATTGGGAGATATACATTCAAAGATATTTTAGTATCACTGCATTCTTTCAGGAGAAACTGTTTTATTACTGAATGGACTTTGACCTTATCTACTGGTATCATTAATACACATAATTGTATGGATAATTATGTAATAATTATAAAAATATTCATTGTATGGCTACAATTTATTATTACTAGAATAAATGATCTAATTCACAATTTTACCTACGACGTGACTGGCTTATAATTGTACATAACACTCTGTGAGGCATGAACATATAATGACTGACATGGAGAAAAACAGACTACATTTTTCTCACAAGATGAGGAAATTCTGTAATTCCTCCAGGATACAGAGAATGACCTGGATACAAGTGGTCATCACTCAAGAGAATAAGGGGACTGGGAGTTGGACAACATGCACTGATTAAGGCCACATTGTTCACTTCCCTCCCCATAGTGTAGTGAAAGAGAAAAAAAATACAATGAAGGCAGAGAGGGTATAAAAAGTTACAGGGATGCCTGGGTGGGTCAGCACCAGGTTGAGCATCTGCCTTTGGCTCAGGGCGTCCCAGAGTTCCGGGATTGAATCCTGAATCGGGCTTCCTGCATGGAGCCTGCCTCTCTGTCTCTCATGAATAAATAAATAATTTTTTTAAAAAAACAAACCAAAACAAACCCAGGGGATTCAGGGCACCTGGGTGGCTCAGTGGTTGAACATCTGCCTTCTGCTCAGGTCATGATCCTGACGTCCTGGGGTCGAGTCCCCGCATCCGGCTCCCTGCTCAGTGGGCACTCAGCCGGGAGTCTGCTTCTTCTCCTTTTCCCCTCTGCTTGTGATCTCTCTTTCTTACTCTCTCTCAAATAAATAAAGTCTTTAAAACAAAAAAAAAACCAGAAAAATCAGATTGGAAACATGAGAAATTTTGAAATTGTAGATTTCAAAAATGAAATCTATAATACTCACCAAAATCTAACGTCATTATACAGTATTTAATGTATGGTTCACAGTTATTAATGCTTTATTCTAATGATTGTAACGCTTATGATTTTTTTTAAAGATTTATTTATTTATTTATTCAGAGAGAGCGAAAGAGAGGCAGAGACACAGGCAGAGAGAGAAGCAGGCTCCATGCAGCGAGCCCGACGTGGGACTCGATCCCAGGTCTCCAGGATCACACCCCGGGCTGCAGGCTGTGCTAAACCGCTGCATCACCGGGGCAGCCCAACGCTTATGATTTTATGCTTTTGGACAAATATTTTTTACTGATGCCAGATAATAGAATACATATATAATTGTTTCTGCCCTGGTTTTGGCACAAAACTCCCCAAACTATAAACTATTATAAAATCCTTTTTTTTTTTTAAAGATTTTATTTATTCATGAGAGAGACAGAGACACAGGCAGAAGGAGAAGCAGACTCCCCACAAGGAGCCCGATGTGGGACTCTCTCCGGGGCTGCAGGATCACGCCCTGAGCCGAAGGCAGATGCTCAACTGCTGAGCCACCCAGGCGTCCCTATTATAAATTTCTAAGTGATAAGAGCACAAGGAACATCTCTTTTTCTAAGTGACTCTGGTGGGGGGCGTGTCTCTGGGGCGGGAGCTGGCCACCAGAAAGATGAAACCATGATCAGCAGCTTGGAATATTCAGCTTTATCTCCCTATCCGCCTTACTCCAGAGCAGGAGGAAGGGCTGTAAATGGAATTAATGACTGGTTATGCCTACATGAATAAGACTACATTAAATCTCAATAGTATGGAATCTGGAGAGCTTTCAGGCTGGTGAACACATCCACACAGGGAAGGTGGCATACCCTAATATCATGGGGACAAAAGCTTCTGAGTGTGAACCCTTCCCAAACCTCATGTATCTCTTCATCTGGCTGTTCATATATATCCTTTATCATATCATAAGCTGACAAACATAAATGTTTCCCTGAGTCTTCTGAGATTATCTAGCATATTAATTGAACCCAAGGAGGAGACTGGAACCTCCAATGTATACCCTAAAAGTATGTGAGGGTGTATATAGAGGGGGTAGTCTTATGGGACTGAGCCTTTATCTGTGGGACCTGACAATATCTCTGGGTAGACAGTGTTCAAAGGGAGTAAAATTGCAGGATATGCTGGTGGTGTTAGAGACCTGATGTTTGTTGTTGTGAAGAAAGAACCCCCCCCCCCATTTGTGACAAGTGTCAGAAGCAGTGTTCTGTTTATGTAGTAAGAGGGACAAAGAGGGCATAAACGCAGTAGGGAAGAACTGGATTTTTCCCTTCGTAGAAATGAAACAATAGGGTTTTTTCCTTTACAACTGACTGAAGGAGTTTAGTTAAAAAAAAAAGGTTTAGCAATAAAAAAAAAAAAGGTTTAGCAATCAAGTAAATATTGGTAGAATTAACATTTGGACCTGGGTACCTACAGCAACAAGAGGCATTCAAATTCCCTTCCAGAAAAAAACCTATTCTTGGATTCTCTCCTCTGATAATCAGTGCTTCATCCAAAAATCTTTTTTTAATTTTATTTTATTTATTCATGAGAGACACAGGCAGAGGGAGAAGCAGGCTCCACGCAGGGAGCCTGACATGAGACTCGATCCTGGGTCTCCAGGATTATACCCTGGGCCGAAGGCAGCGCTAAACTGCTGAGCCACCTGGGCTGCCCCATCCAAAAATCTTTACACAGAACAGCCTCCATGATCTGAGACTTGAGAGTATAAGGTCCAGGCCTGGACTCCCACATGTAGCCTGAAGTGATGATTGAAATTGAAGACCAGGTATGCTGGTCTACCTTCCAGGGTTTTTTTTTTTTTTCCTTCCCAGATTTAAACACATAAGTCCACACTATACATGAGCCCACTTTCACATCTGAAGAACCAAGACCACGTCCACCTAAAACAATTCATACTCATTTGTGTATCCGATGTATTTTTCATGGGCTAATATCTTCATTGAAGAGGACCAACCAACCATAAGGATGCTCCCAGACACTCATTTTCATTTAAAAAATATTTATTTATTCATGAGAGACACACATACACAGAGAGGTAGAGACATAGGCAGAGGGAGAAGCAGGCTCCATGCAGAGAGCCTGAGGTGGGTCTCGATCCTGGGACTCCAGGATCACACCCTGTGCTGAAGGCAGATGCCCAACCGCTGAGCCACCCAGGCGTCCCACATTCATTTTCAAAGCAGGTGCCCAAAACAGGCCCTACTGGCATCACCTGAGACTAGGAAACCGGGGAGACCAGCCCAGAACTATTGAAATGGTAACATGGGAAGAGGCCTAGAAATCTGAGACTTTTTACAGGTGCAACCAAGTGACTCTGATGCAAGATAAATTTGACAGCCTCTGCAGTAAATAAATCACAGACCATCCCTGAGTTATGCACACATAAGTCCTCTTAGAAACTGTGTTTATGGTGATCTTAATGATATAACACACAAAAAAAACATACATTGTCTTTATTCATAAATAAATCTTACCGTAACATGACCTTTCTTGGCTTTCATGACTTCCATGTCTCACTTTCCTCAATGCTCCAGCTTCCTGGAATCACTCACAAACATACTTGTCTTCACATTCTTTCATCTAAATAATCCATCATAAATGAATTGGATTTTATTTAAGTATTTCATGAAATAAGATATGAAAAACATATAGCCAAACATTAATATATGTTATAATTTATAATGGAGTTGGATATAGAATTCACACTATTAATCTGATTTTGATGATTTTTACTATGAGAACATAAATAATTGCAGACTTAAAAAGCTCTTCATGCCCACCTCTGAAGAATTAGCATTGCATTTGGTACCTGATAACGTGCTTTTTTTTTTCCTCTCTTAAGGATTTTACTTATTAATTCAAGAGAAGCAGAGACATAGGCAGAGGGAGAAGCAAGCTCCTTGTGGGGAGCCTAATGCGGGACTTGATCCCAGGATCCTGGGATCAGGACGTGAGCCAAAGGCAGATGCTCAACCACCGAGCTACCCAGGTGCCCCTGATAACATGCTTGTGAATCTGAGTAGGCACATGCTAAACTTCAGCATCTTTTCATAACGTCTAATTCTAGAGCAAGGCACAATGTCCTTTGTGTCAGATGCCTTGAAACCATTCAGGTAACACTGTCCATTTCCGACAAGCTCATGTGTCCACCTGTGTTACAGATATGCTGTTACTTAGAGAGTGGCGTATGACAGCATTCTGATCAGTGAGATGAAGAGAGAAGCTCCTGGAAGAGGTTGGCCTTCCCTGACTGGAAAAAAAGTGGTTCTAAAATTCCCCGAGTCCTATCAGATGTACACTTCCTCCTTGATGCGTGGAACATGGTTTGATGCCTGAAGGTGGAGCAAGCATCTTTGGCCATGAGAGCAAGTATTAGCACAATGTCTGCTGGTAGACATTACCAGAGGGAAGAAATGGAACAACTAGAATACACCATGGGGTGTATGAGCCATTTTATCAAACATGAGCATCTACCTACTCACTATTGTATACATAACACAAAATATACATCTTTTTTTTCTATAAATCACATCTGCCTTTTCGTGGTAAAGCTGAACACAAAATAACAGCTACCCCAAAATGTACCATTATACTTTACTTGTACCATTTTTTAAACGTGACCATAACTTGCTACCCAACTTCAGGGTATCAGTTGCCACAACTGATAGAAATCCTTTCACAGTCCCCACAGGATGGGTAAAAATGCAGCTGTGGGCTCTGAATGAACATAGGGACATCTAGCCTAAAAAGTAGGTGAACTGTTTGAGGCAGAAATGCTCACTGCCTGTCCTTGGTGAACTGCCCTCCAACTAATCAGGGTTATGCAGACTTCTAAGAATAACACTCTTCGTGGGGTTCAAGCAGAACTGAGTTTCCTGCCACCTGTGGATCAGCTTCACTGGAACATCATCCAATGTTGGGGTTATATACCTAAGATTCTAGTGCTTTGTAGATGTACAGCACACACTTTACTGATCCTGCCACTGCTCAGAAGGCCTCTTCATTTCCAACATCTACTCTGCCATGTGACTTTTGAAAGCTATGCCCACAATGTTTGCATCTTCCAGGAAGCCCTCTCCATCCCTGCCATGGATTTTGGATTGAAAAGTAATCTTGGTCATCCAACAGCATCTGTCCTCAGTACTACAACACACTTATGAAGATCTGACTTCTCTGAAGCCCACCACATTTCCCAAGTCTCCATCTCTGTCATATTTGTTCATCCCCAAGTGGCTTAAGCTCTTGTAGTGACTACAAGAGACTCCCTGCCATTTCTTTCTCCACATGTCAAGAGTTTTCTGTATTTGCTTTCAGTAGGTCTTGTATCTTTTTCTAAGGATACCATCATCATGTTTTATCTGCCTCTGTAACTCTCTCATTGTCAAGAGCCTGAATGAAGCCTGTGGTCCACTGGCCCCTGAATATGGCCTCCAATGATCTGCTTAGAGATAATTTCTCATTGCTTAAAAAAAATTCCAAATTTCTCATGAAAACCTACAAGGATCCGAGTGATTGATGTGGGAGTGGGGCAGCTCTGACACATATTTTGCTGGGAATGCAGAGGAGACATAGAATTGAAGATGATTTGGAATGAAAACAAATAGAATTTGCCTCCCTAAGTTCAAACACAGTAGTACAGTCTGAGACAGGTGTCCTGTCTCCACATGCAGAATTCATGCCAGTATTCAGTCTAGATATTTTTCATTTCTTACATGGGGCAGTAATTTTACTTTTTAGAAAAAGATTTTATACATTTTTCATGAGACACACACAGAGACAGAGGCAGAGATACAGGCAGAGGAAGAAGCAGGCTCCACGCAGGGAGCCCAACGTGGGACTTGATCCCGGGTCTCCAGGATCACACCCTAGGCTGAAGGTGGTGCTAAGCCGCTGAGCCACCAGGGCTGCCTAAAGTAATTCTTTTTTAAAAAATTATTTATTTATTTGAGAGAAGAGAAAGAGTGCATGAGTGAGGGGAGCGGCAGAAGGAACAGGAGGAGGAGGAGACTCCCCATTGAGCATGGAACTGGACACTGGGCTCAATCCCAGGACCCTGAGATTATGACCTGAGCCAACTGACCTTAACCAACTGAGCCACCCAGGCACCCCCAAAGAAAGTAATTCTAAGGAAGCAGTTGTTGGAGTGAAAAGGCAACCTGAAAAATGCAAGGAAATTTTTTTGTAGACTTCTAGAGCACATGGATTTAACATCTAGAATAGAGAAAGAACTTTTACAATGACAACTAGAATGATTAAGAACTGGACAGTTTTCAATGGTCACAATGCAAGGAAGATATACCAACGGACAAGGCATATTAAAGATGTTCAAGACCACTATTCATTAGAGAAATACACATCAAGGCACCTGGGTGGCTCAGTCGGTTAAGTGCATGTCTTTGGCTCAGGTCCTGATCCTGGGGTCCTGGAATCAAGCCCAGGATGGAGCCCAGGATTGGGGTCCCTGCTCAGTGGGGAGTCTGCTTCTCTCTCTGCCCCTCTCCCAACTCATGCTCCTGTGGGAGATCTCTCTCAAATATATAAATAACATATTAAAAAATACATATCAAATGGTGAGTTATCATCTCACTCTTGTACAGATCTCACTACTAAACAAGAACAAAAAACCTACATGTTAGAAAGGATGAGAAGAGATTGGAACCCTTTTGTACTGCTGGAGGAAATGCAAATGGAGCAATCACTATGGAAAATGGGGTGGAGGTTCCTCAAAAATTTTTTTTAAAGATTTTTATTTACTTGGGAAAGAGAGTGTGTGTGCCTGCCTGTTAGGGGAGGGGCAGAGGAAGAGGGAGAAGCAGACTTCCCACTGAACAGGGACATCCCACTGGGCTGAATCCAAGGACCCTAAGATCAAGAATTGAGTTGAAGGCAGATGTTTAACTGACTGAGCCACCCAGCTGCCCCAAGGTAGTATTTATACAAACAAATAAACACATAATTTTATTGGCAATTGACATATGGTTGATTCTCATTTCAATTAAGCCCTACATGGTCTGCAAAGTCCTGAATTGAACATTGTTATCCAAAACTATAAAACACAGATAAAAAACAAAGGCACAATTCAGTAATGCTGTAAAACCTATCATTAAAAATGAAACTTATTGAACTGCAAAACAATATGAGATGCTTTAACTGTGATAATTCTGGATAAAACACAGATATTCTATTATAAAAGGATTCTTCCATATAACAATAATTTTAAAAGGAGTCTGCACTCAAGACAAGCAAGCATTTGAAGCACTATCATGGGTTATGTGGCATAAGTAGCTCCAGAAAATTCATTACAGTGAATCAGAAAATGTGCGAATACAAATTTTATGGACGAGGATTTCAATGACATCAGATAATTTGTTATTAAGAGGTATTCCATCTCTGACACAGAATGCCAAGGCTCAATTCATCCTTTAGAAGCAATAACAAACATTTCTGAAGAAAGACCATGATTGTTTTAAAATTTGCTAAGCATCACAACTATAAAAAATAAACATTTGTGTATTAATTATACCACAATTCAGACACATTTTGAGAAAATTATTTCAGGAAGTGCTTCCCAAATCACATTTTAAGATGTGGAATCTTACTTGACCTTTGCACCTCACCTGTATCACCTGCTTTATCGATTCCCACCTACCTGAATGTAAGGCTTCTTTCTCTTCACATCCCAGGGCTCCTTCTTGACTCCAAAGAAGTGACCATGTCTGGCTTAGATATAGCAAAACTCATTTATTTAAAAAATGAGAATATGAATTTTGTTGGATTCTTTCATTTTTAATCTAGTATTGTCCTCAGTAGAGAAGAGAGGACATTGTAGAATTCAAGAAAATGGTTTCCCCAAATACTGTTATTTGATGAGTTTGAATGGAATGATTTTATGGCAATTATAGGTTTACTAAAATATGAAGAATGGTAACAACAATCTTTCTTAGCATTTACTACTCACTAGATAGCATTATAACAATTTTTATAAGTTAGTTCAAACAAAAAAAAAACAAAATAATTTAAGCGACCAAAAATTTTTTTTTCTCTTTTAGGAGATTATTTTGACAAACACAAATGGAAGAAACTAGGTTTTAACCAAGGTTATCTGACCTATATTTTATGTAACATAACACACAGGTCTACATATAGACTACCTTAAAGCAAAGTTCTGTAGGGACTAAGGGTACACTGCCCCAAGGTGGGACACTTTGGCATGAATTTCATTTGGGATAAAGGCAATTGATACCCTGTAGTCCCAAGAGAAACAAATTCACTTCCTGTAACTATGTAGAGGAATCTAAATTGGGGGTCCTTAGAATATGTGAGATTACCAGAAACATATTTTATCTGGGTGACCAGATGTGTGACAGGGCAAATATCTAATTACCAAACATCTGCTCTTATTCCTTTTTAAAAAAATAATCAGCAGGGGCAGGAGCAGAAGACAGGGAATCCCAAGCAGCCGCCAGTTGAGCTCAGAGTTCAACATGGGGTGCAATCTCATGATCCAAGTTCATGACCTGAGCCGAAATCAAGAGTCACTCAAATGACTGAGCCACCCAGGTGCCCTTGCTCTTATTTCCTTGTGACGTGCATTTCTCTACGTGAAAGTTCCAGACTCTCTTCCATACTTCAGGATGTCATAAACACCTCATTTTGCCTGAATGTCTTTGGGGTTTCCAGGTCTATGAGGATTCCTTCTATCTAGGATATTTAAGATCCAAGGACCCCAGGATCATGACCTGAGCCAAAGGCAGATGCTCAACCACTGAGCCACCCAGGTGCCCTACTTAGGATATTTAATACGATCTTCTCCAGTTGTCTAATTTCAATTGGATCCTTAGTCCAGCTAGAAGGACCTAAAGGGGACAGAAATGAATGCTTCCTGATAGGATCAGCACAAAATTGATCTAATGAAGCTAGTATTGATCCTATCAGTTCAGATGAAAGAATGCAAACTACAGGTCATATGGCCCCAGATACAGTTTTAACCAGCCAAGGAATGTGTTGCCTAGGCTCAAGACATAGGAATGTAGCCCCACTAGCTTATAAGTAGTTAATCAGCACTATCCTACAGATATAATTACCAGATGTAAACCTCTAATATAAAACCTATAACATAAAGAAAGGTACTTTTCTTATTCATAGTCTTTTGAGATGGGATACAACTCTGAGGGGGTACCAGGTGAAGTGGCACCAGAGGGTATCAACTAACATCTGCTAACATGACCTCATAGGTCTATACATTTTCATTTGTTTTATCCAGTTTCACCTTAGACCACAAAATTACATCACTTCTATGTAAGGAATTTCTGCAAATGGAATCACTTATATTCACTTTTTTCTAACAGTAAGGCAATGAAGTGCAATGGAAAGCTGAATTCTAACTGTAAATGCTTTTTTACATAAATGTAATGTTTTCAAATCTGATTAAGTCCAGAGAGATTTTCATGATACAATTTGATTTCCACATCAATAAAATATTAGATATACAACAATACAAATGAAGAAACAAGAATTTAACTTATAGTGAACTAAAATTTGCATGCACAAAGCACATATTATGAAAACAGGTCACAATAAATTGAAACAGACATAATTTTGCTCAGTCACTAAAGAAAGCCCTTGATACCTCCATTTTCAGAGCATCAAATTTATTATTCTTGCTGATTTAAGAACACAAAACAAATACAGATCCCAGGGCTTACTTTCAGAGGGACCAGCATAGATTAACATTCTACAGTGATCCAGTGTGGAAGTCAGTAAGGAACAGTAAATCACAGCATGAAAAGATGAATGAAGAAGGTCCTTTTTCCTAGGGTCAGCAGACTACAATTGGTATGTTTCTTTTTTTTTTTTTAAGATTTTTATTTATTCATAGAAACACAGAGAGAGAATGAGAGGCAGAGACAGGCAGAGGGAGAAGCAGGCTCCATGCAGGGAGCCCGACATGGGACTTGATCCCGGGTCTCCAGAATCATGCCCTGGGCTGCAGGCGGCGCTAAACTGCTGCGCCACGGGGGCTGCCCAATTGGTATGTTTCTTAGATATTTCTCAAATACTCCTGAGAAACATTTCATTTCTGAGACACTACACTAGTATTGATGTGCTTTAGTCTTGAATATAGAAGAATGTTGAGGTTTAAAATTTCTTTAATTAAAAAAAAATTCTTTAGTAAGTTTATTCAAACTTCACTCTATTGGCCTGAGGAGTATAATTGCCCAACTTGTTCAAAATATTAAAAAGGGATTCAAAAGAAGTCTGGGTGGCTTAGTCAGAAGGTCATCTGACCCTTGGTTTTGGGCCAGGTCAGGATTTCGGGATTTTACCTTGGGCTTCCTGCTCAATGAGGACCCTCTCAGTCTCCCTCTGCTGCTGGAGGTCAGTCTCTCTTAAATGAATAAATAAATCTAAAAACAACAACAAAAAACCCCAAAAAGCTTTGCTGGAGCTTTTCTTTTCTTTTTTAAAGATTTATTTATTCATGAGGGGAGGGAGAGAGAGAGAGAGAGAGAGAGAGAGAGAGAGAGAGACAGAGACACAGGCAGAAGAAGCAGGCTCCATGCTGGGAACCTGACATGGGACTCCATCCCAGGTCTCCAGGATCACACCCTAGGCCAAAGGCGGCGCTAAACCGCTAAGCCACCTGGGCTTCCCCTTGCTGGAGCTTTTCATAAGCAATTTCTAGATTTAACTTATACTTGCCATCAGACTTTGTCTACAATAACTACAGATTTGGTTGAATTCCTCTCTTTATGAAGTCACTTAGATATCCTGAAGTTCCTGCATCTGTTAGGAAGGGATCTTCCTTGCTTACCTGGGAAGGCTGCTGGGAACTCTATAAAGAAGGGATCAGGCTGGTATTTCCAAGGAAGCTTTATTAGCTCCATATAGTTCAATCTTAGTTCCTTATAGCTGTCTTATCATATTTGAGTCTATCCAGCTAATTCTCAGCTATGATATTCTAGTCAAATTCCTGACTATATAGTGTTTCTGATTATGTCTTACCACAGCGAGAACAGATTCTTACTGAAATTATGCAAATACAGATGTTGGCATAAAAATATAAGAATAGTTACTGAGTCTTTCTAAATTCTAGAGTAATCAGGTATGGATAAAAGAGAAATGTTTTAAAAAAAGATAAATGTTTAACTTGTTTACAAAGGTATATTTTCTGCCACTGCTGCAAGTCAGTTAAGAGAAAGTTTTAAATTTGTAAAATCAAAACATTTTTAAAAAGGTTTTATTTAAATTCCAGTTAACATACAATGTAATATTAATTCCAGGTGTACAATAGTGATTGTACAATTCCATACAACACCCAGTGTTCAACCAAAAAAAAATGCACACCTTCATTCCCATCACTTATTTAGCCCATATCCCGATCCAACTCCAATTTGGTAACCATCAATTTCTTCTCCATAGTTAAGAGTGTCCTTCATTATTTGCCTGTCTTCTTTTTTTCCCTTTGTTTCCTATATTCTACATAAGAATGAAATCCTATGGTATGTCTTTCTCTTAGCATAGTACACTTTAGCTCCATCTGTGACTTTGTAAATAGAAAGACTGAATTCCTTTTTATGACTAATAAACACACATATATACCCTATCTTCATTATTCATTTCTCAGTCAGTGAACACTAGGGCTAGACTGAAGTAAAAATGTTCACTGCCACTGACTGCTGAATTGCTCCTCTAACAAATCCATGGCACAGACAGAGCCAGACCATGAACTATAACCATGATACTAACTAAAGGAAGATCCCACACAGCATTGCAGCAGCTTCCCCAAAAGGTCACCCATCTATCTACAGGGGATCTAACATCTGTTGGGCTTATTTCCCTGGGATACTAGTGGTTTGTGCAACCACAACACAGACCTTGCTGATCTTATTTACTAGTGTCCAGGAAGCTTCTTCATCAACAACATCCACACTTTCATGTGACATTTTTAAACTACCCACAATGTTTGCATCATCCAGCTCCCCCTACTCCATCTATTGCCACTGATCTGGGCCTGAGCAGTCAGTCATTGTTGTCATCCAACGGGACATGGTCCTCACTAATACACAGGAATTCAATTAAATCATGAAGATAAAGAACTTCCCTAATCCCCAGAAACTCACATTTGCCAATTCCTTATCTCCATTAGATTTATTCATCAGAAGACACCACCAAGAGCTGCCTGTGGCTTTTGAGTGTCTACAGGGAGTCACTGCCAATTTCCTCACCACATTAGAAAGAGTTCTAAACATTTTAATAGGTCTTATTTTTCTTAGTTTAGTGCCATCATCATGTATGACTTATATTCACATCACACAACCCACATCTCAATGTCTGAATTTACACCCAGTGGCACTCTTTCTCATCTTAATTAAGCATTTACTGAGAACACTAGGCACAACACAGGGAAAGTGTCTGTGATGCCGATGTAGCTGGAAATAAAATGAGGATAAACGGAAATGCAGATCTGGAGATAACTAGGAAAATAAACAAGTAGAAGATATTTTTCTAAATCCAGGGAATCAGTTGTACAACCAAGGACAGCTGTCCTTTTCACATGCAGAATTCATGCCAATTCTTCATCTTCTGTATTTTCTACTTCTTACCTTGGGCTACAGTATCACTTCTATTGGAATATGTTTCTCCTACTTATGGGGTACCTATTGCACACCAACCACTTAAAAAGTGTTTTTTGTTTTTTTTTTTAAACCACCAGTTAAAAGTGTATTTTTACTTGATGGAAACCATGAAGTATTTCACCCATGGTGTATTTAACCACCAGTTAAAAGTGTATTTTTACTTCATAGAAACATCAAACACCCCCCTCACATATGAAGTGGGGCATATACCTTTATTATGGGCTTTGGTGCAGTGCGTTAGTCCCAGGGCTATGTCCAGATTGGGCTATGCAAACTAAAATAGATAAACACTGTGGGACTCTTCTTTAAGAGACACATGAGGGGAAAGTCACGGTAGACAGGGGACATGGTTGCTCACAAGGACAGATTGGGGTTGTCATATCAGAAGTTACATTACCTTGTGACTTTGCAGCATGTTGTTTAGGGAATGCACTAGTGAGAAGGATGGCTGTCAGATTCAAGGCCCCGCAAAAACACTGGTCACACAAAATGTATGCCAAGCAGTAGTATCATGGAGTACTTAAGTTAATTAGTCTAAAAAAGCCCTATATAATCTGGAATATGTCCATGATAATATCCCAGAAGTCTCAAAGAGGGAAATATGATACAATAGATAAACAGGGGGAAAATAATCACACATTTAAACTTCAAGGCCACTGAGAAAATGGATTCCTAGGTATGTTATTCTACATGATTACTGAATAAGTGATAGATTCTATAAGTTGCCTACAACTTTATATTAAATGAGATAGATTAACACTGATGGTGGGATAACACTTCATTCATTACTCATCCATGATAACACATTAAAAACCATTATGTTTTATTAATTAAAATATATTAAGTTCACACACAGCCTAAGTTATACATTTCAAATCCACTCTATAATCCTTTTTGGAAATACAGAATACAAGCATTAAAAAGCATTTGTGTGCTGATATCATGACGTGGGAATAGTGATTTCCATTGTTTTCAGGCATGAGATCATTCTTAAAAGCTGTGTATGTACAATCCTTTGTTATTTTAGGAAAGAGTCATCCTCTTTTGATATCTTTAAGGATTTCTTCATTTCAAGCACATCAAGTGACGTCCTCTAACTTCTTACTATAGCTACTATGACGATACATCAGTATTTTACTGGACTGCCACCTCTTTTTCCTCAAAGACCAGATAGTAAAATATTTTATTTATATCCAGGAGGTTCTTTAGTTTTAATAAATAAAGAATGATGTTCTCAACACCTCTTTCATAACTGACATTAATGTTATACCCACAAACAGCATCTCCACTTAGATTTTCTTCATATATTGTATATTATATTGTCCTTCTTCATCCATGGACAATTAGATGTATAAGAGTTCCACGTAATGAAGCAGGGCATCTCATATCCTTGATGCAACAACAATCAACCACATACTTTCACAAACCCATTAGGAATAAATGAATTTACTGAAGTGATTTGAGAGTACAAATACATTAGTATTTGCTAGTCACAAATCCAAGATAGGGTCCATGAACAATAACAACAAAAAAAACCCCCAAAACAACAATAACAAAAAAACAAAAACAAGGACATACTGAAATTAATTACACCTATGCAAAAATCCATTCACTTAGTCTTTTGAAGCATAATAGCGTATATATTTTCTAAGTGTATTAACTTATTATTCCTTATGAGTATTTTGATGTAATGTCTGAATAGATTAACTCATATTCTGCTTTCTACTTGATTTCTGTGATATTTATTGACAGTTGGTGTTCACTTACAATATTTCTAAATATTTACATCTTTCAAGTTACTTACCTTTATGTACTCTCTGATGTTTGCTATAGTGAATATTTAAAATGAAGGTCTTTCCTCATTCATTGTTTCTAGGGTTTGAATCTAGTGTGCATTTTGGGATACTGAGTATAGATTGAATTCCAGTTAAAGGCACTGCAACTTTCTCTACATTTTACATTTATCTATGCAATATAATAGTCATGATATTGAGCAAGTTGTGAGTTCCAATTAGAAGCTTACAACACTCTTTACCTTTATAATGTTTCTCCTCAGTATAATCTCTGAGATGCTGAAAAGGGTTGAGAAGTTTAAAAGTTTTCCCATGTTCTTTACATTTATAAGTTTTTCCTCAGTACAAATTGTGATGTTGAATAAAACTTGACCTCTGAGTAAAGGGCTTGCCAAATTCATCATTTTGGCAAAATCTTCTCTGATATACATTCTATGACAAGGAATGAGCATTGCTTAAAAACCTTTCCACATTATTTACAACTTTATGGTTACTCTCCAATATGAAGTCTCTGATGTGGAATAAGGGGTGAAGTCGTCCTTAAAAGTTTTCTCACATTCTTTTAACATTGTAGAGTTTGCTCCACTGTGAATTCTGGATAATGAGTAAAGATTGAAGAGTGATTAAAGGCCTTCCCACATTCTTCACTTTCATAAGGTTTCCTTCAAGTATGAATTCTGTGATGTTGACTTAGGTGTGAGTGCTGGATAAAGGTGTGGCCACATTCCTTACATGTGTAAGGTTTCTGTCCAACATGAATTCTGTGATGTCGAGTCAGGTGTGAGTGCCGGTTAAAGGCCTTACCACATTCTTTGCATATGTAAGGTTTCTCTCCAGTATGAATTCTGTGATGTTCGGTAAGTTTTGAGTGCTGGTTAAAGGCCTTGCCACATTCTTTACATTGGTAAGGTTTTTCTCCAGTATGAATTCTGTGATGTCGAGTAAGATGTGAGTGTCGGTTAAAGGCTTGGCCACATTCTGTACATATAAATGGTTTCTCTCCGGTATGAATTCTGTGATGTTCAGTAAGTTTTGAGTGCTGGTTAAAGGCCTTGCCACATTCTTTACATTGGTAAGGTTTCTCTCCAGTGTGAATTCTGTGATGTCGAGTAAGGTTTGAGTGCTGGTTAAAGGCCTGGCCACATTCTTTACATTGGTAAGGTTTCTCTCCACTGTGAATTCTGTGATGTTGAGTAAGGCTTGAGTGATGGTTAAAGACCTGGCCACATTCTTTACATTGGTATGGTTTCTCTCTAGTATGAATTCTGTGATGTTGAGTAAGGTTTGAGTGCTGGTTAAAGGCCTTGCCACATTCTTTACATTGGTAAGGTTTCTCTCCAGTATGAATTCTGTGATGTCGAGTAAGAACTGAGTGCTGGTTGAAGGCCATGCCACATTCTTTACATTGGTAAGGTTTCTCTCCAGTATGAATTCTGTAATGTCGACTAAGATTTGAGTGATGGTTAAAGGACTTGCCACACTCTTTGCATTGGTAGATTTTCTCTCCAGTACGAATTCTGTCGTGTTGAGTAAAGTGTGAGTGGTGGATAAAAACCTTGCCACATTCTTCATATTTGTAAGGTTTCCCTCCAATATACATAGGCTGATGTTGACACACTGTTGAATGCCAGTCAAAGGCTTTGCCACATTCCTTACAAATGTAACTTTTCTGGTCAGTGCTGATTGTGTTATGTATGTTTACTTTTGATGACTGACTAAACATGTTCCCAGGTTTATAACATCTATAAGAGTTTTTTCCCACATGAATTCTCTGATAATCACCTACACTGGAGGACTGGTTAAGAGCTTTCTCACATTCATTAAACTTAAAAGGATTCTCTTCCATAGGGATACTATTATGTATAATAAGGTTGGAGCTTTGATAAAAGACTTCCACACATTTATCATATTCATAATGAGTCTCTGGAAAATGAGTCCTCAGACATGTATTAACATCTGAACCTGGGTTAAATTTTTTCTCAGATTCACTGCATTGAGCAATTCCATTTTCATTGAAAATACTCTGGTAATTTTGTAGGGTTAACTCCTCAGTGAAGGACCTCTCAAATGAATCCCATTCAGAATTTTCTTCATTCTTAAATCTCTGATTTTCAGAAATATTTGACTCAAAGGTCAATCCAATCCTACTTTCAAAATGGTTGAAGTAATTATTTTCAGCATGGACTAGGCAACTTTCCAGATTTTCCAACTTTTCATTCTGCAAATATGTATGTTTAATCATTTGATTTGAGGCTGTGCTTATAGAAACACACTGCTTTGCAGAAGAGGCAGACTTAAGAAGGGAGGTTTTCCAAAATGTTTTATATCCTTCACCATCTTGGGCAGTGATATTCATATTATGCGCAGCTGTCTCAGTTTGGATACGTCCTTCATGATATATTTGGTGCTCTTCACTCTCCCCATCTTTGTTACAGTCTACCATGAAGTGTAAATTCTCAAGGGCACTATGTTTATATCTATGCACTGCCACATTTTGGAAAGAAGCTTCTATGCACAATGTTGGCAGGAAGCTCTGGGTGCCACTTGAAGATACTGCTGAAAGATATCAAATAACAAAAATAAAATCATTCTATTTACTACTTTCAGATAAACATAATGAAAACTTCTAATATGCAAAATTAAAATCAATCAGAGAACTTCAACAAGATGGGTGAGAAGGAATCATCAGGACTCTATTCTTCCATGGATACATAAACTTGTAAACAATGTACTGACTACATAGCCTAACAGATAGTTCTATGGTATTGTCATACTGGAGCACACATCACTTTCCTATACCTCAAAAAATCAGGAAAAGTACTATTTGAGCCTAAACCTAGAAGAAAGGAAGGAAATTTAAACTTAAAATAGAAATCAACAAAATAGGATATAGCAAAACAAGGAAAATATCTACAATAGGAAGAGTTGGTTTCAGAAAAGATCAACAAAATTGACTTATTTTTATTTATTTATTTTTAAAGATTTTATTTATTTATTTATTTGTTTGTTTGTTTGTTTTTAAAGATTGTATTTATTTATTCATGAGAGACACACAGAGAGAAGCAGAAACACGGTCAGAAGGAGAAGCAGATTCCTAAGAAGCCCGATGTGAGACTTGATCCCTGGGCCCCAGGATCACGGCCTGAGCCAAAGGCAGACACTCAACTGCTGAGCCACCCAAGTGTCTCAAAATTGACATATTTTTAGCTAAATCATGGAAGAATGAAAGAAGACCAATAAAATCAGAAATGAAGTAGTGACAACTGATAGCATGGAAATAAAGTTAATTAAAAGGGGTGATGATAATTATATGCCCACAAATAGATACCAAAAAAGATGTATAAATTTACGAAAAGCAGGACACCTGGGTGGCTCAGCGGTTGAGCGTCTGCCTTTGGCTGAGGGCATGACCCAGGGGTCCCCAGATCGAGTCCCACATCAAGTTCTCTGCATGGAATCTGCTTCTCCTCCCTCTTCCTGTGTCTCTGCCTCTCTGTGTCTCTCATGAATAAGTAAATACAATATTTAAAAATAAAAATTTACAAAAAGGTATAACCTACCTGACTCAACTATAGAGGGAAAAGAAAATCTATTTATCTACCACTATTAAGTAGATTGAAAAAGTAATTTAAAAAGAAACCTTCCATGGATGACTGGGTGGCTCAGAGGTTGAGCATCTGCCTTCGGCTCAGGGCATCATCCTGGAGACCCGGGATTGAGTCCCACATTGGGCTCCCTGCATGGAGCCTGCTTCTCTCTCTGCCTCTCTTTATCTCTCTCTGTTTCTCATGAATAAATAAATGAAATCTTAAAAAAAAAATCCTTAAAAGAAACAAAACAAAACAAAACCTCCCAAAACAAAGAAAAGTCCTATGCCAGATGAATATTCTAGATAATTCAAAGAAACATTTAATGAGAAAGTATTTAAAAAAAAAAAAAAGAGAAAGTATTTCAGATCTTCTATAACATTTCCAAGGAGTAAAGAGAAGGGAAATTATCAAATACTCTGAGACATCAGCATTTACAGGTTATCAAAGCCAAGGAAAACACTATAAGCAAAGAAGACTACAAACTACTATGGTGACAAATAGGTAAACTCTACAATAAAAGGAAGCAACCTGAATCAAAAGCACGTTTTACTAATTTACAACGTAATCAAGTAGGAATTCCTTCTGGACTTCAGAGTGCTTCAAAATATAGAAATCTATAAATTTAAGACAGCACATTAATAGAATGAAGATCAAACATGACATGATCACATTTATTTATGCAGAACAAGAATGTGAGCATACTAGACACTGTTCCATGATTTAAAACACTCAGTAGGAATGAAAAGAATCCACCTCATCCTAATAAAGGCCATATATGTACTAAAAGATGAAATCTAACATATTCAAGAATAAAAGACCAATGCCTTCTGCTGTATGATCAGAAACAGGTAATGAAGTGACTTTACCACTTCCATTTAGCATAGTAGTGGATATTCTAGTCAGAACAATTAGGCAAGAAAAAATATATAAAAGGAATCTAAATGAAAAAGGAAAAGTGTAACTATCTTTGTTCACAGATGGCATGATATATAAAAATATTATAGAATCCATCTTTTAATTTTTATGCTATTTTATGCCAAATGGACATCATTTATATTGCTTATTTCTTTAATTTTCCCTACTAGACTTTCACTTTTCCATTTTTGTGCAATGTAAATGTTTGAGTTAAGAAAAACTTCAAATAAACAACATTATATTATAAGGAACAAGAGAAAGAAAAAATGTAGCTGAAATTTAGCTGAGGAAGGAAATTTAAAAAAATCAGAAATAAATAAAAACAAGAGGTCAGAATAAACAAAAACATTAAAATTAAACTAATGCAATCTCTATCAAAATCCCAATGTCATTTATGGCAGAAAGATCAAAATCATCCTAACATTCATATGGATGTCACAGGATAACACATACCCAGAACAATCTTGAAACTCAATACCACGTTAGTGGCACTACACTTCCAGATTTAAAGAATATGACAAAGCCACTGTTACCAAAATAATGTAGCACACACATAAAGACAGGGATAGAATAATGGAAAAGTACAGGTGAGCTAGAGATATACTTCTCCAGTGTGTTAATGTGTATGACAATTAATTGAAGATGTTATTAAAATTTATATACTGATTTGGATTTCTATATTTTTTTTGACAGAGAGAGAGAGAGAATAATTAGGCAGAGCAGCAGGCAGAAGGAGAGAGAAAAGCAGACCCTCAAACTGAGCAGAGAGCCTGATGTGGGGTTGGATCCTAGAACCCCAGGATCATGACCTGAGCTGAAGGCAGACGCCCAACCAACTGAGCCACGTAGGGTGTCCCCTGATTTGGATTTCTAGGTGAGGCCCGAGTTTCCACATTTCTCAGAGCTTGCAAGTGATGCCAACATCTTATTCAAGAGCCACACTTTTAAATTCCAAAAATTAAAAAAAAAAAAAAAGAGGAAATCATAGATGATTTTGAACACCTAAAGTATTTTGGGGAAATTACAACTTCTAACACCATGAATAGAAATTACAATTTTTCTTGAACATTTACCACTCACTACATAATATTCTAACACCGTTTCATAAATTCAGCCATGAATCTACAATAACCTATGAGAAGAGAATTGTTCTTCATCTTCCAAAAAGTATCTTGGCAAAACACACAGACCACCATACAGAAGCAACTCTAAAAGAAGGTTCACATTAGGTTTCAAAGTGACAATGGGAATGCAAACATGATTAAACCACAGAACATATCAACTAAAAGGGTAAGTGAGGATAAAACATAACATAGAAAAAAATCACAAGTTAAATAAAAAAGAATAATAATGATAGACCAAAATTTTTTTATTGTCCTTCCTTGATTTTAAGAAATGTCTTCAGTGGCATAAAGCTTATACATCTATTTGTGGATGAAGGGTTTTGTGTCTTGTAAACACACTACAGAGACAGACACACACGGATACACCTGAAATAGCTATTGTTTCTGTGTCTCTTATGGTATTAAAAGTTTTTGCTCACTTACCTTTGGGTTGAATTATATTTCACAATTTTAAGGCAGTGGAATATATGTGATGCATGTGTTCCTTCCATAGAGCAACAGAGAAAAGCTAAGGAAGAGTTGGACTGTGACATGATTGTGAAATAGAGTGGAAACTTGCAGGACCTGGGGTGACTGATTTACAATCTCCACTTCAAACACTACTATCTCCAGTAAATGCAGGAGACAGCCTTCATTTTCCAAAGGAGACTACAAACAAAGTGAAATAGAGAAGAGTTTCCAGATTCAATGAGATAATTAAAGTATATCTTTCAGTAAATCCTCCCAAGGTACTTGATGATAGATGAGAAAATTACTATAGTGGAGGGATCTAACAGAGAGGACAGAGAAAATGAAGCACATGGACCTGTAATTGGTCACAGTGATGTCAGGCACCTAATGTTCAAAGGAAGTAACACAGTAAGTGCTGTAAAATAAATGTCCAAAACAACAAAGTAAGTCATAATCTAAATGTAAGCATGAAACATTTATTTTATTCAGATATCAAGCTACATATAGGGCGCATACTCTATAAATTATTAATAGTGTATTTAAGCTTTGTTTTGTGTGCAATCACAGGCTTTCACAGGGTCCTCTTTGCAATCTGATGAGCTCAAACACACAGGTTTGGTCCAGAGACTCTGACATGGGAGGTTAACTGACATACAAGACTTGTGAAACCAGGGGCACCTGGGTGGCAGAGTTGTTTGAGAGTCTGACTCTTGGTTTTGGCTCAAGTTGTGATCTTGGGGTCCTAAAACAGGCCCACATGGGGCTCCATGTTCACTGTGAAGTATGCTTGAGATTCTCTATCACTCTCCCTTTGCACCCCCACCCACCCGCTCATGCTCTCTTTCTCTCACTAATAAATAAATCTTTAAAAAAAATATGTAACTCTCATCTCCTGTAGGTGACTCACCCTCACTTAAGAATATCCTCCAGGGTTCCTGAAACACTGTGGGATTTCTCCACTGCAACAATGATGGACTGGCAGTTTTCACAACAGCCCTAGTCCTTATACTTACCAATGTCCTGTCTAATTTTTTTCTCTCAAGGATGATGTTCTTCTATTCTCTCCTGAGGGTGCCCATAGCAAGGAACCTATCTGTACAAATGTATTGATCTAGTCTAAAAGGAAGAGGAACAAGTAAAGTTCATTTAACATCAGAGCTGAATCTACGGCTCCCTTATTTTATTTATCTCTGAGGTTTAACCAAAGAATGATAAAAATTGATAACTTTCTAAGTAGTAGGAAAATAGAAGAGGCACATCTCACATGAGAACCAAGAGATTAAATCAAATCTGCATTGAGTCCAGCTTCAGTTCAAAGAAGAGCACTATGTTTGAAAAAAAAAAAAAGAACAAAAACAAAAAATACTTTAAAAAAATACTTCTATATTCGGAAGCACACCACCACTTCTGAGCAGTCAAACCCTGAGAATGTATGCTCCACACAAAATTCCAGGTCTACACCAGAGAAGATGAACAGTTTAAAAAAGATTCTTACACATATCAAAGAGGAAAAAATAGGTGAGCTGGAGTCCTTTCCTCCCTTTGCTTTTCATTTAAGCTAACATCACCCCTGCATGGTGAACTTGATCAGCCACTCCTCTCTGGGGCTCCTTTTAGTTCTCCTTCTTCCAGTCATCATGCCAAACATATTCTTGGAAATAGCTTCCTCTTTGACAAGTAATGCAGGTTACAATCTGCTTCTGGTTGTGGGCTGGATTTCTTAGCTTGACACCACAGATCTCATAGCCTTTATTTTTTTTTTTTAAGGTTTTATTTATCTAATCGAGAGAGAGACAGAGACAGAGATAGAGGCAGAGAGAGAAGCAGGCTCCATGCAGGGAGCCTGACGTGGGACTCGATCCGGGTCTCCAGGATCACACCCTGGGCTGTAGGCGGCGCTAAACCGCTGAGCCACCTGGGCTGCCCTCATAGCCTTTAAAAATATGAACTTGGGCAGCTCCGGTGGCGGTGGCGCAGCGGTTTAGCGCGGCCTGCAGCCTGGGGTGTGATCCTGGAGACCCGGGATCAAGTCCCACATCGGGCTCCCTGCATGGAGCCTGCTTCTCCCTCTGCCTGTCTCTGTCTCTCAATAAATAAATAAAATCTTAAAAAAAATAGAAATATGAACTTTTCCCTAATTCCCAACATTTACTAATGCCCACTACTATTGCAGGGTACAGGATCTCTTCAGTTTTCATCTCTGGCTTCCTCCTAAAAACTCACTTTGTGTAAAATGAGCATGGGCAGAAAAATCAGTTGCACTTTCCAGTATCCCCAGAAGAATCCACTTATACAAAAAAGCCTTCATGAGACATTTGGCCACTATTACATACACTTCAATGATGAGAGGTAAGACAGAGCACATTGCAGGGAAAACAACTGACAAAGTCTAATAGAAATTACTTTTCTTCTTTGTATCTCCTGGACTGCTTAGCCTATGAGGACTCCATGCTTTTCTTCGTCCTATTCACTTCTCCATCCTGTTGAGCACACTTTCCTCTGACCTATATCCTAAGGTCCTTTCTCTACACTTTACATTTTCTGCATTATGTTACATATAAATTTGCTATCCTAAGTCTATATCCTACTATGAATACCTAGGATCACCCTCATTTGGAGAGCAGGTTAGCTTTCTTTACATACAACTTTTTTTTAAAAAAAAAAATTTATTTATTTATTCATGAGAGACACAAAGAGAGAAGCAGAGACATAGGCAGAGGGAGAAGACATAGGCAGAGGGAGAAGCAGGCTCCTTGTGGGGAACCTGATGCAGCACTAACTCCCAGGACCCTGGGATCACAACCTGAGCCAAAGGCAAATAATCAACCACTGAGCCACCCAGGTGTCCCCTTTACATACAACTTCTTAACAAAGTAGTTCAATCTTATATGTATATGCATATTTGTGTCTTTTTTCTATTAAAGTATACTTGACATGAAATGTTATATCAGTTGAGTTTTACACATGATTTCACAACTCCATAGGTTCTACTATGCTCTGCACAAGTGAGCTACCATCTGTCACAATACAATGCTATTCTAATAGCATTGACTATATTACCTATACTATTATCTTTCATTCCATGACTTATTAATTCCATAACTAGAACTCTGTACTTCTCATTACATTTTACCTATTTTGCCCATCCTATCACTCGATTTCACTCTGCTAACCAGCAGTTTTTTTCTATTTATGGGTCTGTTTCTGCTTTTTTTGATGTTTCTTGCTATTTGTGACAATGTGGACAGACCTAGAAGGTATTATATGCTATGTGAAGTAAATCAGACAAAGAAAGAAAAATAGCATATGAATTAACTAATATGTAAAACTAAACAACAAAACAAAAGAACAAACAAAAGGTAAAAACAGGCCCATGAATGTCTATTTTGTTTTGAATAAAGTGCATGCCTGGGTAATCTTGAGAACTATAGGGGCACCTAGGTAGCTCAGTCAGTTGAGCATTTGCCTTCAGCTCAGGTTATGATCCCAGGGTCCTGGGATTGAGCCCCACATCTCCCTCTCCCCTGCTCATGCTCTCTCTCTTTCACTCATTCATTCATTCATTCATATAATAAATAAATAAATAAATAAATAAATATCTTTTTAAAAAATCTTGAGAACTATAAAAATTGCAAGACTATATACTGTATATAATGTAACATTTTGCCTGTTACAATCTTCCAATCCTGGCAAAACATAGGAGGCCCCCTAGATCAAAGTCCAAGCATCTCACAGCTTGGAGACAAGCTGTGACACAGCTTGGTGACACAGCAAACACCATAAACGTCTTATTCATACTAATTTCACTTGCCAGCTTCCCACCCCCAACTGATACAGGTAGATGTTGCACATGCAGTTGATTTGTGTCACATCTATGAAACCTGGAGCATAGGAAACCCGGATAACTTAAAGGAATATCTAGCACATCTGCCCAAATCTTTGCCATGGAAGGAGACATACATTTTCCTGTACAATAAACAAATCATCGATGTGGTCCTGTGAGATTGCTAAACATCACTAGAGGCAGGAAAAGATGGAGCGAAATCACAGGAGAAGTCTGCTCCAAGATTGTGATGATTTTAATGGATGTGAAGACTTGTGCAAACAAACGAAAGCACAACACAACATTTTTAGAATACATTGCAATTTGTTAGCTAATTTAATGGGGAAAAAAAGAAAAAGAACAGAAAACCTAAGTCACTAACACAAAGCACGACACTGATTTTTAATTGATTTCAGAATAAAATGATAAAACTAAAGATATTTTTAGGAAAACACAAAGTATTCTGTCTCTGAGGTCTTAGTATAAGGGAAGATTTCTAAAAACAACAAAAACACTAACCATGAAGGGCGAACTGACAAATTGGATTACATTAAAATTAAGAACTCTGAATCACAAACTCAAGAGATAGAAAGGAGTAAGAGAGGAGACAAAGGACTCATTCTCAGCATATATACAAAACTACAAAACCTGAAGAGAAACATATTACAACAGAAAAAAAAAATGGGCAAAATAACCCACTAGTTATTTTGAAAAAGAGATTATCCAAAGGTTAACCAAATTCCACACTCAGGAAGTAACAAACAATAAAAACAAATAAAACCATAACTTTGTAACATCACATACCAACCAGAAGATTACCGTGAAAAAAAAAAAAAACTACATAAAATACCAAGTTTTGGGAAGTATGTGGATAGGTCAGAAATTAAATATGCTGTTGGTAGTAGGAAAATTGGTATTATACTGGCAAAGTGCTCGGAAGTATCTATTAAAGCTGAACATATCTACCAACACTTCACTCCCACACATATAGCCAGTAGATGTGTCCATGTTCCACTAAAAGACAAATTATGGTTTTTACACACCAGTACCATTCATGACATCCTACACTGAGAACCTTCCTCCTCCCATTAACAGTAGGATGCGGCAGTCAGTTGATATTCACACAATGGAATTGGATCTATCCATTCTAAAGAATGAGGCAAAACAACATGCTGTAAATACAGATAAATTCACAAATGATGGAAAGAAAAGCCAAATACAAGAGCTCTCATTGCTGGATTACTTTTATATAAGATTCAAAAATGAGGACAGTAATCTCTTGCCTTATTTATTAAAGAAGTGCTAAGCTTTGGGGAAAGTTACTGAGGATCTAAAGAGGACAAATAATACACTGTTTCTCGATCTCTGTGGCTTATAGAGATGTCATCAGTTTATGAAATTCTATTGAGCTGTTTACTTATGATTTCCACATATTTAAAAAGAAATCACCTTCAAAAAATAGAAGTAAATAAATATCATAATGTACATATATTGACAACTTGAAATTAAGATAGGATGTAATTTCATACTGTGACTAGATCTAAAAAAAAATTAAAACAATTTCAAGCTAAAGCAATATGGTACTGAGTATACAAAGTTCACATAAAAAGAATGAAAGATAGGCTTATTTTCTTAAAATGTACACAGGAAAACATAAGAAACAAATAATTAGAGCAGCCTGGGTGGCTCAGCGGTTTATCGCCACCTTCAGCCCAGGGCCAGATCCTGGAGACCCAGGATGGAGTCCTATGTCGGGCTCCCTGCATGGAGCCTGCTTCTCCCTCTGCCTGTGTCTCTCATGAATAAATAAATAAAATCTTAAAAAAAAAAAAAAAGAATTAAAAAAATGATTGGGCATAAGGAAAAGCATAAAAAATTGGTAAATCCAAATACCAATATCATGATTAAACTATTAAATATAAATAAACCAAATGTTCCTGGTAACACTAAATGTTGCTTGAATATATTCCACTGGAATTTTTGTACAACTATAACTAAACAGGAGGAAATAATCTAAAAGGTAGATGAAAAAAATAAAATTAAATTAAAGGTAGATGAGGGGATGCCTGGGTGGCTCAATGCTTGAGCATCTGCCTTTGGCTCAGGTTGTGATCCTGGGGTCCTGGGATCAAGTCCCACATCAGGCTCTCTCTGCCTCTCTCTGTGTCTCTCGTGAATAAATAAAATCTTTTTTCTTTTTTTTTTTTTAAATTTTTTTTATTTATTTATGATAGTCACAGAGAGAGAGGCAGAGACACAGGCAGAGGGAGAAGCAGGCTCCATGCACCGGGAACCCGATGTGGGATTCGATCCCGGGTCTCCAGGATCGCGCCTTGGGCCAAAGGCAGGCGCCAAACCGCTGCGCCACCCAGGGATCCCAATAAATAAAATCTTTAAAAAAAAGATATATAATCTAATATTTTGGGATGCCTGGGTGGCTCAGCAGTTGAGTGTCAGTCTTTGGCTCAGGGTGTGATCCCAGAGTTCTGGGATCGAGTCCAACATTGGGCTTCTTGCATGGAGTCTGCCTATGTCTCCGGCTCTGTGTGTCTTTCATGAATAAATAAAATCTTTTTTAAAAATTGGAAAAAAAAAGTAAAGAAAGAAATTACTCCATGTAGTGATGACCAATCAAACAACCAGCACGGTGATATAAATATTTTATAGAAAAATCTTTAACACTAAAGGAGTTTGTCACTCTTATTCATAATGTTATTTTTCAATATCTCAATGTATACCATTATAATATCCTAATTGGAGGATAATAAAAATAATTTATGTTTATGTGTGTGCATATTTATATATAAATATATAATATATACATAAATCATATATAAGATATACACATATAAATGCATATATATAGGGAAACATTTATTGTTAGCTCATGAAACATTAAGATAATCATCACAGAGGATTGACATTGAGATGGTAAAATAGGGCATCTGAATGGCTTAGTCAATTATGCATCCCACTCTAGATTTAGGCTCAGGTCATAATCTCGGGGTTGTAAGACTGAGACCCACATTTGGCTCACACTTTCTCCTCCACACTGGGCATCTAACCTGCTTTGGATTCTCTCTCTCTTTAAAAAAAAGAAAAGATGGTGAAATGTGTAGTTCACACCTAAGTAATTCTCATAATAAGCTCAACTAGCAGCTTTTACATAAGACATTAGTGGGCAAATTGCAGTAAAGAGTGAGCCCACAGAGATCAAGAAGGACAATATTAAAAGGGTAAGAAGAGCAATTTCATGTTGACCAAAATACACCTCCCCCAGGTCAACACAGTGATCCACCATGATATACCACCCACAAACTATGATTCGATTCTTCTACCAAGAAAAAGAAAGCAGTGGGCATCCAGCTTCACCAAATGGCAGTCCACTACCTGGGTGATCTATTAAGGTCTCCCCTCATGGGGATGCCCAGGGGAATTTGTGGTGCTGGCCCAATGGGGAATCATAGAGAAATGGGGAAGGTAGATATGGCTTATAGCAACCAATACTCAGATCTTGGAACACTGACGGACCAGACTGTGTTCTACATGGCAGTCACTACTCCTACCCCTCACCCCTACCCCAGCAAGCCTGAACAAAGACTCTGAGCAACCCTAGAGCCTATCTTATAGGCCTATTTGAGGAGAGAGCCAAGTCAGCAGCACTGCCCAAGTGTTGAGCATAATCTTGACTCTGCATGAGCAGGGAGCTTAAACAGGGAACTAGGGCAGTCTGAGAGTGAAACCTACTGTACTGCACAGCAACAGAGAATGGCCTTCAGTCCTGCCAAATGTTTGAACATAACTTCTGGCCCCACATGAATGGGGGCTTGCCAGCATTGGCTTAGAAAATACTCAGGGGCCCGCAGTTGCCAATGAACATGTCTCTCCTGTGAACATAAAAATAACGATTCCAAGAAAAATGTGAACCAGAGAAATCATTCCACTTGGAAATGCACACAGGCTAGTCAGTTATATTCCAAGGGTCAGTGTTCAAATTCAAATAGAGAGGATCCAGGATGAAACATTACTTGTGGGCTACCTTTTTCATGAAAAATAAAATCCCAAGATATTTGCCAAAGTCTGACATGTTCCTTTGCATAGTATGGACAATGAATGTCTCACGGTTATTGATGCTTTATCTATTGTAATGTATTTTATGTTCTTGATTCTGCATGTTAGTGCTAATATTATTATCCTCTTACTGACAAAAATAATTTATTTAAAGGTAGTTTTAGAGATTATCTCAATATTGGTAGAATCAGGGTTTGAACCTGGATACCCTACACATCAACATGAGGCTACCAGGTCAAACGCTCTTCCAGAAGATGAACTGTGTTTGGATTCGCTTTCCTGTTTGACACTAAATGGTTCACCCAGAAGTCCTCACATGGAACATCCTCTATGAACTGAGACTTCAAAGTGAAAATTCCAGCTCAAACCATATACATGTAGCCTGAATGGGTTTCCGGTTACTACTAAGACCAGACACAGAGGTCAGGCATGCATCCAAGATAAAAACACAGGAAAGGCCCAGCACAGAGTCCACTTTCACACATGGAGACCTAGAATTACACACCTGTGTATCTGAGTACATTTTGTATAGGTTAATACCCTTCCTGCAGAACATACTACATGTGTCCAGGCATTGGTTCTCAATGTCTGTTACCTAGACAGGCATCTGAGAATGTTAGAAATTTGGGGGCCTGCACCCCAGAACTATTCACATGGTAATGTGGGGATAGGCACAGCAATTCAAGATTTACAAGTGTTCCTGGTGATTCTGACACAGTCTACATTTGACAACTCTGCAGGAAACAAAGTAATAGGCCAATTCTGAGGTACCCACAGGTAAGTCACTCTTAGAAATCTCTATGCTTGTGGTCACTTTAGTGTTGTGACACACATACACATACAACATATACAACACACATTTTCTTTATTCTTAAATGAATCGGACTCTAACAGAGTCTATCTCGGCTTCCTTCTCTTCCGTCTCCCTTCTCTCAATACCTTCCTTGAGCTTCCTGGGATCACCCCAAATACACTTCTGTTCACATTCCTAAATGAAAACAATTCAAATTAAAGTGAATTGGAATTTATGTAAGTATTTTAGCAACTAAGTTATGAAATGCATAAGATATTAATACATGTTATATATTAAAATGGGATTGAATATAGCATTCTCACTAAAATGCTGTCTTAGATGACTTACCCTGAGAACATAAATAATTACAGGCCTAACAGCTCTTCATCAGTACTCCGTTCACATGCAGCATAAAATTCCTGTGCATTAAGCTTAAGGATACTCTAAATTTCAGGGGTTTCTTTTTTTTTTTTTTTTTTTTTTTAATTTCAGGGGTTTCTTAGAATAGTTGGTTTCAAGGAAAAGTGTGATTCCCTTTCTGTCAGATGCTGGGAAAAGTTCAGAGAATAAGAGCCATTCACAAACATATGTCCACCTGTTTTATATAACTCTAGATTTGTACTTAGACTGGACCTATGTCAGAGTGTTGGTCAATGACATGGAGGGAATAGTGCTTCGGGGAGAATGGCCTTCCTTAATAAAAACAGAAAGTCTTCAAGTTAAATTTCTTAAGTCCTATCAGATTTCTTTCCTGCCTTAAATATGGTTTGATGTCTGGTGATGGGAAAGATATCCTGGGATGTCATGAGAGGGCAAATATAAGCACAATGGCTAGGGTGGACAATACTAGAGAGAAGAAACAGAAAAATCGACAGTACACTCTAAGATGTGTGAGCCATTCTTTTTTTTTTTTTTTTTTTTGTGAGCCATTCTATTAGACCTAATCATCTACCTACTTACTGTAGGTACATACCTAACACAAAATATACATCTTTTCCATAAATACACATCAGTCTTTTAATGGTGAAGCTGACAACAAAATAACAGGTACTGAAAACTTGTTATTGTTTTTGAACCAATCTTAAATGGGAGTATAACATGCTACCCAAGTTAAATATTTTTTAAAAAAGATTTTATTCCTATAATTGATAAGAATCTTCTCTCTACTCAGGTCACAATATGTATAAGGACAGGATGGCCTGTGAAAAATAGGGACATCTAGCTTAAAAATTGGGTAGACTGAAGCAGAAATGATTACTGCCTGTGACTAGTAACCTCCTTCCCAACTAATCAGTGCCATGCATGTAGTCCAGAGCAGAGGACTAGACTCATCATGGGGCTGAGTGAAAGTGAGGGAGGTTGTAGTCAGCTGTGGGTCAGCATCCATGGAATGTCACCCATCTATTATGGATCAGACCTATGTTGGGCTTATATACCTAGGATACCAGTGCTTTGTACAACCACAACACACACCTTGCCGGTTCTGTGTATTACTGTCCAGCAGCTCTCTGCATCTTGAACAATTCACTCTGTCATGTGACATCTTAAAGGTATGACCAGAATGTTTAAGTCCTCTAATATCCCCTCTCCATCTACAATCACACATCTGGGCCTTGGAAAGTATAATCATCTCTGTCATCCAATAGCAGCTGGTCCACAGTACAACCAGGGAATGCATTAAATCATGAGAAAAGGATCTGACTTCCCTAATCCCAGAAAATGGCCACATATCCCAAATCCTCATCTTCGTTACATTTGTCAACAGAAGTAGTTTCCTAAGACCTTTCAGTGACCAAAGGGAGCTCCTTATCACATCTGTCCTCACTTTTCCATTCTCCATATTTGCTATGTGCAGGATTTACCTTTCTATAGAATACTATCATATTCTATCTGTCCTTTTAAATCTCCTTAGTACCAAGTGCCTGAAGTAATCCTGTAGACCAATGAGGTGTTCTCCTGTTCTTACAGTGAAGTGGTGACAAAACTGTATTTCAATCTCACATATGGCCTCAAATAATCCAGTTATCAACCATTTCTCATTGAATTAAAACATTCCAAGCTACTCCTAAAAAACCTACATGGGTGTGCTGGCTACGATGGGAGGGGAGAGCAGTGAAAGTGGAGTCTCTAAAACAGAGGAAAGAACGACAGCTGTGATGCTGACATCACTGGAATGGAAATGAGGAGACAGAAGAACTGGACATGATTTGGAAAGAAAAGTAAAATTCATATTTCTAGATTCTGAGTACATTACTGCAGCCTTGGACAAGTGTCCCCTCCCCACATTTAATTTCCTCATTATAGCCTATATATTTTTCATCTTTTACCTTGGACTGCATCATGTCTCCCAAAAGAATGTTGTTTTCTTCCTAAACTGGAACATCTACTCAGCACTATCCCATGTTTGTTCCCTTCAAATAAATGTTAAAACAACCCATGACTCTTGAGGTATCCAAGTTTTCACCTAATCAAACTATTACAGTAAAGTGGGTAACACGGATAATGTCATTTCTAAGATGGAAAATGAACAGTAACTACAGAAATCTTACTTAATGTTCTTCTCCAATTGAGAAGGAAGGAGTGAAATGTATCATATCATACTACATGGAATTTAACATGCTCACTGTAGAATTATACCCATATTCAAATTAATTTTGAACACCATGTCATTTCTTGCAATCTATTCATAAAATCTATGAGGAAGTCATATAAGCAAGAGTTCCTGAACTGTGGAAGAAGGAAAACAGAGTACATCCTACATAAGTCCTAGACAGGTAGACAAGGTAGGATTTACTTGGGGAGATTCTAAAAACAACATATGAGATTTAGGCAAAAAAATACAAGGCAATGTAGAGAAAATTATTCCCATTATGAATCTATATTTTTGTTTGCAAGGAAATCATCAGTTTTGAAAATTGTAAATTATCTTTTTGTCTTCCCTTTCATTCTGAAGATACAGGTACACACATACACATACGTAACACATATACACATATGTATTTCTTCCTAGTTAGTTATTTTACTCCAAAATATATCTTTAGCTTAATATAACATACTGCATTCTGTGCATATCAAAACCATAAACCTCTGCCTATAAGAGGTATGCTTATAAGAACAACATAAGCAAAGGAAAAATACAGGTTAAAAATTTATAAATCCTGATTGAGAAAACTGTAGATACGGCTTATAATTATATTTGTGGTGACTTCGTTCGAAGTGCAGTAGTTAAGAGAACCCATTGGCATTGGATAGTGAGCCATGGTTTAATGAAAGAAAACAGATATTGAAATAAAGATTACTACTCATAGATCCTAGAATATGTACATATTATGCATTTAGAGACAGCATGAAGAGTTTCAGACTGGGTGCAGGAAAAGAAAATGTCTGAAACTAGTGCAAATTTCTTTTTAGAGGTCTATGGTCGGTGTGCTTTGGAGTTCCTGGACCAAGTCTAGAATGCACAATTCAAACCCAAATGAGTGGAGTAAGGTAAACTCTGTGGGAGTTTTCTCTAAGGGATGCTCATGGTAAATCTACTGTGATTGGCCACTCTTTCACCAAGGCTACTGGGTAAGTTATATAAGAACGGATCTTTCCTTGTGACTGTGGGGGCTGTTATCCAGAGTTATTTGCTGTTGGGTGAATTAATTAATAGTCAGTTCAAACCCCTTCAGGCAGTCTGGTTATAGGAGTTGGAATCCATGTCATCAGTATCAAGAAATTACTTAGCTACACTCTCAATAATACTTCCATATCATCCTTATTAAAAATACTATAATGTTCTGGCAGTTCCAAAAGAAAGGAAAGATATAATACATAAATGTGAGGAAAATTAATCTCAAATAATTTGAGGTTTAGGGCCTCTAGGGAAAAACATTATTAGTGATACCATTCCAGGGCTTTAACAAGTGACCCCTGAATAATGCAGGGGCTCAGTGCACCCACCTCCAATGCAGCTGAAAATGTGTGTATAACTTTGACTTCCCAACTCTTGATAGCTTACTGTTGAGAAGAAATCTTAGTGAAAACAGTCAACTATACTAGGTATTCCTAAAATAAAGGAAGCTCAGGAAAAGACAATGTTATGAAAATCAGGAGGTGATAATACAAATACATACATAGTACTGTACTATGAAAAAAAGCTGGCTATAAGTAGACCCATACAGTTCAAACACATGTTATTCAAGGGTCAAGTGTACTTTATCTTACTGTCGGCTTATCTGCAACCTTAATGAATTTGGGCAGGCTAATATTGTGCAGGATAACATTTCATGTAATATACATCAGTGTTAACATATTAAAACCATTCAGTGTTTTTAGTGAAAATGTATTCAACTTCAGATTTCAAACATACTATAAACAAACCACTGTATGATTCTTGGTCAAAATACCCATCACAGGCATTTGAGAACTATTCTTGTTCGTCTGATAAAATTATCTATGAGCTGTACTTTTGATGCTTTTTAAGCTGAAGCTAAATATTGCATAAATGTGGATTTACAATAATTTTACATTCTTTCATGGGAGAGTTAGCTATACTTTCCTCAGATATCTGTGAAAATTTCTTTATTTCAACCAAATAACTAATATTCTTGGCTTGTATCAATTGCTATGATGAAGATACATCCACCTCTAAATAAATAGCAACTAGCAAAAATATATAAATTTTGGAGTGTTTGTCTTACTTGAATATGCAAATAATGTCTTACATACTTCAGTAAGTATGATTTATTTTACTCTTATGTATCAACCACAAACAACATCTCCATGTAGACCTTCTTCATACATTTTATATTATAGCCTCCTTAATTGTCCATGGAAAAGTAGGTATGAATGAATTACCATCATATCACAGCCCTTCATGTCTGTGAGACAGCAATCATCAAATAATTTTGCATGAACACAAGCACTAAAGGCATAGCATGGGATGATTTAAAAGTAAAATTAATAATATTTGCAATGCAAAATTCTTCAAATATGGTCAAAAGAAAAAAAAAGAGACTCAGTGAAACTAATTATCCCTGTCTAGACATCCATCCCCCTTGATCCTCTCAGGAATATTAACAAATGGGCAGCCCCGGTGGCTCAGGGGTTTAGTGCCACCTTCAGCCACCCTTCACCCTTCACTTCAGGGTGTGATCCTGGAGACCCGGGATCCAGTCCCACGTCGGGCTCCCTGCATGGAGCCTGCTTCTCCCTCTGCCTGTGCCTGTGCCTCTGCCCTCTCTCTCTCTCTCTGTGTGTGTCTGTCATGAATAGATAAATAAAAAATCTTAAAAAAAAAAAAAGAAACTCTTCCTTAAAAAAAAAAAAGGAATATTGACAAATATATTTGACCTCTGAATAACATGGTTTTAAACAGTGTGGGTCTACTTATACACAGAATTTCTTTTTCTTTTTTAAATTTTTTTTTATTTTTATTTATGATTGTCACACAGAGAGAGAGAGAGGGGGGGGGCAGAGACATAGGCAGAGGGAGAAGCAGGCTCCATGCACCAGGAGCCCGATGTGGGATTCGATCCCGGGTCTCCAGGATCGCGCCCTGGGCCAAAGGCAGGCGCTAAACCGCTGCGCCACCCAGGGATCCCCAATTTCTTTTTAAAATATAGTGTAGTGGGCAGTCCTGGTGGCTCAGCGGTTTGGCGCCACCTTCAGCCAGGGCTTGATCCTGGAGATCTGGGATCGAGTCCCACGTGGGGTTGCCTGTATGGAGCCCGGGTGTCTCTGCCTCTCTCTGTGTCTCTCATGAATAAATAAAATCCTTAAAAAAAAAAAAAAAAAAAAAACCTTTATTAAAAAAAAAAATATATATATATAGTGTAGTACTGTTAAACATGTTTTCTCTTCGTTATGATTTCCTTAATATTTTCTTTTGTCCACCTTACTTTATTTTAAAAATACTGAATAGAATACAGACAATATATGAAGAATGGGATGATCAACTGTTGATGTTCTGGGTAAGGTTTCAGGTCAACAATACCATATTCCCATGGTAAAGCAGGAATGGTTTTAAGATTGGGAACTCAAAAATTACACAGAGGTTTTCAATTCTAAAGGGGCTTGCTACTCCTCATGCCTGCACTGTTCAAGGATAAAATATAATTGATCTAGGTCATTTAAATTTGGATTTTTCTCTATAATACTCTGATTTAATCTGAAAAGTACTGACATACTGTTTTCTGCTGTGAATTCTCTGATTTTATTTATTTATTTATTAAAGATTTGTTGATTTATTTTGGAGAGAAAGAGAGAACAGGAGGAGCAGAGGGGGAGAGAGAATACCAAGCAGACTATCTCAGGACCCCGAGATCATGAGCTGAGCTGAAGCCAAGAGTTGGCCATTTAACCAAGCTAGTCACCCAGGCACCTCTTCTGTAATTTTATTTAGATTTTCCTTTCTATTGCATACTTCACCAATTGTTTGTATCTTTAATATTTTTATCCTTCATAGAGGTTCTTTTTATCTGAACTCTATATTAAGAACAGAGGTTCATCAAACATTACATTTTTAGGGTTTCTATCCAGTAGGCTTTCTCTGATGTTGAATAAGCTTTCAGTTCCAGGTAAAAACTTTACCACCTCCTTGACATTTTTAAGGTATATCCCCAGCAAGTATAATTTCATGTTGAATACTTCTCATTATTAAATATTGCCACATTCTTTAGATTTCTAGGGTTTTATACAATATTCACACACTAAAGTTCAGAAAGTTTATAATTTTGCATTGACTTTGCCTTTTTTTTACATTTGTCTGCATTCCCCCACTATGTATTACCATATATTGATAACATATGAATGCTAGATACTTTGTACAAAAAGATTTGAGCTTTTGTAAAAGATTTCCTAGATTGATTACTATAATACTGGTTCCTTGGAAACGGAGTTCTCTGATGTTTATTAGGATATAACCTTGATTGACATTTAAAAAAAAAGTTTTTTGGGAAACCTGCGTGGCTCAGGGGTTAAGCATCTGCCTTCAGCTCAGGGTGTGATCCTGGAGTCCTGGGATTCGGTCCCACATTGGGCTCCCTGCATGGAGCCTGCTTCTCCCTCTGCCTGTGTCTCTGCCTCTCTCTCTCTCTGTCTCTCATGAATAAATAAATAAAAATCCTTAAAAAAAAATAAAATAGGGACGCTTGGGTGGTTCTCTGCCTTTGGCCCAAGGCGTGATCCTGTAGTCCCAGGATCTAGTCCCACATCAGGCTTCCTGCATGGAGCCTGCTTCTCCCTCTGCCTATGTCTCTGCCTCTCTTTCTCTCATGAATAAATAAATAAAATCTAAAGATAAAAATAAAAGATTTTATCTATTTATTTGAGAGACTGAGAAAGAGAGATCATGAGTAGGGTGGTAAGAGCAGAGGGAGAAGCAGACTCCCTGCTGAACAGAGAGCCTGATGCTGGGCTCCATCCCAGTGACACGAGCCGAAGGCAGATACTTAATGGACTGAGACACCCAGGCATCCTGATTGACATTTTCCCAAGTTTCATTGCATTGGTAAGTTTTGTCTCCTCTTCTATTCACCTTGATAACTATGGAATATAAGAGTCCTCACAAAGGCATTTGTAAGTTCACAACACATTAAAACTTGATCCAGGGCAGCCCGAGAGGCTCAGCGATTTAGCACTGCCTTCAGTCCAGGGCGTGATCCTGGAGACCGGTGATCAAGTCCCACATCAGGCTTCCTGCGTGGAGCCTGCTTCTCTCTCTGCCTGTGTCTCTACCTCTCTCTCTCTGTGTCTCTAATGAATAAATAAAATCTTAAAAAAAAAAAAATAAATCTTGATCCAAATTAAGTATTATGTGTTAAGTAGTGCACAGTGATGTTTGGATAAAGATCTTCCTGTACTTATCAAAATTAGAGTTTGCAATAAGGAGGGATCATGTATTGGGAGAAAATGAATCCTCTGACATCAATCAGTCACTTTTAAAGATTTTATTTATTTGACACAGAGAGAGAACACAAGCAGAGGGAATGGGAGAGGGTAAAACAGACTCCCTACTGAGCAGAGAATTTGGGATCATGACCTAAGCCAAAGGCACATGCTTAATACATTGAATGACCCAGGTGCCCCCAATCAATCACATTTAGAATTTTTATTTTTGTTTTTAAATGTCTTTCAGAGTTCTTTCAATGAATGATTAACCCAGTCTTATATTTGAAATGGTTTGAATGATTACTTTCAGCACAGACTAGGTGACTTTCCAGAATTTCCAAATAGCCCTCCAGAGAACATGTAGGTCTGATGAACGGATTATGGACCTTGGGCTCAAAATCACTGTTCTGCAAATATAACGGACTTTAGGTGTCCCCCCCCCCACCCCCGAATGCTTTCCATCCTTGATCTATTCTGGCAGTAAGAATTTCTTTATGGATAACAGTCCCAGTTTGGTTATATCCATCATACTTCCTTACTGCCCTTCACTACCCCCCATCACCTTGCTAGTCATTTACTACGTACAAATACTCAGGGCTACTGCTTCCGCATCTTATCAGGTCACTCTACAAAATAAATCTTCCTTGCCTCTCTTTCCTAATAGGCCTATGGTGTTGTGGATAGATACAACTAAAAGATACGAAGTAAATTATCCCACACACTGTACTTATATACATATACGTTAAAATGGAAATGTGCAAAATTCCATTCCGTTGCTCTTCCGTGAAGACAAAAATGGACCAAATTACCTTTCAGAGTGTTCCAGAAGCCATTTAGAACACAGTACATCTAACTAATTACAAATGAAGAAGTGCCACATGGAAGAGAGAACAAGGAAATTGTGTGAGACTTTCCACAAAAGCTGCTCATCCTCCTTAACACTCCATGGCAACACTGAGAAAACTCTTACCTCTCCTAAGGAGATAAATGAGTGACCTGTATATTCAAGATTTCACTGGGCTGGCTTCTTTCCCGCTACCTGCTGGAACAATTTTGTCATGAATGGCATGGAAGACTTGCAGAAGTAATCAAAGTACCCTCTGAATGCAGTTTAGCGGTTGCTCAGACAAAAGATGAGCATATGTTCAAACAATGAAGAGACTACATAGCTAAAGACACAGAAAGGAAGAGATTATGGTCTCTAATATTAACTGCAATTTTTTAAACTGGGGAATTACAAAAATCAAAATAATACAAATGCCTAACAGTCCTCCCAAATTACGAATATATCTGTTCTTTTGTAGAAAGCAAGTTCAGAATACACTGGTAGAAGGCTGTTTGTTTTAATTACCTAATTTCAACAAAAATCAAAAGGCATACAAAGAAATAGAAATACATGTTCCAATTGGAGGATAAGCTCTAAAAATAAAGCTCCTAAACTGACCCTAAATTAATAAAGAACTATTAACTGCCAACACATAAGTCAACCATCACAAAGATGCTAATGGAGGAGGAAGAAAAAATGGATAGTGCAACTAAATGTTATCAGAAAAACAATGCATGACAAAAATGAAAATCCAGAGACAGAAAGTATAAAAATAATCAATCAGAAATTAGGAACTGAAGAGAACAATCATGGATTTTAGTATTTGTGCTGCCAAAGCCAGCACAACAATCACTAATTTTAAAAACAAATCAAAGGTAGCCCGGGTAGCTCAGAGGTTTAGAGCTGCCTTCAGCCCAGGATGTGATCCTGGAGACCTGGGATCCAGTCCCATGTCAGGTTCCCTGCAATGGAGCCTGCTTCTCCCTCTGCCTGTGTCTGTGCCTCTCTCTCTCTCCGTGTCTCTCATGAATAAATAAATAAAATCTTTAAAAAAACAAAACAAAACACATCAAGGCCTCAGTCACAGATGTGATCAAGCAGAAAAAGAATGAGACAACTTAAAGACACCTTGTTTTAAATCACCTACTGAGAGGACGAAAGAAAATGTGAAAAGGACAGTATAAGTGACTAATGGAATATCAACAAATGGACCAATTGGGGGATGCCTGAGTGGCTCAGCAGTTGAGTGTCTGCCTTTGGCTCAGAGCGTGACCCTGTGATCCCAGTTTTCCAGGATCTAGTCCCTCATTGGGCTCCCTGTAGGGAGCTTGCTTCTCCCTCTGTCTGTGTCTCTGCCTCTCTGTCTCTCATAAATAAATAAATAAATAAATAAATAAACAAACAAACAAACAAATAAAATCTTAAAAAAAAAAAAGGGACCAATTGGTACATTAAGGGAATCACAAAAGGGGAGGGCAGTGAAGAGGGGCCAGCAGGTATACATGAAGATCTAAAGACCTGTACTTTCCACATATGTGGGAAAAGGGGACAAATTCAACAAGCTCAGTAAATTTATTTTTTTTTTATTTTTATTTTTTTTAAGCTCAGTAAATTTAAAGTAGGATACATACTAAGACATGAATACAGGGACACATTATAATTAACCTATGAAAAATCACAGGTAGAAACAGAAATTTGGAACAGGGTGAGAAGAGAAACTCATCTTGTACAAGAGAGCTCCGGTAAAATTGGCAGTGATGTTCACAGCAGATCTTATATGAAGAAGTATATGGGACCGTGCATTCAAGTACTGAAAGATCAAAAAACATGCACCAAGAATACTCTGAGAAAACTGTTTTTCATGAATGTAGAAATGAAGACTTTCCTAAGTAAAAACTCCTCTAAGTTTACCCACAGACCTGTTCTACAAGAAACATTAATGGAAGTCTTTCTAGGTAAAATAAAATGACTCTAAACAGTAACTGAAACCACATGACAACATGAATCTCTCTGTTAAATGTAAGCATTTTCACAATTACAGAAACTTGTAGTGTTGTAATGAGGTAGCACAAGTCACTTTTATTTCTATTACAGAATTGTTTTAAAAAAGCATGAAACACATAAATCTAGGTAAAAAATACACAACATAAAAGACTTCGTGGTATTGGTAACATTAAGTGGGCGCAGGGATGAAATGGTAAGTAGAAGAGTTTTGTATGCAATTGACAATATCAGTTTGTCATTATTCTTTGTTATGCCTTTAACATATTTGAAGCAGTCTCCAAGACAATCACTATGAAAATATGTAGAGAAGACATACATGTTAATGAGAATGGAATCAAAGAATGTCATAGGTAAAACACCACCATTAAAGATAAAATTTAATATGTAAACATGATAAGAGTTATTAACGGTTAAAATATTGCTTTCAATTAATAGAAAGTGTTTCTCTTATGCAAAGAGATTTCCCCAGGACCCTCACAGCAATAGAGAAGCTCTCAGCTTATAGATACCCTCCCACTCCTAGAGGAGTCTCCTGGCCCTCCCTGTGGATGTGATGGACCATCACTGGAGCTGAAGGAGAATTCTTAGAGAATGGATAGAGTTTGATAATGTTGCATAGCAGATGTCCCCTCTGTGAAAGGAGGAGAAATGACACTAGGTTTATCAAACTCATTTCCAATCAAGGAGCTACTTGAAACACATTTTAAAATCAACGTTCCTGCACGTTTGGACCTCACCTCTATCATCTGCCTCATTTGTTCCCACCTACCTGGGTGGAAGTCTACGGTCTCCTTTCTCTTCACATCCCAGAGCTCCTTCTCTTGTTCCAAAAAGATGACCAGATCTGGCTTCCATACAACAAGACCTGTTGATCATAAAAAAATGAATAGGAAAAAAAATTAATAGGATTATTGCTGGAGGGATCCCTGGGTGGTTCAGTGGTTTAGTGCCTGTCTTTGGCCTAGGGCGTGATCCTGGAGTCCCAGAATCAAGTCCCAAGTCAGGCTCCCTGCAGAAGCCCGCTTCTCCCTCTGCCTGTGTCTCCGCCTCTCTCTCTCTTTCTCATGAATAAATAAAATCTTTAAAAAAAAAAAAAGGATTATTGCTGGAAATTCTAACTTTTAATCCACTATTGTGCTCAGTGGAGAAGACAGAACATTGTAGAATTCTAGAAAATGATTTCCCAAACACTGTAGACCAACAGTCCCTTTAGATCATGCAGGAGGAGTTTTAAATATTCAAATCATGGCTTCTACATCCAAGCACTAGATACAATAAGAAATAAAAACTGTAGTTTAAGATGTGGGCAGTATCACTTGATGCCTTTCAATGTTTAGTATTGACATTCTACAGAAATGATGATGTTCCCTTAAGGAAGGGGAAGCTAGAACTGAAAAGGAAACATGAAGATTTTTCTCTACATCTACAAACCCCTACATATTTCCCTTACTGCATGGATCCTAATTCCAGTCATGCAAAGAGGAATCTTCTAAGAGTCAGTCTTCAAAGGAAGGAAAAAAATTCAGAGTGTGGTCTGGGAAACCTGTAAAGAGTCATCCTCACCCAAGAAGAGGAGGTGTCCGTAGTTCTCTAACATCACATCCCTGTACAGTTCCCGCTGAGTGTGGTTCAGGCATCCCCACTCCTCCTGAGAGAATTCTATGGCCACATCCCTGAATGTCAGCAGTCCCTGCAATAAATACCACAGTTACCAAGTGGCCACAGGCAGAGTTCAGTGTAACTAAGATGAAAGAGGGAGTTAGTGTCACCAGCTAGATCCCATGATCTGACCCTTACACTGCTTATGGGCTTTGTCCCACACTTTACTTAACCTCCACTTTCCACCTTATCTTTTGTCAATCAAAAGACCCCATGAGGTCTGTCCTGTGATGGAAACAGATGAAGACACTCCTGTGATGGAAACAGAAACTATCCAACCAAAATTTATGACTGCCCTGAGGAAGCAGGGCAGTCATGGGCCAGCCCATTTTGAGCTTAGCTCCTGCCTCACACCTGTGCAGATGGAGCAAGGAGTAATGCATAGCGTGACCAAAGGCTTATGTCATTATATTAGAAAAATCTCCAACAAAGGGGAAGCACAAATCTCATTTACATAACATACAAAGATTATATAAGTGTTGTTTGCAGGTACCTGTGCGACCTTATGCCCAGCTCCACGTAAGATGATAAAGCCCCTCTTGCTGAATTTCCATCCTAACCCTAAAAGAAAGGAAACCATTCCTCCTGGCTTTGAGTCTCTGCTTGGGAAGTTATCCCCTATGATCTCCTTATTGGCTGCAAATCAAGTTTCCTTTGTGTCACAACCCCACCTGGTATAGTTTCTATCTAGGACTCTATTCCAGGATTTTAATAAACTCAAACATATTAATTAAGCGATTCTTGTTCTTTGTCTTTTTTTCTCCTGAAAATACAAAGTAAATAGAAGGGTAACTCTGTGACCTAAGTGTGCAGGAAAATAAAAATCTATAAGATGAAGGTCTGCCTTAGAACCTCCAGTCCAGAAATCATTCTCTACTACATGAGAGGGAGAGCATTCATTGTCCAGTGGAAACTGATGGGAGGAGCTAAAGGTCAAGCAAGAATTCTTGAAACATTTTTGGTGCAAAAACTGTTTTTATGAAAGTGCTGGGACAGGACCCCTGGGCAGAAAGACCAATACAGTCCCCATGAGAAGTCATTGATTATATACTTTTAAATTGGGGAGCAGAAATAAAGGAAGTTTCTGCAGGGATTTTCATATGTTAAAGAGGACTTACCGGATCCTGGAGGTCTGCTATTGTCAAGCTGCCTGCTTTTTTGCCTCTAGCAAAGTATTTACATTAAGGAAGTTGTGAATTCCTAATAGTTTGTCATACTCTGCCTGTCTTGGGTATTTATCAATGGGCTGCAAGTTGAATTTCAGTTTCTCTACATTTCTTTTATCTTTGTACTCCTTATCAGAAACTATAAGCAAAGAGAATCTCAGAAGAAAGTGGTCTCTATTTTACATAGAATGGTTTCTGCGTATCACTTAGCAAATCCATCTAAGATCCTTAAGAGGGAAAATATAAACTCTATAGGGGAGAGATCAGTCAGAGAGGACCCAACGAAGTCAAGGAAGGTAACATGAGCTCGAAGGAAACAAATTGATATCAGTGCCTTAGGCGCACAGAAGGACCTATTATTAATGGTGTGTTCTTGCACCCCCCAAAAGTAAATCAGACTATAAACTGAATTATGAGAGTACAGTGGATTTATATAAAGTTCAATCACACATAGTTTCCATGTCCTGTAATATCTAGTATATTTAAATAGAATATCTTTTTCACAATCTAAAGAGCAATCCTCCCTTTTTGTTCCGAAAACTTTCTGAGTTATTTTGGGTCTCATAACCATTGTGTTTATTTATGTATTTTCTTACTCCTGGTCTACACAGAGCTCACAAAGCCTCCAGATGGAACCTAATAAGACATGTTTTCCTTGACTGATATCCAAGGACCAGAGCTCATAAGCAATAGGAAACTTGGACTCAGTGCCTTCCTCTGTGGGTCTGTCATCAAGGGAGTCTTCAATACTTGCAGGTCTTTAATTTAAAGGGACAAAATTGTTGATAGCCAATTGAAAACCAGGTTGGGGAGAAGGCAGAGAAGGCTCTGTCTGGAATATAGGGGTAGGGGGAGTGTTCTAAAGACTTAATCTTCAGTCATTTTGAAAAGGTTTTTAAAATTAGGTGAAAATATAAAGTAGAAACATCAGAACTAGAGGCATCAGTATTTGCAATTTCTAAATTAGTGGAATTTCAGGAGAAAAAAAAAAATGATGCGCCACCGGACTCGGGATGCAAAGCTTACCTGAGAACTGGCCATTTCTTCTTCTTTCACTTTGTCCTCTAGATTTCTTTCTCAGAAGAGATTCATGGAGAAATCACAGCTGCATCAGGAGAAAATGCCTTTAAAGCCACCAACAGAGCCTCCGTACCTCTAAACTGCTTGCCTGAAAGCAGGACTTTGAAATGCAGAATAGGCCCAACAACTTCCTAGTCCTTTGTGTCAGGAGCCTTTCAGAAACTGTGAGCTCCTACTTGGAGACCAATCCTTGACTTTTCGTCCCGTGCTTTCAAGGGGCCTCCCCTCGCACAGACTACCACAAATTCAGCTACAGCATAGGGCCTGACCCTCCCAGACTCCTGCAGCAGAGACCCTGTTACCTCTCTTTGCACCAAAGCCTATATTCAACTCTCATAAATTAATGGGAAGCTCTCGTGCTTAACCCTGGCCTCACTTAGAATCACCTGGAGCCCTTAATCAAAACAATGCTGTCCTTTCCACCCACACCAATTGATAGAATCTGAAGAGGACAGCACCAGCCATGGTCAGTTTTGAAACTCCACACGTGATCCTATTGGGAAGCATTTGGGGGAGGTGACCAGGCAAAGGACAGTAACCAAATTTAAATTTGGTTTAAATCCATGCCTTCTCCACTGATCAGTTTCTGCAGATTTATGCATCTCCCTCTTTCTTCTGTGCAGAGGGAGACACCCTTACAAATGGAGCTTTCCCTTATAAATGCAAATATCTCTTACAAAAGTAAACATACTGGGTTTCAGAGTTTTTCCTTTGTCTGCTGTTTCTTTAAAATAACAGCCTAGTGGCGCCTGGGTGGCTCAGCTGGATGAGAGTCAGACTTGATTTCAGCTTAGGTCATGATCTCAGGGTCATAAGGTCGGACTCCGCTGAGCAAGGAGCCTGCTTAAGATTCTCTCCCTCTCCCCCTGCTCTTTCCCCCTCCCCCTAGCTGCCCTGCTCACGCAGGCTCTCTTTATCTCTCAAAAACAATACTAACAAAAAAACAAAAAACAAAAAGGCAAAACAAAAAACCCCCAACAAAATCCAGCATAAAATAATCCTTATGGCAAAGACATATATTTGGGAATGGTAAAATACTCTTAAACAGGCAAATGTTTATTTTCATAAGTAACTGCCAGTTTCCAAGTGAATGTACTTTTTACACTCCCATCAGCAATATATGCAAATTCTAATTCCTCAATATTTTCAGAGAAATATGGTGTTTTCTTTTTCCTTTACTAGAGCCGTTCAATCACTCAGTTTGAAAATATTGAGTGATTGCTCACTGGAAAATATGAAATGCTCATAATACAGTTTCCTAGTGACTCAAAGTGAAACCGCTTATAAGCATAATGTTGAACAAAAATCAAAATGGTTGCATTAAAACATCAGCAAGGCTTGATATTAAACTAAGTACCCTTTGTCCTCTCTTCAGCAAACTTTCCCTCCCCCTTAGTTTTCTCCACCACCACCACCCCTCCTGCCCCCGCCCCAGGAATCCAGGACCACTCTCAAAACCTGGTGAATAGGCTGGCAGCACAAACACAATTCCTGTCAAAACCGGCTAGATCCAGTATTTCCCTACGATGAAACCTCAGCCTCTTCCTCTGGGTGGGCTTGCAGTTTTTAAGGCCCTGACCTGCTGCAGCCTCCTGTGCTAGCAAAGCAATAAAGCTACTGTTCCTCTTTATCCCTGAATCTGCCTTCATGTTATATTTTAGATCTGAAGCATGAATGTCAGTTTATGACCAGAATGAATGTTAGGAAAGGAAAACATTTTTATTTATCTGTTCTTAATTATTTGGCCAGCATAATTATTAAACTAATGTGAGACAGATTCACAAGAGAAAAAAAATAATTTCTTAGTTATGAGAACCTCAAACATATAAGGCTCAAAGACAGGCAACTAATGCTTATTCACCACTGTCACTTAAGAATGAGGAAGTAGGGATTTAGAATTTCAGAAGGGGGGAGGAAGCATATTCAGAGGAAAAAGGACAGAGTAAATGTCTGTCAAGCAATAGTTTGCCACACCAGGCAGACAACTCTTTATCATATAAAGAGTTCATTTCTGGCTATCTTCCTGAGTTCTCCCATCTAATTTATTCTTGGAATATAATCAACCTCACAAAAGAAGGAAATCCTTTCATTTGCAGCAACAGAATAACCCTAGAGGATCTTTTTTTAAGTTACAAAGAAGCCCTGCCAGCGCCCCTCTGACCAACTTAATAAATTTTAGCAGGCATCTTTAGCCTACATGATTGATAAACCAAACCTCCTTGTATATATTTAGATCATGCATTGTTTCCTAGAAAGACTGAGAACTGAACTCTCTTGCACAATCTCCCCCTAGGGCACCCATACACAACCAGTAACATCTATGGATGGCACTATTGAGTCTGCAGGCAATCAAGAAGTGTTAGAGACTTCCATGCTCCCCTTCTACTGATTAAACTACCCCAAAGTTCCTTTAAGGGATACCTGGGTGGCTCAGTGCTTGAGCGTCTGCCTTTGGCTTAGGTCATGATCTGGGGGTCCTGGGATCCTGCCACCCACAGGGAGCCTGTGCCTATGTCTCGGCCTCTCTGTGTGTGTGTATCTCATGAATAAATAAAATCTTTCCAAAAAACAAAATCTTTGGGCCAGGCAGAAACTGTGGAGTTGGTTTTTGCACAAGACACTTTCTTCTCAAATGGCTGGCCTCCTGAATAAAGCTCGTATTTCTTGCCAATCAAAACTTATATCTTGAGTATTGTTTTTGAGTGACTCCCAGCCAAACTTAGGTTTCTTGGTACCAAACTGTTGTGTGATCACTGAGTATGCCCATCAGGAAAGAATTCTTGAGATACCTTATGGCGCAACTTAGTAAGTTTATTCAAGTAGCAGGGAGACAGGACCCCCAGGCAGAAAGAGCTGCACTTTGGCTGTTTGAAGCTTACTGTTATATGCTGAGTGCTCAATGGGGACGGGGACATGCAGGGAGTATTAGATCATAAATGTTTTTTTTTCAAATTTCTATTTGTGAAACTACTTTTGTAAAATGCCTCTGATGCTAATCATCAGTTCAATATTAACTAAGGGTGAGATGTACAGGCAGTTATTAGACCCTTTAAGAATGCAATAACCAGCTACATTTGATCCTTATCAAAACTATGCAGGCTATAGGTCAGCTCTCTGGGCTAAAGGTGAATATTTTCTGTTTCTATCCCTCATCATTTCAGCCCTGATCAATTTTCTGTCCTTAGATCTTTAAAGTTGTTGGATGGTAAGAGTTCATATTTTGTCACTTCTTCAAGGTGACAGGGGCTGTAGAGATGTCCCTACCAATGCATTGAAATCGGTCCCTATCTGTCCATTTGTGGAACTATTACAGAAGGCCACTGTTGTAGAGTCTAGAGGGGCCACAGGGGTGAATTTGTTTCGAGTAGTAACCATCATCTGTTGGCTGTGCAAAGGATCAGGACCTGCTTGCATATATTTCAACAATATGAGAGAACACAACAAAAGAAAGAACACATTAGAATTATTATTATAATGAAAAATCAGAAGAGCAATGGGAAGATCCTTTAGGGTGACCATGGTCCACCCCTCCACCAGGAATTTAATCAAACATTCAGTGACAATGGAAAGAGAGAGAGAAAAGTTGAACAGACTCTTTTTTTTTTTTTTTTTTTGAACAGACTCTTTAAAGATAGAGAACTGATGTTTGCCAGAGAGAAGGTGGATGGGGTGAAGTATTAAACACATGATGGGAATTAATGACTGCACTTGAGTGATGACCACTGAGTGATGTATGGAACTGTTGATTCACTATATTATATACCTGAAACTAATAAAACACTGTGTATTAACTGGAATTAAAATCTTAAAAAGTCAAAAATAATAAAGAAAATGTGGTGCAATCTATTAAAATACTGATGTATCTATATAATAGCAATAGATAGAAATAGAGATTATTATTTGATATGGTTGAAATGAAGAAAACTTCCTAGATATCAGTGGAAGAGAGCTAATTCTTTCCTTAAAGGTCAGACAAATGTACATGAACATTTCTTAAAAATTAAAATTATTGAAATTACGACTAGTAGATTATTATATCAGAAGAATGCTTCTTGAATGCTTGTAATCTGTATTTTCAAAAAAGATCATACAGTGAATTTGAAATGCATAACTTAGTCTATGTATGATCCCAAATATTTTAATGATAGAACACATTGGTAATTGTGTTTCCACTGGTAAAGAAAATAAACAGGGAAGCCATTGACTCAGGTGGCTCTAATGCCTCCGTAGCCTCTATAAGCAAATCACAACTTAACAGACACTGCATTGAAATGGAAGAAAATGAAGAACAAAGAATTACAGTCAACTAGACTTTCCAAAAATAAGCCAACTACTTAAGGTGTACCCATCCATGGTGATTGCACATAATGCTAGGTCTATTACACTTGATATTTGCTAAGAGAGTATATCGTCGATGTTCTCAACAAAAATTAATTTAAAAATCAGAAATAAAAACTTCTAACACTATGAGGGCATGGGCATGTTAATTAGCTAGATTGTTTTAATCATGTCATAACGTATACATATATTTATGTTTTGTTACTTGAGTAACTACTGAACTATTGAATCTGCAGGAATAGAAAACAGGATTCTGGGTGGAAGGCTGGTGAAGCACACAACGTAATGATAAAAACAGAAATGAAGGCACGAAAATATAGGGTCCTTTGCCCCATTCATTGGATTCTGGGTTTTGGTAATTGTGAGCACCAGCCCTGGAGAGATGAAAGGAAGAGCCACTCAGAATCGGATCTCCTCTAATCTGTCCTGAGAGTGGAGGAGATCCAGAGCCAGGCCAGGCCAGAGCTGCACACATCCTCAGAAGGGGGGTGGATCTGGTTTGGCCTAGGGAGGGAGCTGGCTGTAGGCCCCGATATCCCTGACTCTGGGGTACTTCCAGCTCTGTCATTCCTAAGCCTGCTCAAAGAAATTCAATACACTGAGTTCACATTATTTTAATCAATTTTGTCTCTTTCCTACTTCAGAAAATAAAAGAAAAAGCAAGTTAACATAAATGGTTGACATTTTCTGGGACAATTAGAAAACTTTTTTTTTTTTAAGATTTATTTATTCATGAGAGAAAGAGAGAGAGAGAGAGAGAGAGAGAGAGAGAGAGAAAGAGACATAGGCAGAAGCAGGCTCCATGTAGGGAGCCTGACGCAAGACTCGATCCTGGGACTCTGGGATCATACCCTGAGCTGAAGGCAGACACTCAACCACTGAGTCACTCAGTCATCCCGAAATCTTTTTATTTTTAACAAGAATGCAAAATAAATGCTACTGCTACTAAAAAGTCTTTGGTCCATGGAGGACTCATCACAGATGACACCAGAACTCACATGACAACACAGGGAACTGGCCCAACTGAAAAAGTCCCCTGTATACCCCTGTTTTTCCTCAAATTGACTCTACAATCCTGAATTCAACAACATACCCATTTTTTCTAACCTAAAAATTTCTAGATGTTATGGATCATGACTCTTCATCTGTTTTTTTTTTTTAAGATTTTATTTATTCATTCAGGACAGAGAGAGAGAGGCAGAGACACAGGCAGAGGGAGAAGCAGGCACCATGCAGGAAGTTCCATGTGGGACTCGATCCCAGGATCCCAGGATCATGCCTGGAGCCAAAGGCAGACGCTCAATGGCTGAACCACCCAGGCGTCCCTTCATCTGTTTTTCTAATGGCCAGATGCCATGGAAATAATCAGTTTCTATCTGTTTGCATCTCTACACCTGCTCAGTGTTCTTTAACTACAGGAGGGACTTCCACCTGGGTACCACAAAAGATATTCCTTCCAGTCAGAGAGAAGACCCTAGATGACTCAGTCTTCTTTCTTTGAGATGGAAGCAGATTCAGATACTGGTACCAGTCTAACCCCATCTACATAGGACATCCCTAATTATTCCAAAGAGTCCCTGGTTCTGGAAAGAGTGTCCTCAGTGAGACTGACCTGATGCTCCCATAGGGATCCAGGCAGCAAAAATTTTAGGCTTAGTCTGTGCCATTAGGTAGACCATAGACCTGTCATGGTGGATCAGTATACTTTGATGCCGCTGTGATGAATCCTGTTCCTGGGAGGGGCTCTCTGGAGTAAGAAGTCTACTTCAGTTAACACAGGTTACAGGTAGCTGTAGTGGTCATGATTCTAGATATTTTGTGGGTCTTAACCTCGCTGTTAAAGGATCTTATCTCTTCTGGAGTTTGTCTTAAGGCAAGACCTTGTGCAACAGGTTTTAATGCCTATGTTTGCTGCCACGTAGATATTCTGCACTGACTGTTAGGAGTGCCAGTTTTTTGAAGACCATCAAACTTGTTAGCTATCTTTGTGAAACTCTCTTCCCACCCGACACCTAGAGAAATGTTAAGAAAATACGACATCTCATTTTGAAAGATATCCATTCAAAAATATTTTGGGTATCTCTTCATTCTTTCAGGAAACACTGTTACATTACTGATTGGACTCTCATCTTATCTCCTGGGACCATTAGTACAACATAATTGTATGGGGACACCTGTGTGGCTCAGTGGTTGAGCATCTGCCTTCAGCTCTGGGTATAATCTTGGAGTTCCAGGATGGAGTCCTGCATCTGGCTCCCTGCAGGGAAGCCTGTTTCTCCCTCTGCCTATGTCTCTGCCTTCTCTTTGTGTCTCTCATGAATAAATAAATAAAATCTTAAAAAAAAAAAACAACATAATTGTATGGACAGTTATATAATAATTTTAAAGGATTCAATGTATAGCTACAATTATCTATTAATAGAATATAGATTCTCTATGTTATTCTCAATTTTACCTACTGGGACTGGCTTGTAGTGTTATATAACACTCTGTGAGGCATGGATAGATACATGACTGGCATGGAGAAAAACAGACTATATTTTTCTCCTGAGATGAGGTTTTCTAATTCCTCCAGGGCACAGAAGACCTGGATATAGAGTGGTCATCACCAAGAAGAATCAAGATGCTGGCAGTCTACACATTCAATGCAATCCTTATCAAAATAACACCAGATTTTTTCACAGAGTTGGAACAAAAAATTCTAAAATTTGTATGGAACCAAAAAAGACCCCAAATACCCAAAGTAGTGTTGAAAAAGAAAACCAAAGCTGAAGGCACCACAGTTCCAGACTTCAAGTTATATTACAAAGTATTAGTCATCAAGACAATAGGGTACTGGCACAAAAATAGAGACATAGATCAATGGAAGAGAAAAGACAATCCAGAAATGACCCCTCAGCTATATGGTCAACTAATCTTTGACAAAGCAGGAAAGACTTTCCAATGGAAAAAAGACAACCTCTTCACAAATGGTTTTGGGAAAATTAGAAAGGAACTTGCAGAAGAGTGAAACTGGACCACTCTTTTACACCATATACAAAAAATAAATTTCAAAATGAAAGAAAGACCCAAATGTGAGACAAGAATCCATCAAAATCCTAGAGGAGAACACAGGCAGCAACCTCTAACCTCAGCCACAGCAACATCTTACTAGATAGGTCTCCAGAGATAAGAGAAACAAAAGCAAAAGTGAACTACTGAAACTTCTTCAAGATAAAAAGCTTCTGAGTAGCAAAGGAAACAATCAACAAAACTAATAGGACCTTCAGATATGAGAAGATGTCTGCAAATGATAGATCAGATAAAGGACTAGAATCCAAAATCTGTGAAGAACTTATCAAACTTAACACCGGAAAAACAAAAAAACCTAATCAAGAAAAGGGCAGAAGAACAGACATTTTTCCAAAGAAGACAAAGAAATGGCTAAAGGACGCATGAAAAAATGCTCAACATTACTCATCAGGGATACGCAAATCAAAATGACAATGGTACCACCTCACCCCTGTCAGAATGGTTAAAATGGACAACTCAGGAAACAAATGTTGGGTAGGATGTGGAGAAAGGGAAACCTTTTCACACTGATGGAGGGAATACAAACTGCTGCAGCTGCCCTGCAAAACAGTATGAAGGTTACTCAAAAAGTTAAAAATATAACTACCCTATGATTCAGTAATTACACTGTAAAGTATTTATCCAAAGGCTATGAAAATAGTGATTCTAAGGGGCACATGCACCCCAATGGACTATATATAACTCAGCCATTAAAAAGAATGAAATCTTGCCATTTGCAATGATGTGGACAGAAAATGAGTGTATTATGCTAAGCAAAATAAGTCAGAGAAAGACAAATACAATGAGTTCATTCATATGTGGAATTTGAGAAACAAAACATATGAACATAGGGGAAGGAAAGGAACAATGAAATAAGACAAAACAGAGGGAGGCAAACCATAAGAGACTCCAAAGGTTGCTGGAGGGGAAATGGGAAGAGGGGGACAGGGTAATGGATGATGGTCATTAACGAGGGCACTTGATGTAATGAGCACTGGGTATTATATGCAACTGATAAACCACTAAATTCTACCCCTGAAACTAATAACACACTATATGTTAAATAACTAGAATTTAAATAAAAAATTTAAAACAATAGCCATTCTTAAAAAAAAGATGAATAAAGACACTGGCAATTCGGAAATATGCACTGATTAAGACCAAATAGTTTACTTCCTTCCAGATACTCCAGTGAAAAAGAGAAAAATTAGAATGATGGATAAAGGGAGGATATAAAAAGCTACAATGATGCTTTCCAGGACAAAAATGGCTGGAGTAGCTATTATCTCAGGAAAGGTTCACAGTGTGGTATTGTTCTGATGGAGGTGTCAGCCCCTTGGCTTGTACATGTACAGAATGAAAACCAGAATGAGTCCTAAACACAAAACATCTGAGGTGCATTTGAATGCTGCACAGAGTAGTAAGTCTACACGTGCCTCACAAAATATAGCAGAAGAGTATCCAAAGCCTATACTGTTTGTGATGTATTTGTTGTTCTTTGATGTAGGAACTGTGGTATTCATCAGCTCAGGTAGGATCCAACACAGAATACTGGAGGGACCAATGGAATGTGGGACTGTTCCTTAATGGTGTGCCCACCTGGAGTTCCTGGGGACTGATGGTGATGGCTTGGAAGGCCTCTTCAAAGAAAAGAAACAATCAGGGTTTAGTTCTTTACAGCTAACCAAAATAGTTTAGTTAAAAAAGGTTTAGTGATTATTTAAATACTAGAGTCATCATTGGTACCTGGGTACCTATAGCAACAGGAAGCATTCAAATGCCCTTCCAGTAGAAGACCAGTTCTTGGACTTTTCTCTCATTAGACAATTAATGCTTCATCCAGAAGTCTTCACACAAAACAGCCACCATGGCCTGAGACTTTAAGTACAGACCTGGATACAATACCTACAGTGTGAATGGGTATTTAACTGATCACTGAAGACCACCAGTTTCCAGATTTAAAAGACAGAAGCCCAGCTTATACATGAGCTCACTTACACGTCTGCAGAACCAATAGCAGAGTCCAGTTAAAACAATTCATGGGGGCATGTGGGTGGCTCACTCAGTTGAACATCTGCCTTTAGGTCATGCTTTCAGGTCCTGGGATTGAGCTCCATATTGGGCTCCCTGTTCAGTAGGGAATCTGCTTCTCTTCCTCCCTGTGTTACTCCTCCACACTCATTCTCTCTTTCTCTCTCGCAAATGAATAAATAAAAAATATATATTTTAAAGATTTTATTTATTTATGACAGACACAGAAAGAGAGGCAGAGACATAGGCAGAGGGAAAAGCAGGCTCCCTGTGGGGAGCCTGATGTGGGACTTGATCCCAGGACCCCGGGATCACGACCTGAGCCGAATGGTTGATCTGCTCAACCATTAAGCCACCTAGGTGCCCCAGGAAGGTAATGGGGTGGGGGGGTGTTAATACTGCATGGCCACAATTCACTTTAGTGTCAGAAGACGCACAGATTGCAGAATTTTACCACTGATCCACCCACGTGCCCCTGAATAAATAAAATCTTTAAAAAAAATAAAACAGTTCATGGTCATCCATGTATCTGACTGCATCCTTTATGGGCTAATATCTTCATCGAAGGTGACAACTATAAGTAGATCCCCAGAATGTAATTCTCAAAGCAGGTTCCCCAAACAGAGCACTTGAGTACTTGTGAGAACTGCAAACTGGGGGGCTACTTCCCAGCCTAGAACTATTGAAATGATAACATGGGCAGGGGCCTAGAAATCTGAGGTTTTTCTAAGTGCATCAGGTGATTCTGAGGCAAGATATGATAGCCTCTGCAGTAACTAAGTCACTAACTCAGGTCAACCCTGAGTTATACAGATAGTCACTCTTATAAATCTTCTATATTTGTGGTGATGTTAGTGCTATGACACAGGCATACACACAATACACATTTTTCTCATTCATAAATAAAGCTGACTCTAATATAGTCTATTATGGCTTCCTGTCTTCCAGATGTCATTTCCCTCAATGCCCTCCCCCAGCTTCTTGGCATCACCCATAAATATCCTTCTTATATTCTTTCATCAAAATAATCCAACTTGAGTGAATTGGAATTTATTCAAATATCTCATCAAATAAGATAAGAAACACATACAAACAATAATAGACATTATAGTTCAAAATGGATTTGAATATAGAATTCTTACTATGAGGGGATCCCTGGGTGGCGCAGCGGTTTGGCGCCTGCCTTTGGCTCAGGGCGCGATCCTGGAGACCCGGGATCGAATCCCACGTTGGGCTCCCAGTGCATGGAGCCTGCTTCTCCCTCTGCCTATGTCTCTGCCTCTCTCTCTCTCTCTCTCTCTCTCTCTGACTATCATAAATAAATAAAAATTAAAAAAAAAAAGAATTCTTACTATGAATTGGCATTTGATGACTTTTACTATAAGAGCATAAATAGGGCAGCCCGGGTGGCTCAGCGGTTTAGCACCGTCTTCGGCCCAGAGCCTGGTTCTGGAGACCTAGGATCTAGTCCCAAGTCAGGCTCCCTGCATTGAGCCTGCTTCTCCCTCTGCCTACCTCCCCCTTCTGTGTCTCTCATGAATAAATAAATAAACTCTTTAAAAAAAAAAAAGAGCATAAATAATGGGGGCTGCCTGAGTGGCTAAGTGGTTGAGCATATGTCTTCAGCTCAGGTCATGATCCCAAGGTCCTGGGATCAAGTCCCACATCAGGCTCCCCACAGGGAGCCAGCTTCTCGCTCTGCCTATGTCTCTGTCTCTCTCCGTCTCTCATGAATAAATAAATAAAATCTTAAAAAAAAGAAGCATAAATAATGGGGTGCCTGAATGGCTCAGTTGACTAAGTATTCAGCTTCTGATTTTGGCTCAGGTTATAACCTCAGGGCTATGAGATTGAGCCCTGAGTTGGGCTCTGTGCTTCTCTGCTCCTTCTCCTACCCAGGCTCTCTTTCTCTCAAAATAAAATAAAGTAAAATAAAATAAAATAAGAAGAGGATAAAAATGATACGTGTAAATTAGAGTACACAACATAAAAGACTGGATTTGCACTATTGGATATTTGCATAAAGTGAGTACAGGGAAGACAGGAAAAGCAGTAGAGTTTTGTATGCTATAGACAATATCAAGTTAAAATGGTTTGTTACAGCTTTAAAAGGTTTAAAGTAATTCCCAAGGTGACCAGGGGAAAAAAAGGCACAAAACAAAAGACATAAAAAGGAAATGAAAATGGTATCAAAGCATGTCATTACAAATATCAAAGAAACATAATAGAACATAATAAGAGACAGAAAGAAGAATAAAATATCCTTCTTAGTACAGAAAACTGAAAACACAGCAGTGTTTTCGTTTCAATAATTACATTCCTGGTAAGTACATTGAACACCTTCCATTAAAAGGCATAAAATAAGGGCACCTGGATGGCATAGGCAGTTAAGCATCCAACTCTTGGTTTCAGCTCATGATCTCAGGGTTGTGGGATCGAGCACCACATCAGCCCACATTCAGTGTGGAGTGTGCTTTGGATCCACCCCCGCCAGCCCCCGCTGCCCCTCTTCCCTAACCCTGGGATAAATAAATTAAAAAAAACACAAAAAGCAAAACCATGAAGTGGCTGAGTGAATAAAACACAATATCTGACAACCTCTCATTTCCAGAAAGTAGCATTAAATCTAGGAACACTTTTAAGATGCGAGTAAAAGTATATAAAAGTATATTTTATGCAAATAGAAACCAAAAAAGGACACAAGCAGCCATATTAACATCAGATAAATGAACATTGAGTTCATAGATCGTCAGTACAAAGAAACATTATGTAAAGAAATGCGATTACCTGGGTACAGTAACAATTATGATTATGTGCACATCTAACATCAGAGATCCCATATACATGAAGCATACAAGACATAACTGAAGCAAGAAATGCACAGCGTCATGATAGCAGCAGAAGTTAATATGTCAATTTAACTGGATGGAAAGACCGCATTTGAGCCTGGTAAGAAGAGAACCTGAATGAGACCAATTTTATATAACAGACATATACAGAAAACTCCACCAAGCAAGAGTAAAATATACAATCTTCTCAATCACGCATGGAACATTCTCTAGTATAGACAACCTGTTTGTCTACAAGTCTTAACAAATCTAAGAAGATTAATACACCAGTATCAAAAAAAAGAAAAATACACCAGTATCTTTCCTTACCACCACGGAATGAAACTAAGAACGAATAGCAGATAGGAAATGGGAATGCTACAAATATTTGGAAATTAAAAAACACATTGTTGAGCAATCAATGGGTTAAAATGAAATAAAAAAAAACAGTAAATATCTTGAGATTAATGAAATGAAACAATATATTCAAACATGGAAATCAGATAAAGTAATTTTAAGGAAACAGTGGAGTGAAAAGGCAACCTAAGAAATGGAAAATTTGTCACAGAGCCTCTAGAGCATAAGGATTTAAATCTAGAATATGAAAAGAACTTTTGCAAAAACAACCAAACAGCACCTAGCATGATTAAGAACTGGACAGTTTTCAGTGGGCATAATCCAAGGAAGATTTACAAATGGATAAGGCCTATGAAAGATGCTCAAAATCACTATTCATTAGAGAAATTTGACAGTATATCATCAAAAGAATTTAAAGTAGGATCTGCAACAGATATTTGCACAAGGAGATTCACAGCAGCATTATTCAGAAAAGCCAATCAACACAAATGTTCGTGAATGCATAAAGGAAATGTAGTATACACATACACACTATAAAATCAATATTTGGCTTTGAAAAAAGGACATGTAGCAGTCCAGGATCCAGCAGCCCCGCACTGGGCTCCCTACTCAATGGGGAGCCTGCTTGCTCTTCCCTGCTCATGCTCTCTCTCACTATTAAATAAATAAATAAATAAATAAATAAATAAATAAATAAATAAATAAATAAAATCTTAAAAAGAAAGAAGAGACATATCTTGTCACTTTATACAACATGGCTAAAACGTGATGATAAGTGAAATAATGAGTCACAGGAACAGATACACTATGATTTTACTTAAGTGTCCAACCTAATGTGACTCTCCTGAAAAAGGAAGTAAGGAAAGAGACAACGTGAATGAGCACCAAGGTCTTAAAACAGACACACACACATGAAGTGGCTGCTTAATAGGGATTACGGTTCAGTTTTGGAAGGTGAGAAAATTGGTTTTTCTTTTTTTTTTTTTTTAAGATTTTATTTATTTATTCACGACAGACACAGAGAGAAAGAGAGAGGCAGACACACAGGCAGAGGGAGAAGCAGGCCCCATGCAGGGAGCCCGACGTGGGACTCCATCCTGGGTCTCCAGTATCACACCCTGGGCCAAAGGCCACGCTAAACCGCTGAGCCACCCAGGCTGCCCCAGAAATTGGTTTTTCAATAATGTAAATACACTTAATCCTTTGAGACCAATTTTATCTGAGTGAGCCATCTGTATAGCAGGGCAAACATCTAACTACCAAACATCTGCTCTTTATCTTATTGCCTTATGAAGCGCATTTGTCCACTTTGAAGTCCCAGGACCTCCTCTCCCATATAAAGGATGACATATACACCTCATTTTGTAGGACTGTCTTTGGGATTTCCATGTCTATGAAGGCTCCTTTTACTTATGAAATTTAATTTGATCTTTCCTGCTCATCTGTCTCATTTCAATTGGATTCTTAGTCCAGGTAGAAGGACATTGAAGGGGCCAGAAATTCTTGTTCCTCGGCAGGATCAACACAAAAATACTCTAATAAAGCCAGCATTGATCTCATCAGTTCAGGTGTAAAAGCACACAACCAGTCATATTGCCACCAGGCACAGCCGTACTAGCCAAGGAACATGTAGCCTAGGCTCAAAACATAGAAATATGACCCCACTAGCTTACAAGTAGTTAATCAGCACTATTCTACAAATATAACTACCAGATACAACTAATAAGATCTCTAACATTAAGAAGAAAGGTATGTTTAAAGTTTTTGAGATGTAATACATCTCAAGGATACAAGGTAAAGTGTCACCAGAAGGTATCAATTAACATCTGCTAACATGGCCTCATGGGTCTGTAATTTTATTTTCTGTTTTTTTCCAGTTTCATCTTATGCCACAAAATTCCACCACTTCTATTATTTCTGAGGAGTTTATGAAAATAGAATTGTTCAAATTTACCTCATTCTAACAATAAGGCAATGAAGTTCAATGGAAGGGTGAATTCTAGCTGTGATGTTTTTTGTAAAATAACATTTCAAATATACTTAAATCTAGAGAGGTTTTTTTTTTTTTTTTTTAAGATTTTATTTATTTATTCTTGAGAGACACAGAGAGAGAGAGGCAGAGGGAGGAGCAGGCTCCATGCAGGGAGCCCAACTTGGGACTTAATCCTGGGTCTCAAGGATCACACCCCAGGCTGCAGGCGGCGCTAAACCACTGTGCCATCGCCACCAGGGCTGCCCATAGAGAGGTTTTATAACAATTTGATTTTCATATCAATGAAATATTAATATATAACAAGACAGAGGAAGAATTTAATTTGTACTGAAATAAATATCACATGTATAAAGCACCTAAATGTGAAAATGGGTCATAATAAATTAGAGTGGGGACATCATTTTGCTGAGTCACTGAAGAAAAAAGCCCTTGACACTTCTAATCTTACACTATCAAATTTAATTATTCTTGCTGATTAAGAACACAAAACAAATGTAGATCCCAGGGCTTACCTTCAGAGGTAACAGCAACATAAATCACTATAGTGATCCAATTTGGAAGTCAGAGGGACCAGTAAATCACAACATGAAAGTGAATGAGGTCCTTTCTCCATTAGTGCCATCATGCTAGGATTACTTACGTCATTAGATTTTCTCAAAGGGACTTCACATTTTCTCAAATATTCATAAGAAATATATTTTGCCTCTGAGCCCTACAATACCATTGATGTGCTTTGGTCTGGAGTATAGAAGAATGATGAGTTTTAAACTTTCTTTTATAAATTTATACTATCTGGACTGTATTGGCTGGAAGAGTCTGCCAAACTCATACAATAATGTTATTAAAAATGGATGCAAGAAAAAAAATGGATGCAAGAGAAGTTATTGTGAAATATAGACATACTATATACAAACTGTTACTTTAATATATCCCATTATTTAGGCACCAGAAGTATGCATTTATAAAGCAAGGAGTTTTTTAAGACTCTAATATTAGTCACCATTTTACATTTCTTCTGATATAGATACATCACAAATGTCACTTGCTCAAGACTTGGCCCATTTGGTCTTGATCTATATATATGTAAGCAAAAATTCATGTCAAAACAACTGTTCTATATTTTAAATGTACGAAATGAAATTCAGAATTAAACCATCATGAACCAAAAAAAAAATTTTTTTTTTTTAGTTTCAAATGACTGTGTATATAAAAAAAAAGTTAGCTTTAAGACTATGAAAGAAAATGTGAAATGACTCCGGAGTATGGCACTTTCATTTTGCAGTGAGAAAAAATAAGCATCTGGCTGGGAAGACCTCTCTTGGTAAATAACTTGGCATGTGACACCAGAGAAATTTCTAATTACTCAGATGGAGTATCATCATTAACTCATTTTGGTAAGGACTAGAATCTGAGAGGCTTTGTGGTTCTGGTTCTGTGGTTGTGTTGTTTAAGCTGTTTTTTGGCTAGCAATGGGAAAAGGTGTTTCTGATCTAGCTCCTCACTTGCAGCCTATTAGGCTGCATGTTACAAACTTGCTTGGTGTCCAGTTATTATTACTCTACTAAAAGGAAGGTGATTTTCTTTTTTTTTCCTTCCTTCCTTCCTTCCTTCCTTCCTTCCTTCCTTCCTTCCTTCATTCATTCCTTCCTCTCTCCCTCCCTCCCTCCCTCTTTCTTTAAGGATTTTATTTACTATTTATTTGTGAGAGAGAGAGAGAGAATACAAGCAAGAGGAGAGGGAGAGGTGAAACAGGCTCTCACCACCAAGGAGCCCAACATAGGGCTCAATCCCAGGACCCTGGGATCATGACCTGAGACAAAGGTAGATGCCTAACCAACTGAGCCACCCAGGGACCCCAGGAAGGTGATTTTTTTTTTTCTTTTTGGTAATAGGGCATGGCAACAATTCATTTTAGTATCAGGAGAAGTACAGATTGCAGAATTCTAAAACTCTTCACACTGTGGCCAATATAAATGCCTGATGCATTCTGTAGATGAGATTCTGAAAGAATCCAAAGACAAAGGACATTACTTCCTCTCAGTAGAGAGTGGCAGAGTCAACTTCAGCACCCAGCAACTATTTCACAGGGATTCTCATGCATAATACAAATAATTCAGTTGCTCCATCAGTGGAAACAGAAAAATCAGGCACTTAGCAAGCTGAGCACTTTGAATTTAGGCAAGTTAACTTCAGAGAAAACCAAGACAATGGGGATGCCTGGGTGGCTCAGTGGTTGAGCATCTGCTTTCCACTCAGGGTATGATCCTGGAGTTTCGAGATCAAGTCCCACATGGAGCCTGCTTCTCCCTCTGCCTGTGTCTCTACCTCTCTCTCTCTCTCTCTCTCTGTCATGAATAAATAAATAAATCTTAAAAAGAAAGGAAGGAAGGAAGGAAGGAAGGAAGGAAGGAGAAAGAAAGAAAGAAAGAAAGAAAGAAAGAAAGAAAGAAAGAAAGAAAGAAAGAAGAAAGAAAGAAAGAAAAAGAAAGAAGAAAGAAAGAAAGAAAGAAAGAAGAAAGAAAGAAAGAAAGAAAGAAAGAAAGAAAACCAAGACAAAATACAATCAACCATCTTCATGGTGACACCTGAAATAGCAAGATCCCTCTAATAAGAACATTCGTACACAGTTAAAACCCTATAGGTAATGCTGGGCATCCCAACCCACTAGGTTGGAAAATAAACCATCACAATGGGAAAAAAAGGGATGGAGAACCAACTTCTGACAATCTGGCAGGACTCATGTTTACACACATGGATTACATATTTGCAAGCATCTAAATAAATAGAAAGTTACATTAATGATCTTAATGCTGCAGTGGCCTAAATGAGGACCCCCTTGAAACATTTAATTTGTATACTTTGCATTCTCCTCCAAAGAGCCAACTATTATTTTTTTTAAGATTCATTTATTTATTTATTCATGAGATACACAGAGAGAGGGAGAGAGAGGGAGATACACAGGCAGAGGGAGGCAGAGAAGCAGACTCCACGCAGGGAGCCCGACACGGGACTCGATCCTGTGACTCCAGGACCACGCCCTGGGCCAAAGGCAGGCGCTAAACCGCTGAGCCACCCAGGGATTCCCCTAAGAGCCGCCTATTAAACAAATCAAGTGTGATACCTATTCTACTACTTAGAACTTTTTAATTTTTTTTTAAGATTTTATTTATTTATTCATGAGAGGCAGACAGAGAGAGAGAGGCAGAGACACAGGCAGAGGGAGAAGCAGGCTCCATGCAGGGATCCCGACGTGGGTCTCCAGGATCACACCCCGGGCTGAAGGTGGCGCTAAACCACTGAGCCACCGGGGCTGCCCTACTTAGAACTTTTTAAAGGAAATACTGAGATGATAGTATCAACACAGGAAATAAATAATGGACCTTCTGAAATAGTCACAAAAAGTGAGCTAAAACATGTCGAGTGCTGTAGAAGTACTTCCTACTGCTGCACCATCTTTTTATATTTTGACTAGGATGCCAGAAATGAGGCACTAAAATTAAATCCTCTGTCAGAGAACAAGAGTTCTTGTCCCCTCAAAGGTCCTTCTAGATGGACTAAGAATCAGATTAACACAACACAGATTACTTGGAGAGAATAAAATTATTATTAATTATTATTATTATTATTTACAACAAAACCCCCAAACCTGGGTTTGGTGGGCTTTTATTTAAGAGTTAAGAGATTTATTTATTTATTCATAGAGACACAGAGAGAGGCAGAGACACAGGCAGAGGGAGAAGCAGGCTCCACGCAGGGTCTCCAGGATCACACCCCGGGCTGCAGGCGGCGCTAAACCGCTGCGCCACCGGGGCTGCCCGAGAATAAAATTAAATATATGTAAATATAGGGAAACCATATGGATGTGGAAATTCAAAAGACTGTCAGGCAAAATGAGGTACAAATGTCATCCTGAACTAAGGAAAATAGAGGTGGGGCCTGGAGCTTCACAGGAAAGGAAAAATAACTTCACAGGGTCATAAAGAGTAGATATTTGACAGTTAGATATTTGTGCTTACAGATGGGTCACTGAGGTAAGCTATCTTAGTGTTAATAACTCTTATTCTGGGTAGGACCCCCCCCCCATTTTATTTATTTATTTTTAAAGATTTTATTCATTTATTCATGAGAGAGAGAGAGAGAGAGAGGCAGAGACACAGGCAGAGGGAGAAGCAGGCTCCATGCAGGGATCCCGATGTGGGACTCGATCCCGGGTCTCCAGGATCAGGCCCTGGACTGAAGGCGGCGCTAAACCGCTGAGCCACCTGGCTGCCCGGACCCCCCATTTTAAATTCTTCTGTGTGGTTAAGGGGGTAAGGGAATGTCTTCCTGCCTCTGAAAGTTCTTAGGTACCACCAACTCAAATTATCCAAAGGCCAAATTGGTACATGGGGTTGAGGGGCAGAGACCGGAGGCTGCTCTGAACCCCTTCAGTTCCCCCTTCTGAAATTTCCTTGGGACTTCTGCATGTTAAAAAGTTGACCTGGTAGAGTACTTCATGTCACTGATCAAGCACTCATCTCCAGCCTAATAGGTCAGCAAAAATGAAATTCATTTCAGGAGGCAACGATCTAGGTCTGTTTCAAAGTTAGCCCAGGGATTCAAATAAGGTCATTAAATGAGGCATTGATATGGAAACAAATTAACTGTGGTTAATGATTAGACCAAATATTAAGCCAAGTTCTGACTTCCAAGTAGCCACTTGAACAGACTTCTAGATGTTACATTTCAAGCATCTTCAGATAGAATTCAGATAGAATTAAGATAAGGGGAACCTGACAGATGTTCCTGGTTTAGTTTTTGGTTTTTTTTTTTTGTTTTTTTAAGATTTATTTGTTCATGATAGACATAGAGAGAGGGGGGGGGGCAGAGACACTGGGGGAGGGAGAAGCAGGCTCCATGCCGGGAGCCCTACGTGGGACTCGATCCTTGGACTCCAGGATTGCACCCTGGGCCAAAGGCAGGCACTAAACCGCTGAGCCACCCAAGGATCCCTGCTGGTTTAGTTTTCAAATACATCTGATAATGCTTTTAGTGAACCATAGAGCCACAAAACTAAGAGTGTCTATATATGACCTATCTTGATTATTTCTTTATATTAAGACATTTATATTGTTATATGATATTATATTAAGCTTATTTATATTAAGCTAAAGGCAATTTTAATTCTCAAATGATTCCAAGTCAGAATGATGAGAGAAAAATCAAAACGTTAGGGTTGCCCGGGTGGCACAGTCAGTTAAGCATCCAACTCTTGGTTTCAGCTCTGGTCATGATCTTAGAGTCATGAGATTGAGCCCTGCATTGGTCTCCCTGCTCAGCACAGAGTCTGCTTGGGATTGTTGCTCTCCCTCTCCCTCTGTCCCATGCCCCATTCTTTCTCACTCTCTAAAATAAATAAAATTTTTAAACAAATGTTAGTTTGGGGACTTGAAGCTTAGTATTGGAGAATTCGAGGGGAAGACTCTAGAAGTCAGGATGTAGTCTAGTCTAGTCCAATATTAAAATCTAAAATTGGGATTATCTCTCTCCCTTTCCCTTAGTCTCTTGACCCATTCTCTCTCTCTCTCTCTAAAATACATAAATAAATCTTTTTAAAAAATCAAAATGTTAGTTTGGGGACTTGAAGACTGGTATTGGAGGACTCCGGAAGCCAGGATGTAGTCCAGTTGATGATGAATATTAAAATAAAAAATCTGGGATGCCTAGATGGTTAAGCATTTGAGCATCTGCCTTGGGCTCAGGATGTGATCCTAGGTTCAGGGATCAAGTCCCACATCCGGCTCCTTGCAAGGAGCCTGCTTCTCCCTCTGCCTATGTCTCTGCCTCTCTCTCTGTGTCTCTCATGAATAAATAAATAAAATCTTTAAAATAAGATAAAATAAAATCTAAAATCTACAAACAAAAATCCCAAAAACCCCCCCAAAAAAACAAAAACAAAACAAAACAAAAAACAAAATAAATAAAATAAAATCTACAAACATGTGTTACTAAACATATTTTTCTCGGGGATCCTGGGTGGTGCAGCGGTTTAGTGCCTGCCTTTGGCCCAGGGCACGATCCTGGAGACCAGGGATCAAGTCCCACATCGGGGTCCCTGCATGGAGCCAGCTTCTCCCTCTGCCTGTGTCTCTGCTTCTCTCTCTCTCTCTCTCTCTCTCTCTGTGTCTATCATGAATAAATAAATAAAATCTGGGATCCCTGGGTGGCGCAGCGGTTTAGCACCTGCCTTTGGCCCAGGGCGCGATCCTGGAGACCCGGGATCAAATCCCACATCGGGCTCCCGGTGCATGGAGCCTGCTTCTCCCTCTGCCTGTGTCTCTGTCTCTCTCTGTCTCTCTGTCTCTCTCTCTCTCTCTATAATTATAATAAATAAATAAATAAATAAATAAATAAATAAATAAAATCTTTAAAAAAACATATTTTTCTCTATAATCATCTGCATTGTTACCAAAGATAGAGAAACACTAATTTGACTGCTAAACAAGTGTAAAAAGTAAAAAAAAAAAAAAAAAAAAAACTTGTCCTGTTTACATAAATGCAGGAAGAATAGGGTTTAAATCTTTAAAAAACATCTTTTCCTGCAACTTTTCTTAAGGAATCCCTAGATTGAACCTTTCATAGCCTCTCCAGGGCAGAAATCATGCCATGTACTTGCTACCAGCCTTTGTCTACAGTAACTACAGATCTGGGTGAACTCCTTTCTTCATGAAGACCCCAACTATCGCTAGGTTCTTGCACCTCTTATGAAATTATCTTCTTTGCTCTCCTGGTAAGGCTGTTGGGAACTCTGTAAACAAGCTATCAGGCTAATATTTCGAAGGGGACTTCGTTGGTTTTATAAAGTCAATCTTAGTTCCTTCTAGTTGTTATCATATCTGAGTCTATGCAGCTCTTTCTCAACTATGGCATTTAGTCAAAGCCTTGGTTATTACATAACCAATGTTTCTAATTGTGTCTCCCCACAATGAGACCAGATTCTTACTAAAATTATGTAAATACATATATTGGTTAAAATATTATAGTTACTCAGACTTTTTGAATTCTGCAGTAATCAGGTAGGAAAAAAAGATAAATGTTTCAATTGTTTGTTTACAAAGGTTTATTTTGTGCCACTGGTGCAAGACCACTAACTTAAAAGTTTTCTTAAATCTGTAAAAAACAAAACATTTAAAAGGATTTTTTCATTCCAGTTAATATACTATATAATATTTGTTCCAGGTGTATAATAGTGATTCAACAATTCCATGCAATATCCAGTGCTCAAAACAGCAAATGCACTCTTTAATTCCCATCACTTATTTAACCCACCTCCCCACCAACCTCCACTCAACAGGTAACCATCAGTTTTTCTATTTACAGTTAAGAATCTCTTTCATGATTTGCCTGTCTTTTGTTTTTCTCTTTGCTTGTTTCTTATATTCCACGAGTGAAAAAATACAGTATGTCTTTCTCTGACTTTTTTCATTTTGCATAATACTCTCTAACTCCATGTCATTACAAATGGCAAGATTAAATTCCTTTTTATCGCACAGTAATATTCCATTATACACACACGCACAAATATGTCTTCTTTATTCACTTATCAGTCAATGAACACTTCAGCCTGACTGTTTGAAGCAGAAATGCTAACTACCACTGACTATTGAACTGTTCCCCCAATAAATCATGGCAAAGTCAGAGCCAGAGCATAAGACTATACTCATCATGGCTCTGACTAAAGGGAAGAAGGTCCCACACAGAATTGCATCAGCTTCCATGAAAGGTAACCCATCTATAGTGGATCTAACCTATGTAGGGGTTATATTCCTGGGATACTAGTGTTTTGTGGAACCACAGCACACACCTTGCTGATCCTGCCTATTCCACTGTCCAGAAGGCTTCTTCACCTCCAATTTCTACTCTACCACGTAACATTTGAAAGCTACATCTAAATGATTACATCATCCAATACTCCTCCATCCATCCATGGCACTGATCTAGGCCTGGGCAAATACAGTCATCACTATCATCCAAGAGCATCTGGTCCTCAGTAACACAGGAATTCAATTAAATCATGAAGATAAAGTAAGACTTCCCTAGTCCTCAGAAGCCCACCACATTTGCCAAATCCTGTCGTCTATTACATTTCTTCATCAGATGTCACCATCAAAAACTGTCTCTGCCTTTGGAGTGGCTAAAGAGAGCCACCCCTGATTCCCTTACTACACAGGAAAGAGTTCTTCACATTTTCTATTAATAGGTCTTCTCTTTCTCTCTAAGGATGGTTCCTTCAGTGTATTTTACAGCCTAGTACTAAATGTCTGAATTTATACCCAAAGGCCTTCCATTTTTCTGATTTCAATGAAGTATTTACTGTGGAAACTCTAACCACAACAGAGGCAAAGAAGAATGTCTGTGATACCTATGAGGCTAGAAACAAAAATTAAGATAAATAGAACTAGAGATCTAGAAATAAGTAGGAAAATAAGTAGAAGCTATTTTTCTAAATTCAGGGAGTCAGTTATATAACCTGGGACAGGTATTCTCTCTCCACATGAAGAATTCATGCCAATTCTTCATCCTCTGTATTTTCTCTTCCTTGAGGCTACAGTATCACTCTGAGTGGAATATGTTTCTGCTACTTATAGGGTACCTATTACTCACCAAACATTGATATAAGTGTATGTTTACTTTGTAGACACTTAATACTCCCACTTAATGTGGAGCACAGAGCTTTATTAGCACATACCATGGTGCAGTGCTCTAGAGCTCCAGGGCTAAGTCCAGATTGAGCCATTCAAACTAAAACAGACTTAGGAGGGGATCCCTGGGTGGCTCAGCAGTTTAGCGACTGCCTTTGGCCCAGAACGTGATTCTGGAGTCCCGGGATCAAGTCCCACATGAGGCTCCCTGCATGGAGCCTGCTTCTCCCTCTGCCTATGTCTCTGCCTCTCATGAATAAATAAATAAAATCTATAAATAAATACATACATACATACATACATACATACAAACAGATTTAGGTAAGCACTGTGGGAGTCTTCTCTAAAGGACATACAAGGGAAAGTCATGGTAGAAAGGGGATATGGTTGCTCACAAAGGTGGACTGAGGATGTGAACAGAAATTACATTAACTGGTGACTGCTGCATGTTGTGTAGGGAATGCACTAGTGAGAAGGGCTGCTGTCAGTTCAAGGCCCCTGCAAAAGTACTGCCTACACAAACTATATCCCAAGTAGCATTAATATGGAGTACTTGAACTAATCAGTCAATATGACCCCCATATAATTTGTAATATGTCCATTACAACGTCCCACCACTTCCTAGGAAGAGAAAATGATGATAGATAAATTAGGGGAAAAATAATCACACATTACTTAAAATTTAAGGCCACTGAGAAAATGGATTCCTAGGTATATTATTCCACTCCATTACCAAATAGGTGATAGATAAAATGGATTACAAACAACCTTCTATAAAATGAGATAGGTTTACATCGGTGGTGGGATAACACTTCATTCATTACTCATTCGTGGTAATACATTAAAAATCATTATGTTTTATTAATTAAAATATATTAAAATCACACATAGACTAAGTTATGCATTTCAAATGCACTTTGTAATCCTTTTTGGTAATACAGAATACAAGCGTTAAAAAGCATTTGTGTGCTGATATCATGATGTGGGAGTAGTGATTTCCATAGTTTTCAGGCATGACATAATTCTTAAAAATTGTATATGTCTAATCCTTTCCTAATTTTAGGAAAGAGTAAAATCTCTTTTGATATCTTTAAGGACTTCTTCATTTCAAGCACATCAAGTGACATCCTCTACTTCTAACTACACCTATTATGAGGACACATCAGTATTTTACTGGACTGCCATCTGTTTTTCCTCAAATATCAGCTGGTAAAATATTTTATTTTATATTTTTATTTATTATTTTTTTGGTAAAATATTTTATTTATAATATGCAGGAAATTCTTAGTTTTAATACATGGAGAAGAATGATGTTCTGAACACCTTTCATTATAACTGACATTAATATTATAACACAAACAGCATCTCTATTTAGATTTTCTTCAAATACTGCATATTATATTGCCCTTCCTCTTCCATGGAAAACTAGATACGCATGAGTCCCACCTAATGAAACAGGGCATCTCATGTTTCATACAGCAATAATCAGACACATACTTTCACACACTAAGAATAAATGAATTTTCTGAAATGATCTGAGAGTAGAAATATATTAATATTTGCAAGTCACAAATCCCAGGTAGGATCAAGGAAAAAAAAGGATATATGGATATTAATTATACTTATGTAAAAAACTCCATCCACTAAATCTTTTCAAGCATAATAGCATATACATTTTCTAACATTTTAACTTTTTTATTATTCCTTGAGTATTTTTATGTAATATCTGAACAGATGGACTCATGTACTGCTTTCTACTTGATTTCTGTGATATTTATTGACATTTGATGTTCACTTACATACATTTCTAAATGTTTACATCTTTAAAGCTATTTCCTTTATGCACTCAGGTGTTTGCTAAAGTACATATTTAAAATAACAGACTTTCCTTATTTGTTATGTCTCTAGGGTTTGAATCTAGTGTGCATTTTGTGATATTTAGTTAAGGACCGAATTCCAATTAAAAGCACTACAACATTCCCTTCATTTTACAGTTTCCATTCTGTATGATAGCTATGATATTGAGTAAGTTATCAGTTCCAACTAGAGGCTTCTAATACTCTACATTGTAATGTTCCTCCTCAGTATAAATTCTAAGATGCTGAAAAGGGTTGAGAAGTTTAAAAGTTTTCCCATATTCTTTATAAGTTTTTTCCCAGTATAAATTTTGTGATGTTGAATGAGGCTTGACCTCTTATTAAAGACCTTGCCAAATTCTTCATATTTGCAAAATCCTCTCTAGCATATATTCTCTGATGAGGAATCAGGGTTTAACATTGCTTAAAGGCTTTACCACATTCTTAACAATTTTATGGTTACTCTCCAATATGAATTCTCTGAAGTAGAGTAAGGGGTGAGTAGTCCTTAAAAGTTTTCTTATATTCTTTAAATTCATAAGGTTTACTCCACCATGAAATTTGTGCTAATAAGTAAAGGTTGAACAGCAATTAAAGGCCTTCCCACATTTTTTACTTTGGTAAGGTTTTCCTCAAGTATGAATTCTGTGATGTTGACTCAGTGTGAGTGCTGGATAAAGGTATGGACATATTCTTTACATGTCTAAGTTTTCTCTCAAATATGAATTCTATGATGTTGAGTCAGGTGTGAGTGCCGTTTAAAAGCCTTGCCACATGCTTCGCATATGAAAGGTTTCTCTCCAGTATGAATTCTGTGATGTTCAGGAAGCTCTGATTGCTGGCTAAAGGCCTTGCCACATTCTTCACATTTGTAAGGTTTCTCTCCAGTGTGAATTCTGTGATGTCAAGTAAGGTTTGCATGCTGGTTAAAGGCCTGGCCACATTCTTTACATCGGTAAGGTTTTTCACCACTGTGAATTCTATGATGTTGAGTAAGGTTTGACTGCTGGTTAAAGGCCTTGCCACATTCTTCACATTGGTAATGTCTCTCTCCAGTATGAATTCTGTGATGTTGAATAAGGTTTGAGTACTGGTTAAAGGCCTTGCCACATTCTTCATATTGATAAGGTTTCTCTCCAGTGTGAATTCTTTGATGTCTAATAAGTGCTGAGCGCTGGTTAAAGGCCTTGCCACATTCTTCACATTGGTAAGGTTTTTCACCACTGTGAATTTTGTGATGTTGAGTAAGATATGAGTGGTGAATAAAGACCTTGTTATATTCTTTACATTTGTAAGGTTTTTTTCTAGTATGCATTGGCTGTTGTTGAGATAGTGATGAGTGCCAGTCAGAGGCTTTGCCACATTCCTTAGAAATAGAAGTTTCCTGTCCAGTACCAACTGTGTTATATATATTTAGTCCTGATTCTTGACTAAACATGTTCTCATGTTTATAACATCTGTATGAGTTTTTTTCCATGTGAATTCTCTGATAATCACCAATACTGAAGAACTGGTTACCAGATTTCCCACATTCATTATATTTATAAAGATTCTCTCCCACAGGGCTACTCTTATGTATAATAAGTTTGGAGCTTTGATAACGAACTTCCTCACATTTATCACCATCATAATGGTTCTCTGGAAAATGAATCCTCACATGTTTATTTACATTTGAACCCTGGTTAAATTTTTTGTCAGATTCACTACATTGAGCAATTCTGTTTTCATTGAATATATTCTGATAATTTTGTAGAGTCAACTCCTCCGTGAAAGACTTCTCAAATGGATCCCACTTAGCACTTTGTTCTTCATTTTTAAATCTCTGATTTTCAGAAATATTTGACTCAAAGGTCAATCCAATCCTACTTTCAGGATGGTTCAAATGATTATTTTTAGCATGGACTAGGTAACTTTCCAGATTTTCCAACTTTTCATTCTGCAAATATGTATGTTTTACCATTTGATTTGAACCCTTGCTTATAGAAACACATTGCTTTGCAGAAGAAGCAGACTTAAGAAGGGATGTTTTCCAAAATGTTTTATAACCTTCATGACATCTTTGATGCCCTTTACTCTCCCCATCATTTTTCCAGTCTATCATTAATTGTATATCCTCAAGGGCACTATGTTTATATCTACCCACTGCCACGTTTTGCAAAGAAGCTTCTATGCACAGCTTTGGCAGGAAACTCTGGGTGCCTTTTGAAGATACAGCTGAAAGATATCGAATAAGAGAAAAGTAAAATCATTCCACTTACTAATCTCAGATGAATATAATGAAAATTTCTAATACAGAAAAATAAAATCAATCAGAGAACTTCAGCAAGATGGCTGAGAAGGAATCATCAGGACTTCATTCCTCCAGAGACACATAATCTTGCAGACAATGTACGGATAACATAGCCTAACAGATAGTTGTGTAGTACTGTAATGTTGTAGCATACATCACTTTCCCATACCTAAAAAATCAAGAAAAGTACCATTTGAGCCTACAATTATCAGCAAGAAGGAAATTTAAACTTAAAATACAAATAAACAAAATAAGATATAGCAAAAATAGAACAATATCACCAATAGGAAGAGTTGGTTTTCCGAAAAGAGCAACAAAATTGACATACTTTTAACGAAATCAAGTAAAATCGAAAGAGAGGAGGCCAACTAAAATTAGAAGTGAAAGCTGACACAGGATAACTGACACCATAGAAATAAAAAAGTTTTAAGGTGATGATGGATAATTATATGCCCATAGGTAGATAACCAAAAAAAGGTGTATAAATCTGACAAAATATATAACCTGACTTCAGCATGAAAAAAAAAAACAACAAACCGTGATCTACCAATACTGAGTAGATTGAAAAAGTAATTTTAAAAATGCCCAACAAAGAAAAATCCTGTGCCAGATAAATTCACTGGATAATTTAAACAAACATTTAATGAGAAAGTACTTGAACTCTCCTCCAACATTTCCAAGAGGTAAAGAGAAGGAAAATTATCAAACATTCCGTGACACCAGCATTACCACATTAACAAAGCCAAGGATGACACTACAAGCAAAGACCACCTTAAATAGTGAGGTAAACTCCACAATAAAAGGAAGCAAAGTGAATCAGAAGCACATTTTACTGTTCTATAACATGATCAAGTGATAATTCTTCCTGGAATTCAAGAATGTTTCAACATTGTGAAATCTATACATTTAAGACTGCACATTAATAGAATGAAGATCAAACATTACAGGACATAATAATTCATACAGAATGAGGGTGCCTGGGTGGATCAGCTGGTTAAGCATCTGCCTTTGGCTCAGGTCATGATCCCAGAGTCCTGGGATCAAGCTCAGCTTTAGGCTCTCTGCTCAGCGAGGAGCCTAATTTTCTCCCTCTCCCTCTGCCCCTTTGCCTACTTGTGCTTTCCCTGTCAAAAAAATAAATAAAATCTTTAAAAAATATTCATGCAGAACAAGAACATGAACATATTGGACACTGGTTCTTGATAAAAAACACTCAATAGTAGGAATAGAAACAAACTACTTCCACCTAATAAAGACCATATATGCACAAAAATAGAAATCTAACATTTGATAGTAAAAGACTGAAAGCTTCTCCTCTCTAATCTGATTCTCTAATCAGAAACATGGTAATAAAGAGACTTCACCACTTCCAATCAACATAGTACTAGATATTCTAGTCAGAACAATCGGGCAAGAAAAAAATACATAAAAGGAATCCAATTGTAAAGAAAAGGAAAACTTTCTGCTTACAGATGACATGATCTACAGAAAACCCTAAAGAATCCTTATTTTTATTTTTCAGCTATTTTATTTTTTGCTCATCACTTCTATTGTTTATTTCTGCAAATTTCCCCTACCAGACATTCCATTTTTAATACTTCATGGTATAAGTGGTTGAACTAAGAAATAAAGTTCAAATAAACATTACACCGCAACAAACTACAAAAATGAAGAAACAACTGATATTTAGCTGAAGAAGGAAATAAGAAAGAAAAATCAGAAATTAATAAAATACTGATCAGAATAAATAAAACACTGAAAGTAATGCAATCTCTAGCAAAATCCCAATGCCATTTGGGAAAGAACACAGTCCCTCCTAGCATTCATATGGATGTCACAGGATAATAGAGACAGAGAACAATCTTGAAAATAAAGACTTTGGGGCACCTGGGTAGCTCAGTGGTTAAGTATCTGCCTTTGTCTCAGGTTGTGATCCCAGGGTCCTACGATCAAGTTTCTCCCATTTCTCCCCTTGTCTCTCCCTGTGTCTCTGCCTAGGTCTCTGCCTGTGTCTCTCAAGAATAAATGAATAAAATCTTTAAAAAGAAAAGAAAATGAAGTATTTGTTGGTGGCACCACACTTCCTGATTTAAAACATAGTGCAAAGCCATAGTTATCAAAATAATGTCTATAGAAACAGAGAATAGAATAATGGAAGGAAATAGGTGAGCTAGAGGTCTATTTCTCCACTGTTAATGGGTATGACAATGAACTGAAGATATTGTTAAAATTCAGATTCTGGGGCAGCCCCGGTGGCTCAGTGGTTTAGCGTCGCCTTCAGTACGGGGCCTGATCCTGGAGACCCGGGATTGAGTCTCACATCAGGCTTCCAGCATGGATCCTGATTCTCCCTCTGCCTGTGTCTCTGCCCCCCCGCCCCCCGTGTGTCTCTCATGAACAAATAAAATCTTTAGAAAAAAAAAATTCAGATTCTGATTTGGATGTCTAGGAAAGGTCTGAGTTTCCCACACTTCTCACATGCTAACAAGTGATCCCAGCATCTTCCTCTAAGAGCCATACTTTTCAATAAAAAAAGATGAAATCATGAATGATTCTGAACTTAAAGAAAATTGTGAGGATGCCTGGGTGGCTCGGTGGTTGAGTGTCTGTCTTTGGCTCAGGGTGTGATCCCAGGATGGAGTCCAATCAGGCTCCCTGCAAGGAGCCTGCTTCTCCTTCTGTCTGTGTCTCTGCTTCTCTCTGTGTCTCTCATGAATAAATAAATAAAATCTTAAGAAAAAAATAATATTGTGGAAATTACAATTTTTAAAGATTTTATTTATTAAATAAAATAAAATAAATATTTTATTTATTTATTCGAGAGAGAGAAAGAGAAGTCTCCATGCAGGGAGCCCGACATGAGACTCCATCCTGGGACTCCAGGATCACACACCGGCCAAAAGGCAGGCACTAAACGGCTGAGCCACCCAGGCGTCCCTACAATTTCTAATACAAAGAACAGAAACAACAATTCTTGAACATATTACTTTCCACCACATAACATTTTAACAATTTTTCATAAATCCACCCATGAATCCACAATAACCTATGAGAAGAGAATTGTTTTTTGTCCTTCAAAAACTATCTTGGCAAAACTTCAGTAATAGTAGAGTCTGAGTTTTACCCCAGATTGTTTGACATTGAATTTGTCTAAGAGGAAAACACATATCAGTATACAGAGGCAACTCTAAAAGAAGGTTCATAGTAGGTTTGAAAGTGACAATGGGAATGCAAGCACAATTAAACCAGAGAACATAAGAACTAAAAGATGTAAGTGAGCATAAAACACAAAAATTACAAAGTGAATAAAAAAATAAAAGTGATAGGTGAAGTATTATTTATCGTCAGGAAACTAAGAAATGTCTTCAGTGGCATAGAACTTACCAATCTATTTGTGGATGAAGGTTTTTTGACTTGCAAACACACCAAGAGACAAACACACACATTGCTATAACTGAAGTACCTATTGTTTGTGAGTTTCCTATTGCATCGAAAGTTTTTGTTTCATTTACCTTTGTACCGAGTTTTATTTCACAATTTTAAGACAGTGGAACATATATGATAAACACTGTTTTCTTTCTCTAGAGCAACACAGAAGAGCTAAGGTAAAGTAGGTCTGTGACATGAGTACAGAACAAAATGGAAACTTGCAGGACCTAGGCTGACTGATTTACAATCTCCACTTCAAATACCACTATCTCCAGTAAACACAGGAGAGATCATTTATTTTTCAAAGGAGATTACAGGGCCTGGGTGGCTTATAGGGGTTGAGCATCTGCCTTGGGCGTGATCCCGGAATTCCCGGATCAAGTACAGCATAGGGCTCCTGCAGGGAGCCTGCCAGCTTCTGCCTCTCTCGATGTCTCTCATGAATAAATAAATACTTTTTTTTTTTTAAAGGAGACTACAAACAAAATGAAACAGAGAAGAGAATTTCCAGATTGAGATGATTTATGCACATCTTTCAGTAAATTCTCCCTAGACACTTACTGATAAATGAGAAAAATTATTAACCTTAGTGGAGGGATCTGACAAAGAGAACAGAGAAAATGAAGTGCATAAACCTGTTAATTGGTCACCCTGGTGTCAGGTGCCTAACATTCTTCAAAGATCATATAATAAGTACTGTGAAATAAATGCTCAAAACAACAACTAAGTCATAATCTAAATGTAAACATGAAAACACCCTTATTATTCAACTATTAAGTCCTATGTAGGACCCACACTCTGTAATTTGTAAGTATGTTTAGGCTTTCCGATGTGAACACAGGCTTTTTCACAGGCTCCTCTTTGCATTCTAATGAGCTGAATCACAAAGGCTTGGTCCAGAAACCCTTGACCTGGGAGCTTAGCTGATGTATGAGAATTGTGGAGGGCGCCTCATCTTCTGGAGGTGCCCTGCCCTCACTTAATAATGTCCTCCAGCACAACAAGTAGTTTTGATACAAGTCCTAGTCCTCATGCTGACCAATGTCCTCTCAAATTGTTTTTGTTCAATGATGACATTCTTCTATTCTAACCTGCGAGTACCCATAGCAAGGTACGTACCTCTGTGTATAAACTTTAATGATCTAGAGGCGCCTGGATGGTTAACTTGGTTAAGTGACTGACTTTGGCTCAAGCCTAAACTTAGGGTCCTGAGATTGAGTCCCCATTTGGAGCCCCACACAGAACCCAGAGTAGAGGTTTGGGATCAGCAGGAAGTCTGCTTATACCTCTGCAACTCCTCCTGCTCATGCTCTCTTTCTCTCAAATAAATAAATAAAATCTTTAAAACGAACAAAAATAAACTTATTGACCTAGTCAAGTGAAAAAGGACTAGGCAAAGTTCATCTAATGCCAGAGTTTAATCTATGGTTCCTTACCTCATTTATCTTTAAGGTTTAACCAAAGAATCATAAAAATTGATTCCTTTCTAGCTGGTGGAAAAATAGAAGGAAGAGGCACATCTCACATGGGAACCAAGAGACTGAAATAAGTCTGCATGCAATCCAGCTTCAATTCAAAGAAGAACACCAACTATATTAAAAAAAAAAAAAAAAAAAAAACCAAAAAAATACTTCTATAATCTGAAGCATACTAAAAGTTCTGGGCAATCAAATCATGAGCACGTAGGTTCCAGGCAGAATTCCAGGCCTGCATCACAGAAGACAAACAGTTTTAAAGGGTTCCTCAACATAGGGAAGAGGACAAAAAGGTGAGCCTGGAGTCCTTTCCTCCCTTCGCTTTTCATTGAAGCTAACGTGACACCCCTACCTAGTGAACTTGATCAGCTACAGCTCTCTGAGACTCATTTTATTTATCCTTCTTCCAGTCATCATGCCAAATATATTCTTGGAATAGCTCCCTCTTTGACAAGTAACGCAGGTGCAACCTACTCCAGGTGAAATGCAGGAGTTTTTAGCTTAGACCCTAGAGAGTCTATAATAGTCTTTAAAAAAAGCCAAGCTTGGGGGCAGCCCCGGTGGTGCAGCGGTTTAGCGCCACCTGCAGCCCGGAGTGTGGTCCTGGAGACCCGGGATCGAGTCCCATGTCAAGCTCCCTTCCCTGCATGGAGCCTGCTTCTCCCTCTGTGTGTGTCTCTCATGAATAAATACATAAAATCTTTCTTAAAAAAAATGCCAAGCCTGGGGCAGCCTGGGTGGCTCAGTGGTTTAGTGCCTGCTTTTTCACCCAGGGCATGATCCCGGAGACCGAGGATCGAGTCCCACATCAAGCTCCCTGAATAGAGCCTGCTTCTCCCTCTGGCTGTGTCTCTCCCTCTTTCTCTGTGTCTCTCATGAATACATAAATAAAATTTTTTTTTTAATGTCAAGCTTTTCCTATACTTTTATTAATTCCACTACTTCATGCTACGGGATTTCTTCTGTTTTCCATGCAAGCCTCCTCCTGGATACTGACTTTGCCTAAAAATCAACATAGATGGGACAATCAGTTGCACTTTCCAGTATCCCCAAAAGAATCCACTTATACAGAAAAATCTCCATGAGACATGTGGCCTTTATTACGTACATCTTAATGGTGAGAAAAGAGAGACAGCACATTGTGGGAAAAACAATTTAAGAAGCTCTCACAAAAATTACCGTTCTTCAAAAAAAAAAAAAATTACTATTCTTCCATTTATGTCTTGGGCTATGAGGACTCTAGGCTCTCCCGTGTCCTCCTATTCATTTCTCCATACTTCCTGACACATTCTCCTCTCTGCCAGGTCCTTTCCTTTCTCAACAGTCTACATTTCCTCCATTGTGTTATTTATAAATTTGCTTTCCTAAGTCTATAACCTACAATGAATACCTAGGATTAGCTTCATTTGGAGAGTAGATTAGCTTTCTTTACATACAACTTCTGAAGAAAGCAGTTCAATATATGTGTATGAACATATATATATATATATGCACATCTGTGTCTATTTTGTTTTCTATTAAAGTATACTTGACATACAATATTACATTAGTTGAGGTGTACAACACATTGATTCGACAACTCTTTAGGTTCTACTGTGCTAATATGTGAGCTACCATCTGTCACCATACAACAGTATTGTAATAGCATTTAGGGCAGCCCGGGTGGCTCAGCAGTTTAGCGCCGCCTTCAGCCCAGGGCGTGATCCTGGAGACCGGAGTATCTCTAAGAGCTGAACATATCTCAACATATTTACCAACAATTTGCTCCCACATATATAGCCAGTAGATACGTGTGTATGTTCCATTCAAAGATACAGCTCTTACATGCCAGAACTATTCATGACAGTCCTACACTGAGAACCATCCACCTGTCCATTAACAGAATGATGCAATTAATTGATATTCACAAAATGGAATCCTATCGATCCATTCTAATGAAAGATGAACAATATGCAGAAAATACAGTTAAGTTCACAAACGATAAGTGGAAAAAAAAAAGCCAAATACCAAAGAGTTCTGGTTGCCTGATTACTTTTACATGAAGTACAAAAGGAGGACAACAAACTCTTGCCTTATGTGTTAAAGAAGTGCGAGCTTTGCGGGAAGTTACTGAGGAGCTCAAGGAGAATTTTATTTTATTTTTTTTAAAAGATTTCACCTATCCATTCATGGGAGACACCGAGAGAGAGGTAGAGACACAGGCAGAGGGAGAAGCAGGCTCCACGCAGGGAGCCCGATGTGGGACTTGATCCGGGGTTTCCAGAATCAGGCCCTGGGCCAAAGGCAGGTGCTAAACCATTGAGCCACCCAGGCTGCCCCTCAAGGGGAACTTTAGAAGACAAACAATATTCTGTTTCTTGATCTCAGTGGCTTATAGAGAGATGTGATCAGTTTGTAAAATTCCATTGAGCTGTTTACTTATGATTTCCACATATTACTTTACTTAAAAAAAAAAAAAACAAACCCTCATCAAAACAACAGAGGTAAGTAAATAGATAAGTATCACAATGTACATATACCGACAAGTTGAAATTAACAGTAGGGTGTGATTACACACTGTGCCTAGATTTAAAATGCATTTTTTTAAAGTATGCGTTAATTTCTAGTTAAAGCAATATGGTACTGAGTATACAGAGTTCACAGAAAAAGAATAAAATGTATAATTATTTTCTTAAAATACACATAGGAAAACATTGCATACAAAAAATTAAAAAATAGAGTGTAAGGATAAACATAAAAAACGTGGTAAATCAAAACCCCATTATCTCCACTGGAATATTAAACATAAATAAACGAAATGTTTCTGATAACACTAAACTTTGCTTGAATATGTTCCACAGTAATTTTCCTAAAGCAGTAACAAATATAGGAGGAAAGAATGGGATAAAAAGAAACAAAAACATCCCATGTAGGGATGCCTGGGTGGCTCAGCGCTTGAGCGACTGTCTGGCTTAGGGCATGATCCTGGAGACCTGGGATAGAGTCCCACATCAGGCTCCGTGCAGGGAGCCTGCTTCTCCCTCTGCCTGTGTCTCTGACTTTCTCTCTCTCTCTCTTATGTATGAATGAATGAATAAATAAATAAATAAATAGATCTTTATTAAAAAAAAAAAAAAAGGAAGGTTTAGTGATTATCTCAATATTGGTAGAGTCAGGGTTTGAACCTGGATATCCTACACATCACCCTGAGGTGCCCAGGTCAAATGCCCTTCCAGAAGATGACTTGTGCTTAGATTATCTTTCCTCTTTGTCACTCAACGAACGGTTCACTGTGAAGTCTTCACATACAATGCCTCCATGAGACTTCAAACTGGAAATTCCAGCCCAAACCACACACATGTAGCCCCAGTGTCTTTCACTTGTCTACCAAGAACTAAACACAGAGGTCAAGTATCCAATGTGAATACATAGGAAAGGCACAGCACACACACAAGTCCACTTTCACACCTGGGAGAACCAGGATCACATACCTGTGGATCTGACTACATTTTTCATAGACTAACGCCCTTCCTGAGCAACACAACTATATATGTGTCCCAAGACACTGGGTCTCAATATGTGTTCCCTAAACAGGCACCTGAGAAGAAACAGGAAAGGAAATGTAGGGGGCTGTACCCCAGAACTATAGACATGGTAATGTGGAGATAGGCACAATCGAAGATTTACAGATTTTTCCTCCTAGTGAATCTGATCCAGACTACATTTGACAGCCTCTGCAGGAAATAAGTCACAGGTAATCCCTGAGTTATCCACAGGTAAGTCACTCTTAAAAACCTTCATGCTTGTGGTCATGTTAGTATTGTGACATATACACACACAACATACACAACACACATTTTATTTATTCGAAAATGAATCCAACTCTAACAGAGTCTGTCTTGGCTTCCTCCTCTTTCACTTCTCTTTTCTCTCAATACCCTCCTTGAGCTTCCTGGGATCACCCCAAATACACTGCTATTCATACTCATAAATGAAATCCAAATTATAGTGAACTGAAATTTATATAAATTTTTTTAATTTTTATTTATTTATGATAGTCACACACACACACAGAGAGAGAGAGAGAGAGGCAGAGACACAGGCAGAGGGAGAAGCAGGCTCCATGCACCAGGAGCCCGACGTGGGATTCGATCCCGGGTCTCCAGGATCGCGCCCTGGGCCAAAGGCAGGCGCCAAACCACTGCGCCACCCAGGGATCCCTAACAGATGGTTTCAAGGCAAAGTATGATTCCCTTTCTGTTGGATGCTGGGAAAAGTTCAGAGAATAAGACACATTTGCAAACATCTTAGATGTCCATCTGTGCTACAGTTATATATTTGTACTTAGACAGGCACCTATGACAGAGTGTTGGTCAATGACTCAGTGAGAGTAGTACCTTAGGGAGGATGATCTTCTCCGAACAAAAACAGAAAGGCTTCAAATCAAATTTCTTAAGGCCCAGCGTGCTTGGGTGGCTCAGTCAGTTAACTGTCTTCCTGGATCAAGTCAAGATTCCATGGTCCCGAGATTGAATCCTGCATTGGGTTCCCTGCTCAGCAGGGAACCTGCTTCTCCCTCTCCCTCTGCTGTTCCCCTTGCTTGCGCTCACTCTCTTTCAAATAAATTTTTTAAAATATCTTAAAATTTCTTAAGTCTTATCTGATTTACACTGCCCGTTTGCTCTCTGGATCATGGTTTGAAGCCTGGTGGTGGGGCAGGTATTTGGGGGACATGAGAGAGCAAGTATAAGGCACAATGCCTACAGGTAGATATATCAGAAAGAAGAAATGGAAAAATGAGAATATACTCTAGAATATCTGAGCCACTTTATCAGATCTGAGAATCTACCTACTCACTGTTTTCATAACACAAAATAAACATCTTCTTTTCTATATATACACAGAAATCTTTTCATGACAAAGCTGACAACCATGATACAGCTACTGAAAAATAAATTATTGCCCCTGAATTGAACAAATGTTAAATGTGAGTATAACATGCTACACAATTTTATTTCATCAATTTCTACAAGTGATAAAAATCCTCTCTCCACTCAGATCAGGATAGGTGTAAGGATGGCATGGGCTGTGAAACAACACAGGGACATTTAGCCTAAAAACTGGGTAGGCTGTTTAAAGCAGAAAACACTCCTTGCCAGTGACAGGAGACCTGCTTCCCAACTAATCAGTGCCTTACATGCAGTCCAGAGCACAGGACTAAACTCATCATGGAGTGGAGTGGAAGTAAGGGAGGTCCTTGCAGCTGCAGGTCAGAAACCTTGGGAGGTCAACCATTTCTACTAGATCAGACCCATGTTGGGGTTACATACCTGGGATACTAGTGCTTTGTGTAACCACAAAATGCATGCCTTGCTGGTTCTGACTAGTAGTGGGCAGCCTTCTTCATCTTCAACACCTACTCTGTCATGTAACATCTTCAAACTATGCCCACAATATTTAAATCATCCAATATCCCCTCTCCATCCACCATCACACAGCTGGGCCTGGGAAAGTATAGTTTCTGTCATCCAACAGCAACTGGTCCTCAGGACAACCAGGGAACTCATTAAATCACAAGGAAAGGATCTGACTTCCCTTAACTCAGAAAACCACTATATTTCCTAGTCCCCATCTCTGTCACATTTGCACACCACAAGTAGGTTCATAACACCTTACAATGACCAAAGTGAGCTCCCTACCAGATCTTTCCTCACATTTCAAGAGTTCTCCCTATTTGTTATAGGACTTATCTTCTTCTCAAACTGTATCATCCTGTTCTTCTGTCTTTACAACTCTCAGTGACAAGTTCCTAAATTAAGCCTGTGGCCCATTGATGGTATTTTCCTCCTCTTCCAGGGTAGTGGTGACAACATAGTATTTAAATATCAGATATGGGGGCAGCCTGGCTGGCTCAGCGGTTTAGTGCTGCCTTCAGCCCAGGGCCTGATCTAGGAGTCCCGGAATCGAGTCCCACATCAGACTCCCTGCATGGAGCCTGCTTCTCCCTCTGCCTGTGTCTCTGCCTCTCTCTCTCTTTGTGTGTCTGTTATGAATAAATAAATAAAATCTTAAATAAATACATACATACATACATACATACATACCAGATATGGCTTCAAATTATTCTGTCACCAACCATTTACCATTGAATTTAAAAATTTCAAACCAATCCTAAGAACCTATAAGGGCCTGAATGGCTTATGCTGGAGGCAGAGAGCAGTGAAACTGGGGTCTCCAATAACAGGAAGGAAGGACAGACAGCTGTGATGTCTACATCACTGGAATAGAGATGAGAACACCGAAAAACTGGAGAAGATTGGAAAAGAAAACAAGTAAAATTTATCTTTCTAGATTCAGAGTCATGATTGAAGTCTTAGTGTCCATTCCCCACATGAAGAATTTATGCCAATGATTCAGCCTAGACACCTTCTATTTCCTACCATGGGCTGTATCATCCTTCATAATAGAAGATGTTTTCTTCCTAACTTTAGAACATCTAAGCACCCAGCACTGTATCTTGTTTGTTCCCTTCAAATATATGTTAAAGCAACCAATGACTTAGGAAGTCTCCAAGTTTCCTAATTAACTTGCTACAGAAAAGTATACAACTTGGATCATGCCACTTTCTTGAAGAGAAAAGAATAACTAAAGAAATCTTGCTTAGGGTTCTTTTTTTTAAAATATTTTATTTATTTATTCATGAGAGACACAGAGAGAGGCAAAGACACAGGCAGAGGGAGAAGCAGGCTCCACACAGGGAGCCCAATGCAAGACTTGATCCCCGGATCTGGGGTCAGGTACTGAGCCAAAGGCAGATGCTCAATGGCTGAGCCACCCAGTCTCCCACTTAGGGTTCTTTTAAGGGAAATGGATAAATTAAACTACATGGAATTTAATGTGCTCATTGTAGAATTATGCCTGTATTCAAATTTATTTCTGAATTTCATATGAACCATTCATAAAAATCTGTGAGCAAGTTGTCTGAGCAACGGTTCCTGAACACTGGAACAAGGAAAACAGAGTACACATCCTATATGACTTATGGTTAGGTAAGAAAGACAAGATTTGCATGCAAGATTTTCAAACCAAAATACATGATATTTAGGGGAAATAAATTCTATACAATGTAGAGAAAATGATTCCTGTTAAGAATCTGTAATATCTGTCTTTGCAAGACAATCATCAATTTTGAAATTTTGAAATTATCTCTTCGGATCCAATATTCCCCTTCCTTCTGAAGATATAGGTGTGTACACACACACACACACTCACTCTTACTTATCCCTAGTTAGTTTACTCCAAAATGTATCTTTAGCTTAATATAACATATTGCATTCTGTGCACATCAAAACCATAAACTTCTGTGTTCCATATGCTCACAAAAATAACATAAACAAAGGAAAATATGGGGAAAAAGTTTTAATCTAGTGATTGAGACTTCTGTAGGTATACCTTATATTCTATTACTAGTGACTTTGTTCAACTAGCAGTAAAGTAGAACCTCTGTGCATTAGATGGTGAACCATTATTAGTCATAGATCCTGGAAGGTGTACATAATATACCTTGAGGGACAATATGAACTGGTCAAGACTGAGTGCAGGCAAAGAAAATGGAAGGAACTGGGGCAGATGTCTTTCTTAAGGACCATAGCTGGTGGGTTTGGAGTTGCTGGGCCAAGTCTAGAATGCACAATTCGAACCCAAATGAGTGGAGTAAGGTAAACTGTGGGACTCTTCTTTAAAGGGTACTCATGGTAAATACACCGGGAGTGGACACTCTGCCACAAAGGCCACTGGGAAAGTCATATCAGGAACTTATATTTGTCTGACTTTGGGGGATGTTATCTGGTATATTTACTATTAGGTGGAGCTAGAGTCAGTTCAAAGACCCTTCAGGTAGTCTGATTATACAAATTGGAATACAAATCAACAGTATCACATATTTGTCTACCTACACTCTCAATAATATTTCTATACCATCCTTCTTAAAATTTAAAACACCATCACATCCCAGCAGTTACAAAAAGGAAGAAAAGTTATAAAAATAAATGTGGGGAAAATTAATTTCAAATAATTTGAGATTTAGGGCCATTGGGAAAAAAGGTTGTGATCCCGGGGTCCTGGGATCGAGTTCCTAGTCAGGCTCCCTGCATGGAGCCTGCTTCTCCCTCCGCCTGTGTCTCTGCCTCTCTGTGTCTCTCCTAAATAAATAAACAAACAAACAAATAAATATAGTCTTTTAATAATAATAATAATAATAATAATAAATCTTTAAAAAAAGAAGAAGAAATGATTAACTGTTAATGTTCCAGGTAAAGTTTCAACAATATGGTATTTCCATGGTAAAGTACAAATGGTTTTAAGTTTGGGGGACTCAAATTATACAGATTTTCAATTCTAAAGGGGGTTGGGGCCCCTCATGCCTGCACTACCCAAGGCTAAAATGTAATTGATCTTGGTCATTTAAATTTTATTTTTCTTTATAATAAATACTCTGATTTAGAGTCATGTCTGAAACATGGTATTGACTTAGTGCTTTCTGCTGGGAATACTCTGATTTATTTAGGCTTGCCTTTCTATTGCACATACTTAGCAAGTTGTTTACATCTTTAATATTTTTGTCCTTTATAAAGACTCTTTTTTCCTGAACTGTATATTAGAAAAAAAGGTCATTCATCAGTCATTACATTCTTAAGTTTTCTATCTAGTATGCTTTCTCTGATGTTGAGTAAAGGTTCAGTTCTAGTAAAGACTTTACCACTATTCTTGACATTTGTAAGCTATCTCCCCAGGATGTATTATCTCATGTTGAATACTTTTGATGATTAATTAAATGCTTTACCACATTCCTTATATTTGTAGAGTTTCATATATTATGCATTCTCCGATGCTCAGAAAGTTTGTAGTTCTGCTTGAAGACTTTGCCACACTTTTTAAAACATTTGTCAGCATTGTCTGCACTATGTATTACCTTAGATTGGTAAGTTTTGAGAGACAGTTGAGGTATTTGCCATTGTTTACATTAGTAATATTTCTTACCATTATGAATTGTCTGCTTTTGAGTGAGTCATGAAGATTAGTTAAAAGGTTTGCCACACTACCTTTTTTAGTCTTTGCTTCAGTAAAGATACAATGATGTACAATAAGATTTGAGCTATCATAAAAACTTTGCCACATTTATTACTATGATGCTAGTTCTCTGGAAACTGAATTCTCTGATGTTTATTAGGATTTGACCCTTGATTGATGTTTTTCCCAGATTCATCGCATTGGTAAGTTTTGTCTCCTTTATAAACACCTCAGTAATTATGGTTGATACAGTGTTAACCTAAGGCATTCCTAAGTGCACAACACATAAAAACTTGCTCCAAATTAAGTATTATGTGGTAACTATCACACAGTGATGTTTGGATAAAGGCAATGATGTTTCTCAATATTAGAGTTTGCAACAAGGAAGGTTTATATGTTGGTGGAAGAATAATGAACCTTCTGAAAAGGATTTCTCAAATCAATCACTAATAGAATTTTTATCTTCATTTTTAAATGTCTAACAGTCAGAAATGTATCAGTGAATGATTAATCTTATATTTAAATCCTCTGAATGAAACTTTCAGCATGTGGGACGCCTAAGGTGGCTCAGCAGTAGAGCATCTGCCTTCGGTTCAAGACATGAACCTGGAGTTCCAGCATCGAGTCCCGCTTCAGGCTCCTGAATGGATCCTGCTTCTCCTCTCTCTGCCTAGGTCTTTGCCTCTGTGTCTCTCACGAATAAGTAAAATCTTAGAAGAAAAAAAAAAGGAACTTTCAACATGGACTAGGTGACTAAACAGAATTTTTATATGTCCTTCCAGAGAATATGTTATGTTGAAAAAATGGATTATTGTCCTGGGGCTCAAGGACATTGCTCTGTAAATATAACTGACATAAGCTGGGGTGTTTCCCTGAATGTGTTCTATGCCTCATTTTTTCTGGCAGGAACGATTTCATTACGGCTAACTGTCCCACTAGGGTTATATCCATCATAACATCCTTCCTGTCCTCCACTACCCCTCCATCACCTTCCCAGTTATTCATTAAGCATAAATACTCAGGGCCACAGTTTCCCATATCACTCTACAAAATGAATCTTCTTTGCTGGTCTTTGCCAATAGGCCTTGGGTGTAATGGAAAGACACAACTAAAAGATACAAAATAAGTTATCACACTCACTAGACTCATGCATACATGTTAAAATGCTAATGTGCAAACTTAATATCCATCATAGCACATCAGATGAATGGAGAAACAGGAACCACCAAGATCTTCCTCTCCTCCATGGAGACAAAAATGGACTAAATTACCGTTTTCAGTGCTCCAGAAGCCAGTTAGAACATAACACCCCACCCCTACCCCGACAGGTACAGATGAAGAAAAGCCACATCAAAGAGACAAAGAAAATCTGTGACACTTGCCCAAAACAGTAGCTCACCGTCCCTGACATTCCATAGCTACACTGTGAGAAAAAACTTATCTCACCTCAGGAAAGAAACAAATGAGTGACCTGTATGTTCAGTGATCTGGCTTCTTGGTTGCTGCCTCAAGAGTTTGTTTCTGTCGTGCATGACATGTAGACAGAGGGAATGACAGCACCCTCTGGATGTACTGTGCTGGCTCCTCAGACCAAAGGTGAGCATTTGTTCAACCAATGGAGAAACTACAGAGCTGATTCATATTTGAGTTAAATTCATGCTGTCTAGAAATCTATTGAGTTGAATATTGTCATCCTCTAATAAAACACACAGGTAACAATGATACCGCTACTAAATAATACTGTGGAAGGTCCCACACAAAACGAAGCACATTATTATGGAATTGTAGAACCAGAATAAGACATAATTTAACTCAAAGAATTCCACATGAAAATAGATGAATTTTGGGGTGCTTGAGTGGCTCAGGTCATTAAAGTCTAACTTTAGCTCACTTCATGATCTTGGGGTACTGGGATGGAGCCTAGTATGGGGATTCTGCTTATTGCTTTTCCTTGTTCTAATAGATAAAGTTTTCAGGGATGCCTGGATGGCTCAGTGGTGGAGCATCTTCCTTTGGCTCAGGGCGTGATCCTGGAATCCTGGGATCCAGTGCCACTTTGGGCTCCCTGCATGGAGCCTGCTTCTCCCTCTGCCTGTGTCTCTGCCTCTTTCTCTGTGTCTCTCATGAATAAATAAATAAAATCTTAAAAAAAGAAAAAGATAAAGTCTTCATAAAACAATGGATGAATTTTTAAAAATAAACATTTTATATAAACTATGATTACGTACCCATGAAAACCAAGCATTTAAAATTATTGGCATGTATTCATTGACAGTAAAATTATAAAGAATATATATTAAACTATGCCATGAAAAGTTCTAATAGAAAATTTTTATGAATAGGCACTTAAAAGACATTTAAAAATGTATTACATTATTAATATATCCCTGCTGTTACACAGAATGCAAGGCTACAATCCATTCTTTAGAACCAAGCACTGATATGGCTCAGTCAGTTAAGCATCTGACTCGACTTTGGCTCAGGTAGTGATCTCAGGGTTGTGGGATGGAGCCCCATGAGGAGTTCCATGCTCAATAGGTAATCTACTTGGGAATTTGTCCCTTTCCCTCTACCTCTCCCTCTGACTCTACCCCTCATCATGCTACAACTCATGAACTCTCCCTCTCTCTCAGTCTCTTAAATAAATAAAACTTTAAAAAGGAGGAAAATAAGAACCAAGCACCAAAATAATAGATAGATAGATAGATAAATAAATAAATAAATCCTTCATTTCAAAACAAAGAAATACCATCATATTATAAAATATGCTGCAATTCTTTGTAAAAAATAACTATTTGGAATTAAATTCAGTTACATTCTGAGCAAAGTAGAAGAAAAGCCTAATGGTTAATTTTTCTGGATATAAAATTAAATTTATAAACAAAACTTTTTTTAATATGGAAATATTACTAATTATCCATCTTACTTTTTATAAACAAATGCCCACATCACATCACAACTTTTTTTTTAAGACTTTATTTATTTATTCATGAGAGACACAAAGAGAGAGAGACAGAGACACAGGCAAAGGGAGAAGCGGGCTCCATGCAGGGAGCCCAGTGTGGGTCTTGATCCCAGGTCTCGAGGATCATGCCCTGGGCTGAAGGCAGCACTAAACCGCTGGGTCACCAGCGTTGCCCCACATCACAACTTTTGATATAAGAAAATCAAAGATGAATGTCATGTATCACCTATGGCATTATATAAGGAATATTGGGAAATATACATTTACATTCTTTCAACACTGAAGAATGGAACACATACAAATTTCTAATATTATTTAATACAAAAAAATTAAGTTTAAAGTGAAATAGAGGATTAGATTTTCTCATTTTAGGGAGGTCTTTTATTATCTAATGAAATTACTGATTCTCGGGACGCCCAGGTGGATCAGGAGCTGAGCGTCTGCTTTCGTCTCAGGGCATGATCCTGGAGTCCTGGGATCGAGTCCCACATCAGGTTCCCCAAGAGGAGCCTGCCTCTCCTTCTGTCTATGTCTCTGCCTCTCTCTGTGTGTCTCTCATGAATAAATAAAATGTTAAAAAAAAAAAAAAGAAATTACTGATTCTCAATTTTATAGATGAAGATGAAAGCCACAATAACATTGGAAAGCATAAACCAGAAAACATGTTATATCTGTCTCCAGTGTTCTGGATTTCTGCACCAGTACCAAACCCCAATACACCTACAAGTACCCTGACACATTTGTCACGTGAAACAAAACAGAACTCACAAAGGGATTAGCATTGAGATCCTGAGAAACATGGAGATTTTCGCAGAGCCCTCAAAGCCATGCAGAAGCTCTCAGATTATGGAAACTCTCCCACTCCGGAGGTAGTCTCCTGGCTCCACTGTGGAAGTGATGGAACATCACTGGAGCTAGAGGAGAACCCTCAAAGAATAGACAGAACTTGATAACATTGTGTAGCAGGTGTCCCTCTTTGAAAGGGGAAAAACTCAACTATGCTCCTCAAACTAATTGCCATTCAAGGAGAGCTACTCGAACAAGAAGTTAAGGTCACTCTTCCTGCTTCACTTTGGATCTCATCTCTATCATCCACATCAATCACTCTCACCTACCTGGATGGAAGGGTACTGTCTCCTTTCTCTTCACATCCCAGAGCTGCTTCTCTTCCACCAAGAAAATGACGAAGTCTGGCTTCCACACAAGACCTGTTTATTAGAAAATACCAATAGGAATATTGCTAGAGATTTTAATTTTTAATCCAATAGAGGACATTGTAGATTTTGAGAAAATGACTTGCCAAATACATTTGATCAACAGCCCAATAGGAACACACAAGAGGAGTTTCAAATTTTCATATCATGACCTCCACTTTCAAGTACTACCAATACAAAAATAAGGAGTTAAAATTGCAGTTTATGACGGGGACAACACCATTTCTTGCCACTCACTGTTGTTTTGTTTTTTTTTTGTTTTTTTTTTTTTTTTTTTTTACTTCATGAGAGACATACAGAGAGAGAGAGAGAGGCACAGACACAGGCAGAGGGAGAAGCAGGCTCCATGCAGAGTCCGATGTGGGACTCAAACCCGGGTCTCCAGGATCACGCCCTGGGCAAAAGGCAGCGCTAAACCACTGAGCCACCCAGGCTGCCCCCACTCACTGTTTACAACTTACACTCATCTACAAAACCAATGATGTTCCCTTAAGAAAAGGGAAGGTAAAGCTGAAAAGGCCAGATTATGAAAATTTTTCTCTACATCTACAAACCCCTACTTATTTCCCTACTGCATGGATCCGAATTCTAGTCCTGCAAAGATTAATCTTCTTCTTCTTCTTTTTTTTTTTAATTTTTATTTATTTACGATAGTCACACAGAGAGAGAGAGAGAGAGAGAGAAAGAGGCAGAGACATAGGCAGAGGGAGAAGCAGGCTCCATGCACTGGGAGCCCGACGTGGGATTCGATCCCGGGTCTCCAGGATCGCGCCCTGAGCCAAAGGCAGGCGCTAAACCGCTGCACCACCCAGGGATCCCAAAGATGAATCTTCTAAGAGTTGGTCTTTAATGGAAGGAAAAAAATTCAGAGTGTGGTCTGGGAAACCTTGAAAGAGTCATCCTCACCCAAGAAGAGGAGGTGTCCGTAGTTCTCTAACATCACATCCCTGTACAGTTCCTGCTGAGTGTGGTTCAGGCACTCCCACTCCACCTGAGAGAATTCTATGGCCACATCCCTGAATGTCAGCAGTCCCTGCAATAAATACCACAGTTACCAAGTGGCCACAGACAGAGTTCAAAATGGTCCTGGAGAGGAAAGATGGAGTTAATGTCACCAGCTAAACCCCAAAACCTGACATTCCCTGATCACCTGCTTATATACTCTAATCTTGTCCCACATTTTACTTAATCTCTTCCTTTCACCTTAGCTTTTACTCTAGAGCAAAGACCCCAAGGTCTAGACTCCTGTCAAGGAATGGAAACTATCCATCTAAAGGTAATGATGGCCCAAAGAATGAGCTTGGGCTAGCCCAGTTTGAGCTTAACCTTTGACTAATACCTATGTAGAAGGACCAAAGAGTAACCCACGGCACTTTTACCTCATTATACTATGAAAATCTCCACCAAAGGAGAAGCACAAACCTCATTTACATAACATACAAAGAATATATACAAGTGTGTTTGCAAGTACCTGTGCGACCTTGTGCCAAACTCTATGGAAGATGATATTGCTGAATTTCCATCCTAACCCTAAATCAAAGGAAACCATTCCTCCTGGCTTTGAGTCTCTGCTTGGTAAGCTATCCCCTATGATCTCCTTATTGGCTGCAAATCAAGTTTCCTTTGTGTCACAACCCCACCTGGTATAGTTTCTATCTAGGACTCTATTCCAGGACTTTAATAAACTCAAACATATTAATTAAGCGATTCTTGTTCTTTGTCTTTGTTTTTTTATTTTTTCCCTGAAAATACAAAGTAAATAGAAGGGTAACTCTGTGACCTAAGTGTGCAGGAAAATAAAAATCTATAAGATGAAGGTCTGCCTTAGAACCTCCAGTCCTAGAAATCATTCTCTCTACTACATGAGAGAGCATTCATTGTCCAGTGGAAAGTGATGGGAGGAGCTAAGGGTCAAGCAAGAATTCTTGAGACATTTTTGTTGCAAAAACTTTTTATGACAGGACCCCTGGGCAGAAAGACCTATACTGTCCTTGAGAGAAGCCATTGATTATATACATTTAAATTGGGGGGAGCAGAAATAAAGGAAGTTTCTATAGGGATTTTCAGACATTAAAGATGACTTTCAGGATCCTAAAGGTCTGGCTATAGTCAAGGTGCTAGCTTTTTGCCTCTAGCAAAGCATTAACATTAAGGAAGTTGTGAATTTCTAACAGCTTGTTCTTATCAAGAGACTGCAAGTTGAATTTCAGTTTCTCTACATTTCTTTTACCTTTCTACTCCTTAAGGAAACTACTAGCAAGACAGTATCAGAAGAAAACGATCTCCACTTTACTTTGGATGATTTCTGCATATCACTCAGGAAGTAAATCCAACTAAGGTCCTTATGAATATTAAAGGGGAAAGTAGAAACATTATAAGGGAGAAATCTATCAGCACCAAACCAAGTCAAAGAAGGTAACATAAGCTCTAAGGAAACAAATTTATATCAGTGCTTAAGGCACACCAAAGGCCCTATATTACTGGTATGTTCTTATGGCCACCAAACATTAGATCAGAATATAAATTGATTTATGAGAATATACTGCGTTTATACAAACTTCAATCACATATAGTATATTTTAAATAGAGGATCATTTCCACAATCTAAAAAGCAAGACTCCCACTCCGCCCTCCCTTGGTTCCCCCCACCGAAGAATTTTCCCAGATACTCTGAGCCTCATACCCATTATGTTTATTTATACATTTTCTCCCTCTTGGTCTACACAAAGGTCAAAAAAGCATCCAGATGGGACTTAAATAAGAACTGCTTTTCTTGACTAATATTCCAACCAGACTCCATCAGCAATAGGAATGTTGGACTCAAAGACTTGCCCTGTGAATCTGTCACAAAGGGAATATTTTCAATACTTGCAGGACTTTAATTCAAAGGGACAACTGTTGATGCGCTGTTGGAAGCCGAGTTGGAGAGAAGGCAGAGAGGCTCTGGGATATAGGGAAGAAGTGTTCTAAAGTCATTTTTGAAAAGGTTTTAAACATCAGGTAAAAACATAAGGCAGAAAAATCAAAACTAGAGGAACCAGCATTTGCAATTTCTAAATTAATGGAATTCCAGGAGGAAAACATGATAGCCTCTGACCTCAGATGCAAGGCTTACCTGAGAACTGGCCATTTCTTCTTCTTTCACTTTGTCCTCTAGATTTCTTTCTCAGAAGAGATTCATGGGGAAATCACAGCTGCATCAGGAGAAAATGCCTTTAAAGCCACCAACAGAGCCTCTGCACCTCTAAACTGCTCTCCAGAAAGCAGGACTTTGAAATGCAGAAAAGGCCCCAAAACTTCCTAATCCTTTGCCTCAGGGGCCTTTCAGAAACTGAGTTCCTACGAGGAGACCAATCGCTGACTTTTCATTCTCTCCTTTCAGGGGCTTACCCTCCAACAGACTACAACAAATTCGGCTACCGCCTACGAAGGGTGTGCTGCCCGGACTTGACCCTCCAGAAATCACAGTAGGGGAGACCGGTTACCTCTCCTTGGCCAAAGCTTGCTCTCAACTCTCATAAAATAACTTGGAAGCCCTCATGCTTAAACCTGACCTCACTTAGAATCACCCAGAGCCTTTATTTAAAACAACACTGTCCTTTCCACCCACACCAATTCACGAAACATAGAGGGATCGCTCTTGAAACTCCACATAGTTATCCTACTGGAAAGCAAGTGAGAGAAGTGATCAGGCAAAGGAGAGTAACTAAGGCTATGATTGTTATCCAGATTTAAATCCATGCCTTCTCCACTGATCAGAATTTCTGGCACTTTACACATTCTGCCTCTTTCTGCTACACAGAGGGACATACTCTTACAAATGGGGCGTTCCCTTATAAATGAAAATGTCTCTCACAAAAGTAAACAAACTGGGTTTCAGAGCTTTTCCTTTGTCTGCAGTTTCTTTAAAATAACAGCAGAGGGGCGCCTGGGCGGCTCAGTAGGCTGAGCATGTGACTCCTGATTTCAGCTCAGGTCCTGATCTCAGTGTCATGAGGTCAGGGTCCACTGAGGAGGGAGCCTGCTTAAGATTCTGTTGCTCCACCTCTGCTCCTCTTCCCCCTTCCTGGCTCCTGCCCACAAGCTCCTGCTTTCTTTCTCTCTCTCTCCCCCTCAAGAGAAACGAACCAAAACACCACCACCACCACCCCCACAAAAACATAAGAAAACCCAAACCTGGTCTAAAATAATCTTTAAAGAGATATATTTTTTTGGTGACAAAATGATCCCCACTCCCCCGCTCCCGTCGGTAAGGAAATGTTGTGGGTTTTTTTTTTTTTTTAAGATTTTACTTATTTACTAATGAGAGAGAGAGAGAGAGAGAGAGGCAGAGACACAGGCAGAGGGAGAAGCAGGCTCCATGCAGGGAGCCTGACATGGGACTCAATCCTGGGACTCCAGGATCATGCCCTAGGCTGAAAGCCATGCTAAACCACTGAGCCACCCGGGGTGCCAGGAAATGTTTATTTTCATACATAACTGCAAAAATGGTTTTCCAAAGTGATTTTACTTCTTACTCTCTCATCAGCAACATATGAGAATTCTAATTCCTCATATTCACACTAAAATTTGGTTTTATTCCTTTTATTTTAGGAATTCTAGAAAATATTGAGTGGTTTCTCAATGTAAAATGTGACGTGGCTTACTTCAGCTATCCTGGTGACTCAAACTAAAACCTCTTAAGAGTATAAAGTTAAACAAAAATCAAATGGCTGCATTAAAACAACAGCGAGGCTTCATACTTTAAACCAAGTATCCTTTTCCCTCTCTTCGCCAAGCATCCTCTCCCCCCTTCTTAGCCTTTGTTTTCTGTTTTCAGGAATCCAGTACCACTCTGAAAACCTGGTGAGCAAGGCTGGCAGCACAGACACCATTCCTGTTGCAACAGGCCAGATCCTATACATGCCTGCGAAACCCCTCAGCCCCAGTCACAGAGTGAGCTTCTACTTCTGGGGTCTTCCCTTCCCGCATGCTCCTCCATCTGGCAAAGCTATATAAAGCTACTGTTCTTCATCCCCAACAGTGTCTTCAAGTCATATTTTTGCCCTAAAGCACAGAGGTCACTTTGTGACAACAGAATGATGTGCAGGAGAGGAAAACATTTTCCTCATCTGTTCTCAATTCTTTGGCCAGTCTGATAATTACACAGATGTCAGACAGATTCACAAGACAAAAGATATCTTAATTATGGGAACCCCAAACATATGAGGCAATTAATGGGCAGCCCCGGTGGGGCAGCGGTTTAGTGCCGCCTGCAGCCCTGGGTGTGATCCTGGAGACCTGAGATCCAGCCCACATTGAGCTCCGTGCATGGAGCCTACTTCTCCCTCTGCCTGTGTCTCTGCCTCTCTCTCTCTCTGTCTCTCATGAATAAATAATAAAGTCTTTAAAAAAAAAAGGCAATTAATGCGTATATGCATGCCACTGTCTCTTAAGAAGAAGAGTGTAAGGATTTAGAATTTCAAAAATGGGGAAGCATATCCACAGGAAAAAGGAAAGAGCAAATGTTTGTCAAGGAATAGGTTGCCACACCAGGCAGGTAACTCTTTATCATATAAAAAGTTAATCTCTGAGGCTCCGGGGTGGCACAGTTAAGCATCTGTCTTCAGGTCAGGTCATGATTCCGCAGTCCTGGGATGGAACCTCTCCCCTGGGATGGAACCTCTCCCCCTGCTTGTTCACATGCACATTCTCTCTCACTCTCAGTCATATAACTAAATAAATGGGATGCCTGGGAGGCTCAGCAGTTGAGCACCTGCCTTTGACCCAGGGCGTGATCCTGGAGACCTGGGATCCAGTCCCACATAGGGCTCCCTGCATGGAGCCTGCTTCTCTCTCTGCCTGTGGCTCTGCCTCTCTCTCTCTGTCTCTCATGAATAAATAAATAAAATCTTAAAAAAAAAAAAACGAAATAAAAGCTTTAAAAAAATTAATCTCTGATACTAGCTCTATTACTGATAGACTTCTCCCATCTAATTTATTCTTGGTATATAACCAACCTCACGAAACAAGGAAATCCTTCCATTTGCTGCAACAGAATAATCATAGAGGATCTTGTTCACATAGAAATTACATAGAAGTACCCCTCTAACCAATTTAGTAGTTTTTAATTCTGGATGAACCTCTAGACTGTGTAATTGATAAACCACACCTCTTTCTATATCGATAGAACATGCATTACTTCCTAGAAAGAATAGGGACAGAAGCCTTTTGCATCACCTCTCGCTGAGACACCCATACACAATCTCCAAGCAGGTCCATAACATCTGCACCACTGAGTCTACAGGCAATCAAGAAGTGTTACAGATTATCGGGCTCCCCTTTTACTGATGACTGGCCTCAAATTCCTTTAAAAATCTTTGGGCCAGGCTGAATCCTTGGAGTTGGTTTCTGGACAAGACTCCACCTTCTTCGCCAGTGGCCGGCTTCCTGAGTAAAGCTCTTCTTCCTTTCCAATCAAAACTTATGTCTTGAGTATTGGGTTTTTGAGCCACTGGCAGCCAAAAATGGAGTTTTCAGTATCAAAACTATTGTGGGATTGTTGAGCCCATCCAGGAGGAAAGTATTCTTGACATGTTTAAGGTGCAACTTAGTTTATTCAAATAGCAGGGGGATAGGATGCTCAGGTAGAAAGAGTTGCACTTTGGCTGTATGAAGCTGGTCCTTATACACTTAGAGTTCATGGAGGGGACATGTATTAGATCAAAAAGGTTTCTCAAATTCCTACTTGAAAAACTACTTTTGCAAAATTTCTCTGGTCCTTTTCACTCAGTTCAGTATTATGGGTGAGATGTAGAGGCAGTCATGAGACCCTTTAAGAATGTGCCAACCAGGGATCCCTGGGTGGCACAGCGGTTTAGCGCCTGCCTTTGGCCCAGGGCGCGATCCTGGAGACCCGGGATCGAATCCCACGTCGGGCTCCCGGTGCATGGAGCCTGCTTCTCCCTCTGCCTGTGTCTCTGCCTCCCTCTCTCTCTCTCTCTCTGTGTGACTATCATAAATAAATAAAAATTAAAAAAATATATTTAAAAAAAAAAAGAATGTGCCAACCAGTATGTATTTGATCAGTATCAAAACTCTGCAGCCTATAGGTCAGCTCTCTGGGCTAAAGGTGAACATTTTTCTGTTTCATCCCTCATCATTTTACCTCTGACCAATTATTGGTTCTTAAATGTTAAGGGTTGTTGAAAGGTGAAGGGCTTCTATTGTGCAACTTCTTCAAAGTGATATTGTTGTAGAGGTGTCCCTACCCATGCAATGAAATTGGGCCCTATCTATCCCTACCTATAACTATTTCACAAGGCCACTGTTGTAAAGTCCAGAGGGGACGGGGGTGGGGGTGAATTTATTTTGAGAGTCAGTATGATTGCTTGGCTGGGTAAAGGAGTCAGAAGCTGCTTGCATATATCTCAACAACAGGAGAGAACAAAGCAAAAGGAGAACACATTAGAATATTATTATAATGAAAATTCAGAAGAGCAATGAGAAGACCACTTAGCGTGACCATACTCCACTCTCCATGAGGAATTTAATCAATTCCTAAGTGACAATGTAGAGAGAAAGAGATAAATCAAGAAACAGACTCTTAATGAGAGAAGAAACCAATAGTCACCAGAGTGAAGGTGGGTGAGGTGAAGGGTTAAATAGGTCTTGTGAATAAAGGACTGCAATTCTTGTGATGACCACCAGGTAATGTATTAATTTTTTAACCACTGTATTATACACCTAAAACTAATATAATCCTTTATCTTAACTAACTAGAATTAAAATTTTTGAAAAAAAAATTTCATTTATTCATGAGAAACAGAGAGAGAAGCAGAGACATAGGCAGAGGGAGAAGCAGGCTTCCCATGTGGAGCCCATGTGGGACTCAATCCTTGGACCCGCAGATCAAGACCTGAGCCAAAAGTAGATGCTCAACCACTGAGCCACCAGGTGCCCCTGGAATTAAAATCTTAAAGAGTCAAAATCAAAGACAAACTCGTGACAATCCTTTAAAGTACTGATGCATCTATATAATAGCAATATATAGAAGTAAAGAATATTATCTGATATGGTTGAAATGAAGAAACATTCACCGATATCAGCAGAGGAGAGCTAACACTCTCATAAAAAAGCATACAACCGGGCAGCCTGGGTGGCTCAGCGGCTTAGTGCCGCCTTTGACCCAGGGCGTGATCCTGGAGACCCCAGACCCAGTTCCATGTCAGGCTCCCTGCGTGGAGCCTGCTTCTCCATCTCCCTGTGTCTCTGCCTCTCTCTCTCTCTCTCTCTCTCTCTGTCTCTCATGAATAAATAAATAAAACCTTAATCACACACACACACAAACACATACACATTTCTATATTAAAAAAAAAGCATACGACCACATATTGACATTTCCTAATTATTGCTTCAGCCTATGTATTGAAATCATGACTCCTAAGGGGTCAATATATCAGAACAAGAATGCTTCTTGAGGGCCTGGGTGGCTCTGCAGTTAAGTATTTGCCGTTGGCACAGGGCGGGATCTTGGAGTCCTGGGATTGAGTCCTACATCAGGCTCCCTGCATGGAGGCCGCTTATCCCTCTGCCTACCTCTCTGCCTCTCTCTCTCTCTGTCTCTGTCTCTCATGAATAAATAAATAAAATTTTAAAAAAAGAATGCTTCTTGAGTGCCTATAATCTGTATTTTCAAGAAGGAACATACAGTGGATTTTTTTTATTTATTTTAAAACTTTTATTTATTTATGATAGTCACACACACACACACACAGAGAGAGAGAGAGAGAGAGAGAGAGAGAGAGAGGGGCAGAGACACAGGCAGAGGGAAAAGCAGGCTCCATGCACCGGGAGTCCGACATGGGACTCGATCCCGGGTCTCCAGGATAGTGCCCTAGGCCAAAGGCAGGCGCCAAACCGCTGCGCCACCCAGGGATCCCGGAACATACTGTGGATTTAAAATGCATAATTTTATCTATGCATGATCATAATATGTTTTTTTTAAAGATTTTATTTATTTATTTATTCATAGATACAGAGAGAGAGAGGCAGAGACACAGGCAGAGGGAGAAGCAGGCTCCTCACAGGGAGACTGATGGGGGACTTGATCCCGGGTCTCCAGGATCACACCCCAGCCTGCAGGTGGCGCCAAACCGCTGCGCCACCGGGGCTGCCCCATAATATGTTTTAATGATAGAACATATTGGTTTTTAATGTGTTAATACTGATGTGTACACGAATAATGTATTATCCCGCCACCAACATTAACCTACCTTACCTTCAGAATGTAGACAACAGGTGGTATTTACCATGCATTTGATAATGGTGATGTAATATCACCAGTAATCCCTTTTCTCAGTGGCCTCTGAGAATACATTTAAAGTGTATTAAATACATTTAATACACCATTAAATGTATTAAATAATGTGTGATTATATTTCCCACAGTTTATCTATTGTATCATTTTCTTCTCCTTTTAACTGCTGAGACATCCACAAGGATATATAACATATTATATAGGGGGACCGTTGGCAGGTTAGGTAAACTCCTTCCTGATGGTGTGCTGCCTGCTACCCATTTTGTGTAGTCAGTTGGTTTGCAGGGGACATGAACTGACACAATACCTTCTCACTAGTGCATTCCCTAAACAACACCCTGCAGAGTCACAAGTTAATATAATTTCTGATGTGACACTTCAACCGCTGCCCTTGTGAACAACCATCTCCCCTGGCAACCTATGCATCCTCTTGTATACCCTGTAGAGAAGATCCCCACAGAGATTACCTAAATATGTTTTTGTCTCAGTGGCTCCATCTGGACTGACCCAGGAACTCAAAGACACTCTCTGTCCATAGATCCAAATAGAAGATTGAGCCCCCTGTCATGATGGACAGTTCCCTTTGACGTGTAAATGAAGTCAATATCTACACGTGGCAGTACTCGGTATAAAATAGATACCCCATAAGTGGAGAAAAGTATTCCAACATGAGGAAAGGCATGAGAAACAAAAATTACAGGAAGAAGAACTGCATGAATTCGGCAGGTGGAGAGAAGATACCTATTACTGGGTTACACACCTGACTCTCAGAATACAGAAAGACAAATTCTACTTGTCTCAACTTTTTAAGCATCTCCAGTTCTTCTTGATCTCAGTTTCATTCCTAGTTACAAATGCATCTGAGACATTTTTTTGTACGTTATATAGAGTCCTCACTGACCTCTTAATTGAGATTAGAGGGATACAAGGACAATGGGCCACAGTATAAATTCATACATTTAACACCCAGAAGGGTGTGAACAGAGTTGAAACATGATGACCTACATTCCCAAGGGGGAAACATAAATAAAATATTTTTTAAAAATAATCTTTATTTGAGAGAGAGTCCAAGCAGGGGGAATAGCAGAGGGACAGGGAGAAGCAGGCTCCTCACTGAGCAGGGAGCATAGTGCAGAACTGGATCCCAAGATCCTGAGACAAAGGCAGACACCCAACCAAGCCACCCAGGCACCCAAGGCTATCTTTTTAAAAATATTTTATTTATTTATTTGACGGAGGGAGGGAGATAGTGCACGTGAGCAAGCACAAGCAGAGGGAACAGCAAAGGGAAAGTGAGAAGCAGGCAGCCTAACAGGGGGATGGATCCCAAGATCCTGGGATCATATGAGCCAAAGGAAGAAGGCACCGAGGTGCCTCAAGATAAGACCTACTAAACGCATACGTGGAGGGGGACCTGGATTGCTCAGTCAGTTAAGCATCTGTCTGTGGTTCAGGTCATGAGCCCAGGGTCCTGGGACATAGCCCCAACTTAGGCTTCCTGCTTAGCTTCTCCCTCTCCTGCTCCCACTGCTAGTGGTCACTCTCTGTCAAAGAAATACAGAAAATCTTAAAGCAAAACATATACCTGGAGAATACTTTTTGAAATGGAGGAAGGAAACTGGAGGGAACACGTAGTCACTCCAAAGTCCAAGTCAGATGCTCATGGTGTCACCTGATGAATAAAAGTAATGGAGATGTGGTCTTGGCAAATATGGTGAGTTCCTGGGAACAAAGAATTCCTACTTTTCTTCACGATTTAACTGAATTCCCTGGTGTTACTGATAAGCAGTAAGATTCTGTTGGATACAGATATTACTGATCTTCTTCAGGTCTAAATTATTGGCAGTGGATGGTGAGGGGTAGTGGATGATGGAAGCATCATAGACAATACTTTAAGATATATCACAGATTAGATGTTGGAGATGAAGCCTTGGGGACACTCTAATAGGCAGGATCAGCAAGGCATGTGCTTTGATTCCACAAACCACTAGTATCCCAGGTATATAACTCCAACATTGGTTTGATCCACTACAGATGGATGATCTTCCAGGAATGCTGATCACTCCCTCATTCCATCTTGCCCGTGATTAGGGTAGTCACATCCTCTGGGCACTGTGCTTGTTGCCAGTGAGTGGGGACACAGGTTAGCAGTCAGAGGTAGTGAGCATCTCTGCCTCAATCTACCCAGTTTTTGGCCATAATCTCCGTGGTCCTTCACAGCCCTTGCTGCTCCTTTACCCATCCTGTCTGGAGTGGAACTCGGATTTCTATTACTTGTGGAATCCAGTGCAAAGAAGTTGGATAACAGGTTATTCACATTTAACATTATTACAATTGAAATATAATAATCCATTTCGGGGCATCCTGGATGGCTCGGCGGTTTAGCGCCGCCTTTGGCCCAGGGTGTGATCCTGGAGACCCCGGATCGAGTCCCGTGTCAGGCTCCCTGCATGGAGCCTGCTTCTCTCTCTGCCTGTGTCTCTGCCTCTTTCTCTGATTCTCATAAATAAACAAATAAAATCTTTAAAAAAGAAAAAAAAGAATCCATTTCATTTTGTACCTGTGAATTTGTGTTCAGCTATACCAAGAATGACAAATACTTCTAAAAAGAAGATGTATATTTCCTGTTATATACACAATGTATATGTAGGAAGCCCATGTCTGATAAAATGACTGAGACATCATATATGGAGTAGCTCTATTTCCCCTTTTTTGTACTTCTATTATCCATTAACAGCCTTGTGCTCATCTTTCATCTCTCATGGCCCAAAAATGGTTGCCCCACCAGTAGGCATCAAATCCTGTTTCATTACTAGGGAATAAGAAGAAATATGAGAGGACATAGGGACTTTTTTTTTTTAAAGATTTTATTTATTTATTCATGACAGACACAGAGAGAGAGGCAGAGACACAGGCAGAGGGAGAAGCAGGCTCCCTGCGGGGAGCTCAATGTGGGACTGGATCCCAGGACCACGGGATCTCAACCTGAGCCAAAGGCTGACGCTCAACCACTGAGCCACCCAGGTGCCCCATAGGGGTTTTGACTTAAAGTTATTTCATTTTCATTCATTCGGGGTACTCCACAGACACTTCTCCAGAGCTCAGGGACTGACCAGAGCTCGCTCAGATGGGTCTGTAAGCAACACCATGTGTACAGCAAAAGTGGATACTCAAGAATATCTTTAAAAATGGCCATTTTTGGGATCCCTGGGTGGCGCAGCGGTTTAGCGCCAGCCTTTTGCCCAGGGCGCGATCCTGGAGACCTGGGATCAAATCCCACGTTGGGCTCCCAGTGCATGGAGCCTGCTTCTCCCTCTGCCTGTGTCTCTGCCTCTCTCTCTCTCTCTCTCTCTCTCTGACTATCATAAATAAATAAAAATTTAAAAAAATGGCCATTTTTACCTGCACTGTGTCACAGCATCTGACACAATGGCCATCGCCATTCGCACTGTAAAAAGATGTCATGAAAATCCCTCACTGTGAGAATATGCTTAACCTGGAAGCACAAGAACTTCATTATGTATGCAAATAGAATGCGTCTTTGAGGTAGGAATGTATACATTTTCAATCCTGTACATACGTTAAGATTTTAGAGAAAAATTATTATTATTATTTTAAAGATTTTATTTAGTTATTCATGAGAGACACAGAGAGAGAGAGAGAGAGAGTCAGAGACATAGGCAGAGGGAGAAGAAGGGCCTGATGTGGGACTGGATCCTGCTGAGAGCCTGATGTGGGACTGGATCCTGGGACTCCAAGATCATGCCTTGAGCAGAAGGCAGACGCTTAACTGCTGAGCCCCCGAGTAGTCCTGAGAAAAATTATTATTATTATCTTTTTAAAAGAATTATTTATTTATTCATGAGAGACACTGAGAGAGAGAGAGAGAGGCAGAGACATAGGCAGAGGGAGAAGCAGGCTCCTCGCAGGAAGCCTGATGTAGGACCTGATCCCAGGGATCCTGGGATCTCGCCCTGAGCTGAAGGCAGACGCTCCACCACTGAGCCACCCAGTCGTCCCTAGAGATAAATTATTGAGGAGGAACAGTATTCCTTTACCATTCAGAATTATTTTACCTAGTCTAAGTATCAAATTGACAGAGACAGATTACAGATGAAAAAAAATTCCAAAGTCTGGTTACATACATCCAAAGGCTCAATAATGAAAGTGTGACCCACAAAAATTACTAATGTCGATAATATTTATGATTTTTAGAAAAAAGAGAGAATACATCTGTGAGAATTTGAGTGTCAGAAAAACCCCCGTTTGGGCCTTCAATTAGTAGAGAATTTGGAGTGGAATTTAGGTAGTGGTAATAAAGTAGTGAAAAGTAACCAGTCTATTCATGCAATGTCTCAGCTCCTAATTCCCTATCCATGCAGATAAGAATACCTCTTTATCTCTTCGTACAGAAAGGGTATCTATAACATGGGAGACTGATTTTCTAATTTTTCAGGGTCGGAGTGTCCTTTTTGCATTGGCTATTTCCTAAATAGTTTTTATATCAAAAAACCAATATGCCAAGGGGCACATATTAGGGCAGTCTGCCATTGTCCTCTACACAAACTCGGGAAGACAGAACTGGCAATCCACCAGAAGCAGGGAGAGCAGAAGCCAAGAACCCTCACCCTTCACAGCCCCACCCAGATTCTCCCTCTTCTGAAGATTGTCCAGGCTGGCCCCACTCTGGGACCTCCCCTCACTGAACAGGTGGAAGGAGATCAAAATTTTCTTTGGCTGCCTATTCTCAGTCGCAATAGTTGGTGTTCACTTTGCTGAAACCCAAAGGTTTCATGGGAGCAGAGAAATATACGTTTGAGTGCCTAAATATCTGTCTTTATCATTAAAGTCAGTACTTCTTTTGTGTACACATTCAGGACCTTGTTTTCCATTTTTTGAACATCCACTTGTTTTTGTTGCTGGAAGTTATAACAATAAATATCCACATACATGGAGAATTATAACCTGACACTGGTCTCACTCATGGTGGGTGTTGAGCCAAAAAAAACACGGCCAAGACAAAAATAGGAAAAGGACAGGTTTTACTTGCAGGAAGTAAAGAGAATATGGAGGACATTTCCAAAAAAGTAGCTCCCCAATCAACAAAACTGGGTGAGTTTTAAATCAAGAGCACATGCATATTCATCAAGGGGTAGGGGAAAGGACATTTCAGAATGAAATCCATCAAAAACCATCCTAAATTCCCAACATTCAGGTCCCAGTTGATTTAAGTCAAAGGACCAGCAAGGGTGGGCATCAATAGTTCTCTGGTTCCTTTATTCTGTTATTTGGGCATTCAATGGGGTTTAATTCCCACAACATCCACTAGAGAATCTCTGTTAAGAAAATCTTTACTTTGGAGACGCCTGGGTGGCTCAGCAGTTGAGTTCTGCCTTGGGCTCAAGGCATGATCCCCAGGTTCTGGGATGAAGTCCTGCATCTGGCTCCAGGTGGGGAGGCTGCTTCTGTGTCTCTGCCTCTCTCTGTCTCTCATGAATAAGTAAATAAAATCTTAAAGGGAAAAAAAATCTTTACTTTGGAAACAGCAATGGGAGTTTTACCATGGATTTATTGTCTCTGATATGGCTAGACTATCTCCTGGATTGATGGTGGCTGTTTGTATTTACATTCTTTGCTGCTTTAAAATCATTAACTACCGATGTCTTTCTGCAGTTTTGACATATTCCAGGACATTCATCAAAGAGGTGCATGGGTAAGTAGTGCTGGCATAGATCACAAAATACCTGGGGGCCTATCATGGCTTCTCTTGTGTGAAGAAATCCTTGTCTTCTCTCCCTTTTTCTGTGGATCCTTAACCTTATCTACCTACAAAATGTTTACCACAATCAAACTCATGAGCATTTCCAGCACTCCATGTAGTTAAGACTTTTTCTTGTGGTGACAATTTTCTAGACACATTCTTACCTTTCAAGTGTTAAATACATCACTATAGTCAGTGTGCTTATGCAAGAGAACCCCAGTATTTATTCATCTTAAGTAACCATAGTGACATTTATGGATTTTTTAAAAGATTTATTTGTTTATTTACTTACTTATTTACTTATTTATTTATTTATTTCAAGACAGAGAGAAAGAGAGCAAACAAGGAAAGGAGGAGAGGAAGAGAAAGAATATCCAAGCAGACTCTCCACTGCACGTGGACCCCAACATGGGGCTCAATCCCAGGACCGAGATCTTGACCTTGGCCGAAATCAAGAGCCAACTGCACGACCAAATGAGCCACCCAGGTGCCCCAAGTATTGTTATATTAAACTTAAAAATAAAAACTGCTAAAAAAAAATAAAAATAAAAAAACTGTTTGGAGTGCCTGAGTGTCTCAGACAGTTGGTCGTCTAACTCGATTTCAGCTCACATTATGATCTCAGGATCATGAGATCGAGTCCTCCAATGGCTCCTCAATAAGTATGAAGCCTACATGAGATTCTCTCTATCCGCCCCCCCTGCGTCTCCACACCCCACTTGTACTCTTGCTCTCTCCCTCGGTCTCTAAAAATAAGTAAATAAATAAAAGAATAAATAAAAAATAAGTACATAGGGCAGCCCCGGTGGCTCAGCGGTTTAGTGCCCGCCTTCAGTCCACGGCATGATTCTGAAGACCCGGGATCGAGTCCCATGTCAGGCTCCCTGCCTGGAGCCTGTTTCTCCCTCTGCCTGTGTCTCTGCCTCTCTCTCTGTGTCTCTCATGAATAAATAAAAATTCTTAAAAAAAAATTAAGTAAATAAAAACTGCTAGTTATTTTTTCCACCAAAAAATGGATTTACTCAGGAATAACGTAGTATCAAATTAGGGACATACAGGCTATGGCAAAACCATAGGTGAGCCTAGGAAACAAAGGGGGAAGTTGACAACTCTGTTATATACTAAAAGTTCTTTTGGAGTAAAATGGAAGTTTGAAGGATGGCAGTTTTTCAGTGGTTGAGCTATTGCCTGGGAGGGATAAGAAAAGCATCTCTTCCTCTGGCTGGAATAGTATAGTCTATTTCCAAGGTAAGGGCGAGCAAGACCTTCCCTTCCCACTGGATCTGCCATACTACCTTGAGTCATAGGGCTTGAGAGCTCTCCCTGCTGAAATCTCCTGACTCCATTTTAGTGAGGGTTCCCACTACTAACTTCCACATTACCATTTGAAAAACGTCTCAACATTTCCTTCACTGGCAGTTCCTGGTAACAAAACTAATCTTAATGTTGATGATATCACTTTTTTTTTTTTAGATTCCATGTGATTTCATGCAGTATGTTATTTTCCATGTGTGTCTTATTTAATCCAACAAAATATCTTACAAATTGTATGGGCCAAGCACAAGCTGCCCCATGATGAGTCACATTGGCAGAAAGATTATTTTGAGTTAAAAAGCACACAAAATCCAGTAGATTTAGGAAAAGTCTTTTCCACCTCCTTCACTGACTGAAGAGAATTTAGAGAGAGAAGGTGCCCCAGGATGAGAGCTATTACCACATGTAACTACATTATGATATACACTAGGTATGAGAAACAGAAGGACCTAATAAGACCTGTTTGAGCCAAGTTCTCTATGTCCTACTGTTTTTGAGTGGCCCAGAGATTAATAGTTTACTAAATATTTACTCTTTTTCTTCTTCCTGTGAATTTTATCTCATCCTTGGGAGTTCCCAGACTTGTACCTTCTTCTTCCCTTTCTTTATCTGCTTTTCTCCTCAAAGACATATATATATATATATACCTTGTCAGTCTTTGAAACTTTCATATCTGTGTGAAGTCTCCATACAAACGGTTTGAATTTGAAGAGAACTTCCTCTTACGTTCCAGTTTGGTTTTGTATATTCCTCCAGTCTATACTTAGCTCCTATTTTATACACATGATGTTAAGGAAGAAAAAGAAACAAAAAGGCAGGGCCCAGCATCTACATTCTCAGGGGAAATAGGGGACACCTAATACCGATCCTTAAAGTATTATAAGGATTAACTCACTCACATGTTCCTGGGGTCCCAGCAAAGCACCACGTGTGTACACAGAGTAAAAGCTCCATAAATACTGCATTAATGATGTATCATGTTATTTTCCAAATATAGACTTTCTTAGACTATAACTACTCCAAGCACTCTTGGCTACATGGGTCTAACTCACTGACCTATGCTCTCTAGCTTAATGCTTGAGTAATTGTAGCTTCTTGAGATTTCAACAGACCTCCGACGTGGGGGAAAACAAGGAACCTGATGTTTCTAGAAGATCAAGCTTGACTCTACTAGAAAAAAGGCCTCTCTGATGCCAGCAAGCCTCCTTGAGATCATATCAAGAATGACTAAGCACTGTAGCACTGCTTCCCCTCCTGTCAATGCTCACTACTCCTGTGTGCCTTCCCCTTAAAAACATCCAGCTTGGTATGTGACTTTGTACATTGTCTTTGGACATAAATCCACCATGGTCTCCATCTGCCAACCTCCTGAACAAAGCAAATTTTCCCTTCCAACTGTGAAAATGAGTAATGGAATGCCTCACTAAAATGGAGTCAGCAAGGAGCTCTCTTGTCCCACCACCGGTAGTCAGTTGCACACTCATAGGAAGAGACAGACTTGATCTTACATGGACTTCATCTTGCTCCAGGATACTATGCTATTCCAGTCAAAGGAAGAGACACCTTCCTTATGTATAAAAGATGCTTTCCCTCCACAAGGGCCTTTGTATACGAATGGACTGCCTTAACTAGAAATCATCGAGAACTTCAATGGCCATAACTAGATTTTTTGATCTTTCCAAAGTTACTTTTATCAAAGATGAGCCAAGGAAAATTGGCTAAAATCATCATTCTAAAATTGACAAAACTGAAAGGCATTCCTGATTTAATTGGTATTTTGAAGGTTCCAAGCCCTACCAGGAACATCATATTGCCTCATGCCAACATATAATTTTTCAAGTCAGTAAGGAAAGCAATTACAAACACAAAAAAAGGGTTTCTGAGGCCTCTTCTTCCCCTACCCGACCTTCTTTGTCACAGTTGCTAGGAAGGCCACCCTGTAGTCAGGGCCCACCTCCAGTGTAATCTGTCCTCTATCTCTCCCTTTCTCATCTCTGCTCTCAGTCTATCCTTTGTTGCACTTTCCTTTTCCTCTGAGGTCCCCTCTGCTACCTCCTCTCCTGAACGTACTAAAATCTGCTTCATTAATGTTAAATCTTCTGAAGATCTAAGTGTATACAAAGTTTCTTTCTTCTCTTTTTTTCTTTCTTTTTTAAAAGATTTTATTTAGGGCAGCCCAGGTGGCTCAGTGGTTTAGTGCCATCTTCGACCCAGGGCCTGATCCTGGGGATCCAGGGTCCAGTCCCACTTCGGGCTCCCTGCGTGGAGTCTGCTTCTCCCTCTGCCTGTGTCTCTACCTCTCTCTCTCTCTCTCTCTCTCTGTTTCTCATGAATAAATAAGTAAAATCTTTTAAAATTTTTTTATTTATTTGACAGAGAAAACAAGCAGGGGGAGTAGGAGAGGGAGAGGCAGGGAGCCTCTCTGATGAGCAGGGAGCCTGGTATGGGGCTTGATTCTGGGACTCCAGGATCAACACCTGAGCTGAAGGCAGATGCTTAACCAACTAAGCCACCCAAGCACTCCACAAAAAATCTTATTTTCCCTGGAATAGGGTTGAACTTTGAGCAATAGTCAAAGAGTTCCCTAAACTGACTGAGGAACTCCATGGTTTTGCTGAAGAATTTAACATATTTATTCAAAGTTCCAAAGCTGGTTTTTCAGATGTGTATCAATTGGTCCACATGCTTGCAGTAAGGTCAGGCCAAACATTAGATGGAACTAGCCCAATGGGAACATTGTGAACAGGATCCAAATACATAGACCCCTAACTTTTGGCAAGATGCTAGAAAATTCACTAGAAGATGTCAACAATCAATTATAACTGTTTCCCCTGTCCAGTGGATCTGAACAAAATTCAGGTTTAGGGGCACCTGGGTGGCTCAGTGGTTGAGTGTCTGCCTTTGGCTCAGGGCATCATGATCCCAGAGTCCCGGGATCCAGTCCCTCATCGGGCTTCCTGCATGGAACCAGCTTCTCCTTCTGCCTATGTCTCTGCCTCTCTCCCTGTGTCTCTCATGAGTAAATAAATAAATTCTTAAAAAAAGAAATTTCAGGTTTATACACAGGAGGCAGATGAATCCCTTCATAAGGGTAAGAATCAAATCCAATTTTTCTTTAAAGATGGATTCGGTCAGGACACCAGCTCTTGATTTCTCTCAGGTCACGATCTCAGGGTTGTGAGATTAAGCCTTGCTTCAGGCTTAATATATAATATATAATATGTAAAAGATATTTATATATCTTTAAAGATGGGATGCCTGGGTGGCTCAGCAACTAAGCATCTGCCTTCAGCTCAGGGCATGATCCGGGGTTCTGGAATTGAGTCCTGTGTCAGACTCCTTGAGAGGAGCCTGATTCTCTGTCTGCCTAGGTCTTTGCCTGTCTCTCTCCGTGTCTTTCATGAATAAATAAATAAAACCTTTAAAGAAAAAAAACAGGGGATCTCTGGGTGGCTCAGTGGTTTGGCGCCTGCCTTTGGCCCAGGGCACGATCCTGGAGTCCCAGGATCGAGTCCCACATCGTGCTCCCTGCACGGAGCCTGCTTCTCCCTCTGCCTGTGTCTCTGCCTCTCTCTCTATCATGAATAAATAAAATAAATCTTAAAAAAAAAAAAAGAAAACCAGACCTCTTAGACCACAAAATTGCTCACCAAGCTCCATTGCCAGTCCCTGCACCTCCCTTGTTATAACAGCTCAAAGAACAGAGTTCCTAGCAGCTCCACCTGCTGGGTGGCCTAAACTGGTATTTACACTTTCCCGAGGTTAAGACTCAGATAAAGCAGAGCAAAAAAGATAGTTTTGTATTTCTGGTCAAACCAGTGCTTCCAAGGTAACACATACCATCCTGCTTTCCATTCTTGAGATGTCCATGGACAGTCCACAGTTAATTAAAATTAACAAATACATAAATGCAAATGATGGTCCATCAAATTATCCTCAGAGCCTCTAATCCACACTATCTCCCAGTCTTCTCTCTAGATGTGTGACATCACATCCAACATTATTTTTAAGATTAGTAATCATGAAAAATAAGAGAAGGAATCTTTACTCCCAAGGAGGCACACCCAGCACCCAAATCATCCAGGAGAAAATGAGCCTATAGTACCCAATTCCCAGGGCTTTAGAATGTTTAACATGCATATTGTATGTAAGATTCCCACCACAATGTCCTGGACACATATCCAATGCATCCACATATACCTGGAACATGTAGTAGATGCTCAATAAACCTTTCTTTCAGGAATGAGTGCATATTACTTATCCCAATCAGCTTTGTCCTATCACATCGCCAGAACAACTAACAAATACTCAATCTTTTCATCTCTTTCTACCAAAACACTCTTAACACACTACTATTCAATCCTGTCCAACATAATATTACACAATTCTGGAAAATTCACCTTTCCATTTTTCAAACTCAAACAACCAACCATCACTTCCCATCCTACATCGCATTAATCCACCCATTATAACACCTATAATTTTCTTACACCACCCCATTTATCCAAAACTCATACCCTTTCCTCCAATACAATCATTTCCCCCCACCAATTAAAATATAAAACTCCATAAACAAAAAAAAAAATCTCAAACAAACAATTCTCTCTATATATCTACTCTATATTCTCTCCTCTTCCCCTACCCTTCATCTTTTTGCTCAGTCTTTCCATTTTTTATCATAATTTTTCCAATAACTTGACCTATCATTCACCATCCTTTTCTTACATTCATGCACATAACCCAATTAATCATTTTTTCCATTTATGCCTTAAAATACATTACTTATTTCATGAATTTATAAAAATTCGTACTCTTACACTTAAATAAGGTCATCTATATTTTTAAAAATCCCCTTCCTATATAAACCCCACTCTCATTGTAATTTCATCCCCCCAGTATAACGACTAACATCTCCTATCTCACCACCATATCATCACAAGTAAAACCACTACTGCTCAGGTCATTACTTCTATGGCAGCCCGCTTTTGTTCAATGGGAAAGCCTCCATGGGGAAGTTAACCTTGCCTAAGATTTGGTTGGGGAAGGTCAGTCTAGCCCACAATCTTGATGTACCAGGTTTTGTGTGTGTCTCCAAAAGATAAGTGCACCCCAAAATGGGAAAGGAGTAAATCACACTGGGGCCTCCACTTCGAAACTCCTTATGTGTACAGATTTTTCTCATGTCCCCAAAAGCATTGGAACATTAATAGGATCATAGACTCTTACTGGCCATGGGAGGCTTTTAGATTTCACTGTGAATGCCAAAGAAGACACTAGAACAGAAAGAAGGTTAGTCCTTAGAGGATGTAGGAGCATGTGAAGAGTAAGACAGGAAATGTCCATCTGTGACCACAGAGAATTAAACCTAGGCTTCCAGAATCTTTACATTCAAGTAGAACTTCGTAAAACCACATTTTAAAATCAAATTTTCTCCTTTGACTTTTGGCCTTCACCTGTGTCATCTGCTTCATTCACTCCCACCTACCTCGGTGTGTGACTATGGTCTCCTTTCTCTTCATGTGCCAGGGCTCTTTACTTTTCCAACGAGGTTGACCAGATTCAAACTAGAGACAGCAAGATCTATGGACAAGAAAAAAGAAACATGACTCTTGCTGGAGAATTTACAGTTTCAAATCCACTACTATGCTCAGTAAAGAAGAGAGCATATTACAGAAGAATATAGAAAATTATTTCTCAAAATGCTGTTTTCTGATGGCCTCATTAGAATACTTAGGAAGCATTTTCAATATTCATCTCCTAAACTCTATTTCCAAGTACTACTGATTCAGAAATGAGAAACAGATATCTGATTTTAAGATGTGGGCAACAATATTCTATGCCACTTAGTTTCTAGAATTATCACTAATGTAAAGTGAAGTTACAGACAACCTTAGGGAAAGACAAGGATAAAGTCAAGATAAAGCATCATGACTGCTTCCTTCCTTACACCAACAAATGCATGATTAGTTCCTTAAAATAATGTCATTTGTCATTGGTGCTGAGTTACACTATAGAATTTCAAGACAATTGAATATACAGTAATTACATGGTACTTTTCTTTTGCTGAAAATAAAAAAAAGTAATAAAGGAGAGAATATCTGTGACCGTGTACAGAATAAAATGGAAACTCATTAAACCAAAGACCATTTAGAATATTTATTTGAAAAGGCCAGGATCTCCAGTAAAGAAAGATGAGAGCTTTCATTTTCCACAGGAATCTGGCAGAAAAACCCTGAACCAAATGAACAAAGATAACATCAGATGCAACAAGACAAATTGGTATCAATGACCTGAAGCATGTAGGACTCCTCATTGTTGTGATAAAATTCACAAAACAAATCATCTGATGATACCAATCATAAAAATATAGCAGCTTTATGAAATTTCAAGCCACAGATTGCTCCCATGTGCTGTAATCTTTAATGTATTTCAAACATTAAGTCTTTCATTAAAGCAGTCTACACAGCAACACTTTTTCAGAACATTTTTATTTTTAAGATTTTATTTATTTATTCATGAGAGACACAGAGACAGAGACAGAGGCAGAGACAGAAGCAGGCTCCATGCAGGGAGCCCAATTCGGGACTCTGGGATCATGCCGGACCAAAGGCAGTTATGAGGACCTCATATATATGATGTAATTTAATCCCTATAACATCCTGCGAGCTGAGCTCTAGGTGTCCTATAACAACCATAAAGATGTACATACTGGGCCCCACCTATATGCCTTGCCTTCTGTTTCCCTATCAACTAAAAATGTTTGTGGCTCTCCACTCCTCCTCAATCAATAGACAGCCATGTCTTCTGGTAGTGCCAGCTGTGCCCCCAAGACACAATGGTGAAGGTTGGAGTAAACGGATTTGACCAATTGAGCACCTGGTCACTAGGGCTGCTTTTAACTCTGGCAAAATGGATATTGTGGCCACCAATAACCCATTTATTGACCTCAACTACATAGTCTACATGTTTCAGTATGATTCCATCCATGGCCAATTTCATAGCATAGTCAAGGCTGAGAATGAGAAACTTATTATCAATGGAAACCCCATCTCCATCTTCCAGGAGTGTGATTCCACCAATATCAAATTGGGTGATGCTGCTACTAAGCATGTTGTAGAGTCCACTGGGGTGTTCATCATCATGGAGATGGCTGGGGCATACATGAATGGTGAGCCGAAGTGGGTCTTCATCTCTGCCCCTTCTGCTGATGCCCCCACGTGTGACAGGCATGAAACATGAGAAATATGACAACTCCCTCAAGATTCTCAGCAATGTCTCCTATACCACAAACTGCTTGGACCCTCTGGCCAAGGTCATCCATGAAAACTCTGGCATCATGGAGGGACTCATGACCACAGGCTATGTATGCCATCACTGCTACTCAGATGACCATGGATGGCTTCTTAGGGAAACTGATATGATGGCTGAGGGTTTGCCCAGTACATTACCCCTACTTCTACCAGCAGTGCAAGGACATCCCTGAGCTGAGGCTGAGTGGAAAGTTCATTGGCATGGCCTTCTGTGTCCCCCAACCCCAATGTGTCAGTCATGGATCTGACCTGCCGCCTGGAGAAAGCTTCCAAATATGATGACATCAAGAAGGTAGTGAAGCAGACATCAGATGGCCAGCTCAAGGGCATTCCCAGCTACACTGAGGACCAACTTGTCTCCTGAGACTTTCACAGGGACACCCACTTTTCTACCTTCAATGTTGGGGTTGGCATTGCTCTCAACAACCACCCTGTCAAGCTCATTTCATGGTATAACAATGAATTTGGCTACAGCACCCGTAGCCAAACCTTATGGTCTGCATGGCCTCCAAGGACTAAGAACCCCCTGGACCACCAGCCTGAAAAAGAGCAAGAGAAAGAGTGAAGCCCTCATCTGCTGGGGAGTCCTTGCACTGAGTAATACCCCAACACGGAGAATCTTCTGACTTCCAGTTACCATCCCAGACCCACTGAAGAAGAAGAGGGGCTGGGGGAACTCTACTTTATCATGTACCATGGATAAAGTATACTGTACCCAGCCCCCTCCCCAAAATGTTTGTAAACTATAGTAGGAGTGCAATATGAATGAATGGAAAAATACAGAAAGGAAGAGATTAGAGTTTTCATTCTTGTGTTTACATTTTTTTTAACAGGATAGAAAATGTTTCACTTTATAAAGTAAATGCCAGTTTTCCTATACTTTATTCATACTCATCAGCAATGTAGGACTATTTTAATTCCTCCACATTAGTGTTAATAAAATTTTTTAAAAGATTTTATTTATTTATTCATGAGAGACACAGAGAGAGGCAGAGACATAGGCAGAGAGAAGCAGGCTCCTCACAGGGAGCCCGATGTGGGACTGGATCCCTGGACTGGGATCACTCCCTGAGCCTAAGGCAGATGCTCAACCACTGAGCCACCCAGGTATTCCTAAAATTTTCTTTTTTTTTTTTTTAATTTATTTATGATAGTCACAGAGAGAGAGAGAGAGAGAGAGAGAGGCAGAGACACAGGCAGAGGGAGAAGCAGGCTCCATGCACCAGGAGCCCGACATGGGATTCGATCCCGGGTCTCCAGGATCACACCCCAGGCCAAAGGCAGGCACCAAACCACTGCGCCACCCAGGGATCCCAATTTTCTTTTTTTCTTAAATTTAGTTATTCTAGCAAACAGGGAGTGTCATCTTCCTGTTGTTTTCCTGTTTTCTATGAGGAGTGGTTAAGGAAAATATGACATATATGGATTATGTAATATCAATATATAAAATACATATATCATAGAATATAATACATATATGTGTACCATTCAGTCTTTCAAAAAGAAGAAACAGAAGAAAGAAGACATTCTTCCATTTTGGACAAAGTTGATGAGCCTGGAGGATAAATGGAATAAGCCACACAAAATTGCAAATACTGTTTTATCTCAATTATATCTGTAGTCTAATAAAGTTGAGCTTCTAAAAGCAGAATAGAATTGTGATGCTAGGACATGGCAGAGTGCAAAGTGGGAGGCATTGGTCAAATGGTGCAAAATCTCATTTATGAAGGAGGAATAAATTCTGGAGATCTGAAGTACTGCGTGGTGACTGCACATTATTCTAGGTCTATTACACTTGATATTTGCTAAGAGAGTATATCGTCGATGTTCTCAACAAAAATTAATTTAAAAATCAGAAATAAAAACTTCTAACACTATGAGGGCATGGGCATGTAATTGTTTCAATCATGTCATAACGTATACATATATTTATGTTTTGTTACTTGAGTAACTACTGAACTATTGAATCTGCAGGAATAGAAAACAGGATTCTGGGTGGAAGGCTGGTGAAGCACACAGAAATGAAGGCACGAAAATATAGGGTCCTTTGCCCCATTCATTGGATTCTGGGTTTTGGTAATTGTGAGCACCAGCCCTGGAGAGATGAAAGGAAGAGCCACTCAGAATCGGATCTCCTCTAATCTATCCTGAGAGTGGAGGAGATCCAGAGCCAGGCCAGGCCAGAGCTGCACACAGCCTCAGAAGGGGGGTGGATCTGGTTTGGCCTAGGGAGGGAGCTGGTTGTAGGCCCTGATATCCCTGACTCTACTTCTAGCTCTGTCATTCCTAAGCCTGCTCAAAGAAATTCAATACACTGAGTTCACATTATTTTAATCAATTTTGTCTCTTTCCTAGTTCAGAAAATAAAAGAAAAAGCAAGTTAACATAAATGTTTAACATTCTCTGGGACAATTAGAAAACTTTTTTTTTAAGATTTATTTATGAGAGAGAGAGAGAGAGAGAGAGAGAGAGAGAGAAAGGAGGAGACATAGGCAGAGGGAGAAGCAGGGTCCATGTAGGGAGCCTGATACGGGACTTGATCCCAGGGTTCTGGGATCATGCCCTAAGCCAAAGGCAGACCCTCAACCACTGAACCACCCAGTCGTCCCAAAAACTTTTTAATTTTAACAAGAATGCAAAATAAATGCTACAGCTACTAAAAAGTCTTTGGTCCAAGGAGGACTCATTGCAGGTGACACCAGAACTCACGTTCTGGTGAGGTGGTACACTGAAACAAAGTCCCATGTGTACCACCTCTTCCTCAAATTGACTCCACAATCCTGAATTCAACAATGTATCCATTGGTTCTAACCTAAAAATTTCTAGATATTATGGATCATGATTCTTCGTCTGTTTTTCTAATAACCAATTGCCATGGAAATAATCAGTTTCTATCTGTTTGCATCTCTACACTTGCTCAGTGTTCTTTAGTACAGTGAGGAACAAAGGGACTTTCATCTGGGTACCACAAGAGACTTCTTCTATGGAAGTAGGAGAAGACCCTGGATGACTCACTTCTACTTCTGAGATGGAAACAGATTCAAATTCTAGTCTACACAGGACATCCCCATATATCCCAGAGTCCCTGATATTGGAAAGTGTGTCCCAGTGAGACTGCCCTGATGTTCCCATAGGGATGTAGGTAGTGGAAACCTTATCTTAGTCTGGACCATCACATAGAGCACAGACCTGTCCTGGTGGAGCAGTATCCTCTGACGCAGGTGTGATGATACTTGTCCCTAAGCAAGGCATTTGAGTAAGAAGCCTGTATTTCAGTTAAGCATATGTTAAAGATAGCTGTAGTTTTGGCCATGATTCTAGGTATCTTGTGGGTCTTAACCATGAACTGCCAACGGATTTTCTCCCCTCCTGAGGTTGCATGAGGGCAGAACCTAGTGTGGCAGGTTTTAACACTTGTGCTTGATGTCCCGTAGATTTGGCACTGACCAACAGAAGTGCCAGTTTTGAAGGACCATCAAAAATGTTAATAATCTTTGTGTAACGGTCTTCAAAACCGCATGCCCAGGTATATATTAGAGAAATATATCTTATATTGAAAGATATACATTCAAGTGTAACTTGTATATCTCTAGGAGAAATTGTTTCATTACTGATTGGACTCTGACCTTATCTACTGGGACCATTAACACAACATAATTCTGTGGATAATTATAAAAGGGTTCATTGTACAGCTATAATTTATAATTACTGAAATAGATTCCCTATGTTATTCACAATTTTACCTACAATGTGGCTGACCTGTAATTGTACGTAACACTCTGTGAGGTATGAACATATAAATGACAGATATGGAGAAAAATAGACTACATTTTTCTCATGAGATGAGGAAGTTCTGTAATTCCTCCAGGATAGAAGGACCTAGGACACAGCGGTCATCAACCAAGAGAATAAAGGGGCTGACAGATGGGAAACATAAATGATAAAGGCCAAGCTGTTCACTTGCTACCAGGTAGTCTAATGAAAGAGAATAATTACAATGATGGCAGAGAGGGTATAAAAAGTTACAAAGGTGCTCCCTAGGACAAGAATGTTTGAGTTAGTAGCTGTTATCTCAAGGGAAGATCTAGGTGAGATATTGTTCCTAGGAAGGTGTTGGCCCCCCACTGCTTGTAAGTGCACAGAATGACAACCAGAATAAGTCCTACACACAAAACATCTGGGGTACCTCTGGATGCTGCATACACAGCAAATCTATGTGTTTACCACAAAATACAGCAGAAGAGGTTCCAATATTTACAGTGTTTGTGATGTATTTATTGATCTTGTCACACACATACATAGCAACTGTGCTATTTACAGCTCCTGTAGGATCCAGCAGAGGATACTGGAAAGACTAATGGAATGTGGAACCATAACTTAATGCTTTGCCTGTCACCTGGAGATCCTGGAACTGATGATGATGGCCTGGAAGACACTCAAGGGGCCAGAGTTGCCAATGGACACAATTCTGGACTCTCTGTGAAACTAGAAAATGAGTCTGCATCCAAAACCATGGAGATGATGTTTCAAGCCAAAAGCTACCAAGGTGTCTGAGATAACACTACAAGGAATAACCAACACTTGAGTACATTCAGATGACTGAGGAAAACTTCTCAAACACGCCCTTAGTTCCACTGCAGTAACGGGAAATAATGATGACTTAAGACGTAGAACTCCAGCAGATTTCCAGGGAAAATCTGGACCAGGAAGATCATACCCAGTGTGAAATACTCAGCTGCCAGTATCCATGGTTCAATAGTTAATTCAAAAATAGAGCAAATAGCATGAAAACAGGAGTTATGGACTGTTTTTTTTTTCCATGAAAAATGACATCTACAATATTCACCAAAGTCTAAAGTCATCGTATAGTGATTACAACGTACATTCCAGTTACTAATGCTTTATACGCATGATTTTAATGTTCATAATTTTATGCATTTGGACTAATATTATTACTTTCTTACTGATGTCAAATAATAGAATACATATATATTTGGCAGAAAGCTCCAAAACCTTACAGCAGTAGAAGCAATTTTTGTTTTTAAAGAAGTGACTCTGGGAGGGGGAAGGCTTCTGGATGGGGACTGGTCACCAGAAAGACCAAGCCATAATCAGAAGCTTAGAACATTCAGCTTCATCTCCCCACCCTCCCTAATCCAGAGAAAGGAGAAGGGCTGCAATTGGGGTTAGGACTACTCATGTGTACATGAAGGCTCCATAAAATCCCAGTAGTATAGAGTTGGGAGAGATTCCAGGCTAGTGAACACATCCACACAGGGAAGGTGACACACGAGAACACCATGGGGACAAAAACTCCCAATCATGGGACCTTCCCAGAATTCATGCTATGTATTTCTTCATCTGGCTGTTCATCTGTATACTTTATCATAGCCTTTATTTTTTTACTTTTAATATTTATTTATTTATTTATTTATTTATTTATTTGAAAGCGAGAGATTGAGAGTGTGAGCAAGCACATGATGGGAAGAGGAAGAGGGAGGAGAGAAAAACTCAAGCAGACTGTGCTGAATGCAGAGCCCCATAAGGGCTCAATCTCAGGAACCTGTGATCACAATCTGAGCTGAAACTAAGATTCAGAGGCTTAACCAACTGTGCCACCCAGGCACTTCTGTGATAGCCTCTAATAAGCTAGTAAACATAAGTGTTTCCCCAAGGTTTGCAAGCCATTCTAGCAAACTAATTGAATCCAAAGAAGACATTATTAGAATCTCTAAACTAAAAAAAAAAAAAAAAAAAAAAAAAAAAAAAAAACTCTAAACTATACCTAATCATTCACAAATGTGGATAACAGAATGAGCTTGTGAAGTGTCTGAAAATATGTAAGGTAGTGAGCAACAGAGGGGGAGGCCAGTCTTGTGGGATTTAACCCTATCTGTGGTATCTGAAAATATCTCTGGGTAAATAGTGTTCACAACAAAATAAATTATAAGACATCCAGGTGGTGTTGGAGGCTTGCTATTTTTGGAGGGGAAAGCACCCCCAACCCATACTTGTGACCAGAAGCATCAGAAGTAAAGTGCTCCGCATAGTAAGAGGGATACAGAGCAGAGAAACACACTAGGTAAGAACTGGTTTTATCCTTCATAGAAAAGAAACAACAGGTTTTGTTTTGTTTTTATAACTGACCAAAATAGTTTATTTTTTTAAAAAAAAGGATTAACGATCATCTAAATATTGGTAGAGTCAGAATAGGTAGAGTCAGGTACCGAGGTACCTGGGAACCTGCAGCAACAGGAGAGAATTCAAATGACCTTCCAGAAAAAGAACTGTTCTTGGATTCTCTCCTATGTTTGACAATCAATGCTTCATCTAGAAGTCTCTACACAGAACAGCCTCTAAGGTCTAAAGACTTAAGAGTATAAGGTCCAGCCCTGGACACACACATATAGCCTGAAGGGGTATTTAATTGACTACTGAGGACCAGGTACACAGGTCCACCTTCCAGGGTTAAAACAGAAGCACAGCATGAGTGCAATTTCACATCTGGAGAACCAGGACCACAGTCCACTTAAAACAATTCATAGTCCTTTATGTATCTGTCTGCATTTTTCATGGGCTAATAACTTCATTTGGGCTAATATCTTCATTGAACATGACAACTAGATATTCATTTTCAAAGCAGGTTCCCAAAACAGGCCCATTGGCATCACCTGAGAATTTTGAGAACAGGAAACAGAGGGGCTACAGCCTAGCCCAGAACTATTGAAATGATAACATGGGATGATGCCTAGAAATGTGAGATTTTACAAGTATACCAGGTGGTTCTGATGCAAGATAAATTGATAGCCTCTGTAGTTACTAAGTCACAGATCGTCCCCGAATTATGCAAATAGTCACTCAGATATTCTCTGTGGTGATGTTACTTATATCACACACCTACGACATACACATTTTCCATATTCATAAATAGGACCGTAACAGTCTTGGCTTCCTCCTCTTCCAATATGTCACTTCCCTTAATGTGCCCATGCTTCAGCTTCCTGGCATCACCCATAAATAGACTTCCCATCACATTCTTTCATCAAAATAATCCAATTTAGAGTGAATTGGAATGTATTCAAATATTTCATCAAACAAGATATGAAACACATACAGCCAGACAAGATATAATTTATAATGGATTTGAATATAGAATCCTCACCTCGAATCTGCATTTAATAATTTTTACTATGAGAGCATAAATAAATGCAGACTTAAAAAGCTCTTCATGCCCAGCTATAAAGAATTAGCACTTACTTTCCATATATGATAAAATTCTTCTAAATCTGAGTAGGCACTCTCTAAATTTCAGGGCCTTTTCATAGCATCTAATTCTAGTGCAAAGCATAATGTCCTTTGTGTCAGATGTCTTCAAACCATTCAGGTTAACACTGGCCATTCCCAACAAACTTACACGTCTACCTGGGTTATAGGTATGCTGTTACTTAGAGTGGTCTCTGACAACATTCTGGTCAGTGAGATGAAGAGAAAAGCTCCTAGAAGAGGTTGGCCTTCCCTGACTGAAAAAGGAGTGGTTCTAAAACAAATTCCCTGAGTCCTATCAGATTTACACTGCCTCAGGATGCCTGGGTAGCTCAGTGGTTAAACGTCTGCTTTCTGCTCAGGGCATGATCCTGAGTCCCACATCCAGCTCCCCGCAGGGAGCTTGCTTCTCCCTCTGCCTGTCTCTTGTGAATAAATTAAATATTTAAAAAAATAAAAAGAAAATACACTTACAATAATGTACTATAAAAAATACATAAATGTGGGATCCCTGGGGGGCGCAGCGGTTTAGCGCCTGCCTTTGGCCCAGGGCGTGATCCTGGAGACCCGGGATCAAATCCCACGTCAGGCTCCCGGTGCATGGAGCCTGCTTCTCCCTCTGCCTATGTCTCTGCCTCTCTCTCTCTGTGACTATCATAAATAAATAAAAATTTAAAAAAAAATACATAAATGTAGGTGGACATGCACAGTTCAATCCCATGCTGTTCAAGACTCAACAATACTTTGTAGTTTCAGTCTCTTTATTTTTATTTATTTTAGTATTTTTAAGATTTTTTACTCATGAGAGACACAGGTAGAGAGGCAGAGACACAGGCAGAGGGAGAGGCAGGCTTCCCACAGGGAGCTCGATGTGGGACTGGCTGGATCCCGTGAGACGAAGACAGATGCTCAACCACTGAGCCACCCAGGGGTCCCTATAGTCTCTTAACCTACAACCTTGTTTAATGTGGAGTAGGTTAGAGATAGTGCAAGAATAACATTTCTTCAGTACACATCAGTGTTAACACATAAGAAAGAAAATTCAGTTTAGGGGATCCCTGGGTGGCGCAGCGATTTGGCGCCTGCCTTTGGCCCAGGGCGCGATCCTGGAGACCCGGGATCGAATCCCACGTCGGCCTCCTGGTGCATGGAACCTGCTTCTCCCTCAGCCTGTGTCTCTGCCCACCCCCCTCTCTCTGTGTGACTATCATGAATAAATAAAAAAAAATTAAAAAAAAAAAGAAAATTCAGTTTAATAGTAAGTTCAAACATAGTCTAAACAAACTACTGGAAAATCACCATACGATCCTTGGTCAAAATACAGATTATGAGTATTCAACGCCTCTTGTTTCTGATGACAGTTGTAGTTTCCAATATTCCAAATTTATGTTAATCAAACTGTTTATGCTTTCAGTAAGGTTTCTGGTCAACTGCAGAATACTAAGTTAAAATTTGGTACACACACACACACACAAGCTTTTTCCTAGTTCTCTTACAGCTAAATTATATCTTAAGCTTTGTTTATTTATAATTTGCATTCCATGCATACCAAAACCATGGGAATCTTTTGTTCAGTACATGCAGAAAAAAGACTATCGCCTATATTACTAGTGACTTTGTTACATTAGCATTTTAAGATTTTATATAATTATTCACGAGAGACATACAGAGAGAGAGAGAGAGAGAGAGAGAGGCAGAGACATAGACAGAGGGAGAAGCAGGCTCCAAGCAGGAAGCCCAATGTGAGACTCAATCCTGGAACTCCAGGATCACCCCCTGAGCCAAAGGCAGCCACTCACCACCACCGATGCTTCCCTACATTAGCATTTTTTAAGTAGAGCCCCGGGGAATTGTGTAGTAAGCCAAGGTTCAATAGAAAAACACTGAGGAAACTGAAATACACAAGTTCATCACTCATAGATCCTAGAGGATGTACACAATATGTCTTGAAAAGTACAAGATGAATTCAAGGAGGGCAGGCCATGTGGCAGAACTGGGCCAGATGCCTTTATTAGGGTCCATGGTTGGAGAGCCTTGCAGTTCTAGAGTCAAGTTATAGAATGCACAAGTCAAACCAAAATGAATGGAGTATGGTAACCTCTGTGGGGGGTCCTCTCAACGGGGTGTACAAGTGAAATATACTGTGGAATGGCAACTGTCGTTCACATCAGCAATTTACACTAGCTTGTGGCTTTGAGGGCTGTTATCTAATGTATTTGCTAGCAGAAGCTAGTATCAGTTCATACCACCTGCAGGCAGCCTGGTGATATCAGAGTCCAAGGTATTCCAGCAGTACCAAAAGCAGGAAAGCTACATTTTTAATATATTTTTAAATATTCATTTCATTATTTATTTGAAAGAGAGAGACCACAAGCAGGAAGGGCAGACGGAGGGAGAGAGAGAGAGAATCTCAAGCAGACTTGGCACTAAGTGCAGACTGTGACATGGGGCTTGATCTCGGGAACCTGAGTCAGGACCTGAGCTGAAACAAACAGTTGAAGACTTAACTACCAACCAGGCACATAATACTTCTATGTCATGTACAATATAACCATCATAATGTCCTAATAGTTATAAAAAGGATGAAAATATGCAACATATAAGTTTGGGGAAAATAATCTCAAATCATTTGAGGCTTAATGCTACTGGGAAAAGGGAGTATTTGTGATGCAATCCCATTGTATTCAGAAGTACAGTTCACTCTGGAACACTGCAGGGGCTGGGTTTCTCCTAGATACGTATACTCTGATATAAACGAAGTTTTGAGCAATGCTCAAAAGCTTCACAAATTTTTGTGAAATTTTGTTTACATTTGTAAGACTTCATCCCAGCACATATTCTCTGAGTTTATTAGAAAGACCTAAAAAAAAAAAAAAAAAAGAAAGACCTGTGTGCTGGTAAAGGGCTTTGCCACATTTTTTTCATTGTTAAGGTATATTTCCAATAGGTATTCTCTGATATCCAGGAAGGCTTGAATGTTGGGTAAAGGCTTTCCCATATTCCTTACATATGGTAAGGTTTCTTCTCAGTATGAAGTTTCTGCTGTTGAGTGAGTTTTGAAGACTGCTTTAAATCTTTGACATATTTACTACATTGGTAAATCTCTTCAGGAAGGATACAATGAGGGCAGCTCGGATGGCTCAGCTGTTTAGCGCCTGCCTTCGGCCCAGGGCGTAATCCTGGAGTCCCGGGATCGAGTCCCATGTCGGGGTCCCTGCCTGGAGCCTGCTTCTCCCTCTGCCTGTGTTGTGTCTCTGCCTCTCTCTCTCTCTCTCTCTCTGATGAATAAATAATTAAATAAAATCTTTTTTTTAAAAGATTTTATTTATTTATTCATAGAGATGCAGAGAGAGAGAGAGAGGCAGAGACACAGTCAGAGGGAGAAGCAGGCTCCATGCAGAGAGCCTGACGTGGGACTCGATCCTGGGTCTCCAGGATCACGCCCTGGGCTGCAGGCGGCGCTAAACCGCTGCGCCACCGGGGCTGCCCAAATAAAATCTTTAAAAAAAAAAAAAAAAAAAGGAAGGATACAATGAAATATAAAAAGGTTAATAAAGCTTTGATAAAACTTTCCAATGTGTTTTTTTTTTTTAAGATTTTATTTATTTATTCATGAGAGACACAGAGAGAGAGGCAGAGACATAGGCAGAGGGAGGAGCAGGCTCCATGCAGGAAGCCCGATGTGGGATTCGATCCCAGAACTCCAGGATCACTCCCTGAGCTTAAGTCAGACACTCAACCACTGAGCCATGTGTTTCTTTTATAATGGTATCTGGAAACTAGTTCTTCAAATTTTTTTTTCCTTAAGATTTTATTTATTCATGAGAGACGTAAAGAGAGGCAAAGACATAGGCTGAGGAAAAGCAGGCTCCCTGTGTGAAGCCTGATATGGAACTCAATCCATGACCACTGAGCCACCCAGGCATCCCTGGAAACTGGTTTTTAAAGTTTATTAGGATTTACCCTTGTTAATTTTTATTTCCAGATTTTTCATATTTATAAGTTCTCTCTCCACTATAACTCCATAATATTGAAGATCAAGTCCTCAACAAAATGCCATCCAAATTTCATTACACATAAAATGTTGCTCCAAATTATGTTATGTGGTAACTTATTGAACGGTGATGATTGAATAAAGACACTCTAATATTTATTAAAATTAGGGACTCTGGAACAGTAGAGATTATTTCTCAGTAGAAGAATCATGAACCCTCAGGAAAGGAATTCTGAAATTCATTATACTTAAGACTTGGATTTAATGAAGGGTAATCGTCCCAGTTTGTTTACATCCATAATTAACATTCTTTCTGCCCTTTACTTCCTGCTATCACCTTCTCAGTCTTTTTTTTTTTTAAATTCATGAAAAACAAAGAAAGGCAGAGACCCAGGCGGAGGGAGAAGCAAGCCCCTCGCAGGGAACTGGATGCGGGACTCGATCCGGGTCTCCGGGATCACTCCCTGGGTCAAAGGCGGTGCTAAACCGCTGAACCACCCAGGCTGCCCACTTCTCAGTCTTTCATTAATTGTGATTTCAAAACCACCATTTCCATATCTTCTCAATAGCATGTTATGAAATCAATCTTTTCTGCCTGTTTTTGTGAAAAATCTCATGTCATGAGAAGACATACCACATAAATTATCCCATATGCTACACCTGCATGTATATACTATAAAATGCTAATGTACAAAATTAATATCCATCATAGGACATTGGGATGATACAGAAAGAGGAAGCTGCTCCATGAAAACACAAACTATCCAAATTGCCTTTTGAGTGCTCCAGGTGGGAGAACACAGTACCCTCATGCAAACACAAATGAAGAGCCAGATTGAACAAAGAAGGAAAGTTTGTTACCTTGCCCACAATAGTTGCTCATCCTATCTGTCACTCCGTGGTAAGACAGTGAGAAAACTTGACTCTGCTCAGGAGAGAAAGATATGAGGGAACTTTGTGGGCAGTAATTTGGCTTCTTTGATCTTCCTGGGGACTTCTTTCTTTGATGCATGACATGAAGGGCAGAGGGAATGGGAACATCTACTTGACGCATTGTGGTGATGACTCACAGAAGAGGTAAGTACTTGCTCAAAAACTAGAGATTGCAGGGGTGAAGAACATTGAGAAGAATATATCATTAGTGCTATTTGAGTATTCCTCAATTAACATGAAACAACAAGCAATAATTTAACTGTGAAAGTAGAAATACTCAGACATAACACACCCCTAGAATGTTTGATAGACCCCACAATTATAGCACAGATAGCTGTTATTTGTGTTCTCCATAAAAGCAAGTACATAAATCCTGAGTTCAGGACTGGTTTTCAAATTTCCAAACATCACCAAAAGATCACAAGGCATATGAGGGAACAGAAAAATGTGTTCCAATTAGAGGAACAAAAGAAAATTCCAAAACTGGCCCTAAATAAATAAAGAACTATAAATTATCTGACAAAGGATACAAACTAACATAAAGGTATACCTGAGGCAAGAGAAAACAACTAAATGATATCCAATAAAGTATGTATGACCAAAATAAAAATACCAATAGACAGAATGTATAAAAAACAATTGAACAGAAATTAGGAGCTGAAAAATACAAAGTGTATTTTAAAGTACTCTAAAGGGTCAGCAACTGACTTGATCAAGCAGAAGGAAGACCTAGACAACCTAAAGCTTCCTCATTTTAAATTATTCACTGAGGAGAGCAAAAAATACATGGAAAAGGACCGGGTCTAAAGGACTTATGAAGACATGTTCAAGAAGCTCAGTGAATTCTAAGGAGGATAGATGTCAAGAAATAAACACATCAATACATTATAATCAATTTACCAAAAATCACAAATGAACACAGCTTTGAAGTAGCATGAAAAAAGTAATTCCTCCTGTGTAAAAGACCTCCTCTAAGAATATAAATGGTCTTTCAGCAGAACTTTACACAAAGAAATGCAGGGGCTATCTTTACTGAAAAAAAAAAATCAGAAACATTGTATTTGGAATAAATGTGCTTCAAAAATGGAAACCTAGGAACATCTGGGTGGCTCAGCAGTTGAGCATTTGCCTTCAGCTCAGGGCGTGATCCCGGGATACCAGGATCAAGTCCCACACTGGGTTCCCTGCATGGAGACTGCTTCTCCCTCTGTCTCTGCCTCTCATGAATAAATAAATAAAATCTTAAAAAAAAAAAAAAAAAGAGGGGAAGCTTGGTGGCTCAGCAGTTTAGCACCGCCTTCAGCTCAGGGCCTGATCCTGGAAACCCAGGCTCCGTGTATGGAGCGTGCATCTCTCTCTGCCTGTGTCTCTGCCTCTCTGTCCCTCTGTCTCTCATGAATAAATAAATAAAATCTTAAAACAAAAAAAGGAAAAATAAAGACATTCCCAAGTAAAATCCCCTAGAAGTGTACTATTAGGCCTATCCTACAAGAAACTTTAAAGAAAGTCTTTCTGGTTAAAATAGAAAGATTCTAAACAGTAACTCAAACTACATGAAAATATAAAGCTCTCCGATAAATGTAAATGTTTATACAAATATAGAAACCTAGAATATTATAATGAAGTACCACAGATTGCTATATTCTTATTGAACATAATTATTTTAAAGAATAAAAACATAGGGGCACCTGGTTAATTTTGGGTCAGATCAAGATCTCATGGTCATCAGATCGAGCCCTACCTTGGGGTATAGGACCTACTTAAGATTCTCTCTCTCCCTCTCCATCTCTCCCTTCTGCCACTCACACATGCTCTGGCTATTTCTCTCTCTCTCTCTAAAAAAACAAAAGAATAAAAATGATGTGTTGAAATTATAAAGTATACAACATAAAACACAAAATTATTAAATATAGGGTTATCAGTGACATATAGTGTGTACAGGTATGGATATGTAGTACAGTTGAGTATGCTCTTGACAATATTAGGTTAAAATGGCTTGTTACAGCTTTGAGAAGGTTTTATTGTTGTTTAGATTTTATCTTTTTATTTGAGAGACAGAGTGAGCCTAAGAGAACACAAGCCCAGAGAAAGGGAGAAGCAGACTCCCCGCTGAGCAGGGAGCCCAAGACCAACAAGGGGCTTGATCCCAGGATCTTGGGATTATGACCTGAGCTGAAGGCACATGCTTAACCAACTGAGCCACACAGGCTCCCCAGCATTGAGGTTTCTTTTTTTTAATATTTTATTTATTTATTAATGAGAGACACAGAGAGGCAGAGACACAGGCAGAGGGAGAAGCAGGCTCCACACAGGGAGCCCAACATGGGACTCGATCCTCAGTCTCCAGGATCACGCCCTGGGCTGAAGGCGGCGCTAAACCACTGAGCCACCCAGGCCACCCACATTGAAGGTTTTAAGTAATCTCCATGCTAACCGGAGGGGGGGGGGGGGAACTACAGAAGACATAAAAAGGAAGTGAGAATGGTATCAAAGTATGTCATTACAGTTGTGTCACATCACACAAATGAAACACATAAAAAGAGGGAAAGTGGGATAAAACAACCACAAGAACAGAAAACTATGAAAAAAACAGCTGCAGTACTACTTCCCTTAATAATACTTTACTTGATAAGTAAATTTATTTTTTTTAAAGATTTCATTTATTCAAGAGACACATACACACACACACACACACACAGAGAGAGAGGCAGAGACACAGGCAGAGGGAGAAGCAGGCTCCATGCAGGGAGCCCGACGTGGGACTGGGATTCGATCCCGAGTCTCCAGGATCACACCCTGGGCTGAAGGCGGCGCTAAACCGCTGAGCCACCAGGGCTGCCCTGATAAGTAAATTTAAACTCCCCTCATTAAAAGACATAAATTGGCTGAATGAATAAAACAGAAGATGTAACAACCTTCTGTCTATATGAGAGTCACATTAAATCTAAGGACATATGTAAATTGCAAGTAAAAGTATGTAAATGCACATTTCATGCAAATGGAAACCAAAAGAGGGCATAGATGGCTGTACTAATATTATACAAATACGTATTAAGTTCATAGTTTCAAAACAGAAAACCAGTGTATATATATACATAAATACATGAAATTACCCAGATACTATAACAATTATGTGTGTACCTAACAACAGAGACCCCATATATGTGAAGCACAAAAGGCAGAATTAAAGCAAGAAATCATGAGCATAGTGATAGTAGCAGAGATTAATACCTTGATTTAACTGTACAGAAAGACCACATTCAAGGAGGAGGAGACCACACTCGAGAAGGAGAGCACTTGAACATTATTGTCAAATACAATGGACATTTACAGAACACTCCACCAAGAAGAGCAGAATATACAAGCTTCTCAATCACACAGAGAACATTTGTAGTATAGACAAATTGTCTACAGAACAAATCTTAACAACTTTAAGAAATTTAATATCATAAGTATCATTTCTGACCACCATGGAATAAAAGTATAGCAGATGGGAAATTGGAAATGTCACAAATATCTGGAAATTGAACATGCTCTTGAACAATCAATGGGTCAAAATGAAATTAAATAACCAGTAAATACCCTGAGAGTAATGAAATGAAACTATATTCAAATGTGGAAATCAGAAAAAGTCATTTTTTAAAAGATTTTATTTATTTATTTAAGAGAGAAAGAGAGGAGAGAGAAGGCATGAGCAAGGGAAGGGGCAGAGGGAGAGGGATAAGTAGATCCCTGCTGAGTGCATAGCTGGAAGCTGAGCTCAATCTCAGGACACTGAAATCACACCTGAGCCACTGTTATAGTGTGGCATCTATGTTAAGATGTTTAACCGACTGAGCCACCCAGGCACCCACAGAGAAAGTAATTCTAAGGAAACACTCAGTGGAGTGAAAAGGCAACCTGAAAAATGCATGGGAATTTTTTACAGAGTTTATAGATCATAACGCTGTAACATCTAGAATAAAGAAAGAACTTTTGCAACAACCAAATAGCAACTAGCAGGACTAAGAACTGGACAAAGTTTTCTTTTTTCTTTTTTTTTTTTTGACAGTTTTCAATGGGCACAATCCAACACAGATTACAAATGGGCAAGGCAGATGAAAGATGCTCAAGGGCAGCCCAGGTGGCTCAGCAGTTTAGTGCTGCCTTCAGCGCAGGGCCTGATCCTGGAGACCCGGGATCGAGTCCCACATCAGGATCCCTTCATGGAGCTTGTTTCTCCCTCTGCCTGTGTCTCGCCTCTCTCTTTCTGTGTGTGTCTCGAATGAATGAATGAATAAATGATCTTTAAAAAAAAGATGCTCAAGCTCACTATTCATTGGAGAAATACATATCAAAGACTGACTCATCTCCTCTCACCTGCTCAGCTCCCACTATTAAACATGAATTTTTAAAAACCTATGTGTATTGGAGAGAATGAGGAAAGACTGGAACCCTTATGCACTGCTAGAGGAAATGCAAATGAAGTAGTCATTATGGAAAACAGAATGGAGGTTCCTCAAAGAGTTGTAAATCATTTTACCATATGATCTAGCCATACCAATTGACAGTAAATACCTAAAAGAATTCAAAGTGGGATGTGCAAGACATATTTGCACAGGGAGATTTATAGCGTATTATTCAGAAAAGCCAATAATAAATGAAAGCAACTGAAATGTTTATGAATGCATAAAGAAAATGTAACATATGTATTCACTAGATTAATATTCAGATTTGAAAAGAGACACATCTTGTCACTTTATACATGATTAAAACATGATGTTAAATGAAATAAAATGAGTCACAGGAACAGATACACTAGGATTTCATTTAAGTGACTAACGTATGTTGTGAACCGAAGGAGGGAGGGAGGGAGGGAGGAAGGAAGGAAGGGAGGGAGGGAGGGATGGAGGGAGGGAGGGAAGGAAAAGAGAAAGAGGAAGAGAGAGAGAGAGAAAGAGAAGAGAAAGAGAAAGAGAAAGAGAAAGAGAAAGAGAAAGAGAAAGAGAAGAGAAAGAGAAAGAGGAAGAGGGGTACCAGGGTCTTAGAATAGACAAATGTGTTAAGTGGCTACTTAACAGATATTAAGTTTTGCAGAATGAGAAAATTCTAGAAATCAGTATTCCAATAATTTCACACACTTAACACTTTAAAGTGGTTAATATAGTAAATTTCATGGCATATTTTTCACAATTAAGAATAATGACACCTAAAACTGAAACAGAGAGATAAGCTTTAAGAATTACTTTTAATTCAAAAAGGTTTTTCTCTCAAGAGAATATGAATTTATTCACAAATAGATGATGACATTAATTCCATGTGACAATTCACCCAGGATAAACAGACAGTATAAAACAACCACTGACAACTAACCAAGAAAAGAAACAAACAAGGTAAGTCATGAACCAACACTGTACGGGTAATATTTATACAAACAAATACACACATAATTTTACTGGCATTTGACATATGGCTGATTCCTATTTCAATTAAACCCTACATTGTCTTTGAACTCCTAAGTTGAAAATTGTTATCCAAAACTATAAAATATAAAAACCAAAAGCGCAATTCATTAATGCTGTTGAAACTATCAGTAAAAATGAAGTTTTCTTATTGAATTGCAATACAAGAATGAGAAATTTTAATTGCAGGATGCCTGAGTGGCTCGGCTGAGTGTCTACCTTCAGCTCAGGACATGATCCCGGTCCAGGGATTGAGTCCTACATCAGGCTCCCTGCGAGAAGCCTGCTTCTCCCTCTATGTCTCTGCCTCTCACGAATAAATAAAATATTTTTTAAAAAAAATTTTAAGTACAATAATTCTGAATGAAACACAGGTGTGCTAGTACAAAAGGATCCTTCCATATAACTATAATTTTAAACTGAGACTGTGTACTCAAGAAAAGCTTGCACTTGAAGCACTGGCATAAGTTATGTGGCATAAATTGTGCTCAGAAAATTCACTACAGTCAATCATAAAATGATCTAATAAAAATGTTATGGATAAGCTTCTAAATGACGTTAGAAAATTTGTTAAGAGATATTCCCACTTTTACAAAGAATGCCAAGGCTGTAATTCATCCTTTAGAAGCAACAACAAAAATGAACATATAAAGAGAAACCATGATTGTTGTAAAATATGCTTAGTTTCACTGCTCTATAAAATAATCATTTCGGTATGAATTATACCACAATTCACATATATTTTAAGATAATTATTTCAAGAAGACGTCCTAAATCACATTTTCAGGTGTGATTGCCTCCTTGACTTTTGTACTTCCCCTCTGTCATCTGCTTTACTCAGTCCCACCTACCTGGATGTAAGGCTCCTTTCTCTTCATATCCCAGGGCTCCTTCTTGGCTCCAAAAAGGTGAATAGGTGTCACTTACAATAAACAAGACTCATTTATTTTAAAAATAGGACTAGGAGTTGTGTTGGATTCTTTAATTTTCAATCCTCTATTGTCCTCAATAGAGAAGAGAGAACATTGTAGAACTCTAGAAAATGGTTTCCCCAGTGTTATAAGTTTGAGCGGAACAATTTTATGGCAATTTCATGTGCTACCAGAATACAAAGAATAGCAATACTAATCCTTTTTAAATATTAACCAATCACCAGATAGTATTATAACAATCTTTTATAAGTTAATGCAAACAAAAAATCCAGCAAAATAATTTGAGACCAATTTTTTTTCTTTTATGAGACTATTTCGCCAAACATCCAATTAATGGAAGAAATAAGGTTTTAACCAAGGTTATCTGAGAGTTTATGTAACATGACACACAGGTCTACATAGAGACTACATTAAAGCTACATTCTGTAGGGACCAAGGGTAGGCTGCCCCTATGATGGACACTTTAGCATGAATATTCTTTTGGGCTAAAAGTAATCGATACCCCGGCTTAAGCAAAAATGTTGACCCTCCCTTAACTATGTAGTAGAGTCTAAATTGAGGAGTCTTTCACAGAATATAGGCTAGTACTAGGGACAAATCTTTTTTGTGTGGTCCACCTGTGACATGGCAAACATCTAATTACCAAACATGTGCTCTTCATCTCACTGCCTTATGAAGTGTATTTCTCCACTTGACAATCCCAGATTCTCCTCCTCCAGTTCAGGAAGATGTATACACATCATTTTGCTTGAACTGCCTTTGGGATCTCCCTACCTGTGAGGGTTCCTTACACTTACAAAATTTAGTTTGATTTTTCCTGATCATCTGTCTCATTTCAATTGGATTCTTAGTCCAGTTAGAAGGACCTTAAAAGAGACAGAAATTCAAGATCCCTGACAGAGTCAACACAAAATTGATCTTCTGAAGCCAGCATTGATCTTCTCTGTTCATCTGAGATAATGCACACCACAGGTCATATAGCCCCAGGCACAGCCCTACCATACCAGATAGGGAACGTGGAGCCTAGGCTCAAGACATAACAATGTGACCCCACTCGCTTACAGTAAAAGTACATCCTACAGATAAAAGCACAGGATGCAACTCATAAAACCTCTCAGATAAAGAAGAAAGATATGTTTCTGATTCAAAGTGTTTTGAGATGAACTACATCTTTAGGGTATAAGGTGAAGCAGCACCAGAATTTATCAAGGACCCCTGTTAACATGATCTCATGGGTCTATGAATTTTGTTTTTTCCAGTTTTAACTTAGGCCACAAAATTACACCATTTCTATTATTTGTGAAGAGTTCACAACTATAGAATTGTTCAAATTCACCCTATTCTAAATAGTAAGGCAATGAAAGTCTGAATTGTCTATAAATGTTCTCTTTGTAACAAAAGAATTTCAAATATGCTTAAATTCAGAGATTTTTATCGCACAATTTGGTTTTCACATCAATGAACTATTAGATATAGACAAAGCACAAATAGTGAAAACAGGCCACAATAAACCAAAAGTGGAGACACCATTTTGCTCAGTCACTAAAGAAAGCCCTTGACATTTCCAATTTCATGCCATCAAATTTATCATTCTTGCTGATTTAAAAACACAAATCAGGGTGGCTCAGTTGGTTAAGGATCTACCTTAAGCTCGGTTAATGATCCCAGGATCCAGGGATCAAGTCCTGAGTCAGGCTCCCCGCCAAGCCTGCTTCTTTATCTCTCTGACCCTACATCCCCACTCTAGTTCTTTCCCCCACTCACTCTGCTCTTTCAAATAATAAAAGCTTTAAAAAAATTAAAATAAAACAATGGGCAGCCTAGGTGGCTCAGCGGTTTAGCACCGCCTTCAGCCCAGGGCCTGATCCTGGAGACTCGGGATCGAGTTCCACGTCGGGCTCCCTGCATGGAGCCTGCTTCTCCCTCTGCCTGTGTCTCTGCCTCTCTCTCTGTGTCTCTCATGAATAAATAAAATAACAAATAAACAAACAAACAAACAAACACAAATCAAATTTTGGTCCAGGGCTTACTTTCAGAGGTATCAGCATAGATAACTCACTACAGTGGTATCATTTGGAAATAAGTAGGGACCAGCAAATCGCGGGATGAAAGAGTGAATGAGGTACTTTTCCCTTAGTGTCAGCAGGCTAGGATTATTATGTATCTTATATCTTAGATTTTTCTGGAAAAGATTTGACATTTTCTCAAATATTCAATTAAAATATATTTTGCTTCTGAGCCCTACACTAGCATTTATGTCCTTGGTTTGAATATAGAAGAATGAGGATTTCAAAATTTTATTTTATAAATTTACATAGTCTGGATAGTATTGGCAAGAGTATAACTGCCCACTCTAATATTTAATATTAGATATAAAAAGGGATGCAAGAAAAAAAAGGGGATGCAAGAAGTTATTAGGTAATGATGTCACACTATATATACAATTTTCTTAATTTAACGTATTACATTATAAAAAGCAGCAGAAGTAATGCATTTATATAGCAAGGAGCGTTCTAGGATTGTAATATTTGTAACCCCTTTACATTTGTTCTGATATAGACCCATCACAAAGCACCTGCCCAAGGGCCCATTTGGTCTCAACTTACAAATACATATTAAGCAAAAATTCGTGTCAAAAGCAATTCTATTTTGTTTATATTTATTTTGTAAAAGATTTTACTTATTTATTTGAGAGAGCACAAGTGGGAGGAGGAGTGCAGAGAGGCAGGAGGAGAGGGAGAAGCAGGCTCCCACTGAGCAGGGAGCCCAATGCAGGACTTGATCCCTGGGTCCTGGGATCATGACCTGAACCAAAGGCAGGTGCTTAACCAACTGAGCCATCCAGGTGCCCCCAAAGCAATTCTATTTTAGAGGTACAAAATAAGGGTACCTGAGTGGCTCAGCTGGTTAAGCGTCTGCCCTCAGCTCAGGTCACAATACCAGAGTCCTAGAATAGAGTCCAGCATTGGGCTCCGTGATCAGCAGAGTCAGTTTCTCCCTCTGCCCCACTCCCCTGCTCATGCTCACTCTCTCAAATAAATAAAATCTTTAGAAAATATTTTTTACATCAAAAAATAAAGGTACAAAATAAAATTTAGAATTACACTGTCATGAAACAACAAAAAAGTTTAGTTTAAAAGGACTGTGCATATCAAAAACTTAGCTTTAAGTAGCACATGGTTAGCTCTTTCAGTTGTGTGACTGACTCTTAATTTCTGCTCAGGTAAGGATTTTAGGGTCATGAGCTCAAGCCCCAAATTAGGCTCACCACTTAGTGGGGACTCTGTTAAATATTCTTTAATTTATCCTCTCTCTGGTCCTAACCCCACTTGTAGGGTCTCTCTCAAATAATCTTAAAAAGGTAAAAACAAAAAAGTTGACTTTAAAAAGGCTATGATAAAAAAATAAATAAAAATAAAAAATACAAAGACTATGATACAAAATATATAATTACTATACTCGGGTATAGTGCTTTATTTCCCAGTGAGAGAAATAAGGTAGCTGGCCGGGAAGATCTCTCTTGTTAAATACCTTAGCATGTGACAATACCAGAGAAATTTCTTATTACTTGGATGGAGTTTCATCATAAACTCCTTCTGATAAGGACTAGTCCTCTTCTGATTGTAACAAGTTACAGAATCTCAGAGGCTTTGTGGTCCTGGTTCTGTGCTGGTGTTGTTTTTTGGCTAGCAATGGGAAATGTTTCTGATCTAGCTCAGAACACATTAGGCTGCCTGTTACAAAATCAGTTGGTGTTCAGTTATGATTCTACGAAAAGGTGATCTTCTTTTGTAATATTGCATGGCCACAAAACACTTGAGCATAAGGAGAAGCACAGATTGTAAATATGTGGCACAGATGAAATCTTTCTCTTAGAAATTTAAAACTCTGCACATTGTGGCTTGACACATTCCATAGATGAGATTCTGAAGACAAAGGACATTACTTCATCTCAGTAGAAAGTGGCACAAATTCAGCCACCTGGTAGCCACCTCAGAGGGATTCCCATTCACAACACAAATAATTTCTCCATCCAGGGAAGCATAGAAGAATCAACCACTTAAGCAAGCTGAGCAAAACCAAGACACAAAATACAATCAACCATCTCCATCCAGGGTGACACCCGAAGGAGCAAGAACACTCTAATTACCACAATTCAGAGCTAAAATGCCAAAGGTAGTGCTGGGCATTTCAACCAACTAGGATGGAGAATAAACCATAATAGGTAAAAGGGGATAGACAACCACTTTCCAACAGTCTTGTGGGACTCATGTTTAATACACATAGATTACCTATTTGCAAATATCTAAACAAATAGAAAAGTATACCAACGATTTTAATGCTCAAGTAGTCTAAATGAGAACTCCTTTGGATACTTAATTTGTGTATTTATACATCCTCAAGAGAGCCATCCATTGAACTGAGGGAAAAAAACTGAGAGATACATATTTTAACTGTTACTTAGAAGCTTTTGTAACAGATTTTTAAAAAGATTTACTTACTTTAGACAAAGAGAGAACACGGGGTGGGGGAGGGGCAGAGGGCAAGGGAGAGACTCTCAAGCAGACTCAGCATTCAGTATGAAGCCCAAACCCGGGGCTCCATTTCATGACCCTGAGATCATGACCTGAGCCAAAACCAAGAGTTAGATGATTAACCTACTGCACCACCCAGACACCCCTACTTACAAGCTCTTATTTTTTTAAGATTTTATTTATTTATTCATGAGAGACACAGAGAGAGAGAAAAAGGTAGAGACACAGGCAGAGGGAGAAGCAGGCTCCATGCAGTGTGCCCGACATGGGACTCGATCCCGGGTCTCCAGGATTACGCCCTGGGCTGAAGGTGGAGCTAAACTGCTGAGCCACCCCAGCTGCCCTACTTACAAGCTTTGAAAGGGAACAGTGATAATATCCGTGCAGGAAACTAAATAAAGGAACTTCTGAAATAGGGTCAAAACCCGAGCTCAAAAATACTAATTCCTGTACAAGTATTTTCTACTGCTACACTTTTTTTACTTAAATAGAATACCAGGAAATGAGGCATTAAAATTAAATTGCCTCAACAAATACTTGTCCCCTCAAAGATCTTTTTAGCTAGACTAAGAATCAAATTCACATGAGACAGATTATCAGAGGAAAATAAAATTTAATAGGTATATGTGCAGAAAAATCGAAATACAGGTGGAAATTCCAAAGACTGTCAGTCAAGATGAGGTACAAATACCATCATTAAAGAAAAAGGGGTAGAGATCTGGAGCTTCGCAGGAAGAAAAAAAAAAAAAAACACTTTACACGGTGGTAAGAAGAGTACATATTTGGTAAATTAGCTTTTTGTCTTACCTTACAGATGGTTCAGGGATAAACTTTGTCACTGTTAATATATTCTGGAAAGACCCCCCAATTTAGATTCTTCAACTCCAATTATCCAAAGCACATTCTGGAGGAAGGTGGGTAGAGAGAGGTTGTCCTGAAATCCTTCAGTTCCCCCATCTGAAACTTCCTTGGGCGTTTCAAATATTAAAAGTTGAAATGGTAGATTACTTCATGTTACTGATCTAGCATTTTACCCTGGCAATAGGACATTCTAGTCAAAGCCAGGGTTATATAACCAGTATTTATGATTTTATCTTGTCATCATGAGAACAGGTTCTTAGTAAAATTATACAAATATATATATATAGAGGGATAAAAAGTTACTGAGACTGTCTGAATTCTGGAAGAATCAGGGAGAAAAGATATATGTTCCAATTTGTTTACAAAGGTATATTTTGTGCAGCTTCTTCAAGTCAGTTAACTTAAGGGAAAAAATTTCTTAAATCTTTAAAAAAACAAAATATTTTTTAAAGGTTTTATTTAAATTCCAGTGAGTTAACATGCACTGTCATATCTGTTTCAGGTGTACAATAGTGACTGAACAATTCAATACAAAACCCAGTGCTCAACACAACAAATGCACACCTTTATTCCCATCACTTATTTAACCCATCCCCCAATCCACCTCCATTCTGGTAATAATGACCAGTTTCTTCTCTATAGTTAAGAGTCTATTTCCTGATTTGTCTGTCTTCTTTTTTTTCCCATTGCTTGTTTCTTATATTCCACATATGAGTGAGATCATATGGTATTAATCCTTCTCTGACTTCTTTAGGTTAATATAATACTCTCTAGCTCCATCCATGTCATTGCAAATGCCAAGATTTCACTCCTTTTTTAAAGTTAAATGGTATTCCATTCTATACATATAGCACATATTCCTTATTCATTTAGCAATGAACACTTGCACCAGACTGACTGAAGCAGAAATGCTCACTGTCACTGACTGCTGTACCACTCCTCAATGAATCCATGGCATAGACAGGGCCAGAGCATGGGACTATACTCATCATGGTGCTCACTAAAGGGAGGAGGGTTCCACAGAGCGACACATCATCTTCCATAAAAGGTTACTCTTCTATAGTGAATCTAAACTATGTTAGGCTTATATATCTAGCATACAAGTGCTTTGAGCAACCACAGCACACACCTTGCTGATCCTATGTATATCAGTATCCAAAAGGCTTCTTCATCTCCAATATCTATCTACTCTGCCATGTGACATTTTGAAGCTATGCACTAAATGACTGCATCATCCTCCTCCTGCATCTACTGCCCCTGATCTAGGCCTAGGCAAACAGTCATCATTGTCATCCAACAGCATCTGATGCTAACACACAGGAATTCAATTCAATCATGAAGATAAAATAGGACTTCTGTACTCCTCAGAAGCCACCACACTTTACAATTCCTTTGTTCCGTTACATTTATTCATCAGATGACACCACCAAGAGCTGCCTGTGCCTTTGCAGTGACTAAAGGGAGCCACCTCCAGTTCCCTCCCCACATTGGAAAGAGTTTTTCACATTTCCTTTTAATAGGACTTATCTTTCTAAGGACAGTACCATCATTATGTTTTATTTATATTTGCCTCTCACATGCCAGTGCTAAATGTCTGAATTTCTGAATTGTTACCCATTGGCCTTACCGGTCTCTAATCAAAATTAAGAGGTCCATAAGAACACTTTAACCACAACACAGGCAAAGAACATTTGAGATGCCTATGTAGGTTGAAATAAAACTAAGTTATTTTTCTAAATCCAAGGAGTCAGTTATACAACCCAGGAAAGATGTCATCTCTCCACATGCAGAATTCATGCCAATTCCTCAACTTCTGTATTTTCTCTTACCTGGGGCTACAATATCATTCCTAATGGAATATATTTCTCTAACTTATGGGGTATCTATTACACAACAACCATTGTTAAAAGTGTATGTTTACTTCACAGAAACATGAAAAAAACCACCCACACTTATGATCTGGGGCACATACTGTTATTAGGGGCTATGGGAGAGTGCTTTTAGAGTCCCTGATCAAAATCCAGATTAGGCCATTCAAACTAAAACAGGTTTATGTAAGCTCTGAGTCTTCTCTAAGGGACACAGGAGGGGAAAGTCATGGGAGACAAGAAATGGTTGCTCAAAAGGGTAGGCTGGGAATGTCAAATTGGAAGGTACATTAATTTCTGATTCTATAGGGTGTCATGTACGGAATACACTAGTGATATGGTCTTGTTTCACTTCAAGTCCCCTGCAAAACTACTGCGCATACAAAATGTATGCCAAATGGCATTATCATGGAGTACTTCAATAAGTCAATAAGACCCATATACAATCTATAGTATATTCGTTATATTATCCCACTAGTCCCAAGGAGGAGAAAATGATACAATAGATATGCTAAGGGAAAAAAATAATCACACACTATCTAAACATTAAGGCCACTGAGAAAATGGATTACTAGATATATTTCCACTGCATTACAAAATAGGTGATAGATACCATCAGCTACCTACAACCTTATATAAAATGAGACTGGTTAACACTGGTAGTCGGATAACATTTCATTCATTACATATCCATATTAACATGATAAAAACCATTGTTTTATTAAGTAAAATATATTAAGTTCACAAATAGACTAAGTTATGCATTTCAATCCCCTCCATAATTCTTGCTCAAGGATTATATCCTTACATCCTTCTACAGAAGCATTAAAAAGTATTCGAGCACTGATGTGGGAGTAGTGATTTCAATAATTTTCAGGCATAAGGTATTCTCACCAAATGTGGATGTACAAATTGTATGTCATGTTGAGGAAGAGTTAGCTATCCTCTTTCTACTGTAAGGATTTCTTCCTTTCAACCACATCCACTAATATTATCTACTTCTAACTATTGCTATCATGAGGATACATCAGTATTTTACTGGATTTCCACCTCTTCTACCAACCTACAATACCAGTTGGTAAAATATTTTAATTATAATATTCAGGAAGTTCTTTAGTTTTAATAAATGAAGAATGATGTTCTGAACATGTACTTCATGACAACTGTAGTTAATATTATAACCACAAACAATATCTTTACTTAGATTTTCTTTATATATCGTATATTATATTGTCCTTCCTTTTCCATGGACACTTAGATATGCATGAGGCCCACCTAATGAAGCTGGGATCTCATATCTTTGATGTAGCAACATCAGTCACATAATTTCACACACACTAAAAATAAATGAATTTGCTGAAGTGACTTGAGAGTAGAAATACATTATTTACTAGACACAAATCTCAAATACGGTCAATGTAAAAAAAAAGGACATATTGAAATTGAAATTAATTAGACCTATGCAAATATCCATCAACTTAATCTTCTGAAGCATAAGAGCATATATATTTTCTAACAGTTTAACTTTATTATTATTCCTTATCATAAGTATTTTGATGATGTAGTGCTTTCTACTTGATTTCTATGGCATTTTCGACATTTGAAGTTCACTTACATATATTTCTAAATATGTGTCTTTCAAGTTATTTTCCTTTATGGTCTCTCCGGTGTTTGCTACAGTGTATATTAAAATGAAGGTCTTTCTTCATTCATTACATTTGTAGGACTTGAATCTAGTGTGCATTTTCAGATATTAAGGATTGAATTCAAGTTAAAGGCACTGCAATTTAGTTTATATTTTACAGTTTCTATCCTGTATGAGAACTATGATGTTTGAGTAAGTTATGAGTTCCAGCTGAAGGCTTGAGACATTCTTTTACCTTTGTAATGTTTCTCCTCAGTATGAACTCTGAGATGTTGAGTAATGGTTAAGCAATCATAAAGGTTTTAACCCATTTTTTACATTTAAGTTTTTTTTCTCAAATATGAAGTCTCTGATGTTGAATAAACCTTGATTCTGATTAAAGGGCTTGCCAAATTAATCATGTTTGCAAAATCTCCAGTATAAATCCTCTGATCAGGAGTTAGGCTTTAGCATTGCTTAAAGGCCTTGACATATTCTTTACTTTGGTTAGGATTCCCTCAAGTATGAATTCTGTGATGTCGAGTCAGGTGTGAGTGCTGGATAAAGGTGTCACCACATTCTTTACATATGTAAGGTTTCTCTCCACTATGAATTTTGTGATGTCGAGTAAGATGTGAGTGTCGGTTAAAGGCCTGGCCACATTCTTTACATATGTAAGGTTTCTCTCCAGTATGAATTCTGTTATGTTCAGTAAGCTTTGATTGTTGATTAAAGGCCTTACCACATTCTTTACATTGGTAAGGTCTCTCTCCACTATGAATTCTGTGATGTCGGGTAAGATGTGAGTGCCGATTAAAAGCCTGGCCACATTCTTTGCATATGTAAGGTTTCTCTCCAGTATGAATTCTGAGATGTTCTGTAAGCTTTGAGTGCTGATTAAAGGCCTGGCCACATTCTTTACATATGTAAGGTTTCTCTCCACTGTGAATTCTGTGATGTCGAGTAAGGTTTGAATGCTGGTTAAAGGCCTGGCCACATTCTTTACACTGGTAAGGTTTTTCACCACTGTGAATTCTGTGATGTTGAGTAAGGCTTGAGTGATGATTAAAGGCCTGGCCACATTCTTTACATTGGTAAGGTCTCTCTCCAGTATGAATTCTGTGATGTTGAATAAGGTTTGAGTGCTGGTTAAAGGCCTTGCCACATTCTTCACATTGGTAAGGTTTCTCTCCAGTGTGAATTCTTTGATGTCGAGTAAGCATTGAGTGCTGGTTAAAGGCCTTTCCACATTCTTCACATTGGTAAGGTTTCTCTCCAGGATGAATTCTGTCCTGCTGAATAAGATGTGAGTGGTGGATAAAGACCTTGCTACATTCTTCACATTTGTAAGGTTTCTCTCCAATATGCATTGGCTGTTGAGATAATGAGTGCCAGTCAAAGGCCTTACCACATTCCTCACAAATATAAGTTTTCTGTTCAGTAGTGACTGTGTTATGTATGTTTAGTTCTGATGATTGACTCAACATGTTCTCAGGTTTATTACATCTATGCATGTGAATTCTCTGATAATCACCAACATTGGAGGACTGATTACCAGACTTCCCACATTCATTATATTTATAAGGATTCTCTCCCATAGGGTTACTCTTATGTATAATCAGGTTGGAGCTTTGATAAAAGACTTCCACACATTTGTCACATTCATAATGATTCTCTGGAAAATGAATCCTTAAATGTTTATTAACATTTGAACCCTGGTTAAATTTTTTCTCAGATTCATTGCATTGAGCAATTCTGTTTTCATTGAAAATGCTCTGGTCGTTTTGCAGGGTTAATTCCTCAGTAAAAGACTTCTCAAATGGATCCCACTTAGCACTTTGTTCTTCATTTTTAAATCTCTGATTTTCAGAAATATTTGACTCAAAGGTTAATCCAATGCTACTTTCAAGGTGGTTCAAATAATTATTTTCAGCACGGACTAAGTAACTTTCCAGATTTTCCAACTTTTCGTTCTCCAAATATGTATCTTTCACCATTTGATTTGAGCCTTTGCTTATAGAAACACACTGCTTTGCAGAAATAGCAGACTTAAGGGATGTTTTCCAAAATGTTTTATATCCTTCACCATTTTGGGCAGTGAGATTCATATTACGGACAGTTGTCTCAGTTTGGATATGTCCTTCATGATATCTTTGATGCTCTTCACTCTCCCCATCATTTTTCCAGTCTATCATTAAGTGTAAATTCTCAAGGGCACTATGTTTATATCTACCCACTGCCACGTTTTGGAAAGAAGCTTCTATGCACAGCTTTGACAGGAAACTCTGGGTGCCATGCGAAGATACAGCTGAAAGATATTGAATAAGAGAAAAGTAAAATCATTCCACTTACTACTCTCAGATGAATATAATGAAAGCTTCTAATATGCAAAATTAAAATCAATCACAGAACTTCAGCAATATGGCTGAGAAAGAAACATCAAGACTTCATTCCTCCAGGAGACATAAACGTGCAGACCATGTCAAGATCGCATAGCCTATCACATAATTCCGTAGTACTGTCATGCTGAAGCACACATCACATTCCTGTACCTCAAAAAAAATCAGAAGTACCATTTGAGCCCAAAAATAGCAGAAGGAAGAAAATTTAAACTTAAAATAGAAACCAATGAAATAAGAAAGCAAAAACAGGAAAACATCAATAGGAAGACTGCATTTTCAGGAAAGATCAACAAAATTGATATACTTTAAACAAAGAATGAAAGAGAGAACACTAAGAAAAATGAGAAGAAGTAAAACCAGACACAATATAACTGATACCACAGAAATAAAAACAATTATAAGAGGTGACGATGGATAATTATATGCCCACAGACAGGTATCAAAAAAATGTCTATAAATCTCAAAAAGGTATAACCTACCTGACTTCATTATGGAGAAATTAAAAAAAAAAAAAAAAACAAATCTCAAGTAATCTATCACTACTAAGTAGATTGAAAAAATAATAATAAAAAAACTCCCAACAAAGAAAATCCTATGCCAGATATATTCACTGGATAATTCAAACATTTAAAGAGAAAATATTTCAAATCACCTCCAACATTTCCAAGGAGTAAAGAGAAGGGAAACTATTAATCTCTGTGATACCAGCTTTATCAGGTTATCAATGCAAAAGGAAAACACTATAAGCAAAGAAGACTACAAACTTCTACCTGTGAGGAATAGTTATACTAAACCCACAATAAAATGAAGCAAACTGAACCAAAAGAGTTTTTTTATTATTTTACAACATAATCAAGTGAGAACTCTTCCTGCAGTTCAAGGGTCTTTAAGCATTTGAAAATCTATCAATTTAAGAGTGTGTATTAACAGAATGAAGGTCAAACATTACATGTTCGTATTAATTGGTGCAGAACAAGGAAGTGAACATATTGGACACCGTTTCATGATTAAAAACATTCAAGATTAGGAATAGAAGGAAACCACCTCAGCCTAATATAAGACATATATGTACTGAAAGCTGAAATCTAACACAGTAAATAGTAAAAGGCTGAAGCTTCTTCCGTATGACCAGAAACAAGGTAATGGAGAGACTTCAGTACTTCCATTCAACATAGTATTATATATTCTAGTCTCAACAATTAGGCAAGAAAAAAATACTTAAAAGGAATCCAATGGGAAAAAAAAAAAAAAAACCTCTCTGTTCACAGATGACATGATCTATAGAAAGCCCTAAAGATGGCCTATTTTTATTTTTATGCTGTTTTATTGCTTGGTCATCATGTGTAATGCTTATTTCTGCTCATTTTCCGTACTAGACTTTCACTTTTAAAATTCTATATATGAAAAAAATAGAATAAAATAAAATAAAATTCTATATATGCTTGAGTTTAAAAAAAAGTTCAAATAAACTTTACACTATAGGGAACTAGAAAAAAAGAAACAAATAAATTTAGGAAAGAAAGGATATAACAAAGAAAAACCAGACATAAATAGAGATCAGAACAAATAATAACATTACTGTTTCTATTTCTATGAAAATTTCCATCAGAATCCCAATGCCATATTTTTTGGCAGAAAAATCAAAACCCCTTCTAAAACTCATGTGGATGTCACAGGATAACACCAACAGAGTAATTTTCGATCTGAACAGTACGTTGGTGGCACCATACTCCCTGATTTAAAACATACAACAAAGCCACAGTTACTAAAATAATGCTCTACAGACATAAATACAAGAACAGAACAATGGAAAAGTAGGGGTGAGGCAGCCCTGTCCTTCTCCTCCCAAAGTACATAATACTAAATGAGAAAAACTATTAACCTTATAGTGGACGGATCTGGCACAGAACACAGAGGAAACAAGGTGCATGAACCTCTAATAATGGGTCACACTGGTGTCAGATGTCTAACGTTTTCAAAGGACATGCAATAAGTGCTGTGAAATAAATGTCCAAAACGTAAACATGAAAACATCCATATTATTCAAATATCAAGTCACAGGTAGAATCCACACTCTGTAATCTAGAACAGTGTGTTTGGGCTTTGTCTTTCAGGTGTGAACACAGGCTTTCACAAGCTCCTCTTTGCATTCTAATAAGCTAAATCACAAAGGCTTGGTCCAGAGACCCTGACATGGGAGGTTAGCTGATGTATGACAATTGTGGAACTCTCATCTCCTGGAGATGCCCTGCCCTCACTTAATAATGTCCTCCAGGGGGCAGACCGGGTGGTTCAGCGGTTTAGCACCCCTTTCAGCCCAGGGCGTGATCCTGGAGACCTGGGATCAAGTCCCACATCGGGCTCTCTGAATGGAGCCTGCTTCTCCCTCTGCCTGTGTCTCTGCCTCTCTCTCTGTGTCTCTCATAAATAAATAAATAAAATCTTTAAAAAATAATCATAATAATAATAATGTCCTCCAGGGTTCTGGAAACACTGTGGGATTCCTTCGCTACAGCACAGATGGACTGGAAGGTTGGATACAAGTCTTAGTCCTCATGCTTGACTAACGTCCTGTCCCAATTTTTTTCTCTCAGTATAATGTTCTATTCTTTCCTCAGCGTGTCCATAGCAAGGTATCTCTGTGTACAATGTTACTGATCTAGTCAAGTGGAAAAAGAACAAAGTTCATTTAATGTCAGGGCTAATCTATGGCTTCCTTACCTCATTTATCTCTCAGGTTTAACCAAAAAATGACAAAAATTGATTCCTTTCTAGGTGGTGGAGAACTAGAAGGAAGAGGCACACCTCACATGGGAACCAAGGGATTGAATCAAGGATTCGTGGAATCCAGATTTGGTTCAGTCAAGAGCATCAAGTATACTTAAAAAAAAAAAAAACAAAAAAAAAAAACAAAAAATACTTCTATACTCTGAAGTACTCTGCTGCTTCTGGGCAAATGTTGAGAATGTAAGGCTCCAGACAGAATTCCAGACCTGCATCACAGATGAGGTTTCAAAGGGTTCCTAAACAACAGGAAGAGGATAAAATAGGTGAGCCTGGAGTCCTTCCTTCCCTTCACTTTTCTTTCAAGCTGACTCCACCCCTGCATGGTGAACTCCATCAGCCACTCTTCTCTGGACCTCTTTTTATTTATCCTTCAAGTCATCATGTCAAACATATTTGTGGAAATAGCATCCAAATCAACAAGTAACACAGGTGCAATCTGCTTCTGATACAATGTTGGATTTCTTAGCTTAGACCTCACAGATTACACAGATTTTTATTTTTTTTAATTATTTATTTATTTATTTATGATAGTCACAGAGAGAGAGATAGAGAGAGGCAGAGACACAGGCAGAGGGAGAAGCAGGCTCCATGCACCGGGAGCCTGACGTGGGATTCGATCCCGGGTCTCCAGGATCGCGCCCTGGGCCAAAGGCAGGCGCCAAACCGCTGCGTCACCCAGGGATCCCACAGATTTTTAAAATATAAAGGTTTTCCTGCCCTTTTACTAATTCTCAGTGCTACATGCTACAGCATCTCTTCTGTTTTCATGTCAGACTTCTTCCTAAAACCTGACTTTGCCTAAACTGAGCACAGGAAATAAAATCAGTTGCAATATCCTGTATCCTCAAAAGAATGCACTTATTCAGAAAAGCACTCATGAGACATGTGGCCATTATTACATACATGTCACTGGTGAGAGATGAGAGATGAGAGATGAGAGATGAGAGAGAGAGAGAGAGAGAGAGAGAGAGAGAGAGAGAGAGAGAGAGAAAATACTGCAGGGAAAACTATTTAAGAAATTCTCACACGAATGACTGTTCTTCCATGTCTTAGGCTGCTCAGCCAGTGAGTACTCCAGGCTCTTCTGTGTCCTATTCACTTCTTCACCCTGCCAGGAACTCACTCCTCTCTCCCTAGTCTTCTCCTTTCTTCAGCAATGTACCCTTATTGCCACTGTGTTACAGATTAATTTGCTTTCCTAAATCTAATCCTATTATGAATACATAGGATTAGCTTCATTTGGAGTAGGTTAGCTTTCTTTACATGCAAGTTTTAAAGAACATAGTTGAACCTTATATATGTATATGCACCCCTCTCTCTCTCTCTTTTTAAGACTTTATTCATGAGAGACAGAGAGAGAGAGAGAGAGAGGCAGAGACACAGGCAGAGAGAGAAGCAGGCTCCATGCAGGGAGCCCAATGTGGGACTCAATCTCAGGACTCCAGGATCATGCCCTGAGCCAAAGGCAGACGCTCAACCGCTGAGCCACCCAGGCATCCCTCTATTTTGTTTTGTAGTAACGTATAATCATATTAAAGTATAATTGACATAGATTGTTACACTTGTTCAGGTATACAAATGGGGATTTGACAACTCTATAAATTCTACTACGTTCACCACAAGTGAACTAATGTCTGTCACGATATAATGCTATAATAATACCACTGAATAGGGCAGCCCAGGTGGCTTAGCGGTTTAGCGCCACCTTCAGCCCAGAGCCTGATCCTGGAGACCCTAGATCGAGTCCCACGTCAGGATCCCTGCATGGAGCCTGCTTCTCCCTCTGCCTGTGTTTCTGCCTCTCTCTCTTTCTGTGTCTCTCATGAATAAATAAATAAAATCTTTAAAAAATAAATAATAATACCACTGAATATATTCTTTATGCTGCATCTTTTATCACCATGAGTTATTCATTCCATAATCTGAAGCCTGTACTTCCCATTCATTCCCCTTTACCCATTTTGTGTACTGTCCCTCTCTGTTTCACTCAGGCAACTAGTAGATTGTTAACTGTATCTATGGGTCTGTTTCTGCTATTTTGGTCGTTTCTTGCCATTTGTGACAATGTGGATAGATCTAGAAGGTATTATATGCTGTGAAATATGTCAAAGAAAAATATATGATTTTACTTCTATCTAAACAACAAAACAAATGAAAGAACAAAAGTAGAAACAGACCCATGAATATCTAGTTTGATTTGAATAAAGTGCATGGATAATGTTGAAAACTATAAAAAGTCCAAGACTGCACATATTCTATAATACAAGAAGTTGGCCTGTAACAAATTTCCAGTGCTGGTAGAAGACAAGAGATCCTGGATCAAAGTCCAAGGATCTTACAAGCTCATGACACAGCAATCATCATAATCTTCTTCCGGATTACACTAATTTCACAAACCAATCCCCCAACCACAATTCATACAGATAGATGCTGCACATTAAGTAGGTTTTTGGCCACATCTGTGAGATTCTGAGCATAGGAAACCACAATATATTAAAGGAACACCTAGCATATCTGTCCATACTCCTGTCATAAAAGAAGACAATTCCATTTCCTGTGCAGTAAATAAATCCATCCTCTACTCAAGAGCAAGATGAGGGATCCCTGGGTGGCTCAGCGGTTTAGCGCCTGCCTTTGGCCCAGGGCGCGATCCTGGAGACCCGGGATCAAATCCCACATCGGGCTCCCGGTGCATGGAGCCTGCTTCTCCCTCTGCCTGTGTCTCTGCCTCTCTCTCTCTCTCTCTCTCTCTCTCTCTCTCTGTGACTATCATAAATAAATTAATTAATTAAAAAAAAAGAGCAAGATGATATCACTACATTTCAAAGCCTTTTTATACACAAATATCAATGGAAAGACAATTAGAATAAAAATTTTCAATGCTTCTATCAATAACACCTAGAGAAACTGAAACCCATAGATAATCATCTCCCAACATATCCACTATTCAGCTTGATCCTGACTTTGCTCCTGCCTATTTTTCCCATGTGTACACCATCTTGTGAAATACTCATTAACCTGACACAGGATCTGGAATAAAATGTATTCAACTTGCACCAGGAAATGTTTTCTTAAGGCTATAATCAGCAGGATACAATGCAGAAGAATCATGTGAGCTACCACATTCACTTCTGCACTGTCCCTGTGGGCCCTGCATTCAACCAAGTAAAGAAATCCCAATACCCATGACGGTCTACCTTAAATTTCTGTTGTGAGCTTTCTAAGGGAGATGGGTGAAGAAAGAACAAAACTGTGCAGAAGCATACAATTTACATGTATGTGAAAAGATGAGAGGATTTTGTACTCTTTACCCTGGGTAAGTAGAACAGATACAGTGGAAGCATGGCTTAATACAATAAAAGTGATGGGAATTAGAAAACACATAGGAATTAGGGCAGAAGACTTCAGCAAAGGTGTTCACCAATCATCAATGTGGAATATTAAAAAGACAAACACAGCCCTAAAGATACTGGACATTGTGTAAAATGAGATGGTCACAAGCGCAAAAATATTATCGATAGCCCTGAACTTAGGTGAAGAACATTGATCCTATGAATGCATTTGACATACCTTTTGTGCCTGTACTGGATGAAAATCATGGAACCTCTGGTCCAGTTCACAACATGATTTCAAGGAATAATAACAATACAGTATACAGCAAATGTATGATTTGGTTCTGATATGCACAAAAGTATCCAATACACTTCCCTTCATATTTTGCTGCTCATTTGGCAGTGACATACAGCAGAAAATTAAAAACTCTTGTACTCGGAAGTTTTTACTCTAAGCTGCTTCCAACAAGCACCACAGAGCTAATGTTAATGATTTGAAAGACACCCAAGACCCACACTGTACCATACTGAACACACTTCTGGCCACTCTGTAAACATTCAAATGAAGTATACACCCAAAACCATGGCAGAAATATTTTCACCCAAAAGCTGTCATAGTTGGTGGGAATCCTTTAGAGTCAATGACCAATGAGTTGAATACGCTCACAGGTTTGGCAATAAAATCTAGAGAACTTAACCTAAACCCAGTGAACTAAAGAGAGAGGTAAAGGTAAAACAGCTATCAGTTTGCCAGGATTCCTGCTTCAATACATAACAAGAAGATGACTCCTATTGCCAAGACCTTGGATGCCATTTTGCTATGGGAATATAGGAATAATTCATCTGAGCAAAGAGGCCCATGGAAGGTTTTGACAGACATCAAAACTGACTCTGGGTGTTTGGTCCTGTGAGATTGGTAAACATCACTAGAGACAGGAAAAGATGGAGAGAAATCAGAGAAGTCTGCTTCAAGATCAAGGTGATATTTACTCATATTAGGAAATGACTGCAGTAAACAAATTATAAGTACAATACAATATTTTCAGAATATATTTCAATTGATCATCAAATCTGATGGAAAACAGAAAACAGTCACTACAGAAACCACACAACACATTCATTCTTAATAAATTTCATATCAAAATTATAAAGATAATGATGCTTTTAGAAAAGCACAAAAATATTCTATCTCAGTGGTCTTGGTATAAGGGAGATTTCTAAAAATGATAAAAATCACTAACCACTAAGGGTAAAATAACTGGATTGCATTAAAATTAAGAACTTCTCTACATCACAAACTGAAGAGAAAGAAATAGAGACACAGAAAGGACACAAAGGACCTATATTCTCACATATACAAACCACAAAGATTGAAGAAAAATATAGAACAGTAAAAATGGTCACAATGACCAATTAGATATTTTAAAAAGAAGATTATCCAAAATTTAATTCCCAACTCCATACTAACAGGAAGTAATATACAAAATCAAAACAGGAACTAAAGCCACAACTTGGCAATATCACAGACAAACCAGAAAGTTACTGTGAAAATACTTAAAATAGATCTTTCCTCATTGAGATTCCTGGGGAACCTGTGGTGCTGGACCACTGGGGATCCTACAGACATGAAGAAGGTGGGTAAGGACTTACAACAGCTAGCGCTCAGATGTTTGAAGACTGACAGACCAGACTGTGTTCCACCTTGCAGTAACACCCAGAGATACGGTGACACTGCCCAACTGCAGAGCTGAGATGGACACACCTGGTTGAGGAGTGTTGTCAACAGCCGTGCCTGACTTGGGTTTCCGGCCAATAAATAGGTTGAACTAGAGCATGGAGGCCACTCTATGACCCTATATGGGCAGGCATACAAGTTGGAAGTATCTTTCCACTGCTGAGCACAGACTCTACTCACCACCACCACCACCACCAGGAAGTCTGAACAAAGACCCTTGGCAACCACACAGACTATCTCACAGACCTACTGGGGAGAGCCAAGCCAGCACCATCATCCAAGTGTTGAGCATAACCCTGATTATGCAGGACCAGAGCGCTTGAACTAGAGCCTAGGCTATCATACTGCCCAGCAACAGAGAATGGCCTTCAGTCCTGCCAAATGTCTGAACCTCTGGCTCCACCTGACCAGGGAAGTGCCAGCCAGCATTGACTTGGAAAGCACTCAGGGGCCCTTAGCTCCCAATGGACACACTTCTGCTCTCTGAGAAGAGAAAATGTGGATTGCAAGAAAATCATGACCAGAGAGATCATCCCAATTTTCAAATGCAGAGAGGCTATTTTGCAGTTGTATTTCAAGGTTCAATATTCACATTCAAACGGAGTGGATTCAGCATGAAACATGACTTCTGGACTACCTTTTTCATGAAAAATAAAATCTAAATTATTCACTTAAGTATGACATGTCTGTTTTCATAGTGTGTACAATATCATCAGTATCACATTTGTTTAGCTACACTCTCAATACTACTTCTATATTAACCTTATTAAAAGCATCATAATGTGCCAAAGGTTACAAAAAAGAAAAGCTATAATATGTATGTTGAGAAAAGTAATCACAAATAATGTGAGGTTTAAGGCCATCACGAAAAAAGATTATTAGTGATATCATCCCACTGCTTTAACATGTACAAGTGACCCTTGCATAATGCAGGGGGAGTTCAGTGTACACACCTCAAGCAGGTGAAAACCCATGTATAACTCTGACTTCCTAATACTTAATTTCATAGCCTACCATTGACAAGAAACCTTATCAAAAAGTCAATTAATATATATTTTCTATGTTATATGCAGTATTCCTACAATAAAGGAAGTTCAAGAAAAGAAAATGTTAAGAAAATCAGAAGGAAGAGAAAATATATTTACAACACTGTATTATAAATAAATTTTGACTATAGGTGGACCATATTTCAAAACCCATGTTGTTCAAGGGTCAAGTGTACTTTGCTTTACTGTCTGTTTACCAGCAACCTTGATGAAGGTGGGTCAGGATAAGGTTGCGTAGGAAAAACATTTCTTTCATTACACATTAGTGTTAGTGTTAACACATTAAAATCCACTTAGTATTATTAATTAAAATATATTAAGTTCAAACACACTATAAGCAAAACACTGGGAAAAAAATCATTATTATGAGTCTTGGTCAAAATGCTCATTACATCATTCAAGAATATTCTTGTCCTGATAATAAGGATCTGTGAGTTGTGCTTTCCATGTTATTCAATTGAGGCTAATTATCGAGTAAATGTGGATTTACAATAATTCTACACCCTTTTTAAAAAATATGTTGTACTTATTTATTTGGCAAAGAGAGAGAGCACAAACAAAAGGAGCAGGAAAGGGAGAAGGAGGCTCCCTGTTGAGCAGGGGAGCTCAATGCAGGGCTTTGATCTCAGGAGCCTGGGATCAATACCTGAGCTGAAGGCAGACCTGAGCCATCCAGGAGCCCACATTTCACACCCTTTTATGGAATAGTTAGCTATACTTTCCTCAGACATCTGTGAAAATTTCTTTATTTCAACCAAATAACAAATATTCTTGATTAGTATCAACTGCTATGCAGAAGATATATCCAGCTTTAAATAAACCACCAATGTATTATCCTTTAACAGCAAATGGCAAAAATATTTAAAATTTAGCATGTTTCTGTGCTTTACTTGAATGCAAATAATGCCCTGAATCCTTACTAAATCGGTAATTATTTCACTCTTATACATCAAACACACACATCTCCATGTGGACTTTCTTCATGTATTTCACATTATAGCCTCCTTTATCTTCCATGGAAAAGTAGGTATAAATGAATTCCCCATCACAGAAGCACCCTCATGTTGGTGAGATAGCAAGAATCAAATCATTTTGCATGCACACAAGCAATAAAGGCTTAGCATGAGATGATTTCAGAGTAAAATTAATAATATTTGCCATGCAAAACATCTCAAATATCATCAAAGAGAAAAAGACACACTGAAACTAATTATCCCTCTCCAAACGTCCATTCCCCCTTGATCCTTTCAGGCATATTAACAAATACATAGTTTAGCATGATATCATGGGCTTGAACAATGTAGGTCAATATACAAACACTTTTTCTTTTTTTTATGAATATAGTGTAGTGTAATAAACATGTTTTCTCTTTGTAATGATTTCCTTAATATTTTCTTTTCTTAATCTTTATTATAAAAATACTGTATAGGATACAGACAACACAAAAAGGGGATGATTAACTGTTAATGTTATAGGTGAGGTTTCTGGTCAACAATACGCTATTTCTATGGAGGTATGGTTTTAAGTTTTGGGAACTCAAAACTTAAGTTCCGCTGCAGGGGCACCAGAATGGCTCTTTAATTTTTAAAAAGATTTTATTTATTCATTTGAGAGACAGTGAGTGAGACAGAGAAGGAGCAGGGGAGGGGTAGAGAAAGGGAAAAGTAGTCTTCCTGCTGAGCAGGGAGCCCAAGGCAGGGCTGGATCCCAGGACTCTGGGATTATGACCTGAGCTGAATGGAGATGCTTAACTGATTGAGCCATCCAGGTGCCCCTAAATAAAATCTTTTTTTTTTTTTTTAAGATTTTATTTATTTATTCATGAGAGACAGAGAGAGAGAGAGGCAGAGACCTAGGCAGAGGGAGAAACAGGCTCCATGCAGGGAGCCTGATGTGGGACTCGATTCTGGGACTCTCCAGGATCACACCCTGAGCCAAAGGCGGATACTCAACCGCTGAGCCACCCAGGACTCCCCCTAAATAAAATCTTAAAAAAAAAAAAAAAAAAGAATTACACACAGGTTTCCCCTTCCAGAGGGGGTTGGTACCCCTCCTGCCTCTATAGTCCAATGCTAAAATGTAACGGATCTAAATGTTTTAACTTTTGATATTTCTCTGTAATAAATACTGTGATTTAGAATCATGTCTAAAACATGGTACTGCCTTACTGCTTTCTGCTGTGAGTGCTCTGATTTATTTATATTTCCTTTCTATTGCATACTTTGTGAATTGTTTATATCTTTAATGTTTTTATTTTTTATAAAAGACTTTTTTTGAGTAAGGATCTGTTCCAGGTAAAGACTTTGCCATCATTCTTATTAACATTTGTAAAACATCCCCCAGGATATATCATCTCACATTGAATACTTCTGGTTATGCATTAAATTCCTTGCCACATTCTTTACATTTGTAGAGTTTCACATAGTATGCACTCTATGATGTTCAGAAACTGTGTAGTTATGCTTAAAGACATTGCAACATTTTTTAACATTTGTCAGCACTGTCCCCACTACATATTACCTTTCACTGATAAGTTTTGAATGGTACGTAAAGGCTTTGCACACTGTTTACATTTGTAACATTTCTTCCCATTATGAAATGTCTGTTGTTGAATGAGCTTTTAAGAGTAAACAGTTTGCCACCCTTACTATATTTCTAAGCCTTCAGTTTAATAAGGATACAATGATGTACACTAAGATTTCAGCCTTCACAAAAGGCTTTCCCACATTTACAACTATAATACTGGTACTGTGAAAACTAGGATCTCTGATGTTTAATAGGATTTAACCCTTGATTGGCATTTTTCCCAGACTCATTGTATTGGTATGTTCTGTCTCCGTTATATACACCTCCATAATTATGGAAGATAGAGCCTTCACTAAGATCTTTGTAAGATCAAAACATATGAAACTTGCTCCAAATTAAGAATTATGTATATTAAGTACTGCACAGTGATATTTGGATAAAGACTCAATGGTTTTTTGGGCAGCCCAGGTGGCTCAGCGGTTTACGCCGCCTTCGGCCCAGGGTGTGATCCTGGAGACCCAGGATCAAGTTCTGCGTTGGGCTCCCTGCATGGAGCCTTCTTCTCCTTCTGCCTGTGTCTCTGCCTCACTCTCTCTCTCTCTCTCTCTCTCTCTCTCTCTGTCTCTCATGAAAAATAAATAAAAATCTTAAAAAAAAAAAAAAAAGACCCAATGGTTTTTATCAAAATTAGAGACTTTGGAACAAGGAGAGATTAGGTGTTGGTGGAAGTATAATGAACCCTCTGAAAAGCACTTCTCAAATCAATTACATTTAGACATTTCATTTTCATTTTTAAATGTCTAACGTTCAGAAATGTGTCAGGGAATGATTAAACCAATCTTATTATTTGAAATGGTTTGAAAGCTTGCTTTCAGCATGGACTAGGTGGCTTTCCAGAATTTCCAAATACCCTTAAAAAAAATATGTATGTTTAAAAAATGGATTATCATCCCTGGGTTGAAAGATCTTGTTCTGCAAATATAACTGACTTAAGGTGAGGTTTTCCCCCCTCAGTGTTTTATGTCCTTGATCTCTTGTGGCAGTAAGGATTTCATTATGGGAATTGTCCCAATTTGCTTATACCCATCATGTCCTTTCTCTCCTTCACTAAGCCCAGTCACCTTCTCTTTTTATTTTTTTTTCCAGTCACCTTCTCAGTCATTCTTAAGTATAAATACTTATTCCCATGGCTTCCACATCATTCCATCATTCTACAAATTCAACTCCTTTCCCTGTCTTTCCCAATAGGCCTTCGGTGTTATGAAAAGACTAAAGGATACAAAATAAATAATTAAAAAAAAAATCCCAAAATAAATTGTCACACTTACTACACTATAACATGTATACGTGTTAGAATACTAATGTACAGAATTAATATCCATCATAGCACATCAGATGAATGGAGAACCACCAGGACTTGCTCCTCCATGGAGACAAAAATGGACTAAATTACCTTTTACAGTGCTCCATAAGCCAGTTAGGAGAACACAGCACCCACAGGCAGGTACAAATGAAAAGCCACATCAAAGAGATGAGGAAAGTTTGTGACACTTGCCCACAACAGCAGCTCACCCTTCCTGACTCTCCACGGCACACTGTGAGAAAACTCTTACCTCTCCTCAGGAGAGAAAGAAATGAGTGACTGGTATGTTCAGCGATCTGGCTTCTTTGGCTGCTGCCTGAGGGACTTGTTTCTGTCATGCATGACATGTAGGCAGAGGGAACGACAGCACCCTCTGGATACATTGTGGTGGCTGCTCATACCAAAGGTGAGTATTTGTTCAATCAATGCAGACAATGAGCTGAAGACAGAGGAAAGGATCACGGACTCCATAAAGGTAACTACACATATAAAACCGGGAAATTATAATTTTCAGACATGACAAATGCCCCTGAATGCGTCTGACAGACTCCAGAATTGCTATTTGTGTTCATCTGTACAAAGCAATTCCATAATCCTGGGTCCAGAGATTGCTTTTTTAAAATTCCCCAATATTGGGATGCCTGGGTGGCTCAGTGGTTGAATATCTGCCTTTGGCTCAGGGCATGATCCTGGAGTCCTGGGATCGAGGCCCATTTATCAGGCTCCTTGCATAGAGCCTGCTTCTCCAATCTCTGCTTCTCTGTGTTTCTCTCATGAATAAACAAATAAAATCTTTATTAAAAAAATAAAAATAGGGATGCCTGGGTGGCTCAGTGGTTAAGCCTCTGCCTTCGGCTCAGAGCATGATCCTGGGGTCCCAGGAGCGAGTCCCACATCAGGCTCCCTGCGTGGAGCCTGCTTCTCCCTCTGCCTGTGTCTGCCCTTCTCTTTCTGTGTCTCTCATGAATAAATAAATAAAACCTTTAAAAAGAAAAAGGTTTTTTTAAAAATTAATTAATTAATTAATTAATTAATTAATTAATTAAAAATAGGGCAGCCTGGTGGCTCAGCGGTTTAGCGCCGCCTTCAGCCCAGGGAGTGATCCTGGAGACCCAGAGTCAGGTCCTGCGTCGGGCTCCCTGCATGGAGCCTGCTTCTCCCTCTGCCTATGTCTTTGTCTCTCTCTGTCTCTCTTTCTCATGAATAAATAAACAAAACCTTAAAAATTATTAATTATTTAATTAAAATAAAAATAAAAAAATAAAATTCCCCAATATCAACAAAATATAATAAGGCATACAAAGAACCAGGAAAGGGGCGCCTGGGTGGCTCAGGTGGTTAGCATCTGCCTTCGGCTCAGGTCATGATCCCAAAGTCCTGGGATCAAGCTCCGCATCAGCTCCCTGCTCAGAGGGGAGTCCGCTTCTCCCTCTCCCTCTGCCCACCCCCCCTCCACCTTGTTCATGCTTGCTCTGTCACTCTCAAATAAATAAATAAAATCTTAAAAAAAAAAAAAAAAAGAACCAGGAAAACGTGCTCCAAACAGAGGAATGACATAAATCTCTAAAACTCACCTTAAATTAAGAAAGAACTATTAATTGCCTGACAAGGAATTCATATAACCATCATAAAGACACTCATGGAGAAAGAAAACAGTTAATTAAATGATACCAGGAAAACTACACATGACCAAAACAAAAAATCCAAACAAAGTTTAACAACAATAAGCCAGCAGAAGAATCAGATATCTTAAAGACATCTTATTTTAAATTCTCTACTTAAAGCAAAGAAAAACATCCCAGAGTCTCAGGGACTCATGGGACACCAATAAGTAGACCAGTATGTACCTTAAGGAGAATGAAAGGGGCAGAGTTTACATTAAGTAGAAAAGGCTTGTACTGCCCATATATGTGGAAAGAAAAAACTAAATCAACAAGCTCAATAAATTCAAAGTAGGACAAATCTCAGGACATAAACACAGGGACACATCAAAATGAACTTATCAAAAATCTCAGGTGAAAAAAGAATTTTGAGAGAACATAACAAAACCAACGCATCTTGTTAGGAAAGATTTCCCATAAGATTAGTAGTGGGATTCTCAGGAGACATGATAAGAAGAGGTGCATGAGATAATATATCCAAGTACTAAAGGATCAAAAAATAGCCGCCAAGAATACTTTACTTGGCAAAACTGTTTTCCATGTATGTAGAAATAAGACTTTCCCAAGGAAAAATCCTTCTAAGTTTACCAGTACAGCTGTCCTATGAGAAACATTAAAGGAAACCTTTTTAGGTGAAATAAAAGGATGCCAGCAGTACCTGAAACCACATGACAACATAAAGCTCTCAGCTTGGGATCCCTGGGTGGCGCAGCGGTTTGGCGCCTGCCTTTGGCCCAGGGCGCGATCCTGGAGACCCGGGATCGAACCCCACGTCGAGCTCCCAGTGCATGGAGCCTGCTTCTCTCTCTGCCTGTGTCTTTGCCTCTCTCTCTCTGTGACTATCATAAATAAATAATAATAAAAAAATTTAAAAAAAATAAAAATAAAAATAAAGCTCTCAGCTAAATATAAATATTAATCAATCAAATTATAGAAACCTGTAGTGTTGTAATTAAGGTGCATGTCACTTTTATTTCTCCTATAGAATTTTTAAAAATAAAAGCATATAAGCCATAAACTTCAGTAATAAAATACATAACATAAAAGACAGAATTTGTGATATCTGTAACAGAAAGTGGGTGCAGGGGTAGAGATGATAAATACAAGAGTTTTGTACACAATTGAGAACAGAAGTTTAAAACGGTTTGTTTTACTTTTAAAATGTTTTAATATAACTATTATGAAAATAAGTACAGAAGACACAAATGTTAATGAGAATGATATCAAAGCATATCATAGGTATAACACCACAATTAAGAATATAATATAATGCCTCAACGTGTTACGGAAGTATAAAATGTTTAAAAATTATGTTCAATTCACAAAAATGTTTCTCATGCAAAGAGAATATAAATTCACCAACAGATGAAATTAATTCTATTATTATAACAACTCACCTAGACATGATACAACACTCACTGAACACTAACCAATAAAAAAAAAAATACACAAGATGAGTCAGATAATTAAGTATGTATGAGTGGTACAAATACATATATAATCTATTTGTAAGAGGGCAAAGCTGATTCATATTGGAGTTAAACTTACATTGTCCTGAAATCTGAGTTGAAAATTGTCATTCTAAAATAAAATACACAGGTAACAACAATACCACAACTAAATGACGTTGCGGAGGATCCCATACAAAAGGTAGCACATTATTATGGAATTGCAAAAGCAGAATAAGACCAAATTTAACCCAAAGAATTCTACATAAAAATAGATGGATTTTTGAACAGAAACCTTCTATATAAGTATGATTTTAAATTGTGACTATGTACTCATGAAAAACAAATATTTTGAATTATTGGCATGCCTTCACTGACAGTAAGATTGTAAAGAATATTTATTAAAATCAAGCATGAATAGCTCTAATAGAAAACTTTATGAATAAGCACTTAAAAGACATTAAAAAACGTATTATTAACATGTCCCTCTTCTTACATAGAATGCAAGGCTATAATCCATTCTTTAGAAACAAGCAGCCTGGGGTGCTGGGTGACTCAGTAGGTTAACGTCCAACTCTTGATTTCACCTCAGGTTACAATCTTGGGGTTATGGGATTGAGCCCCTCAGACAATCTGTTTAGGTTTCTCTCCCTCTGCCCCTCACCTTGTAATTGCTGGCATGGATGTGCACACACATTCTCTCTGTCTCTCATAAATAAATAAATTAAAAAGAACCAAGCACCCATAGAAATATCTTTCGTTTTGAAATAAAGAAACATCAAAATTGTAAAACATGCCAGCAATTACTTTGTAAAAAATAAGTATTTGGAATTAAATTCAGATACATTCTGGGTAAAGTAGAAGAAAAGCCTAATGATTACTTTTTCTGAAGTAAAATTAAACTTATAAGCAGAACCTTTTTTAAAATATGGGAATTTTACTAATTATCTACCTTACTTCTTACTGGCAGTCATATCACAACTATTCATAAGAAAAGAAATCAGAGGTGAATCTGATATATAATAAGAAAGTAAAAACACACATGACAAAATCACAAGAACTTCATATCATACAAAAATATGAAATGATACAATATTAAGAGATAAGAAAACAATGGAGACTATTAAGGCTGCAAGTTCTAAGTTCTAAATGTTCTAGCTCCCTTATGGAATTAATTTATAAGTTATGTAGGAATTCTAGAATACAAATAGATACATTACTTCACCACTGAGAAATGCAAGAGTGGAACTTTCTACTATTAGTCAGTACAAAGAAAAATGAAGGAAAATAAAGCATTAGATTTTCTCATTTTAGGGAGATGCTTTATTATCTGATGAGATTACGGAGTCTCAATTTTGTTCAATTAAGATTAAAGCCTTCAAAACATTGGAAAGCATAAACCAGAAAACATGGATGTCTGTGTCCAGTGTTCCTGGATTTCTGCACCAAACCCCAATATGTCCCACCACTATCATGACACATTTCTCACACGAGGCAAAACAGAACTTAGAAAGGGTTTAGCATAGAGTTCCTCAGAAATATAAAGATTTCCCAGGGCCCTCAAAGCAATGGAGAAGCTCTCGGATTATAGAGACCCTCCCACTCCTGGGGTAGTCTCCTGGCCCTCAAGTGGAAGTGATGAACCATCACTGGAGCTGAAGGAGAATCTTTAGACAAAGTAAGAGCTTGATAATGTTGGATAGAACATGTCCCTCTGTGAGAAGGAGAGAAATAAAACTAGGCTTTTCAAACTAATTCCCATTCGAGAAAAGCTACATAAAACATATTTTAAGGTCAATCTTCCTGCTTCACATTTGGACCACCCTTGTCATCTGCTTCATTCAGTCTCACCTACCTGGGTGGATGATTACTTTCTTCTTTCTCCTATCCCAGAGCTCCTTCTCTGGCTCCAAAAAGATGACCAGGTTTGGCTTCGATACAACGAGATCTGTTTAACCAAAAAAAGGAATAGGAATATTGCTGGAGAGTCTAACTTTCAATCCACTATTGTGCTCAGTAGAGAAGAGAGGACATTATAGAAGTCTAGAAAACGATGCTCCAAATGCTACTGACCAATAGCCCCTTTAGAACACGCAGGAAGGGAAAAAAAAAAGAACACGCAGGAAGGGATGGATCCCTGGGTGGCTCAGCCGTTTAGCGCCTGCCTTTGGCCCAGGGCGTGATCCTGGGGTCCCGGGATCGATTCCCACTTTGGGCTCCCTGCCTTGAGCCTGCTTCTCCTCCCTCTGCCTGTGCCTCTGCCTCTCACGAATGAATAAATAAAATCTTAAAAAAAAAAATAGCACGCAGGAAGAGTTTCAAACATTCACATTATCAGGACACATGGGTGGCTCAGTGGTTAAGCATCTGTCTTCAGCTCAGGTCATGATCCTGAAGTCTCAGGATCGAGTCCCACATCAGGCTCCCTGCATGAAGCCTGCTTCTCCTATCTCTGCCTATTTCTCTGCCTCTCTCTCCGTGTCTCTCATGAATAAATAAAATATTTTTAAAAATTCACATTATGACCTCCACTCCCAAGTACTACCGATACAATAATAAGGAGTAAAAATTTGAGTTTAGGATGTAGGCAGTACCATTTTATGCCACTGACTATGGAGAATTATCACTGATCTACAGAATTGGTGATACTACCCTAAGGAAGGAGAAGCTAAAGCTGGAAGGAAACATCATGAAAATTTTTCTCTACACCTATAAAACACTACTTATTTCCCTTATTGCCTGGACCTGCATTCCAGTCGTGCAAAGAATCTTCAATGAGATGGTCTTCAAGAAGGAACAAATCCCTGAGTGTGGTTTGGAAATCTGGAAGGAGTTATTATCACCCAAGAAGAGGTTTCCACAGTTCTCTATCATCACATCTCTGTATAATTCCCACTGTGTGTGGTTCAGGCATCTCCACTCCTCCTGAGTGAATTCTATGGAGAAGAGAATCCCTGAATATCAGCATTGCTGAGCACCGAGCCCGACTTTGGGCTCCAGCCCAAGACCCACGAGATCATGCCATCCAGGTGCCCCTTTTAATTAGATTCATATTCTGATTTACTTTTGGGCAGCAACAAGAACACAGTAGTTATAATGTGTCCTTCAGTGTGCCTCAAGCACTGGTATCAATTTGCTTATTATTACAGCGATGTTAACTTCTTTCACTTGGCTTGATGTTCTCTTCTGGATACCTCTTGCATAATGTGAATATATCTCTTAGTCATTCATTCATAAAGATTGGATGGATTTACTGAAAGATGTGCAAAATCCATCACATTCAAACTAGAAACTCCATTCTTCTGAATTTCTCTTTGCTTGTGTTTACATTAGAAAATGAAGGCTCCTCTTTTGTGCAGTGGAGATAGTGACTACTCTGAGTAGTGGTTCTAAGTCGGTGAAGCCCCCAGCTTTCACACTCGTGTCACAGACACATTCTTTTATTTGCTTATTTGTATTTTTAGGAAAAGAAGACATGAATCACAGTTAACATGTTGAAGTGTCTGTGTTCAAAGTTTTGACTTTTCATGTGGGTACATAAACTTATTTTGCATGGCACAGAGGTTAAGACAGAATAGCATGTACCATCAATATACCATTTGCTGTCATGAGTAAAAAAATAAAGGTGAATACCATGGTAGCACTAGAGAAACTGTACTAATGAAGATGGACATCAGGGAGAACAGTATATCATGGGCTCTCAAGAAATAGAGAAATCTGAGCATCCCTGGGTGGCTCAGCGGCTTAGCACCTGCCTTCGGCCCAGGGCGTGATCCTGGAGTCACAGGACTGAGCTCCACGTCAGGCTCCCTGCATGGAGCCTGGTTCTCCCTCTGCCTATGTCTCTCTCTCTCTGTGTGTGTGTCTCTCATGAATAAATAAATAAAATCTTAAAAATAAAAGAAATAAAGAAATTTTTGTTACTAGTAAGTTACACATACGGAGAATATACCTGACCAAATGGGTTTGACAAGTCGCAAATTTACTGCCTCAGATAACTGTTATGGGTGTTCTTCTCCTGAAAAAAGCAAGTCCATAAAGACTAGGAGACCTAAGTTGTTTAAATTCCCAAATCTCAAATAAATAAATAAATTCCTAAATCTCAACAAAATATCAAAAACCATACAAAGAGGAAAAAGGCATGTTGAAAGAAACAAAATACATCTGCAGAAATTGGCTGTATGTAATAGACATCTATATTACGTGATACACAATTAAAGTAACTATCTTAATAATAATCAAATAGCTAAAAGAGTAAATAGATGAATTAAACAAAATATTGAAACTACATTAGAACAAAATCAAAATATCAGTGAGACAGAAACTATAATCAAGGAACATAAAAAAAGGAACAAAAAAAATGAGAGCTGAATAGTGCAAATAATTGCATTTGAAAATTCATTAGAGGATTAATAATAACTTGATCGAGCAAAATAAAGAAAAAACTTGAAGATAATTCATTAAAATTATCAAGTTAGAGGGAGCACAAAATAAAAATAGGGATATCAAAGAGACCAATATACACATCAAAGGGCCCCAATGAGATAAAGACAAAGAAAAGGGGGCAGAGAGCTTATATGAAGAATTAATGGCTTGAGGAAAGAAACACGCCTACAAAAATCAAGAAGCACAAGGAGTTCCAAATAAAATAAACTGAAAGACATCTACGTAGATACACAATATAATCAACAATCAAGTATCACAAACAAAAAGAGAAATTTAAAAGGAACAAGAGTATGCAACCCAGAGTGTACAAGAGATTCTACAGCATTATCACTGGATTTTCAGCAACAACCCTGTATAAAAAAAACAGTACAGAATCTATTAATAATCATGAATGAAGAAATATTATCAACCAGGAATACTCTCAAATTGAAAGACAAGTAAAAAGTTTCCCAGAGAACTATTTGGTATAATTTTATCACCACTAGACTATCCCAACAGGAAATGCTCAGTGTCTTTCAAGTTCAATGATACAAGAGTCTAGACACAAACAAACAAACAAAAAAAAAAAAAAATCACCTTTCACACATTGTATATACCAACATAGAATTTTCTAGCATTTTCATACTGTAGCACAAATCACCTTCTTATACACCAAAGAATCAGAAAAAGAAACATGAATAGTCCAAAAAATAGCGGAGGGAAGGAAATTTTAACATACAACATAATCATCAAAATAGAATATAATAGCAAGGGGCACCTGAGTGGCTCAGTCAGTTGAATGTTCAACTCTTGATTTTGGCTCAGGCCAGGTCACAGGACTTGAGCTCCACAAAAAGGCTCTGTGCTCAGTGTGGAGTCTGCTTAGGGTTCTCTCTCTCCCTTCCCCTCTATCCCTCCCCCTTGCTCTTACTCTCTAAATAAATATTTCTTAGAAAACAGGATATAGCAAAAAAAAAAAAAAAGCAAAACAAAAGGAAGAGTTGGTTTTTTGAAAAGATCAAGAAAAGCGACACACTTTTTAACTACATCAAGTAAAAGTAACACTCAACTAAAGCCACATAAAATGGATCCCATAGAAATAAAAGATGCCTCAAAAGAGACCTACAATTACGAAGTAGATTTAAAAAAAGGCAACCAAAAAACTGAAAGAAATTGCCTAGCCCAGTTAAATTTTTGGGTAATTCAAGGAACTATTCAATGAAAACTTACATCAATTTCAAACACTACCAAGGAATGAAGAAAAGAGAATTCATCAGATCACTTTCTATGACACTAGCCTTACTCCGGTACCAAAGCCAAAGACACTACATGTAAAGAATACAACTACCCAAGATGAATATTCATGCAAAAGTCCATGATAAAATACAGCAATCTGAGGGGTGCCTGGGTGGCTCAGTTGTTAACGCATCAGACTCTTGGTTTCTACTCAAGTCATAATCTCAGGGTCTTGAGATCCAGCCCCTTTGGGTTTAGTGCTCAACAGAAGTCCGCTTGGGATTCTTTCTCTCCCTCCCCTTCTGTCTCTCCCATTGGTTGTTCTCTAAATAAATAAATAAGTAAATAAAGTCTTTATTTTTTTAAAGATTTTACTTATTTATTCATGAGGGACAGAGAGAGAGAGAGGCAGAAACATAGGCAGAGGGGAGGAGAAGCAGGCTCCATGCAAAGAGCCCAATGTGGACTCGATCCCGTGGGACTCGATCCCAGGATTCCACGATCACATCCTGAGCCAAAGGCAGTTGCTCAACCACTGAGCCACCCAGGTGTCCCAATAAATAAAGTCTTTAATAAAAAATAAAATACAGCAAACAGATGGCAAAAGCACATTTTAAAATTCTAAAGCATGAACAAATGGGAATACTTCCTCAAATTCATTAGTTTCAACATATTGAAAACAATATATAAGACTACTCCCAATAGCAGAATAAAGATTAAAAATAACATGATCATTTGAATTAACATGGAAAAAGAATCTGACCATATTCAACACTGTTCCACGATAAAGACTCAACAAAGGGGATCCCTGGGTGGCGCAGTGGTTTAGCGCCTGCCTTTGGCCCAGGAAGCGATCCTGGAGACCCGGGATCGAATCCCACGTCGGGCTCCCGGTGCATGGAGCCTGCTTCTCCCTCTGCCTGTGTCTCTGCCTCTCTCTCTCTCTGTGTCTGACTATCATAAATAAATAAAAAATTTAAAAAAAAAAAAGACTCCACAAAGTAGGAAGAGAAGGTAACCACCTCAATGAGGTAAAAGCCATATATGAAAATCCTACAGGTAAAAGAATAATCTAGTGAGACTAAAAGCTTTTTTTCTCTGATCAGGTGCAAAAGAATGAAGTAAATTCAACACTTCCATTCAACATACTACTTGATGTTCTACTTAGAACAATTAGATGACAAAAATCAATAAAAGGCATCCAAATTGGAAAAGAAAAAGTAGTTATTTCTGTTCATAAAACACATGCTATTATATATAGAAAAGCCTAAAGAATCTACATTTTAAAAACCTAAGGGCCCCTTAATTAATGGCTCATTCAGTCAAGTGTCTGCCTTCGGCTCAGGTCATGATGCCAGGTCCTGGGATCTACTCAGTGTCAGGCTCCCTGCTCAGTAGGGAATCGGCTTCTCCCTCTTTCTCTCCTTCTCCCCCTACTCATGCTGCTCCCATCAAGCAAATGAATAGTCTTTTTTAAAAAATAAACAAATGGACACCTGGGTGGCTCAGCGGTTGGGCATCTGCCTTTGGCTCAGAGTGTGATCCTGGAGTCCCAGGATCGAGTCCCACATCAGGCTTCCTGCGAGGAGCCTGCTTCTCCCTCTGCCTGTGTCCTGTCTCTCAGGAATAAATAAATAATAAAATCTTAAAAAAAAAATAAAGAAAGAAAGAAAGAAAAGTGTAGCATAAATATACCATGGAGTATTTTTCCAGTTTGAGTAAGAAATAGATTTTGTGACATGATACAACTTGGGTAAACCATGAAAACATTAAGTGAAGTAAATGACTCACAAAAAGACAGATACCATAGGATTCCACGTAAGTGAGATGGATGCATTGTGGTGGCTGCTCAGAAAAAAAACTGAGTGCTTATTCAAGCACTGGAGAGACTATATAGCTGCAGATAAACATCAGAGAGAGTAACGTATCATAGGCTCTAAAGAAGAAACAGAGCGTTTTCTAACTAGGATATTACAAAAATGCAGGCATTACACATCCCCAGAATATGTCTGACAGGCCCAGGATTATGCAGGATTATGCAGACTAATACAGTTGACTGTTATTTCTGCTCTCCAGTACAAAGCAAGTCTATAAAGACTGAGGTTTTTTTTTATTTAATCCCTAAATCTCAGCAAAAGATCACAGGCGTACAAATAGAAAAATGTGTTCCAATCATAGGAACAAAATGAAACTCAAGACTCGCCCTAAATTAATAGAGAATATATTTTTTTAAGATTTTAATTCATGAGAGACACACAGAGAGAGGCAGAGACACAGGCAGAGAGAGAGGCAGAGAGAGAGAAGCAGGCTCCATGCAGGGAGCCCAACGTGGGACTCGACCCCGGGTCTCCAGGATCACGCCCTGGGCCCAAGGCAGGCACCAAACTGCTGAGCCACCCAGGAGTCCCAAATTAATAAAGAGTATTACCTGACAAAGATTTCAAAGTAACGATCATTACAGTGCTCATGAAGAAAGCAAAGAAGTAAATAAATGGTATCTGGAAAACTATGCATGACCAAAATAAAAATCCAAACAGATAGAGGGTATAAAAAAACTAAATAGAAATTGGGAGCTGAAGAGTTAATAACTGAATTTAAAAATACACTACGGGGTCAGAAACAGACTTCATCACGCAGAACAAAGAATCAAACATCTTAACGGCCCCTTGTTTTAAATTATCCACTGATAAGAATGAAGAAAATATGGAGGACAGAGCCTAATGGACTTATGGGACACTAACAATGAAGCAATTTATATATTAAGGGGTTCCCATAAAAATAAGAGTGAAATGGGCAGAAAACGTACATAAGAACTAATGGCTTATACTTCCCACATTTATGGAAAGAAACAAATTCAAGTAACTCCATGAATTCTAAGCAGGATAAATGTGAAGACATGAACACAGTGACACATCATAACTAACCTATTGAAAAGTACAGGTGGGGACGCCTAAGTGGCTCAGAGGTTGAGCTGGAGTCCCGGGATCGAGTCCCACATCAGGCTCCCTGCATGGAGCTTGCTTCTCCTTCTGCCTATGTCTCTGTCTCTCTTTCTCTGTCTCTCATGAATAAATAATTAAAAAAAAAAAGTACAGGTGAAAAGAGAATTTTGAAACAGCATGACAAAAGCAACTCATGAGAGAAAGCTCCTGTAAGATTATTAGTGAGATTCTCAGCAGACCCAACAGGAAGAGGTGCATGGGACAATATATTCAAGCACTGACAGATAAAACATATATACCAAGAATACTCTATCTGGCAAAACGGTCTTAATATGGAGAAAAGACTTTCCCAGGTAAAAACCCTGGAAGTTTACCACTACATCTACAGAGAAAAATTTTTTCAAATGTGAAAATGTCTTTCAGGGATCTCAGGTTTAAATTAGTTTTTTTGTTTGTTTGTTTAAGATTTTATTTATTTATTCATGAGAGACACAGAAAGAGAGAGAGAAAGGCAGAAACACAGGCAGAGGGAGAAGCAGGTTCCATGCAGGGAGCCTGACATGGGACTCGATCCCAGGTCTCCAGGATAACACTCTGGGCTGAAGATGGCGCTAAACCACTGAGCCACCCAGGCTGCCCTCTAAATGTTTTAATATGTCTTGGTATCAGGTCATCACTTGACATTCTGTCTTGAAATGTGTGTCAAAAAAATAATCTATCTCCCTTGTCAACTGCATTGTAATAAATCTCGTCAGATCATTCAACATATCCATTTTTTAGTCCTTTGTCATTTATACTTATTGTTCTGATGCCCTATATAATGTGTTTCATCTTCAAGGGGATTTGTGAAAAGGAATTTTGATAAACACAGATTTCTGTTATCATGGCGATCATAAAACTAAGCTGACAAGAATTTCCTGGATGAACGGGAAAACTGCATTCCAACTGAATCGGAATTACTAACACGAGACTGAATGAATTGAGGAAGATGCTTATGGATTTTATGACTCTTGCCTAAAACACTGGTGGTTCTCTAATGTTTGCTCTCCTGAACTTAAGAAAACTTTTTCTCTTAAGATATATATGATTTACAGAAAGTTGGTAAAATATTCCTTTCTGAAGAAACTGAAATATTTATCTTATCTCCCTGATCCCTCGAAAAGTCAGAAATTGGATTATTTCTTTCATGACACTTATAAGAATTCGATAAATCTGAATAGGAATAAATCCGATAGGAATCTGTTCTCCTTGCAACAAGTCACTTTTGGAAGCACTGGTCATATTCACAAGGCTTTGAATGGAATGTCGTATTTGAGAGAGGCAGGTACACATTCAGATATGACCACACTTAAGAAACTAAGGTTGACTTGGGCAGCCCAGGTGGCTCAGCGGTTTAACTCTGCATTCGACCCAGGGAATGATCCTGGAGACCTGGGGTCGAGTCCCACATTGGGCTCCCTGCATGGAGCCTGCTTCTCCCTCTGCCTGTGTCTCTGCCTCGCTTTGTTTCTCTCATGAATAAATAAATAAAATCTTAAAAAAAAAAAAAAAGAAAAAGAAGCTAAGATTGACTTTATGGAACCAATAAAAGGCCCTTGGAAATGGTGGCCTCATAACTTGTTTACAGAGTGCTCAGCAGCCTTACCAGGTAAGTAAAGGATGTCATGTCTTGGCAGGTATAGGAACCTCAGGATATTCAGAAGACATCAGGAAGAGAGGAATTCACCCAAATCACAAGTATTACAAGCAAATCTAATGGCAAATATTTGATTTGTCTTCTGACTTCAAGATACTATTAAAGTTCAGTCTAAAATTCCTTGTAGAAAGTTGCAGCAGGGGCACCTCACCTGGCTGGCTCAGTTGGTGGGGCATGTGACTCTTGATCTCAGGATTCTGAATCCAAGCCCCACATCAGGTGTAATGTTCACTTAAAAATAAAATCTTAGGGAAAAAAAGAAAAAGTTCCAGCAAAGCACACTTAAAAGAACCTATACATGCTCAAACACTATTCTTGCTGTGCTTATGTGAATAATTAGCCCAAATGTGTTTAACCTGGAATTCTGTTACAAATGAGGTAGTCTTCAACATCTTTGATAGAAATGAGGGTAATTTCAGAGAGAAAAACTATGTTTTAATAGCACATGTTTGTAGATGTCAGATTCTAGTTCTGATCATCTCTATAAAATAAAACAAAGAACATAAAACATAAAACAGAGCTGGGTGGTTCAGTGGTTGAGTATCTGCCTTTGGCCCAGGGCGTGATCCTGGAGTCCTGGGATTGAATCCCACATCAGGCTCCCTGCATGGAGTCTGCTTCTCCCTCTGCCTCTTTCTCTGTGTCTCTCATGAATAAATAAAACAGAGCTGAATCCTGAATTCTACTTGCCTCCTCAAAAATCTGGCTACGACTCTACAACCGGAGGTTTCTCATTTTTCTCTCATTGTCTTGACTTGGAATCACTGGAAACCAAAACTGCCCTTTTTCCTGAAGCCAGATAATTTGAACTTCAGAGAAATTGCTACTATAGCCCATGTTTATACAATCTTCATGCCTGATGGTGTATGGGCTACTCAGAAAGACCCCCGGAGACCTCTGAAGAACACACCAGAATTCATCAGACTGCTTCTGCCTGCTCCCACTCCACTGGAGGATACTTCAAGCCTGACATCTAAAAATCCTCTCACTGGCAGCATTCAGGAGCACTCAGACACTGGGTTTTTAATTTGCTCTAACCATTAACCTGTGTTTTTCTTTTGCTTCCACAGAAATGTCTCTTAATAATTACCTGATTGGGGATCCCTGGGTGGCGCAGCGGTTTGGCGCCTGCCTTTGGCCCAGGGCGCGATCCTGGAGACCCGGGATCGAATCCCACATCGGGCTCCCGGTGCATGGAGCCTGCTTCTCCCTCTGCCTGTGTCTCTGCCTCTCTCTCTCTCTGTGACTATCATAAAAAAATAAAAAAATAAAAAATAATAATAATTACCTGATTGCTTGCATAATATAAGCCTAACTTTAAGAGTCCACCTCCAGGACCGCCTCCTGAAATGAGACAACTTCAACCGAACTAACCTATTCTGAAGACTAAGACTGGTTCATAAGACACTAAACAAACTTCTCACCTAAGGTCCAGAGCAGAACAGTTAAACTCCATCTAGAATGAAACAATGCTGATCTATGCTGTTTTTCTAAGAAAATTTTTGTCAAAAGGAGAGATTTTGCAATTGCCACTAACTCCTTCCCAACCTATAATGCATGATCCACTAAAAGACAAGTTCTAGAGTTTATATACCAGTACATTCATGAGAGTCCTACATGGAAATCTATCCACACACCCATTAACAGTAAAAGGAGGCAACTGATTGTTTCATATTCACACAACGGATTTGTATTCTGATGAATGATGCACAATAACACGCAGTAATTCACAAACAACATAGGGAAAGAAAAAAGCTAAATACAAAAGAGATCCCAGTGCCTGAATACATTTATATAAAGCATAAAAATGAAGACAACAATCTATTGCTTTACATGTTAAAAGAGTGCTGAGCTTTGGGGAAAGTTCCTGAGGAGCTAGAGAAAAATTTTACAGGACCAGCAATATTCTCTTTCTTGATCTCAGTGGTTTTGGAAATGTAATTAGGTCGCAAATTCCACTCAGCTATTTACTTATGATTTGTACAAGTGGCTTTATTTTTAAGATACACTCATTCTTACAAAAAACTGGAAATAAGTAAACAGATTAGTGTCAAAAATACTTATATAGGCAAGATTGAAATCAAAGGTATGAAGTAGGGCAGCCCGGGTGGCTCGGTGGTTTAGCGCTGCCTTTGGCCCAGGGTGTGATCCTGGAGACCCGGGATAGAGTCCCATGTCAGCTTTCTGCATGGAGCCTGCTTCTCCCTCTGCCTGTGTCTCTGCCTCTCTCTCTCTTTGTGTGTGTCTCTCATGAATAAATAAATAAAATCTTAAAAAAATAAAATAAAATAAAATAAAAATAAAGGTATGAAGTAACTTCAAACTGTGACCACCATATGTCATTATGAAATGTTGAAAACTTAACATTCCAAGTAACAGAATAAAATATAGAATTATTTTCTTAAAAAAAATTATTTTCTTAAAATGCAGAGGAAAAATCAAGAAAGAAGTAATAGGAAAAGCATAAAAAATTGATAAACCGGGATGCCAGGGTGGCTCAGCGGTTGGGTGCCTTCTTTCAGCCCAGGGCATGGTCCTGGAGTCCCCGGATCGGGTCCCACATCGGACTCCCTGCATGGAGCCTGCTTCTCCCTCTGTGTTTCTGCCTCTCTCTGTGTGTGTCTCTCATGAATAAATAATAAAATCTTTAAAAAAAATCTGAACATTAAAAAAAATTGATAAACCTTTACTATATGCATCAGAATATATAAACAAACAAACAACCCAAATGTTCCTGGTACCATCAAACTTTGCTTGAATATATTCCACTGGAATATTCCTAGAGCTGTAACCATAATAGGATTAAAGTGAAGAAAAACAAACATGCAGTGATAACCAATCAAACAACCAAAATGGCAGTATATCATATAGAATACTCTTTAACACTGAAGGAGTTTTTCATGGTTAGTAATAGTGTTATTTCTCTAAATGTATACTGCTTGCTGGAAAACAAGTCTACATGACGGAAAACAAACGATCTGTATATTTACATACATAAATATACACACGTGTGTGTATATATATGCATATGTGTATGCATGATGAAAAATAATCTGTTTACATAAATATATATGTATATTTATATACATATATAAATACATATACATATGCATATAGTTATACAGGGAAAAGCTGATTTTTAAGTCCTGAGACATAAAAACATTGATCCCTGGTGGGGGTGAAATCATCCAAGATGGTGAAATGGGTAGCTCCCACTTCAGTCTTTCTCACAGAATGCTCAACTAGCAACTATCCACACAAGACACCATCAGGCACAACTCAGTACTCAGGAGTGAGGCTGAAGCACCCTTGGAGTGCAGAGATCAAGGCTTCTTTCTATCTCTTGCTATTATGAAGACATATCAAACTTCAATGAACTGTGCGCATTTCCTCCTTAAACAGCAACAGGTAAAACTACTGAAAATTGAGAATGTTCCTCTGTTTTATTTTAATGCAAGAATGATGCCCTGGTGCGTCGGAACCGGGGTCCAGTGAGGACAGCCGCTCGTCCCAGGAAACGGGGCACAGCCAGAAAGGGGGCCATCCCCTCATCCATCACGCAACACACATTCGTGGGGAACCAGGTACTAAACCATTCGTAAACCACCTGCTTCTGGGTCAGGGTTTCAGACGTAGCAGAGCAGCTCCCTCGCTGTGATCTATTGAAAGTCAGCCCTTGACACAAGGGTTTGTAAAATAAAAATAATGACAAAACAAAAAAAATGAAGAAAAAAAATGATGCCCTCAACACATACTTCATGGTGACCTTTATCAGTGTTAATGCAAACAGTATCTTCATTCAGATTTTCTTCACACGTTGCACATAAGTGTCCTTAATCTCCCATGGAAAAGTAGGTATAAGTGGATTCCCTACTGTACAAGCGCCCCTCGTGTCTGTGAGACAGCAATAATCAAGCAAATGATTTTACATGCACACCAGCAATGAAGGCATGAAATAATTTTAGTGAATTTAATACTCAATATGGTCAAAAGGAAACACACGGTCTTAAAAAGTGGGGCTTTCCTCGAGATATTTTATATCCTCAATCTCTTCCGGCATTAAAATTTCACTATGGGTAATTGTCCCAGTCTGGTTATATCCATCATAACATCCTTCCTGCCCTTCACTCTCCATCAACTTCCTAGTCATTCATTAAGAATAAATACTCAGGGCCACTGCTTCCATATCACTCTAAGGAAAGAATATTCCTTTTTTTTTTTTAATTTATTTATTCATGAGAGACAGAGAGGCAGAGACACAGGCAGAGGGAGAAGCAGGCTCCATGCAGGGAGCCCGATGTGGAACTTGATTCCAGGACTCCGGGATCACGCACTGAGCCAAAGGCAGACTCTCAACTGCTGAGCCACCCAGGCATCCCAAAGGAAAGAATATTCTTTACCTGTCTTTGCCAATAAGTGTAGGGTATCAGAAGACATAACTGAAAGATACCAAATGATTATTGCACTTGCTATATTTACATGCATATACATTAAAATGCTAATGTACAAAACTAATGTCCATCATAGCACATCAGTAGAAGGGAGAAAGAGGAAGCAACCAGACTTTACTTTTCCATGGAGACAAAAATGGACCAAACTACATTTTCCAGTGCTCCAGAAGCCAGTTAGAAGAACACAGCACCTCCAGACAAATACAGATGAAGAAGAGCCACATTGAAGAGAAAAGATGAGTTTATGACACTTGCCCACAATAGTTACTCACCCTACCTAGAGTTCCATAACAAGATTGTGAGAAAACTCGCACCTCTCCTCAGGAGACAAAGACATAAATGACCTCTGTGTTTAATGATCTGGTTTTGTGCAGCTCCCTGACAGACTTCTTATCATGCTTGACATGGAGGGCTGAGGGAAATGGAAGCACCCTCTGAATGCACCATGGTGGCCACTCAGAGAAAATATGAGTACTTATTCAAGCACCAGGGAAACTGCAAAGCTAAAAGCGAACATCAGGGAGAGGAGAAATCACAGGCTCTAAAGAAGAAAAAAAAACGCTCTTATAGGTGGAAAATTATAAAAACTCAGACATTACACATCCCCAGAACATGTCTGACAAGCCCCAGAATTAGTAGCACAGCTGTTATTTGTGTTCTCTTGTACAAAACAAGTACCTAAAGCCTGGGACCCAGAGGCTGTTTCTCTTGTTTGAATTCCCAAATTTCAATAAAAGATCACAAAGCATATGGAAAAACAGAATACGTTCCTATCAAAGAAACAAAATAAAATGCCCAAACTGGCCCTAAATAAATAGAGAACCATTAATTACCTACAAAGAATTTAAATAACCATTATAAAGATACCCATAGAAGAAGAAGAAGAAAGAGATAGGAAAGTAACTGATATCAGGAAAACTATACATGATCAAAATAAACACCCAAAGAGCTAACAAGTATGAGACAACCAAACAGAAATTGGGAGCTGAAAAGTACAATTACTGAATTTAAAAATAAACTGAAGAATCAGCAACATACTTGATCAAGCAGAAGAAAGAAGCAGACATCTTTAAGATGCCTTGTTTTGTATTATCTATGAAGAACAAAGAAAAATGTGGAAAAGGATGGAGCCCAAGGGACTCATGGGATACTAATGAGTGGACCAATATGTACATTAAGGGGATTCCCAAAAGAAGAGGAGAGTGAAAGGAACATAGACTTTACATGAAAAACTAAAAGCTGGTACTTTCTACCTTTCTGGAAAGAGTCAAATTCAACAAGCTCAGTAAATTCAAAGCAGGATAAATGTCAAGACATGAACAAAGTGACACACTGTAAGTAACCTAGCAAAAATCACAGGTGAAAAAAGAAATTTGAAACGGCATGAGAAAAGCAACTTATCCTATATGATTATTAGTGGGATTCTAAGCAGAGAATAATTTCTTATAAAAGAAATGCATGGGACTATATATTCAGGTGATGAGATCAAAAAACATCAACCAAGAATACTCTATCTGGCAAAACTGTAAAACTGTTTTGCAAAAATGGAGCAATGAAGGCTTTCCCAAGTAACAACCCTTAGAACTTTAACAGTTAACCTGCCCTACAAGACACATCAAGGGGAGTCCTTCCAGGGGAAATAAAAGGATTCTAAACAGTAACCAAAATCATACAAAAGTATGAAGCTCTCTCCTAAATATAAATATTTACATTGGGGCACCTGGGTGGCTCAGTCAGTTAAAGCATCTACCTTCACTCACAAGTCATGATTTGGGAGTCCTGGAATCAAGCCCGTCAGGCTCCCTGCTCAGCAGGGAGTCTGCTTCTCCCTTTGTCCCTCCCCCTGTGAGCACATGCTTTCTCTCAAATAAATTAAATCTTTTAAAATAAATAAATAAGTACACATTCACATAATTATAGAAATCTATGGTGCTATAATGCTACAGGATTTTTTTTAAAATAAAAGTATAAAAATCATTAAGTCTGGGACGTCTGGGTGGCTCAGTGGTTAGGCGTCTGCCTTTGGCTCAGGACATGATCCTGGAATCCCAGGATGGAGTCCCACACATCAGGCTCTCTGCATGGAGCCTGCCTCTCCCTCTGCCTGTGTCTCTGCCTCTCTGTGTGTCTCTCATGAATAAATAGATAAAATTTAAAAAAAAAAAAGTTCCTTCAATTCAAAAAGTGTTTCTCTCATGCAAAGAGAACATAAATTCTTCAATAAATAGTTAATGAAATTAATTCTATTACTATGACAACTAGACATGATAAAACATTCACTAACCACTAACCATGGAAAGAAATACGGGAGTCACAAACAACGTATGGGTAATATTTAGACAAATATGTACATAATTTTCTTGGCAAAAGACATATAATTGATCCATATTTGAGTTGAACCCACATCGTCTTAAAATGAGATGAAAACGGTTACCTCAAAAATGTAATATGTAGGTAAAAAGCAAAAACACAACTAACTAATATGTTAAAAGTCCCATAGAGGGCACCTGGGTATCTCAGTGGTTGAGTGCCTTCAGCTCAGTTCATGATCTGGCTCAGGTTGTGATCCCCGCGTCCTGGCATTGAGTCCCATATCAGGCTCCCCGCAGGAAGCCTGCTTCTCCCTCTGCCTATGTCTCTGCCTCTCTCTTTCAGTCTCTCATGAATAAATAAAATCTTTAAAAAAAAAAAAAAAAAAACAGAAAGTCCCATACAAAACAAAGTACATTATTATGGAATTGCAAAATCAGAATAAAACAAAATTTAACCCAAAAAATGTTACATAAAAAATACACGTATTATTAGGGCGGCTGGATGGCTCCGTCAGCTAAATGACTGACTCTTGATTTCAGCTCGGGTCACGATCTCAGGCTCTTGAGATGGATGGAACCTGGCACTGGGCTCTGCACTGGACATGGAGTCTGAGATTTTCTCTCTCCCTCTCCCCCTTCCCTCTGCTATCTCTCTTTCTCTCAAAAAACAAAAAAGTATGCATTATTTAAAAAGAATTCTATTTTATTATAATCTTAGACTGAGACTGTGCATATATAAAAATCAAGTATTTTGAATCATTGCCATGTCTATGTGGCAGTAAAATTGTGAAGGAAAATCATTATGATCAATCATAAAAACGTCTACTGGAAAATTTTATGAACAAGCACTTAAAATACATTAAATAAATATACTATGTTGTTAATATGTTCCGCTTACTTTTACAAAGAATATGTAACTGTGATCCATTCCTTAGAATCAAGCAAACAAAAGCCATTCATTTCTTTTTTTTTTTTTTTTTAATTTTTTTTATTTATTTATGATAGGCACACAGTGAGAGAGAGAGAGAGAGAGGCAGAGACACAGGCAGAGGGAGAAGCAGGCTCCATGCACCGGGAGCCCGACGTGGGATTTGATCCCGGGTCCCCAGGATTGCGCCCTGGGCCAAAGGCAGGCGCCAAACCGCTGCGCCACCCAGGGATCCCAAAAGCCATTCATTTCTAAATAAACAACACAGAAATTGTAAAATATACTGACAATTCTTTTATATATAATAAATATTTAGGATTAAATTCAAATATATTTTCAGGAAAGCAGAAAAAAGTCTGAGGATTAATTTCTCCTGAAATAAATTACATGTATGAACAAAACATTTTTTAAAATATGGAACTTGTGGGCAGCGCTGAAGGCTCAGCCAGCGGTTTAGCACCACCTTCAGTCCAGGGCGTGATCCTGGAGACCTGGGATCGAGTCCCAGGTTGGGCTCCCTTCATGGAGCCTGCTTCTCCCTCTGCCTCTGTCTCTGCCTCTCTCTGTGTTGCATCTCTCATAAATAAATAAATAAAATCTTTTAAAAAATAAAAATAAAAATAAAATATGGAACTTTTATGCATTATGTAACTCATCTTTTTTTTTTAGGATTTTATTTATTCGGGGATCCCTGGATGGCTTAGCAGTTTAGCGCCTGCCTTCATCCCAGGGTATGATCCGGGAGTCCCAGAATAGAATCCCACGTCAGGCTCCCTGCATGGAGCCTACTTCTCCCTCCACCTGTGTCTCCGCATCTCTGCCTCTCTCTCTCTCTCTCTGTCTCTCACGAATAAATAAATAAAATCTTTAAAAAAAAAAAAAAGATTTTATTTATTCACTCGTGAGAGACACAGAGAGAAAGGGAGGCAGAGACATAGGCAGAGGGAGAAGCAAGCTCCCCTGTAGGGAACCCAATGCGGAACTTGATCTCAGGACTCTGGGATCACACCCTGAGCCAAAGGCAGATGCTCAACCGCTGAGTCACCCAGGTGTCCCTATAACTAATTTCTTATAAAACACAGGCCTATGTCATATCAGAACTTCCCATCTCAAAAATCAAATAAGTCTAATATAAAAGAAATTAGGAAGTAAAAGCATATGACACAGTCACAGGAACTTATTAAACTAGACAAAATTATAAAATGATGCAGTTATTAATAATTAAGGTAATAACTGGGACTTTATTTCTTTTTAAATTCTATTTATTTTTAAGATTTTTTTTTAATTTTTTTATTTATTTATGATAGTCACACAGAGAGAGAGAGAGAGAGAGACACAGGCAGAGGGAGAAGCAGGCTTCATGCAGGGAGCCCGATGTGGGACTCGATCCCTGGACCCTGGGGTCATGCTCTGGGCAGAAGGCAGGCACTAAACCGCTGAGCTGCTGAGCCACCCACCTCCCTTAAATTTTATTTAAATTCAGTTTGTCAACATAAAGTGTAACACCCAGGGCTCATCTCATCATGTGGAACTTTATTATATGCTATCAGTTCTAAGTACTAAATGTTCTAGCTCTTCTATGGCATGACTTTATGTAGGAACAAGTAGAAACATTAAACTGAGGAACTGGAATGCATTGAGTTGCAATTTCTAATCTCAGGCCAGATGAAAGAAAGGAAACTGTAAAGTGAAATGAAGCATCAGATTTTCTCATTATAGGGAGGTGCTTTGTTATCTGAAGAAATTACGGTCTCAATTTTGTAGGGTTATGTTTAAAGTCTCCATAAAATTGGAAAGCATAAAGCAAATAGATGAGATCTGTCTCTACTGTTCTTGGGATTTCTGCACCCAACCCCAATATTCCCACCACTCTCCTCACACACATCTGACCTAAGGCAAAGCAGATCTTAGAAAGGCTTAACACAGATTTCCCCAGGCCTCCAAAAGCAATGGAAAAGCATTCAGATCATGGAGACGTTCACCATCCAAGTAGAGCATGTTGTCCATGCAGTGAATATAAAGGAAGATCACTAGAGATGAAGGAGAATCCTCAGAGGATATAAGAACATGGTAAGTGTTGGACAGGGCATGTCCCTCTGACAGCAAGAGAAATACAACTATGCTTTTCAAACTTATTTCTACTCAAAAAGAGTTATCCAAACCACAATATATGGTCTACCTTCCTCCTTGACCTTTGGCCTCACTTCTGTCATCTGCTTCATTCATTCCCACCTACCTGGATGGAAGGCTACTGTCTCCTTTCCCTTCACATCCCAGAGCTCCCTCTTTTGCTCCAAAAAGATGATCAGGTCTGGCTTTGACACAACAAGACCTGTTTATTAGAAAAAAGGAATGAGTATTGCTAAAGATTCTAATTTTCAATCCAGTATTATGCTCAGTAGAGAAGGGAGGACATTTTAGAATTCTAGAAAATGGCTTCCCAAAAGCTGTTGTCCAACAGCCCTTTTACACACAGAAAGGATTTCCAATGTTCAGATCTTGGGTTCCACTTCCAAGTAACTACATGTAATAATAAGGAGTGGAAATTGGAGTTTAAGATGTAAGGAGTATCATTTTATGCCTCTTGATGTCTAGAACTGCCACTAATCTACAGAAGTAATGATGTTGCTTTAAGGAAGGGGAAATAAAGCCTAAAAGGACACATCGTGAAGATTTTTCTCTCCATCTATAACCCCCTACTTACTTCCCTTAATGCAGCGATCTGAATTCCAGTCGTGCAAAGAAGACTCTTCCGAGAGATGGTCTTCAAGGGAAGGAACAAAACCCTGAGTGTGGTTTGGGAAGTCTGGAAGGAAGTTATCCTCACCCAAGAAGAGAAGGTTTCCATAGTTCTCTAACATCACATCCCTGTACAATTCCCGCTGAGTGTGGTTCAGGCATCCCCACTCCTCCTGAGAGAATTCTATGGTCACATCCCTGAATGTCAGCAGTCCCTGCAATAAATACCACAGTTACCAAGTGGCCTTAGGCAGAGTTCACAATGTACCTAAGATGAAAGAGGGAGTTAGCAACACCAGCTAGACCCCATGACCTGACTTTTACTGCTCACCTACTAGTACCCACTTACTTTTGTATCAAATTTTCCTTAAGCTCTTTCTTCCAGCTTATCTTAAAATTCAGGCAAAACAAAACAAAACAAAACACCCAGGGACATAGTCTCCCATGATGGAAACAAAAACAACTGTACAAGCAGTAAATACTGCCCTGACTAAACACTCCAGTAGCCAGACCACCCAGATCAGTTTGGGCTTAACTGCCAGCTCAACCTGTGCAGATGCACATACAGTGACCCTTGGAGTGACGTACAGTTACCTTTATCTCATTATAATACTAAATCTTTCCCCCAGGAGGGATACAAACCTCATATATATAACAAAGTATGCATAGAATGGTTTCCTTAAGCCAAATGCATGACCATATGCCCACCACCTCTACATAAGATGACAAGGCTCCTCTTCCTAAATATTCATTCTAAGCCTAAATAAAAGGAACCCATTCACTCATGCTCTGGGGGTCTTGGCTTTGGAAGTTATACTCAGTGATCCCCTTATTTGCTGTAAATAAATTTTCCGTTGTCTGACAACCCCACTATGTAGTTTCTGTGACTCATCAAAGAGCAAATTCACTTTAGTTCTGTTACAAATTTGGTGATCCAGATGGGACAGGTGTCCTTCTCAGGTTCTGGCCTCTGTTTCCTGGCTTCCAACAGATGCAGCAGTGGGTACCACAAGCTCACCCTGGCTAACTTGTTCAAGTTACTGGGCCTGCAGGCAGATTCCTTGGGGGAGGGAGGCGCTCTCACTCTTCACACCTGTGACTGCCAGCCTGGTGTTCTGACATCACCTGAAATCCAGCAGCCACTAAAACTACTCTTAGAAGGATTTCTATTGGAATAAGTTACACAAGGTACGTGGCACAGCTTTGAGGTAAACGAGAGTGGTCTCCCAGAGTCTGGGCAAGTCAGCATAATGGTCAGAATGGGAGAATTGAATACTCACTTGAGTCTAGACATCCCTGGTGACAGATTACAGTACCCAGTCTTTCATAGGCATTGGATGATCTAACCTAGCAAAATGGGAGTGACCTAATGGAGACTAGTCTGTGAGGTTGAAATCTCCATCCTACCTGGCTGTTTGGTTTGTTGTTCCCAGTTGTTGTTGTTGTTGTTGTTGTTGTTGTTGTTTTAAGATTTTATTTATTTATTCATGAGAGACACAGAGAGAGGCAGAGACACAGGCAGTGGGAGAAGCAGGCTCCATGCGGGGAGCCCAACATGGGACTCGATCCCAGATCTCCAGGATCACACCCTGGGCTGAAGGCGGCGCTAAACCGCTGAGCCACCTGGGCTGCCCTGTTGTTCCCAGTTTAAATCTCTACCCCTAGCTGCTTAGTCCTAGAGCACTTCCTCCTTTCCTTACAACCGCAGAAAAAGGAGGCAGGAACCCCCTGGGTCACTGGAAGCATGTACTTGGAACAGGTAAGAGCTCTATTTAGCTGGTTTAAAAACAGTTAAAGCGGGGGAGAGGGGATTCTAAAATACACAAAAATCTAAGGTAACACAAATTTTTTCACATCCATATATATAGGATCATTTTTGTAGATTAAAGTTTAAACTTGTTCACATAATTAAAATAGACATGTCTTTTGGAATTATCAACATCAAATATAATAGATACCCTTCAACCTACCTGAATTTATTGTATCTGTTACAATTTGTCACCAAAAAGAACTTAAAATGATGGTTAATTTTTTATCTGTCCCATAAAATTTTCATGGGTATTTATTATTGTTAAAAGAATAAATAAGTTCAATAAATAAAAAAGCTTATAGGTAAATTTTTAAAAGCTTCCAAAATCTTTGATAACCTATCACTTTACAGTTTTGCTAAACTAAATGATATCTAAACATTTTCCAAATAACAATACTGAAACACTGATTACTAAACATGAGGTTTATCTGTTTTTATTACAGAAAAACTAAATATAAATTCGGTCCATAAGGAAATATGTTTTATGCTTTATTAAAAGGTTATACTATTGGGCAGCCCGGGTGACTCAGCAGTTTAGCGCCGCCTTCAGCCCAGGGCCTGATCCTGTAGACCCAGGATGTGTCCCATGTAAGGCCGCCTGCATGAAGCCTGCTTCTCCCTCTGCCTGTGTCTCTGCACGTGTGTGATGAATAAATGAATAAAATCTTTAAAATAAAAAAAAGTTATACCATTTAAAAACCACAATCATGGAAATTATGACACATGTCACATGTTCATAAATTTGCCAATCTAAAGAATTCTGGTGTTAACAGTTCAATTGGTTATTACTTATCTTTTCCTGGAAATTAAATTTTCTAAACATTAAAATTCTGATACATGTAACTCAGATTGCTAGAAATGATAAGTAAAGCAATTCTATATGCAAGGAAAGTAAGATATGTTTTTGTTAAGAAAGGTAATGATGAGTAGGATTACATTTTTGTTGAGAGAAGACTGCTAAATGCAAACATGGAGAAATTAAATATGGCAAGGAAATCCCAGGCTGTTAGCAGCCACACATAAGCCTAAACAACTGGCTGTCGTTCACTGTAGAGGCCATCAAAAAAAGAAATCAGAGGGAATTGAGGTTTTAAGTTTGGCAGATGCAGGGGCAAATAGAGCTGCCAAGTCTGGGGAGCCTTTGCATTTGCCACTCCCACTTGCCACTATGTAAGTGCGCTCCATCATACTACCACGATGAGCTAAAAGAGGCTGCTGTAAAATTAGGCTACCTGTGATCCCTGACAGTCAGGGGATGAATGGTGAATAACAACCTGAGAATCTGGGTACCTATGAAGGCTGCCTGTAGACTCCTGAAGAGTGTACCTGACTCATCCATTATAAGGGATCCATTATATCTATGGCTACTAAAGATTATGAGCACCCCAGTGATGAAGGAAATTATTCAGAAAATAATAAATCAATGTGCCCACTGTAGACTAATAAAATACAAACCAGACCTCTGGTACCCCTCTAGTGAGAGCAACTCAAATCCAGTGGGCAATGCCAGGGAAGGACTGGTAAACAGACTTTACTATAATGCCAATGCCCCTGGAGCTTCGCATACCTTTTGGTGTTTGTAGATACATTCACTGGATGGATGCACAGAGGCCTTTGGAAGGACAAACAACTAACAAAGTAACAAGCGCCTTAGTAAAAGAGAAAGCTCCTCAACTTCAGTTGCCAAAAAATAAAAATTAAAAAATTAAAAAATTAAAAAATTAAAAAATTAAAAAATTAAAAATTAAAAAATTAAAAAATTAAAAAAATAAAATAAAATAAAATAAAATAAAATAAAATAAAATAAAATAAAATAAAATAAAATAAAATAAAATAAAATAAATAAAATAAAATAAAATAAAATAAATTTCAGTTGCCAAGGTCAATCCAGAATGACAATGGGTCAATCTTTATATTCAAAAGTCATTTCTGAGCCGTGGACTGAAGTGTCAAGTGGAAGTGACACTCTGCCTGGAGAGTCCATCTTCTGGGAAGACAGAATGGGCAAGCAGAACCCTTAAATAGACTCTGGCAAAGTTGTGCCAGGAAACAGGAACACCCGTTAAAGTTACTACAATAGCTCTCACCAGAATGACAGCTGCCCCACAGGGCAAACTAAAATCTCAGCCCATTTATGATGACTTATGGGGGGCCTTTCCAAAATGCTCTTTCTCACCTCCATACCCACAAGTTTCTCAGGCCATTAAGCATATAATTAATCTCCAACAGGTGATGGATACACTCAGCAAATATGGAAATTTTTCCTCCCTCTACCCTGAAATTGAGCTTCACCCAAATCAAACTGAGGACTGATATACCTCAAAACTTAGAAAAATGGGTCACCCCAGGATCAACTCTACTCTATTTGGACAAGGCCCCACCCAGTACTACTAACCACACACTCTTCCTTCAAATTAGAGGGAGTCCTACCTTGAATCCACCACACTAGAGTAAAACAGACATGTATCTACACAGAGGCCCAGAGATGCCACCAGCACCAGATAACAACAAATACTCCTGTGAGCCACTCACTGCCATGAAACTTCTGTTGGAGAAATTCACAAGATTAAAAGAGCCTCAGTGCATAAGGGCTCTCAAATTTAAACCACAATAATCTCTGTATGATACTAATTCTGCTGCTCTCGTATCTTTGGCCTTATTGTTTGCTGCCAGGCCCCCCTTAACAGACTCAATCATTCCCTCTAAGACTGTTGAGTAATAAATATCACAGCTTATTGTTAATACATGGCAAAACAGGGGCAGCCCGGGTGGCTCAGTGTTTACTGCCACCTTCAGCACTGGGCCTGATCCTGGAGACTCGGGATCGAGTCCTACATCAGCTCCCTGCATGGAGCCTGCTTCTCCCTCTGCCTATGTCTCTGCCTCTCTCTCTCTCTCTCTCTCTCTCTCTCTCTCTGTCTCTCTCATGAATAAATAATAAAATCTTTTTAAAAAATGATTTTATTTATTTGAGAGAGCGCAAGAAAGGAGTGAGCAGGAGTGTGGACAGGACAGAGGGAGAATATCAAGGAGACTGTGTGGAGTGCAGAGCTTGATACCTTACCAGAATACAGTGGATTTATACAAATTACAAGCCAAATGTAGCATCCATGTCCTGTAATGTCTAGTTCATTTTATTTGTTTTTGTGTATTTTGGGTTTTTTTTTTAATTTATTTATTTATTTTAGGGAGAGATAGCATGAGCAAGAGGAGCAGCAGTAAAGAAACTCAAGCAGACTCCCCAATGAGCATGGGAGCCGGATCCTGAGCTCACCACGACCCTGAGATCATGACCTGAGCTAAAATCAAGAGTCAGGGAGCATTCTGGATGGCTCAGCAGTTTAGCACCGCCTTCGGCCCAGGGTATGATCCTGGGGACCCAGGACAGAGTCCCACATCAAGCTCCCTGCATAGAGCCTGCTTCTCCCTCTGCCTGTGTCTCTCATGAATAAATAAATAAAATCTTTTTAAAAATTAAATAAAATATAAGGAACCCACTCACCCTTGTTTGGGGAGTCAAGGCTTTGGAAGTTATTCTCAACAATCTCTTTATTTGCTGCAAATAAAATTTCCTTTGTGTCACAACTTTACTTGGTATGCTTTCTATCTGTGACTCACCAGAAAGTGAACTCATGTTCTTTCAGTTATGTTGAGAACTGATTCTAGCTTCAGTGTTTCCTACTGTATCCATAAGATATTTTTTAACACACTAATGTGTTCTAGTGTATTCTCTAACTCTGAGGTAAGAGAATGGCATATGATCCACAAAACCATTATAAATACTTTGTTTACCTAAGATAACTTGTCAAATGAAGGCATCAACACAGGCATACACATTTCTGAGTACTGCATTTCTATCATACAGTATAGTTGTGTCTATTTCTTTTTTAAGATTTTTTTTCTAGATTTATTTATTTATGATAGGCAGAGAGAGAGAGAGAGAGGCAGAGACACAGGAGGAGGGAGAAGCAGGCTCCACGCCGGGAGCCCAACATGGGACTTGATCCCAGGACTCCAGGATCGCGCCCTGGGCCAAAGGCAGGTGCCAAACCGCTGCGCCACTCAGGGATCCCCAGTTGTGTCTATTTCTTACATGGAAAGCTTTGGTGGGGATCCCTGGGTGGCTCAGCGGTTTGGCGCCTGCCTTTGGCCCAGGGCGCGATCCTGGAGTCCTGGGATCGAGTCCCATGTTGGGCTCCCGGCGTGGAGCCTGCTTCTCCCTCCTCCTGTGTCTCTGCCTCTCTCTCTCTATCATGAATAAATAAATAAATCTTAAAGAAAAAAAAGGAAAGCTTTGGTGGGTTACAAATGTACCTAACAGATTCCACTGTGAGAATTTCACAACAGTGCTTTGGACATCTTGTGAAAATGCAGATTGTGTTCCAGACTTCAGGAGTGGGATTCGAGTCTGCATTTCAAATGGAGGTGGTAGCCTAAGGGCCAACGGATACATTTTTTCTTAATAACAAAGAGGTATAACTCTATGAATTCTTGGAGGACTTGTAACTGAAGGCATTTCATAGCCTTACAGATTCTACTGTAAGAGCAAGAATGGGGCAGCCCCCAGTGGCTCAGTGGTTTAGCATCGCCTTCAGCCCAGGGTGTGATCCTGGAGACCGGGGAGGAGTCCCACGGCGGGCTCCCTGCATGGAGCCTGCTTCTCCCTCTGCCTGTGTTTCTACCTCTCTCTGTGTCTCTCATGAATAAATGGATGAAATCTTTAAAAAAATATTAATAATAGTAGCAAGAATGGCACAATACTTTTTGAGCGTTTACTGGTTATTAGGTAGCACTTTAATGATTTTTCAGAAATTAAGGCACAAATAAATAATAAGAATCTATAAACATATTATTCTTTTTATGAGAATATTTTGACAAACATCCAGTACATGGAAGGGATTAGCTTTTAATCCAGGTTGTCTGACCTACAGTCGATCTAAAATGACAGCCAGGACAATTTACAGTCAACCCTGCTGCAATCTGAAAAGAGTGATGGAAACAAGGCACTGACACAAAAGTGATCTACCTTTTACATTTTATGCACACATCCACACATGTAAAAAGCACTTATACACACATTAAAAGTGATAGCATAAAACGTCATGGTAACTTAAACATTTTCATTGGCAATAAACTTATAAATCCACATGTGGATGATGATGCTTCTATCTTTTAATCACACTATAAAGACAAACAGAATGGTATAAAGAAAACAGCTATACACTATATATATGTTAACTAACTAGAATTTAAATAAAAACTGGAGGAAAAAGAAAACCGCTAACATTTCTGAGTCTAGTATTTCACTGAAAATTCTCTTTCAAAAATCATTGATGCTCTGTGTTAGATTTGAGAATATTAAGATGCTTGAACATGTTAATTATGTGATTCTTGGTTTTTGTTTTTTTTTTCCTGAAAATATGAGTATGTCTGAGACATGAGTGTAGAATAAAACAGAAACCTACAGGACAACAGCCTGAATTATTTACAACCACCACTCCCAGAAGTATCTCCCGTACACAGAAGAGAGAGCCTTCATTTTCCACTGGAAACTACATGCAAAAATAAACTCAGGAGTTCCCAGTTTGAATGTGAAGGCTTCTGCATATCTTTCAGTAAATCCATCCAATCTTCATGAATGAGAGGCATATTCACATTACACAGGAGGAAATCTGGCAGAGAGCGCACAAAACCAAGTAAAAGAAGTTAACATCAGCTGTAAAGAAGCAAATTGTTATCAGTTCCTGCAGCACATAGGACACATTATCCCTGTTGTGTTCTTGTGGCCCCCAAATGTAAATCAAAATATGAACCTAATTATGAGAAAACGGTGGGTTTATACAAATTACAAGCCACACGTAACGCCTATGTCCTGTAATGTCTAGTGTAGATTTTTATTTTTTTTAAAGATTTAAGAGAGAGGGAGAGGAAGTGCGAGTAGGGAGAGGGGCCGAGGGAAAGAATATCAAGCAGACTCCCCGCTTAGCGTGGGAGCCAGACACTGGGCTGAATCCCAGGACCTTGAGATCACGACAGGAGCTGAAATCAGCCAGTCACTTAACCGAATGAGCCACCCAGGTGCCCTTCTAGGTATTTTAAATTGAGCATCTTTCACATTCCAAACAGCAAGGCTGTCTTTTCCAGACCTTTCCGAGTTATCTGGGGGCACATCCATCCTGTTTATTTGCACATTTTCTTAATCCCGGTATACATACAGCCATCAAAGTATCCAGATGGGACCTAACCATGAAATGTTCCCCTTGGCTGATATCCCAGGAATCGACCACATCCACACAACAGACATCTTTGATTCAGTGCTTTCCCTTGTGGATCTGTCCCAGAGGGAACATTTTTGATAGATGCAAGACATTAATTCAAACTCACAATTGTTCATATGTTCTACTGGAAGGCAGGTTGGAGGGAAGGGAAAGAGGGCTCTGGAATGTAGGAAAGTATTCTAAGAGCTAAAAAGAAGTATTCTTTAAATTTAAAAAACAAGGTATTATTTATTTTATTTTAGAGAGAGGGAGAGAGTGCGTGCGTGTACTCGCTAATTTAGCTCCTAGAATACTATATTCTTTCTAGGAGCTAAATTAAAGTAATCTTTAAAAAAAAAAAAGGATCGTCTTTATTTTAGAGCGAGAAAAGAGAGAGTGCGTGCTCGCGAGCTGGGAGGGGGGAGGGTGCAGAGGGAGAGGGAGGAGGAGAGAAGCAGACTCCCCAGTGAGCGAGAAGCCCCATTCCGAGCTCAATCTCAGCACCCTGAGATCGCAACCGGAGCCAAAATCAAGAGTCCAATGCCTCAGGGACTGGGACCCTCAGTATCCTTTTTTTAAAAAGGATTTTTTAAAAAGAGATGAATACACTCCTAAGACAGGAACATCATCAGAACGAGAGCAATCAGCATTGGCAACTTGGAAACGCTCGGAATTTCAGGAGACAAAGATGACACGGCCTGTGATGTGGGACGCGAGGCTCACCTGGGAACTGGCCATTTCTTCTCCTTTCACCTCATTCCCTGGACTTCTTCCTCAGAGGAGATTCGTGGAGCAATCACAGCCGCCTCAGGAGAAAACGCCCTCGGAGCCACCGACAGAGCCTCTTAACCCGTAACCTGCTCGCCTGCAGGCAGGACGGCGAAATGCAGAAAAGGCCCCACTTCCTGGTCCTTTGTGTCAGGAGCCGCTCAGAACAATGAGCTCCTGCTTGGACGCCGATCCCTGAGTGCCCGCGGGTCGGTTTCTATCCGGGGCGGGGGGGGGGCAGGCGGGCGGGCGGCGCAGCTCTCCCCGGACACCTGGACCAGCGCAGATAGACGACGGCGGCCGCCCAGGACGGACGTCAGGTGCCCGCCCGGCAGCGCGCCGCCAGGAGCTAGATCAAACCAGCCGGGCCCAAGATGGCGGCCGCCATGACCGGAAGCGCCCGACCAAATAAGGAAGAAAAGGCGCGGAAACGGGGCTTGCGAGAAATTCCCACCCCGGGTCATACACGGTCCGGCCCCCTCCTCGACAACAGTCAGTCACGCGAGAAACCCGCAGCCCCGGGCTCCCGCTCTCTCTGGGGGTCTCCTGCTGTCACATCTTGAAAGTGTACTTTGTTTTAGGAAACTTTCCTGTTTGTGTCGCTCATTTGCTGACCTGTGTGCGTCCCTGAATTCTTATGGTGACAAGATGGGGACACCGGAGCATTATACTTGGGATGGGCTGGATGGAGGGCCCAGGGTCTCCCCAGGCCACCTGGAAATGCTTTCTTTGGTTTGGTTTGTTGTTGTTGTTCTTTAATATTTTATTTATTCATGAGAGACACCCAGAGAGAGAGGCAGAGACACAGGCAGAGACACAGGCAGAGACAAAAGCAGGCTCCCTATCTGGAGCCTGATGCTGGGACTGGATCCCAGGATCCCAGGATCACGACCTGAGCCGAAGGCAGATGCTCAACACTGAGCCACCCAGGTGCCTCACTTGGAACACTTCCTTAAAACAACACTGTTGTTTCCACCCACGCCAATTGATAGAATCTAAGGAGGAAGGCTCTAACGATGGAGTTAGGGACAGATAGGACTAAGCAGGGAAAGATAAGGGAAAGGCCCCACAGTCAGGCTCCCATAAGCTCCAGGGACACTGAGAAGCAACAAAAACACAGATAAGTAAATCTGGTCCTTGGCTCCAAAATGCTAGGGAGTACCTTCCTTTGACTGCTATCAAGTAATCACCAGACTCAAAACAGTCATTTTCATTCACTCAAGATGTCACAAGAGATCTCCAGGCCATCAGCTTCCTAGTCAGGTTTTCTATAAAAGGCCAGACGGAAAGCCCTCAGGGGCAACGCTGTTGAGGCCCCTCTCACTCCTGAGAGTTTTCTCTGTATCCTTGCTTAATAAATTTATATCGGGGATCCCTGGGTGGCGCAGTGGTTTGGCGCCTGCCTTTGGCCCAGGGCGCGATCCTGGAGACCCGGGATCGAATCCCACGTCGGGCTCCCGGTGCATGGAGCCTGCTTCTCCCTCTGCCTGTGTCTCTGCCACCCTCTCTCTCTCTCTCTCTGTGACTATCATAAATAAATAAATACCTTAAAAAATGTTTTGAAAAAAAAATAAATAAAATAAAATAAAAATAAAAAATAAATTTATATCACTTGGGCAACCCGGGTGGCTCGGCGGTTGGCGCCGCCTTTGGCCCAGGGCGTGATTCTGGAGACCCCGATCGATCGAGTCTCCAGTTGGGCTCCCTGCATGGAGCCTGCTTCTCCCTCTGCCTCTCTCTCTGTGTCTCTCATGAGTAAATAAATAAAATATGTATAAATAAACAAATTTATATCACTTTACTCACTTTCATCCTCAAGATTCACTCTTCAACTCCGTGAAACAAGAACCTAGTTCTCCCGCATCACAGTGATCCTTTTTGAAACTCCACACTTGATTGCCCTATTGGCAAGCATTTGGGAGGTGACCAGGCAAAGCAGTAACCATGGGTATGGTTATTGTCCAGATTTAAATCCATGCCTTCTCCACTGATCAGTGTTTCTGGAGATTGACACATTCTCCCCCTTTCTGCTACACAGAGGGAGCTGGGTAGGGAACTGTGTAGGGGACTTTATAAATACAAATGTCCCTTACAAAAGGAAACCAAAACGTCAGTTTCAGGTTTCAGAGTTTTTCCTTTATCTGCTGTATCTTTAAAATAACCAGTCTCAAATAATCCTTGTGCCAAAGAGACATACTTTGCGATAAAATGTTCCCCTTGATGTGAAAGCAAAAGCAAGAGAAAAAAATAATAAATAAATGTCCTTACTTCCTACAGCCCTTTGACAAGTCCTTAAAACAGGTAGAGTGACCTTCCTCTGGGAGCTGGGCTTCCTTGATGTTAATACTTTGCTAAGGGAATGGCAACCTTAGCTTAACATTATCCCAATCGCCTTCCACTCCCACAGGAGCCTGTAAGTCTACTTTAACATATAAAAATTATTTTGGAAACTTCCATTATCTCTACCCCTAAGATATATGTTGGCAATCCTCCTCCAAGCATATGACCCACTGATGTATACCTGAAAGGTCTCATGACTAAGATCTTTTTAGACATAATAAATGATCTTTACTTAACAATAGCTCATCCCTCAAGGTCCTGGAAATCTTACTTCCAGAATTCCTTAGGGAACTACATTATCACTAACCACCTCCCCACTTGAAAGTGTATAATGGGTCACTTCTCATGACCCCAGCACAGCTCTTTCTGCCCAGGGGTCCTGTCTCATTTATAAAAATGGTGAGTGGGATGCCTGGGTGGCTCAGCAGTTGAGTGTCTGCCTTTGGCTCAGGGCGTGATCCTTGCAACAGGGATAGAGTCCCACAACCGGCTCCTTGCAGGGAGCCTGCCTCTCCCTCTGCCTATGTTTCTGCCTCTCTCTGTGTATCTCATGAATAAATAAAAAATATTTTTTTAAAAATGGTGAGTAATAAAACCACCTTTCTGCACTGAAGATGGTTTAAGAATTCTTTCTTGGTCATGGGCTCTGATCTCTAGTATATTTCCTACATCACCCTTTAGTAGGCAAATGTTTATTTTCATAAGTAACTGTCAGTTTTCTTTCATTTTTTTAAAAAGATTTTATTTATTTATTCATGAGAGACACAGAGAGAGAGAGAGGCAGAGACACAGGCAGAGGGAGAAGCAGGCTCCATGCAGGGAGCCTGACGTGGGACTCCATCCGGAGTCTCCAGGATCACGCCTTGGGATGAAGGTGGTGCTAAACCCCTGGGCCACTCAGGCTGCCCAGTAACTGTCAGTTTTCTACAGTGAATGCACTTTTTACACTCCCATCAGCAATATATAAGAATTCTAACTGCTCATCATATCCACTGAAATTTGATGTTATCATTTTTTCCTTTATGTTAGCCATTCTAGGTAATAGTATGTGGTTTCTCCTTATAAAATATGAAGTGGTCTTACTACAGTTGTCCTAGTGATTGGGATGAATGCATAGGACAGGAAAACTCTTCTCCCTTCTAGATTCTTTGGCTGTTCTAATAATTAAACCAACATAAGACAGGTTATTCACCAGAGAAAGAACAAATTTAATTTCTTCGTTATAAGAACTCCAAAGATATTAGGCTCAAAGACAAGCAAATGATGCTTATAGGCCATTCTGACCTAAGGAGAAGCCAGTAGGGATTTAGAACTTCAAAAAGGGGGAAGTATAGTCATGAGAAAAAGGAAAGAGCAAATGTTGGCAAATGTATTCCACAATAGGCAGGCAAAACTTTCTCATAAAAAATTATTTCTAGGGGTGCCTGGGTGGCTCAGTTGGTTAAGTGGCTGCCTTTGCCTTGGGTAGTGGTCCCAGGGTTGAGGATCAAGCCCCTTTTAGGCTCCCCACTCAGTGGGCAACCTACTTCTCCCTCTCCCTCTGCTTGTTGTGCTCTTTCACTTTCTCTCAAATAAAAGTAAAAATCTTTTTTAAAAATTATCTCTAATATTAGCTCTCTTTGTGATTGAGGTCCCGTATCTAATTTCTTTTGGAAGTTAAATGAGAGGCAAAATAACATTACCTGAGTCTGCTGGATCTTAATTGCCTTCAGCTCAAAACAATCCACAAGCAAAGTGATTAATCTTGAAATCACATATTCTCTCCCAACTGAATAAAGAAAAAGTAACTTGTGGGTTGTCTGGATGGCTCAGTTGCTTAAGTATCCAACTCTTGACCTCAGTGTTGTGAGTACAATCCCTGTATTGGGCTTTGCTCAAGAAAAGAAAAAAGTAATGTGTGTGTGTGTATTTTAGCTTCAAAAGTGAAGGAAATCAGATCCCTGGGTGGCGCAGCGGTTTGGCGCCTGCCTTTGGCCCAGGGAGCGATCCTGGAGACCCGGGATCAAATCCCACGTCAGGCTCCCGGTGCCTGGAGCCTGTTTCTCCCTCTGCCTGTGTCTCTGCCTCTCTCTCTCTCTCACTGTGTGCCTATCATAAATAAATTTTAAAAAATTAAAAAAAAAAAGTGAAGGAAATCTTTCCATTTGCAGCAACATGATGTACTCGGAGGACATTTTGTAAGTTAAATAAGCCACACACAAGGGATACTTGGCTCAGCGGTTGAGCATCTGCCTTTGGCTCAGGGAATGATCCTGGATTCCTGTGTTCCAGTCCCACATCAGGCTCCTTGCATGGAGCCTGCTTCTCCTCCCTCTGCCTGTGTCTCTGCCTCTCTCTCTGTGTCTCTCATGAATAAATAAATAAAATCTTAAAAAAAAAAAAAAGCCACACACAGGAAAAAACCAATTCTGAATACAATCACGTATATGTGGAATCCATAGAAAGTTAAAATCTTAAATGTGAAGATTAAAATCAAATGGTAAAAAGATTAATTTAGAGGATGTCTGGGTGGCTCGGTGTTGACCATCTTTGGCTCAGGTCATGATCCTGGGGTCCTGGGATCGAGTCCCACATCAGGCTCCCCATGGGGAGCCTGCTTTTGTCTCTGCCTATGTCTATACCTCTCTCTGTGTGTCTCTCATGAATAAATAAATAAAATCTTTAAAAAATTCACTTAGGCAGGGTAAATAATTATTGGAGGTCTATCAGCTAGTGCTTTTGCTCAACTACAGACCTTAGCAGTAAAAACCAGAAATAGACAAGAAGACCGCTTAACGCATGCTCTGAAACCCACTATTCTTTCTTCTTATCACACTTTATTTAGGAATTGATGAAGATGTTTTGAAATGACCAGGATATTCCAATCTCCAGGCCAAAAAAGCCCTGATAGCAACTGAATGCCTACAAGATCTCATCCACTTCTCTGCTCTTTCTCTGCTTATTACGGTGCACTGAACACATACCAACCACCATGCACAGTCATGTGCTCCCTGCCTGCTCTCTTGTGTGAACCCCCCTGAACCTCTCCCTGTAAAACACTAGGCTTCTATCCTATTGGTAGAGAGGTCTGTTGTTAAAGGCTTGAGTCTACCTCCTGTCCCCAAAATAAGTTTCTCCCTTTCACTTTCCCAATCCCTTATCTCTTGAGTTCTTAACTTCTCTTGTGATGAGTTTATATGAGTTGTTTCCGCAACAGGTGTTGGCAAAACCAGCCAGGAGCTATCCTTTCACTTTGTCCAGCGCCTTAGGGATTCCCCGGGACCGAGCACTTATCCATAGCAATGCCCAAGGTCTTACCTCTTCATTTCCTGAGCTATGCTAATGGTCTAATACACATAATTGTGGCTATAATTAATAGTAGAGTATTGTATACTTGAGATTTGCTAGAAGAGAGCATCTGAAGTGTTCCCACCACACACATAAATCTTAGCTATGTGAAGTGAGGGATACGTTCATTAGCTTGATTGTGATAATCATTTTACAATGTATATTTGTACTTACTTTATTTATTTATTTATTTATTTATTTATTTATTTTTATTTGAGAGACAGACAGAGAGCACAAGCAGCTGGAGGGGCAGAAGGAGAGGGAGAAGCAGACTCCCGGCTGAGCAGGGAGGACCCTGGGAACATGACCTGAGCCTAAGGCAGAGATGCTTAATCAATTAAGCCACCCAGGCACCCCTGTATTTTACTTTTTTTTTTTTAATTTTTGTTTATTTATGATAGTCACACACACACACAGAGAGAGAGGCAGAGACATAGGCAGAGGGAGAAGCAGGCTCCAGGCACTGGGAGCCCGACGTGGGATTCGATCCCGGGTCTCCAGGATCGCGCCCTGGGCTGAAGGCAGGCACCAAACCACTGAACCACCCAGGCTGCCCTGTATTTTACTTTTTAAAACTTCTTGAGCAGGGCGCCTGAGTGGCTCAGGTGGTTAAGCATCTGCCTTCGGCTCAGGTCATGATTCCAGGGTCCTGGGATCAAGCCCTGAATCAGTTCCCTGCTCAGAGGGGAGTCTGCTTCTCCCTCTCCCTCTGCCCATCCCCCCACCACCTGGTTCGTGCTTGCTCTGTCACTCTCTCAAATAAATAAATAAAATATTTTTTAAAAATAAATAAAAAATAAAACTTCTTGAGCAAGTATAGAATGTTCAGAAATAGGAACCAAGGTGCCGAATGGGTTGGCTCTTAAAGCCCAGGATTTTTTGTTTGTTTGTTTTTAGATTGTATTTATTTATTAATGAGAGACACACAGGAGAGAGAGAGAGAGAGAGAGAGAGAGAGAGAGAGAGAGAGAGAGAGACACGCAGAAACACAGGCAGAGGGAGAAACAGGCTCCATGCAGGGACCCCGACCTGGGGCTTGACCCTGGGTCTCCAGGACCACACCCTGGGCTAAAGGCGGCGCTAAACTGCCGAGTCGAGCCCCCGCCCAGGATTTAATAAAACAGAATTTAGGAACCACAACATAGAGCTCTTTGCTACCGTATATCAGCTTTCAGGTTTCAGCAAAACGTGAGCACCTGCCAATTGAGATGTAACCAAACTAAGGTGAGTTTGCTCCTTTGGTGAGTTACAGGTAGAGTACAGGCTACACCAGGCAGAGTTGTCACAGAAAGGAGAATTTATTTGCAGCAAATAAAAATATCCCCAAGAATAACTTCCAAAACCAGGACTCCCTGAGCAGGAGCGATTGGATTTCCTTTATTTAAGCTTAGGATGAATATTCAGAATTATTGTCATCCCTTGAGAAGTCAGGCATCAGGTTACACTGGTGCCCCATAGAGAGGCATCCTAAATTCTGTTCCTGAGGCTTGTCCTCCTCCTAAAATGTTCACATGATAATGAAGCAGAGGTAACTGTCGGACTAGGGGAAGGGCTGATGAGCCATCTCTCAGAGCCTGTGCAAATGGGACAGGGCTTTGGTCTCCTTATATAATGAAAGGAAAGCAGAGCCTTTGTTACTTTTGAAACAGCACTAGTAATTTGTGCCACTGATTTATTGTCTCTGTGCAGTCTGGTTTGGCCAGACTGTTAGTTTTCTCATTCCCTTTGTTTCCTTTAAAATCTTGAACTACTGGGGCATCAGGGTGGCTCAGTGGTTGAGCATCTGCCTTTGGATCAGGTCATGATCCTGGGGTCTTGGAATTGAGTCCTGCATCAGGTTCTCCCCAGGGGGCTGCTTCTCCCTCTGCCTGTGTCTCTGACTCTCTCTGTGTGTCTCTCATGAATAAATAAATAAAATCTTTGAAAAAATAAAACATAAAAGTAAAATCCTGAACTACTGAGGTTTTTGCATTGGTCTGTAATTCTGACACATTCTAGGAAGTATGCTAAGGCAAGCAGAGCTGGAAGGCATAGACCACAGAAAATAGCTGCGGACTTAAAACGACCCCTTTCTCTTTTGCTGGAGACCCCTAACTCTCTCTGCTCATAATGTGGGAGGATCAGCAAGCCAAAACTCTCATCTCCTCTAATCTGACCATTGTGTCAGGTGCGTGAAACAGTATGGGTAAATGCAGTCATTACTGATGATGTTCTCACACGTCCACCTCCAGAATAGACATATACATATCTATATATTTAAAGATATTATTTATTTATTTGAGAGACAGACAGACAGCAGAAACAGAGGGAGGGGCAGAGGGAGAAGCAGACTTCCCACTAAGCAAGGAGCCTGATATGGGGCTGGGATCCCAGGACCCTGAGACCATGATCTGAACTAAAGGCAGACATGTAAGTAACTGAGCCACCCAGGTGCCCCAAGACATATATGTTTGCTTCGAGTGGCCATATCACAGTGTTCTGGTCAATGAGATAGAAAAAGTAGCATTCAGACAGGGAAACTAAAGGACTCTGTAAAAATCTGCTTTTTGCTCCTTTTCCTGCTTCTATTTTTTTTTAATTTTTTTTAATTTATTTATTTATGATAGTCACAGAGAGAGAGAGAGAGAGAGAGAGAGAGAGAGAGGCAGAGACACAGGCAGAGGGAGAAGCAGGCTCCATGCACCGGGAGCCCGATATGGGATTCGATCCCGGGTCCCCAGGATCGCGCCCTGAGCCAAAGGCAGGCGCCAAACCGCTGCGCCACCCAGGGATCCCTCCTGCTTCTATTTTTACTAGGACCTGCACCCCCACTTTACATGTGCTCCATAGAACAAATAAGGTGTGTCCTCCTTGTATGAGACAAGGAGCTAATAAGTTCTTAGCTAATGATTTCGTAAATAGGTAACACCTAAGGAGTGACCAGAGGAAGTCATCATGTACATATTTGAGACCACGGAAGCTAAATACCTGGATACCAAGCCCCCCTGTTATGGGGAACACCTGGGCTCTTAGCCTTGTCCTAACTAGTTCCTGGATGCCAGAGAGGACATATGTAGCAGACCACAATCCTCAGTAAAATCCATGGGCCCTGGGGCACCTGGGTGGCTGAGTGGTTGAGCATCTGCCTTTGGCTCAGGGCATGATCCCAGAGTCCTGGGATCAAGTCCCACATTGGGCTCCCCATGGGGCCTCTGCTTCTCCCTCTGCCTGTGTCTCTGCCTCTCTCTCTCTGTCTCTCATGAATAAATAAATAAAAATCTTCAATTTAAAAAAAATCCCTAGGCCCTAAGAAAAGATGAGACTCTCTCCTTTCCTTTCTGAGTCTCACAGTCTGTTACCTGCAGACAATCCCCTTATACCTTCAGTAAACTCTGCTCTCACCTCCTGCTGGCTCATATTTGATTTCTATCCTGTGTGTGGCCAGGATAATGACCACTCTTGGCTGGTCCTGCAGGACCCACTCTAGGTCCTTGGACCCAACCTACCCACACCATCTTGGCGAGCACAAAGGGACATTCAGAGGAACAGCGAGTGAAACCCCAAAATTGACTCTGTGCAGCAGTTTGACTTTTGGGAGCTGGTAAGTTACCCGCCTGGGAAACAGAGTTGCTTTAACAGCAGTATAATTTCTGTCTCTGTGCTTTTCTGTGTGATGGTCTATTCCCCAAGGGAAGAAGGAAAACTGGAAGAACTAGCCTGGGAACCTGTTCTTATTTCCCACTTGCTTTGCCCTTTGAGCTTTGAATTACTTCAGTTTTCTCTGCCACCCTGAGTATCTGGTTCCTCTGGGAATCCCAAGGCAGAGCAGTGAGCCCCAGAAGCTTGCACCAGGGCTCACTCATCTGTTTCCCAGCCTAGAACTCCGACAACTCCAGGACATCAACCCCCCCTCCCTTTGTGCTACTTTAACTGGCTCTGGGGCTTCACCTTCACTATAACTGCAAACTTTCTTTTTTTTTTTTTTTTTTTAATTTTTTTTTTTTATTTATTTATTTACGATAGTCATACAGAGAGAGAGAGAGAGGCAGAGACACAGGCAGAGGAAGAAGCAGGCTCCATGCACCGGGAGCCCGACGTGGGATTCGATCCCGGGTCTCCAGGATCGCGCCCTGGGCCAAAGGCAGGCGCCAAACCACTGCGCCACCCAGGGATCCCTGCAAACTTTCTTTACTCTGACTTCTGGACAATTTTAAGGCTGTTAGTTGGGAGGAGAGTCACTCAGCTCCAAAGAAAAGCAACACTTGCTCCTTCCCTCAAAAAGGTGTTTTTAGGTGACTGAGAACTGAGAGAAAGTGTCTCTGAGGTTATTCCTTGATGCTAGTGGTCTCATAGGGAAATCCCCCATGATTGATTTCTGGATTACCAGTGGATACACACATAAAGACAGATGGTTCAGTGCTTCAAGTCCCCAGGGCAGTTCTAGACTACTGCTGGGAGAAACTGCGGCACATAGAGGGGGAAGATCACCCCATTGGTGACTCTCTGAAAGCTCTTCCCACAAAAGAGCATATCCTATCCATCACCTATCTCCCTGAAATAGAGTCTGGGCTCCTAACTTTCTCTTCTTCTTTGCTTTCTGTTCACTGCCAGGTGGCTGTCTCTTCATCAGCAATTCTGGGATGCTGGAATTGTGTTGAGGATGAGCGCCCAATCACTGTTGTTAAGGACAGAAGCTCTAGAATAGAGAATTAACCTGCCACTCCCAGTTGTACCTGGTTTCAGCTTATGAGAGAGAAGACACACAATCCTGACCACATATAAAATTCTTTCCAAGGCTTCTTTCTTTTTTTTTTTTAAGATTTATTTATTTTATTTAAAAAGATTCTATTTATTCATGAGAGTCAGAGAGAGAGAGGCAGAGATACAGGCAGAAGGAGAAGCAGGCTTCCCGCAAGGAGCCGGATGTGGGACACATCCCGGGATCATGCCCTGAGCTGAAGGCAGACACTCAACTGCTGAGCCACCAGGCATCCCTCCAAGGATTCTTTCAACATAAACCTACAAAAAACCTACAACTTTCTTTTTTACATTCAGATTTTGTCCTAATTCTTTTCTTCTTTAAAGAACCATTCTTTTTTTTTTTTTTAGATTTTATGTATTTATTCATGAGAGACATACAGAGAGAGAGAGGCAGAATCACAGGCAGAGGGAGAAGCAGGCTCCAAGCAGGGAGCCCGATGTGGGATTTGATCTTGGGACTCCAAGATCACACCCTGGGCCGAAGGCAGGCTCAACCGCTGAGGTACCCAGGAATCTCCCCCATGTATTAGAATTCTTAATTCAGGGACACCCAGGTGGCTCAGTGGTTTAGCGCCACCTTCAGCCCAGGGCGTGATCCTGGAGACCCGGGATCCAGTCCCACGTGGGGTTCCCTGCATGAAGCCTGCTTCTCCCTCTGCCTGTGTCTCTGCCTCTGTGTGTGTGTGTCTCTCATGCATAAATAAATAAAATCTTTTAAAAAAATGAGAGATGACAGAAGTTCGTACAGGCTAGAATGTCTCCTGGCAAACACCTCTGAGAGCTGGCACAGCCAGACAAAGAGAGAGAGAGAGAGGCTTGGATTTAACTGGTCACCATAGAGTACCCCAGTAAGCATATCATCTGGATGATGGAAAATAAAGAGGATACTCTCATTGATCGCAAAGCCAAGCTCTTAGGAGATAGAGCAAGACAAAAGGAAAAGTTTAACAGCTTTATGTAAGCCTTGGGTCTCTTGCAGTCAAACCAATACCTTACGAGGCATGAGCCATGGGGCTGGGGACTGTGTGTTATTTTACCCGTTATTGCATGGAAATTTTCTTGAGGTTGGCAGGTGACCTAATGACAATCTAATGCATTCTGTGACTAATTTATCACAGGAATCTTCTAAGGTGGTGGATTCTCTAACACCTTTTAAGTACTAGATATGTGCCTATCAATTTTGTGACTTTGGCTTCAAAGATGTCCCTTAGGAACAAACCATAAGCAATGTAAAGATACAGACAAAGGGGAAAGCCTGGGTGGCTCAGCGGTTGGGCATCTGCCTTTGGGTCAGGGCATGATCCCGGAGTCCTGGGATCAAGTCCCACATCGGTTCCCTGCAAGGAGACTGCTTCTCCCTCTGCCTATGTCTCTGTGTGTCTCTCATGAATAAATAGATTTTTTAAAATTTTTTTAAATTTATTCAGAGAGAGAGAGAGAGGCAGAGACACAGGCGGAGGGAGAAGCAGGCACCATGCAGGGAGCCCGATGTCGAACTTGATCCCTGGTCTCCAGGATCATGCCCTGGGCTGCAGGCGGCGCTAAACCGCTGAGCCACCCAGGCTGTCTTCTCATGAATAAACAAACAAACAAACAGACAAATCTTTGAAACACACAAAAAAAATACAGACAAAAGAAAACAAAGACATCCCCGAGAGGAAAATGGATCAGTAATTAACCACTCTACCAAATTTAACCGAAGAGTTGCCAAGTCCCAAGGACCTAGTTCCACAAATATTTTCATTGGCTAAATCTAAATCTAGAAAAAATGAAAAAGAACTCCCAACACTCTTGCTACATCAGAATCCACAGGTAGCAATTCTGGAAGGCTGACATGGTGAGAAATCTTAACTTCTGCAGGCTGAATGGCAGATGTGCCAGGATCTAGATCTGTCAGATGCAGCATTGTCTGGTGTCGAGCAGTCTTTAGCAAATTAAAGACATCCTGCCAGCTATGCCAGTTGTTGGAGAGCAAGATTTCCTGTCCCCTCAAAAGTCCTTCTACCTGGACTGGGAATCGAATGGACATGAGATAGATTAACAGGAGAAAATCAAATGTAATAGACAGACGTAAGGAGAATCCACATAGACATGGAAATTCTAGGCAGTCAAGCAAAACGAGGTATATATTTTATTTTGACCTAAGGAGAAAGGAGTAGGCATCTGGGATTTCAGAGGAAAGAATGTACTTCACAGAGTGATAAGAAGAGCAGATGTTTGGTAATTAGATGTTTCACTCACCAGATGGGTCACTCAGATACACTTTACCTATGTTAATAACTCTTATTCCAGAAAAGACCTCCAATTTAGATTCTTCTGTGTGGTTAAGGAAGGGACAAAATTTCTCCTGAACCTGCAGGGTCTTAAGTGCCTTCAGCTCAAAATAATCTAAATGCCAAAGTGGCACATTCAAGGAGTGGGGGCTGTTCTGAACTCCATCAGGGCCAATAAAGCCCCTTGCAATAATTGGCCTGGTACTTTGATTACAGGCTTTCTCAGAGACTTACTAGGTGAGTAAAGAAGGTCACTTCCTGGTAGGCTAAAGCACCTCAAGATATTTTGGTGACCTCAAGAAGAGAAGTGAGTCTGATGGAAGATATTTGGCTTTGCTTCTTAACCTAAAAAGTCTGCTAAAGGTTCAATCTTAAATTTCTTTTTTAGAATTTTTTTTGTTTTAAAATTCATGAAAGAAATGGAGAGAAAGGCAGAGACATAGGCAGAGAGAGACACAGGCTCCCTGTGGGGAGCCTGATGTGGGACTCTATCCCAGGACCCCAGGACCACAACCTGAGCCAAAGGCAAATGCTCAACCACTGAGCCACCAGGTGCCCCTCAATCTGAAATTTCTTACAAAGAATTCCAAAAAAGCAGATTTTAAAAAGAACCTATATAATCAGTCACTATTCTTGCTGCACTCACATAAATTGTTAGGCCAGGTTTGTCAAAACAGGCTTAGGGCAACCCAGGTGGCTCAGCGGTTTAGTGCCGCCTTCAGCCCAGGGCCTGATCCTGGAAACCTGGGATGGAGTCCGACGTCCGGCTCCCTGCATGGAGGCTGCTTCTCCCTCTGCCTGTGTCTCTGCCTCTCTTTCTCTCTGTGTGTGTCTCTCATGAAAAAATAAGGTCTTTAAAAAAAAAAAAAAAAAACAGGCTTATTTTACAAGAAAATTAGTCTTTTTTTTAAGAATATTAGTCTTAATTTGACTATCTTTGGTAAAAATGAGGATAATATTAGAGAGAAAAATTGTATTTTAGCACTACATCTTTATGGATGCTAGATTCTAGTTCTCATTAAGCATTTATATTTTTTCTTTTTTTTTTTTTTTTAAGATTTTGTTTATTTATTTGACAGAAAGAAAGAGCACAGCAGGGGGAGCAGCAGGCAGAGGGAGAGAGAGAAGCAGGCTCCCCTGGAACAGGGAGCTCAATATGGGCCTCAATCCCGGGACCCTGGGATCATGACCTGAGCCAAAGGCACACACTTAACTAACTGAGCCACTCAGGCTCCCCTATTTTATTTTTCTTTAGATTTATTTATTTATTTATTTGAGAGAGAGAGAGAGAGAGAGAGAGAGAGAGAGAGAACATGCAGAAGCAGGAGAAAGAGCAAAAGGAGAGGGAAATCAAATTTTCAAGCAGACTCCCTGCTGAGCTTGGAGCCCACAAGGGGGTCCATCCCATGACCCTGAGATCATGACCTGAGCCAAAATCAAGAGTGGGCTGCTTAAACCACTGAGCCACCCAAGTACCCGTTGGATGAGTTATTTCTAAATACCTGTTGTTTGCCTATAAAACTTGGCTGGATCCTGAATTCTGATTTCTTTGAGTATCTGTCTATGACTCTTCAAAATAAAGTTTCTAATTTTCTCCATTCTCTTGACTTGAAGTCACTGAGAACTAGAACTGCCCTTTTATTCCTGCAAACTGAAGCTAGAAGACACCAGGTCTACCTCAGAGAAATTGCCACAATGACCTGTATCTACAGTCTTCTTGCCTGTTTCTATATGGACCACTCAGAAAACTCACACAGACATTCCAACTACAGACCAGGAAAATGTCTCAGGCAGCCACTGCCTGTACTCACTCCATCTGAAGAGGCCTGACGTCTAGAAATCTTCCCATTGATGGCATTCAGGACTCAGACACTGGGTTTATAATTTCTTTCAACCATTTACCTATGTCTTAATCCTGCAATTTCTTTGATAAACTCAGAAATCCCACAAGTGAGAAAAGCTGTTTTACAAAATAAGATGACTTCAGATAGGGACGCCTGAGTGGCTCAGAGGTTGAGCATCTGCCTTTGGCTCAGGGTGTGATCCCAGAGTCCTGGGATCAAGTCCCACATCAGGCTTCCTGCCTGGAGCCTGCTTCTCCCTCTGCCTGTGTCTCTGCCTCTCTCTCTGTGTCTCTCATGAATAAATAAATAAAATCTTAAAAAAGAAAAGATGACTTCAGATATATTGATAGCATCACAAGGAGGGACTTCTGGCAGTACGTACACAGAATGTTGTACCTTCATTGCAGGTGAATGACCATAGAGAGAACCCAATATCAGCCTTGGATGGCCCGACACCCAGGCTTAAAGAAATGCTAGCTAAAAAAAAAAAAAGAAAAAGAAATGCTAGCTAAGTGGTTTACTTCTAGAAATTCTTTGCTTAAATCAATTTTAATGTTTATAGCTATGACATCAGCCCTTTTACCGTACAAATTGTTACCTTTAAAAAAAAAAGATTTCATTTATTTATTCATGAGAGACACACAGAGAGAGAGAGAGAGAGAAAGAGAGGCAGAGACACAGGCAGAGGGAGAAGCAGGCTCCATGAGGGGAGCCTGACGTGGGACTTGATCCCGGGTCTCCAGGATCATGTCCTAGACTGAAGGTGGCGCTAAACCGCTGAGCCACCGGGGCTGCCCAAATTGTTATCTTTTTGTTGTGTACAGTGATCCACTCAGACTCACTCTAAACTAATGATAGTAAAATATCTAGATGCTATTAATAACATATGCACTTCTGCATAAAGGTTGACAGTTTATAGATAGGCATGTTGAAACGGCTCAGGGCACAGACGCACATTGAATTCCAGAGTCACAGGGTCCGATTGGGAACAGTTCCCTATTTTTATAGATTCCCCATGGAATTAGATCAACGTTGTAAGAATTATTAAACTCAACAGCCTCTTCTCCTGGATTCCTTAAGGTGTACAGTACATATTAAAAATATTTTTTCAAAAAAAAATAAATAAAAATATTTTTTCCATTTAGATTGACATTTTTGTTAATTATCTTCCTAATTTATCTTGGTACAAAGTGGAGAGGAAGATGCTGTTCTAAGACTATGCATGAGAGTTTCAAAATAATAGCTTTGTGAAGAATGAGCTCTCAAGCTGGTACTAGGGAATGTCTGTTAATGTGGTCATTACCCTTGTCCCTCACAAATGACTAATGATGAAAAAAAAAAAGAGGACATTTGAGGCCACCATCTATCTTTGTCAGTTCAGATAACAGAATAAACACTAGTGATTATATTGCCCACCAGGCACAGCTGAACTAACCAAAGAACACATACATGTAGGCTCAAGAAATAGGAATGCAACCCCACTAGCTTACAAATGGTTAATCAGCATGACCTTTTTCTTTTTTAAATTTTATTTATTTATTCATGAGAGACACAGAGCGAGAGAGGCAGAGACACAGGCAGAGGGAGAAGCAGGCTCCATGCAGGGAGCCCAATGTGGGACTCAATCCAGGGTCTCCAGGATCATGCCCTGGGCTGAAGGCGGTGCTAAACCACTGAGCCACCCGGTTGCCCAATCAGCATGACCGTAAAGATATAATCACAAGAGGCATCTAGCAAAATCTCTAACATAAAGAATAAAGGTGTTTTTCAGACTCAGAGTCTATTGAGATGAAATACTCTGGAGTGCCAGGCAAGGCAGCACCAGGAGCTCTTACATAACATCTGCTAACATGACCTTATGTACACCCACCTTTTTCAGGAGGCCTTTGCTAATGTGACCCCATGGACCTCCAATCAATGACATCCACCTTCTTAGGGGACCCCTCGTCCAAATTTTGCCCTTAAAAAACCTCGGTTGCAATAAATAGATAGATAGATGATAGATAGATAGATAGATAGATAGATAGATAGATAGATAAGAAAAAAAGAAAAAAACCTCACTTGCAAGCAACTGGGATGATCAGAAGTTCTGGGCATCAGCTCCCCCTTCTCCTGGGAAGCACCACACCAATAAAAAAACCACAGTTGCAGTAATTGGCTGGCCACACATCAGGTACACAAACCCTCATTTGGTTCTGCTGCACTAATACCTTTTACATTTTTAGCACAGTTTCACATTTTAAAAAATTATTATATACACATTGAAAGTGCTAGAGTAGAAAATTAGCATAGTGGAATGAAATTAAATATATATATATATATTTTTTACAGATTTTATTTATTTATTCATGAGAGACACAGAGACAGAGAGAGAGGCAGTGACACAGGCAGAGGGAGAAGCAGGCTCCATGCAGGGAGCCCGCCGTGGGACTCAATCCTGGGTCTCCAGGATCACGCCCTGGGCTGAAGGCGGCACTAAACCGCTGAACCACCCGGGCTGTCCTAAATATATTTTTAAAAGATTTTATTTATTTATTTATTTATTTATTTATTTATTTATTTATTTATTTATTTATGTATTTGAGAGAGAGAGAGAGCATAAGCAGGAGAAGGGGCAGAGGGAGAAGGACAAGCAGACTTCCTGCTGCTAAGCAGGGAGCTGGAAGTAGGGTTTGATCCCAGGACCCAGAGATCATGACCTGAGCCAAAGTCAGACACCTAACTGACTGGACCACCCAGGTGTCCCAAAATTTAAAAATATTTTCAAAGGCATAAAGTTTGTAAATTTATTTATGGATGATACTGCTTCTTTCATTTAATCACACTTTGAGGATAAACACACATAGAGCCAATAAAATAGCTGTTACTTCTTAGTGTTGTACTTCATTGAAATTGTTTCATTTATTATTTGTGCTATATTTTAGAATTTTAAGACAGTTGAATGTTACTCTTAAAAACAAAAACTACCAGTTATTTTACCAGCAGAAGATGGCTTTATGTTGCAACCCAGGACACACAAGATAAGACCAAACTGTGGGTAATTCCAAGAAACAAAAGAGAAGGGGACGCCTGGGGGAGGCTCAGTGGTTGAGCATCTGCCTTCAGCTAGGGTCGTGATTCCAGGGTCTGGGGATGGAGTCCTGCATCAGGCTCCCCAAATGAAGCTTCCTTCACCCTCTGTCTGTGTCTCTGCCTCTCTCTGTCTCTCATGAATAAATAAACAAGAACTTAATAATAAAAAAAAGCAACAAGAAACAAAGGAGAGGTACACATTTTAAGGAGGAAAAGGTTAAGTTATGAAGCTAAAAGTCCACTGGAGGGGCAGCCTGGGTGGCTCAGTGGTTTAGTGCTGCCTTCAGCCCAGGGCATGATCCTGTAGACCCAGGATTGAGTTCCACGTTGGGCTCCCTACATGGGGCCTGCTTCTCCCTCTGCCTGTGCCTCTGCCTCTCTCTGTCTCTTGTGAATAAATAAATAAAATCTTTTAAAAAATAAATAAATAAAATTCTCTTTAGGATTTTAAATAAACAAACAAATAAATAAAATAAAAGTCCACTGGAATAAACTGGGAGTTTGAAGTATTGTGGTTTTTCATTAGCTGAGGTGTTTCCCCAGGGGTGAGGTTGGGGGAATAAGCAAAATGTCTCCTCCAAAGGCTGAGATAGTAGAGTAGTACACCTAAATGAAGTCAGCTTCATGTCAGGTCAAGTCCATCTCTTCCTGTTGGTCCACAATTGACCATGAGGTCTGCCAAACCTCCTGACTCTATTTTAGTGAGGTTTCTTATTATTAACTTTCAACAAACATGTTACTAATGAGATTGTTATTTTATTTTTCTGAAAATACAAAGAAGTACAAAGAAGAGTATGTCTGTGACATGATTGTGCTATAGAATAGAAACTTACAGGATGGAAACCTGATTTAGAACTTCTGATCACAAAAGCTGGTATCTCCAGTTCATGAAGGTGAGATATTTCATTTTCCCAGGCAAACGAGAAGCAAAGTGAAACTGAGAAGAAAATGGAATTTCCAGATTTTAACATGTGAAGTTTTCTGCACACCTTTCAGTAAAACCCTCTAAGATATATGAATGATAAAGGGGTGTAAGAGCCAAGGGTAGACCACCTCAAGTTAGATCACTATGGCAGGAAGATTATTTTAGGTGAAAAGCAATCAATACCCAGATTCAGGAAGATTCAGGAAAAGCTCCTTATGTGCCCTTCAACTGCCTAAATTTCCATTGAAAGGAGAGCCTGTACCAGGAAGAGGGATATTAATAAAAATTCCTCTTTTTTTAAAACATTTTTATTTATTTATGATAGTCACAGAGAGAGAGAGAGAGAGAGGCAGAGACACAGGCAGAGGGAGAAGCAGGCTCATGCACCGGGAGCCCAACGTGGGATTCGATCCCGGGTCTCCAGGATCGTGCCCTGGGCCAAAGGCAGGCGCCAAACCACTGCGCCACCCAGGGATCCCCTAAAAATTCCTCTTTACCAAAGACACTTACCTGCATAAAAGGACATTTGTTTTCTAACCATCTCCTCTCACCTTCCTGCTACCCCTCTTGTTAGCTCAGATAAACTGGGCAGCTCAGTTGGTTGGGTGTCTGATGCTTGATTTCGGCTCAGGTCATGACCTCAGGGTTGTAAGGTTGAGCCCTGCATCAGGCTTTGTACTCAGAGCAGAGTCTACTTGATATTCTCTTTCTCCCTCTCCCTGTGCCTTTCCTCCTGCTCTCTGTCTCTGTCTCTGTTTCTCTCTCAAGTAAATAAATAAAATCTTTTTAAAAAATTCATGTAGCTTCACTGTCTTTGGAATTTCATGTCTGTATGAATTTGCCTTACACACAAAACTAAATTTCCTTTTCTCCAGTTGATCTGTCTCATGTCAAATTGATTTAATCCAGCTAGAGGAACCTTGAAAAGAAGAGGGAACTCTTCTTCCCTCAGAGTGAAAAATGCTTACTTTTTTTCACTTTAAAGAGGGGGGATTTGGCAGACAGCAGCAAACCCTATAAACAAACTTAACATCAATTTGTGTAATAACACAAACTGATATCAGCTGCCTGAGGAATGTCAAAGGACACATTATGACTGCTGTGTTATCACCCTCAAAAAAGTAAATCAGAATATGAATCTAATTATGAGAAGATGGTAAACATGTGCAAATTTCAGGCCACATGTACCTTCCATGTCCTGTGATCTTTAATGCATTTTAAACAGTAAATCTGGGGGATCCCTGGGTGGCTCAGTGGTTTAGCACCTGCGCTTAGACCCATCCTCGAGTCCCATCTCAGGCTCCCTGCATGGAGCCTGCTTCTCCCTCTGCCTGTGTCTCTGCCTCTCTCTCTCTGTCTCTCATGAATAAATAAATACAATCTTAAAAAAAAAAGAAAAACCAAACAGTAAATCTGTCATATTCTACTTTTTAAAGGTTTTATTTAAGAGAGAGAGAGAGAAAGAGGCAGAGACATAGGCAGGAAGAAGCAGGCTCCATGCAGGAAGCCTGATGAGGGACTGGATCCTGGGACTCCGGGATCATGCCCTGGGCCAAAGGCAGGCTCCCAACCTCAGAGCCACCCAGGTGTCCCAATCTGTCATATTTTAGATAATAGGGCTTTTTATTTTTCACAACTTTCTGAGTTATTCTGGGTTACATATTCATCCTGTTTATTTGTACATTTTTTTTAAATTTTTATTTATTTATGATAGTCACCGAGAGAGAGAAAGAGAGGCAGAGACACAGGCAGAGGGAGAAGCAGGCTCCATGCACCGGGAGCCCGACGTGGGATTCGATCCCGGCTCTCCAGAATCGCGCCTGGGCCAAAGGCAGGCGCTAAACCGCTGCGCCACCCAGGGATCCCTATTTGTACATTTTAAAAAGTAATTTGTATACCCAATTTACAACCCTAGGATCAATAGATGCATGCTCTCCTGACCGAGCTAGCCAGTGCCCCTGTACATTTTCTTAATCCTGGTCTATATGGAGCATCCGAATGGGACCTAAGCATGAAATGCTCTTCACAAATATTCCAGGACCAGGGATGCCTGGGTGGCTCAGCAGTTAAGCGTCTGCCTACAGCCCAGGGCCTGATCCTGGAGTTCCAGGATCAAGTCCCACTTCTGGCTCCCTGCATGAGCCTGCTTCTCCTTTCTGCCTGTGTCTCTGCCTCTCTCTGTGTATTTCATAAAATCTGGGCAGCCGGGTGGCTCAGAAGCTTAGAGCCACCTTCAGCCCAGGGCGTGATCAGATCCGATCTGGAGACTCCGATCAGTCCCACGTCCGCCTCCCTGCATGGAGCCTGCTTCTCCCTCTGCCTCTCTCTCTCTCTCTCTCTCTCTCTCTCTCTCTCTCTCTCTGTGTGTGTCATGGATAAATAAATAAAATCTTTAAAACAAAACAAAACAAAACAAAAAAAACACACCGTTTCCCATTGCTAGCCAAAACAACACAGGTGTAGAAACAGAACCACAAAGCCTCTCACATTCTGTAAACTATTATAACCAGAAGAGGATTCACTCTTACGAAGATGAATTTATGATGAACTCCAACCAAGTAATAAGAAATTTCTCTGGTGTCATTACATGTAAAATTATTTACCAAGAGAAGTCATCCAGCCAGCACCATATTCGAGTCATTTCACTTTTTCCTTCATAGTCTTCTTAAAGCTAAGTTTTTGATCTGCACAGTCATTTTGAAGCAGGAGAGCTAGGTTGTCTCTTGGAGTCGAAGAATGAATCTTGTAGACAAAGGAGAGTGAGTAAAGTGATAAAGTTTATTAAGCATTAAGCAAGGATACAGAAAAAGCTCTCTGGAGTGAGAGGTTTCCCAACAGAGTTGGCGCTGTGGCTTGCAGGCTTTCTTTTATTGAAAACCAACCAGGGAAACTAAATCCTTTTTAACATCTCTATTGATATCATCATTGAGTAAGGACTAGTGATAACTCCTTCAATGGTTTACTTTTTTAGACCAGTAATTCTTTGTTGGTCACAAGTAGCTGTTATCACAAGACCCCACCTCTGACACCTAGGATAGGATGGTCTGGTTTCTTTCCTTATCTCTAGTTTCCTTTTACCTCTGCATTTTTGGAATTTTTGTGAGCCTGATCCTATAGCCCACTACCTGTCTCTCCCTACCTAGACCCACGTGTCCTTAACTCAGTTTTAAACTAACCTTTTTTTTTCTTTATTTTGTTTTTTTATTTATTCATGAGAGACACACAGAAAGAGGCAGAGACACAATCAGAGGGAGAAGCAGGCTCCTTCCTGGGAGCCCAACATGGGACTCAATCCCAGGACTCCGGGATCACACCCTAAATTAAAGGTGGCTCAACCACTGAGCCACCCAGGCGTCCCTAACTAATCTTTTAATTAATTTATTTACTTTTGGTTCATGTCAGTTTAATTCTAAATTTTATTTTGTACCTTTAAAATAGAACAGTTGGGGGGCACCTGGGTGGTTCAATTGGTTAGGCATCTGCCTTTGACTGGGTCATGATCTAAGGGATAGAGCACCAAATCATGCTCCCCTCTCAGCCGGGTGTCTGCTATTTCCTCTGCCCTTCCCCCAGCTTGTGCTCTCTCTCTCTCTCTCTCTCTCTCTCTCTAATAAACAAATGAAATCTTTTAAAAAATAAAAAAATTGCTTTAAAAATATTTTTAATAGGCAGCAGGAGGACATGTGTGTGGGGGTGGGGGGAAGATAGCAGCAAAGGGAGAGGGAGAGAATCTTCACCAGACTCCTCACTGGGCCAGGAGCCTGACCAGGGGCTCCACCTTATGAGATCATGAGTCAGCCCAAATAGTCAGATGCTTAACAAACTGAGCCATCCAGGCACTCTAACTTTTTAATATTTTATTTTCATTCCAATTAGTTCACAAAGTGTTTTCTTAGTTTCAGGTGTACAATATAGTGATTCCACAACTCCATATGTCACCCAGAGCTCATCAGAACAAGTGCAGTCCTTAATTCCCAACCCCTATTTAACCCTTCCATCCACCAACCTTCCCACTGGTAACCATCAGTTTGTTCTCTCTCATTAAGCATCTGTTTCTGGACTTACCTCTATGTTGTCACTTACTGATTGATTAAATTTCTGGTGGAAAGGTAGACTATGATCACTGGAAAGGGTCTTCTCATTGTTCTTCTGATTGTTCATTATAATAATAGTTGTAATTTGTTCTCTACTTTGCTTTATTGCCTTCTGTTGTTCAGATATATGCAAGCAGTTCCTGACTGCTTCCTGCTGTGAACAGATGGTGCTTACTACTCAAAACAAATTCACAACAATATCCCCTCTGGACTCTATAAACAATGGCCTTCTATAATGGTTACACGTAGAGACAGATAGTGACCAATATTGGTCCATAGGTAGGGACATCTGTACAACACCTATCACCATGAAGAAGGTATAGAAGATGAGTCCTTCATCCTAAAACAACTTTAAAAATTTAAGGACTGATATATACAATGGAATATTACTTGGGTATAAAAAATAATGAAATTTTTCCATTTGCAATGCTGTGAATGGAGGTAGTATATTATGCAAAGTGAATTCAGTCAAATAAAGACAAATACTTTATGAGTTCACTCACATGCGGAATTTAAGAAATGAAAGAGATGAACATAAGGAAACAAACAAGACATCTAGATAAACCACAAAAGAGACTGTTAACTGTAGAGAACAAACTCAAGATTGTTGGAGGGGAACGGGTAGGGGCTGGATGAAATGGGTGATGGGTATGAAGGAGGTCACTTGTGGTGACCAACACTGGGTGTTGTATGTAAGTGATGAATCACTAAATTCTACTCTTGAAACTAATATTACACTATATGTTAACTAACTGGAATTTAGATAAAAACTTGAAAAAAAATTAAGAGACAATTGGTTAATCCTGAAATGATGAGAGATAGAAACAGAAAATGTTTATTTTTAGTTCAGAAAGCTGACCTGTAGCCTGCATAGTTTTGATAAGGATCTAATAAGTGCTGGCTGCTATATCTTTAAAGGGTCTCATGACTTCCTTCACCTCTCATAAATAGTTAATATTGAGCTGACTGCTAAGCACCATAGAAATTCTTCTTTTTTTTTTTTTCATAGAAATTTTTCAAAAGTAGTTTCAGGGGATGCCTGGGTGGCTCAGTGGTTGAGCATCTGCCTTCAGTCCAGGGCGTGATCCTGGAGACCCAGGATCGAGTCCCACATCAGGCTCCCTGCATGGAGCCTGCTTCTCTCTCTGTCTATGTTTCTGCCTATCTATCTATCTATCTATCTATCTATCTATCTATCTATCATCTATCTCTCATGAATGAATGGGTAGAATCTTAAAAAAAAAATAGTTTTAGGTGTAGAAATTTGAGGAGGGGTGCCTGGGTGTCTCAGTTGGTTAAGCGACTGACTCATGATTTAGGCTCAGGTCATGATCTCAGGATCATGAGATCAAGCCTTACATCAGGCTACCAGCTCAGTGCAGAGTCTGCTTAAGAGTCTCTCTCCCTAGGGATCCCTGGGTGGCTCAGTGGTTTAGCGCCTGCCTTTGGCCCAGGGTGCGATCCTGGAGTCCCGGGATCAAGTCCCGTGTTGGGCTCCTGGCACGGAGCCTGCTTATCCCTCTGCCTGTGTCTCTGCCTCTCTCTTCCTCTCTATGTCTATCATAAGTTTAAAAAAAAAAAAATTCTCATAAAAAAAAAAAAGATTCTCTCTCCCTCTGCCTAAACCCCTACCTGCACTCTCTTTCTATCTAATATAAATAAATCTTTGGGGGGAAAAAAGATTTGAGGAAATATTTATTTATTTTTTAAAGATTTTGTTTATTTATTCATGAGAGACACACAGAGAAAGAGGCAGAAACACAGGCAGAGGGAGAAGAAGGCTCCATGCAGGGAGCCCCATGTGGGACTCGATCCCAGGACTCCAGGGTCACACCCTGGGCCAAAGGAAGGCACCAAACCACTGAGCCAACCAGGGATCCCCTGAGGAAATATTTATGATCTAATACTCCCTGAACAACCCACCCCCTTGAGTACTAAGTGCATAACCACCAGCTTCAAACATTAAAAATATATCTTTTGGGGTGCCTGGGTGGCTTACTCACTTTAATACCCGACTTAGACTGGGTTCTTGTCTCAGAGTCCTGGGATGGAGTCCTGTATGAGGCTCCTTGCTCAGAGGAGAGCCTGCTTCTCCCTCTCCCTCTCCTTCTTCCCTTTCCCCCCACTCTTTCAAATACATAAAATCCTGAGAAATAAAATTTAAAAAATAAAAGTGTAGCTCTTCTGAGCATGAATCTTGTCCCTCTGCTACTTGAATAAACTTAATAAGTTGAACCATGAAATATCTCCAGAATTCTTTCTTACCATTGTGGTCGATGATCCCACAATTTTGTACCCAAAAACCCAAATTCAGCTGCCAGTCACTCGAAAAACCAATACATATGGTACAGATTTTTATTGTAATTAAATATTAGCTTTACTCAGGAGGCCAGCCGCTTGAGAAGACAGACTCATGTCCAAAAACAAACTCCAAAGTTTCTGCCTGGTCCCTGGATTTTTAAGGACTTGAGGGCAGTAAAATAGAAGCATGGTAGCCTGTAACACTTCTTGATTGCCAGCGGACCCAATGGTGCCACCTACAGGTGTTATGGAGGTGCTTGGAAGTTCTGTATGGGTGCCCCAGAGGGAGGTTGTGAGTAAGGAAAGGGGTAAAGTATAGGCAGGGAGAGAAAGGAGGCTCTTGACTAGGTTCTGAAGCTATTCCTGGCAGACAAGGAGTCTAAGGCAGAGCAAACAAGAGATAAGGGAACAGACCAGACTGATATGTGAAGCAAAGGCAGATGAAAAATTATTAAATTTCCTTACTATCTATAGCTCATCAACAAGTCCTTGAAATAGGCAGAGTGATATTCCTCTAGGAACTCAACTGTCTCGATGTTAATGCTTTGCTAAGAGCAAAAGGCAATTTTATTCCAACCACTAGGATCCTGTAAGTCTACTTTAACACATAAAAATAAAAATTCATTTGGAAACTTCCTTTATCTCTACCCGCCACCGCCCCCCCCAAGATACTTGTTGGCAATCATCCCCAAACATATTTCCTATACATCTAAAGATTCTCATAACCCAGGTTTTATTACACAGTAATAAATGACCTTTTCCCAAACCCTATCAGGATCCTGGAAACCTTGCTTATAAAATTCCTTAGAGTCTTACCCTATCTGTAACTCCTCCTCCCAACTTGAAAGTATATAATTGACCATTCCTCATGACCTCAGTGCAGCTTCTATGCCTATGAATCCTGTCCCTGTGCGTTAATAAAACCACCTTTCTGCACCAAAGACATCTCAAGAATTCTTTCTCGGCCATTGACTCCCAACCTGATTGACATTGAAAACTACATCACAGCATCACAGGGGATCCCTGGATGGCTCAGCAGTTTAGCCCCTGCCTTCTGCCCAGAGCTTGATCCAGGAATCCTGGGATCGAGTCCCACATTGGGCTCCTGCATGAAGCCACATCGGCATGTAAGCGTCAACTGCCTTTTAGCCTCATGTCTCTGAGGTTCCCATAATTAAATTATTTTTTCTCTCTTGTGAATGAATCTGTATTTTTTTTTTTTTTGAATCTGTCTTATATCAGTTTAATTATTAGGCCAAAGAATCAAGAATGGAGGAAGAAAAACAAGCTTTCCTCTCCTAACATTCATTCTGTTGTCGACAAAAGATCTCTGTGTTTCAGACCCAAAATATAACCTGAAGACAGAGTTGGGGATAAAGAGGAACACTAGCTTTATTGCTTTGCCAACAGAGGAGGCTGCAGCAGGTCAAGGCCTTCAAAACTGCAAGGTAAGGGCTGGGTTTTTGTGGGGAAAATATAGGAGTTAGCAGGTTTCCACAGGAATTGTGTCTGTGCTGCCAGCCCTGTTTCTCATGTCGTCAGTGTGGAACCAAGTTCCTTAAACTAAAGGCTGAGAACGTAGGGGTTGAGGTTTGCAGGGGAGAGGGAAAAGGCTATTTAGTTTCAAACGCAGCCTCACTGAGGCATTAATGCAGCCATTTTGATTTTTGTTAAACTTGGTGCTTGTAAGTTGGTTCCATTTCAGTCACCAGGACAACTGTAGTAAGACCAGTTAGTTTGCAGTGAGCAACCAGTCAATTTTTTCTAGAATGGCTAAAACAAAGAAAAAAGGATAATACCAAATTTTAGTGAGAATGTGGAGGAATTAGAATTCTCATATATTTGTGATAGGAGTGATGTAGTTTTAGAATAGAGATGAGGTTTGGTGGGGTGAAGTCTGGAACCAACAACCATGAAAGAATTAATGAGATGTTAATTGTCCAAAATGGTAGTCTTATTGCAGTGCAGGTCAGGACCCATCAGCAAAAAGAGCTGTACTGGGGTCATGAGGATGGCCCATCAATATAATACTTTCAAGTTGGGAGTAGGTTAGGGATAGTGCAAGTCTCTGAGGTATTTTGGAAGCAAGGTTTCCAAGACTTTGAGGACTTTGAGGTGGCTGACTATTGTTGGGAAAAGGTCATTTATTACCCTCTATTAAACCTTAGTCATAAGACCCTTCAGGTGTATATCAGTAGGCCATATGCTTGGAGGATGTTTGCCAATCCGTATCTTGGGGCGTTTATAGATAAAGGACATTTCTACAGGAATTTTTCTATTCAAGTACATTGACAGGATCCTGGGGGTCAGGCTAAGGTTATCTTTTACCTTAGCAAAGTATTAACATCCTGGCAGTTGAGTCCCTAGAGAAATGTCACTCTGTTTCAAAGACTTGTCAGTGGGTTGTAGGTAGTAAATACATTTAATAATTTTTCTTCTGCGTGTTCCTCACATGATTAACAACCATAGCCATGGTGACTGTGCTTTGCCTGGTCACCTTCCCAAATTCTAGCAACAGGATCACATGTGGAATACCAAAAAGGATTCTCACAGGTGCCCTCCTCCTCAGAATCTGTCAATTGGTGTGGGTGGAAAAAGCATGTTTTTAATTAAGGGCTCCAGGTGATTCTAAGTGAGGCCAGGGAATAACATGAGGGCATCTGGTTATTTTGAGAATTGAGAACAGGCTTTCCTTCCAATGGAAGTAACTGGGTCTCTGCTACGTAAGTCTGGGAGGGTCAGGTCCATGCAGCACATGGTTCCTAAGGTGTAGGTGAATGTGTGGGCATCTGTGAGGGGGGAGACCCCCTGAAGCAGAGAAGGAAAAGTCCAGGATTGGTTTCCAAGTAGGAACTCATAGTTTTCTGAATAACTCTTGACACAAAGGACTAAAAAGTTGGGACTTTTCTGCATTTCTAGTAAAAATCTAAAGGACTAGGTAAAAGAAACGGCCAGTTCTCAGGTAAGCCTCCTGTCCCAGGAAAGGCCATGTCATCTTTTTCTCTTGAAATTCCTTGCACTTAGAAATTGCAAATGTTGATTCCTCTAGCTCTGAAGTTCTGCCTCATGTTTTCACCTAATTTTAACACTTTTTCAGAAATGATAGTAAAGGATAGGTCTTTGGAACCCTTCTCCCTTATATCCCTGAGCCTTCTCTCCCTTTTCTCTAACCTGCCTTCTAGGAGGTCATCAACAGTGGTCATTTTGAAATAAAGTCCTGAATGTATTGAAATATTCCCATGGTGATGGATCCAGAGGGGAAGAAGGCACTAGTCCAACATTCCTTTTTTTTGTTTTTTAAGATTTTATTTATTTATTCATGAGAGACACAGGCAGAGGGAGAAGCAGGCTCCATGCAGGGAGCCCCATGTGGGACTCGATCCTGGAACTCCAGGATCAGGCCCCAGGCCAAAGGCAGGCACCAAACCGCTGAGCCACCCAGGGATACGAGTCTAACATTCCTAATGCTGATGAAGTCTGTTCTGGGACACCAGTGAAGGAAACCATTTCTCATTTAGGTTCCATCTGGATGCTGTATCAGTGCTGTGTAGCTCAGGAGTAAGAAATGTACAACTAAACATGATGGATATGAAGTCTAGAATAATTCTGAAAATTCTCAAAAAATTGGGGGAATGACTCTTGCTCTTTAGAATAAGAAAAGATACTCTATTAAAATACCAGATGGGTACCTGGGTGGCTCAGTTTGTTAATCGTTGGCTTATTGATTTCTGATCAAGTCATGATCTCAGGGTCCTAGAGTGGAACCTTGCTTTTCGCTCTTAGCTCAACAGTCTGCTTGAAAATCACTCTCTCAGGATGCCTGGATGGCTCAGCAGTTGAGCATCTGCCTTTGGCCCAGGGTGTGATCCTGGAGTCCCAGGATCGAGTCCCACATTGGGCTCCCTGCAGGGGGGCTGCTTCTCCCTCTGTGTCTCTGCCTCTCTCTGTGTCTCTCATGAATAAATAAATAAAATTTTAAAAAATCACTCTCTCCTTCCCCTTCTGCTCTTCCATTGCTCTCTCGGTAATGGAAATCTTTTAAAAAATTTAAAATAAAAATAAAAAATTATACCAGCTAATACAGGACACAGAAACTGTCAAAATGTGTTGTCTTTACCAGTCAGATGAGGGCCCCACCTATGGGATGATGATTGGTTTGAAGCTGGTCAAGTGGGAGTTGAAAAGAATTCACCTGAGGTCAAATGATGTAGAAGTTTGTTGAATCCACTGTAGGAGAGCAGGCAGGACAGCAGAGGGGAGGCTGTGTTCAAGGAGGCAGTGAGTAGAGGCTGTGTTTAAAGGGGGCAGGTAAGGAATCTTAGCATATTTTCCCTGGTTTGGTCACTGTACCTGCTTGTCAGTAGCCCATTGGTTAGTGAGGGCATATGGATATTTTGAAGTGTGTCCCCTGATGGGCCTGTGTTCAGCCCGCGGGTGAGGGGGTGTCACTGGGGGCCCTTTCTACATTCCTTTGTTAAGCCTGCTGCCTAGAAACAGCTTCTATGGAAACTACATATGACGGAACTGGGTCTAAATCCACTGTTTTCATAATTAGATTTCTATTCTGAATTACTATTTTCTGACCACAAGAAAACACCTGTGATGGTGTGTCCTGTGGGGAGTCTTAGGCACTGATAGGAATTTCTGCCCATACAGTGATGTGAGCTTCTTTTATTGACTTGGGGGGCAGCCCTGGTGGCTCAGCAGTTTAGCACTGCCTTTGGCCCAGGGCATGATCCTGGAGTCCCATGTCGGGCCCCCTGCATGGAGCCTACTTCTCTCTCTGCCTGTGTGTGTCTCTCTGCCTCTCTCTCTCTCTGTCTCTCATGAATAAATAAAATCTTTATTGGCTTGGTGCTCTCTGCCAGATTCCTCCCCTGTAATGTTCATATTTTCCCTCTTAGATGTTGTGAGCGATATGCAGAAACCATATTTCAAATGGAAACTTATTTATTTGAATTTCTCTTGCTTGTAGTTTCTTTCTTTTTCATAAAAAAAAAAAAAAAAAAAAAAAAAAAAAAAACCCTGGGTGAAAATCTGATCCCTTCCACGTTACTGGATGTTTGACAAATTATTCCCATAAAAACAGAAGAATAATGTTTGTTTTCTGAGAATATTATTATTCATCTTCTGTTAATTTATGAACAAATTTTAGATGTTCTCTAGTAAGCAGGAATTGCTGAGAATTGTTGGCTTTCTTGCTATTCCAGCAGAATTTGTAAATGGTATAGAACTCCTCAGGGAGCTGGCTCAGTCAGTTAAGTGTCTGCTTTCAGCTTGGGTCCCTGGGCTAGAGCCCTGTGTTGGGCTCCCTGCTCTGGGGGCAGTCTGCTTATTCCTCTCCCTTGCAAACCAGCTCCTCTTGTTCGCGCTCTCTTTCTCTCTCTCTCTTTGTCTCCAAAAAATAAAAAACAATTAAGAAAATCCCAACCATTTCACTTCCAAATCTGCCAAGAATTCTTGCCTTAGCATTCTTCCTCTTTCTTACCAAAAATGCATTCCTTGGTCCGTAGGCTGCTGCGTTAGAAATGCAGACCAGGGGATCCCTGGGTGGCGCAGCAGTTTGGTGCCTGCCTTTGGCCCAGGGCTCGATCCTGGGGACCCGGGATCGAATCCCACGTCGGGCTCCCGGTGCATGGAGCCTGCTTCTCCCTCTGCCTATGTCTCTGCTTCTCTCTCTCTCTCTCTCTCTCTCTCTCTCTCTCTGTGTGTGTGTGTGACTATCATAAATAAATAAACAAATTAAAAAAAAAAAAAAAAGAAATGCAGACCACCCTAGTACTCCTGAACAGAATCTCCTTTTTCACAAGATCTCTCTAATGTGCTGTATTGAAATTTTTTTTAAATAAAGATTTTATTTATTTATTCATGAGAGACGCAGAGTGAGAGAGAGGCAGAGACCCAGGCAGAGGGAGAAGCAGGTTCCATGCAGGGAGCCCGATGGGGACTCGATCCTGGGACTCCAGGATCACGGCCTGGGCCGAAGGCAGGCACTAAACTGCTGAGCCACCCAGGGATCCCCTGTATTGAAATTCTAATTCACATTAGAATTTTTTTTTCAAAGATTTATTTACTTATGATAGACATAGAGAGAGAGGCAGAGACACAGGAGGGAGAAGCAGGCTCCATGCAGGGAGCCTGACGTGGGACTCGATCCCGGGACTCCAGGATCGCGCCCTGGGCCAAAGGCAGGCACTAAACCGCTGAGCCATCCAGGGATCCCCCCCTCACATTAGAATTTGATAAGTACATATGTAACACAGTAAAACCTTCCACCTAAGAAATGGACACAATTTATACTGTGTGATTTTTTTTTTTAACTCACTACTCAAAACTGTGTATGCCTGTATTGACACCTTCATTGGACAAGTTATTTTGGATAAACACTTAGTATTTATACTGGTTTTGTGGATCATATGCCATTCTCTTAAGGTCATAAAATACATAGAACATATTACTGTGTCAAAAATTATCTTACTTTAGAAAGTGGAAACTATAAGTCAGAACCAGTTGTACCGTAATTGAACTACGATGAGTTCACTGCTCATTGAGTCATGGATAGAAACTACACCAGGTGTGGTTGTCCTACAAAGGAAACTTGATCTACAGCAAATAAGGAGATCACAGAATAAATTCCAAAGTAGAGACTCACAGAGCTAGGGGGAATGACTTCCTTTTATTTGGGATTAGGGTGGATACTTAGCAAGCAGAGCCTTGTCATTTTATGTAGAGCTGGGCATAATATGGCACAAGTGCCTCAAGAAAACACTTCTATACCCACTTTGTAGATCAACGAGGTTTGTGCTCCTCCTTGAATGGAGATTTCGATATCATAATGAGGTAAAGGTAACTGTAGATCATTCCAGGTTACTTGTTGATCTGCTTAGGTGTGAGGTTGGCTTAAGCTCAAACTGGGCTGGTCCAAGCTCTTCCTCAGGGCAGTCGGTACTTTTGCTTGGATAATTTGCTTCTCTCACAAGAGACTGACTCTGTGTGTAATACCAACGCTGGTCAGATGGACTGGTCTGTTGTTGTTTTTTCTAGATTTTATTTATTCATGAGAGAGAGAGAGAGGCAGAGACACAGGCAGAGGGAGAAGCAGGCTCCATGCAGGGAGCCCGACGCGGGATGCGATCCCGGGACCCCGGGGTCACGCCCTGGGCTGAAGGCAGACGCTCAACCACCGAGCCACGCAGGCTGGAGGACTGGTCCGTCCACAGACTCTGGTCCCAGCTTGCCTGCACTGTGACCTCAGGCGTGTGGGCTTGGTTGAGGTGGGACCGCTGACGGAGGAGCACAGGACCGCAGACTTAGGCCCAGAGCGGGGCGCGGTCTGTGCCACAAGCCCTCCGTGCGCATGCGCAGCACTTGGCGGGCCACTCTCTCTCTGCGCAGGCGCTGTGGGGAGCCATTACCAAGGGTGAAGTCTGGCGAAGTGAGGGCAGAATGGCTTTGGCGTGTTGTGCGCATGTGCAAGATTGGGCCGGTGGGGCGGGGAAACCAGCCGTCCGGAGTTTCGTGCCCGCTTGCCACGTGAGCAAGACGTTAAGGCCGCTTGAGTAACTGGTCAAAATGAGAGGTGGTACTGTTGATCTTTAGCGATGAAGTGATGTACGTTCAAATTTTCCATAGTTATTTTGACCAGTAGGTTTGTCCATTCAAATGATTAGTCATGCTCCCCCTGGAGGAGGTAGCGATGAGGTTTTTATAGAGAGATTCTGGGAGGTGAGCAAGGGCAATGTTTGATTGATATACTGTAAGCTGTTGCCTTATTTTTGGAAGCCCTAGTTGACTGCAATTGTCTTAAGTTCATTTTCTTCCATTCCAGTGAATTGGCTGTGAAGTTGTGGTTTGCGTACAGAGGCTACCAAGACATCAAAGACGCCTGAGTCTGTGGTTTCCCAGCTTAATTATTTTAACAGTGGAAACAGTTGGTAGAACGTTATGCGGTTTTGTGTGTCTTGTGTGTTTTTTTTTTTAAAGTTTGCAAGGGCTATTCAACAGTTGTGCACTCGTTGTAAGAACGTACAGTCTTGGATCTCTGGGTGGCTCAGGGCATGATCCTGGAGCCCCAGGATCGAGTCCCTTATCGGGCTCCCTGCGTGGAGCCTGCTTCTCCCTCTGCCTGTCTCTGCCTCTCTTTCTGTGTGTCACTTATGAATAAATAAAATCTTAAAAAACGCACAATCATTTTTTTATAATTTATTTTTTTATTGGTGTTCAATTTACCAACATACAGAATAACACCCAGTGCTCATCCCGTCAAGTGTCCCCCTCAGTGCCCGTCACCCATTCACCCCCACCACCCCCTGCCCTCCTCCCCTTCCACCACCACTAGTTTGTTTCCCAGAGTTAGGAGTCTTTATGTTCTGTCTCCCTTTCTGATATTTCCCACACATTTCTTCTCCCTTCCCTTATATTCCCTTTCACTATTATTTATATTCCCCAAATGATTGAGAACATACAATGTTTGTCCTTCTCTGATTGACTTACTTCACTCAGCATAATACCCTCCAATTCCATCCACTTTGAAGCAAATGGTGGGTATTTGTCGTTTCTAATGGCTGAGTAATAAAAACGCACAATCATGATGGTGCAACAGTCTCATGCCCACAACCACCCAGTAGGTCACATATCCAAATCAAAGATACATATTTCATGATGTGTGTGATACACTTATGTATAACTAAGGAGGGGTTTCAACAAGGGTGTTACAATTATGCTGGGATAGGAGTATTAGAAACGCAGTAAATCCATTTCTACTGCTATGAAGACAGCACCTTCATATAGCATTGGTTAAGGAAAGTAATTTCATTGACAGTTTGGCAGTAATGCTCAAGAAAAGGGCCTCTCTGCCTGTGTGTGTGTGTGTGTGTGTGTGTGTGTGTCTTGTGAATAAAGAAATAAAATCTTTAAAAAAATCAAGGTTTCAAAAAAAAATATCAAGGTTTCATGAGGCAACAGATTTTCTCTGTAGCCTCTAGGGTGGAATCTACTAAGAGGAACATTCAGCTGGTTGGCAAAATCCATCCTTTTTTTTTTTTTTTTTTTTTTTTTTTTTAAGAGTTTCTTGGGATCCCTGAGTGGCTCAGCGGTTTGGTGCCTGCCTTTGGCTCAGGGCATGATCCTGGAGACCCAGGATCGAGTCCCACGTTGGGCTTCCTGCATGGAGCCTGCTTCTCCCTCTGCCTGTGTCTCTGCCTCTCTCTCTCTCTGTCTCTCATGAATAAATAAATAAAATATTAAAAATAAAAATAAAGAAACTTAAAAAAAGAAAAAAAAAGAGTTTATTTATTCATGAGAGACACACACAGAGAGAGGCAGAGATACAGGCAGAGGGAGAAGCCGGCTCCCTGTAGGGAACATGATGTGGGTCTGGATCCCGGGACTCCGGGATCACACCAAGGGCCAAAGGCAGACGCTCAACCACTGAGCCACCCAGGCATCCTAAACCTGAATTTTGTTCAGATCCACTGGACAGGGAAAACAGTTATAATTGATTGTTGACATCTTCTAGTGAATTTTCTAGCATCTTGCCAAAAGTTAGGGATCTGTGTGTTTGGATCCTGTTCATGATGTTCCCATTGGGCTAGTTTCATCTAATGTTTGGCCTGACCTTACTGCAAGCATGTGGACCAATTGATATACATCTGAAAAACCAGCTTTGGAACTTTGAATAAATATGTTAAATTCTTCAGTCAGTTTAGGGAACTCTTTATTGCTCAATGTTCAGCCCCATTCCAGGGAAAATAAGATTCATTGTGGAGTGCCTGGGTGGCTCAGTTGGTTTAGCATCTGCCTTCAACTTGCGACTGAGAATAGGCAGCCAAAGAAAATTTTGATCTCCTTCCACCTGTTCAGTGAGGGGAGATCCCAGAGTGGGGGCAGCCTGGACAATCTCCAGAAGAGGGAGAATCTGGGTGGGGCTGTGAAGGGTGAGGGTTCTTGGCTTCTGCTCTCCCTGCTTCTGGTGGATTGCCAGTTCTGTCTTCCCGAGTTTGTGTAGAGGACAATGGCAGACTGCCCTAATATGTGCCCCTTGGCATATTGGTTTTTTGATATAAAAACTGTTTAGGAAACAGCCAATGCAAAAAGGACACTCTGACCCTGAGAAATTAGAAAATCAGTCTCCCATGTTATAGATACCCTTTCTGTACGAAGAGATAAAGAGGTATTCTTATCTGCATGGATAGGGAATTAGGAGCTGAGACATTGCATGAATAGACTAGATACTTTTCACTACTTTATTACCACTACCTAAATTCCACTCCAAATTCTCTACTAATTGAAGGCCCAAACGGGAGTTTTTCTGACACTGTCAAATTCTCACAGATGTGTTATCTCTTTTTTCTAAAAAGCATAAATATTATCAACATTAGTAATTTTTATGGGTCTCACTTTCATTATTGAGCCTTTGGATGTATGTAACCAGACTTTGGAATTTTTTTCACCTGTAATCTGTCTCTGTCAGTTTGATACTTACTCTAGGTAAAATAATTCTGAATGGAAAAGGAATACTGTTCCTCCTCAATAATTTATCTCTAGGGACGACTGGGTGGCTCAGTGGTGGAGCTTCCGCCTTCAGCTCAGGGCGAGATCCCAGGATCCTGGGATCAGGTCCCACATCAGGCTTCCTGCGAGGAGCCTGCTTCTCCCTCTGCCTATGTCTCTGCCTCTCTCTCTCTCTCTCTCTCTCTCTCTGTGTCTGTGTGTCTCTCATGAATAAATAATTCTTTTAAAAAGATAATAATAATTTTTCTCAGGACTCGTGGGTGGCTTAGCGGTTAAGCGTCTGCCTTCTGCTCAAGGCATGATCTTGGAGTCCCAGGATCCAGTCCCACATCAGACTCTCTGCATGGAGCCTTCTTCTCCCTCTGCCTGTGTCTCTGCCTCTCACTCTCTCTGTGTCTCTCATGAATAACTAAATAAAATCTTTAAAATAATAATAACAATTTTTCTCTAAAATCTTTTTTTTTAATTTTTATTTATTTATGATAGTCACACACAGAGAGAGAGAGAGAGAGGCAGAGACACAGGCAGAGGGAGAAGCAGGCTCCATGCACCGGGAGCCCGACGTGGGACTCGATCCCGGGTCTCCAGGACCACACCCTGGGCCAAAGGCAGGCGCTAAACCGCTGCGCCACCCAGGGATCCCTCTAAAGTCTTAACGTATATGCAGGATTGAAAATGTATACATTCGGGGATCCCTGGGTGGCGCAGCGGTTTAGCACCTGCCTTTGGCCCAGGGCGCGATCCTGGAGACCCGGGATCGAGTCCCACGTCGGGCTCCCGGTGCATGGAGCCTGCTTCTCCCTCTGCCTGTGTCTCTGCCTCTCTCTCTCTCTGTGACTATCATAAATAAATAAAAATTAAAAAAAAAAAAAAAGAAAATGTATACATTCCTACCTCAAAAGAGGCATTCTATTTGCATACATAATGAAGTTCTTGTGCTTCCAGGTTAAGCATATTCTCACATTGAGGGATTTTCATGACATCTTATTACAGTGCCAATGGCGATGGCCATTGTGTCAGATGCTGTGACACAGTGCAGGTAAAAATGGCCATTTTAAAATATATTCTTGAGTATCCACTTTTGCTGTACACATGGTGTTGCTTACAGAGCCATCTGAGAGAGCTCTGGTCAGTCCCTGAGCTCTGGAGAAGTGTCTGTGGAGTACCCCGAATGAATGAAAATGAAATAACTTTAACTCAAAACCCCTATGGGGCACCTGGGTGGTTCAGTGGTTGAGCGTCAGCCTTTGGCTCAGGTCGAGATCCTGTGGTCCTGGGATCCAGTCCCACATTGAGCTCCCCGCAGGGAGCCTGCTTCTCCCTCTGCCTGTGTTTCTGCCTCTCTCTCTGTGTCTGTCATGAATAAATAAATAAAATCTTAAAAGTCCCTATGTCCTCTCATATTTCTTCTTATTCCTTAGTAATGTAACAGGATTTGATGCCTACTGGTGGGGCAACCATTTTTGGGCCATGAGAGATGAAAAGATGAGCAAAAGGCTGTTAATGGATAATAGTAGTACAAAAAAAGGGAAAATAGAGCTACCCCATATGATGTCTCAGTCATTTTATCAGACATGGGCTTCCTCCATATTCATTGTGTATATAACAGAAAATATACATCTTTTTTAGAAGTATTTGTCATTCTTGGTATAGCTGAACACAAATTCACAGGTACAAAATGAAATGGATTCTTTTTTCTTTTTTAAGGATTTTATTTATTTATTCATGAGAAACAGAGAGAGAGGCAGAGACACAGGCAGAGAGAGAAGCAGGCTCCATGCAGGGAGCCTGACACGGGACTCGATCCGGGGTCTCCAGGATCACACCCTGGGCCAAAGGCGGCACTAAACTGCCGAGCCACCCAGGCTGACCCGAAATGGATTATTATATTTCAATTGTAATAATGTTAAATGTGAATAACATGTTATCCAACTTCTATGCACTGGATTCCACAAGTAATAGAAATCCGAGTTCCACTCCAGACAGGATGGGTAAAGGAGCAACAAGGGCTGTGAAGGACCACGGAGATTATGGCCAAAAACTGGGTAGATTGAGGCAGAGATGCTCACTACCTCTGACTGCTAACCTGTGTCCCCACCACTGGCAACAAGCACAGTGCCCAGAGGATGTGACTACCCTAATCATGGGCAAGATGGAATGAGGGAGTGATCAGCATTCCTGGAAGATCATCCATCTGTAGTGGATCAAACCAATGTTGGAGTTATACACCTGGGATACTAGTGGTTTGTGGAATCAAAGCACATGCCTTGCTGATCCTGCCTATTAGAGCGTCCCCAAGGCTTCATCTCCAACATCTAATCTGTGATATGACCATTTAAAGCATTGTCTATGATGCTTCCAATACCTCTCACCATCCACTGCCAACAATTTAGACCCGAAGAAGATCAGTAATTTCTGTACCCAACAGAATCTTACTGCTTATCAGTAACACCAGGGAATTCAGTTAAATTATGAAGAAAAGTAGGTATTCCTTGTTCCCAGGAACTCACCATATTTGCCAAGTCCCCATCTCTATTACTTTTAGTCATCAGGTGACACCATGAGCATCTGACTTGGACTTTGGAGTGACTACGTGTTCCCTCCAGTTCCCTCCCTCCATTTCAACAAGTGTTCTCCAGGTATATGTTTTAAGGTTTTCTGTATTTCTTTGACAGAGAGCGAGCACTAGCAGTGGGAGAAGGAGAGGGGGAAGCTAAGCAGGGAGCCTAAGTTGGGGCTTTGTCCCAGGACCCTGGGCTCATGACCTGAGCCAACGACAGATGCTTAACTGACTGAGCAATCCGGGTCCCCCTCAATATATGCGTTTATTTTTTCATGGTAGTTTTATGGTTTTATTAACACAAATATGACACGCACATAAGCTGTCTATTCATTTTCTTTGCTACACAGCCTGGCAAAAAAATATGGAACGCTTCACGAATTTGCGTGTCATCCTTGCACAGGGGCCATGCTAATCTTCTCTGTATTGTTCCAATTTTGGTATATGTGCTGCTGACGCGAGCACCACATATACATTTAGTAGGGTCTTATCTTGAGGCACCTCAGTGGCCACTTCCTTTGGCTCATATCATGATCCCAGGATCTTGGGATCCATCCCCCTGTCAGGCTGCCTGCTTCTCACTTTCCCTCTGCTGCTCCCTCTGCTTGTGCTTGCTCATGTGCACTCTCTATCTCCCTCCCTCCCACAAATAAATAAAATATTTTTAAAAAATAGCGTTGGGGGCCTGGGTGGCTTAGTTGATTGGGTGTCTGCCTTTGGCTCAGGATTTTGGGATCCAGCCCTGCATTGGGCTCCCTGCTCAGTGGGGAGCCTGTTTCTCTCTCTCCCTCTGCTATTCCCTCTGCTTGTACTCTCTCTCTTTCTCTCAAATAAATAAGACTACATATTTTTTTAAAATATTTTATTTGGTGATCCCTGGGTGGCTCAGCGGTTTAGCGCCTGGCTTTGGCCCAGGGCGCGATCCTGGAGTCCCAGGATCGAGTCTTGCGTCGGGCTCCCGGCATGGAGCCTGCTTCTCTCTCTGCCTCTCTATGTCTATCACGAATAAATAAATATTTAAAAAAATAAAAATAAATAAAAATATTTTATGTTTGCCCCTTGGGAATGTAGGTCATCATGTTTCAACTCTGTTCACACCCTTCAGGTTGTTAAATGTCTGAATTTATACCGTGGCCCATTGTCCTTGTATCCCTCTAACCTCAATTAAGAGGTCAGTGAGGACTCTATAAAACGTACAAAAAATTGTCTCAGATGCATTTGTAGCTAGGAATGAAACTGAGATCAAGAAGAACTGGAGATGCTTAAAAAGTTAAGACAAGTAGAATTTGTCTTTCTGTTTTCTGAGAGTCAGGTGTGTAACCCAGTAATAGGTATCTTCTCTCCACCTGCAGAATTCATGCAGTTCTTCTTCCTGTAATTTTTGTTTCTCATGCCTTTCCTCATGTTGGAATACTTTTCTCCACTTATGGGGTATCTATTTTATACCGAGTACTGCCACGTGTGGATATTCACTTCAATTTAAACATCAAAGGAAGCTGTCCATCATGACAGGGGGCTCAATCTTCTATTTGGATCTATGGGCATAGAGTGTCTTTGAGTTCTTGGGTCAGTCCAGATGGAGCCATTGAGACAAAAACATATTTAGGTAATCTCTGTGGGGATCTTCTTTACAGGGTATACAAGAGGATGCATAGGTTGCCAGGGGAGATGGTTGTTCACAAGGGCAGTTGTTGAAGTGTCACGTCAGAAATTATATTAACTTGTGACTCTGCAGGGTGTTGTTTAGGGAATGCACTAGGGAGAAGGTATTGTGTCAGTTCATGTCTCCTGCAAACCAACTGACTACACAAAATGGATAGCAGGCAGCACACCATCAGGAAGGAGTTTACCTAACCTGCCAACGGTCCCCCTATATAATATGTTATATATCCATGTGGATGTCTCAGCAGTTAAAAGGAGAAGAAAATGATACAATAGATAAACTGTGGGAAATATAATCACACATTATTTATACACTTAATGGTGTATTAAATGTATTTAATACACTTCTAAATATATTCTCAGAGGCCACTGAGAAAGGGATTACTGGTGATATTACATCACCATTATCAAATGCATGGTAAATACCACCTGTTGTCTACATTCTGAAGGTAAGGTAGGTTAATGTTGGTGGCGGGATAATACATTATTCCTGTACACATCAGTATTAACACATTAAAAACCAATATATTCTATCATTAAAATATCTTGTGATCACACATAGATAAAATTATGCATTTTAAATCCACTGTATGTTCCTTCTTGAAAATACAGATTACAGGGATGCCTGGGTGGCTCAGTGGTTGAGCGTCTGCCTTTGGCTCAGGGCGTGATCCTCAGTCTGGGGATCAAGTCCCGCATCAGTCTCCCTGTGAGGAGCCTGCTTCTCCCTCTGCCTGTCTCTGACTCTCTCTGTTTCTCATGAATAAATAAATAAAATCTTAAAAAAAAGAAAAGAAAAGAAAATACAGATTACAAGCACTCAAGAAGCGTTTTTTTTTAATTTTATTTATTTATTCATGAGAGACAGAGAAAGAGAGAGGCAGAGACCTAGGCAGAGAGAGAAGCAGGCTCCATGCAGGGAGCCTGATGTGGGACTCAACACCAGGACTCCAAGATCACACCCTGTGCCAAAGGCAAATGCTTAACCGCTGAGCCACCAGGTGTCCCTTAAGAAGCATTCTTGTTCTGATATAATGACCTAGGAGTCATGATTTCAATACATAGGCCTGAAGCAATAATTAAGAAATGTCAATATATGGTCGTATGCTTTTTTATGGAAGTGTTAGCTCTCCTCTGCTGATATCTGGGAAGGTTTCTTCATTTCAACCGCATCAGATAATATTCTTTACTTCTATCTATTGCTATTATATAGATACATCAGTATTTTAATGGATTGCCATGAGCTTGTCTTTGATTTTGACTCTTTAAGATTTTTAATTCCAGGGGCACCTGGGTGGCTCAGTGTTGAGCATCTACCTTTGGCTCAGGTCTTGATCCCATGGTCCAGGGATTGAGTCCCACATGGGGTTCCCCATGGGGAGTCCCCATGGGGAGTCTGCTTCTCCCTCTGCCTATGTCTCTGCTTCTCTCTCTGTGTTTCTCATGAATAAATAAAATCTTTTTTATAAAAAGATTTTAATTCCAGTTAGTTAAGATAAAGTGTTATATTAGTTTCAGGTGTATAATACAGTGGTTAAAAAAAATTCTATACCTTACCTGGTGGTCATCACAAGAATTGCAGTCCTTTATTCACAGTACCTATTTAACCCTTCACCGCACCCACCTTCACTCTGGTAACTAATGGCTTGTTCTCTATCATTAAGAGTCTGTTTCTTGATTTCTCTCTTTCTCTCTACATTGTCACTTAGCAATTGATTAAATTCCTCATGGAGAGTGGAGTATGGTCACCTTAAATGGTCTTCTCATTGCTCTTCTGATTTTTCATTATAATAATACTCTAAAAAAAATAAATACTCTAATGTGTTCTCCTTTTTGCTTTGTTCTCTCCTGTTGTTGAGATATACGTAAGCAGCTCCTGACTCCTTTACCCAGCCAAGCAATCATACTGATTCCTCAAAATAAATTCACCCCCACCCCCGTCCCCTCTGGACTTTACAACAGTGGCCTTGTGAAATAATTATAGGTAGAGACAGATAGGGCCCAGTTTCATTGCATGGGTAGAGACATCTCTACAACAATGTCACCTTGAAGAAGTTGTACAATAGAAGCCCTTCACCTTTCAACAACCCTTAACATTTAAGAACCAATAATTGATCAGAGGTAAAATGATGAGGGATGAAACAGAAAAATGTTCACCTTTAGCCCAGAGAGCTGACCTATAGGCTGCAGAGTTTTGACACTGGTCAAATACATACTGGTCGGCACATTCTTAAAGGGTCTCATGACTGCCTGTACATCTCACCCATAATACTGAACTGAATGAAAAGGACCAGAGAAATTTTTCAAAAGTAGTTTTTCAAGTAGAAATTTGAAGAAACATTTATGATCTAATACTCCCTACATGTCCCCTCCTCCTTGAACTCTAAGCAGATAAGGACCAGCTTCACATAGCCAAAATGCAACTCTTTCTACCTGGGCATCCTATCCCCCTGCTATTTGAATAAACTAAGTTGCACCTTAAACATCTCAAGAATCCTTTCCTGCTGGATGGGCTCAACAATCCCACAATAGTTTTGATACTGAAAACTCCATTTTTGGCTTCCAGTGGTTCGAAAAGCCAATACTCAAGACATAAGTTTTGATTGGAAAGGAAGAAGAGCTTTACTCAGGAAGCCGGCCACTGGTGAAGAAGGTGGAGTCTTGTCCAGAAACCAACTCCAAGGATTCAGCCTGGCCCAAAGATTTTTAAAGGAATTTGAGGCCAGTCATCAGTAAAAGGGGAGCCCGATAATCTGTAATACTTCTTGATTGCCTGTAGACTCAGTGGTGCAGATGTTATGGACCTGCTTGGAGATTGTGTATGGGTGTCTCAGGGAGAGGTGATGCAAAAGGCTTCTGTCCCTATTCTTTCTAGGAAATAATGCATATTCAATAGATATAGAAAGAGGTGTGGTTTATCAATTACACAGTCTAGAGGTTCATCCAGAATTAAAAACTACTAAATTGGTTAGAGAGGCACTTCTATGTAACTTCTATGTGAACAAGATCCTCTATGATTATTCTGTTGCAGCAAATGGAAGGATTTCCTTGTTTTGTGAGGTTGGTTATATACCAAGAATAAATTAGATGGGAGAACTCTATCAGTAATATAGCTAATATCAGAGATTACTTTTTAAAAAGATTTTATTTAGTTATTTTTTCAAGATTTTGTTTATTCATGAGAGAGAGAGACACAGAGAGAGGCAGAGACATAGGCAGAGAGAAGCAGGCTCCATGCAGGGAGCCCTATGTGGGACTGGATCCCAGGTCTCCAGGATCACGCTCTGGGTCAAAGGCAGGTGCTCAACTGCTGAGCCACCCAGGCGTCCCATTTATTTAGTTATTTGACTGAAAGTGAGAGAGAATGTGCATGTGAACACGCAGTGGGAGTGGTTCCATCCCAGGACCAGGGAATCATGACCTGAGCTGAAGGCAAATGTTTAACTGTGCCACCCCGGAGCCTCAGAGATTAACTTTTTATATGATAAAGAGTTACCTGCCTGGTGTGGCAACCTATTCCTTGGCAAACATTTGCTCTTTCCTTTTTCCTGTGAATATGCTTCCCCATTTTTGAAATTCTAAATCCTTACATTCTGCTTCTTAAGTGACAGTGGAATGCATATAAGCACTAATTGCCTGTCTTGAGCCTCATATGTTTGGGGTTCCCATAATTAAGAAATTTTTTTTCTCTTGTGAGTCTGCCTCACATCTGTGTAATTATCATTCTGGCCAAAGAATTGAGAACAGATGAAGAAAGTGTCAGATTTAATCGGATTGGTCATGAAATGAAATAGACCAGGCAAAGTTGGCCAAAACAGGCTTTTAATGGGATGCGCTCTCTGGCAAGGTTCTGTGGCCCGCAGGGGAGGGAGAGAGCGGGGAGTCAAGGGCCTGGGAATTCACACACATGGAGGGCAAGTGGGCTTTTTAAGGGAGGAAGGGGTAAGGGGATGTGTGTCCATACAGGGTGATAGGTATTAGGGCATATTGCTGGTGAAATCAGCCTGGGGCAATAACTGCCCATGCCCTTATATGGGATCCGTGTAAGGTACGGTTCAGGTTTCCTGCATAGGTCCTGTCTCCCCCTGATGACATGTCCTCGGGCAGTCTGCTGGTGATGGGAAAGTTCCGAAGTGGGGGCAACAAGGTGGAGGGTCTGCAGCCATTTTGTTGGTGCCTCCTGATTCCCCTTGATCCCGACGGCCCAACAGAAAATGTTTTCCTCTCCTGCACATTCATTCTGTTGTCACAAAGTGACCTCTGTGCTTTAGGGCAAAAATATGACTTGAAGACACTGTTGGGGATGAAGAACAGTAGCTTTATATAGCTTTGCCAGATGGAGGAGCATGCGGGAAGGGAAGACCCCAGAAGTAGAAGCTCACTCTGTGACTGGGGCTGAGGGGTTTCGCAGGCATGTATAGGATCTGGCCTGTTGCAACAGGAATGGTGTCTGTGCTGCCAGCCTTGCTCACCAGGTTTTCAGAGTGGTACTGGATTCCTGAAAACAGAAAACAAAGGCTAAGAAGCGGGGAGAGGATGCTTAGCGAAGAGAGGGAAAAGGATACTTGGTTTAAAGTATGAAGCCTCGCTGTTGTTTTAATGCAGCCATTTGATTTTTGTTTAACTTTATACTCTTAAGAGGTTTTAGTTTGAGTCACCAGGATAGCTGAAGTAAGCCACGTCACATTTTACATTGAGAAACCACTCAATATTTTCTAGAATTCCTAAAATAAAAGGAATAAAACCAAATTTTAGTGTGAATATGAGGAATTAGAATTCTCATATGTTGCTGATGAGAGAGTAAGAAGTAAAATCACTTTGGAAAACCATTTTTGCAGTTACGTATGAAAATAAACATTTCCTTACTGATGGGGGCGGGGGGTGGGGAATATTTTGTTACCAAAAAAAATATACCTCTTTAAAGATTTTTATTTTTTTAGATTTTTTTAAAGATTTTATTTATTCATGAGAGAGAGAGAGAGAGAGAGAGAGAGAAGCAGGCTCCATCCAGGGTGTCTGATGTGGGACTCGATCCAGGGTCTCCAGGATCACACCCTGGGCTGAAGGCAGCGTTAAACTGCTGAGCCACCCAGGCTGCCCTTTAAAGATTATTTTAGACTGCATTTGCGTTTTCTTGTGTTTTTGTGTATGGGAGGGTGGTTTTTTTTGGTTTGTTTGTTTTGAGGGAGAGAGAGAGAGAGAAGGAAAGCGGGAGCAAGTGGGCAGGAGCCAGGAAGGGGGAAGAGGAGCAGAGGTGGAGCAACAGAATCTTAAGCAGGCTCCCTCCTCAGTGGACCCTGACCTCATGACACTGAGATCAGGACCAGAGCTGAAATCAGGAGTCACATGCTCAGCCTACTGAGCCGCCCAGGCGCCCCTCTGCTGTTATTTTAAAGAAACTGCAGACAAAGGAAAAGCTCTGAAACCCAGTTTGTTTACTTTTGTGAGAGACATTTTCATTTATAAGGGAACGCCCCATTTGTAAGAGTATGTTCCTCTGTGTAGCAGAAAGAGGCAGAATGTGTAAAGTGCCAGAAATTCTGATCAGTGGAGAAGGCATGGATTTAAATCTGGATAACAATCATAGCCTTAGTTACTCTCCTTTGCCTGATCACTTCTCTCACTTGCTTTCCAGTAGGATAATTATGTGGAGTTTCAAGAGCGATCCTTGCTGGTATCCTCCCTCTATGTTTCGTGAATTGGTGTGGGTGGAAAGGACAGTGTTGTTTTATTTTTTGTAAGATTTTATTTATTTGTTCATGAGAGACACACAGAGAGAGGCAGAGGCAGAGACAGAGGGAGAGGCAAGCTCCTCGCAGGGAGCCAAAAGTGGGACTCGATCCCAGGACTGGGATCACGCTCTGAGCCAAAGGCAGAAGCTCAACCGCTGAGCCACTCAGGCGTCCCAGCAGCCACCCAGGCATCCCGACAGTGTTGTTTTAAGTAAGGGCTCTGGATGATTCTAAGTGAGGTCAGGTTTAAGCACGAGGACTTCCAAGTTATTTTATGAGAGTTGAGAGCAAGCTTTGGCCAAGGAGAGGTAACAGGTCTCCCCTACGTGAGTTCTGGAGGGTCAAGTCTGGGCAGCACACCCTTGGTAGGCTGTAGCTGAATTTGTGGTAGTCTGTTGGAGGGGAGGCCCCCTGAAAGGAGAGAATGAAGAGTCAGTGATTGGTCTCCACGTAGGAACTCACAGTTTCTGAAAGGCTCCTGAGGCAAAGGACTAGGAAGTTGTCTGGCCTTTTCTGCATTTCAAAGTCCTGCCTTCTGGCAAGCAGTTTAGAGGTACAGAGGCCTTTGGTGGCTTTAAAGGCATTTTCTCCTGATGCAGCTGTGATTTCTCCATGAATCTCTTCTGAGAAAGAAATCTAGAGGACAAGGTGAAAGAAGAAGAAATGGCCAGTTCTCAGGTAGCCTTGCGTCTGAAGTCAGAGGCTATCATGTTTTCCTCCTGGAATTCCATTAATTTAGAAATTGCAAATGTTGATTCCTCTAGTTCTGATGTTTCTGCCTTACATTTTCACCTGATGTTTAAAACCTTTTCAAAAATGACTCAAGACTAAGTCTTTTTTTTTTTTTTAAGATTTTATTTATTCATGGAAATGCAGAGCGAGAGAGAGGGAGAGACACAGGCAGAGGGAGAAGCAGGCTCCATGCAGAGAGCCTGACATGGACTTGATCCAGAGTCTCCAGGATCACACCCTGGGCTGCAGGCTGTGCTAAACCGCTGCACCACCGGGGCTGCCCCAAGACTAAGTCTTTAGAACACTTCTTCCCTATATCCCTCAGCCTCTCTGCCTTCTCTCCAACATGGCTTCCAACAGCGCATCAACAGTTGTCCCTTTGAATTAAAGTCCTACAAGTCTTGAAAATATTTCCCTTGTGACAGATTCACAGGGGAATTCTTTGCGTCCAACATTCCTAATGCTGATGGAGTCTGGTTGGAATATCAGTCAAGAAAAGCAGTTCTTGGGATCCCTGGGTGGCGCAGCGATTTGGCGCCTGCCTTTGGCCCAGGGCGCGATCCTGGAGACCCGGGATCGAATCCCACGTCGGGCTCCCGGTGCATGGAGCCTGCTTCTCCCTCTGCCTGTGTCTCTGCCTCTCTCTCTCTCTCACTGTGTGCCTATCATAAATAAATAAAAAATTTAAAAAAAAAAAAAAAGAAAGAAAAGCAGTTCTTATTCAAGTCCCATCTGGATGCTTTTTCACCTTTGTGTAGACCAAGGGGGATAATGCATAAATAAACATAATGGGTATGAGGCTCAGAATAACTGGGAAATTTTCCAGTGTGTGTCGGGGGACCGGGAAGGGATGGGGGGGGGGGGCAGGCAGTAATCTTGCTCTTTAGATTGTGAAAAAGATCCTGTATTTAAAATGTACTAGATATTTATAGGACATGGAACCTATACTGATTGAAGTTTGTATAAATGCACTATATTCTCATAAGTCAATTTATATTCTGATTTAATGTTTGGTGGCCACAAGAACATACCAGTAATATAAGTCCTTTAGTGAGCTTTAGGCACTGTTATCAATTGGTTTCCTTAGAGCTCATGTTATCTTCTTTGACTTGGTTTGGTGCTGACAGATTTCTTTCCTATACAGTTTATACTTTCTCCCTTAATATTCATAAGGATCTTAGATAGATTTACTGAGTGATATGCAGGACCCATCTCTATGTAAAGTGGAAACTTCTTTCTAGTCTCTCTTGCTTGTTGTTTCCTATAAGGAGTACAAAGGTAAAAGAAATGTAGAGAAACTGAAATTCAACTTGCAGTCCTTTGATAAATATCCAAGATTGGCAAAGTATGAGAAACTATTAGGAATTCACAATTTCCTTAATGTTAATGCTTTGCTAGAGGCAAAAAATAACCAGCTTGACAATAGCCAGACCTCCAGGATCCCTTAAGTCCTCTTTAACAAATGAAAATACCCTACAGAAGCTTCCTTTAGGGATGTTTGGGTGGTTTAGTGGTGGAGCATCTGCCCTTGGCTTGGGAGGGGGGGGATCCTGGAGTCCTGGGATGGAGTCCCACATCGAGCTCCCTGCATGGAACCTGCTACTCTCTGCCTACGTCTCTGCCTCTCTCTCTCTCTCTCTGTGTGTGTGTGTGTGTGTGTGTCTCATGAATAAATAAATAAAACCTTAAATAAAGAAACTTCTTTATTTCTGCCCCCCAATTTAAAAGTATATAATCAATGGCTTCTCTCAAGGACAGTATAGGTCCTTCTGCCCAGGGGTCCTGTCCCTGCACTTTCATAAAAACAGTTTTTGCATAAAAAATGTCTCAAGAATTCTTGCTTGACCAGTAGCTCCCATCAGTTTCCACTGGACAATGGAGGCTCTCTCTCTCATGTAGTATAGAGAATGATTTCTAAGACTGAGGTAGATAAGGGAGACCTTCATCTTGATAAAGTTTAGGAATATAGGTGAGGTCCAGAGTTGACAACCAAGAAAGAATTGTTGAGACGTCTTTGGTGCAAAATGGTGGTTTTATTAAAGCATGGGGACATGACCCATGGGTAGGAAGGACTGCTGCCCCAGGCTTGTGAGGGGTGGCTGATTATATACCTGGCAGTTGGGAGGGGTTTGAGGATAGCTGAACTTTTTAAGGTATTTTGGAAGCAAGGTTTCTAGGACGTAGAGGGGGCTAGTTATTGTTGGGAAAAGGTCACTGATTACCATCTAATAAAACCTGAGTTATGAGACCCTTCAGATATATATCAGTGGGCCATGTGCTTGGAGGATGATTGCCAAGATGTATCTTTGAGTTTAGAGATAAAGGAAATTTCTAAAGGAATTTTTATAGTTAAAGTAGACTTACAGGCTCCTGGAGGTTGGGCTAAGATCCCTTAGCAAAGTATGAACCTCGAGGCAGTTGAGTCTGTAGATGAATGTACCTCTCCTGTTTCAAGGACTTGTCAATGTGCTGCCCCAGGCTTGTTCTTTGTCCTCAGCTAGTTTTCTGTTCCCCCATCAATCTTGTAGATTTTTATTTTCCTCCACACTTAGGTCACAGAGTTACCCTTCTATTTACTTCTTTGTATTTTCAGGAGGAAAAAACAAAAACAAAAACTAAAACAAGAATCATTAACATGTTTGAGTGTCTTAAAATCCTGAAATAGAGTCCTTGATAGAAACTCTACCAGGTGGGGTTATGACACAAAGGAAATTTGATTTGCAGCCAATAAGGAGATTATAGGGGATAACTTCCCAAGCAGAGACTCAGAGTCAGAGGGAATGGTTTCCTTTTATTTAGGGTTAGGATGGAAATTCAGCAAGAGGGGCTTCATCATCTTCTTATAGCTGGGTATAAGGTCACACAGGTACCTGCAAACAACACTTTTATATATTCTCTGTATGTTATGTAAATGAGGTTTGTGCTTCTCCTTTGGAGATTTTCTTTTCTTTCTTTCTTTTTTTTTTTTTTAAGATTTTATTTATTTATTTATGAGAGACACAGACAGAGGGAGAAGCAGGCTCCCCACAGGGAGCCCGATGTGGGACTCTATCCCAGGACCTGAGATCACACCCTGAGCCAGAGGCAGGCGCTCAACCACTGAGCCACCCAGGGGTCCTGGTGGAGATTTTCATACTAAGGTAAAAGTGCCTGCCGTGGGTTATTATTCTTTGGTCCATCTACATAGTTATTAGTCAAGAGTTAAGGTCAAACTGGGCAGGCTCAAGCTCATTCTTTCAGCCATCATTTCCATTTTAGTTGGATAGTTTCCATTCCTTGATAGGAGAGTAGACCTTTGGGTCTTTGCCAGGAGTAAAACCTAAGGTGGAAAGATGAGGTTAAGTAAAATGTGGGACAAATGTCAGAGAGTACAAGTAGGTGAGCAGGGAAGGTCAGGTCTTGGGGTCTAGCTGGTGACACTAACTCCCTGTTCCACCTTAGGGATCATTGTCAACTCTGCCTGTGGCCCCTTGGTAACTGCGGTATTTATTGCAGGGACTGCTGACATTCAGGGATGTGGCCATAGAATTCTCTCAGGAGGAGTGGAGATGCCTGAACCACAGTCAGCGGGAACTGTACAGGGATGTGATGTTAGAGAACTACAGATACCTCCTCTTCTTGGGTGAGGATGACTCCTTCCAGGTTTCCCAGACCACACTCTGGGTTTTCTTCCTTCCTTTAAAGACTGTGTCTTGGGATCCCTGGGTGGCGCAGAGGGAGAAGCAGGCTCCATGCAGGGAGCCCGATGTGGGACCTGATCCTGGGACTCCAGGATCACGCCCTGGGCTGAAGGCAGATGCTCAACCACTGAGCTACCCAGGAGTCCCAAAAGTTCATTTATCTTCATATTATTGATGTAGGAATTAATGTTCAACTGTATGTATTCTGTTCTTCAATATTGAAATAATATATTTTTTATTTTTTTATTTATGATAGTCATAGAGAGAGAGAGAGAGAGAGAGAGGCAGATACACAGGCAGAGGGAAAAGCAGGCCCCATGCACCGGGAGCCCAACGTGGGATTCGATCCCGGGTCTCCAGGATCGCGCCCTGGGCCAAAGGCAGGAGCCAAACCGCTGCGCCACCCAGGGATCCCAATATTGAAATAATATAATGACTATTTGTTTCCTAGAATTCCTCTGTTAATAATGTCATATGGGTGCTAGAACATTTAGAACTCAGAACTTGCAGGCTTTTATAAAGTCTCAATTGTCACCTTATCAATAATTGCATCATTTCATAACTGTCATGTATAACATGAAGTTCCTGTGATTTTTCTTATGCGTTCTCACTTTCTCTTTAGTTGTATATGGGAGTCATCTCTGATTATTTTAGATAAATGTTCTGATAGGACATGGGCATGTTTTTTCTAAGAAGAGACTAGATAGTTAATAAACTTCCCACATTTATTATTTTTTTTAAACTTCCCACATTTAAAGAAAAACTTTGTCACTAAAAGTTTACTTCAGTGAAAATTAATCGTACATTTTCTTCTACATTCCTCAAAATGTATCTGAGTTTCATCCCATATATTTACTTTTTATAAAGTCATTGCCAGTGTATTTTACATTGATGGTTTTCTTTCTTTCTTTTTTTTTTTAATTTTTTTATTTATTTATTTATGACAGTCACAGAGAGAGAGAGAGGCAGAGACACAGGCAGAGGGAGAAGCAGGCTCCATGCACCAGGAGCCTGACGTGGGATTCGATCCCAGGTCTCCAGGATTGCGCCCTGGGCCAAAGACCGGCGCTAAACCACTGCGCCACCCAGGGATCCCTCTTTCTTTCTTTCTTTCTTTCTTTCTTTCTTTCTTTCTTTCTTTCTTTCTTTCTTTCTTTTCTTTCTTTCTTTCTTCTTTCTTTTTTTCTTTCTTTCTTTCTTTCTTTCTTTTTCTTTCTTTCGAATGAATAGATGAAGGTTTCTAGGTTGCTCAGTTGAATGTTTGCCTTCAGCTTGGATCATGATCACAGGGTTCTGGAATTGAGCCTCATGTCTGGTCCCCTGCTCAGCAAGGAGTCTGCTTTTCCCTCCCCTCACCCACTGCCCCTGCTTGTACTCTCTCTTACTCACTCTCACGTGCTCTCACTCTTGCTCTTGCTCTTGTTTTTTTTTTTTTTTTTTTTTTTTTTCAAATATAAAAATAAAACGTTTAAAGAAAATAGAAATGAAAGGATTTTGTTTCCTTGGTTTTTGTTTTTTCATTTTTTTATTTTTAACAAATGAATTTTTTTCAGTTTTTAAAAAACTTTAAATTCATTTCATTAACATAATGTATTATTAGTTTGAGAGGTAGAGGTCAGTGATTCACCAGTCTTACATAATAATCAGTGCTCTGGCAGCCCGGGTGGCTCAGCGGTTTAGCGCCGCCTTCAGCTCAGTGTGTGGTCCGGTTCCCAGCCTGGAGCCTGCTTCTCCTTCTGTTTGTGTCTCTGCCTCTCTTCCTGTGTCTCTCATGAATAAATAAATAAATATTTTTTTTTAAAAAAGGAGGGCGCAACATGATGGATGAGCACTGTTTTTTTTTTTTTTATTCATGAGAGTAAAATATATGTGTGTGTGTGTCTATACTTACATACATATAGACCTCATCTTCTTTATCCTTTCATCTGTCTATAGCCATCTGGGCTCTTTCCAGAGTTTGGCTATTGTGGGTATTGCTGCTATAAACATTGGGGTGGAGGTGCCCCTTTGGATCACTACATTTGCATCTTTGGGGAAAATACCTAGTGCAATTGCTGGGTCATAGGGTAGCTCTATTTTCAACTTTCTGAGGAACCTCCATTCTGTTTTCCAGACTGGATGCACCAGCTTACATTCCCAACACTGTTGGAAGATTCCCTTTTCTCTGCATCCTCTGAACATCTGTCATTTCCTGATTTGTTCATTTTAGCCCGGATTCTGAGCAGTATGAGGTGGTATCTTATTGTAGGTTTGATTAATATTTCTCTGATACCGAGTGATGTTAATTAAGCATTATTTTATTTTATTTTTTAAAGATTTATTTATTTATTATAGACAGAGAGAGAGAGGCAGAGGCAGAGACACAGGCAGAGGGAGAAGCAGGCTTCATGCAGGGAGCCTGATGTGGGACTCGATCCCGAGTCTGAAGGCGTGCTAAACCACTGAGCCACCCAGGCTGTCCTAATTAAGTATTATTCTAACGTGTGTTTTGCCATTTGTACGTCTTCTTTGAAGAAATGTCTGTTCATGTCTTCTACCCAGTTCTTGATTGGATTGTTTTTTCAGTGTGGAGTTTCACCAGTTCTTTACAGCTTTTGGATACTAACCATTTATTTGTTAAAACATTTGCGGGCAGCCCGGGTGGCGCAGTTGTTTAGCGCCGCCTGCAGCCCAGGGTGTGATCTGGAGACCCTGGATCGAGTCCCATGTCACGCTCTCTGCATGGAGCCTGCTTGTGTCTCTGCCTCTTTCTCTCTCTGCATCTCTATGAATAAATAAAATTTAAAAAAAAAGAGAGATTTGCAAATATCTTCTCCCATTCTGTGGGATATCTTTTGGTTTTCTCAAGTGTTTCCTTTGCAGTGCAAAAGCTTTTTATCTTGATGAAGTCCCAAGAATCCATTTTTGACTTTGTTTCCCTTCCCTTTAGTGACATGACTAGCAACAAGTTGCTGTGGCTAAGTCGCAGATGTTGCTTCTTGTATTCTCCTCAAGGATTTTGATGGATTCCTGTCTCACATTTAGGTCTTTCATCCATCTTGAGTTTATTTTTTTATATGGTGTAAGAAAATGCTGCAGTTTCATTTTTCTAATGTGGCTCTCCAATTTCCCATAATGATTTTTGTAGAAACTGTCTTTTTTCGGTTGGATATTCTTTCCTGCTTTGTAGAAGATTAGTTGATCATGGGTTGAGGGTTCTTTTCTGTGTTCTTTTTTCTGTTCCATTGATCTTTTTGTCTGATTTTTAGTAGTACCATTGTGTCTTGATCATTCCAGCTTTCTTTTTTTTTAAATTTATTTTTATTTTATTTATTTATGATAGGCACACAGTGAGAGAGAGAGAGAGAGGCAGAGACATAGGCAGATGGAGAAGCAGGCTCCATGCACTGGGAGCCTGACGTGGGATTCGATCCTGGGTCTCCAGGATCGCGCCCTGGGCCAAAGGCAGGCGCCAAACCGCTGCACCACCCAGGGATCCCATCATTCCAGCTTTCTAATAGGACCTGAAGTTCAGAATTGTGATGCCACCAGCTTTGATTTTCTTTTTCAACATTCCTTTGGCTTATGGAGGTCTTTTCTGGTTCCATGCAAATTGTAGGATTATTTATTCTAGCTCTGTGAAAAATGTGGATGGTGTTTTGATAGGGATTGCATTGAATGTATAGATGGCTCTATGTAACACAGTCATTTCAATCATATTTGTTCTTCCACTGCATGAGCAGCAAACGTTTCTTTCATTCTGTTGTCTTCCTCAATTTCTTTCATAAGTGTTCCATAGTTTTCAGAGTACAGATCCTTTGCCTCTTTGGTTAGGTTTTTTCCTCTGTATCTTGTGGTTTTGGGTACAATGGTAAGTGGGATGGACTCCTTCATTTCTCTTTTTCTTCTGTCTTATTGTTAATGAATGTATAGAAATGCAACCAATTTCTGTGCATTGATTTTATCTCCTGCCACTTTTGCTGAGTTACTGTACAAATTCTAGCAATTTTAGGGGTGGAGTCTTTTGGGTTTTCCCACATAGAGTATCATGTCATCTGCAAAGTGTGAGAGGCTGTCTTCTTCTCTTCCAACTTGGATACCTTCTATTTCTTTTTGGTGTCCCACTATTGAGGCTCAGACTTATAGTACTATGTTGAACATCAGTGGTGAGAGTGGACATCCCTGTTGTGTTCCTGACCTTTGGGGAAAAACTCTTAATTGTCCCCCATTGAGAATGATATGCAGGGATGCCTGGGTGCCTCAGCGGTTGAACGTTTCTGCCTTTGGCTCAGGGAGTGATCCTGGAGTCCCAGGATGGGGTCTCACATAGGGCTTCCTGCATGGAGCCTGCTTCTCCCTCTGCCTGTGTCTCTGCCTTGTGTGTCTCTTATGAAAAAATAAATAAATAAAATCTTAAAAAAAAAGAGAATGAGAATGATATACAGTGAGGGCTTTTTGTAGATGGCTTTTATGATATTGAGACATGTTCCTTCTATCTCTACTCTGTGAAGAGTTTTATTTTTATTTTTATTTTTTAAAAGATTTTATTTATTCATGAGAGACATGCAAAGAGCTCGATGTGGGACTCAATCCCGGGTCTGCAGGATCACACCTGGGCTGAAGGCGGCGCTAAACTGCTGAGCCACCTGGGCTGCCCTGTGAAGAATTTTAATTAAAAAAAAAAAAAATGGACGCTGTACTTTGTCAAATGCTTTTCTGCATGTATTGTGAGGGTCATATAGTTCTTGTCCTTTCTTTCTTAATGTAGTGAATCACGTTTATTGATTGGCTGATGTTGAACCACTTTTGCAGCCCAGAAATAAATCCCACTTGGTCATGGTAAATAATCCTTTTAATGTCCTGTTGGATCCTATTGGCTAGTATTTTGGTGAGAATTTTTTTAAAAAGATTTATTTATTCATGAGAGAGAGAGACACACACACAGAGAGAGACAGAGACACGGGCAGAGGGAGAAGCAGGCTCCATGCAGGGGGCCTGACGTGGGACTCGATTCCAGGACTCCAGGATCACGCCCTGGGCCAAAGGCAAGTGCCAAACTGCTGAGCCACCCAGGGATCCCTTATTGATCTTATTTATTCTTACAAAGAACCAGCTCCTCATTTCGTTCGCTGTTCTGCTGTCCTAATTTCATTAATCTGTTCTTCTGTTCTTTTGGTTTCTATTTCCCCAATTTCTGCTCTAATCTGTATTATTTCTCTTCTCCTGCTTGCTTTAGGCTTTAAGCACTGTTCTTTCTCCAGTGCTTTTAGGTGAAAAGTTAGGTCATGTATTTGAGACCCTTCTTGTTTCTTGAGAAATACTTGTATTGCTATATCCTTTTCTTTTTTTTTTTTTAAGATTTTATTTATTTATTCATGAGAGACACAAAGAGAGAGAGAGAGAGAAAGAGGCAGAGACACAGGCAGAGGGAGAAGCTGGCTCCATGCAGGGAGCCCAATGTGGGACCCGATCCTGGGTCTCCAGGATCACACCCTGGGCTGAAGGCAGCGCTAAACCGCTGAGCCACTGGGACTGCCCTGCTATATCCTTTTCTCTGTGACTGCTTCATTGCATTCCAAAAGCTTTGAACAGGTGTGTTTTTCTATTCATTTGTTTCCATGAATCTTTAAAATTCTTCTTAATCTTCTGTTTGACCCATTCATTCTATAGTCAGATGCTCTTTACCCTCCAAGTATTTGAATTCCTTCCAAATTTCCTCCTGTGACTGGGATCCAGTTTCAAAGCATTGTGGTTTGAAAACATGCAAAGAATGATCTCAATCTTTTGGTACCTGTTGAGACCTGATTTGTGACCCACTAAGTGATCTACTCTGGAGACTGTTCCACGTGCACTTAACAATGTTCCACTTGGTTTAGGATGAAATGCTCTGATTCTATCTGTGAAGTCCATCTGATCCATTCAAAGTCCTTGTTTCCTTGTTGATCTTCTGCTTAGAGTATCTGTCCATTGCAGAGAGTGAGGTGTTAAAATCCCCTACTCTTATGATATTATTATTATTATTATCGATGTGTTTCTTTAATTTTATTATTAATTGTTTTATGTTACTGGCTGCTCCCATGTTAGTGGCATAAATATTTACAATTGTTAAATCTTCCTTTGGATAGACTCTTTAATTATAATATAGTGTCCTTCCTCATGTCTTATTATAGTTTTGGTTTAGAATCCAATTTTCTGGGGATTGCTGGGTGGCTCAGTGCTTTAGCGCCTGCCTTCGGCCCAAGGTATGATCCTGGAGTCCCAGGATCGAGTCCCACATTGAGCTCTTTGCATGGAGCCTGCCTTTCCTTCTGCCTGTGTATCAGCCTCTCTCTCTCTCTGTGTGTGTCTCTCATGAATAAATAAATAAAATCTTTCTTAAAAAAATCCAATTTTCTGATATAAGGATTGTTACCGCTTGCTTGCTTGCTTTTTCTCTTTTTCTTTTTTAAAGATTTAAAAAATCTGAGCCAAAGGCAGGCTCTCAACCACTGAGCCACCCAGGTGTCCCGGTAGCTTTCTTTTGATATCTATTAGCATAATAAATGATTTTCTATCCATTCACTTTCATTCTGTGACTTTGGGTCTAAAATGAATCTCTTGGGCAGCCCGGGTGGCTCAGCGGTTTAGTGCCATCTGCAGCCCAGGGCCTGATCCTGAAGATCTGGGATCGAGTCTCCCTCTCTGCATGGAGCCTGCTTCTCCCTCTGCCTGTGTCTCTGCCTCTCTCTCTCTGTGTCTCTCATGAATAAATAAATAAAATCTTAAAAAAATAAAATGAGTCTCTTGCAGAGAACATTTTGATGGGTCTTGCTTATTTATCCAATCTGATTGATATCCTATATCTTTTGACTGGGGCATTTAGCCCATTTGCATTCAGAGGAAGTATTGAAAGATATGAATTTAGTACCATTGTATTACCTGTAAAGTCACTGTTTCTGTATATTATTTGTTTCTTTGTTACATGTTACTTTTGGGCTCTCACTTTGCTTAAAGGATCCCCCTTCATATTTGTTGCAAGGCTGGTTTGGTGATCGCTAATTCTTTTAGTTTCCATTTGTCCTAGAAGCTCTTTATCTCCCTTTCTATTTTTGAATGACAGCCTTGCTGGATAAAGGATTCTTTGCTGCATATTTTTTCCCATGTAGGACATTGAATATATCATGCAGTCCTTTCTGGCCTGCCAGATCTCTGTGGATAGATATGCTGCCAGTCTAGTGTTTCTACCCTTGTAGGTTAAGGACCTCTTGGCTCAAGTTTCTCTCAGGAGTTTCCCTTTCCTCTGAGATTTGTAAGGTTCACTATTAGATATGTTGAAGTGTTGTTCTTTTTTTTTTAAGATTTTATTTATTCATTCATGAGAGACACAGAAAGAGAGGCAGAGACACAGGCAGAGGGAAGAGAAGCAGGCTCCATGCAAAGAGCCCGATGTAGTATTCAATCCTGGGAATCCAGGATCAGGCCCTGAGTCAAAGGCAGCTGCTCAACTGCTGAGCCACCCAGGCATTCCTCTTGTTTTCTTTTTTGAGGTGAGAGTTTCTGTCTTGTCATTGTGTCCAATGATGACACAAATGAGATGAATGAGAACAAAAAATAGTGAAAACGGCATCATGACCCCAGAGATATATATACACTAAATAAATCAAAGGAGATCAGAAATGGAAAGAAAAAAGAAAGAAATGCAATCTGGTGCACAGAACAGAGCAATACACTATATCCTGAGCGTACTTTGGTTGGTTTCTTAGAAAAAACAAATCTAAAAACTGTGAAGAAAGAAAAAAATATATATACAAAAAGAAAATTCAGGACAGCCCGGGTGGCTCAGCAGTTTAGCGCCACCTTCAGCCCAAGGTGTGATCCTAGAGACCCAGGATCGAGTCCCACTTTGGGCTCCCTGCATGGAGCTTGCTTCTTCCTCTGCCTGTGTCTCTGCCTCTCTCTCTCTCTCTGTGTGTGTCTCACGAATAAATAATAAAATAAAATCTTTTAAAAGAAAGAAAATTCAATACATTGAATGGACAGAGTGTAACTGTGAAGATGCATATTAAAAAAGACTGTAAGGGGGCAGCCCCGGTGGCCCAGCGGTTTGGCATCTCCTGCAGCCTGGGGTGTGATCCTGGAGACCCGGGATCGAGTCCCACATCAGGCTTCCTGCATGGAGCCTGCTTCTCCCTCTGCCTTTCTCTCTCTCTCTCTCTCTGAGTGAATAAATAAATCTTAAAAAAAAAAAAAAGACTGTAAGAGGAAAAAAAGAAGAAAAAGGAAAAAGAATATGATCAGACAGGTGAAGAGAACAGAGTGATACATCACGTTCTGGGTGTATTTTGGCCTCTTAGATGAAATTTCATCTCAAAATTGTGAAGAAAGAGAAACATGGGGGGATCCCTGGGTGGTGCAGCGGTTTGGCGCCTGCCTTTGGCCCAGGGCGCGATCCTGGAGACCCGGGATCGAGTCCCACGACGGCTCCCTGCATGGGGCCTGCTTCTCCCTCTGCCTGTGTCTCTGCCTATCTCTCTCTGTGGTGAATATCATGAATAAATAAAAATTTAAAAAAATAATTTAAAAAAAGAAAGAGAAACATATATACAAAAATAAAATTAAAGACATTGAAATGATAGAATGTAACTGTAAACATGAAGATTAATAAAAATTTTTAAAGTGTAGATATAATAAATTAGTTAATAAGAAAAAGAGAAAAAATTAAAATTGAAAGATTATCTATTTGTGGGGGGGAAAACTCATGAATTCTATATACTATGTTCCCCTAGAGCTAGAGTTCTGCGGTTCTCTGTGTTTGGTAAACTTGGTCCTAGCCCGATGTTCTTGTTGATCTTCTGGGAGAGGGGCCTATTGTATTGATTCTCAGGTGTCTTTGCCCATTGGAATTGCACCACCCTTGCTGGGGGGACATGCTCAGTAAGGGGCTATTGATTGTTCTGTGTGGCTTTTGTTCCCTGAAAGCTTTCTGATCTACTTTATTTTTTTTTTCTGTTCTTTTTTTTCTTTTTTCTGCTCTACTTTAGAGGACAAGAGTGAAAATGGTGGCCTAACCATCTCCAGCCCCAAAGCTGAAAGTTTGGGGCCCCACTACTCAGTGCACCCTCAGGGAAAAGTAATCAGTCACTCCTGTCTCTGTGGTCTCTGCTCTCACTCTGTGCTCACCCTGCCTGTGACTGAGCATTTCTGTCTCAGTCACATGACCCTGTTTGGAGTTTCTAAACCTTGCAGACTCTGGGGCTGCACCTGCATTGCTCCTCCTGGCGGAGGAAGGAAGGTCTCCCTGTTTCTCCCATTTATTGGGCTCCTGCTGGGAGAACAGTCCTCCCGTGTCACTCCTTGTGGCATATGGCAACTCCGAGCTGAGAGCCACATCCTGGGCTCACTGAGTCAGCTGGCTTCCCCACTCTGATGTCTGAGAATTCTGCCTCCTGCAGGCAACCGGGGCTTTTTGTGAGCCTGAGGATCCTGAGCCCTTGCTGGCCCATATAGATTCTTCCCACTTCGCCTCCTGAGTGCGTTTCAGTAGGGACATCCCTCACCACAGCAACTTCTAAAAGTTCTGATTTTGTGCTCCACTGCTATATCACTTTCTGATGCCAGCTTAAGGAGGCTCCCACCTCCTGTGGTCTATCTTACCACGTTATCACCTTGATTCACCTCTCTGCATCTCCTACCTTGCAGAATGTGGTCACTTTTCTATTTGTAGAGTTGAGGCCAGTCTTTTCTTAGATCTCTACTTGAGTTCACAGATGTTCAGAATGATTTGATACCCATCTAGCTGAAGTTCTGGGATTGTAGGAAAATGAGGTCTCCTACTCCTCTGCCATCTTGGACTAGTCTTCTATTTGCTTGTTTTGTTTTTTAGATTTTTATTTATTCATGAGAGAGACAGAGAGAAGGCAGAGACATAGGCATTCAGGGAGCCCGATGTGGGACTTGACCCCAGGACTCCAGTATCATGCCCTGGGCTGAAAGCAGATGCTCAACAGCTGAGCCATCCAGGCGTCCCTATTTGCTTGGTTCTATTTTTTTTTAAAGATTTTATTTATTATTAATGAGAGAGACACACACACACAGAGGCAGAGACACAGGCAGAGGGAGAAGCAGGCTCCATGCAGGGAGCCCAATGTGGGACTCGATCTCCAGTCTCCAGGATCAGGCCCTGGGCTGAAGGCGGTGCTAAACCACTGAGCCACCCAGGCTGCCCTTGCATATCAGTTGTAATTTTTGAATATTTCTTCATGATGGAGTCCAAACAGATTATGTCTATTTTTTTTAAGATTTTATTTATTTATTCATTCATGAGAGACACAGAGAGAGGCAGAGACACAGGCAGAGGGAGAAGCAGGCTCCATGCAGGGAGCCCGATGTGGGACTCGATCCCAGGACCCCGGGATCATGCCCTGGGCCAAAGGCAGGCGCTAAACCGCTGAGCCACCCAGGGATCCCAGATTACATCTACTTTATTTGTTGTTGTCTTTGGGATCAATTTGTGGGCATAGAATTATGCATCGTTTCCTCTTAATTACTTTTGTTTTTATGGTATCAGTTATATTGTGTCTGCTTCCACTTCTGCACTTTTCATTTTAGTTGGTCTTTTCTCTTTCACTCTTACTTGATTTAGTTAAAAGCCTGTCAATTTTGTTGATCTTTTGTGACAGCTAACTCATTGTATGTTGGTGTGTTCTTATTTTTACAATATCCTATTTGCTTATTCCAGTTTTATGTCTAATTTTCCTTCTACTAATTTTGTGCTCCTGTGATATTTTTCCTGATTATTTGAGGCATAGGAAAATAATTTGTGCTATAACATGACCTTAGTATAGAATTATCTATTAAGACACGTGGTCAGTGTGTTGTGTGCAAAGGTACGTGTCCATGGAGGAATGATGTCTTGATGACTCTATCTCAGCCACCTTTCTAATATTCTCTGATGGATTTCAAAGTTGTATTTTAGAAGTCATCAGTAGATTCATCTGAAATAGTAAGTGGAATGTTGTGACTTTTATCTTCCTTGATATCTTTCAGCCATATCTTCACAGAATGCCCAGAGTTTCCTGCTGACTGAGCATAGAAGTTTTTTTCCAGAAAGACTCAATGGGTGGATACATAAATAGTGCTGTTGAGAATTTACACTTCATGACATACTGCAACAGTGATGGGGAGAGTGAAGGGTGTCAAAGACATCGTGAAGGACATAGCCAAACTGAGACATCTGCCTTTAATAAAAATCTCACTGCTGGTGGTGGTGAAGGACACACACCATTTTGGAAAACCACCCTTTTTAAGTCAGTTGCTTCTATGAAGCATGTGTCTCTAAGCAAAAGCTCCAATGAAATAATCAAACATACCTATTTGTGGAAAGACAATTTGCAAAAACTGGATAGTGACTTAATCTGTATTGTACATAGTGATTTGGAACATTTTGAAAATAGGATTGATTGACATTTCAGTCAAATATTTCTGATAAGCAGAGTTTGAAAAATGAAGAACCACATGCTAAGTGGGAAGCATTTGAGAAGTCCTTCACCGAAGACTCAACCATACAACATTACCAGAGCCATATCAATGCAGACAGAGTTGTTCAGTGCAATGAATCTGAGAAAATATTTAACCAGGGCTCCAATGTTAGTAGCTGTGTGAGGACTTGGTTTCCAGAGACCCATTATGAGAGTAGTAAATGAGGGGAAGTGTTTGATCAAAGCTCTAACCTTATTTTCCATAAGAGTATCCTTCTAGCAGAAAATTCTTATGAGTATAATCAATGTGGGGAAGCTCTCAAGCAGTTCTTCAATGTTGGTGATCATCAGAATTCATGAGGAAAAACACTCAGGTGCAATAAATCTGAGACCACTTTAGTCCATTTTCAAGACTAAGTATACATAAAATAGTCCCTACTGTAAATAAACCTGAGAAATATAAAGAATGGGGCAAGACCTTTAAATGGCACTCACTCCTTACTTGATATCACAGAATCCATACTGGAGAGAAACCTTACACATGTAAAGAATGTGGAAAGGCCTTTAACAGGGACACAAACCTTACTGGACATCACAGAATTCATACTGAAGAGAATCCTTACCAATGTAAGGAATGTAGGAAGGCCCTTAAGAGGCGCTCATCTCTTACATGACATCATAGAATTCATACTGGAAAGAAATCTTACCAATGTAAAGAATGTGGCAAGGCCTTTTTCCAGTCCTCAAACCTTACTCAACAGTATTCACACTGGAGAGAAACCTTACCAATGTAAAGAATGTGGTCAGGCCTTTAACAGGTGATCAACCCTTACTCAACATCAGAGAATTCATACTGGAGAGAAATCTTACCAATGTAAGGAATGTGACAAGGACTTTATCCAGCACTCAATCCTTACTCAACATCAGAGATATCGTCCTAGAGAGAAACTTACAAACGTAATGAATTGGATATAGCTATTAAGAACTGCTTGGGCAGCCCAGGTGGCTCAGCGGTTTAGAGCCGCCTTCAGCCCAGGGTGTGATCCTGGAGACCTGGGATCGGGTCCCACGTTGGGCTCCCTGCATGGAGCCTGCTTCTGCCTCTGCCTGTGTCTCTACTCTCTCTCTCTCTCTCTCTCTCTCTCTCTCTCTCTCACATGAATAAATAAATAAAATCTTAAAAAAAAAAAAAGAACTGCTCATCCCTTATCCACATCAGAAAACTCATATTGGAGAGTAACTATACAAATATTTAAAATGTCTCACAGGAACTCAACATTACAGTTATCATATAGGAGCAAAACTCTAAAATGTAAACAAATTGGTCAAACCTTTAACTGGAATTCAATCTGTCCTTCATATCTCAAAATACGTGCTTGATTCAAATCCTAGAAGTATAATGAATGGGGAAGACCTCATTTTATTATACACTCAAGTAAATATCAGTGCATTAAAGAAAGTAAATTGAAAAGAGTAAATTGAAAGATAACAATGTTGAAAAAACTATTTAAGTGAATACAAAATGTCAGTAAATGTCACAGAAATCTAGTAGACAGTGCATCAGTCACTACTCAGTATTCTGTTGGAAAATAGTTTCATAAGGAAATATAAAAAGTTAAACAACATGTATATGCTATTTATTTATGTTTCAACAGATTTTGTGGGTAGATTTTTAGTAAGGTATAATTAATTTCAATATTTGATTTTCCCCATTGACCCTATTTGAGATTGTGATTAAAATATAATCATGTATTTTACTCTCCTATCACTTCAGAAAATGCATTTATTCCTAGGGGGTATATGAAGCTATGAGGCTGATTGATTCTGCAATAAAGATATGAGATGCCCTGCTTCATTAAATGGGACTCCTGCATATGTCATTTTCCATAGAAAATGAAGGACAGTATGATAAGAAAATCTAATTTGAGATGCTATGTATTTTTTTAAAAGATTTTATTTATTTATTCATGAGAGATAGAGAGAGAGAGAGGCAGAGACACAGGCAGAGGGAGAAGCAGGCTCCATGCAGGGAGCCTGATGTGGGACTTGATCCAGGGTCTCCAGGATCACGACCTGGGCTGAAGGCAGGCGCTAAACCACTGAGCCACCTGGTCTGCCCACTATGTATGTTTATAACATTCATGTAGGTTACCATGAAATAGATGGTCAGAACATTCTTCTTCGTGCATTAAAACTAAAGAATTTCCTGAATATTAGAAATACAAGGTTTTACTAATTGCTCTTTAAGGAAAAAGAGGTGGCAGTTCAGTAAACTACTGATAAATCTTCATTACAGCAATGGGTAGAGTATGAGTTGATGTGAAGAAATCCTGAAAGAATTGCTAACTCATCCTACAATGCCATTCAGTTGTACATACACTTTTCTTAAGAATGAACTCAGGCCTGAAATGTATGATAATCACTGTGCTCACATCATGATATCAGCACACAAAGCTTTTTAATGCTTATATTCTGTATTTTGAGCAGGGATAATACAGTGGATTTGAAATACATAAGTTAGTCTGTGTGTGAACTTAATTAGTAAAACATGATGGTTTTTGACATGTTGACATGAATGTATAATGAATGACATGTCATCCCAACACCAATGGGAACCTAGCTCATTTTATTGAATGTTATGGGGAATTGATGGTATCTACCACCTATTTGGTACCACTACCAAATGAAATAATATTCTTAGATCCATTTTCTCAGTGGTCTCTGGGTTTCAATAATCCGTGATTACTTCTCCCACATTTATGTATGTTATCACTTTCTCTTCTTTGTGAATATTGTGATACTATTATAAATATCTTACAGATTATATTTTACAGATATGGTGTTGATCTTTTAGCTCATGTACTGCATGATACTGCTATTTGGCATTCACTTTGTGTAGCCTCTAGTTTCCCTGGGGCCTTGACCTGACAGCAGCCTTCTTACTAGTGTATTCCCCAGACAACACCCTGCAAAGTCACAAGGCAATGTACCTGTTTGTTTTGTTTTTCTCTAGAGTTCTATTCTTGTACTCTACATTTTTCCCATTTTTGTTCAAAATAAGTGTATTATTACTTCCTGTGTTTACTTCAATTGCACTGTACTTGGGGTTCTTCGAAGAAGTCCATACATCAAAGCTACTGTAAGAGTTTTGAAAATTACAGTTAATATTTCAGAAGAAACCTCAGATTTGCAATTCTTTATCTTTCCATTAAAAGAAGGATTGAAGACATGCTTTCCCTGCTTCACATTTAATCAGATTCTTCTATATTAATGGATAAAAGCTTTGGACCAAAGCAGTCTCAACCAGAAACTTTATGTTACACAATACTAAAATAAGAGCTAATACTGAATTTTCCACGTTCAGAATGTTTGAGAAAGCATATTTTAGTATTATGAGTTTAACAAAAAGTTCGATATAGAAATGCACACAACCTGATTTTTATATTGTAGTTGAAAAGGTACGATGGAGAGGAGACATGTGGAAGCAGTTGGTTTCTTCTGATGAACACACCCATTGTTTATACTTGTTCCAAGAATTCTAACGTGATACTATTTCCTCCTATTACCACTATTCCAATATTGTTCTGTTGCCCACTGCTTGCTGCCTCCACGACTATCACAAAATTCATAAAAATATCAAACCCCCACAATAATCCTTTGCATATCTGCCACCATTTAATTTCAGTGATAATTTCTTGTCTATAAATTTTTTCAACTCAGAAGGGTGAGCTTTGCTCATGAAATCTGTTTTTCAAGCTCAAATATGCCTCCAAATGGAATTCATAATGACCCTCAGGCTCCCACAGTAGGCTCAGTGGATAATGTAACTTGTGATATAACATCTCCAGTTCACCCTAGTGAATGATCACCTCTCCTTTTTCCCGATGCTTTCCCCTCCCCTGTCTCTTATTATTTTCTGTTTTGTTTTTTTTTAAGATTTTATTTCTTTATTTGAGAGGAAGCATGAGCAAGGGGAGAGGTAGAGGGAGAGGAAGAAGCAGACTCTCCATTGGCCAGGGAGTCTGATGCGGAACTCGATCCCAGGACCCCAGAACCAGAACCTGAGCCCAAGGCCAATGCCCAACTGACTGAGCCACACAGATGCCCCTCCCCTGTCTCTTAAAGATTCCCACAGAACTTCCTTTAACCTGTTTATTTTGAATGGTAAATCTAGACTTAGTCCTGGGGTTCTTTTTTTTTTTTTTTTTAAGATTCTTAAAATTTATTCATCAGAGAGAGAGAGAGAGAGAGAGAGAGAGAGGAAGAGACACAGGCAGAGGGAGATGCAGGCTCCATGAAGGGAGCCTGATGTGTGGGACTCAGTCCCGGGTCTTCAGGATCAGGCCCTGGGCTGAAGGCAGCGCTAAACCGCTGAGCCACCCCGGCTGCCCAGGGTGTTGTCTTTCTGTGCCTATGAAGGACACCTGTGCATGACAGTCCAGATGTCTTAGATACTCCTTAAGTAGGAGAAACTTATCCCAATAGGAGTAATAGGGTAGCCCAGGTAAGACCTAGAAAATGTGTAAGGTTAAGAATTAGGATGTGGAACAGGAAGACTGTCCTTGTTTGCACAAATGACTGTGGATTTAGAAAAATAGTTTCTATTTGTTATATTTCCTAGTTATCTCCAGATCTGTAGTTTTATGTTATTTGTTTTTGTTTCCAGGTATATAGGCATTGCCGACATTCTTTTTTTGACTGTATTGTGGCAAGAATGTCCTCACTAAATTGATATTAGAGAGATGGAGGGTGAATGGGTATTAATTCAGACATTTAGCACTGGGATGTAAGAGGTGAATCTAAGTAAAACTCAATGAAGGCACCATCCTTAGAAAATTAAGACTTATTAAAAGAAGATGTGAAAAATTCTTTCCCACATGGGGAGGGAACTGGAGGTGTCTCCCTTTAGCCCACTACAAAGGCAGCTCTTGGTGGTTCCCTCTGATTAATCTATGCATTGGGATTAAAAAGGGTGGTGGGTTTCTGAGGAGTAGGGAATTCTTCATGATTTAACTGAATTCCTGTGTGTTGCTGAGGACCAGATGCTGTTGGATGACAATGATGACTGTGTTTGCCCAGGCCTAGATCAGGGGCACTGGAGGTAGGAGGGGTATTGAATGATGCTTTATATTTACATGATATTTGAAAATGAAGAAAACTCCTGACAGTGGATTAGGCAAGATTAGCAAGGTATGTACTATGGTTCTTTTAGTATCCCAGGGATATAGTACCAAGCCCTAGCGTCCCAGGGATACAACCCAACAGATGTCAGATTCACTGTAGATGAATGGCCTTTTAGGGAAGCTGCGGAACTGCTGTGTGGGTCCTTCCTCCCTTTTGTAGAGCCAAGATGAGTATAGTCCAATGCTGTGGCTCTGTTCATGGCTCATTTGTGGGAGGAGCAGTTCAACAGTGACGGACAGTTAGCATTTCTGTCTCACGCAGACCAACCCAAGTGTCATTGGCTACTGAATAATAAAGAAGAAATAAATAAATATATATATATGATCAAATATTAATCAGCCTAAAAAGGAATGAAATTTTGCCATTTGCAGCAACATGGATGGAGCAAGAGAGTTTTATGGTAAATGAAATAAATCAGGGAATGTCAAATACCGTATGATTTCTCTCCTATGATAATTTAAAATCAAAATAAGTGAGCAACAGGAAAGAAAACAAGAAAGGGAGGGGCAAACTAAGAATCAAACTCAAGGGGGGATCCCTGGGTGGCTCAGCGGTTTGGCACCTGCCTTTGGCCCAGAGCGTGATCCTGGAGTCCCTGGATCGAGTCCCACATCAGGCTCCCGGTGCATGGAGCCTGCTTCTCCCTCTGCCTGTGTCTCTCTCTCTCTATGTCTATCATGAATAAATAAAAAAAAAAAGAAAAGAATCAAACTCAATTATAAGAACAAACTGATGGTTGTCAGAGTGGAGGTGGGTACGTGGATGGGTTGAATAAGTAATGGGAATTAAGGCATGCACTTGTGATGAGCACTGGGTGGTGTACAGCATTGTAAAATCATTGTTGTACTCCTGAAATAAATATTACCTTGTAAGTTAACTAACTGGAATCTAAACAAAAACCTGGAATGTAAAAAAAAATTTTTTTTGTTTTTTTACTGAGTAAAAACCCTTTTTGTTTTAGATTGACTAACTTGCAGCAGTTGCACAAAATACATCTTTAGAACAAATGGAAACATTTATTTTTCCTCCTTCTTGATTCCTCCCAAAATCAGAAACTCTCAGTGAATATTCCTATGTTTTATGCAAATATATGTATTTGCATAATTTCTATAACAATCTGTCCTATTATGACAAGACACAATTACAAACACTGGTTATATAACCAAAACTTGAATGGAGTGTCATAGCTGAGAAAGAGCTGCATAGACTCAGACATGACAAAACAGCTCTAAGGGACTATGATTGACTTTATGAACCAATGAAGCCCCCTTGGAAATATCAGCCTGATACGTTGCTTTTGAGAGTTCCCAGCAGCCTCACCAGGTCAATAAAGAAAATCATGTCCTAACAGGTGCCAGAACCTAGGATATTTGGGGATCTCAAGAAGAGTGGAATTTATCCATACATATATGTACTGCAGGCAACATCTGATGGCAAGGATTTTGCATGACCTCTGGCCTTGAGAGACTATTAAAAGTTCAATCTGGAGAATCATTGTGAATAGTTCACTAAAGTTATTTTAAAAAAATCTCTAGGGATCCCTGGGTGGCGCAGCGGTTTGGCGCCTGCCTTTGGCCCAGGGCGCGATCCTGGAGATCCGGGATCGAATCCCACGTCAGGCTCCCGGTGCATGGAGCCTGCTTCTCCCTCTGCCTGTGTCTCTGCCTCTCTCTCTCTCTGTATGACTATCGTAAATAAATTTAAAAAAAAAAATTAAAAAAAAAATAAAAAAATAAAAAAATCTCTAAGTCAAACAAACCTCTATTCTTGATGCAGTTATTTATGCAAAAATTTGGGCCTAATGTTCTATTTTTTTTTAAGATTTTATTTCATTATTCATGAGAGATAGAGAAAGGCAGAGACATAGAGGGAGAAGCAGGCTTCCCCGGGGAGCCTGATGTGGGACTCCATCCCAGAACCTTGGGATCATGACCTGAGCCAAAGGCAGACTCTCAACTGCTGAGCCACGCAGGCATTTCCCAATGTTCTTTCTTGAACTACCTTTATTTTTCCGATGAATGCAGTGTTATTTCGGCTATGTTTGGTAACAGCGAGGGTGATTATAGAGAACAGTTTATTTCAATAATACATCTTTGTAGAGAACTATTTCAGTACTATTCATTACAAACTAGGTGAGATCCTGATTTCTCCTGGTGTCACCCATAACTGGCTCCAAATCCCCAAATTAATATTTTGATTTTTCTCCCACATTTCTGCCTTGGAATCATTGAAAATAAATCTCCCTTTATTCATGAGACCTGTAGACTTAATATAAATGACCTTATGTAACAAAATCTTCCTTTAAAAAAAAATTATTCATGAGACACAGAGAGGCAGAGACCCAGGCAGAGGGAGAAGCAGGCTCCATGCGGGGAGCCCAATGTAGGACTCGATCCTGGGATTCCAGGATCACGACCTGGGCCAGAGGAAGGCACCAAATTGCTGAGCCACCCAGCCGTCCCACAAAATCTTCCTAATAGCTCATGTATAGACCACCTTAATCACTCGATGTACCCCTGAACACATGAACAGATGCATTTCAACTATAAACCTGGAAGATATATCAGGTGGTTGCTATCTGTCCTCACTCTATCTGAAGATATTTCAAGTCTGATATCTAGATGTCTGCTCAACTGGCTAGTCTTAGAGGTCAGAAACTGGCTTAGCATTTGTTCTAATCATTAACATATTTCTTCTTTTGTTTTCTTATAAATGCCTCATTTAATTATATTCCTTGAGCCACAGGGCTAACTTTGAAAATATACCTGGGTCATCGCCTCCTGAAGTGACTTTGACTATACTGACCTATTGTTAGACTTCAATGCTGATCAGTGATGTCAAACAATCTACCAGGTCAACTTTTAACATGTGAAACTCCTAAGGAAGTTACAGATGGGAGAACTGAATTCTTCAGGACAGCCTCTCCATCCACCAACCACTAAATATACCTATTGGGTCTGTGGATAATTTGAGTTGAAGATACTTGAGAACCTGCAGGCTCGAGAAAACCTTTCCTGCTCCCTTAACCACACAGTAGCTCTAAATTGAGGGTCTTTCCCAGATAAGGGTTATTCACAGAGACATAGTTTATCCCAGTGACCCACCTGTAAGGTAGGACACATATCTAATTCCCAAATATATTTTCTTCTTATCACTCTGTAAAGTGTTTTCCTCTTCTTTGAAGCTCTACACTCCTGACCCCTTTTGCCTTAGTTCATGATGCCATTTGTACCTCATCTTGCCTCACATTCTTTGGAATTTCGATGCCTATGCACATTCCCTATACATTCATCTATTTAATTTGATTTTCTCCTGTTACTCTGCTCATGTCCTTTTAATTTTTATTCCAGCTAGGAGGATATTTAAGGGGACAAGAATTCTTATTCTCTCACAGCAGATTTGGTTTTAATGCCTCATCTTCTGCATCCTATTTAAAGTATAAAAAGAAGGTGGGGCCGTAAGAAGTACTTCTGCAGGAGTTGATATTTTTTTAGTTCATTTTTTGTCACTATTCCAGAAGATTCCTTATATGTTTTCCTGCCTGGTTACTACCTTGTCACTGTTTCTTTACAAGGTTCTCAATACCAGTAAAATATTTATCCCCCTTGGTTCTTTTGTTTAATAGTTGGCCATCTTGAGGTGGGTACCTAAACACAAAAATTAGTTATATTGAAAGGTTCTCATTTAGGCCACTTGAGAATTAAGAGATCATCATTAGTGTGATTTTTGGTTCATTTAGACACTTGGGAATATATAATCCATGTGTGTTAAACATGTTTCCTACCAGATCGTTAGAGGTTGATTTTCTATTCCTTTTTGACATTGTGATTGTTTATTTCCATCCTAGTGGTTGAACTATTCAGCACTACCTAAAGGGTTTTAGCTGTGAATGAGTGTGCTAATTAGAGGGATCTTGCTCTTTCAGGTGTCACCATGGAAATGGCCTACAATATTTTGTGTCTCATTTTTTTCTGGAGTTAGCCTGGCTGTATTCAGAGTACTCATTGGCTGCAGTCTCATTGGCTGATTCTTCTATGCTTCCCCTGGTGGGGCAGCTAAATTATTTGTATTTTCAGTGGGAATCCCTGTGGGATGGCTATCGGGTGCTGAAGTTGACTGCCACTCTCTACTGATCGAAATTGATGTCCTTTGTGTTTGGATTCATTCAGAATCTCATGTACAGAATGCATCAAGCATTTAAATCAGCCACAGTGGGGATCCCTGGGTGGCTCAGCGGTTTAGCGCCTGCCTTTGGTCCAGGGCGTGGTCCTGGGATCTGGGATCGAGTCCCACATCGGGCTCCCTGCATGGAGCCTGCTTCTCCCTCTGCCTGTGTCTCCGCCTCTCTCTCTCTATGTCTATCATGAATAAATAAATAAAATCTTTAAAAATAAAAAATAAAAACAACGTAAAAAAAAATAGGCCACTGTGTGAAGAATCTTAAATTTCTAAGAGGCAGATGCATCTGTGCCACAGACCTGCCATCTGTGTTCCTCCTGCCCTAAAATGAATTGTGGCTATGTAGTAGCACAAAAGAAAATCATCAAAAAAAAAAAAAAAAAAAAAAGAAAAGAAAATCATCTTCATTTTAGTAGTCATAACACCAACATGAGCTCATTTTGTAACATGAGCATAATGGACTATGAGTGGGGAGCTAGATCAGACACACTGGTTCCCATTGGTAGCCTTAAAACAATCTCAATCATACAAGCATAACATCAGAATCACAAAGCCCCTCAAATTCTGTAATCTATTTTCAGCAGAAGAGGACTCGACCTCCCGAAAATGGCTTTAGGATGAAACTAAAAGCAAGCAACAGGAAATTTCTCTGGTGTCACATGCTAAGTTATTTTACCAAGAGAAGTCTTCTCAGCCAGGTTCCTGTTTTTCTCACTGCAAACTGAAATCATCATATTCAAGTCCTTTCAGATTTTCCTTCATGGTCTTCTTAAACCTATTTATTTGATATGTACATTTACTTTTAAACTAACCTTTTACTTCAGTGTTTTTTGGTTAATGATATTTTAATTATTAATTTAATAATCAAATTAATAAAATAAAATAAGATAATTTAATTTAAAGGTAATTTATACCTTTAAAATAAAACAATTTTTTAATAAAAAATTTTTGAGAGACCACATGCAAATTAGATGAAGTGGGGGGCAGGGAAGGGGCAAAGGGAGAGGGAAAAATGTTCAGCAGATGCTGAGCTAGGCCCAGATCCAGATGTGGAGCTGGATCTCAGGGCCCTAAGAGCATGACCTAAGACAAAATGAAGAGTTGGATGCTTAACCAACCGAGCCACCTTGGCAACCCCCTTTTTAATGTTTTATTTTCATGCCACATAGTTGAAGTAATAGTTCCTTGTAGGAACAGATAGTGACCTATTTTGGTCTATAGGTAGCAACACAGCTACAACCTCTGTCACCGGGAAGAAGTTATAGAAGATGAGCCCTTCATCCATCAACTGCCTTAAAGATTGAAGGATTTTTATATACAATGGAATATTATTCAGCTGCAAAAAATAATGAAATCTTGCCATTTGCAATGACTTGGATTCAGCTCACGTATTATGCTAAGTAACATAAGTTAGAGAAAAACAAATGCCTTATGAGTTCATTCATACATGGAATTTAAGCTATGAGACAATTGAATGTAGGAGGAATAAAAGAGGGAACTCAGGGCTATGGAGGATATTGTTTAAGGAGTGGATGAAATGAGTGAAGGTGTAAGGAGGGCATGAGTGATGAGCACTGGGTGTTGTATATAAGTGATGAATCACTAAATTCTAGTGCTGGAACTATTACACTATGTGTTAACTAATAGTGAATTAAAATTTGAAACTACAAAAAAAAAGTTTAAAGACAGAAAATTGGTCATTGGTGAGATGATGAGAGAAACAGAAAAATATTCACTTTTTAGCTCAGATGGCTGTCCTTTCACCTGCATAGTTGCTTTTTATTGTTTATAATTTTTAAGGTTCTTATTTATTTATTTATTAGAGATAGAGCACAAGTAGGGGGAGCTACAGGAAGAGGGAAATGGAGAAGCAGCCTTCCCATAGATCAGGGGCCCTGCCTTGGGTTTTGATCCTAGGACCCCAAGATCATGACCTGAGCTGAAGGCAGGCATCCCTGCCTGCATAGTTTTGATGAGGATCCAGTAAGTGCTGGCTTCTCTATCCTCAAAGGATCTCATGACTTCCTTTACTTCTCACCAATAGTTAATATTGAACTAAATGAAAAGCACCATAGAAATTTTTCAAAGTATTTTCAGGTGTATAAATTTGAGGAGTGATGCCTGTGTGGCACTGTCTGCTGACCTGCAGACTCTTGATTTGGGCTTAGGTTTTGATCTCTGGTCCTGGGATGGAGCCCCATGGAGTTGGGCTGCCAGCGCAGTGCAGAATCTGCTTGAGACTGTCTCTCTCTCTGCCCCTCCCACCAATCCCATTCTCTTTCTCTCTCTCTTACTCTCTCTCTTCCAAATAAACTAACCTTTAATTTAAAAAAAAGAGAAATCCGGGGATTCCTGGGTGGCTCAGCGGTTAAAGGCCTGCCTTCGGCCCAGGGCATGATTCTGGAGTCTTGGGATCGAATTCCACGTCGGGCTCTCTGCGTGGAGCCTGCTTCTCCCTCTGCCTGTGTTTCTGCCTCTCTCTCTGTCTCTCATGAATAAATAAATAAAATCTTTTAAAAAAGAGAAATTTGTGGAAATATATAGGACTTAATACCCCCTACAGAAGCATACCTCACCCTCCAGTACTAAGCATATAATCATTAACTTCAAACATTAAAAGAGTTGTTCTTGGGACACCTGGGTGGCTTAGTTGTTTACATATCGAATTTGGCTTGGGTCATGATCTCAGGTTCCTGGGATAGAGCCCTGTAGTGCGGTCCCTTACTGAGCGGAGACTCTGTTTGTCCCTTTCCCTCTGCCCCCCCACCCTGCCCGACCTTTTAATTTAAATTTTATTTATTTATTCATGAGAGACACAGAAAGAGACATAGGCAGAGGGAACAGCAGGCTCCCGGTGAGGAGCCTGATGTGGGACTCAATTCCAGGACCCCAGGATCATGCACTGATCCGAAGTCAGATGCTTACCCCCTGAACCACCTAGGTGCCCCCCCAACTCTTGCTGTTTCTCTCTCCAATAAAATCTTAAAAAGAATAAAAATTAAAAAAAGTCACTCTTTCTGAGCCCAAGTCCTGTTCCTCTGCTCCCTCAATTAACTTTACATTACCCCATAAAGCATCACAAGAATGGTCTTCCCATTGCGTTAAAGGATCCCACAATTTTCCCCCTAAACCCCAAGCCAGTTCCCATTCCTTCATGAAGCCAATACACAAGGCATGGGTTTTGGTTAGAAAGGAATTTCAGCTTTATTTAGGAGGCCAACCACTTGGGTAGAAGATGGACTCCTGTCCAAGAACCAACTCCAAGGATTTTGGTGGTCCTCAGAATTTTAAAGAAACTTGAGGGCAGCTAATCAGTAGAAGGGAAGCAGAGTAGTCTGTAACACTTGCTGATGCCTGTAGACCCACTGGTGCCACCTACAGATGCTATGAAGTGCTTGGAGGTTGTGTATGGGTGCCCCCGGGGACCTTGTGCATGAAGGTTGGAGTCCCTGTCTTTCTAGGAAACAGTGAATTACGTACACATATGCAAGGAAAAGTTTACTTCATTACTCAGCAAGGCTAAAGGTGCATGCTGAAATTTACAGACTACTAAATTGGCCAGAGGGGTGCAGGCATGGCTTCAACAGAACTTTTAAAAAATGTCCTCTAGGTTTATTCTGTGGCCGAAATGGAATTATTTCCTTCTTTTGTGAGGCTCATATATATACGAACAATCAATTTGATGGGGACTTCTATGAGGAAGATAGCTGATACCATAGGTTAACTTTTTATATCATAATTGATGAAGTGAGGTCCAGAGCCGACGACCAAGAAAGAATTCTTGAGACATCTTTGGTGCAAAATGGTGGTTTTAAGGACTTTTTTTTCTAATTTTTATTTATTTATGAGAGAGAGAGAGAGAGAGAGAGAGAGAGAGAGAGAGAGGCAGAGACATAGGCAGAGGGAGAAGCAGGCTCCATGCAGGGAGCCCGACGTCGGATTCGATCCCGGGTCTCCAGGATCACACCCTGGGCCAAAGGCAGGCGCTAAACCACTGCGCCACGCAGGGATCCCACAAAATGATGGTTTTATTAAAGCCCAGGGACAGGACCTGTGGGAAGGAAGAGCTGCTGCCCCGAGCTTGTGACGAGTAGCTGATTATATACTTTCAAGTTGGGAGGGGTTTAGAGATAGCATAGTCTCTAAGGAATTTTGGAAGCAAGGTTTCCGGGACCTAGAGGGGGCTGACAATTGTTGGGAAAATGTCAGTTATTACCATCTAATTAAACCTTTAGTCATAATGAAGAAGTTTTGGAATATAGGTCTGGAGCCGATGACCAATAAAGAATTCTTGAGAGGTCTTTTGGTGCAAAATAGTGGTTTTATTAAAGCCCAGGGACAGGACCCTTGGGAAGAAAAACTGCTGCGCTGGGCCTGTGAGAAGTGGCTGATTATATACCTGGGAGGTGGGAGGGGTTTTAGGATAGCATACTCTCTAAGGAATTTTGGAAGCAAAGTTTCCAGGACCTTCGTGGGGCTAGCTATTATTGGGAAAAGATCAATTATTACTGTCTAGTAAAACCTGAGTCATGAGACCTTTCATATGTATATCGGCGGGCCATGTGTTTGGGTGATGATTGCCAGCATGTCCCTTGGGGGTTTAGAGATAAAGGAAATTTCTAAAGGAATTTTTACACATTAAAGTAGACTTAGAGGCTTCTAGGGGTCAACCTAAGATTGTCTTTTGCCCTTAGCAAAGTATGAACATTGAGGCAGTTGAGTGCATAGAGGAATATCCCTCTGCCTGTTTCAAGAACTTGTCAATGTGTTGCTTTGGGCTTGTGTTTTGTCCTCAGCTAGTCCGGTGCCCCCCATCATTTCCCCCCTGAACAGTTCTGAGCCTTAAATCTTTGAGGTTGTTGAAAGTGGAAGGTCTCATCTTCTGTAACTTCTTCCTGCCGAGTAGGCGCATAGAAATGTCCCTACCTGTGGATCAATATTGGTCACTTGGGGTATATATTGGGAAGTTATAAAAAGGAGAAGGCAGCTGAATCCAATGAGGACAACACATGAACCTCCTTGGGAAGATAGGATCATCTGTCATTTGGAATTTATGGCAGTGAAGGAGTCTTTGCAGTAGGCAGTGAGACACGAGAAATCACAAAACAAGGTTAATATTAAATTGAGAAAGTGAAGACTTTTGACAGTTGACCTTTAATAATTTTCCTCCAGTCCAGAAGTTTAAAGCAACCACTAAAGGAAAGGTATTATTTAAAGCACCAATTTGAGTATTCATGTCAGATAGTAGCCCAGATATATTTTTGTGGTATACACACAGCATTCCGTTTTTTATGATAGTGTAAGTTCTACCTTGTGCAACAGTTAAAACATCTATTTTGTAAAACTGCTTCACACATTTGCGTTACTTTAGTATTTAATAGAGAAATGCTACATTGAGTGTCATTTAGGGCTTTGACCATGTACTTATTAAGAGTTCTATGTTCTGGGACGCCTGAATGGCTCAGTGGTTGAGAGTCTGCCTCAGCTCAGGGTGTGATCCCGGGATCCGGGATTGAGTCCCACGTCGGGCTCCTTGTAGGGAGCTTGCTTCTTCCTCTGCCTGTGTCTCTGCCTCTGTGTCTCTCATGAATAAATAAATAAAATCTTAAAAAAAAAAAAAAAGAGTTCTATGTTCCAAACATCCTCTGGTCTCAAAGAGGGAACAAAGATGGATACTAGGTAATCATAACAATGAAACAAAATGCATTCACTGTTGTTTTAAATTTGGAAGGTTGGCTGGGGTGATAATGGTAATAATGCATCTGTGCATCCAGGCACAGCCTAGACTACAGTGGCCTATCCAGCCATAGCCTATCAAAGCCTGGCCATGAATTAGAGTGGCATAGCCATTGGGTCATATTAGAAGACAGTCATACAGTTTTGGGTATCCCTAAATGTATCATCTAATTCAATCATAAAGAAAGTAGGGTCATCCGTTATCTCTGTTAAGTCCATAGTTAACCCTAGAGTGAGGTATGTTCTGGCTTTTAGGAAACTGTCATCCTAGCCATAGAGAATTGGTTAGAGTGCTAGCTGGGTTACACAATTTTGGGGGAAGCAATCCTATTCTTTTTTTTTTTTTTTTTTTTTAGCTGTTTAAATAATCATATGCCTATGGGGTCCTGTTATCCCGACAGAATAAGAAATAAGATGATTGTCTATACATGAGCTATTGTGGCAATTTCTCTGAGGTTTACGTCAAGTTATTCTAGGTTAGGTAAACACTTAAAGACAATCACAACTAGAATTTTACTTCTGTGAAGGCGTGTTATTGAAGACATAGTTTCTCTCTATAATAACCCTCATTTTTTTTAAGTAAAATTATTTTTTAAGGTATTATTTATTTATTTGACAGAGAGAGAGCACCAGGAGGGGGAGCAGCAGAGGGAGAGATAGGGAGCCCGATGCAGGGCTTGATCCCAGGGCCCTGGGATCATGACCTGAGCCAAAGGCAGAAACTTAACCAGCCGAACCACTGAGGTGCCCCAATAACCCTCATTTTTAATCAGAGGTAGCCAAATAAGGGCTGGCCTGTCTGCAAAACGAGTCCAGTTTTAATAAACTTGGCCTAATTATTTACTTAAGCTCAGCAAGAATAATGATTGATCATATAGATCTTTTAGAATCTGCTTTGCTGGAACTTTTTATAAGGAATCTCTAGGTTGAACTTTTAGTAGCCTCTCCAGGCCAGAAGCCAAGCAAAGCCAAGTATTTGTCATCAGATATGCCTGCAATATCTGTAGATTTGGGTAGATTCCTCTTCATGAGGTCCCCAAAGTATCCTGAGTTTCCTGCACCTGCCAGGAAGTGACATTCTTTACTCACCTGGTGAGGCTGCTGGGAACTTTGTAATTACGCAAGGTATCAGGCCAATATTTCCAAGTGGCTTTGTGGCTCCATGTTTCATAAAGTCAGCCTTAGTTCCTGAGAGCAGTTTGGTCATATCTGAGCCTGTGTATGTCTCTGAAATATGACATTCCAGTGAAAGCCTTCATAAAATAACCAATGATTCCAATGGTGTCCTTTTTTTTTTTTCTGATGGTGTCCTTTTACAAAAACAGATTCTTATTGCATTGATGCAAATGACTATGATTGCCATGGAAGAGTACTTACTAGACATTTTGAGTTTCAGAGTGTTCAAGTAGAGAGAAAACTTAATGCTTTAATTTGTTTACAAATGAATACTGTATCACATTTCTGTAAATCAGATATCTTAAGAGAAAATTTTAACCTGGGAGAGCAAACATGACGAACAGGGCTAGCAGCACACACACAAACTTCCCCACAAAAAACCCAGCCCCTTCCTCTAGGTGGACTTGCAGTTTGGAAGACCCTGACCTGCTGCAGCCTCGTCTGCTGGCAAAGCAATAAAGCTATTGTTCTTTTTTCTTAAGGATTTTATTTATTTATTCATGAGAGAGAGAGAGAGAGAGAGAGAGAGAGAGAGGCACAGAGACAGGCAGAGGGAGAAGCAGGCTCCATGCAGGGAGCCTGATCCTGGGTCTCCAGGTTCACGTCCTGGGCGGAAGGCGGCGCTAAACCGCAGAGCCACCCGGGCTGCCTGTTCCTCTTTATCCCCACCTCTGTCTTCTGGTTATATTCTGGGTGTGAAGCACGAAGGTCGATCTATACAACAAAATGAATGTTAGGAGAAGAAAACGTGTTTTTTTTTTTTTTGCTACATTCTCAACTTTTTGGCCAATCTAATAATTAAAATGATGTAAACCAACAGTTTAGCAAGAGAAAAAAAAATAATTTCTTAATTATGGGAACCTCCAAGACAAGTGCATATTGCTTTCATGCCACTGTGACCTAAGAAGAAGGAGGTAGGATTTCCAATTTCAAAACAGGAGACATATATTCACAGAAAAAGGAAAGAGCAAATGTATGTTACACAATGCATTGCCACTCCAGGAAGGCAATTCATTATTAATGGGGAACAGAGGGCTAGTTGAGGACAAATCATGAGCCAGGGGCAGCACACTGACAAGTCCTTGAAACAGGCAGAGGGACATTCCTCTATGGACTCAATTGCCTCGTTGTTCATACTTTGCTAAGGGCAGAAGGCAATCTTAGCCTGACCCCCAGGAGCCTCCAAGCCTACTTTAACATATAAAAATTCCTTTAGAAATTTCCTTTATCTCTAAACCCCCAAGGTACATGTTGGCGATCATCCCCCAAGTACATGACCCACCAATATCCATCTGAAGGGTCTCATGACTCAGGTTATATTAGACACTAATAAGTGGCCTTTTCCCAACAATTGCCAGCCCCTTCAAGGTCCTGGAAACCTTGCTTCCAGAATTCCTTAGAGAATTATGCTATGAGAGTATGCTATCCTCAAACCCCTCCCAACTCCCAAGTATATAATCAGCCACCTCTCACAGGCCCAGTGCAGCCGCTCTTCCTGCCCTCAGGTCCTGTCCCCATACTTTAATAAAACCACCATTTTGCACCAAAGGACGTCTCAAGAATTCTTTCCTGGTCGTCAGCTCCAGACCTCACCTATATTCCAAAACTTCATCATAAGGATTATTTTAGGCTGATATTTTATTTTATTTTTTAAAGATTTTATTTATTTGAGAGAGAGAGAAGATGAGAGGGGGACATAAAGAGGGGCAGAAGCAGGTTCCCCGCTGAGGAGGAAGCCCAATGTGAGGCCACCCCAGGACCCTGAGATCATGATTTGAGCTGAAGACACTTAAATGACTGAACCACCCAGGTGCCCCTAGGCTAGTCATTTTAAATAAATGGGAGATTATGGAATAGCTTGGAAATCCTGAGTTTTCTTTTGAAAGAGATATTTACATTTATATGGGAAAGCTCCATTTGCAAGGGAGTTCTCCCTCAGTGCAGCAGAAAGAGGGAACATGTGTCAATCTCCAGACACTCTGATCAGTGGAAAAGGCAGGAATCTAAATCTGGTCACAACCACAGGCTTGGTTACTGTGGTTTGCCTGGTCAGCTCCCCAAATGCTTCCCAATAGGATCACTTGTGGCGTTTGAAAAACGATCGTAACTGATGCCCTCCCCTTCAGATTCCATTGGTGTGGGTAGAAATCACACCATTTTGTTGTGTTAATTAATGGCTCCAGGTGATTCTGAGTGAAGGGAGGTTTAAGCACTAGTGCTTCCATTTTCTTTAGGAGAGTTGAGATCAGGTAACAAGGACAGGTTACGGGGTCTCTGCTCTGTGAGCTTGGGTGGGTCAGGTCCATGCAGCACACGGTTCTGAAGCTGTAGCTGAAAGTGTGGGCCTCTGTTGGTGGGGGGAGAAGCAGAGAAGGAAAAGTCAGGGATTGGACTCCAAATAGGAGCTCATAGTTTTCCGAATAGCTCCGACACAAAGGACTAGGAAGTTGCATCTTTTCTGCATTTTATGGTCCTGCCTCCAGGGGGGCGTTTACTGGGGAAGAGGCTCTTTTGGTGGCTATGAAGGCATTTTCTTGAAAAGAAGCTGTGAGTTTTCCACAAGTATCTCAAGAGAAAGAAGTCTAGAGGACGAGGTGAAAGAAGAAATGGCCAGTTCTCAGGTAAGCCTCCTGTCCCGAGAGAAGCCATGTCATTTTCCCCCCTGAATGCCTTGCATTTAGAAATTGCAATAGTTGATTCCTCTAGTTCTGAAGTTTCTGGCTGATGTTTTCTCCTATTTTTAAAACGTTTTCAGAAATGATACTCAAGGTTAGATCTTTAGAATGCTTCGCCCCCTATATCCCAGAGCCTCCTCTCTCCGCTCTCCCACCTGGGTTCCAATAGGCCATCAACAGTTGTGACTTTGAATTAAAGTCCTGCAAGTATTGAAAATATTCCCGTTGTGATAGATCCATCTATAGGGGAAGGCATTGAGTTCAACATTCCTATTACTGATGAGGTCTGTACCTGGAATATCAGTGAAGGAAAATATTTCTCATTTAGGTCCCATCTGGATACTTTATCAGCTCTGTGTAGCCCAGGAATAAGAAAATGCACAAATAAACACAATGGATATGAGGTCAAGAATAACTCGAAATGTTTTCATACTAAAAAGGGGGGCACAAGAGTCTTGCTCTTTAGAATGTGAAGAATATATATATATATATATATATATATATATATATTTTTTTTTTTTAAAGATTTTATTTATTTATTCATGAGAGACAGAGGCAGAGACATAGGTATAGGGAGAAGAAGCACCACTCAGGGAGCCGGATTCGGGACTCAATCCTGGAACTCCAGGGTCATGCCCTGAGCTGAAGGCAGACACTCAACCGCTGAGCCACCCAGGCATTTCTGAAAAAGATATTCTATCTAAAATACACTAGAGGGTCACCTGAGTGGCTCAGTCACTAAAAGTGTCACACTCTTGTTTTCAGACCCTATGATAATAGGGTCCTAGAATGTAGCCCTGTTTCTGGCTCTGAGCTTAGAGGGGAGTCGGCTTGAGGTTCTGTCTCTGTCCTTGTGCCCCTCCTGTCCTCCTTCCAAAATATACATAAGTCTTTAAAACTAAAATAAGAAAATAAAATATACTAGCTATTACAGAGATGGAAATTGGTATATCCTCCTGTTGTCTCTGCCAGTTAGATGGGGACCCCAAACAAGGACTGATGATTGGGTGGAAGGCAATCAAGTGGGCACTGAAACAAATTCAGAGGCCGAACAAAAAATATAGAATTTTGTTGAATATACCCGTGGAAAGGCTTTGTGCAGGGACACAATGGGTGGTGCCTGCATTTAAAGGGGAAAGGTGAGGAGTTAGGGGACTTAGCGAATTTTCCCTTTTTTTAAAAAAGATTTCCTTTTCTTTTCTTTCTTTTCTTTTCTTTTCTTTGACTTAGTGAATTTTCTCTTTTTTTAAAAAAAAATTTCTTTTCTCTTTCTTTCTTTCATGAGAGACATATATAGAGAGAGGCAGAGACACAGGCAGAGGGAGAAGCAGGCTTTATGCAGGGAGCCTGATGTGGGACTCCATCCTAGAACTCCAGGATCATGCCCTGAACTGAAGGCAGATGCTCAACGGTTGAACCACCCAGGCATCACTTGAATTTTCCTTTTTATGGTACCTGTACCTGGTTGTAAGTTGTCCATTAGTTAGTGAGGGCATATAGATATTTAGAAGTGGGTCCCCTGATGGTCCCATCTGTGTCAACCAGAGGGTCACTGGGGTCCCTTTCTATATTCCTTTGCTCAAGTCTGCTGCCTACAAGAAGTTTCTACAGAAACTATACTGGGTATAAATCCACTGTATTTTCGTAATCAAATTTATATTCTGTTACTGTTTTTGGCCACAAGAAAGCACCAGTGATGGTGTGTCCTGCGGTGTGCCTTAGAGTGTGATAAGAATTTGTGTCTATACAATGATTTAGCTTTTATTGGCTTGGTGCTCTCTGCCAGATTCCTTCCCTATAATGGTCATATTTTCCCTCTTATCATTTGTAAGGATCTTAGATGTAATTAGCAGTATGCAGAAAACATTTTATTTATTTTAAAGATTTTATTTATTCATGAGAGACACAGAGAGAGAGGCAGAGACAGAGACAGAGGGAGAGGCAGGCTCCATGCAGGGACCCCGATGTGGGACTTAATCCGGGGACCCTGGGATCACACCCTGATCACAACCCAGGCCCACTCTGAACTGAAGGAGTCATCCCGTCACTCCTTTGTAGTTTCTGATGAGGAGAACAAAGTCAAAAGAAGTGTGAATAAGATTAAATTTCTTTCAACCATTGATAAATACCTGAGACAGGCAGAGTGTGACATTCCTCAAGGATGCCTCAATGTTAATGTTTTGTTGGAGGCAAAAAGCAACCTTAGCTTAACAGTAGCCAGACCTTCAGGATCCTATTAAGTCCTCCTTAACATATGAAAATTGGTTTGGAAACTTCCTTTATCTTTATCCCCCCCCCGAATATAAGTAGGCTGTCATCCTCTAAGCATATGGCCCACTGATATATATCTGAAGGGTCTCATGACTAAGGATTTACTGGATAGTAGTAGTGGAGATTATAACACCAACTAAGATGTCCAGGTCCTGGAAACCTATATTCCAAATTCCTTACAGAATTCACAATCCTTAAGCCCCTCCCCACTTGAAGCTACATAATGAGTCACTGCTCCCAGTCCCAGTCCATTTCTTTCTATACATGGGCCCTGACCCTATGCTTTCATAAGGTCTCATTTTTTGCACCAAAGAGATCTAAACAATTCTTTCTTCATCATTCACTCCAGAACCCCAACATTTCACATCAAATTGTCTCAAGAATTCTTTCTTGACCATGGGCTCCTATTCCACATCCCATTAATTTTCACTGGACAAGGAGGGCTCTCACCTTTGTGTAGTTGATATATTTGACTTCTGGGAGTGGAGGTTCTCAATCATTCAGTCCTCCATCCCGTAGGTCTTTCTTTTACTCCACACTCAAGTCACAAAGCAGGGAAGGTCATGTCTTAGGGTCTAGCTGGTGATTAACTCCCTCTTTCATCTTAGGTACACTGTGAACTCTGTCTGTGGCCACATGGTAACTGTGGTATTTATTGCACGGACTGCTGACATTCAGGGATGTGGCCATAGAATTCTCTCAGGAGGAGTGGGGATGCATGAACCACATTCAGTGGGAACTGTACAGGGATGTGATGTTAGAGAACTATGGACACCTCCTCTTCTTGGGTGAGGAGACTTCTTACAGATTTCCCTAACTATGCTCTGAACAGTGTCCCTAGGAAGGGGTGTTACCCTCTTTGAATGACTGGAATTCAGATCCAGGCAGAATGGGAAATGAGGGGTTTCTAGACGTAGAAAAAAATCTTCATGATGTGTCCTTTTCAGCTGTACTTTCCCTTCCTTTAGGGAACATCATTACTTCTATAGATGAGTGGCAAATCTAAACATTGAGTGGCATAAAATGATACTGCCCACATGTTATACTCTTACTTTCTCACTCACTGTGAAGGGTAGTACTTGTAAGTGGAGTCAGGATGTAATCATTAGAAATGTTTCCTGTGTTCTAAAGGGACCTGTTGGGTAACATGATTTGGGAAACCATTTTCTAGAATTCTACAATGTCCCTTCTTCTCTGCTGACTGAGCACAATCATGATTAAAAGTTAGGCTCTCCAGCAATACTCATTTTCCTTTTTTCTAATAAACAGGTCTCAATGTGTCCAGGCCAGACCTGGTCATCTTTTTGGAGCAAGAGAAGCAGCTCTGGGATATGAGGAGAAAGGAGAAAGCAGCCTTCCATCCAGGTAGGTGGGAATGAATGAAGCAGAGGTCCACATGCGAAGGGGGAAGATAGACCTTAAACTGTGGTTGGAGTAGGTCTCCTTGAATAGAAATGAGTTTGAGAAGCCTTGTGTTATTTTTCTCCCTCTCACAGAGGGACATCTGCTATGCAACATTATCATGATCTTACCTTCACTAAGGACTCTCCTTTAGCTCCAGTGGTGGTCCATCATATCTACAGAGAGGCCCAGGAGACTCCCCTGGGATGGGAGGGTCACCATAATCTGAGAGCTTCTCCATTGCTCTGAGGGCCCTGAGAAAAATCCCTACTTTTGAGGATCTCTATGCTTATCAGCCCTTTGTAAGTTCTGTTTTTTGTCATGGGAGAAATGTGTCTCAGAGTAGGTGTAGTCATATTGGGGTTTGATGCAGAAATCCTGGGAACACTGGAGATAGATATCTAATATTTTATGGTTTATCCTTTTTAATATTTTAGATGGTTTAAACTTCATGCTGCAAAATTGAGATTTAGCACCTTCATTAGTAACAAAGCACCTCCCTAAAATGAGAAAATCTAATGCTTTATTTCCCTTCAAAAGTTAATTTTTCTTCATATTAACTAATATTAGAAATCCCCAATTTATGTGTTCCATTCCTCATTGGAGAAATAATGTATCTACTTGTTTCCTAAATTCATACATCATTTTTTAAAAAATATTTTACTTATTTATTCATGAGAGACACAGAAAAAGAGAGGCAGAGACCTAGGCAGAGGGAGAAGCAGGATCCATGCAGGGAGACTGATCTGGGACTGGATCCTGGGACTCCAGGATCACGCCCTGAGCGGAAAGCTTAGGTAGACGCTCAATCGCTGAGCCACCCAGGCCCCCATAAATTCATACATCATAAATGCCATAGGGGAGACAGAACACTTAGAACTCAGAACTTGTAGCCTTTAGTAAGGTCTTGTTACCTGATTTTTTTTTTTTTTTTTTTTTTTTTAGATTGTATTTATTTATTCATGTGAGACACAGAAAGAGAGGCAGAGACACAGGCAGAGGGAGGAGAAGCAGGTTCCATGCAGGGAGCCCAATGTGGGACCCAATTCCAGGACTCCAGGATCTTGCCCCGAGCGGAAGGCAGATGCTCAACCGCTGAGCCACCCAGGCGTCCCATGTTGCCTGATTTGTTAATAATTGCATCATATTATAATTTTGTCTTATGTCAAGTTCTTTTGACTTCGTTATGTGTTTCACTTTCATTTTCTAATTAGTTACATGTGAGATTTATCTCTGATTTTCTTTTTTTATTTTTTTTATTTTATTTTTATTTTTTTTATTTTTTAAATTTTTATTTATTTATGACAGTCACAGAGAGAGAGTGAGAGAGGCAGAGACACAGGCAGAGGGAGAAGCAGGCTCCACGCACCGGGAGCCCGACGTGGGATTCGATCCCGAGTCTCCAGGATCGCGCCCCGGGCCAAAGACAGGCGCCAAACCACTGCGCCACCCAGGGATCCCTGATTTTCTTTTTTTAGATCAAAATTCTGAAAGGAGGGATCCCTGGGTGGCACAGCGGTTTAGTGCCTGCCTTTGGCCCAGGGCGCGATCCTGGAGACCCGGGATCGAGTCCCACGTCGGGCTCCCGGTGCGTGGAGCCTGCTTCTCCCTCTGCCTGTGTCTCTGCCTCTCTCTCTCTCTCTCTCTCTCTCTGACTATCATAAATAAATAAAAATTAAAAAAAAAACAAAAACAAAATTCTGAAAGGACATGGGCATGTGCTTTATAAGAAGTGAGGAAGAAAATTAGTAAAATTCACACACACACACACATATATATATATATTTAAAGATTTTGTTTATTTATTCATGGGAGACACAGAAAGAGAGGCAGAGATACAGGCAGAAGGAGAAGCAGGCTCCATTCAGGGAGCCCGATGTGGGATTCGATCCTGGGTCTCCAGGATCATGCTCTGGGTCCAAGGCAGGTGCTAAACCGCTGAGCCACCTGGGCTGCCCAATTCCTATATGTTTTTAAAATATTTTATTTATTTGTTTGAGAGAGAAAGACCATAAGCATGATAAGGGTAGAGGCAGATGGAGAAGCAGACTGATTAGTAGTGAGCCCAAAGTGGAGCAGGATTCCAGGACCCTGAAATCATGACCTGTGCCAAAGACAGATGCTTAAGCAACTGACCACCCAGTCACCCCTAGAATTCCCATATTAAAAAGACCTTTTGCTTAGAAATGTAATTTTACTTTAGGGAAAATTAATCATTACATTTTTCTTCTATTTTCCTTACACTGCATCTGAATTTAATCCCAAATATTAATTTTACATACAGTGGCTGTCAGCGTATTTTACAACTTTCATCGTGTTTATTTAGAAATGAAGGTGTTGGGACACCTAGGTGGCTCAGTGGTTGAGCATCTGCCTTTGGCTCAGGGTGTGATCCTGGAGTCCTGGGATCGAGTGCCACATTGGGCTCCCCTGCATGGAGCCTACTTCTCCCTCTGCCTGTGTCTCTGCTTCTCTCTCTCTGTGTCTCTATGAATAAATAAATAAAATCTTAAAAAAAAAATAGAAATGAGGGTGTTGTTTGTGTCCTCAGTCTTCAAGAATGGATTACAGCCTCAAATTCTGTATAGGAGGAATATAATAATAATGTAATACATTTCTTTTTTTTTTTTTTTAAATTTTATTTATTTATGATAGTCACAGAGAGAGAGAGAGAGGCAGAGACACAGGCAGAGGGAGAAGCAGGCTCCATGCACCGGGAGCCCGACGTGGGATTCGATCCCGGGTCTCCAGGATCGCGCCCTGGGCCAAAGGCAGGCGCTAAACCGCTGCGCCACCCAGGGATCCCTGTAATACATTTCTTTAACGTTCTTTTTTTTTTTTTTTTAAAGATTTTATTTATTCATGAGAGACACAGATAGAGAGAGAGGCAGAGACACAGGCAGAGGGAAAAGCAGGCTCCATGTAGGGAGCCTGACATGGGACTTGATCCCGGGACTCCAGGAGCATGGCCTGGGCCGAAGGCAGGAGCTAAACTGTTGAGCCATCCAGGGATCCCCTCTTTAATGTTTTTTAAGTGCTTGTTCATAAAATTTTATTTACAGCTTTTTGTGATTGATTTCAATGAATTTTTTTTTAAAATAATTTTATGGTCAGTGAAGACATGCCAATAAAATGCTTGTTTTTCAAGGGTACCAGTACACAGTTTAAAATTATGGCTATAGGGGCAGCCCTGGTGGCTCAGTGGTTTAGTGCCACTTTCAGCTCAGGGCATGATCCTAGAGTCCCGGGATGAAGTCCCACTTCAGGCTCCCTGCATGGAGCCTGCTTCTCCCTCTGCCTGTGTCTCTGCCTTTCTCTCTGTGTCTCTCATGAATAAACAAATAAAATCTTTAAAAAAAAAATAAAGTAAAATTATGGCTATATAGAAGTTTTCCTTTTTTATAGTATATCAAATTTTTATTTTTATTTTATTATTTTATTTTTATTTTTTAAAAGATTATTTATTTATTTATTCATGAGAGACACAGAGAGAGGCAGAGACACAGGCAGAGGGAGAAGCAGGCTCCAAGCAGGGAGCCCGATGTGGGACTCGATCCCAGGTCTCCAGGATCACACCCTGGGCTAAAGGCAGACGCCCAACCACTGAGCCATCCGGGCTGCCCAGTATATCAAATTTTTAAGTAGAATTACTAGAATTAAATTTTGTCTTAGTCTGGTTTGGTAATTCCATAATAATATGCTTCCCTTTTTTCTGGAACAGTCTACCACATTAGCGAGTTGTGGTTTCAGGTTTACTCGTGTATTATGTTATAGGATGAGAATTTTCACATCAGTACATTTAAAGACAGTGTGAGTGTCATTCAAATAAGAATAAGCTTAAGCCTTTTGCCAATGAAATTATGTGTATGTTTGTCTTGGATTTGTATATCACACATACATAGTCTGTGACTTCTGTTTATTTCTCTTCTTGGTTAGTGGTCAGTGAATGTTGTATTATGTCTAGCAGAGTTGTCATAACGATGTTATCTAGTTTTTGGTGAATTTTACTATCTTTGCATGAGAGAAACACTTCTTTGATATCAAGGTAATTTTGAAACATTTTATACCTCTGTATATCGTTTTGCTATTACATTTTATCCTTAATTGTGGTGTTATACCCATGGTATGCCTTGGTGCCATTCTCATTAACTTTTGTCTTCTGTATGTATTTTCATTGTAGAGACCTTAGAGATTACTTAAAACACATTAGAAGTGAAATAAATGATGAAAAAATCATCAATTGCATACAAAACTCTTCTACCTATTATTTTCACACTTGCACGCACTTTGTTACGTATATTACAAATTCTATTTTATGTTGTGTAATTTTTATTACCTAGATTTATGACATAGTTTTATTTAAAAGAATCTGTATCAGAAATAAAAGTGACATGTGCTGCCTAATTGCAACAGTATAATTAGGTAAATATTTATGTTTAGCAGAGAGATTTATGTTGTCATGTGATATCAATTACTGCTTAGAATCTTATTTCATCTAGAAAGAATTCCTTTAACATTTCTTGTAGGAAAGGTTGATGGGTAAACTTGGGTTTTATTTTGGAAAATCTTCATTTCTATATCTATGGGAGACAATTTTGCCAGGGAAAGTATTCCTGGTGGCTATATTTTGATCTTTCAGTGCTTGAATATATTATCCCATGCATCTCTTCTTATCAGGTCTGCTGAGGATCCCACTAGTAGTCTTTTTTTTTTTTTTATTCATTTATTCATGAGAGACACACAGAGAGAGGCAGAGACACAGGCAGAGAGAGAAGCAGGCTCCATGCAAGGAGCCTGATGTGGGACTCGATCCCCGTACTCCAGGATCACACCCTGGGTCAAAGGCAGACGCTCAACAGCTGAGCCACTCAGGCGTCCCCCCAGTAGTAGTCTTATAGGAGCTCTCTTGTACAGGGTGAGTTGCTTTTTTTTTTTTTTTTTTTTAATTTATTTATGACAGTCACAGAGAGAGAGAGAGAGGCAGAGACACAGGCAGAGGGAGAAGCAGGCTCCATGCACCGGGAGCCCGACGTGGGATTCGATCCCGGGTCTCCAGGATCGCGCCCTGGGCCAAAGAACGGCGCTAAACCACTGCGCCACCCAGGGATCCCGTGAGTTGCTTTTTTATGCTGTTTCAAAATTTCTTTTCACATGTGATTTTTGATAGTTTTTTTTTAAATTTTTATTTATTTATGATGGGGGGGGTGTGGGGGCCAGAGACATAGGCAGAGGGAGAAGCAGGCTCCATGCACCAGGAGCCCAACATGGGATTCGATCCCGGGTTTCCAGGATCGCGCCCTGGGCCAAAGGCAGGCACTAAACCGCTGCGCCACCCAGGGATCCCTGATTTTTGATAGGTTAATTACACTGTGTGACTATGTTAATATCCTGATATTTATCCTACTTAGAATTTATCGACTTTGAATGTGTCTCTTTTTTTCCATCTATGTGGCTCTCCTCTCATGAGGTTCCCTTATGTGTATATTGGACCACTTGCTGATGTCCCACGAGTCCCTTAGCCTCTGTCTTGTTCCACATATTTCTTTGCTCACCTCAGTGGAGAATTTAGAAAAGGTGTCTTTAAGATGTATGATTATTTCTTCTGCTTCATCAAAACTGTTGCTGACTACTCAGTGATTTTTTTTTTTTTTTTTTTTTTTTTTACTCAGTGAATTTTTAAGCTCAGTTATTGTACTCTTTTTCAGCTCCTTCTGGTTCATTGATGTTATACTGTCTCTCTTTCTCTTTTTTTTTTTTTTTCTGTCTCTTTGGATTTATATTTTGGTCATGCATAGTTTTCCTGATGATAACATTGAGTTATTTACTATTTTCTCTTCTGCATCTATGAACAGCTTTATGATGGTTATTGGAATACTGTGTCAGACAGTTAATACATTTTTTTTTTTTTTGCAATTAATAGTTCTTTATTAATGTAGGGCCAGGTTTGGGGATTTATTTTCTTTCTCTGATTGGAACACATTTTTCTATTTCTTTGTATGCCATGTGATCTTTAGGAGGTATTTGGGAATTAAAAGAAAATAGCCTGTTTGCCCAGGGTTATGGACTTGGTTTCTTTAGGAGTACACAAATAATAGCAATTCTGGGGACTGTCACACATTTCTGGGCATTATTCATGTCTGAGTTTGTAGTTTCCCAGTTTAAGAAAATAGGGTTACTTCTTTAGAATGCTTGATACCTTCCTCTCTCTTTTTCAGTCTCTTCCTTGTTTGAGCAAATGCTCACTCTGAGCAGACACCACAATGCATCCAGAGGGTGCTGTCATTTCTTCTGTTTTCCATGTCAGGCAGGTGAAAAGAAGCCAGGTCACTGAATATACAGGTCACTAATTTGTTTCTTTCCTGAGGAGAGGTAAGAGTTTACGTATGCTGTTGATGTGAAGTTTTAGGGAAGCTGAGAACCTGTTGTGGGCGAGTGTCACAAACTTCCCTTGTCTCTTCCATGTGGCTCTTCATTTGTACATGCTGGGGGTGTTGTGTTTTCTTTCTTGGCTTCTGGAGCACTGTAAAAGGCAATTTAGTCCATCTTTGTCTCCATGGAGGAGCAAATTCCTGGTGGTTCCTATTTCTCCATTTTGTTGCTGCCCTATAATGGGTATTAATTTTGTACTTTAGCATTTTACCATATATGCATGTCAGTGTAGTAAGTGATATAACTTACTTGACATCTTGTAGTTTTGTCTTTGCATTACACCCTAGGCTTGTTGGCAAAGACAGGGAAAGAAGATTCATTGCATAGAGTGATATGGAAAGATGTGGAATCATAGGCCTGAGTATTGTGGGGGCCTAGGGTTAGTGAAAGCAGGAAGGATGTTATAATGGATATAAGCCAAGTAGGACAATTACCCATAATGAAATCCTTAGTGCCAGAAGAGATCAAGGATATATAACTATGGGGGAAAACCCCTCCTAAGTCCACTATATTGGCAGAATGAAGTCTTTTAACCCCAAGTACCCAAATCCATTTTTAAAAAACATGTATTTTCTAAAAGGACATTTAGAAATTTTGGAAAGTCACCTAGTCCATGCCGAAAGTAATCCTTCAAAGTGTTTCAAATATCAGATTGGATTAATTATTCCCTGAAACATTTCTGAAAGTTAATTATTTAAAAATGACAAATTCAAAATGTGATTGGTTTGAGACCTCCCCTTTCATTCAGATGGTTCATTATTCTCCCACCAATACAATCCTGTCTTGTTCAAAAGTCTCTAATTTTGATAAACACTGGAGCACATTTATTGGCACATTACTGTTCAGTGGTTATCACATAATATTTAATTTGGAGCAGGTTTCACATGTTATGAACTTAGGAGGATCTTTAATGAAGACTCTACCTTCCATAATTACAAAGGTGTTTTTAATAGAGAGAGACTGCCCAATGGAATGAATCTGGGGGAAAATGTTAACCAAGGGTCAAATCCCGGTAAACCTCAGAGAACTTAGTCCCCAGAGAACCAGTATAAAAGTAATGAATATCAGAAAGTCTTATGGAGCTCAATTCTTACTGTGCAGCATTGTATCTTCACAAGAGAGAAGACTTACAAATGTAGTAACCATGGAAAAGTTTTAACTTGTGTTCAAATTTCCTTCAACAGCTGACATTTAGAATAGGAAGAAAATTTAAAAATGTATAAAATGTGGCAAAGTCGTAAAGTAGCACTTAAAACTTAACATACTAAGGAAAGACATAGTGAGGACCAGGCTGGCAAATTTAAAATAAAATGTGAGAAAGCATTTAAGCAGAACTGCAAAGTGTGTGAACAGCAGAGGGTACATAGTGGAGAGAAGCTCTTAAGTGTAAAAAATGTGGCAAGGCATTTAATTCATAATCAAAACTATTCAACATGAGTTAATACATCCAGTGGAAATTCCTTACAGTTGTCAAGAATGGTGGCAAGGTCTTTTCCTAGAACTGCACCCTTACTGAACATCAGACAAAGTCTAGTTGGTAGAAACCCTAGGAAAGTAAAATTGATGCAAGACCTGTGTTTTTCTTTTCTGAAGTCTGTACTAAAACCAGACTCTTTATAAAGGATAAAAAACATTGAGGACATAAATAATTGCTAAACTGTGTAATGGAAAGCAATCTAAATAACATCAGAGAATTCACAGGAGAAAGCAGTAAGTCAATATCACTTCTCAGAGATTATTCTAAATCAGCATATTTGTCATAGAGAAGAAAAATCAAATAGATAAATTACATTTTAGCTGTGGAAATGGTAGCGTGAGAGGTGCCAACCCCTCCACAATTGAAAATCTGCCTGTATCTTTTGTGTTTCCCAAACTGAATACTATACCTACTTTTGCACGGAAATAGCATATTATTGACCAGAAATCTCACCTAGAACATTAACAATCATCTCATTCTTTGTATGTAGTCTGTAGTATATATTGTATTTTTATAGTGAAGTAAGCTTCAGAAAATAAAATATTGGGATCCCTGGGTGGCTCAGCGGTTTGGCGCCTGCCTTTGGCCCAGGGCGCGATCCTAGACACCTGGGATGGAATCCCACATCGGGCTCCCGGTGCAGGGAGCCTGCTTCTCCCTCTGCCTATGTCTCTGCCTCTCTCTGTGTGTGCGACTATCATAAATAAATAAAAATTAAAAAAAAGAAAAGAAAATATTATTGGAATCTAATGAAGAGATAGCACATTTACAGTAATGCACTGTATTTATAAAAAAATCCCAGAATCCATCTGTGTATAAGTAGACTCACATTGTTCAAAACCATATTATTCAATGGTCACCTATATTTGTTAATATACCTGAAAGGATCCAGGGAGAGATGGATGTCTAGAGAGAGATACTTATTTTCAGCGTGTCTCTTTTTTTCTTTTGACTACTTTTGAGATTTTTTTACATGCAAATAGATGTCAAAAGCGAGAGTAGGAAAACTTTTAGTTTTGCTATCCTTCCTTCTTGGATTGTGTTTATCCTGCTTTGGTATCAGGGTAACCCTGATCTCATAGAATGGGTCTGAGTATATTCTCTCTATTCTACTATCTGTCAGATGTTTTCTTTTATTTGTAAGATTTTTTAAAAAAGATTTTATTTATTCATGAGAGACACACAGAGAAAGGCAGAGACACAGGCAGAGGGAGAAGCAGGCTCCCTGTGGTAAGCCTTATGTGGGACTCGATCCCCAGACCCCAGACCCCAGACCCTGGGATCATGCCCTGAGCCAAAGGCAGGCGCTCAACTGCTGAGCTACCCAGGTGTCCTTATTTGTAAGATTTTGCTAAAGATTGTAATTAATTTTTTTAAGATTTATTTATTTTTTTATTCATGAGAGACACAGAGAGAGAGGCAGACACAGGCAGAGGGAGAAGCAGGCTCCATACAGGGAGCCCGACGTGGGACTCGATCCAGGGGGGTCTCCAGGATAACGCCCTGAGCGGAAGGCAGGCACTAAACTACCGAGCCACCCACGGATCCGTAATTATTATTTTTTTAATGTTAGTTTCTTCTTCTTTCTTCTTTATTGAACCATGGCTGACCATCGCTAATGCCCAGTAGTTCTACCTAACAGTTGCTAATTGAATAAAGTCACTACAAATGTAATTATAAGCTATATCTACAGAATTCTCAGGGACTATTTATAAAATTTCACCCAATATTTTTATTTTCTCCTGTTTTTTTGAGCACACAGAACACAAGCATAGTATTATGGTCTTGATATGCACAGAATGCAATGTGTTATGTTAAGCAATAGATGAATTTTGGAGGAACAGCTCTAACTAGGAAGAAGCACGTGTATTTATATGTGTGTTTTGTACCTATATCTTCAGAAAGAATAGAAATACAGGTTCAAATGAGGTAATTTCCATGTTTCAAAATTGATTTCCTAGCAAACAAAAATATTATAGATTCATAATAGGACTAATGTTTTCTACATCATATTGTATTTATGCTTTGTAAATCTCATTTATCATGGTTTGAGAATCCCCCCCATACAAATGATGTCTTGTGTACTTACTAACTCATGTAGAATCTACTCTGTTTTCCTTATTCCAATGTTCATGAGTCATTAACGTATATGGCTTGGTCAGGGATTTTAAGAATAGTCTCTATGAAATGACATGGTGTACAAAATTCAGTTTGAATATGAGAGTATTGAAATAAAGAATATGAGAGTAATTCTCCAGTAAACATATTAAATTCTATTTTTTTAAAGATTTTATTTATTTATTCATGAGACAGAGAGAGAGAGAAAGAGGCAGAGACACAGGCAGAAAAAGAAGCAGGCTCCATGCAGGGAGCCTGATGTAGGACTCTATCCCAGGACCCCAGAACCATGCCCTGGCCAGAAGGCAGGGGCTAAAATGCTGAGTCAGCCAGGGATCCCCTAATTCTATGTATTTTAATTGATATAATTCACTCCTTCCTTTTCAATTGGAGAAGTAAGATTTCTTTATTTCTCTACTTTTCCCTTCTTGGAAGTGACATCCTTCAATTTGTTCACTTTACTGTAACAGTTTGATTAGGTGAAAACTTGGGAGACTTCATTAGTCATGGGGTCGTTTTAACATTTATGTGAGGGAACAAAGCTGGGAGAGTGCTGGGTGTTCAGCAGATGTTCTAGCGTGGGAAGAAAACAATACTTTATTAGCAGTGATGATGCAGCCCAAGGTAAGAGATGAAACGCATCTCAGCTGAAGTATCAGTATGAGTTCTTCATGTGGGGAGAGGACCCCTGTCCAAGGCTGCACTGGTGACTCTGAATCTAGAAAGATAAATTTTACTTATTTTCTTTCCAAATATTCTCCAATTGTTCTGTCTCCTCATCTCCACTCCATTGATGTAGGCATCACAGGTGTCCTTTTCTGGATACCCCACTGTCACTGCTCTTTCCCTCCCACCTAAGCCATGCAGGCCTTTGTAGGTCCTTAGGAGTAGCTTGGAATTTTCTAATTCAATGGTAAATGGTTGGTAACAGGATCATTTGAAGCCATGTCTAAGATTTTTTTTTTAATTTTTAAAAAAATTTATTCATGATAGACATAGAGAGAGAGGCAGAGACACAGAAGGAGGGAGAAGCAGGCTCCATGCTGGGAGCCCAACGTGGGACTCGATCCTGGGACCCCAGGATCGTGCCCTGGGCCAAAGACAGGTGCCAAACCGCTGAGCCACGCAGGGATTCCCCCGAGATTTTTTTAAAAAAGATTTTATTTATTTATTCATGAGAGGCACACACAGAGAGGCAGAGACACAGACAGAGGGAGACGCAAGCTCCATGAAGGGAGCCTGATGTGGGACTTGATCCAGGGATCCCTAGAGAAGTTCATTTTAGATCATTAGATAACAAGTTATCTAATTTGTCATTTCAGCCTTCATCATTACTGTTATTTATTTATTTATTCATTCATTCATTCATTCATTCTTTCATTCATGAGAGAGAGGCAGAGAGAAAAGCAGGCTTCATGCAGGGAGCCCTGTGAGACTTGATCCAGGGACTCCAGGATCATGCCCTGAGCCAAAGGCAGACGCTCAACTGCTGAGCCACCCAGGCGTCCCTGTTTTTTATTGTTTTTAGAAATTTTTCCTTATAGGGACCAGAGAGAGAGAATCCTGTGTCTCTAAACAAATCATGATTTTTAACATTTCAATCAGAAATGTATTAAAAAATCAGTGTGTTCTGTGGTTTCTGTGGTGACTGAGGTTTTCTATTTTTTTTTCCAACATGGGTAAGAGATTGAAATGTATTCTTTTTTTTTTTTTTTAGATTTTATTTATTTGACAGAGAGAGAGAACAAGCAGGGGAAATGGCAGGCAGAGGTAGGGGGAGAATCAGGTTCCCCACGGAGCAGAAAGCCAGACACGGGTCTTGATTCCAGGACCCTGGGATCATGTCCTGAGCCAAAGGCAGACTGTTCACTGACTGAGCCACCCAAGTGCCCCTGAAATGTATTCTGAAAATGTTGTATCATCCTCTTTTCATTTGTTTACAGAAGTCATTTCTTGGTATGGATTCACATGGCCATGATGCTTGGAGCAGACTCCTCCTGTGATGTCTCCATCTTTTCCTACCTCTAGTAATGTTTATTAGTTTCCTATGACCACAGAACTATTGTCGTTTTTTTTTTTTTTTAAGTTTTATTTATTTATTTGAGAGAGAATTAGGGAGAGAGAGAGCATGAGCAGGGGAGAGGGCAGAGGAAGAAGGAAAAACAGACTCCCCACTGAGCAGGGAGTCTGATGTGGGACTGGATCCCAGGACTGTGAGATCATGATCCAAGCTGAAGGCAGACGCTTAGGCAACTGAGGCACCCAGGTGCCCCCCAATGTCAGTTTTGATATCCTAACCTTCCATTGGCCTCTCTGCTCAGGTGAATGATATTTCCTCTATTCCCATAGCAGAATAGCCTCAACAGAGTTGGCAATAGCAATCATCTTCCTGTTTAAGGCTGTAGTTGGAATCTTGCCACCCTGATAGATGTTTTACCTTTATCTCTATTTACTTCATTGGAGATAAGTTTTATTTCCAAACACATGAGTAGGGACACCTGGATGGCTCAGCGGTTGAGCGTCTGCCTTCAGCTCATGGCATGATCCTGGAGTCTTGGGATTGAGTCCCATGTCGGACTCCCTGCATGGAGCCTGCTTCTCCCTCTGCCTATGTCTCTGCCTCTCTCTCTTTGTGTCTCTCATGAATAAATAAATAAAATCTTTAAAAATAAACACATGAATATAGTTAACTCACTAGACAATGTTTCTTTCTTTCTTTGTTTTTTTTGGACAATGTTTCTAAAGGAGTCCCACCCACAGTGACAGCATTTGGGTAACAAGATTTCTGCCATGATTTTGCATACACGCCACTTTGGTATGTTCACTGAATGGCCAAGGATGTGCCCATTGTGGCACAGTGTGCCTCTTGAGTGTCTTCCAGACCATTAAGTTTAGCCCTATGGGTGATGATTGAAAGGATCTTAAATTAAAAGATTACAGGCACATTGAGTTGTTTTTTTTAATTTTTTTTTAATTTTTTTTTTATTTATTTATGATAGTCACACACAGAGAGAGAGAGAGAGAGGGACAGAGGCAGAGACACAGGCAGAGGGAGAAGCAGGCTCCATGCACCGGGAGCCCGACGTGGGATTCGATCCCGGGTCTCCAGGATCACACCCCAGGCCAAAGGCAGGCGCCAAACCCCTGCGCCACCCAGGGATCCCACATTGAGTTTTTTATTATTTTCTGCATGTCACTGCTGAATGAACAACAAAACATCATGAAGGAAAATGTACTGGATACTGTTGTGGATATCCGAACCAAATCATACATTTGTTGTACACATTATTGTTATTGTTCCTTGAAATCATAGTTTGACCCCCTGATCTGGACCAGCATCTCCTTGATTTCCATCCAGTTTAGGCACAAGGAGTGGGTTAAGTGCATTCCCAGGTTTAATATTTTCTCCATAGGTTCACCTAAGTTCAGGGCCAACCAATGAATTTTTGTACTTGTTTCCACCTCTGTTTCATTTTACACAATCTCCTCTATCTTTTATGAGTATGTTCTTTTTAAAATTCCCTGATAATGGGTGGCACATGCCTCTTCCCAAATTCCTGTTTCCCAATTAGCAGCCTTGTGATTGTAATGAGCCATGTTTCCTCTGTATCCAGGACCTCTTAGGCTGGGAAGGGGGGTACAAAATCTCTCATCTTGCTGATACATATCAATTGTATGCTTCTGCTCAATTGTTTCTTTACCCCTCTCCCTTAGAAAGCTTACGGTAGGGGATGCCTGGGTGTCTCAGTGGTTGAGCGTTTGCCTTTAGCTCAGGGCATGATCCTGGGGCCCAGGGATGGAGTCCCATATCGGGCTCCCTGCAGGGGGCCTGTTTCTCTCTCTGCCCATGTCTCTGTCTCTCTCTCTGTATCTCTCATGAATAAATAAATAATTAAATAAAATTAAAAAAAAAAAGGAAAGAAAACTCACTATAGAAATTTAAGATAGACCCTCACGGGTTTTTGTTTTCTTTACCAGGTTGAATGCAAAACTCACAGGGACAGTGCCAAGGTGAATGTTCGAGGTCACTCAATGTTTCTGCGGTGTAACATGCTGATCATAGTCATGGAAAATATTTTGTCATGGAAATTGAAGAAGTTTTTATCCCAGATCCTGGGTGAGATGGAGTGTTTGATGAGGTGGTATGGGAGGATTCGGCAGAAACCAAGGCAGAGCAAACTGAGTGTAGATATTGCTAGAAGATGATTCTTTATGAATTAAATTTATCCATGTGTTATGAATGGACGCGTTGAATGTTTTTGTTACAATTGTCATTCCTCTGATGTTTGTGTATAAAAAAAGCTATGGAAGGTAGTGATAGTATCTTGCTCTTGTGGAGGACAGATTGGTTGATTGTACAGGAAAGCAGGTGCCTCTTTCCATGGCAAAGGATCCAGCAGACATGCCAGACCAGGTTTACCAAACAGAACTGCAAAACTCCAGTGCTAGGGGAATATAGCATCTAAAATTCATGCATTTTTTTTCCCTCCACTATTCTTTAGTTTTTCAATTTTAATGTTTTTCTGTTTCAACCAATTTCTTATTTTATCAACTTTAAAAATCTTTTTAATTTTCATTTTTACAGTTATATTCTCTCTTTTCACTGTATTTATTTTTTTTTTTTAATCCATAAGCTTTTTTCTTTCTTTACAATTTTGGGATGCAGTTTCTTCTAACAGACATAAACCCAGAATCTAGTATATGGCTCTATTCTCTTCATCTATCTGATCATATTTTCCCCCCTATTTTTCTTTTCTTGTTTTTTCTCTGTTTTGTTATTCTTTTAATTTTCATTTTTACAGTTGCATTCTATCCTTTCAATATATACATTTTTCCTTTTGTATGTATATATTTATCTTTCTTTACAACTTTGAGGTGCAGTTTCTTCTAGTAAACTGTTCAAAACACACTCAGGATATGGTGAATTGCTCTGTTCTGTTCACTGGCCTGCTTTTTTTTTTTTTTTAATATTTCTTTCAATTTTGTTTTACATTCAATCCTTTCATTGTATTTAATTTTTTTTTTTTTTTGGTTTTTGGTACATATATGTGTTTTTCTTTTTTTTTTTTTTTAAGATTTTATTTATTTATTCATGAGAGACACAGAGAGAGAGAGAGAGAGAGAGGCAGAGACACAGGCAGAGGGAGAAGCAGGCTCCATGCAGGGAGCCCGATGTGGGACTCGATCCCAGGTCTCCAGGATCACGCCCTGGGCTGACGGCAGCACTAAACTGCTGAGCCACCCAGGGACCCCCCTGTTTTTCTTTTATCACAATTTTGGGATCTAGGTTTCTAACAAAGGGAGCAAAATACACACAAGATCCTGTGTACTGCTCCAGTCTACACTTGTTTGATTATATTCTTTTTAAAATTTGCTTTTTTGGTTTTGGGTCTCTTCTGATTTGTTTAGTGTATATTTCTCTGGAGTCATTGTTGCCATATTAGTATTATTTTCTCTTGTTCATCCAGTCTCCAGACAGAATGACAAGATGGAAAAACTTGCCTCATAAAAGAGACCAAGGGGCAGTACTGATTGCCAGGGACATACTTAGTAAATACATAAGTGAAATTTTGGAACGAGAGTTCAGAATAATGATTATAAGGATACTAGGTGGTCCTGAAAAAAGTATAGAAGACACTAGAGAATCCCTTTGTGGAGAAATAAAATAACTAAAATCAATTCAAGTGAAATGAAAAGGCTATTAATATGATGTAATAAAAAATGGAGGGATGCCTCAGTGGTTCAGTGGTTGGGCATCTGCCTTTGGCTCAGGGCATGATCCTGGTCCTGGGATTGAGTCCCGTGTCGGGCTCCCTGCGAGGAACCTGCTTCTCTCTGCCTGTGTCTTTGCCTCTCTCTCTGTATCTCTCATGAATAAATAAATAAAATCTTAAAAAAAAAAATGGAGGCTCTTTCCACTAAGATAAGTGAAACAGAAGAGAGTATTTGTGATATTGAAGACAAAATGATGGAGAATAAAGAAACCAAGAAAAACAGAGATAAACAACTTCTGGATTATGAGAGAAGACTTCAGGAGATAAAATGATATCATAAAACAAAACAATATTAGAATTTTTCAGATCCCAGAAGAAGAGCTAAGAGTAAGAGGCAGAAGATATATTGGAGCAAATTAGAGCTTAGAAATTCCTTAACAGAAGGAAGCAGGCATCTAAGACCACGGGCAAGGAGAACCCTCCTCAAAATCAATAGAAATAGGTCAATACTGTGACACATAATAGTGAAACTTGCAAATCTCAGAGACAAAAAGAAAATCCTGAAATCAATTCAGGACAAGAGGTCTGTACCCTACAAGATTAGAGACATTAGACTGGCAGAGGACCTATCCACAGAGACTTGGCAGGCCAGAAAGGACTGTAATGATATATTCATGGTGCTAAATGAGAAAAATAAGCAGCCAAGAATACTTTATCCGGCAAGACTGTCATTGAAAATAGAAAGAGAGATGAAAAGATTCCAAGACAAATAGAAACTAAAAGAATCTGTGATCACTAAACCAGCACTGCAAACAAATAAAAAAGGAGATTCTTTAAGTGAAGAGATAGCCCAAAAGTAACAAGCCAGAAAGGAACAATATACAGAAGTAGTGACTTTACATGTAATATGATGGCAGTAAATTAATAACTCTCAATAGTTAATCTGAATGTAAATGGACTAAATGTTCCAACTGAAAAAAAAGAAAAAAAATAAATGTTCCAATTGAAAGACACAGAGTATCATAATGGATAAAAAAATTAAGACCCCTTGCTGTGTTGTCTGAAGAGACTCATTGAGACCCAAAGACACTTCCAGATTTAAAGTGAGGAGATGTAAAACCATTTATCATGCTAACAGACATCAAAAGAAAGCTGGGGTGGCAATCCTTATATTAGACAAGTTACATTTTAAACCAAAGACTGTAATAAGAGATGAGGAAGGACACTCAGGAAACAACAGAGGGTGACGAGGATGTAGAGAAAGGGGAGCCCTCATACACTGTTGGCAGAGATACAAGCTGGTATATCCAGTCTGGAAAACAGAATGGAGGTTCCACAGAAAGTTGAAAATAGAGCTACCCTTCAACCCAGTAATTGCACTACTGGTATTTTCCCCAAAGATAAAAACATAGTGATCTGAAAGCATATCAGCACCCCAGGGTTTATAGCAGTGGTGTCTAAAATAGCCAAACTAGAAAGAGCCCACATGTCCATCTACAGATGAATGGATAAAGATGTGGAATATATGTGATGGAACACTGGAATACTACTCAGCCATCAAAAAATGAATTCTTGCTCTTTGTAATGATGTGGATGGAAGAGGTATTATGCTAAGCAAAATAAGTGAATCAGAGAAAGAATTATATGATTTTTTTTTAAGATTTTATTTATTCATGATAGTCAAAGAGAGAGAGAGAGAGGCAGAGACACAGGCAGAGGGAGAAGCAGGTTCCATGCAGGGAGCCCGACGCGGGATTCAATCCCGGGTATCCAGGATGGCGCCCTGGGCCAAAGGCAGGCGCTAAACTGCTGCGCCACCCAGGGATCCCGAATTATATGATTTCACTTATGTGGAATTCAAGTATCGAAAGAATCATACGGGAAGAGAATAATAAAGAAGATGAAATCAGAGAGGGACAGAAACCATAAGAGATGGTTAATAATAGGAAAAGTAACTGAGGGTCACTGGGTGGGTAGGATAACTGGATGATGGACATTAAGGAAGGCAGGTGATATAATGAACACTGGGTGTTATGTAAGATGGAGGGATCACTGACCTCTACCTTTGAAGCTATACATTTTTTTTTAAAGCTCTCTAAGGCAGGGTATTTTTCTTTTCTTTTTTTAATATTTTATTTATTTATTCATGAGAGACACAGAAGCAGACATAGGCAGAGGGAGAAGCACGCTCCCCACAGGGAGCCTGAGGCAGGACTCAATCCCAGGACCCCAGGATCACGATCTGAGCCAAAGGCAGATGCTCAACCACTGAGCCACCCAGGTGCCCCATTTTCTGTATTTTTATCTAGGAGCTATATACATAAGTATATTCAGATTCTGGAATTTCTGAAATTTACTGCGTACTTATGACTGTGCACATCTTTGTTTTTCAAATATTGATCACCGATTTAAAAAAATGGGTTGGGGAATATAAATAGATTAGTACTGTAATACCCATGGATTATGAACCTGGAAGTGGAGGGTATTAAATAACTTGATATTGCAACTACCCTTTCAAAGTAAACTGAATTTTCATGGTTAATAACTAAGAGATACCACTTATATAATCCTTACAGAAAGGAGCTAAAAAGGAGAATTATTTTTAGAAATTAATGTGGAAGGGGCACCTGGCTGGCTATCAGTAGAGCATGTGACTCTTGATCTCAAGGTTCTGAGTTCAAGCCCCAACACTGGGTGTAGAGATTAATTAAAAATAGAATATTAAAAAAAATGAATGTGGAAGAGCTAAGATAGAAAAACAAAATAATAGGCTATGTTAAATGTAGAGCACACATAAGGAAGAGTCCAAGGTGGGGAGGAGTGGGAAACCTTAGTTTTTTTCTGATCCCAGGAATTCAGCTAGATGGCTATCAAATCATTCTGATCACCATGAACTCAACTGGAGAGTCAAGAAAAGAATTGCTGCAATTCTGCAAATAGAAAAGTGACCACTTTCTGCAAGGTAGGGTGTGCAGAGAAGTGAATCTGAGGGGATATATGGGAAGATAAGCCATAGGAGGAGGAAGCCTCTGTCAGCTGGCTCCTGAAAGAGATACAGATGCAGATCACAAAATTGAAACTTTTAGAAGTCTGCTCCAGTGAGGGATGTCCTTGCCTGAAAAGCACTTAGGTGGCAAAGAGGGGTGGAATCCTAGGTGGGACAGTGTGGTTTCAGGATCCCTAGGGTCACAAAAAGACCAAGGATACCTGAGTATAGCGGAGTTCCCAGGCAATGAAGTTGGGAAGCTGCCTACAATCAGCAACCCCAGGAGGGAGCTGTCAGTTCAGTGTTGCCATAAATTGTGAACTAAGGCATGCTCTGGCGACCACTCTTCAAACGGGCCCACCAAGTGGCAGCACTGGTGAGACCTTTCCTCCCCCAGGAGGAGCAGCATACGTTTGTGCTATAGGAGTCTTCAGGGTTTGGGGACTCGAAGCAGAATCAAGTGCCTGAAATAGAAACACTGAGTCATATGCTAGGCGATCATGGAGTGCGGGCAGAAACTAGGGAGACAAGACAGACTACTATTCCCTGAGAGTGCACTGAGGAGTTGGGGTGGGGGTGGGGGGACGGTGGTGAGCTTTCAGCTCCAGGGCTGGAGATTGGGAGCCCTCCATTTTTATTCTCATTCTCTAAAGCAGCACAGAAAGACTTCAAGAAATAAAAGCCACACAGAGCAATCCAGAGCTGCTTACACTTAGCCTGTGTAAGGGTTAAGGGCCTGGCAAGGGTGGTGCCATTCCAACTGAGGCAAAAACACCTGAGAATCAGCACAGCAGTCCCCTCCCCCAGAAGATCAGCGAACATTGGCTAAGACCAAGTTTACCAATACAGAACTGCAAAATTCCAGCACTAGGGAAAAATAGTATATAGAAAATAGAATATGATATATTTTTTTGTCTTTTAGTTTTCATTTTTGTAGTTACATTTTATCTTTTCATTGTATTTAATTTTATTTTGTACAATATAAGTTTTTCTTTATTTACAATTTTAGGATCTAGTATTCTAACAAACAGACCAAAATACACACAGGATCCAGTGTATTGTTCTGTTTTGTTCACCTGTCTGATTACATTCTCTTTTGGGGGATTTTTTTTTGTGGGGGGTCTCTTTTGATTTCCTTAGTGTATATTTCTCCAGGGGCATTGTTACCATTTTAGTATTTTGTTTTCTCATTTATCTATTCTTCTCTGGACAGAATGACAAGATGGAAAAAAATCACCTCAAAAAGAGAACAAGAGGCATACTGACGACAAGGGACCTAATCAGTGTAGATATAAATAAGATGTTGGAAATAGAGTTCAGAATTATGACTATAAAGATACTAGATGGGCTTCAAAAAAAGCAGAGGAGACACTAGAGGATCCCTTTCTGGAGAAATAAGAGAACTAAAATCTAATCAAGTCAAAATTTTAAAATGCTACTAATAAGATGCAATACAAAATGGAGGCTCTCTGTGCAGGATAAAGGAGGCAGAAGACATAAGTAGTGATATAAAAGACAACATGATGGAAAATAAAGAAGCTGAGAAACAGATAAACGACTACTGGAACATGAAGGGAGAATTCAAGCAAAACAAAACGACTAATTGGGATCCCAGTAGAAGAGGAAAGAGGGGATTGCAAATGGTATATTGGGGCAAATTAGAGCTGAGACCATCCCTAATCTGGGGAAGGAAACAGGAATTTAAGTCCAAGAGGCACATAGAGTCCCCCTCAAAATCAATAAAAACAGGGCAACACCCAACATATAATAGTGAAACTTGCAAATTTCAGAGACAAAGAGAAAATCCTGAAAGAATCTTGGGAAAAGAGATCCATAACCTACAAAGCTACAAACACCAGCCTGTCAGCACACCTATACACAAAGACCTGGCAGCCTGAAATATATTCAGGGTGCTCAATGAGAAAAATATGTAGCCAAGAATATTTTATCCAGCAAGGATGTCATTCAAAATAGAAGGGGAAATAAAAAGCTTCCAGGACAAACAAAACTAAAAGAATTTGTGATCACTAAACCAGCCCTGCAACAAATATGAAAGGGGATCCTTTAAGTGAAGAGAGAGCCCAAAAATAACATAGACCACAAAGGAACAGAGACAATATACAGAAACAGTGACTTTACAGGTAATACAATGGCACTAGATACATATCTCTCAATACTTACTCTGAATGTAAATGTGCTAAATGTTCCAAATCAAAAGACACAGATCCTCAGATTGGATAAAAAGTAAGACCTATCAATAATGCTGTCTTCAAGAGACTCATTTTAGACCTAAAGACACCTCCAGATTTAAAGTGAGGGGATGGAAAACCAGTTATGCTAATGGACATCAAAAGAAAGCTGGGGTAGGAAGGATCCCACCAAAAAGGAGAATTACAGACCAATATCCCTGATGAACATGGATGTAAAAATTCTCACCAAGATACTAGCCAGTAGGATCCAATAGTACATTAAAAGGGTTATTCACCACAATCAAGTAGGATTTATTTCTGGGCTGCAAAAGTGGTTCAACATCAGCAAATCAATAAACATGATTCACTACATTAATAAAAGAAAAGACAAAGAATCCTATGACCCTTTCAATAGATTCAAAAAGATCATTTGGCAAAGAACAACATCTTTTCTTGATTAAAAATCTTCAAAGTGTAGGGATAAAGGGAACATACCTCAATGGCATTAAAGCCATCTATGAAAAGCCCACAGTTCATGTCATTCTCAAGGTGGAAAAAGTGAGAGCTTTTCCTCTAACATCAGGAATACAGCAGGGGTTTCCACTCTCACCACTGTTATTTGACATAGTACTAGAAGTCCTAGCCTCAGCATTCAAACAATGAAAAGAAATAAAAGGCATCTGAATTGGCAAAGAAGTCAAACTCTCACTCTTAACAAATGACATGATACTCTGTGGGGAAACCAAAAACACTCTACCACAAAATTGCTAGAACTCATGAAGGAATTCAGCAAAGTGGCAGGAGATAAAATCAATGCACAGAAATCAGTTGCATTTCTATACACTAATGAGACAAAAAAGAGAAAAAGGAATCAATCCAATTTGTAATTGCACCAAAACCATAAAATACTTAGGAATAAACCTAACCAAAGAGGCAAAGAATTTGTACTCTGAAAACTATAGAACACTCATGAAAGAAATTGAGGAAGGCACAAAGAAATGGAAAACGTTCTATGCTCATGGATTGGAAGAACGAATATTGTTAAAATGACTATACTACCTAGAGTCATCTATGCTTTCAATGCAATCCCTATCAAAACACCATCCACTCTTTTCACAGAGCTAGAATACATAATACTACGATTAACATGGAACCAGAAAAGACCTCTAATAGCCAAAGGAATGTTGAAAAGCAAACCAAAGCTGGTAGCATCACAATTCTGGACTTCAGGCCCTATTACAAAGCTGGAATGATCAAGACAGTTTGGTACTGGCAAAAAAAACAAAACAAAAAAAAAAAAACAGACACATAGATCAATGGAACAGAACTGAGAACCTAAAAATGGATCCTCAACTCTATGGTCAACTAGCCCTCCACAAACCAGGAAATAATGTCCAAAGGAAAAAAGACTGTCTCTTCAAAAAGAGGTGTTAGGAAAATTGGATAGCCACATGCAGAAGAATGAAACTGGGTCATTGCCTCACATCATACACAAAAATAGACTCAAATGGATGAAAGACCTAAATGTGAGACAGGAATCCACAGAGGAAAACTGACCTCAGCTGCAGCAACTTTTTTGCTAGATATGACTCTAAAGACAAGGGAACAAAGGCAAAAATGAACTATTGGAACTTCATCAAGATTAAAAGCTTTTGCACAGCTAAGAAAACTGTCAACAAAATCAAAAGACAGCCGACAGAATAGGAGAAGATATTTGCAAATGTCCTATCAGATAAAGGGCTAGCATCCAAATATAAAGAACTTACCAAACTCAACACCCAAATAATAAATAATCCAATCAAGAACTGAGCAGAGGACATGAACAGACATTTATCCAAAGAAGACATACAAATGGCCAACACACACATGAAAAAATGTTCAACATCAATCAGAATCAGGGAAATACAAATCAAAACCACAATGAGATACCACCTCACACTGGTCAAAATGGCTAAAATTAACAAGTCAGGAAATAACAGATGTTAGTGAGGATGTGGAGAAAGGGGAATCCTCTTAACTGTTGGGAATGTAATCTTGTACAGCCACTCTGGAAAACAGGATGGAGGTTCCTCAAAAAGTTGAAAATAGAGCTACACTATTACCCAGCAATTGCACTCCTAAGGATTTACCCCAAAGATACAAATGTAATGATCTGAAGGGGCACCTGCACCCTAATGTTTATAGCAGGAATGTCCACTATAACCAAACTATGGAAAGACATTGACAGCTGAATGGATAAAATATATGTGGTATATATATACAATGGAATACTATCAAAAATGAAATTCTGCCATTTGCCATGACAAGAATGGAACTAGAGGGTATTATGCTATGGGAAATAAGTCAATCAGAGAAAGACAATTATCATATGAACCTACTCATATGTGGAATTTATGAGAGAAAACAAAGGATTGAAGTGGGGGGGGAGAGTAAAATAAAACAAGATGAAATCAGAGAGGAAGACAAATCAAAAGAGACTCTTAATCATAGGAAACAAACTGAGGGTTGCCAGAGAGGAGATGTGTGAGGGGAGGGAGTAACTGGGTGATGGATGTTAAGGAGGGCATGTGATATAATGAGCACTGGGTGTTATATAAGACTGAAGAATCACTGAACTCTACATCTGAAACTAATAATATGTTAATTGAATTTATATTTTAAAAGATGCTATAGAAATCCTATATATAAACATTTACAAAGCTGCTATTGCCATTGTACCAGTATTCAAATGTGTTCTACCTTGTGTCTTTTACTGATTTTTATGACAGGTTTATATTTGTACCCATTTGAGAATCTTGTAAATGCTATGGCTTCATTAAACTGTTGCTAATTATATTTTTCCAATGTTTATTTTCAGACTGAATAACAAGACCATATAAACACCAAGGTATATCTGGTTATGTTTTTAGATAAAGAGCAATAAAATAAAAAGAAAGAAAGAAGAGCATATTTAGAAAATATATATATTTAAAATCTGGGGCACCTGGGTGGCTCAGTGGTTGAGCATCTGCCTTTGGCTCAGGTTGTGGTTCCGGGTCCTGGGATTGAGTCCCGCAACAGGCTCTCTATGGGGAGTCTGCTTCTTCCTCTGCCTGTGTCTCTAGCTCTCTCTGTGTGTCTCTCACACAGAATAAATAAAATCTTTTTAAAAATCTAATGATAATACTGAGAGAAATTAAAGAGAATACAGATAAATACAAAAACATTCTGTGTTCATGAATTGGAAGTATAATGTTATTAAAATACCCATACAACCCAAAGAGATCTATAGATTCGATGCATTTTGTATCAAAATCCCAAAGACATTTTTTTTTTCAGAAGCAGAAAAAAAAAATCCTAAAATTTACATGGAACCACAAAGTATCCAAGTAACCAAAACAAACTTGAGATACAACAAAGCTGGAGGCATCAAATTTTCTGATTTCAAGGCCTATTGCAAGCTGTAGTAACCAACCAGTATGGTACTGGCATAAAGACATGTAGACCACTGGGAGACAATGAAGAGGCCAGAAACAAGCTCATCCTCAACAAAGGTGCCAAGACTACACGATGGGGACAAATTCTCTTAACAAACGTTTGGAAAACTGGATATCCACATGGAAAAGAAAAAAAATTGGACCCTTACATTCCACCATACAACAAAATGAACAAAATATTTAAATGTAAGATCTGAAAGTATAGAAGAAAACGGGGTCATTTTCATAACAGTGGATCTGGCAGTGATTTCTTGCATTGAACACAACACTTTTCTAAGTTGAAACACAGAATTACAATGACTACTATCATGAAATGAAACACAGGCTTTCAAAAACCACTTCCTTTGGATAATTTTGTCCTAAATAAAGTCAAAGAAAATTAGATTTTTAAAAAAAGTAATGGTACACTTTTCTCTAGACCTCAGATCTGTTAACCAAAGGATGCTCTTTCCTCAGTTGCCCCTCCCTTGAAAAAATAGAGGCAGCTCTGTCCTGGATCTGAAGCAGCTAGGTTTCCCTGAAGGAAGTTGGCAAGCGCATCTTACATTTGGATTTAGGTGCCAGATTTAAAATTTTTCATTAAAGTGCAACCAATAATGAATGAAATTTATTATAAACACATCTCCCCACCAATGAATGAATACTTTATTTGCTTTAAATGCTTTTTTAAAAAGATTTTATTTATTTATTTGAGAGACAGCAAGAGAGCATGAGCAGAGGGAGAAGGAGAAGCAGATTCCCCACTGAGCAAGGAGCCTGATGTAGGGCTGGATCCCAGTACTCTGGCATCATGACCTGAACCGAAAGCAGACACTTAACTGAGTCACCCAGGTGACCCTGCTTTAAATATTTTAAAATGGAAAAACTATTTTACATTTACAAAGCTAAAGAAAATAAAATGCATTTCTAAGCATCCTTCAAAATTGGCCAAACGTTTCCCAGTCTTGTATTATCCATTCCAAATTTCTTCTTTAGGTAGGGCAGGAGCAGACAACACTTGAATGCATATCCTAGAAGTCTGTCAAGATTTGAGATTGTTCACATCTCATATATTATTTATTTACATGCCATAAAAACTCAGTTCTCATAAAATAATTAACCCTAGGCTTAAAAGCCACCTCCATACTCTGACTAGTGTAATTTGAAATTATTTTAAAATACGTAAGCTCATCTTGGGGTGCCTGGGTGGTTTGGTTGGTTAAGCAGCAGATTCTTCCCTTCAGCTCAGGTGGTGATCTCAGGGTTGTGAGACTGTGCCCTGCATTGGGCTCTGAGCTCAACAGGGAGTCAGCTTAAGACTCTCTTTCCTTTCCCTCTGCCCCTCCCCCCTTTTCTCTCTCTTTTCCTAAAATAAAATAAAATAAAATACTTAATATAATCTAATACCCAATTCATTTTCCTTTTTTAAAGATTTTATTAATTTATTCATGAGAGACACAGAGAGAGGCAGGGACATAGGCAGAGGGAGAAGCAGGCTCCTCACAGGGAGCCTGATGAGGGACTCTATCCTAGGACACTGGGATCACAACCTGAGCCAAAGGCAGATGCTCAACCACTGAGCCACCCAGGTGTCCCCCCAGTTCATTTTCAAACTTAAAGCCAAGCAGTCTATATAGACAACACTTGCTACTTTCTACTAATTTATTACTCCAGCCTCAAATCCTCTTAAATTACGTGTTATTCCTGCAAGACATAAATATTAACCTAAGTGGACAATGACCTAAATGCATATTTGGAAAACTATCATAAAAATATAAATTCTGGGCAGCCCCAGTGTCTTGGAGCCTGGCTCCTGCATGGAGCCTGCTTCTCCCTCTGCCTGTGTCTCTGTCTGTCTCTCTCTCTCTGTGTGTGTCTAATAAATAAAAATAAAATCTTATATATATATAAACATGTTTATATATATAGAACTTATATATAATATATATAAATTCTTATATATAATATATATAATATAATATATATAATTCTTATATATAATATAACATATTATATTATATAATATATATATAAATTCTCCCTAAGCTAATGTGTGATTCAGTAAGGTCCAATTAAAAATCAATGACTTTTTTTAATCAATGTGTTTTTATGACAATAGGACCAGATTCTTGAAAAATTAACAAATAAAAATATAGGGCCAAAATAGAGAAGAGAAAGAGAATACAACAATGTAAGGGGGGGTTGCCTGGGTGGCTCAGGTGGTTAAGCATCTGCATTTGGCTCAGGTCATGATCTCAGGGGTTGCAGGCCCACATTGGGCTCCTTGCTCAGGAGGGAGCCTGCTTCTCTCTTCCCTCTGTTCATGCTCTCTCTCAAATAAATAAATAAAATATTTTTAAAATTTAAATAAACAAACAATGTAAGGGACTTACTCTAAGAGAAGCTGTGATCTGTTGTAATGAAATAATGTGAAAACAAGAAGCTGTTGATAAAATACCATCCTAAGATTATTTACACAGTATGTGTAGCCCTACATGACCTCCAAATGTTATAAATACTGAAATGTCGAAGGTTTTCTCATCAGTGAGGAAATAGGGATTATTAGATAATCATGAATGTGTACAACTTTAACTGTGTCCCTATACTAAATTATTTATATGTAAATGCTGCATGGCTAAACCAACATGCATAAAATTGGAAAATATGAAAACAATGAACTAAAAATTTAGAATATTATATGAATTCAAGATTAAGGAATGTTTCTTTAGGAAAATATATGAATACAAAGGAATAGACTAGAATTGATATATCATAACTAGTAAATGCTGACTGAAAATCGAAGTTAAGACCAACCACAAAATGGAAAAACACATTTTCAATGCCCATGACCCAAAACAAAATAATACGCAGAATAGATTTTAAAATAATTTGTATCATTCTACAAGCAAAAGGAAAACCACAAATAATGGCACTATGACTATAACCAAGCTGTTTACAGATTACTAACAACTGGTGGTAGATAATACATTACATCATAAACAGCATCACTGTAATCCAAGAAATGCAAATAAGTAAAATCAACAAAAACATACCACATACACACAATTCACAAAAATTTAGACTCTATCAGCATGAGATTGAAGTGGGGAAATAGAGACTCCCTTCCAGGGTTAGTGGGGGTGGATTGTTTTAGCCATTTGGGAGGACAGACAAAATGGCCAAAACTTGAAAAGGCACAAGCATGGAGGTACAATCTCATTCCTCACATCCTATTCGGAACAAGGAGATGTGCCTGAGAATATTCACAGCACCCACACTCCTAAAATGGAAATATTCACCAGTTGGGTGATAATGTCTGACAATGAAGTCATTCCATTCAGCCCATTGCAATAGGGAATGGGGCCAGCATAGACATAACTCAAATTGGGCAGAGGTGACTGGGGGATGATCTAAAGAGAGAAGACTGGAGTAAGGAGGAAGACGAAACAGGCTGGAGCAGAGGCAGGGCAGTGCATTGGTCAGTGTGATCAGGCCCCCTGGGGTTGGTAGCTGGTGCTTATCAAAGTTACGCTCCTCCCCTCCACAGAAACCAAGAGTCTGGCAGGGATTGGGGGTGCCTATTTCAGGCATTGGCTGGAACAGTGAGTCCCTTGAATGTTCCCTGGACTGAGTTCTCATCTAGAAATGCAGCCTTGAGCTAGTAGAAGCCATGATAGTGTCTATTGAAGTTTGTGTGTGTGTGTGTGTGTGTGTGTGTGTGTGTGTACAAAATCACATGTGCCAAAAGAAGCAGTTTTTATAGGCTCAGCTAGAGGGCTCAGCAAGAAGGTAGTGCAGAGAAGCCTGTCTAGAGTTTGGTCCAGGAGAGCTTTGTCAACACCACCTGCTGTAACCCGCATCCTACACCCCTGAGACATTCATCCATCCCCTCTGACCTCCTCTTATACCCATCCTCATCTCAGTGAGGTCCTTCTAGATGTCAGTACAACCTCTCCTCCACCTCCACTTGGCAGACATTTTGACCTCCATTCTTATGACCCTCATACCCTCCTTTCCCCTTATGCCATGTCTACCTCCCATTCTAGCAACATCAGCCCAATTTCAGTGTCTTGTATCCCTGCTCTCAAATATCCCATCCCTCAGTGGTCAGGTGCTCTCAGCTCCCCCACTCACCCTCATCCTATAATCCCATTCATTTTTCAGGGGCATTTCACCATATCCTCCCCACCATTCTGTCCTGGTTCCAGTCATCGTGCACCCACTCACTTTATCTGCCTGTGTCCATTACCCTCCCCCCTGATTTCACCCCCCTTCCCCACCACTAACTACCTCCAGAAAAAAACATGGTTTGCAACCATCCTCTTTCATGCCTTATTCTTTAACCCTTTATCAATACTGGCTCCTATGCCTTGACCCACACCTCCACTTTACCCACTCTGTCCATTATTTACTCTGCCCTATTATCTTCTTTGTTACCATTACCCCCTGTGTTCCTTATGCCCCCAACACCCAATATTTCCCAACTCAGCTTATTTGCAGACCTTGTCCCTTGAACCCTAAAACTCACATTGTCCTTTGACTCCTCTCTAACCTTTAACCCCTTGTGCCTTTTAATCCCTTGCACTCTCTTCTTGTACCCTCTAACTCCTCACACCCCTACACTCTCTGTACACTCATTATTCCCTATACTCCTCTTTCTCCATATCCACTTTCTTGCCCTGCTCTACCTCACACGCACCTTGTGGCTCCCACAAACACTCCAGGTTTCCTACCATACACTTCATCCTGAAGAGGCAATGCTCACCACACTCTTTTTTTTTTAAGATTTATTTATTTATTTATTTATTTATGACACAGAGAGAGAGAGGCAGAGACACAGGCAGAGGGAGAAGCAGGCTCCATGCAGGGAGCCTGATGTGGGACTCAATCCCAGGTCTCCAGGATCAGGCCCTGGGCTGAAGGTGGTGCTACACCGCCGAGCCACCCCGGCTGCCCTCTCACCACATTCTTTAAATGATGCACACTGCACCCAAAAAACAAATAATCCAGTTATGAAATGGACAGAAGAGGGGCATCTGGGTGGCTCAGTCAGTTAAGCTTCTGGCTCTTGATTTTGGCTAAAGTCATGATCTCGGGGTCATGAGATCAAGCTCAGTGTCGGGCTCTGTGCTGGGCATGGAGTCTGCTTAGGATTCTCTCCCTTTGCCCTCTTCCCTCCTTCACCTCTCTCTCTCTAAGACAAAGATAAATCAGAGGTGTAATAAGATTTTAAGTAATCTCTACACCCAACGTGGGGCTTGAACTTACAACCCCGAAATCAAGAGTCACACTCTCCACCTAATGAGCCAGTCAGGGGCCCCATATGCCACTGAATTTCTGTAATTATCCCTAATCTAAAGTGAAGGATGCAGATCACCTCATGAAAGGGAAAGATTAAGGTCAAGATAAAACATCATGAAGATTTTCTCCTTTACACCAACAAAACCAAAAGTGTTTCCTCAAACCCCAAATTTAGTCATGGAAAGCAAAAGCTCCCAGGAGACATTCTACAAATGAAAGTAAACCCTGAGGATATATGAGGAATTCTGGAGGCAAGTTATCCTCCAGGGAGACCAGGTTCCTATAGTTCTCCAGTAGCACGTCTCTGTACAATTCCCCCTGAGAATGGTCCAGCATCCACTCCTCCTGAGATAAGTCGATGGCCACATCCCTGTGTGTCAGCAGTCCCTGAAAGACAAAGCACATTTACCAAGTGCCAGATTTTTTAATTTGCCCCAACATGAAAAAAGAGTTAAGAGAACTGGTTCTGACTTAGGTGAGGGACCTGAACTATCCAATCAAGTAACTGTAATACAGTATCATTCTCCACTGTAATTTCTAACCCTAAGGAAACAGGATGACATAAGGTCCACAAAAATGAAGGCACTTAGCTGGCTCAGAAGGGTATGTGACTCTTGATCTTGGGATTGAAAATTCAAGCTGCACAATGGGTGCAGAGTTTACATAAAAATAAAATCTTTTTTAAAAAATCCACAGAAATACTGTAGATATACTTTATGAAATATAAAATAAAAAATTAAAACATCAACACAGGCATATAGATTTTGTAGTGCTACACATTGTAAATTGTATATATATATATATATCTCATATGGGAAATTCATAGTGAGTTTGAAATATATTTCTCAAATCCTAATGTGTATGTACCACCATGAACTGGAGATCTTGTTAACATGCACATTCTGATTCAGAAGTTCTGGGGTGGGGCATGAGTTTCTGAATCTTTACTTGGGCTAATGCCTGAAATCCAAAGGCCATGTACTTTTGCATCAAGGAGGTAGAACTGATGGGCAAATCCATGAACCACTTTGAAGTGAGAGAGATTCATGGCAATTACAGGTTTGCACACACAATAGTAAGAATGGCAAGAGCGATCTTCTTAAGAGGATTGTATAGTAGACATTTTTCTACCAGTTTTTCATGATGCATAAAACCACAAAAAAATATGACTTCAATATTCTTCTTCTTTTATAAGAATATTTGTCTGACATCCAGTAAATGGTAGAGCTGGGGTTTTACCTAGTTTATCTGCCCTAGAATTTATCTAAAAGGAAGACACATACAAGGCCAATATATAGAGACAACCCTGAAAGAATAAACAGCAGATTTTATAACTGAGTCATGGAAACACTAAGGTACCCAGACAGATTTGATCTAATAACATCTACATTTTACGCATACATCATATATTTTTAAGTAACCAAATATTTACATTATATTAAAAGTAATAGAAAAAATGTAATATTGATTTTAAGAAATACTTCCAATTGCATAAATATAAATCTATTTGTAGATGAAGCTTTTGTGTCTTTTAACTCTGTGGAGACACAAACACACAACAAAGACATAAACCAATATAAGAGCTATTGTTTCTACCTGTGTTCTTCACTGACAATTTTTATTTTCTCTATCATTTGTGCTGCGTTATATTTTAGAATTTTAGGTAATTTAACATATATTAGGTATCTGATTTTTTATTTTCTTTTTCTGAAAACACAACAAAGGCATAAAGAAAAGTGTGTCCAACATGACTTTGGAATGAAATGGAAACTTAAAGGAATAAAGTTTGGCTTATTTAGCTTTGTCTTGCAAAAAACAAATTCATTAACACACAAAAGTGAGAGCCTTCACTTTCCAAAGCAAACTGCAAGCAAGGACAAACTCAAAAGAGAATTTCCAGATTAAGTGTCGTGGTTTATGCACATCACTCAGTAAATATCCCAAAGTGCTTCTTAATCATAATGGAAAAAAATACTAGTGTTATAGCGAAGAAATCTGGCCGACAGCATCTGAACCACATGGTCGAAGTTAATAGCAGCTGTAGCTGATACACTAAGTATCCCTGTCATTTCCACGAGGATGCAGATACTGGACCCCTCCTCCCATTTTTCCCCCTATCATTAATTTGTCTTAAAAAAAAAACAAAACCTTTATATTGGGACACCTGGGTGGCTCAGTGGGTTGAGAGCCCACCTTTTGCTCAGAGCATGATCCCAGAGTCCTGAGACAAAGACCACATTGGGCTCCCCACTCAGTTGGGAATCTGCTTCTCCCTCGCCCTCTGTCCCTCCCACCTCTTATACTCTCTGCTCTCTCAACAAAATCTTTTTAAAAAAATCTTGGAAAAAAAAACCTTATAAAGGGGTGCTGACTGGCTCAGTTGGTAAAGTGTGGGACTCTTGATTTTGGGATTGTAAGTTTGGGTCTTGCGTTGGGCGTAGAGATTCCTTAAAGATAAAATCTTTAAAAAATAATAAATAAATAGTCAAATTCATAAAAAGCAAAGATTAGAATGGTGGTTGCCAGGGGCTGAGGGTGGGGGTGGAATGGGGAAGTCCTGGACAAGTTTCAGATACGCAAGATGAGTAAGTTCTGGGAATATAATGTATAGCATGGTGAGTATAGATAAAACTGCCTCATAAATCTGAATTTGCTAAAAGAGTATATCATAATGTTCTCACCACACCTACCTTTGTTTCCTGAGCTTGCCCAATAGAAGCTAACTCCCAGAATCATATAATTTTAATTTATTTAAGATACTTCCAGGGCGGGATCCCTGGGTGGCGCAGCGGTTTGGCACCTGCCTTTGGCCCAGGGCGCGATCCTGGAGACCCGGGATCAAATCCCACGTCGGGCTCCCAGTGCATGGAGCCTGCTTCTCCTTCTGCCTGTGTCTCTGCCTCTCTGTGTGTGTGTGACTATCATAAATAAATAAAAATTAAAAAAAAAAACTCTTTGTTTTTTTTAAAAAAAAAAAGATACTTCCAGGGCACCTGGCTGGCTCAGTCTGAAGGATATGTGACTCTCGATCTCAGGGTTGTATTTGAGTCCCATGTTGGATGTACAGATTACTTGAAAATCTTTTTTAAAAAAAGAGAGGAGAAAGAAAGAAAACAGACACTTTCATGTCTGAACCAGGACTGCTTCATCTGTTTTTCACAGGACCACATAAGATAGAAAAAATCCCATTCCCTCCTGTTAGGCCTCTTCACTGCAGAACCAGGAAACTAGAGTGATCCCCACCTGGGCACTTGCCCTGACGCATCCCACACAAAAGACTGTTAAACTGCTGTCAGCCACCTGAGATCCAGGGCCTAGGGGCAGACTCAGAGTCCAGGCGAGGAACTACGTGACAGAGAGCACTGCAACAAACAGGACACAGGAGAGTGTGCATGTGGAGGAGTTGTGGTTGCAGAGAGCAAGATGCATGGGGGACAGAGGCCACAGAGCAGAAAGTCACAGGCTCTTAAGACATCTGAAGGTCAAAGGCTGCAGTGGGGATGAAATACACTGCAGAGCTTAGAGATGCAAGGGGGCAGAGCATACAAGAAAGTGAAGAGTTGGAACATCAGGTGTTGGAAGCATATAGGAGCCTGGTGTCATGGCATGCAATGAACCACTGTTAAGAATAGCAGGGGTAATGGGGGGCAAGCTCAGGAGCTGAGGGCTGTCAACATAAAGGACATAATCCTTGGGCTACAGGGGCAGCCCGGGTGGCTCAGAGGTTTAGCGCCACCTTCAACCCAGGGTGTAATCCTGGAGACCTGGGATCAAGTCCCATATCGGGCTCCCTGCGTGGAGCCTGCTTCTCCCTCTGCCTGTGTCTCTGCCTCTCTCTCTCTCTCTCTCTCTCTCTCTCTCTCTCTCTCTGTGTGTGTGTGTGTGTGTGTGTGTCTCATGAATAAATAAATAAAATCTTAAAAAAAATTCCTTGGGCTACAATCACTGAAAGGAGGATTGGACACAGGGAGGGGAGGAAGGGTGGTATGGAGTTGAAATCATGCAAGTTTTGGACTGATGATGGAGTCCTTAGTGAGATGGAACACTAAAGGGCACAGACTGGAGACCATGTGGCAGGATGGAGGTCCAAAAAGGCTGGGTGGAGATAATGGGGCAGGGAGAATTCAAGATGAGGAGAGACAGGAGATGAAGGACATGAGAAAGATCACATTTACCCAACTCATGGGTTGGAAGTCTGAGGCTGCAGGGAAATAGACTAAGGGATGACAGTCACAGCAGAACTCACAAATTCATTTTTCACTCAATTTCTCCATTTATATTGGAATCAATTTATTATTGGATTTTTTAAAAATTTTGAATCAAAGGCAATTCAGATCTTAGTAACCTGGGGCTCAGCAGTTAGGCATTTGCCTTTGATCAGATCATGATCCCAGGGTCCTGGGATCCAGTCCCACATCAGTCTCCCTGAAAGAAGCCTGTTTCTCCCTCTGCCTATGTCTCTGCCCCTCTTTCTCATGAATAAAATCTTTAAAAAATTTCTTAGCCTTAGTATACAGCATAGGGCTATAAATAGAATTTGGGGGAATGACGCAACCTTCTCTCTCTCCTTGGGGATGACAATTAGAGTGATCACAGTGGGTCTGGCAGGATGTGTTTATTGGTACTTGATGCTTTGTGATGGGAATAAATATCTATGCTTTCCAAGCCCTGCTTATGTCGTGAGCTTTCATGACTGAAACCTGATGTGATGAAAATCCTTTCCTTTATTGTGGCTATTCTAAAATATTACACATGCTTTGAGAAAATAAAATGTACCAATATACAGCACATTTTAGTTTTCTGTTTTTCCTTGCTTTTCCCATATGAGAAGCTATCACAGGAGGTCACCATTAGGAATAGTTCTGTGGATATATTGCAATATTTAAAAATATTTTGTAAAAAATCACATGCATGTTTTGTATAAAATATTTAAGGAATAAAATTAAAGTCCCAATAATACCCCTTGCCCAATACATTTGATCTACATATGGACCTTTTTTTTTCTTTGAGACTTAACCCCTTTTTGTGTAATTTTGGATGTTGTCTGTTAACATACAGGAACATATTCTGTGCCTGTATCAATATTTATATATGTATTGTCAAGAGGGCTTACTCCTCAATCAAACTTCTCTCTTCATTTACAGACATAATTGGAATATGTATTTATCATGGTAGGATATCTCCATCTTACATTAAGGCAAAGACATGAGCAGGTTAATGTCTACGTCAGGTGGGTTTGCAGTTGCCAATAATGTGGAAAATACAACTGACCAGTAGGGAACAAGTTCAAGAATCTTTACCGCATCCTGGTACTGCAATAATACTATATCCTTCCAAAGCTGAGATGATTCATTAAGTCCTCTGACATGTAGGCTAAGGGTCCCCAGAAAGAGTGAGTCAGGGGATGCTACTTTTGTGATCTTTGAATAGGAAAATATTTCTTTAAATATCAAAACAGGGCAGCCCGGGGAGCTCAGTGGTTTAGCGCCGCCTTCAGCCCAGGGCCTGATCCTGGAGACCTGGGATCGAGTTCCTTGTCAGGCTCCCTGCATGGAGCCTACTTCTCCCTCGGCCTGTGTCTCTGCGCTCGCTTGCTCTCTTTCTCTCTCCCTGTGTCTCTCATGAATGAAAAAATAAATAAAAATCTTAAAAAATAATAAATAAATATCAAAACACCTCAACTATAAAGGAGGAAATGACAAATTAGATGAAAATTAAGAGTTTTTCCTCATCAAAAGCCACTTAGATATGTAGATACATAGGTAGATGGATGAATGGATGGATGGATGGATGACAGATAGATAGACAGATAGATAGAGGATAGATAGGGCCAGCACCAAGGATAAACATGTTCTACATGTCTAAATATCTCCTGTAAATCAATAAGAGAAAGATAGGAAGCACAACTGGAAAAAATGGGTAAAATAAAGCAACACTCAAAAAAAGGATGTACTTGATGGCCAATAAATATGTGAAAAGATGTTCAAGTTGTTTCTCATCAAGGAATTGGAAATAAAGTCACTGCCTGATACCATCAACAGTAACCAGAATGCTAAACCAAAAATGACAGAAAATACCAACTGTTGACAAGGATACAACTAAACTAAGAATCTCATCAACACTCGTTGGTGTAAAATCCATACACACGCTTTTGCCAGACTCTTTGGCAATGTGTCCCAAAGTCAAACAATGGTAACCTGCCACTCAGCAATATCACTACTACATAGACATCTGAAAAATTTCCACGTACATCTCATCACACTCTAGAATTTGCACATCACCAGCATTCTAACATTATTATTATTTTTTAAAGATTTTATTTATTTATTCATGAGAGACAGAGAGAGAGGCAGAGACACAGGCAGAGAGAGAAGCAGGCTCCATGCAGGGAGCCCGATGTGGGACTCAATTTTAGGACAAAAAAATTTCTGTAGCCAAAGACAGATGCTCAACCACTGAGCCACCCAGGCGTCCCAGCATCAGCATCATTCTAATAGCACCAAAGAGAAAACCAGTCCCATGTGCTTCATTAGCATAGTGATTAAATTGTTTGATTTTCTCACAATGAGAACCAATCACCGATGCCAGTAGATGATAAACAACCACCTGCTGATAGTACCAATAAAATCACAAACACATGGAATTGAACAATGAAAATACAAAAGAGTTTGTGCTACAGGATTCCTTTTGTATCAAAGGCAAAGAGGTAGGGGATTCAGATCTTAGATGTCCTAGGGTGACCCTTAAACAAAGTGATTGAGAGGGGCCCCAAGGAGGCAGCCTCTGCCAGGCTGACAGTGCTCTGTTGCGTGTAGAGGTGTGTTCACTTGTGAAACTTCACGGAGCTGTCCACGGAGGACCTGTGCATGCATATTAATGTTTTAAATACAGAGGAGCAATTAGAAAATTGTGAGGATGTGAATAGATTGGTGGCATCGCTCCCTTCCATTGTCATGATAGAAGTCAGCAGTATCTAATAATATCATGCTTTAGTTTCTTAAGTTGCTGCAATACCTAGGTTAACAACCAAGAGATACTTAACACTGTAAGTTAATTGCCTAGAATTACTTTTTAAAAATTTTTAGAAGATAGAACATGGTAAGTGGTAGAGTGAAGAACTTCAGGACTCTTCAACCATTTTTTTTTTTTTTAAGATTTTATTTATCTTTAGAGAGTACTATCAGGGGGAGTGGCAGGCAGAGGAGACAAGCAGGCTCCTCACTGAGCAGGAAGCCAGATGTGAAACTCAACTTTAGGACCCTGGGATCATGACCTGAATCGAGGGCAGGTGGTTAATTGATTGAGCCATGCAGTCACCCCTATATGTAATTTTAAACAACGAGTTGGGAAGGAAGATGCAAATACCAAATAGAGTTGAAGCTGTTTGTCATTATTTTCTTTAATATTATTTCTACCTTTTTTACTGTACACTTCTCCATATTATTGCTGGAGGGCTAAGAAACATGATGTAATTGCATGTGTATATCTAGTTTTACTGGTATCACGTACACATACACATGTCACTATGTATGCATGTGCATGTGATGTGTGCCTCTGCCTGCCTTTATGATGTGCCCCTTGCATAACTGTGCTCACAATTCTACCAATCTATGGGGGAATGAGTGAGTGTACACTGGAATAGTGTGGAAAACAAAACAAAAACCACATATCCAATGAGGAGAAATTTTGCAAATATTTATTTATTTGAGAGAGAAGGAGAGCACGAGCAGGGGAGAGCAGAGGGAGAGGGAGCCACAGGCTGCCTGCTGAGCTGGGAGCTCCTTGCAGGACTCAATCCCAGGACCCTGAGATCAGGACCCAAACCAAAGGCAGACACTTATCAGACTGAGCCACCCAGGTGCCCCAAAATGTTAGAATTTTCTTTCGTTCTCCAGGCAAAGCTGAGTCGGGTCACTCTGGAGTCATAGCTCATGAGCACAAAGGGGCTGAGAAAAGGAAAACACATAGTAAAGAATGCAGACATGTTCACCACCATCCGACTTGAGGTATTTAAAAAAGACAGACAAATCTGACAAATGGATGAGAGGGCATAAAAAAATACAAAGGTGCTCACCAGGACCAGGATGCTTTGTGTGGCTCTGGACTCCACAGAGGACCTGGTGGAGTGGCTGGTTGTGTGAATGTGTCGGACCCGCTGCTTGTGTCTGTACAGGATGGAAACCATGGAGCCGCTGGCCCAGAGCATGACCCCCAAAGCTAAAACGTCACTGAATGAGAGCCATGCTGCAAACAGCGAGGCTATGAGTTTATGGTAAAATACTGAAGAACAGTATCCATAATCAGTTTTTCTCGTGATGTTTGCATCCATCCACTTGCCAATCACAGAAAGAGGAAAAATGGTGTTTATCAATATGTTCAGGATCCAGCACACAATGGTGGAGGGGAAAATGTATCTGGGAGCTTTCCCTTTAAGCACTGCCCACATGGAGTTCTGGGGGCTAATGGTGATGGCCTGGAAGACACTCAGGAGGCAGGTGCTCTCCATGGACACACCCCTGGCCACTCTTTGTACAAAGAAAAGAAGAATGCATCTAAAATCCTGGGAGTAATATTTCAACCCAAAAGCTGCCATGGTCTGCGGGACTCCTTTAGTGATAATGACCAAGGAGTTGGCTATGGTTAGGTGCCTGAGAATCAGGTCCGTGCACCTTGCCCTGCACCCAGTAAAGTGGAAGAGGAGATAATGGCAAAGAAGAGAGAAGTTCCCCAGGATTCCAAGGATAGTCTGTGATAAGAAGACCATGCCTACCACCAGATCCCCAGTGGCCATCCAGTCGGTTCTCAGGGACTGATGCTCCTCTGCAAAGCCATTGGATTCTGTGTGGTAATTGAAGGCAGGTACTACATTCAGAGTGTCAACCAAATCCCAAGATGCTCCATTTACTATATTAGCTCTATCTTAGGTATGTCTAAGGTTATGGTTCTTGTCTTTTATTAAGAGTTTTTTTTTTCAAGAGTTAAATATATAACCTAAAGAGAAAATGTAAAAGAGATCTCCATGAAGAGCATATACGTGGGAATCTCTGATTCTTCACAAAGCTATGAGGCACACACTACTGTCACTTTAATTACAGAGAAAAGGCAATTACAAAGATCAGGTAAATAGAAGTTAAATGACTTGTAGAAATCCCTATGCTGGTTAGGGGCAGAGTGGGAACTTGAAAATGCCTGGTGCTGGGAATAAACACAGTGCTTTGAACCATCTAGCAACACTAAAAACGTAGTTTCTGGTGTTTGTCAGATAATTCAGATGTATCTTTAGTTTCCTTTTATGTTTGGTTTTAGATTAGAGGTAATGTCATAATTTTGATTTTAAGAGTTTCTATTTATATAGAGAGATTTATCCTATAGGTCTATGTCAGTTATAAAGAAGATTTTGAAATCTTATTAAATGCAAATATATGGATTATAGTTTAATACCACAGGAGCCTGCCCCGTAAGGAACAGATTTAATAAAGGGAAGAATGGCTCGATATAAAGAAGGGGGGTAGAAAGATTTGTTTGCTTTTATGCCAGGAACAAAAACACAATGGCATTTATCACAGGAAACTTTGAAAAAACTCAAGCCATACCCTGAAATATAGGACATGAAACAACACTGCATGGTTATTAGTGTAGAAAAAAATGTAAATGATTATTCTTTTCAGATCATATACTTATTTACTTATTAATACCAAGTTCATAAAATTACTAGCAATCATGCATGGTTTTTGAAAACTATTAAAATGTAAGAGACGTGCAAAACTCAATCTCTAGGGATGAAATTGTGTCTATTTTAGGAATTGCAATAGTAGATACTTTGAATCAATATTGGAATATTTTTAAATCAAATATCCTAAGATACTTTCAATCCTGACAGCTATTGCCTGAAACTCATAGTTACCTTTTCCTTAATCTCTCCCTAGCCTCAAGAAGTCCTACTACAACCTACAGACCACAGGTGCATTCAGTACAAGCACAATTACTGTCTCCATTAATTGCATCAGACACCCAGAGCTAAAGAAAACGTTTCTATTCTAACAATTGTAACTTGAATACACAGATTCTGTACATTACTATATGGTACACATGGATTCATCTGGCTATTACAAGCGTGAATGTGTTAACAAGCACAATTCTGGGAATCCTGAAACTTAGGCTAGGAGTCCTGTGAGGTAGACAGAGTAGCAGGTCTAAGGACCAAAATAACGGTCATTGTCAATGACACAGACATGAACATAGGAGCCATCATCACTGGGTGATATGAAGGACCTCGTCTGCCTTGCTTAGCTTAGCTGATGCCCCAGGAATTATTTCTCCTTCCAGTGTGGCTCTGACATTGGACCGAGGTCAAACCCAGAAGCAGCACCTTTCCTAAAAGAACCACTTACCCAGACTTCTGATAGCCAGGCTTTCATGGTAGACTCTGCATCTCTGGTTGAAACAGAAACCACCACCTCCTTCCTGCTGTGAGGACAGTGAGCTGGCCTGAAGGTGACACCAGCCACTGCAGGTGCCAAGAGGAGGCAGCCAGACCCTGAGATATGAGATCAGGATCCTGTGACCTCATCTCCCTCCTCAACTGCACTTGTCATTTCTCCCACAGCGGCAATCAGAGTACGGGCTAGGACAGGGAATGTTTCTAGAAATCTTTTTCCAGTTGATAATTACAGCTAAAAAAATCAACCAAACAAAACAATTACATGTTGCCTTTCAGCGTCTCCCATGAGAACTCTGGAGTGTTTGAGAAAGACTCTTTCTCCATGGTCCCTACAGGCAGATGCTGGCAAACTTTGGCTCCTTTGAACACCATTATCCCAACACTGCAACAAAGTGGGCAGGAAAATCTATGGTCTGACAGGTGAGGAAGCATATACATGTTCCCTGCATTTGCAGAGAACTTCCATAAGTCATTTTGCCAAAAAAAAAAAAAAAAAAAAAAACATGCATTTTCCTTATCTTCAGACTGTCATATGCACCATGTGTAAGCTATGAGCATAGACAACAATGACACATGCATCACCTGAGGATTTCTGAACAGATACAAGTGAAAGCAGTGCATGACATGGTATTTCACATTAGAAATCACTGATTTGCAATGACTCGGTTGCAATGTTGAGTCTTCTGCATAAATCAATGCCAATTACTATGGATCTTTTGTAGGAAAGTAAACAGCTGTATTGACCCCCCCACTGGTGATAGGAAGTAGCAACAGAACAGTGTCCTCATAAACTATGAGGGTCAAATTTGTTAGAGGCAGATTTTACTACTTTCAACTATCAGTGACCCAATGCAACTTACTTAAATCAAGAGCAGAGGAAGATTACCATAGTTCTAGCCACTTAAATTTTTCCCGGAATTGTTAACAATAAGCACTAGTTGAAATTCCATTGAGTAGGATCCAGGCACTCCCACTGCTCCTGAGAGAAATCTATGGCCACATCCCTGATTGCCAACCGTCCCTGAAACAAATAATACTTTTACCTAGGGGATATTGGGCAGAGTTCTTAATTTTACCTAAGATAGAGTTAAAAGCACTGATTCTGACTTAGGTGAGTGGCCTGAGTTACACATTGAGATGATTACTGCCACAAAATATTCCCTGATTGGCACCTCGGGGGCTCAGTGGTGGCTCAGGTGGTGATCCCCCGATGCTGGGATCGAGTCCCCGGTCAGGCTGTCAGTAGGGAGCCTCCATTTCCCTCTGCCAAAGTGTCTGCCCCTCTCTGTGTGTCTCTCATGAATAAATACATAGAATCTAAAAAAAAAAAAAGAAATCCTGACTTTCAAGGACAGTAAATTAGGATATCAACATAGAAATACATATATATCTTTGGATACTTTATTTATATCATCTATAAATTGTGTATCTTGGGAAGCCTGGGTGGCTCAGCAGTTTAGCGCCGCCTTCAGTCCAGGGCCTGATCCTGGAGACCTGGGATCTAGTCCCACGTCGGGCTCCCTGCATGGAACCTGCTTCTCCCTCTGCCTATGTCTCTGCTTTTCTCTCTGTGTGTGTGTCTCTCATGAATAAATAAATAAATAAAATCTTAAAAAAAATAAACAGGCTTTCCTGTTTTTTTAAAATATAAATAAATAAATAATAATAAATAAATAAATAGTGTTATCTCTCTCAATGGGAAAGTCATGGTGTTTACTTCAGAAGGTACTTCTCAAAAATTTCATATATACAACCATGAACTAGAGATCTTGTTAAAATACAGGGTCTGTTCTGTAAAAACAGTTCTGGGGTGGGGCATAATCTCTGCATTTAATAAGTAAATTCGTTTAAAAAAAGGATAAAGTTTATTTTGTTGATCATTTGGGAGTTCTATTTCAGAATGTCAAGATACTTGGTGCATATTAATATGATTGTTATGCAGCAATTAAGAAGAGTGCGTCTGTGACATGAGTGTGGATACGATGGAAATTTGCAGGACCAATGCCTGAATGATTTAGATCCTCCAGCCGAAAAAGCAACTATCTCCAAGTAGACAAAGATGAGAGCCTTCATTTCCCAAACAAACTCTAAGCAAAGACAAAAAAGAGAGGGGACTTTCCAGATTAAACATTATGTTTTATGCACATCTCTGAGTAAATCACTCAGGAACCATATTTTTGGCAAAGAACAAACTGTACTGACTTGAAAATTGAATTAGCTTCACAGTGGAGGAATCTGGCAGAGAGCACCTGAACCAAGCAAACGAAGGAAACATCAGCTGAGGTAGAACATATTGATATCAGGTCCCTGCACACATCACTGTCATGGTATTGTTGGAAAAATAAAATGAACTGTACCCCGCGCCTCCAGCCTGCACCAGTGTCTCCCTGTGTCACCTGCTTTGGGCCTCGGTCACCTGGGCTGCACATAGACCCCAGCTGCTCCTGCTCCACCATCAGTTCCTACAGCTGCACTGTCTCCTGCAAATACTCCTCCTACTGACAGAGCCGCTGCTCCTGCCACCCTGTGAGCCCAGCCACGTGTGTCCAGGGCTGCATCACCAGGAGGCATCCGGCAAGTACAGCTGCTGTTCCTCATGTGGGGGAGAACCTGTTCCAGATGTAAACAAAGCAACATGCACAGAACTGCAGTTTGAAAACTTTTTTTTTCATATTACCCTGACCTGTTTGCACATTCCTGTTTCTACGAAATACATGAATTACAATAAAAAGTATGTAACTTGTAAAGAAAAAAATAATCTGAACCTAATCGTGAGAAAACATCAGATTCACACAAATTTAAAGCCACATTAAGCTTCTGAGTCCTATAATTCCCAGTGTATTTAAATAGTGTTTCTGTAGCAATCTATATACCAAGGTTCTCTTTTTCAGAAAGTTCTGAATTATTTTAGACCCCTAATGCCATCCTGATTCTTTGTGCATTTTCTTATTTTTTTAACTTTTAAGTGAGTTCATAGATCCTAACATGGAACTCAAAACCATGACCCTGAGATCAAGACCCTAGCCCAAATCAAGAGTCAGCCAGACGTTTAACCCAGTGAGCCACCCAGGTGCCCTTGTTCGTACATTTTCTAATCCTGGTCCACACAGAGCTGATGGAGCATCCAGATGGAGCCTATACATTAATGTTATCCCTGTCGATAGCCCAGGACCTGAGCCCATCCTCAATCTGGGTATTGACGCAACCAGATGTTGCTCTATCACAAAGGGAATATTTCCAATAAGGCCTTTAATTCACAGGGGGAGTTGCTCAGGACATAAAGGCAGCCAGGCTGGAGAAAGTTGAGAGGAGGCTTTGGGACACAGGGGAGAAGTGTTCTAAAGACCGAACCCACACTGTCATGAGATAAACAGGAAAAAATAGTAGCTGAAAACATGCATGTTAGACAGGATCACCAGAGTTGGAGAAGTAAATGTTTGCATGTTCCAAATCCATGGCCATTCACCAGCAAAAGAGAACATGGCTCCTGACCCAGGACACATTTACCTGAGAACCTGCCTATAGCTTTCTCTTCCTTCTCTAGGCTTCTTCTGGAAGTGAAATTATGTGGAGGAATAACATATGCGTCTGGAGAATGTGCCTTCAAGATTCCAGCAAAGCCCCTCCACCTGCTCCCACTACATCCCAGGCAGAAGGGCCTTGAAATGCAGAAATGTGCCTCGTTGGCTCCATTGTTGGAGCATGCAACATTTGATCTCAGGGGTCATGTGGTCCATCCACATGTTGGAGGTATAGTTTACTTAAAAAACAGGAAAAAAAGGTCACCCTCGCGCTGACCTGACCCCTGCAAACCCACCTATGGCAGACCCTGTTACCTCCCCTGGGACCACAGCCTATAGTCAGCTCTCCTAAGTGTACCTGGGAGGCTTCATGCCCCTGGTATCACCTACAATCACCTGGAACAGGTAATTAAAGCAAAATTGGTATTCCTCCCATCCAATAGATAGACTGGGCCAGGGCCACAGGTGATAGTCTTGAAGTCATTAGGTACTAGGGACCCATGGTAAGAAATGGTGATTTTGCAGGTTTGGAGTGGATCCCATGAACTCGCAGCTTTAGCAAGCAAGGTTCCCTGTTTTGCTGATGCTGCCCCCCAAGACCCCATATCAGTAGCATGAAGCCAGAGAAAGCAAACACAGCACACAGGAGCCCCTCGTAGCCACCACCTTCACACTAACACTGTTAGTGTGTTAGTATTAGGGAAGAAGGACCTGGAAGGTCATAGTGGTTACTTTCTCCCCAAAGTTTCCAGAAGACTTGAGAAGTCAGTAACGTCTGAGCAAGTCTGTATTTGGACAACAACGTGCAGACATTCATTGATGTAATGTTTATTGACCATCTACCAGATGCTCACATGTAGCTAATGGTGCACTGTGTCAGGAACCTCACAAACATGGTATGAATCAATCCTCATAACACCCCGGGCATGGGGCACTAGGTGTCCCATATTCCCATAAAGATTTAGATACTTGACCTGGACTTTTCTATCTCGTCTGCTTACCGATCATTGGTTTAAAAAAATTGTAGGGAATAGGACTAAATATGGATGAATGAGTGGAATACAGAAAGAAGAGTGGAGTAATACTTCAGAGAGAGTTTTTACTTCTGTATTTTTTTATTTTTATTTTTTTATGTATTTTTTTAAAAGATTGTATTGATTTATTTGAGAAAGAGAGAATACCAGTGAGGAGGAAAGACAGAGGGAGAGGGAGAAGTAGACTACCCACTGAGCAGGGAGCCCAAAAGGGGGCTCAAGGACCCTGGGATCATGACCAGAGCCAAAGGTGAGATGCTTGACCAGCTGAGCCACCCAGGCACCTCATACTTTTGTATTTATATTTACTTTTTGTAACTTGTGTAGCAACTGCTCCATCTCCAGGTATGGAAAGCAGGGTGCTGGCCATGAAAAACATTGCATTGAGAAAGGTAAAAATTTCAAAACACATAGTCCTTTCCTCCCATCTGTCCGTTTCAATTCACTTGTTTCTGTAAATTCTGAGCACCAGACCCTTAGAGACAGGAAGAACAGTCTCCAAAATGCATTTCCTCTGCTGTGTCCTGTGAGGAGCAACACCAAGGCAGGGCCAGACCCCAACACGATGGGGACATGGCTGCCCTCTGATGCCCCTGGGCACACTCAGCTCTGGGAACGTACATGGAATTTAACACAGACAATTTGAGGATTCTGGGGCAATCCTATTAGAGACTAAATATTCTATTCTTAATGATGTAAAAACAATACAAATGATAATAACAATAACATCAGAAAAAACTCTTCTGGAGGTGCCCGGGCAGCTCAGTTGGTTAGGGCCCAACTCTTGATCTCAAGTTAGGTCTTGATATCAGGGTTCTGAGTTCAGGCCCCATGTTGGGTTCCACACTGGGTTTGGAGTCTCTTTAAAAAAAAAAAGTTCTGTCTGTGATGATCCATCGGGGCGACCCAGGAACTCGCAGGACAACACAGACAGGGAACTGGCCCAACTGAAGCACAGTCTTCCTCATACCACCTCTTCCTCACATTGACTCCACAATCCTGAATTCAGCAATGTAGTCACTTGTTCCAACCTAACAATTCCTGGATAGTAGACTCTTCATCTATTTATCTTTTCTTTTTAAAGATTTTATTTATTTATTCATGAGAGACACACAGAGAGAGGCAGAGACATAGGCAGAGGGAGAAGTAGGCTCCCCATAGGGAGCCTGAGGTGCTATTTGATCCCAGACCCTGGGATCATGACCTGAGCCAAAAGCAGGTGCTCAACCACTGAGTCACCTAGGTGCCCTCTTCATCTGTTTTTCTAATGACCAGATGCCATGGACACAAACAGTTTCCATCTATTTGCATCTCATAACCCTGACACCAGACCTAAGCCAGAATCACAAGCATCTATCAGATGCCCCAGATACTTCTCTAAGAGGTGGAGATTAATTCACCTTCTAAGCTCACCGAATCACTTCCAATAAATACAGAATTGGATAGAAACCAATTTTACAGTGGAGAACCTGCAAAACACCACCAACACTTGACAACCAAGTGATCAAGATTAACATCACCAGTGAAAATTAATGGTTAATTGCATGAATTCCCTGATGCAATCTGATGTGATGTGATGAGATGTGAGCTGTTTTCATAAAAATCTATGAGCTCGGTCTAATCAGAAGACAACATCAGACAAATCTAATTTCAGAGGTATTCTAGAAAGGACTTGACCAGTACTCCACACACCTGTCAAGCTTATAAAAACCTAGGAGACAGAGAATCTAACAGAATCTGACAGAGAGGGGCACCTTAGAGGCTCAGTTGGTTAAGCGTCTGCCTTTGGCTCAGGTCATTATCTCGTTGTGCTCTCTGCTTTGTGGGGAGTCTGCTTTTCCCTCTCCCTCTCTCCTTCCTCCTGCTGTGCTCTCCCACTACCTCAAATGAATAAATTTTTTTAAGCTTAAAAAAAAAAAAGAATCTGACAGAGAGAAGAGGAGAGTGGAGATACACATTGGCTACATCTAATGTGGTGATTTTGTATTGGATCCTGGAAGAGGTAAAAAAAAAAAAAAAGACATTTGTGTTAAAACTGATGAAATAAGAATAAAGTCTACAATTCAATTTATACTGTGGTTTCTTGGTTTTCCAGCATGTACCATGGTAATGTAAGATGTTAACAACAGGGAAAATGGGATGAGAACTCTCTGTATGTTCTTTGCTACATTCTTGCAAATTTAAACTGATTCTAAAGTAAAAAATTTACATTAAAATTGCAACTACCTATAATTTAATTACAGGTACTTACATTACATTACATGTGAAACAATATCTACTGTTTCTTCTGAATACATCCATTGGCTCCTTTGGATGATTTAAAAAGCAGGAAAACTCGTTAAACAAAATAGATTCAATAGTTTTGTGTCTTTGGTCTCCAAATTGCTACTCTTCTACTAATACAAACTTGAAGACTTTCTTTATACTCTTGTCTTCTCAAATTAGAGATGCAGACACCCACCCTGAAATCTGCTTATTAACCAACTAGTTGGCATCAAGACCAAACCCAGAACTTCTCTTGCTCTCTCTCTCTCTCTCTGTCAAATAAATAAATAAAATCTTTTTTAAAAAAGAAATCTCGGGATCCCTGGGTGGTGCAGCGGTTTGGCGCCTGCCTTTGGCTCAGGGCGCGATCCTGGAGACCCGGGATCGAATCCCATATCGGGCTCCCGGTGCATGGAGCCTGCTTATCCCTCTGTCTATGTCTCTGCCTCTCTCTCTCTCTGTGACTATCATAAATAAATAAATTTTAAAAAATTAAAAAAAAAAGAAATCTCTGTCTTATTGAAAACTCAACGTAAAATGAGACTGACTGTAATTTTGCTGAATGAAGATTCCTTTAAGGATGACTGCATAAGCAGCTGAACGCAGTGCAAACCAGACGGTTTATATTTTTCTGATGAGGTGAGAGAATTGTGTATTTCTTCCTGTGCATACAGAGAAGAATCTGGATGCACAGTGGTTGTGATTCAAGAGAACAAAGGGGCAGGCAGTTAGAAAACATGCATTGATTAGGGTGGAGGTGTTTATCAGTCACCAACTGGTCTTGTGAGAAATAGAAAAATATATGCAAATGATGGAGGAGACGGTGTAAAAAGACACAAAGATGCTCACCAGGAGAAAGATGCTTCGGGTGGCTCTGATCTTGGGGAAGGATTCAGAGGACACTTTGGTCCTGTGAATGTGTTGGACCTGCTGCTTATGCTTGTACAGGGTGAAAACCATAAACCCACTGCCCCAAGTTATGAGTCCCAAGCACAAAACATCATGGAAGGATACTAATACATATGTAGTAAGTCTGTGTCTTTGTCATGAAATGTAGGAGCACAGTATCAGCAGTCCATAGTTTCTGAAGTGTTTCTATTGTTCCATTTATCACTTATATACCCAGGAATCATAATATTTAGCTTTATGTTCAGGATCCAGCAGAGGACATTTGAGGAGCCAATGTACTTGGGAGCTTTCCCTCTCAGCACTGCCCACCTGGAGTTCCAGAGGCTGATGGTGATGGCCTCAAAGGCACTCAGGAAGCGTGTGGTCCCAATGGACACACCCTTGGGCACTCTGTGAGCAAAGAAAACAACTTTGCATCCAAAGTCAGTGAGAAAATATCTCAATTCAAAAGCTGCCATGATCTCTGGGATTCCTCTGGAGAGAATGACCAAGGAGTTGGTTAAAATCAAGTGCTTGAGGGGATCCCTGGGTGGCGCAGTGGTTTGGCGCCTGCCTCTGGCCCAGGGCGCGATCCTGGAGACCCGGGATCGAATCCCACGTCGGGCTCCCGGTGCATGGAGCCTGCTTCTCCCTCTGCCTGTGTCTCTGCCTCTCTCTCTCTCACTGTGTGCCTATCATAAATAAATAAAAATTAAAAAAAATAAATAAAAAAAAATAAAATCAAGTGCTTGAGAAGCCAATCAGTGGACTTTGACCTGTATTCTCGGAAGTCAAGGGACACATAATGACAGAAGAGTGAAAAGTTCCCCAGGATGCCAATGACTATTTGGAATAAGAAGATCACAGCAAATTTCACATCCATTAAGGCCACTCTGTCATTTTTCAGGGTGCAATGCTTCTGTTCACGAAGAGAAGACTCCACATGAAAACATGAGCCGTAGGCTGATTGTTTGTGGATAATAAATTCAAAATTCTCCCTCTTGCTACTACCTTACCCTGAGAATTTCTTTCAAATACTTGTTTATTTTGTTTTTTTGTGGAAGGAGCCAACACATCCATCGACAGATGAATAGATAAGGAAGATGTAGTGTGTGTATATATATATTACTCAGCCATCAGAAAGGATGAATACATACCATTTACTTCAACATAGATGGAACTGGAGGGTAGTATACTGAGTGAAATAAGTCAATCAGAGAAAGACAATGATCATATGGTTTCACTCAGTTGTGGGATATAAGAAATAGTGAAAGAGACTACAAGGGAAGGAGGGAAACTGAGTGGGGGAAAATTATTATTTTTTTAAAAGATTTTAATTTATTTATTCATGAGAGACACACACAGAGAAGAGACAGAGAAGGCAGAGACACAGGCAGAGGGAGAAGCAGGCTCTATGCAGGGAACCTGATGTGGGACTCAATTCCGGGTCTCCGGGATCACACCCTGGGCTGAAGGCAGCGCTGAACCGCTGAGCCACCCAGGCTGCCCAGTGGGGAAAAATTAGAGAGTAAGATAAACCATGAGAGACTCCTAATTCTGGAAAACAAACAAAGGGTTGCAGAAGGGGAGGTGGGTGAGGGGATGGGGTAACTGGGTGACAGGCACTAGGAAAGCACTTGATGGGATTAGCACTGGGTGTTATACTATATGTTGGCAAATTGAATTTCAATAAAACATTTTTTTAAAAAATACACGTTTTGGGGCATCTAGGTGGCTCAGCAGTTAGTTGAGCCTCTGACTTTGACTCAGGTCATGATCCCAGGGTCCTGGGATTGAGTCCCACATCGAGCTCACTGCAGGGAGCCTGCTTCTCTCTCTGCCTATGTCTCGGCCTCTCTGTGTGTCTCTCACGAATAAATAAACAAAAAAAATTTTAAATTAAAAATAAATATAGGGCAGCCCCAGTGGCGCAGCGGTTTAGCGCCACCTGCAGCCCGGGGCGTGATCCTGGAGACCTGGGATCAAGTCCCACATCCGTCTCCCTGCATGGAGCCCACTTCTCCCTCTGCCTGTGTCTCTGCCTCTCTGTGTGTCTCTATTAATAAATAAACAAAAAAAATCTTTAAAATAAATAAATAAATAATAAATAAATAAATAAATAAATAAGTAAATAAATAAATATAAATATAAAAATACACTTTTTTATTAAAGATTTTTCAAATTTAATGTATTTCCTTAAATAGTACTCCTTTAGTCATTCTTACTCATGCTTTACCTATTGTAACTTATTTAATATTTATAGGTGCATATGTTTTACAGACAAGGAGAATTTAATTAAAATGAGGTTATATGACTCATTTAAATATTGCAATGGTCAGGTTGCAATAAACTTGGTGTTTACCATCATGCTATACTCTCATAGCTACCTAATCATACCTTTTTTTTTTAAGATTTTATTTGTAAGCAATTTCTACACCCAACGTGGGGCTCAAACTCACAACTAAGTTCTTATTCTCAAGAGTCGCATGCTCCACCAACTGAGCCAGCCGAGTGCCCCTACCTGGTTGTATCTTCAAATAATCCACATATATGCATGCATACATTGTCATATTTGAAATTTATTTTAATTTAGGTTTGGTTGTGCCAATTTCTCATTTTTGTTAAAGTATTTGTTCCATTGACCTACCGCACTTGTGAATGAAAATGAAAACATCGGGCAGCCTGGCTGGTTCAGCGGTTTAGCGCCACCTTCAGCCCAGGGCATGATCCTGGAGACCGAGGATAGAGTCCCACGTCGGGCTCCCTACTTCTCCCTCTGCCTGTCTCTGCCTCTCTCTCTGTGTCTCTCAGGAATAAATAAGTAAAATCTTTAAAGAATAAAAAAAGATGATGAAAACATCTTAATTAAGACCTGAATATCATCCATGAACAAAATGGATTTACCAAATATAGAGCAATGGTAGTAGAGCAACAGAAGTAATTATATAATTTTTTTGCCAATGGAACCCACAACCGAATCGGGGGTCTGGGACCCTTATCAGAGGAGCCTGCTTCTCCTTCTCCCTCTGCTGCTCCCCCTACTTGTGTGTGCTCATGCACTCTCTCCGTCAAATACATAAATTCTTTTTTTAAAAAGAAATTATTGTGTAATATTTCATTTTGCTCTAAAGTATGGGATTTGTAATTTAAATAGAACATTTAGAGATAGATAAAACTTTGAGAGTAGGATCTAAATTACTCCTCATTAGAGAACATGCAATTAGCTGTGATTTTTTTTAAATTTTTATTTATTTATGATAGTCACACACAGAGAGAGAGAGGCAGAGACACAACACAGGCAGAGGGAGAAGCAGGCTCCATGCACCGGGAGCCCGACGTGGGACTCGATCCCGGGTCTCCAGGATCGCGCCCTGGGCCAAAGGCAGGCGCCAAACCGCTGCGCCACCCAGGGATCCCTTAGCTGTGATTTTTGAAAAAAATAACTGAAAGCAGTTAATTTGAAAAAGATAATAAATACAAAACAAGCACACAAAATGGAATCTCAAGGCATGATATCTTGTGCATTGAATAGGAGAAATGAAAAGATGAACCTAAAAAAGATGTTAGAACTTCAAAAATCAAATATCAGAAGACATTTAAGCTGAAAATTGCTGAAATCCTTAATTTTTCTGTTCTCCAAATCCATCACATGTTAACTTACCTTTTCCTAAAAGTCTCCTGTCCTAACTTCACAGAGGAAAATCATCCTTGCTTGATCAACAGATTACAAATATTTTTGGGAGAGACATAATTACTATCTCCACTAAATGCCTCAAGCATAAAAACAAGGTAAACAATTCTAGTTCTGCAAATGCCATTGAGCTATGAATGATGTACCCACCATCTGCTTCAACGTGGATGGAACTGGAGGGTATTATGCTGAATGAAGTAAGTCAGTCAGAGATGGACAATCATTATATGGGTTCACTCATACGGAGAATATAAAAAAAAATAGTGAAAGGGATTATAGGGGAAAGGAGAGAAAATGAGTGGGAAAAATCAGAGAGGGTGACAAAGCATGAGAGGCTCCTAACTCTGGGAAACGAACGAAGGGTAGTGGAAGGGGAGTTGGGCGGGGGATGGGGTGACTGGGTGATGGCACCGAGGGGGGCACTTGACAGGATGAGCACTGGGTGTTATACTATATGTTGTCAAGTCAAACTTCAATCAAAAAACAAAAAAAGAGTCGGACACTTAGCCAACTAAGTGGCCCAGGCATCCCTAGAAATGTATTTGTATGTGACCATGGAAACATGGAGAATGTGTGAAAAATAACAGGTCAGAAAGTTATTAATTACCTGGGAGGAACAGAAGCAAAGAGGAATGTGTAAGTAGCATAACGAGATGATTGAAAGGATGGTTATCATACCCACCAAACAAACCAAAAACAATTTACACATCAACCAATCTAAAAATCTTCTAAACTCATCCATACAAATAATTAATCCCCAAAAACAGCTTTAACTTACAATTTCCCAGACACCATATTAAAAATAATCCTTAATCCATCCAACAAAATATCATTAAACCTTCTACCACATCTAATAACCCAATCCCCCCCCCCATATACTCTCATCACCCATCCTTCTTAATAATATTTCACTCTAAACACCACTATTCAATTACCAACAATAAATTACTAAACCCACCCCCAAAACCCCTCACAACAACTCATCTTCCCTCATCTCAACACAACCAAACATACATCATCCACTTCCACCACTAAAAATATCCTCACACCCAAAAAACCCAAAAAAAAAAAACCCAACAACCAAAAAAAAAACACAAAAAAAAAAAAACCCCCCCAAAAACCCACAAAAAAAAATTAACAAATCATACAATAAATTTAAACCCCCTCCCCCCAATTACCCTTTAAAGATGGGGCTTGATCTGGAGTCACTAGTGTGTGTCGCTTGTGTGCGAAGGTAGGCAAAGTGGAGATACGGGTTTGTGATTCTGTGACTTCATCTCCTCACAGAATTACAATTATCACTTCACCTGTGGTTTCAGTGACATTGCAGTTGAAAGGAAATTGAGACTACTTTTTAAAGACTTTCGGCCAGATTCCAATTCCCAGAAACACTTATAAGTTTCTGGCAAATAAACAAGTTTAGTGTATGGGAGAAACTTCCTTTTTCATACAACACCTGGAAGCAGAGTCTCAGGTGGCAGAAGAAGGAAATGTTCTGACCTGACAGAGGAGGGGCTGGCAGTGATTCACATGTATTTCATTCCTGTGCTTCCCTAAGAATCCCACTGACCCCTCCTGCAAAATAATTGTTTATTTCTCACTAGCCTACAAAATAGGGAAGGAGATGGGAGGATACAGAGGACCTGAGAAGGACTCCTTAGGAAAGAAAGAGCAAAACAAAGAACATGGGATTAACTAGAGATGCTTCACATGACTCAGTGCAATTAGTTGAAAAGTCTCATTGATGTGGATATTTCTAGGAATATATATTTTATGAATATTGACCCAAAAAGAGATACAAATTCTTTTTTTTTAGAGATACAAATTCTAAGCTGAGCCATATTTATAGAATAAATGGCAATATTTATAAAAGAGGTTCCTCATAAACACAGCACCAGGTCATATATTTATCAACAACATCCTAATACTCTTAAATATTAGATGAACCATTGCTATTTAGACCATCCAAAAATATTGAAGAATGATATTTCCCCAAAATTTCCAAAATCTTTTTTTTAAAAGATTTTATTTATTTATTCATGACAGGCAGAGACATAGGCAGAGGGAGAAGTAGGCTCCCCGTGGGGAGTCCAATACAGGACTTGATTCCACGCCCTGAGCTAAAGGCAGATGCTCAACCACTGAGCCACCGAGGCATCCCTAGTTTTCCAAAATCTTACAAAGATAACTGCAAATATTTCACAAATCTCATAATTGCCTAGGAACCCAAAATTATGAAATAGACTATTTGCAAATATTGCCATAAAATACTATGGCATGATCAAGTGCAGCTTATACCTACATTTATGGATAAAAAGGCTCAATATTGTTAAAATGTCAGGTCTTCTCAAGCTGATCTGTAGATTCAAAGAAATCCCAATGAAAATCCCAGGAAATTACTTGTAGGTATCAACTAACTGATTCTAAAGTCTATATAATGGAGGTATCAAGCTCAGAAAAGCCAGCCCAATTTTAAAGAAGGAAAAAGTCAGAGGACTGACACATCCCAATGTCAAGACTTAATACAAAGCTATCTTAATTAATGTAGGTAAAATAATAGGCATATAGATAAATAGAGCAGAACAAGGAGCTCAGAAATAGACTCACACAAATATAATCAATTGATCTCTTACAAAGGAGCCAAGGCAATTCAATGGGAAAAAGGTACGTTTTTCAGCAAATGGTGCTAGAACAAGTGGACATCCACACCCAAATAAAAACAAAGTAAATCTAGATACAGACCTTATATCCCTCACAAAAGTTAGCTCAAAATAGATCGTAGACTTAAATGTATAACACAAGACTTCTAAAATCCCCAGAAGGTAACAGGAGAAAATCTAGATGACCTTACATTCTATGATAACTGTTTAGGTACAGTACCAAAGGCATAAGCCATGAAAGAAATAATTGCTAAGTCAGACTTCATTAATTACAAACTTATGCTCTACGAAAGATACAGAAAATGGGAATAAGAAGACAAGCCAGATATTGGGAGAAAACAAAAGACATATCTGACAAAGGAGTGTGATCGAAAACATACAAAGAACTGTTAAAATTCAACAACAAGGGATGCCTGGGTGGCTCAGTGGTTGAGTGTCTGCCTTTGGCTAAGGGCATGATCCTGGAGTCCTGGGATCAAGTCCCACATCAGGCTCCCTGCATAGGGCCTGCTTCTCCCTCTGTCTGTGTCTCTGCCTCTCTCTCTGTGTCTCTCATGAATAAATAAAATCTTTAAAAAAATAAAATAAAATTCAACAAGAAGACAACTTAATTTTTTAAATAGGTGAAAGATTTATACAGACACCTCCCTGAGAAGACATACACATAGCCAATAAGTATATGAATAGATGCTTGTCATCATACACCATTAGAGAAATTGCAAACTGAAATGGTGAGATACATTGTCTGAAAGTGACACCATCAAACACTGGAACAGCAGGAACTTGTGTTCACCATTGATGAGAAATGCAAAATGGGATAGCCACTTTGGAATACAGATGAGAGTTTCTTACAAAACTAAATGGCCTCTCACATGATCCAGAAATCTGACTCCTAGGCGTTTATTCACATGAGTTACACATTTATATCCACACAAAGTTCTGCACACAAGTGTTTATAGCAGCTTTATTCATAGCTGCCAAAAGCTGTAAGCAACCGAGATGTCCTTCAGGAGGTAAAATAAGTAACTGTGGTTCATGCAGACAGATTCTATTCAATGCCAAAAGGAAAGGAAATGAGCTATGGACCCCTGAAAAGAAATGCATGAACCTTAAATAAATACTTCTTTAAAGATTTATTTAAAAAAAAAAGATTTATTTATTTATGTGAGAAAGAGTTGTGGGAGGGGGGCGCCTAAGGGTGAGAGAGAATCCTCGAGCTGACTCCACGCTGGGCTGACTGTAGAGCCTGATGCAGGCCTAGATCACAGGACCCTGATATCATGATTTGAGCCAAATCCAAGAGTCAGCTGCCCAACCAACTGACCCACCAGGCCCAGGTAGATTTTGCCTATTATGTGCATATACTATTTGGACACACTGGCAGGAAATAGGTGTGAGGAATGCAGTGATGGTGGGGTCTTCCATGATTCCTGAAGCACTGGAGGAATAGCCATTTGTAGGGCTGAGTCATAAAGTCATGTTGTTTACATGGAATGTTTTGCCTGTCATTCTCAAAGGAGTAAAATGTGTATTTCCTCAATTCTCAGAGGCATTTTAATATGGCTCTTCCTTATTCACATTATAAAGCTGGTACAAAGTATTAAAGATTAATAATGGAAAAACAAAAGAATGAGTTTGACCTAATATATGTTAAATCTTATGCAAGAAAAACAGAGAAACATAATTTTAGTTCTGTGAAATACTTAGAAATATTCACCACAGGGATGCCTGGGTGGCTCAGCGGTTGAGCGTCTGCCTTTGGCTCAGGGTGTGATCCTGGGGACCCAGGATCAAGTCCCACGTCAGGCTCCCTGCAAGGAGCCTGCTTCTCTCTCTGCCTGTGTCTCTGCCTCTCTCTCTGTGTGTCTCTTATGAATAAATAAATAAAATCTTAAAAAATATATATTCACCACATATTAGACCACTAAGCAATATACATAGATGTGCTTATGTATTCCATCAATCAATACACTGGAAAATTAGAAATTAAATAAAATACAGTACGAATCACAATAATGAGCTGCTTTAATCATAAAGCTCATTATATATACGTGTGTATACACACATATACATACATAAGTATTCTACTTATTTGGGGATCCCTGGGTGGCTCAGCGGTTTAGTGCCTGCCTTTGGCCCAGGGCGCCATCCTGGAGTCCCGGGATTGAGTCCTGCATTGGGCTCCTGGCATAGAGTCTGCTTCTCCCTCCTCCTGTGTCTCTGCCTCTCTCTCTCTCTATGTCTATCATAAATAAATATTTTTTTAAAAAAGTATTCTACTTATTTGATCAGTTTTAAAAATATAGAATGTGGGTGGCTGAGTGGCTCAATTGGTTGGGCATCTACCTTTGGCTCAGGTTGTGATCCTAGGGTCCTGGGATTGAGCCCCACAATGGGCTCCCTGCTCAGAGGGTAGTCTGCTTCTCCCTCTCCCTTTGTCCCTTCCCACTGCTCCACTCATGCTCTCTCATTCTTGCTCCCTCACTTTCTCTCTCTCTCAAAAAACAAAAAATAAATCTTTAAAAAAAAGATATAGGGCAGCCCGGGTGGCTCAGCGGTTTAGTGCCGCCTTCAGCCTGGGGCCTGATCCTGCAGACCCGGATTCCAGTCCCACATCAGGTTTTCTGCATGGAGCCTGCTTCTCCCTCTGCCTGTGTCTCTGTCTGTCTCTCTCTCTCTCTCTCTCTCTCTCTCTCTCTCTCAGCCTGTGTCTTTCATGAATAAATAAATCTTAAAAAAAAAGAAACTTGAACATCTTTTCATGTGTGTAGTAGACTTGACATATCCTTTTTTAGGTGATTTCTTTTCCTTAATTTTTCTGTTTTTTTGTTTTGTTTTGTTTTGTTTTTGTCTTTCTATGTTGTCCTTTTCTTGTTTGTGTATGCTGGGTACAAATCCTTTCTTTGTGGGCTCATTCTCTCTGGTCATTTAAGATCAACTCTTAATTTTAACATTATCTGTCATTTCCTTTGGCATATTAAGTATTTTGAATTTTGCAGAAATCTTTTCTATTCTAAAAGCATAGAAATGTTGTTTTCTTCTATAAATGCAGTTATTGTTCTTTAAAACTTAGATCATAAAAACACATTCAGAATTAATTTGTTGTTGTGGGAGGCAATCAATATTATTTTATAGTAAGGTTAGTAATTTGCAAGAGATAGCTTGACTTTGCTACAGCCCCTATTCTATCCAGCACAACATCCTCTGCTACAAGAGTGATTCACAGACAGCAGGCTCCTCCATGGAGGTCAATATGTGGGTTTCTCCTTTTCTTTCTTAGGTGCCCTCCCAGAGATGCCCAAACATTCTGCTACAGCAGTGAGGATATAAGCTAGCCTCACTTGCCCCTAAGATAGCTCAATCCCAGGACCCATGAGCTCATGACCTGAGCAGAAATCTCAAATCCCACTCTCAACCCACTGAGGCACCCGGGAGCCCCTAAAATGTTGTTTTCAAGCAATAGATTGGTGACCTAAATTATCAGATTCTTCTCCACCCCCCCACCCCCCCCAGGTTCTTGTCCCTTGACGCCACTGGACCTGAACCCCCTGGTTGCTCATCCGCCCCTGCAGGTGGTGGGGGACAGGAGAGAAGTCATGTTCCGGCGGGAGTCGGTATAAAGCTGTACATTCTGCAGGGCACGGTCTCCATGCCCCCTACCAGCTCATGTCCCCTGGACTGACAGTTCCAGTCCTCCATCACCTAAATAAGCCTTTCTCCTTATCTGGGCTGCAGATTATCCCAGCTGGAGCCCTCGTCTACACCGGTCCCCGACGAGGTGCCAGCGCCCTCTCCCGTCTCCACCCGCTAGGAACAGCAGCTTCCGACTCAAACCTTTCCAGCTTAGGAGGGAATCATCTCAGCTTCCAGTCTAAGTGTCCACAGCACTAAGCTTTTACCTAAACTGTTGAAAACATTTACGTAGAACAGGCAGGAGGCAGCCCTCCTCATTACGCCAGAGAAACACAGACGGATCCAAACCCGAAGAGCAAGTTCTGTTCCGCAGATTCAGAAACGCCCAGAGAGCTCGGCACACAGTAGGCCGATGCCCCGCCCCAGGCCCCGCCCAGGCCCCCGCCCAGGCCCCCGCCCCAGGCCCCCGCCCCAGGCCCCGCCCAGGCCCTGCCCCAGCCTGGCCGTTACGCAATTTCCGACCGACCCCGGAAGCGGATCCGGAGAAGGGCGGTCTCACGGCTGAGGGACATTTTGTCCTTCCGGTTCAGACTTGAGCGCAGCTGCTCTTCCGTCGGCAGGCGTCTGTACTTTTTTGCAGGCCCCAGGCTCATTCCGTGACCGAACTAGTCGTGGTGTGGCCGGGACAACGGGGTCCCAAAGACACCAGCTTCCGGGAGGCCGACCCTTGAAGACAGCAAAGGCTGCCTCCAAAGTGCCAGAAATACTCCCAGGCTTATGAGGAGAATGTGGCGGCCAGGTGGGTGGGTGAGCTGTGCAGGTAGGCGATGGAAGCCAAAGCGATGGTGTGTGTGAGTCAGTCATGGGGGACTTGCTGGCCCGGGGGGTTTCAGTTCCCCTCAGGGGATGCTTTGCCCGTCAGATCTTCACCTGAGCCGAGAGTCCAGCTGGAAAGAAGAACCCAACCAGAAAGTTTGGGGTCAAAATGGAGGTAGCGGAAGTCCTCTTCCAGTGGTGTGTGCCCCACTGGAAAGGATGTTCCCCATCCCTGTATCTTCAGATTTCATTTAAATTTGATTCCAAATTTGTTGGGGTTTTTTTTTTCTTTAATCCCCAGTGTTTTTCCTTTGAATTGTATTGTACAGATGAGATCTCGGTGATCTTTTAATAATTACATATTGAAGATATTCTTTAGTATATGGTAAATAATTTTACAGTATTTTTTAAAAGATTTTATTTATTTATTTGAGAGAGAGAGAACACAAGCAGAATGAGGAGCAAAGGGAGAAGCAGACTTCCCACCAAGCAGGAAACCCCTCCCCAGGCACTATCCAGAGACTCCTGGATCAGCACCTGAGCTAAAGTCAGACTTAACCGACTGAGCCAGCCAGGCACTCCTAAAATATTTTATTGTGTATTTGCTAAGCATATTGGAGCCCTAGGGCTGCTATGACAAAATACAACAAATAGGGTGGCATTAAAACAACAGAAACGTATCAACTCTCAAGTCCTGAGTGTGGAGGGTGTCGGCAGGGCCATGGTCCCTCTGAAACCTGGAGGGAAGAATCCTTCCTTGCTTCTAGTTTCTGGTGTCTGTGAGCAGTGTTTGACTTCCCTGGGTTGTGGTGCATCATTCCAATCTTTCCTCTTCACAAGATGCGTGTCTCTTTGTATGGAGTTCTTTATACAGGGACACCTGTCATATTGAATTAGAGGCCTTCTCTACCCCAGGATAACCTTATCTTAACGAATTACATCAGTAATGATCCTACTTCAGTAAGATCACACTGGGGTATAGGAGGTTAGGACTTAACCACATCTTCTTTGGAAGAGGGCACAATTCAACTCCTGAAAGTAAGGATGTTGATGATCTATCTTTTATATTAACCATCAAAAATTAATTTAACCAGATCACCTAATATCCAGCAGCCTTTTAAAAAAATTATTTATTCATGAGAGAGACAGAGAGAGGCAGAGATATAGGCAGAGGAAGAAGCAGGCTCCCTGTGGGGAACCTGATGCTGGAGTCAATTCCAGGACCCCAGGATTACACCCTGAACCGAAAGTCCTCAACACCCTTTTTTTCTTCCCTTATGTTCTGTTAAATACGTTTTTCAGTTTTTTGTTTTTTTTTATTTTTTTTATTTTTTTTTTTTATTTACGATAGTCATACAGAGAGAGAGAAAGAGGCAGAGACACAGGCAGAGGGAGAAGCAGGCTCCATGCACCGGGAGCCCGACGTGGGATTCGATCCCGGGTCTCCAGGATCGCGCCCTGGGCCAAAGGCAGGCGCCAAACCGCTGCGCCACCCAGGGATCCCCGTTTTTCATTTTTTAATCGTACCTTTATTATGTCCCCCATAAAATTTTATGGCTTCTTGAGGCTCCTGTGTGGCTCCATTGGTTGAGCATCTAGACTCTTGGTTTATGCTTGGGTTGTGATCTCTGGGTCATGAGATCAAGCCCTACCTCCAGCTCTGCACTCTGCACTCAATGCAGAGTCAGCTTGGGATTCTTTCTCCTCTCTCTCTGCTCCTCCCCACACTCACATGCTCTTTTTAAATAAATAAATCTTTAAAAAAAAAAAAAACCTAATGGCTTTCTCGCACAAATCTAGAAACGCCTCATAAGAAGGGGTCACAGTATATTTGCTGATGGGAATGCAAGCTGTTTGATTTTTTTGTTTGTATTATTTTTTAATTACTGCTAGTAAAGAAGAAAGACTGATGTCACTATGTTCGAGATTTGCTCTGTGTTCTTGTAGGGGCCCAGGGCAGGCTTCCCCAAAATGTGCCACTTTGGCATAAAGATTGTTTCCAGCTAAAAGTAATAAAAACCCAACAAATGTGGGAACGGCACACTGCCTCCCCCATAACTGCCTCAATATACATTGGAAAGGAGAGCCAGCAACAGGAAGACCAGTTATTAATGGAGGCGCCTCATCTGCATAATAGAACAATATATTTCTCCAAACTGCTCCTTTCACCTTGCCAGTGAGTTTTCTCCCCTACTCCCTTCCTTAGCTAGCTCATGTAAGCTTCATGGTGCTTTGTTGTCTTTGGACTTTCATGTCTGTGTGGATTCCCCAGACAAGACCTGTTAATCTGTCTCATGTCAATTTGAATCTAAGTCCAGCTAGAAGGATCACAAGACAGAGGAAAGTTTTCCTCCCTGATGTTCTCAATTCTTTTATTAGTCTAACAGAATAGATCCTCTGCTGTTTCACATATGAAATCACATCGTCCGTGAAAAATAACAGTTCTAACCTGCCTTCCTTGTCTTGGTTCCACCTTTATCCGTTTCCTCAGTCCTGGCTCAGGCATCCTGTGCAGTGGGAGTGGGGAGAGCCCTGACTGGGCCTCTAATCTCAGCCTCACTTTCATGAAAATGCTGCCAGTGCTGACTGTTATGTTTGTTGAAAGTTTCTTTTTTTTTTTTTTTTAAGATTTTATTTGTTAATTCATGAGAGACACAGAGAGAGGCAGAGACATAGGCAGAGGGGGAAGCAGGCTCCATGCACTGGGAGCCCGATATGGGATTCGATCCCGGGTCTCCAGGATCGCGCCCTGAGCCAAAGGCAGGCGCCAAACTGCTGCGCCACCCAGGGATCCCTGTTGAAAGTTTCTTGCTGAAAAATAAATTTTTTTAGGGATCCCTGGGTGGCGCAGCGGTTTAGCACCTGCCTTTGGCCCAGGGCGCGATCCTGGAGACCCGGGATCGAATCCCACGTCGGGCTCCCGGTGCATGGAGCCTGCTTCTCCCTCTGCCTATGTCTCTGCCTCTCTCTCTCTCTCTCTCTGTGGGACTATCATAAATAAATAAAAATTAAAAAAATAAAAATAAATTTTTTAAATGTCATATTTGGCATGATTTAACTATCAAATATCTTACTGAATGACCTACAGTGCTCAAATATGTTTTGTTTAAATCTGTTATTTTGTTGTATCACCTTAATCAGTGTTCGAATATGGAATCCTTTTTTCATTAATGGACTAAAGTGAATTTGGCTAATATTAATTGCTAAGTGGTTAAATTTAAATGACTAAAGTCATATTTATATCTTATGCATTTAAAGGAGATTCAAGGGATCCCTGGGTGGCGCAGCGGTTTGGCGCCTGCCTTTGGCCCAGGGCGCGATCCTGGAGACCCGGGATCGAATCCCATGTCGGGTTCCCGGTGCATGGAGCCTGCTTCTCCCTCTGCCTGTGTCTCTGCCTCTCTCTCTCTCTGTGTGTGACTATCATAAATAAAAAATAAAAAAATAAAAACTTTAAAGGAGATTCAAGTTAGAATTTTCTTTTTCCATTTTGTTCCTTTTTAAAAAAAGATTTATTTTAAAGAAAGAACAAGTGCCCAGGTGTGGGTGCAGAGGGAGAGAGAGGAAGCCGACTCCCTGCTGTATCCCAGAAACCTGAGGTCATGACTTGAACCTACACAAAGAGCTGGAGGCTTAACAGACTGAGCCACCTAGGTGTCCCTCATTTTGTTGTTTTTTTTAATAGCCTAATATAATATGAGCAAATTAATTTTTCTTCCTTAAAAGAGTTTATATCACATTGGAACTATATCTGGCTTAAAATAAATAAAATCCTACTAGATTCAAAGACCTCCAATGCCTTTTAATCTGTATGTTGAAATTGGTTCTTCAGATTATGTTTTAGTCAGGATTTGCAACATAATCTGGAAAGTAATCCACTTCCCTTAAAAATACAGATTTTTAAAAGAGATTTTATTTATTTATTCATGAGAAACACAGAGAGGCAGAGACCTAGGCAGAGGGAGAAGCAGGCTCCCTGCAGGGGGCCTGATGCGGGACTCCATCCCAGGACCTAAGCCAAAGGCAGACGTTCAACCACTGAGCCACCCAAGCATCCCCATAAATATGGATGTTTTTAAAAATAGAAGGTGCTTAACTATTTTATATTCTGAGCAGAAATGCATTAGGCCTCCAGTTTCTCCACACCTACACAACGTTTTCACTCTTTTGTAGTCATTGTAACAGGTGTAATACTGCATTATAGTTTTGATTTTCATTTTCCTAATGCCAGTGAGCGTATTCTTATTTGCTTATGAGCCATTCATGTATCTTTGGTGATGTGTCTATTCAAGTCTTTTTCCCATTTCTTTTTTAATTGAGTTGATTTATTTATGAGTTATAAAAGTTCTTTGCATATTGTTCACTTGGGGATGTCTTCATTTTGCCCTAATTTTTTACTGATAGTTCTGCTGGATATACCATTCCTTTTGACTTTTTAAAAAATTTTTTCAGCACTTAGAATATTTTCTTCCACTATCTTCATTTGTTTACTATTACTGATGAAGTGCCAGTCATAGTCCCATTGTGTGGGACTAGTCCCTTCAGTGTGATGAGTCTTCTCTCACTGCTTCAGGATTTTTTTGTCTTTTGTTTTCAACACTTTAACTATGATTTGTCTCTTACAATGTCTGGACTTTGAATTGTAGTTGGAAATGATCTTATTTTCATATTATGGACATATTTTTATACTGTTTATAACTTATTTTTCTTTAATTATTTAAATTTAATTTAGTTAACATATAATGTATTATTAGTCTCAGGGGCAGAATTTAGTGATTCATCAGTTGCATATAACATCTAGTGCTCATTCCATCAAGTGCCCTCCTTAATGCCTATCACCCAGTTACCCTATCCCCCATACACCTCTCCTCCAGCAATGCTGTTTGTTTCCTAGAGTTATGGTTTGCCTTTCTTTCTGTTTTTGTCATATTTTATTTTTCCTTCCCTCTGCTATGTTCATGTTTTGTTTCTTAAATTCCATATACGAGTGCAATCATAAGGTATTTGATTTCCTCTGACTTATTTGGCTTAGCATAATCCCCTCTGGTTCCATCCACATCATTGCAAATGGCAAGATTTCATTCCTTTTGATGGCTGAGTAACACTCCATTGTGTGTGTGTGTGTGTGTGTGTATCTTTATCCATTCATCTGTCGATGGACATCTGGACTCTTTCCATATTTTGGCTATTGTGAATATTGCTGCTATAAACATTGGGGTCGGGACGCCTGGGTGGTTCAGTGGTTGAACACCTGCCTTTGGCCCAGGGTGTGATTCTGGAGTACCGGGATCGAGTCCCACATCAGGCTCCCCGCATGGAGCCTGCTTCTCCATCTGCCTATGTCTCTGCCTTCTCTCTCTGTGTGTGTCTCTCATGAATAATAAATAAATTAAATATTTTAAAAATAATAAAAATAAACATTGGGGTACACGTGTCCCTCCAAACTCACTATTTTCGTATCTTTTGGATAAATACCTAGTAGTGCAATTGCTGGTTTGTAGGGTAGTCCTATTTTTAACTTTCTGAGGACTTACTTTTTTTAACCTTTATATATCTGATCCATTTGTACTTTTATTCTGATACATAGTTTGAGATAGTGAAGGAATCTCCAAATAACTACCCTGCCCTTCCAACAGCATTTTTAAATAGTTCATTACTGATGAAACAGTGTAGTATCTTGACTTTACCCATTCTTTTGTGTGTGTGTGGTTTTTTTAACGATTTATTTATTAGAGAGCATTGGGGGGGGGTGCAGAAGTAGAGTGACAGACTCCCCACTGAGCGCAGAGCCTGACACAGAACTCAGTCCCAGGACTCAGGATCATGACCTGAGTCTAAGTCAGCCACTTAATTGACTGAGCCACCCAGGCACCCCATTGACTTTACCCATTCTAAGGACAAAAGGTATTACAGAGAACAATTCAGATTTCTTTAGTTATATCATGGATGTAACTATCAACAACTATCAACATTGTTACTTCAAAAGTATTTCCTTTATATTGTAGGTAACAGGAAATAATCATGTTATAAAGTTGGTGATGTGAGAAACAAAGGCAGATGAAAAATTATTAACTTTCCCTACTACCTGCAGCCCATTGACAAATCCTTGAAACAGGCAGAGTGACCTTCCTCTAAGAACTCAGCTGCCTTGATCTCAGCTGCCTTAACTTTGCTAAGGGCAAAAGGCAATCTTAGCCCAACCTCCAGGATCCTGTAAGTCTAACATATAAAAATTCCTTTAGAGACTTCCTTTATCTCTACTCCCCAAGATACATGTTGGCAAGCATCCCCCAAGCGTATGACCCACCAATACACATCTGAAGGATCTCATGACTCAGGTTTTATTGGACAGCCATAAATTACCTTTTCCCATCAATAGCTAGCTCCCTCAAGAAAAGTCGTTAGCAACTTAAACCATCCCAACTTGAAAGTATATAATGGGCCACTCCTCATGACCCCTCTGCAGCTCTTTCTGTCCCTGTGTCCTGACCCTGTGCTTTAATAAAACCACCTTTTTGCACCAAAGACATCTCAAGAATTCTTTCTTGGCCATTGACTTCAAAACCTAACGTCTTTTCCTACATCATTTGGGATTTAACAAATTAAGAGAACAATGCTATAGGTTCAATTTGATATGAAAATATTTGAATAGGAACATAAGAATTCTCCCACTTCTGTTCAGGGAAAATACCTAAAAGCAGTGTCAGCCCAAGAGTATGGAGTTTGTGTTCTCCGATGTCATTTCCAAACATCAGGAGAAGTGGTTGATTCTGCATCTGAGGTAGAAGTGGTGAAAAATAAAGTGAACCGACAAGAAAAAGCCAAAAGTAACCGATCATCATTCAAGGTAGTTTTTAGAACGACTGATTACTCTAGAAAGTGTTTTTTTCTTTAGAGATTATATTTTATTTATTATGAGAGGCACACAGAGAGAGAGGGGCAGAGACACAGAGGGAGAAGTAGGCTCTATGCAGGGAGCCCAACGTGGGACTCGATACCGATACCGGGTCTCCAGGATCACGCTCCGGGCTGAAGGCGGTGCTAAACCGCTGGGCCACCGGGACTGCCCTAGAAAGTGTTAAAGAGACAAACCTGCCGCCTTTACAAGAGATCAATCCTGGAGTGGAAACATAGCCCCACTTTATAAGGGAAAGCCTTAAGTTATAGAAATAGCCTAGTTAATGGATGTACAAGGAATGTCAGAATTAGAAAAAAAATGGCTTTTGTTTTTAATAAAATGATCCGAGGGAAAAGTCGCAATCACGCTAAAATCAACCACTTAGCAGTGAGTAACATCACAGATGACTACCACCCTTATGTAAGGGACCCAAATGCATGTTGGGAACGGGTCCCCCCTCCCGTCCCTGCGCGTTTGCTCTGAACTACATTTCCCAGGAGTCTGTGAGCACAGCTCCTTGGAGACCGTGTACTGTTGTACGCTGGGAAAGTGGACCACCGCGCCCCCAGCTCCTTGTATTCCCGAGCTGCTGGACTACATTACCCAGAGGCGCCGTGCACCGCCCCCTCCGCGGAGTCGGAGCGCAGCGAGGCGCCTGCCGGGAGACGCTTACTGCGCCGAGGATTGTCTGGGTTCAGCATCCCGCGGCCCTGGTCCCGAGTTGATTTAGTGCCTTGTGCCGCCTCCCGACATCCGGCGGGTCGTGGGGCCCCGAGCGGTGAGTGGCCGGCCTCCCGAGAGGGAATCCGCGCGCGCTCTGGTCGGTGGAGGGCGGCCGGGAGGGTGCTCCGCGCGAGGAGGCCCGACGCGGAGTCCGGGCCCGCGGCCGCGGAGAGAAGTACGGGGCTACGGGGCTACGCGGGGGTGTCGGGGCCCGGGGACCCCGGGGAGGGGGCAGGCCCCGGCTCGGTGACTGTGACGCACTTTGGGGAGCGTGTGGGGGCGGGGCGGCACGGCCGGCGGAGACTGCGCGGCGGTGGGAGGGGCTCATGCGCCGCCGCGGGGGTGACGGAGGGCGGGATGGGGGCACCGGGTCCGGGAGCACCCTGCGGTCTGAGGTCGCGGCTGCTTTCTCCGGCCTCGCGGGCCAGCGCAGGGCCAGTGGCCGGGAGGGAGGGCAGGGCAGGGCCCGACCCCGCAGAGAAATTAGCCAGCAGGAGGGGCGCAGTCACAACCCCGAGGTGACCGGTTCAGGACCAGAAGCGCCCTTCTTCCGCGCTGATTTCAGGACCCCACTTCTTGCAGCCTAGTCCTCTAGAAGCGTTGAGAGATACTCAGATCCCAGTCGCCTCCCCACCCCCTTATTTCTGATTGGTTTTCTGTTTTTCTTCTTATCTTTTTAAAAGATTTTATTTATTTGATACAGAAAGCGCGGGCAAGCCGGGGGAGGGGCAGGAGAGGGAGAAGCAGGCCCCGCAAAGAGCAGGGCGCCGAGTATGGGGCTCTCTCCCAGGACCCTGGGATTATGACCTCAGCTGAAGGCAGATGCTTGACCGACTGAGCTATCCAGGCGCCCCTCCTATTGGTTTTTGTTAGGTGTGTGGGCCTGGAGGGTATTCTCTGCTCCAACTTATGCTCCAGAAAGGCCCTAGTGTGTCCTTCTTTCTTTCCCCCAGGCCAGCCATCCTCCAGAACCAGCATCCTGAGGAGGAAGACAACTTGTGACACATCTTAAAGTCAAGGTTCAGATGAGTTACCTCTTTGTTGAGTAAATGTGTTTCTAGGACTTCAGAATATTTGCTTTTCTTGGCCCGAAACGTTCTTCCAAACAGTGACTAATTCTTTCCTGAGAAGTGTGATGGGGATGTGCAGGTGTATGCACAGAGCACAGAACAGAAGAATGCGGTGGGGAGGTTCTTGTTGTGCTTTATTTTAGCCTGCGATTTAGTCAGGAGGATACTCATTCTAAGGTGGAATCAAACACCAGGAATCCTCAATCTTTCCCACAGGCCTGACTCGCAGATTGCAATGAGAACAGAGGTCTTAATGTTTTTGCCAGTCAGTGACCAAGTAAGCAGCTTGGTGATGCCTTTAAATGTGGGGTTTGAGGGGGCGCCTGGCTGGCCCAGTCCCCAGAGTGTGCAACTCTTAGTAAACGTGCTTCCGGAGTGAGCAACTCTTGATCCCAGGGTCATGAGTTCAGCCCCACCTTGGCCGTGGAGCCTACTTCAAATTAAAAAAAAAAAAAATTCAAAGAAATTGAGCCATTTTAACAAATAAATGAAACGGGGTTTGAGCAAAGATCTTTGTCAGAGGCAGGGTTGGTTTGTTTGTTTTTTCAGTGATCAGTAAATAGAAATTTGTTGTATTATCCGGGTCTTGTGGGAAGTCTGACAGCTTCATTCTGCTTCACTTGTATCTGTATGAACCACATAGTTTGATGTTGAGTGTGAATTCTGGAACTAGAGCAGGATTTGGCAAACTTTCTCTCTAAAAGGTCATGTACTGAACAGTTCCTTTGTGGGCCACATATGGTTCCATATTCTTCTTCTTTAATAGATCTTGATCATTTTTAGAATGATTTTAGATTTGTAGAAAAAATTGCAGTTAGTACGGAGAAGTCACAGACACCCCACACCCACAGTCCCCTATTGTTAACAACTTACATTTAGTATGGATGTCTCCTATTTTTACCTATTGTTAACAACTTACCATTAGTACAGGACATTATTTACAACTGGTGAACTGATATTGATAAGCTATTGTTAACTGAAATCCATGCTTTATTCAGATTTCCATAGTTTTTACATAACGTTCTTCATGTGTTCCAGGATGCCATCCCGGAGATCACATTACATTTCATTGTCATGTGTCCTTATGCTCCTCTTGGCTGTGACAGTTTCTCAGACTTGCCTTGTTTCTGATGACCTTGACGGTTTTAAGAGGTACAGGTATTTGGTAGGATGCCCCTTTCTTGGAACCTGATGCTTTTCTTGTGATTGGACTGGGTTTATGGTTTGGGGGGTGGAAGAGTGCTACTTTCATCATGTCATGGCAAGAACATAAACGGTCAGCATGATATATGATTGCTGAGTGTGATCATCTGGCTGAGGTAGTTTGTCACTTTTCTCTACTGTGATGTTACTCCTGTTTTTCAAAGACCATGTCTCCCCAAGTGACAACTGCATGTTCCAGAAGCCCTGTCACACTAGAGCCTAGTCACTGAGCCTTGGTGGTCACATCTTTCTTCTCACTTACTCATTGGCTTATAAGGATCCCTGCAAAATACACTGGCCCACCTGGCATAATGCAGGCTGCCTCCCTGTCTTGAGGTCAGCTGACGAGCGACCCCAAGTCCACCTGCAGCCTACCTCTCCTTTTCCATGTAATGTAATGTATTCACAAGCTCCAGAGTTAGGATATGGACACATTTGGGAGACAGTTATCCTGCCTGCCACAGGCCTATCCATCCACAGTTCCCCTGTTGTCTGCAATATACCCACTCCTCCATAACTGTGGAATTGTTCATTGTTGAATTTTTTAAAATTTGTGACTATCGTAAATTATATTTCTTATCATGGATTTAATACAGGCCTGCTACAAAAGGTTCAGTTTCCTAAGGAGCCCATAAAGAAGAAATTTGAAATTACCCATAGCTGTATCATCCAGAGATAATTGCTGTCAATATTTTGGTATGTATGTTTCCAGCACCCACCCCCATACATATGTATGTGGTTTTGACTCCAGAGCATTGGATCCTGCTAATTGACACACAATTAAGCCAAACACTGTTCAAATCTTAGTTTATAGAGGAATCTACCTCAGCTATGGGTGACATTATACCTGTTGCATGTGGAGAAGAGAGATGTGTGCCAGTGATCCTCATCTTACTTTTAAAAAGTCTCTCACATATTTACACCTTAAAAGATTAGAAAGACATCATTTGAAACTAATCCCATGAACAAATTATCAGTAAAGACAGACTTTTAAAATCCGACTTCCCAGGATTTTTTTCTTTCACAGAACATGACAATAATCCCTGACTTACTACAAATATGAGCTGTACTAGAACATTTCTTCGGGCAGATAAGATACACGAGAAAAACGTAAGACAACAGTAGTTTAAAACAATCACGTTACAGAGGTACCTGGTTGGCTCAGTCAGTGGAGCCAACTCTTGATCTCAGAGTCGGGGCTTTGAACCCCATATTGGGTATAGTGATTGCTTTTTTAAAAAATGAAAGTTTTTGGGGCACCTGGGTGGCTCAGTGGTTGAGCATCTGCCTTCAACTCAGGTCATGATTCCAGGGTCCTGGGATTGAGTCCTGCATTAGGCTCCCCACAGGGAGCCTGCTTCTCCCTCTGCCTGTGACTCTGCCTCTCTCTCTGTGTGTCTCATGAATAAATAAATAAAATCTTTTTAAAAAAATGAAACTGTTCACAGAAATCTTCCATATCATATGGAATACAAGATCTGGCCACTTGCTAGTGTTCTCAATTTGACATCGTTTGTTTTATTTTACTTTATTTTATCTTATTTTATTTTTATTTTATTTTATTATTTTATTTATGACAGAGTGTGCAAGCAGGGAGGAGAGGCAGAGGAAGAGGGAGACAGAATCTTAAACAGACTCTACACCCAGTATGGAGCCTGACACGGGGTTCAGTCTTGCAACCCTGAGATCATGACCTGAGCCAAAGTCAAGAGTCCGGCATGTAACCAGCTGAGCCACCTAAGCACCTGTCAGTGTACATTCTTTGGACTGGAATTGCCATGTAGAATCACGTCTGTTGGGATCCCTGGGTGGCGCAGCGGTTTAGCACCTGCCTTTGGCCCAGGGCGTGATCCTGGAGACCCGGGATCGAATCCCACGTCGGGCTCCCGGTGTATGGAGCCTGCTTCTCCCTCTGCCTGTGTCTCTGCCTCTCTCTCTCTCTCTCTCTCTCTCACTGTGTGCCTATCATAAATAAATAAAACAAACAAACAAAAAAAAAAATCACGTCTGTTCCTCTCTGCTGGTGGAGAGGGAACATTTCCTCCTTACATGTCTTAGACTCTTTTTTTTTTTGCTAATGTTAATTTAAGAGAATTTCATTTTTAAGAGGCTCTGAAAGTTTTTAGTGTGGATTATATAGATAGCAGGTGTGAAGTACATGTTTTAGCATAAGAAAGGAAAAACAGACTTGAGTTTCTTTTATAAAAACAGATTAAGGGTGGTTGTTGTGTTGTTCTTTTTTTTGTTTTTTAAGATTTTATTTATTCATGAGAGACCCAGAGAGAGAGGCAGAGACTTAGGCAGAGGGAGACACAGGCTCCCTGCAGGGAGCCCAGTGTAGGACTTGATCCCAAAACACTGGGATCATAACCCAAGTGGAAGGCAGATGTTCAACTACTGAGCCACCCAGGTGCCCCCACATTAAGACTTGTATAATGTTATCGTTTCCTTTCATAACAGCTAACTTGTCTTAAATAACTTAATATTACTGTGTTTTATTCAAATTATCTTTCTAATAGTTGATTCAGTCTTACCTGGCAGGTACTGTTTCTACCCCAGTCTTACCTGTGGGGAACAGACAGTGTGAGGTTAGTAACAGAGTTCAGATTCACATCCTGAAAGTCAAACCACAGAGCCTTATTCTTGCTTTCACCAAGACCTCTCATCCCAAATTACACCTACATTATTAAATGTATAGTAATACCTTCTTCACTTAGTAATTCAGCATAAACTTCTTTCTCAAATAGTATAAATCAATATCATTATTAGCGTATTAGATGCCACTGTAGCAGACCATAATTTATTTATCTTTGCCACAGGTATTTCTATGCTTTCTTTTCATTTTTTAAAATGATTCTCTGGAAAATCTGAATAAACTTAATGGATTATATCAGTATCAATGTCCTGGTGGTTATATTGTACTATAGATTTGTGATGTGTTACCGTTGGGGTCAGCTGGGTAAAGGGTCCATGGGATCCCTCTGTGTTCTTTCTTACAACTGCAGGTGAATTTACTATTATCTCAAAAATTGTTTTTTAACTGTCCCAATTTTTAAAAATCCCTTGAACATTCTCATATATTTGTGCACTTCTGTACCTGTTTCCTTGGGATAAGTTCCAAAAAGTGGAATTTTGCATCAATACGGTGCTTTTATTAAGTACCTACAATATGATACAAGTATTGGGAACAACAAACGACTAAAAGGACATTGTTACCCGTACATTGTTTATGTCTCAGCTGGAAAGGGAAACTGAGTGGAGCTCAAGGCAGCCTGTGGTCAAGGCCAGTGGAGACTTCTAGGTGATATGCCGTGAGGGGTGCTGAGAAGGGGGCCACTGTTGTCAGGTCACGACCAGATAATTGTGAACACATGGGCTCTGTGTGAAGTAAAATGGAATTTGTTTCCTAAGTTTTGTATCTTAAGTGTTTTCTCTGATGATATTGATGCAAAGTGAAGACTAACAGGGTCAGGTGGTTTAGCATTCCACAGGACACCATGGCTGGAAGGATAGCTCGGAAGTCACATTCATCCTCCCACCAAGACAGCCATCAGTACTACAGGACATCCCTTGGAATCTTAGTCATTAGTCTTAGTCCAGTTGGCCCTCACATATGTGGATATAGGTAGGAGTCAGAGAGTTGGTTTAGGTATATTAGGAAGCAAAAGGAAAGAAAAGTTGTACATAAAATAATGCGAAGGTATCTCAAGACTTTTAAAGTTTCTCTTTGAGAGTCTATCATTTAATGAGTTTGAAAGAAATAAACACACATACATATATATGTCAAGCCAATGCCTGGCTTTTGTTATACCCCTAGTGAGGTATACTTGAAGAAAACCAAAGTCAGAGAGTGTGTCAGAGGCAAGGTTCTGTGATTCTCTGTGTGTACTCAGGATTTGACGAGTAGTCCTGTTCAAGGCCAGGATTTATTACAGCAAAATGATACACAGCACAATCAGAGGGGCAGGTGCATGGGATGGACGACATGGGGAAGAAATGAGGCACACACTTCCAGAGCACTCTCATGGTGCAGTCACATAGGACATGCTTGATTCCTCCGTCAGTGAGTTATAGCAAGATACATGACGCTTTTTCCACCAGGGAAGCCCATCTGAGCCAAGGAAGCCAGGGTTTTTATCACAGGTCAGTCACAGAGGCACCCTCTCTCTGCCATATACCAAAATTCCAGGCTCCCAGAGGAAAGTAAGGATTCAGTATAAACCACATCATTGATACTGTTTCAAAGCAGTGAGCCACTCTTGTCAGGGAACACTGGGGACCCCCTGGACGTTCTGGAAATCCAGCCAAAGGCCAGTCTCGCCGTTTCACACCTGCTTTGTTTACTCTTGCTGCACAAAGGATTTATAACTTCCCAGGCTTTTTCTTTCTGTTTCTCTGTTTCTATTTTATATCTTTTTTTTTTCTGTTGATGTTGTGTGTGTGTGTCTTCTCTGTGTATGATATATATAAGCATCGTGTGTGTGTGTGTGTGTGTGTACATGCTCATATATAGAATTTTACAAGTGTATTGTTGTATCCTAGTTTCTTTGCTGACCATGTATCTGAAGTGTTATTCATGTCTTGTAAGGAATTCTTCCAACTTAATGTTTCACAATCATTTACTCTTTTGCATCAGTACTCTGCATGTATTGCTGCAGTGAGCTTTTATGGACGTAGGGTGCTGAATGTTACCTGGGCCTTTCCTTCTCCACCCTGTCCATCTGCCATGCTTGACCAACCTCACCCTACAAGCCAGGAGAGGTTCAGGTTTGCATGGTACACCCCCTCTTCATCCTGGATGGTGTGGTTGGAGGGAGCAGGATGTTGCTCCGAGTAAGACCATGCACCCTAAATGAACCCCATCTCAGGTCCAGATCACAATGTCCCTGCCCAGAGTTAGCCAGACTGGGAGGTTTGGGGGCACAGTATGCACATGAGATCATCCTCAGTTCTGACACCACATTCAAGGTCAAGACTTTTCCAAAGCCACCCTCAAGCTAGAAGGATTCCTAGAACTCACCAAGAGCTGTTTTTCTCGCAGTTCCAGGTAATTACAGGGAAAGGATGCAGATTAACATCAACCAGGGAAACAAGCACATAGGCTGAAGTCTAGGAGTATCCCCAACATGGAGATTCCAGTTCGTCTGTCCCTGAAGTTAGGACTGGATGCTCTTATCAGCATTGACATAGGACAATATGCATAGACTGTCGCCAAACAGGGAAGCTCACCAAAGTTTTGAGGCCCAGAGTTTTCAGTGGGGCTTCAGCACATAGGCACAGCTGATTAAATGATTGATCATCCAGACATGACTGACCTGTTGTCTACATGTTAATCTCAGTACCCAGGTCAGTTGATACCCCATGACCCAGAGCACCTATCCCAAATCACCTGATTGGTCTTGGTGTAGCCAGTTCCCACCCTAAGACTGGTTGGGAATGGCTAACTGCACCCAAAACAAAGACATTCCTATCAGGTATGATGTCAATTACCCTTTGGAAGTTGAGGACAAAAAAAAGATCTTATCAATTGCAACAAGAAGGATGCACCTAGAGAATTATGCTAAATGAAAGAAGAGAAAGATAAATACCATATGACTTCACTGATAGTGGAATCTAATAAAGCATATGAACAAACAAAAACAAACCCATAAATACAGAGAACAGATGAACATAATTGCCAGAGGGGAGGGGGAAAAATAGGTGAAGGGGAACAGGAGGCTCAGGCTTCCAGTTATGGAGTCACAGGGAGGAAAGGCACAGCATAGGGATCATAGTCCCGTGGTACTGGTAGTATCATGTGACAGATGGCAGCTACACCTTTGGTGCACACAGCGGTGAACCTACTTTAAAAAAATTTTTTTAAGTTGTGTTGAGAAACAACAGCTGAAAGTAGGTCTGATTTCAAGGCAAAAACAAAAACTCTTCTCTGTGTGTGCAGCTGGGTTTCTTAGGGCTTCAGGGAGAACTCTTCCCTTTTGTCCAGACTCTTCATACTCCCCGATGCATCACATTGATGTGTGTGTATTGGGGGGAGGAAACGGCCAACGGGTGGGGGATTGGAAACAAAATGAAAGAGTAGGAAACTTGTATTAAATCACTTGGGGACCAAGATGCACTTATTGTAATGCCTCTTTTTTTCTCATATATCTCTGGCTTCTCTGGATTTTGTGTCTTTGGTAAAAGAAACCTCAAGAGGACTGATCAGTTCTTGATTCTAAAACTATGGCGCACGTAAGTATATATTTCTCTTTCCTTAAAATATGATATTTAGGTCCTGTGGCTGTTTTTATGAATTACCCTGAAGCCTCCTGCCCAACTGAGGCCCATGTAATTACCCACTGCCCAGTTCTTCCTGTTCTGGCAAATGATGATGCCATGCAGCCCCATTCCCACCTATGTGCCTAATGCCCACTTCACTGAGCTAGTGATTCAGTGTCTCCTGTGTACACACCCTCCCATCAGGAGTAATGCTGGAGCAGTGGGGAGGACAGCCACTTGAGAGAAATCCTTGAGTCACATTTGTCTTTTAATAAGTAGGAGATGGTGATCCCATTTGACCACACACAAAAACTAACCCCCCCCCCCATTCTCCATGAATGTTTTTTCCAGGCAGAGGAGGCAATGTTCGTGTTGGTTGGTCTCCATGTCAGTGGTGGTTAGAGCTGGAGCTCCATGAGGCTTTGGGAATAGATAAGGCTGTGGTCATAGCCTGAGGACTGAGAGGCCATGATGCTACCAGGGGACCCAAAGGGTGCATGTTGTTGTCAAACAGACCCACCATCCCTCACTGGTGCATCCACATTGTCAGACACCTAAATCCTAAATCAGCAGAGAAAAGGCAGGGGTGGTGGGTAGTAATGGGGAAGAAGGTCACAGTGTACAAAAGTCCCAGGTGATCACACACCCTCAGAATTGGGGAAAACCTTGGATACTTTGGGTGTACAACTTTAAGTCACCGTTACAATGGAATAAGAAGATGCTTTTGTCATTACGTAGGAAGACTGCCTGAAACCTGGGCAAAATGATGAACTTGAGGTTTGAGAACATTCAGACACATAAACCCTAGTTTCAAAGATAAAAGATCTCACTTCACATTTCAGAAACTAAACCCTGGGCATTGTCCTTGCCTTGATGGAGAGAGTGCAACAGGCGTCCACTTTGCCGAGCTGTTATGAGGCAGGCCCATGGCAGGCCCTGTGCTTGTGAACAGGAGGAACCCCGGGATTGTGTCAAACATCCTGACGGCTTGGGATTAACAAGCATTGCACAGGATGTGGGGTTTCTGTGCAGCAGCGAGACTCTTTAAGAACATTAGGAGCTCTGCTCAGTCACAGTCCCCACGGCGCCCTACCCACCTCACAGGCCTGTAGTCTGTTCCTGTGTCCAGTCCCACCCACAGCAGAGCCCTTTCTGTGCTGTCCATCTCCTCAAGGATGTATGGGTTTGTGTTCTCAGGGTTTGGTGACATTCTCAGATGTAGCCATTGACTTCTCTCAAGAGGAGTGGGCGTGCCTGGACTCCAGGCAGAGGGACCTGTACTGGGACGTGATGTTGGAGAACTACAGTAACCTGGTCTCCCTGGGTGAGTTGCCTGCCCCCGGGAATGTCAGCACCCTCTACCAGGAATGCCAGGACTGACTTCCAGGAAACAAGTTGAATTTTTTCTTCCTCTAGTAAACCAGCCACATGTTTGATATAGAACAGCAGTCACATAAAACCAAACAAGCATTATACATTTGTTGCTCATTGTACCTGAAGTGAGGTTGAAAGTTTTAATTCCTGATTTCTGAGTTACTTTAGATGACCATGTCTTTTAAATGTCTCAGGCTATGTCTTATTCTTCTGTTAGAGAAATAACCGTCATAACAGTAAAGGCTAGTGTTGTGCTCACCCTATACCAGCATTGGCTATGTGTAAATACACTTCACCTTGCCACACGTTTATGAGGTAGGCACAATTGCTGTGTCTAATTTGTGGGTGAGTATACTCAGGCACAGAGTGACTTGGTTGGACAGGGGAGGCAGAAGCAAGAATCCACACTGTCACTACCCTCTTGTACTTGCCTCTACAGATAAGGTGCTCAGAAGTTTAAAATAAGACCCTTCCTGTCTTGTTGCCTGTTATTTAATCCTTTTTCTTTTCTGAAATTTTATCCTTTTGAGTTTCAGCCTGTAATAAATTTGACTAAGTTTCCATCAAGGAATTTTTGAGCATGTAATTATTTTTTCTTAAGTTCTACATCATGTGGCTTTTTTTTTTCTTTCTGAAAGCAGGACCTCTCGTTTCTTTTTTTTTTTTTTTAAGATTTTATTTATTCATGAGAGACACAGAGAAAGAAAGGCAGAGACACGGGCAGAGGGAGAAGCAGGCTCCATGCAGGAAGCCCGATGTGGGACTCAATCCTGGGACTCCAGGATCACGCCCTGGGCCGAAGGCAGGCACTAAACCGCTGAGCCATCCAAGGATCCCAGGACCTCTCATTTCTATAAGTCAGAAGTGATTTGCTACTTTGGGGAGGAAGGGAAAGAGCCTTGATGGCTGAGAGGAAGGACAGGTGCAGAGGAGAGTGACAGCCAGTCTGGCTGGAACAAGCCATCAGTGAAGCAAGCAGCCAGGCAAGGCAGGGAGCAGGTGCACCTGAGGTGTTTGGAAAGCTCCCTAACAAACCTCCATGGCCTCTGGGGAAGAAGTCACCACCATGAACTTGATCTTCACCCCATTCCCCTCCTACCGGTTTTCTTCTGTTTTTGCTCCTGCTTCACATGTTGCTGATGCTCCTGGTCCATGGACCACGCCTTGAGTAGCAGGGATGTAGACGTGATCCCATGCTCTTTGTAGCTCCTGCAAGTTGGTTGATATCCTAGCTTTGAGTACTTTTCTTTTCCTTTTATCTAATATTTGCTAATACTTCTTCCCGGGTGCTGTCAACGTTCTAACATCCTAAGACTTTATCCCATTATGGCTCTTTTTGTGCTGTTAGCACTCACTGACACTCAGTGCATAGATCCACTTCAGTGGATATTCACTATGGTGATCTATCATTGCTTTTTTGTTACTGTACTAATTCATTACAGAGAAACTGTGCTCCATCTGCTAGTTGGTTATGTAGTAATTTTTCATAGTGGATAAAAAGGTTTTTAAAGGAAAAATTATTCTTATAATCAAGGGCTAGTTGGCTAGCATGCTCCACAGCTGATCGTTTAACACTTTCTAGCATCATTATGAACTCATGAATTTAAGCATAGTCTGGGTTTTGCAGCCTCTTGGTGTTAGCATCCCCATTGATGGTCAGATCCCACCTAAATATTCCCTTACAGGCATTTACCATGTATGTTACAGTTAATCCTTCACATTGTCCTTTTTATTTCCTTTGATGGTGGGTCTTTTTATCCAGAATCACTTTTCATTATATGATTGACATTATTTCAGAATGTTATTTTTATACCCAGCTAACCAACTATATATTCTTGTCTTTCACATTAGTTCTATATTTGATATTCCTGGGTTTTCCAGGTATGTCATCACATCATCTGCAAAATGTACTCTTTTTTTCATCTTTATTTATGAGTTTTGCCCCTCCGATTTCTTTCTGCTTAATTGTGTCAGCTGATAGGAAATTGTGGGGCTAATAGGCAGTTCCTTCTTATCTAACTTTAGCAGGAACATCCCCAGTGTTTCCTCATTAAGTATTGTGGTGCCAGAAGTGGACCATACTTTTAATGAGAGCCCTAAGTGATTCATGTTTATTCTCCTGGAGAAGTTTTATTTCCATCAGAGAAGTTTCTGGTTTGTGGTTAGCTTTGTGGTTTAATTTCCCTTAAAAGGAAAACAAAATGTTATTTTTTTTCCAGATTTGGAGTCACCCTGTGGGACCAAGAGTTTACCTACAGAAAAGGGCATTTATGAAATAAATTTATCCAAATGGAACTCAAATGGAAAAAGTAAATCCCTTGGCCTTGACTGGATGTGTGAAGGTGAGTTTGAAGGACCACAGGGCCCTCGAGAGAGCTGTTTCAATCAAATGATAATCAACTATGAAAAAACGCCCACTTGTAGAGAAAATACCTCTGTTAGACCACATCAGAGACTTCATACTAGGGAGAATTCCTATGAATGTAAGGAATGTGGGAAGGCCTTTAGTCGTGGCTATCAACTCACTCAGCATCAGAAAATTCACACGGGTGAGAAACCCTACGAATGTAAGGAGTGTAAAAAGGCCTTTCGTTGGGGTAATCAACTCACTCAGCATCAGAAAATCCACACTGGTGAGAAACCCTATGAATGTAAGGACTGTGGGAAGGCCTTTCGATGGGGTTCAAGCCTCGTCATTCATAAGAGAATCCATACGGGTGAGAAACCCTATGAATGTAAGGACTGCGGGAAGGCCTTTAGACGTGGTGACGAGCTCACTCAGCATCAGAGATTTCACACTGGGGAGAAAGACTATGAATGCAAAGACTGTGGCAAGACCTTTAGCCGTGTATATAAACTAATTCAGCACAAGAGAATTCATAGTGGTGAGAAACCCTACGAATGTAAGGACTGTGGGAAGGCCTTTATCTGTGGCTCGAGCCTTGTTCAGCATAAGAGAATTCATACTGGTGAGAAGCCCTATGAATGCCAGGAATGTGGGAAGGCCTTTACTCGAGTCAATTATCTCACTCAGCATCAGAAAATCCACACTGGTGAGAAACCTCATGAATGTAAGGAGTGTGGGAAGGCCTTTCGCTGGGGTTCGAGCCTTGTTAAACATGAGAGAATTCATACTGGTGAGAAGCCATATAAGTGCACAGAATGTGGGAAGGCCTTTAATTGTGGCTACCACCTCACCCAGCATGAGAGAATCCACACGGGTGAAACGCCTTACAAATGTAAGGAGTGTGGGAAGGCCTTCATCTATGGGTCAAGCCTCGTTAAACATGAGAGGATTCATACAGGAGAGAAACCCTATGAATGTAAAGAGTGTGGGAAGGCCTTTAGTCATGGCCATCAACTTACACAACATCAAAAAATTCACACTGGTGAGAAATCCTTCGAGTGTAAGGAATGTGGGAAGGCATGTAACCATGTGAACCATCTTAGAGAACATCAGAGAGTTCACACTGCTGAAAAACCTTTTGAACAAAAAGAAGGTGCAGAAGCTTCTATACAACGTTCATTCCTGCCATAGCACAAGGAAAATCCATGATACAATTTAACATAAGAAAGCTTTCACTGGTCACTCTTCCGCTTATAGCATCTCAGAATAGTCATGCTCGAGGCAAATTTAGAGAATAGAGAAATCACTTTTTCTTAGTGATCACACACACACAGTGTAGAATTTTTTTCCTGAATTGGCTTAATGAGTGCATAGAAGCTTCCTACCGTTTGAGCTTTGTCTCACTTCAGATTTGTTCTAAGGAATAACTCTGTTAATGCAACGTATGTGGGAAAGCCTCCTGCTGTGGTACACACCCTCCCTGTTACCATCACCATCCCACCTCTTTACTCCTGTGACACACTGGGAAAATGACTTGTTACCCCTATGTGTTATGTGTGAAATGGGGACAATCACACCTACCTAATACTGCTGTTGTGCTGAGTTTGGTACATGTAAACTCTCTGAAGGTGTATCTGGAACATTGTGTAAGTTCAATAAATACTAGCTGTTGTTGTTCTTACCATCATTACTATTAGCCTTGTTCTCCATGAGTTCCTACAGGAACACCCCCTGTGGTTACAAAGAGTTTAGAAAAGATGGTCAAACTTGTAGAAGAAAATATAGATTACCGTCACAGCCTCAGGTGGGTGGGCAGTTTCTTAGGACACAGAAGAGCTAAACAACAAATAAAAAGTTTGTATGTTGGACTTGATTAAAAGTCCAAAGTTCTGTTCATCAAGTGATGCCATAAATATGAAAGAAGTAGGAAGCAGACAGGGAGGAGTAATAGTTACCCTCCACACACCTGATAAAGTACTCACATAGAAAACAAACAGAGGGCAGCCTGGGTGGCTCAGTGGTTTAGTGCTGTATTTAGCCCAAGGTGTGATCCTGGAGACCAAGGATCGATTGAGTCCCATGTCGGGCTCCTTGCATGGAGCCTGCTTCTCCCTCTAACTGTGTCTCTGCCTCTTTCTGTGTGTCTCTCATGAATAAATAAAATATTTTTTTAAAAAAGAAAAAACAAACAGAATCCCCCAAGTCAGTAATAAATCTGTTTTAAAGGGTGAGGGGACTTAAATAAGCACTTAACAAGAGACGATCAAATGGCCAGTGAGGAAGTAGAAACAAGCTCAACATCCCATCTCCTTGAGGAAACACAAAAACCACCATGCGATTTCACTAGACGACCACTAAAATAATTAACATTAAAAATCACATGTGAGCCCAGCACTTTGTTGAGTGGTCACACATCACCTATTTAGGAAGGAATGGAGCCAGCATACGGGACCTCAGCCAGATCCTGGAGATCCCACGGCAGGGTTGAGGAGGTGATGCTTGAGGAGGGAGAGTAGATGGTGTACTATGGGAGGGGCTGGGCCAGTGATAGAGTCCTGGAAGAGTTGGATCAGTGAGACTCAGAAAGGGCCCAAGCCATCTCAGGTGGTCAGTCCTGGAGAGAAGAGTGGGTCCTTTTGTTGAAAGGACTAGAGCCCATGGGAGTGAGTTGAGAAGCTGGGAGACAGAATGGGAGGGCCTGGTATGATGGGGGAAGGAAGTGAGGGGACCATAAAGAAGAGGACTGTGGGACGCCTGGGTGGCTCAGCAGTTGGGTGCCTGCTTTTGGCTCAGGGTGTGATCTTAGGGTCCTAGGATCGAGCCCCACATTGGGCTCCCTGCATGGAGCCTGCTTCCCCCTCTGCCTGTGTCTGCCTCTCTGTGTGTGTCTCATGAATAAATAAAATCTTTTTTTTTTTTTTTAAGGGACTTGTGAGGGTCATGGTAGAGAGAACACAGAGTAGAAGCCCCAGGAGAGGCAGTACTGGGCAGGCCTTGGGTGAACACAGCCAAGATGCAGGATGCTGCCTGGACATAGGGGTGATCCACAGAAGCAAACGGGAAGAGTGTATCAGTCAGGACTCTGGTTCAAGGAGCAAAAGCCTAATTCAAAGTAGCCGAAGGGAATGGGGGTGGGGAGGATAAAAATGACTTGTGCAGAGGAATCACTGGCTTTAGCCTTGTGTGTACCCAGGCTCCCCCAACTTCAAAATATCTGCATTGAGTTTGTGCTTCCTTAGGGTAGCTTTAATGCTGAGGCTGCACACAGTGCTCCTGACCACGCTAGGACCTATCATACTTAGGACTTACATTACCAGGTAGAAAAAGTCTCCAAAACAGTTCCACACATTTTGCAGAATGGAGTCTCTCTGACTGGTTCAAAAATCTATCCTGGAAACTCTGCCCTTGGCAGGATGGATTGAAAATATCTCAGGTGCCAACCATGCCTTATAACCACCCTGGAACTTGCCTAAGGCCCACAGGTAGAGTGGGGCTAGAAATTTTAACATCAGGGGCTCTCATGTATGTTGACCAGATAGATACCAGGCAGGCAGAATCAGCAGCTGTCTACACCAGGGCAGGAATCAGAACGTTCCTGCAACTGGATGAGGGCATGGTTTCAGAAGAGGTGACTCCCCTTCTGGTGTGTGCAGGGGCGGTGGTGAGGGGAATGGAGGCAGCATCTCAGCCCTTCTGTCCCTTTCAGTTTTAAAATTATCCTTACAAACAATACAATTGGGAATTGAGGTGGAGAGAGGTCCATAAAATGCCAGATTTTAAGTCACTAGTGGCATGTTCTATTTTTGGCCTGGCCTCCTTTTCTTTTTACTAGTGCTCAAAAGTTTGTCATAAAATTGCCTGTAATTGGGCAGCCCGAGTGGCTCAGCGGTTTAGTGCCATCTTCAGCCTGGGGCGTGATCCTGGAGACCCGGGATCTTACTGCTCCCTGCATGGAGCCTGCTTCTCCCTCTGCCTGTGTCTCTGCCTATCTCTGTGTCTCTCATGAATTAAAAATAATAATCTTAAAAAAAAATGCCTGCAATTTCCAGTTTACACAGAACTGTTCGTGTACTCCATGAGTCCATCAAAAGGTTATAAGTATATGCTATGTGATTATCCTCTGTAATTTCTAATACCATATATTATACTTTTTAAGAGTTTGTCTTAACATGGCCTTTATTTCTGGGCCTTCAGCACACTCTATTACTTCATTAGCATCTTGCACTCATTCAGATTCTTTTTTCTAGTGCTAGACATTGCTTGCCTGAAAATTGCCAGAAGTTCCCAGCATCATGCTTCTCAACCAGGGTTTCCATTTTTGGCCTGGGAGCCAGTCCCGTGTCAGCATTTCTCCTCTTATATCTGACCTCCATCCCCTTTACAATAAAGACCCCCGGTGTTCCACAATTTCAATTTTAGAAAACTTCAAGCTCTGCTTTTTTTGTACTGTGTTTTTTTTGTTTTTTTTTTTTTAAAATCTAGTTTTGAAGAGTGCAGTCTCCCAGTGGTTGCCACTCTGGCGTCAGGGTAGCTCTGACAAGTTTTTTCTTGCTGCCCATCAAAGTGTCAGTACATAATCCTTGATTCAGTTTTTAGGAGAATAAAGTTTAAAGCATCTTGATGCAGTTCTCCCTGTTACATCACTACTCATTTGCTTCTGGAGCATTTCCAAAACAAGTTTCTACTGGTTCACTGGTTTATTGTCTACGTTCTTCGTTAGAGTTTGAGTTCTTGAATCCTATGACCTTTTTTGGCTTGCTCACCTCTGACTCCTGATCCCTTTGAATAAGCACCATGTACATTGTAGGCAGTCAAGAGATGTCTGTTGAACAAATGAATGTTACTGAGCCTCAATAATGCATTCCCTTCTCGAATAGATGAGCCTCAGACATACTTTATCATTAAGGATATATCTAAAAGTTGGTACAAGGGTTCATGAGATCTCATGGCGGGGAGGAATGATACAAAGTGCTGAAAGAAAAGGCTGCCAATCAAGAATTCATCTGTCAAAACTGTCCTTCAAAAATGAAAGCAATTTAAGACATTATTGAATAAAAGGTAAAGGAGTTGCTTGTTAACAGACCTGCCCTACAAGAAATGCCAAAGGGAGTCCTTCACGCTGAAATGAAAGGACACTCAATCATAATTTGAAGGCATATAAAGAAACAGTAACTACACATAGGTAAATGTAAAAGCCAGTGATAAACTTTTTGTTTGTAATCCCTCCTATTTCCTACATGACTTAAAAGATAAATGCATAAGAAATTATCAGTCTGTGTTAATGGGCACGTATAAAGCTATAACTGTGACAGTGATAAGCAGGAATTAGTTAAGAGCTAGGGAGGAGCAGTGTCTCTGTTACTGATTCTAGATTGGCATCAGTTTGGACTAGATTGTTACAAATTTAGGATGTCAGTTATAATCCGCATGGATAAAATATCTTTATAAATATGAACTTCCTCATCCATTAGCTGGATGGCTACATTAATCAGACAAAACAGGCTTCAAGTCTAAAACTACAGGAAACAAATATATTAATAAAATTCATATACCAGGGATCCCTGCGCTGGGTGGCACAGCGGTTTGGCGCCTGCCTTTGGTGTGGGGCGCAATCCTGGAGACCCGGGATCAAATCCCACATCGGGCTCCCGGTGCATGGAGCCTGCTTCTCCCTCTGCCTATGTCTCTGCCTCTCTCTCTCTCTCTGTGACTATCATAAATAAATAAATAAATAAATAAATAAATAAATAAATAAATAAAAATTTAAAAATTCATATGCCAATTATATACACACTAAACCTCAAAATACATGAAATGAATATTGACAACTATAGAGAGAGTGAGTTCTGCAGGCACAAGTAAAGGTTTCGCTACCCCACTTTCAATAATGGATAGAACATCTGGACAGGAGATTGATGTGGAAAAACAGAAAATAGGCACCTGGGACACTTAAGTTGGTTAAGTGTCGGATTCTGGATCTCCGCTCAGGTCATGATCTTGAGGTCGTGGGGTTGAGCACTGAATCAGGTTCCACATTGAGCAAGAAGTCAGCTTAAGGATTTTTTTCTTTCCTTTGCCCTGCTCGTGCACTGTCTCTCCTCCCACCCCTTCTCTCTCTAAAATAAATCTTTAAATAAAGATTCTTCCTTTGTCCCTCCCTCTGCTCACGCACTCTGTCTTGAAAAATAAAAGTCTATTTAAAGGGATCCCTGGGTGGCGCAGCGGTTTGGCGCCTGCCTTTGGCCCAGGGCGTGATCCTGGAAACCTGGGATTGAGTCCCACATTGGGCTCCCGGTGCATGGAGCCTGCTTCTCCCTCTGCCTGTGTCTCTGCCTCTCTCTCTCTCTCTCTCTCTCTGCTATCATAAATAAATAAAAATTTAAAAAAGTCTATTTAAAAAACTAACAATAACAACAAAGCAACACTGCAGACGCAAGTAAACCTAACAGACACAACGCTACCAGCAACAGGACACAGAACATTCTCCAGGTAGACCATACAGTAGACCACAAAGCAAGTATCAAAAAACTAAAAAGCTTTGGAGCCCTTGGATCTTCTCTAACCACAATGGAATCCAACTAGAAATTAACAGAAGGAGAGGAAAATAGTATGTAGAAATTAAATCATATACTAGGAACCACTAGTTTCTAGAAAATGGGAGTGAAAATCAAGATGTGTGGAATGCCGTGAAAGGAGTGCTCAGAAGGACACTAAGAGCAATAAAAACATTTGAAAAGACAGGAAACCAAAAAAAGAAGAGGAAATTAAACCCAAAGTGAGCAGAAGGAAGAAAATAGGGACTGGAGTGGAGGAAAAATGAAACAGTAAAAAAATGGCACAAAGGGGCACCTGGGTGGCTCAATTGAGCATCCTTCTCTTGATCTCAGCTCAGGTCTTGATCTGAGCTGTGAGTGCAGGCCATGTGCAGGCTTCCATGCTGGACATAGAGTGTACTTCAAAACAAAAGTACAAAAAAAAAAAAAAATCAACGGAACCGAGTTGGTTCTTTGAAAAAAATCACCACCATTGACAAGGCTTTGGCTAGGTTGACTCAAAAAAGAAATAATTATACAAAGAGAAGTCAGAGATCACTAGGGATGCTTTCAATCTCTTGTAGACATGGGTGGCAAAAGTGAAGCTCCTCAAAACACAAGGAGAATCAGAACTCATAAACACAGCAGAAGCACAGAATAAACCCAAGCACTTCTGTTCCACCAAACCTAAGGCTGCCAAGCTTTGTCTACCAAGAACCAAATAGTAAATATTTTAGGTTTTATTGGCCACATATGTTCCAAGTCACATAGTTTTTTTTTTTACAGTCTTTTAAAAATAAAAATGATTCTTAGCTCTAGACCATACAGAAATTGGGTGACAAGCAATATTTGGGCCATGGACTATAGTTCGCCTGACTGCTGCACTACACCGATGGGTAAGCATGGAAGGAAATTCTAGAGCAGCATTATCCAGCATGGTAGCCACTAGCTATTGGGCTCTTAAAATATTGCCAGGTGGTAAAGCGTAAAATACACACTGGGATTTGCAGACTGTCCAGAACTAAAGAAAATGGTGATTTCATCTGAGGTAAATGTCTCTTGAAGCAGGTGACTGTGTCTCTCATGTTTACCACTGCATTCCCAGCACCATCGTGAGCAGTTAACACTTGAAGAAAGAAAATTGCTACCAGCACTGTCTGCTCCTTAGGGCTGCATTTGTCAGCTACCCTCCACATTCCTTTCGACGACACCTGTGAAGTCCACCCACTGCACACTGGCTGTCACCTGCAGAACTGCATGGAATGAGCCTGTGTTGCCCACAAGATCCTGTAAGTGTAGTGTTCATGTTTAAGGAGCTTGTCACCATTACTCTCAACACAAGACACTGTTGACCTCCAGCAACCACTTTTATACATCCTCTAAGTTTACAGTAATCAACTCTTTAATATTCTCTAATTCATATTTTCACAACCATCTTTTAGAGTCTATAAAACAGTGAACTTGTTCTAAATCAGATCCAGACCACCATCCTCTTTTACCACCATCCTCTTCATCACTGCCCCCATGGCTGAGGTCTTAAAAACACATCCAAAATCTTAACACACATTTAAAAAACAGCCACAGTGGGGCACCTAGGTGGCTCAGTCAATTAAGTATCTGCCTTCAGCTCAGATCATGATCCCAGGGCCCTGGGATTGAGCCCCACTTCAGGCTCCGTGCTCAGCGAGGAATCTGCTTCTCCCTCCCCCTGCTCCTGTGGTCTTGCTCACTCTCATTCTCTCTCTCTCTCTCTCTCTCTCTCCCAACCTCCCTTGAAGTTTTTTAAAATTTTTTTTATTAAAAAATAAGGACACCTGGGTGGCTCAGCAGTTGAGCCCCTGCCTTCAGCCCAGGAAATGATCCTAGAGTCTGGGGATCGAGTCCCACATTGGGCTCCCTGCATGGAGCCTGCTTCTCCCTCTGCCTGTGTCTCTGCCTCTCTCTGTGCCTCTCATGAATAAATAAAAACTTTAAAAATTAAAAATTAAAATTAAAAAATAAACAGCCACAGTACCTTTATCGTACTCTACAAAACTAGGTGATTAGAATATGACTTCTGTCTGGCAAAAGATAAGGTAGATTGATCCTCCAAATGTCAGAATCTGGCTCTCGTGTCTCATAAGTATTATTCAATCTGAAACAATTCTCCAGTTTGTGTCCTCTCATTTTATGTTTTTTGTTTTGTTTCTCCTGGAGAATTGTCCACATCCCAGTTTTGTCTGATTGTGTTTTCAGTTGACCTGTGACACTGTCCCATATGTCTTCTGAGTTGATGGGTGCTAGAGGCTTGATTACATTCTGATTCATTTTGTCATCAACCCTTTATGGGTAGCGCTCTGTGGACTATTGTAGCACGCTGGGATGCACGTGTATCTGGTTGTCCCACATCAGTAGTGACAATGATAACCTTTTTCCATCAGCCTTTCACCTTAATTTGTCTCCATTAACTAATGCTTCCTAGGCCTGTCGTCTCACTAGGACTTGCAAAATGGCAATATTTCTAATTTTGTTAATCCTCTCCCATCTATGTTTTTAAATTCACCAGATCAGTTTACTCAGTTTCTTGACCTCCATCCTTCAGTGATCATATTCTTCACTCTTCTTGAGTTCATCCCACAGACGATCCTGTGCTTGGCTATTACTGACATCTTCAGCATCTAGACTCAGTTTTGGGCAGCCCGGATGGCTCAGTGGTTTAGCACTGCCTTCAGCTTAGGGTGCAATCCTGGAGACCTGGGATAGAGTCCCACATTAGACTTCCTACATGGAGCCTGTTTCTCCCTCTGCCTATGTCTCTGCCTCTCTCTGTCTGTCTTATGAATAAGTGAATGAAATCTTCAAAAAAAAAAAAAAAGACTCTCAGTTTCAAGTATTGTGTTTAGTTTTGTCTTTTCATTCCACCCAGCTACACCCACTGATCAACCACCATTACTTCCCACCTACCCCCCACTTCTGGCAATGCAATTTTCTTCAATTCACAACTTTTCCTCATGAACCCTCCTGTGTAACTCTTAAGAGTATAACAGAAACGTAAAGAAAAGCGATCACTTACACAAGGTTACAAATCAAATCAATCATATCTCAATAGAGCTGGCAGAAAAATAAAAATCAGTTCTCTTGGATGTTATGAAAGGATCCACTTCATCTGGTATTACGCTCTTTCTTAGAGTCTCCTTTGTCTGATATTAGCATACCTGTGGCAGCTTCCCATTACCACTTGCAAGATGTGCCTCTTCCTTTCATTTTAATCTATTTGTGCCCTAATATTTAAAGTACAATTCTTCAGGGATGCTTGGCTGGCTCAATCAATAGAGCACACAAGTCTTGATCTTGGGGTTGTGAGTTCGAGCCCCATGTTCAGGATAGCGATTTTTTTAAAATTAAGAAAATAAAAACTAAAGTATAATTCTTGACGCAATATAGAAGTGAAACCTGCATTTTCTTCCCATGTGGCAATCTGTGTTTTTGCTGGATTAATAGGCACAAGAAGGCACTTCTTATGCAGGCAATATTTATTCCTTCCTCTGGTTGCTGATTACATTGCTGGTACCTTGTAAAGATTCATCTTGCTGCACATTTATGAAGTATGCAATTTTAAACTTTTAAAAGTTTACTTAAAAATTAAACAAGATTAAAGGCATTTGTGTCCACCGGCAATAAATACAGAGCTCTAAACACATCCCACCTTTACACTCCATATAGGCTCAAAGTCTCCCTTGAACCAGAAGATACCTCCAGTGTATGGAGGGATTCCACACAGCATCTGTTTCTTGTGGTTAAGCTAACTCAGCACCAGGGATGTTTTTGTCAAGAGTTTGGGAGCTTGAGGCTGGTGACTGTTCATCACTGATTTCCAAGCTGTGTCGGATCCCATATCCAAAGTATATGGCAAATCCTAGTAGGGAAATGAGACAAAGTGGTGGAAAAGTAGGCACTCCTCCAACTTAGAAGTGCCCAACAGGCCACCTACTATGGCCTCTGAGACAGTTTTTAGAAAAGGTAGTAGGAAGAGGGTTGAGTTGTGGCCCTTAAGAAGCCTCTTTTCTTCAGAAAGCCACTTACCAATCACCATCCAGACGCCAAATCGGGCCCAGGTCCCAGAGGTCATCTGCATCATCAAGTAAACATTCGCAAAGATGCTCACCAGTGGGAGCACAGGCAGAGCAGGGACCTGTGGGCAAAATCAGTTAATCCCTGAACACAGCACAGATGTCTGAAAGGGAGATCCCCATGTGGGTGGGAAGACTCCAGTCCTATGCTGTACCTTCAGTGCCTGCTCATATCCCACCAAAGTACCCACTGGTCTAGCTGAGTGTGGATCAAGGAACAGTTCATTATTTTAGCAACTGACTATTTTCTTCCCTGACCCAGCCCAGAGTGGTAAGACTTCAAAGCATACAGAGTTCATTCACTCAGGGTGGGTCGTCTGGGGGCATAAAGTCACCTACCTTGAAGTGAAGAGGAGTGGGGTTCTGGGGCTGTCTCCAGATGATGAAAGTGAGCCCAATAATGAGCAACAGCAGCAGCACACACCCTGTGATATACACCGGGTCTCCAGAGAACAGATGGCTGGGCCACTGGGCCAGTATCAGGCACAGGATTGTCAGCAGGAGAGCTGCAAGGGTCAAGTTGGAAGAGAACAGGTCCAACTCCAGAAGATGTTAACAAATATGTCAAGGCCCCGGGTCACACCCTACCTCAAACTACCCCCATTAAGAAGGGGCACCATCTCTCTGAGCCTCCTCCTTGGCTGCCAAAGACACACAGTCCCACCCATCTCACCATAGACAGAAATCCCACTGCTCACCAAGCAGTAAGGCACATCCATAGGCAATGTGGCCAGATTTCAGAGTTGGGGTGGTGTTGACTGGGTTACAGAGACTCCACAGAGCTTGTACGGTTCCTGCTTCAGGTATAGATTTCAAAGAACTTGCTTGAGGTGCAGGCTTTCTCTCAATTATTTCCATCTCCGTTTTCTCGTTCTTGCTTAAATTCTGGTCTGGCTGGTACCTGAAATGACAGGTATTAAGACAATACCAGCCCCTGTTCACGCAACATCAGGCAGCCTGATCCACCTTTTCCCTCCCTGAGTGCCACAGTTTACTTAGGAGGCAGCATGAAGCAAAGACGATTAGCTCCTCATCAAACCCAATGAGTCCAAGAACCCCCAGTCAGATGCAGTGGAGTCTCACCTGAGAACAAGAACGGAAAAGACCACCAGGGAGTAAGCAAGCAAGGTCCCAATCGACATCAGGTCCACAAGATCACTGAGCTCAAAGAAGAATGCCATGAACGCTAGAATGAGGCAGAAACAACGTGGGGGAGGGGATGAGGAACCACTGGAAATATCCAAGTAAGGGAAATAGATCGAAGGAGTGGGTTTTGTTTCCTCACCTGCAAAAGTTCCAGACACTATGGTGGCCATCATGGGTGTGTGCGTGCGGGGATGAATCCGGGCAAGTCCCCGGAAAAGGAGCCCATCATCTGCCATTGCATAGATCACTCGAGGCATGGGGAACATGGTGCCCAGGAGGCTGGAGGAGAAAACGAGAAAGTTTGTGAGGAGCAGGGCAGACCCCAACCGGCGTGGGGTCAGGTGGCTCTCCCTCTCATCTCTCAATCCCAAGGGCTGGGATAGCTGACAATCTCCCAGACAGGGAGAAGGCAGACACGGACCTGGATGAAAGAGCACAGAGAGTTCCAGCAGCCACGGTATATCTGGCAGGGGCCCATCCCACATAGAGAAATGCCTGTGGCAAGGGGCTGCCCGGATGAATCTGGTAGTAGGGCATCATGAGGGTGAGTGCCGCTGAGACACCAAAATATGCCAAAAAGCAGATGAAGAGTGAGATTATGATGCTCAAGGGTATGGAACGCTGAGGATCACGGGCTTCTTCTCCTGCAGGATGGGTGGAAGTACCAGGTCAGGAAAACATGGGGGTGAAGGTGCAAAATCCTCTTCCCTCTTACACCTTCAATAGGCTACCCTACCCTCCTATCAACCCTTTGCCCAAGGGCAGCCCAACTGTGCCCAAAGCCCTGATGGGACAGAATGTCCATGTTACCTGTAGTGGCAATGCAATCAAAACCAATGAATGCATAGAAACATGTAGCTGCTCCGTGGAGAATCCCTTCAAAGCCAAAAGGCATAAACCCTCCAGAGCCCAGAGGGCCCAAGCTGCAGTGAGAAGGCACAAGGAAGGACAAGGGTGTGTGTATTCAGCCATCTCTACTGACGGCTTAGTCAATACCGTAAATCCTGGGCTCCATTACCCTTGCTCATCATCTGGATCCACCAGCCCACCATATTCCTCTTTATTCCCCATGGTGTTCCCAGTTGTACACCCCACACACATTACCATACCCAAGAGTGCCCTCCTAACCTAGAAGTGTCATTGGAGGCAGACATGGCCAGTTTGTAGTCCTCTTCAGTGAGCTGCCAATGGTGTAGATCACCCTTAATGAAGCCAGAGAGGATGATGAAGCTAAGAACCAAAACGTTCACACCCGTGAACACCTTGGTAAACAGAGCCGACTCACTAGCTCCCAGAACCAGGAGTCCTGTGGGAAAGATGGAATATGAAATATCCAAAATAACTAAACCCATATGACAGAAAGCAAGACCGATGGTCGCCAGGGGCTGAGGGGAGAGGGGATGGGCAGTGCCTGCTTAGTAGGTATGAGGGTTCCTACTGGAGGAGGAAGACCAGTCCTGCAGAGCAGTGGTGACTGGTCCTTTGGAGTTTGTTTTTTTTTTAATATTTATTTATTTATGATAGACATAGAGAGAGAGGCAGAGATACAGGAGGAGGGAGAAGCAGGCTCCAAGCCAGGAGCCCTACGTGGGACTCCATCCCAGGACTCCAGGATTGCACCCTGGGCCAAAGGCAGGCGCTAAACCGCTGAGCCACCCAGGGATCCCCCTTTTGGGGTTTGGAACTACATGAAGGTGCACATCTCTGTGCCCTCTAAGATGACTAATTTCTTATTGTGGTAATCAGTTTGTGACATACACGCGTGCCAAAGCACCGTGTTATACACCTTGGACTTGCACAATGTCGTCCATCAATTAAATCTCATAAAGCCAGGAATAATAAAATGAAGTGGTTAATTTCATGTTGTGTGAATTTCACCTCAATTAAAGAAAAAAAAAACAACTTTGGTCTCAGTGCAGAAGAAGAAACCCATCAAAGTAAATGATTCTCAGCTGGGGGGTGACTTTGTTCACCAAGAGACATTTGGTAATGTCTGGAGACATTCTGTCACAGTTTGGGGGTGTAGGTCCCACTGGCAGCTAGTGAGTAGAGGCCAGGGAAGCTGCTCAACATCCAACAATGATTAAAACACACACGCCAGTCATGCACAGGACAGCCCTTCACACCAAAGACTGATCCAGACCAAAATGTCAATAGTGCCCAGGGACAGACCCAGTAGTCTAAGATTTGCCTTCCTGTTTCTCACTGCAGACCCTCCCTCCCAGTGCTGCTCACCATTCCATGCATAGTTCCCCCTCCACACCCCACTCTTCCTACCCTAGATGATCCTGGCCTCACCAGTGAGCAGCAGCACCAGGCCCAATGCGAAGAAGTCCAGGTGTGTGGCCAGCACGTGGGGGGCCTGCAGAGAGAAACTTCCCTGCAGGACCCGAGAGACCTGGTTCCCAGTCAAATCATCGAAGGCAGAGCTCCAGGCCCTGGCCACACTGGCAGCACCTGTGGGAGTAGTAGGACAAATATTCCCTGACGAACATAAACTGAACTCCTACTATGAACTATGGAATATCTTTTTTGGGAGAGAAAGAAACCAGATGAAATACTTAATCTCTAAGAGTTTCCTTTCATGGGGTGGGGAAAGCAGATACAGGTGATTCATAAAATAGGTCAACTAATTAATACAGTAAGAAAGAGATGGAGGTTATTGCAGGCAAGAAAAAAGAGAGGCTGGGGAACAGGGGATGAGCCTTGCCAAACCTGTCTCCCTCTCTCCCACCTGAGCTCTGCCTCCCCATGTCCTAGAGTCCGCATTCTTGCCCAGTTTCATTGTTCTAGGAAAGCAGGATGGAACTGAATAGAGGAAGTTTGGGGGTTTTCCTGCACTATTACCCACCTACCCCTGACAAGGTGGATGACAAAGTGCTCAGGATGGAGAGTGAAGCCCCAGCACCTCTCCTCTCTGAGCCCCCGGCTCAAACCTTGAGTCTCTGGCTCCCCACACCGTCCCCGCCATCTCACCAATGACATAAGAGAGTATGAGGTTCCAGCCAGTGATGAAAGCACACAATTGTCCCACTGTGACATAGCTGTAGAGATACGCAGAACCGGAGCCTGGCACGCGGGCCCCAAACTCCGCATAGCAGAGCCCGGACAGCACAGAAGACAGGGCTGCCACCAAGAAACAGATGATGATCGCCGGCCCAGCTTTGTCCTTGGCCACTTCACCAGCCAGGATGTATACACCTGCTCCCAGGGTGCTGCCCACACCTAAGGCCACCAGATCTAGGGTGTTCAGGCACCGGGCCAAGTGACTCTCAGCCCCCTGCTTTGGCCCCAGGGGCCGCCTGCGCAACAGCTTCTGACCAAACTGGCAAACATGCTGACACAGCATCCTCAGTGGAGCTGAGTGGAGGACGCCAAGATCTGCAGAGAGAACAAGAGAAAGCTGTCAAGAACACCCATCGCCCATGGCCTTGGGGGTCATCAGACAGAAGACCAATCCTGCAGAGCACTGGTGACAGGACATCCTGGGCAAGTCACTCATCTCTGCACTTCCATTTCCTCAAATGAGAGTAAGACTTTTAATACATTTCAAAGTTACCAGGAGGGCTACTTGAAAAGAAGCAAGCAAAAGCTTCCAGGACAGTGCCTGGTACTCGGTAAAGCTTGTCCCTATTCGCTGAGGGGACAAGAGCCCTGACTCCTGAAGCCAGAACATCCAGGTTCTCACATCAGCCATCTGATTTCACACAAGCCACCTGCCACTCTTTGGCCTGCCATCCATAAAACAGGGGAGATCATCATCGTCATTACTCCCTCTCTCCCGTGTTAGGTGTGAAGCGACGCTTGCTTTGCCAGGCTTGGCGATCAGAGAGCTCACACTCCACACATTTCTACACCAAGGATCCTGCAACCTGTAGCTTTGCCTCATTCGCCTGCAGAGCAAAATGGAATTGGAATTTTGAGCTGGGGCAGAATGAGACGGAATTTGCAGGGAGGGAGACTAGCCTGGCTTGGGCAGAGCAGGAAACCAGAATGACCTCCCAGTTGCCTGGAGGGAGGTAGGACCTCTCCGAAGCAGAAAGACAGGCCTGCTTCTGCCTGCCTCTCTGGGGACACAGAAGGTCTCCCCACTGCTCTGCTCTGCTCTGCAGAGCAAAGCTGAACCAGTCAACACCCAGTATTGTCTGGGACTTCTGCCACTGATTATCCAAAGTACCAGTTTAGCGTTTTGGTCAAGAGCAAGGATTCAAGAGCCAGGAACCAGGCCAGAAGAATCCTGGCACCATGTCTACCTGGGTGCCACTGAGTGGCCACTTACTTCTTTTCCTAATGCTGTAGATGAGCCTTCATGCACCACTACTAGGAACATAAGATGGTCCAGCTGCTGTGGATAAGGTGTAGTTCCTCAAAAAATTAAAAATGGGACCACCCCATGATCCAGCAATTCCACTTCCGGGTATATATAGCCAAAAGAATTGAAAGTAGGGTCTCAAAGAGCTAATGGTACACCCCTAAACATAGCATCATTCACAACAACCAAAAGGTAGAAGCAACCCATGAGGAAGGGATAAACAATGTGGTGTATACACATAAAGAATTTTTTTAAACTTTTTTTTGATTCAAGATCTATGCCTAACATGCTTGAACTGACAACCCTGAGCTCAAGAGTTGCATATACTCTACAGACTAGCGCCCTCATAGAAATATTGTCCAGCCTTTAAAAGACAGGAAATTCTGGTGCATGCTACAAAATGGATGCATCTTGAGAACATCATGTAATTGAAATAAGCCAATCACAAAGACAGATGCAAAATACCACTTCTATGACATACTGAGAGTCATCCATTCAACTCATGGTGCCAGAAAGTAGAATGGTGGTTGCCACGGGCTGGAGGGAGTGGGGCTAGGAGTTGTTTAATGGTTACAGAGTTTCATTTCGCAAGATGAAGAGTCCTGGAGATTGGTTGCACAATGTACACTGAAAAAATGGTTTAAGGCGATAAATTTTATGTGTACTTTACCACCGTTTCTTTAAAATGCTGCTGATGATATAAGTACAGGCAGCCTCATTGCGTTGCTGGGTGTACCAAACGAATGACCAAATGTGAGGCTAAAATCACAAACCCCCCGGAAGGTTTAATCTCTAATACTATTTGAACATAAGTCAAAGAAAGGGAGTCTTAGAGCCTCTGGACACTTATCCAGGCACCTCCACCCCCACCCCTTGCACACACAGCTCCCAGCAAACGGGTTCTTCCATCGTCCACCCGCAGCCTCCCCAAGCAACTGCACACCTGGGTTGCAGGTCTCTTTAGGAGTTTCTGAACTGTGCGCCCAGTCTCCTACGGAAGAGGGGTTACCCAAAGCTTACCAGGTCGTGGGAGCAGCCCCTGGAGCACTGAATCAGTCAGCAAAGCTGAGTTAAACTGAGTTGGGCTGGAGCTTATCTAGCTCTAAAACCAAAGCTGGGAGTCCACAGGCACCAAAGACAACTCTTATTTCCTGTAGGTGGGTGGGGATGGGTGGGGCAGGGTGTTTCTGCAGCAATGCTGTCAGACAGGGCCGCTCCCGCAGTTCCGCTCAAAGCAGAGTTTTAAGATGTTTTTGTTCAATTGTGGTCAGATACATGTAACATAAAAATTCCCATATTAACCAGTTTTAAGTGTACGGTTCAGTCGTGTTAAGTACATTCATATTTTATCACCACCCTCATTTCCAGAACTCTTCATCTTACAAAGCTGAAACTCTATCCCATTAAGCAACAATTCATACTCCCCACCTCCAGCCCCTGGCAGTTACCATTCAACTTATTCAAGTTTCTGTCTCTGTAAATTTGATCTTTTTAATAAAAAAAAAAGATTTTATTTATTTATTCATGAGAGACACACACAGAGAGTGAGGCAGAGTCACAGGCAGAGGGAGAAGCAGGCTCCATGCAGGGAGCCCGATGCGGGAATCTATCCCAGGTCTCCAGGATCAGGCTCCAGGGCTGACGGCGGCGCTAAACCGCTGAGCCACACAGGCTGCCCCTAAATTTGATCTTTAGATACTTCATAGAAGTGGAATCATACAATAATTGTCCTTTTGTGTCTGGCTTATTTCCCTTAGTATAATGTCCTCAAGGCTCATGCATGTTTTACCATGTGTTTAGAATTCCCCTCCTTTTTGATGCTCTGTAACACGTATACCCTTGTATGTGTACACCATATCTTGCTTATCCATTCATTGGTCAATGGCACTTGAGGAGCATCCATGTTTTAGCTATTGTCAATAATGCTACTATGAATACAAGCGTACAAATATCTTTTCCAGACCCTACTTTCGATTCTATAGGATATGTAACCAGAGGTGGAATTCCTGGGTCATAGTCTTGGGGAGCAAGAATCCATGTTACCTTCAAGGGTCCTTCTAGCTAGACTAAGAATCCACGTGACATGAAACACATTAACAGGACAAAATCAAATTTAATAGCATAGATCTGGGGAATCCACACACACTTGGAAATTGCAAAGACAGTCAGACAAAACAAAGTGTACATGTCAACCTGAGTCTGGGACTTCAGAGGGAAGGTATATATATATAGTTCACAGGGCAATAAGAAGAGCAGATGTTGGGGAGCCTGGGTGGCTCAGTGGGTTGGACGCATGCCTTCAGCTCAGGTCATGATCCCAGCGTCCTGGGATCCAGCCCCAGTGGGGAATCTGCTTCTCCTTCTCCCTCTGCCCCTCCACCCCACTCATGCTGTCTCTATCACTCTCTGACAAATAAAATCTTTAAAAAAGGAGGACAGATGTTTTGGGGCATCTGGGTGGCTCAGTTGGTTAAGTGCCTGACTCTTGATATTGGCTTAGGTCATGATCTCAGGGTCACGAGATGGAGCCTTGCCTCAGGCCCCACCCTGAGCAGGGAGTCTGCTTAAGATTCTGTCTCTCTCTGCCTCTACCCCTGTTCGTGTGTTTTCCTTCTCTCCCCACTCCCCCCCAAAACAAAGAACTGCTGAAAAGCGGATGTTTGGTAACTCTATGTGTGCCTTGCCATCCAGATGGGTCATTCAGATAAAATTTATCTTTGCTAATAACCCTTATTCTTTTTTTTTGTAATAACCCTTATTCTGGAAAGACCCTCCAATTTAGATTCTTCTATGTAGTTAAGGGAGGGGGAAGTTTCTCTTGAGCCCTCAGGGTCTCAACTGCCTTCAGCTTAAAATAATCTATATGCCAATATGGCACATATCAGGGGATGGGGTTATCCTGTACCCCTTCGATATATTTCTAAGATGTTTAAATGCTTGAATCCACTTGATCATCAAGAATTCAGAGAAGTAGGGGCTGTATAACATAGGACCCCACTCCCAACCCTCCTCCCTCCCAGTCTTCTTAGGCTCCATGACTGTCCAGTCTGTCCATGCCTGGACACTCAAGTGCAGGGGACCCCCAAGCCGAGCTGGGCCCCAATCAGAAGAAGGGGAGCTCTGATGTTCGTTAATTCACAGAGTGAAAGCATTTAACAAGCATTGCGCATGCACCCAGCCTAGCACATCAGGACAGGAAAAGACAGATGAGTGTGACTTGATCCTGTTCTTCAAAGGCGCTCGGTTTGCTGGCACAGCAGAGCACGCAGGCCAAGAGAGGCAATGTGAGACAAGATATAAGCAGCACTACTCCTTCACAGGAGGGACCCGGGCACGGGAAGGGACATGGCACAGCTGAGGCTGCTGGGGAAGGACTGACCAGATTACTACATGCATCAAATCCCCAACATGTTGAAACACTGTGTATAAGCCACCAAAATGGGATTTAAATTCAGTAACTCTTCCACAACTTTCACTAACCACACAAGTGGAGGGAAAGTGGCTTAAACTGCTGTGGAGAGTTGTAATTGGTTGTGTGGAAACCAACTCAGAACTCAGGGCTGAAAATTATTTTAAAAGGAGGACATGTGAGACTCAGCTCATGTAGAAAGAAGTCTTCTTGACACTTCCCTTATCTGACTCAAAGCAGAATATATTTACAGTATAAGGCTATGATAAACTCTCTCTTCAGGGAAGAGCTGCTCCCAAGAAGGAAAGTAATAAATTTATTACCAGAATTCCCTGAAGATCAAATGACCACTCAAACCTGCATAGGCAAACACTATCACAAAGTTTCTTTTTTTTTTTTTTTAATTTTATTTATTTATTCATGAGAGACACAGCAAGAGAGAGAGAGGCAGAGGCAGAGACACAGGCCGAGGGAGAAGCAGGCTCCCCACAAGGAGCCTGATGTGGAACTCCATCCCGGATCTCGGGATCATGCCCCAGGCCAAAGGCAGATACTTAATCACTGAGCCACCCAGGCATCCCTATCACAAAGATTCTTATCTCCTGTTGTTCTTCCCATAAAAACCTTTTCTCCCTACTCCCTTCCTCTACTAAGCTAGGCTTATAAGCCTCTAATTTAACCATTTTTGTTAGCTCCCATCTACTCTTTATTTCTCCTGTTAATCTTTTAGTCTATTTTGCAGGACGCTCCTTACAGAACCTAAGAGGATAGACAAAAAGCTTTTCTACCTGACAGTAGCAAGGCGTAAAATGCTTCAACAATATAGCTCATCAATAAACATATATTCAGAGGCGCCTGGGTGGCTCAGATGGTTAAGCATCTGCCTTTGGCTCAAGTCATGGTCTCTAGGTCCCAAGTCTCTAGGTCCTGGGATCAAGTCCTGTGTTGTGCTCCCTGCTCAGCCAGGAATCTGCTTCTCCCTCTCCCTCTGCCTCTCTCCCTGCTTGCACTCTCTCAAGTGAATAAACAAAAAATATTTTTTAAAAAATAAACATATATATCCGTCAAGATTTGGTATGGAAGTAGACACCTGGGTGGCTCAGTGGTTGAGCATCTGTCTTCAGCTCAGGTCATGATCCCAGAGTCTTGGGATCGAGACCCTCATCGGGCTCCCTGCAAGGAGCCTGCTTCTCCCTCTGCCTGTGTCTCTGCCTCTCTCTGAGTATCTTTCATGAATAAATAAAATCTTTAAAAAAGATTTTGGTATGGAAATATATAGAATATCTGTTCTGGATGTGGATAGTTCTCAAACTATAGAAACACAATCATGAAACCCTCTTTCATTGGATAAGAAAAAGAAAGTCACCGGATTAAGAGTGTCAGAGCAGTATATAGTAATTTGGGAGAGAGAGAGAGAGAGAGAGAGAGAGAGAGAGAAAAGACCTCATACTTGATTAATCATCTAGCAGGAAAATATTGATTTTAGCTGGGAAAAGGTAACTTTTCTGCATATGGTACCACTGGGTAAAATTGTTATCCTAGTACAAGATCCAAAGATGCTTCCTACTACTTAAAACTGCTGAGCAATGAGGATCAGCTTGGATAAAGATCAGGGCAGTGGCTATAAGAGTGTGCTTTTTATCACAAGAGTAGAGCCAAACCTTTCATGTATATACAAAAGAAAGGTTTATGATATTCAGGACACCTGTGAAAGTCTGTGGTACAGAAAAGAGATATTTTAGATTACCGTAGGCTTTCCCTGGTGTGTTCCATGGCAGTGGTTTTGGACAAATTATACACACCTTCCTAATTCAGAAAAGCTTGGCCGTTGTCTACAATTCCCATTTAATTCCTGAAATCTGGGTGGGGGTGAATGGGTGATGGGCACTGAGGGGGGCACTTGATGGGATGAGCACTGGGTGTTATTCTGTATGTTGGCAAATTGAACACCAATAAAAAAATAAATTTATTATTAAAAAAATAATTCCTGAAATCCTCTTAAATACCTAGTGGTTGGTTTCGGGCAATTTTTGTTCTTTTTATTGAGCTATAACTTACACATAACATGGTGTGAATTTAAGGTGTACAATTTCAGGTGTTGACTTGATACTTTTATATACCACCACAATATTGAATTCTTTATCAGGGGGGATCACAGAATTCTGCGCCCCGGAGCTCAGACCCTGGAGAATTCTCATTTTCTCTTTATGTTGGCACGTTTCCTTGATTTTTCATGTTCCTTGTAGCTCTGCGCTGGTGCTTTGGCATCTGAATTCGCAGACACTGTGCCCGTTACCTTCGGGTGGGGCGTTCTGTTCCAAGGCACTGTTACAGTCTGGGGTCTTCTGTCTCTTTGGGGATGCACCCGCCCCACTCTTCTTGCAGAGTTCCTAAGCTTTGTCGGGGTCCTTGCGCCTCAGCAGGCGGGCTGCTGGAAGGCGCTCCCTCGTGGTCGGGAAGGTCTGCGGGACCGGCCTCGGCGCGCACGCAGGTGCGCGGAGCTGGGAGGTTTGGGGCTGGCGCCAGGCTTCCGGGGCTCCCTGGGAGCTCTCGCTCCAGCGCCCCTACAGTCGGGTCGGGGAGGTCCACGGCGCGCCGCGTGCTGCCCCGGAGAACTGTCGCCGCCCCCAGCGACGTCCTGCGCTCCCGGCACCCGGCACCTGGGCCTCCCGCCGTCCTTCCCCCGCGCGCCCCAGCGCTGCTGCCGCCTCCCTCCAGGAAGGCTGCGCGGATGAAGATCCTCCCTCGCGGCGAGACTCGGCCCAGCTCTGCGCTGCCCCGGGGCCCCCCAAGATTCGCTGGCCCCGTAGGTGCGCGTCTCCTGATGCTCAGGTGTGCGAGCCTCCTGCCGGCCTCGGCCTGGCGCGGCGTGGATCCCCAGCACCCAGAGGCGCCTTGGTTCCCCGGGCGGTGTCTAACTCGTTGTGAAAGGGGGATGAAAGGGAGGCATTGCCGGGATGCCAATGTCGCCCCTTCTTACCTCCTTTATTTCTGTCCAAGTCTTTTGCTCATTCTTGTGCTGAATTGTCTTTTTTTTTTCGTATTAATTTGCAAGTTCATGATATGCTGTTGCCTGTTCTCTTTTCTCACACCGTGGATCGCCTTTCCCCCTTCTCAATGGCATTTTAAGAGCAGAAGTCCTTAATTTTAATATAGTCTGATTTATGTATCTTCACTGCAAAAAAAAAATGGTTATGTCCTTTTCAGTAAATCCTAGCTTACTCCCAAATCATCAAAATGTTCTTGTATGTTGTCTTCTAAAAACATACTGTTCAGCCTTCTGACTTTAGGATCGTAAATCATTCATATTGGATTTTTGTGTATGGAGAAAGATATGGTCAAGATCCCTTTATTATGCCATAACATGTGGCAATGGGTGATTTCATTTGTTCTGCTGATCTGATTTTTAAAGGATATATAGGGATCCCTGCGTGGCGCAGCGGTTTGGCGCTGCCTTTGGCCCAGGGCGTGATCCTGGAGACCCTGGATCGAATCCCACGTCGGGCTCCCGGTGCATGGAGCCTGCTTCTCCCTCTGCCTGTGTCTCTGCCTCTCTCTCTCTCTCTCTGACTATCATAAATAAATAAAAATTAAAAAAATTAAAAAATAAAGGATATATATTCAGATTTAGTTGCCTAGGGAATGTCTTAAATAGTCTTAACACAAATCCTTAATTTTAATATAATGTTTCATTCTTTTCCTTTGTGATTAATATTTTTTCCTTCTGCTTAAAGAGATGTTTTCCTAGTCCTGAAGTCAGGAAGTTTTGGGTTTTTGTTAAGATTTTATTTATTCATGAGAGACACACGGAGAGAGGCAGAGATACACCCAGAGGGAGAAGCAGGCTCCCTGCAAGGAGCCCAATGTGGGACTCAATCCCAGGACCCTAGGTTCACAACCTGAGCCAAAGGCAGACACTCAACCACTGAGCCACCCAGGTGTTCCAGGAAGTTCTTCCATAAGCTTTTAGTGTCCTGCCTTTCACATTTAAGTCTACAAGCAACTAGAATTAATTTTGTGTATAGGGTGAGGTAGAGGTCAAGTATCTTTTTTCTGCTTATGGATATTCCATTGTTCCAGCACCACTTACTGGAAAGAATGTCCTTCCCCATTCCAGCAGTGTTTTTCAAACTGCACACCATGACAAATTAGTGCATTGTGAAATTAGTGTGTTTGTTATATTCAGTTTTTTTTTAATTAGAAACATCAAAGAGTAGATCAGAAACATCAAAGTGCAATTGTACAAGTGTTTGGTCATGCATATGTTTATGTACTGGGTCATGTTGGAAAATATATTTGTTTTATGAGACCCAGGTAAAAGAATCTGACAGCCACTGATATACAGGCTGACCTGTGCTGTGTTCTGTGCTCCTGTGGAATCTGTTCGACCCAGGTGTTTCCAACTACCAACATGCTTTCTTGAGTACAGAACCTGTCCCCATGATGGGTCTATCGAATCCACTCTTGACCCCATCCCAGGGATTTCCTTAGGGTTTCCAAGGCCCCAAAACCTTTAGGACAACCCCTGAGGACCCCAGAATCCAGATCACATTCAGAGTTCTCTAAGATGGTTCCTGCTGACCCAACCACAGGGCCCTTGCTAAACACCACAGAAGAGCCCCTGGATTCATTTTTCTTTCTTTCCATTCTCCTGTAGTGCTCCTGATCTTTCCTCTTTCTTGCAATCTCTCTTCACTTCTACTTCATGTCTCTTTTGCTCCTTATGGAAATACCGAGCTAAGGACAAGTGTGGAGGGGTCCTCTTCCTCTCATCTGGGATGAAGAGCTGTGAACCAAATGTCGGTGCCCCATAGTAGTTACCTCCTGAAGGATGAGGAAGACTCTCCAGGTGCAGCTCAGCCTCTGCACATTCTCCAGTCCTGGTCTAAGAGGGGAGGACTCCATCCAGATAATGGAGGATGGGCATAAGAGCTGCCACAGGAAGAACAGCAGGAAGTACCTGGATATTAAGTGAAGGCCAATATGCCCAAGACCAAGGCAAATATTTCCCCCACACAGTCTACACCTCCTGCCCCAGAAATATCCACCCCTCCCCACTGCACATTCTGTTCCACCTGCCACACATGTCATGTCCACCTCCACTTCTGTGGACACTGCTGTTTTGTGGCCACAGGATCCCTGCAGGCCAGCCTGGGAACTACCAGACCTCTCGTTTGGTTCCTAGTTCCATGGTATGTAACACTCCAGTCCTGGCTTGCCTTTTGGTTTTTTTGTTTTGTTTTGTTTTGTTTTGTTTAGTTATTAATATTTTCTTTTAGCCCTGGCATTTTGAAATCCTATCTACCCACTGATTTGCAATCTGGCTCATGAACTGAATTATCTTCAATCAGAACAGGAATTGCCATAGATAGGTTTTCTTGAACTGACTTGCAGAAGGATTCGGGGACAGACTTGGGGTCACTGGTGGGACTTCTGTTATTTCTGTATGAACAGTTCTTATCTTCACCAGATACCTGTCAATGGACTCCTGATGCACTGAATCTTTCCCCAGAAGAATTACTTTAAATGTAGTGTAAAAATTCAGAGGCAGTATGAACAACTGGGAAGAAAGAGTTATAAAAGCAATTGCACCTACCCATTTCTTTATATTTTCCTGTCTCTGAGTCTTTTGTACTCTGGTGATTTTATCCATAACTGATTCATTTTTGTTGTGGGTTTTTTTTTTTTTTTTGAAGGGAGATGGAGATCTTTCACTTCTGTTTCTTGCATCTCTCCCTCATCCTGTTTATCAGAATGATACTGCCTTAATCTGGATTCCCCAAATCAGAGCCTGATGCATGGACTTGAGTTCAAAATGTTTATTTGGAAAATGAGACCCCAAATAAGAAGGAGGTAGCCAGGAGAGTAAGACAGAGAAAGGAAGGGGAACCAACATAAGTATAAGCGATTGAAATCCATGCTGTGAGCAATGATGGGGATGCTCATGCCTTTGAACCCTCCTGAAGAGTATACATGATGCCTCATATATATAACCCTGTGCAGGAAGATGGGAGTTTGGGGCATTCATGCACCAACTTTCCCCCACTAGCTAGGAGGTTTTCCTCAGAGGCACTGACTTCCTGAAGCCCTGGACCAATATTTTCTATGGGGTAAACAGCACCAGAAAAGATTCCAATGGAAGGCCCTACACTTGAGGTAAGATTATGGCATAATAAGGGGAGTCTGTGTTTGCAGGAGGCTGTACATGGAAGCCCAGACTGATGTCCCAGGTGCCCCAAGGGGATATGATGTGACATCTGCTACTGCACAAGCCTTGCACTTCTCAAATATACTCATTTCCTCATTCATTAAGGCCTTTAAGAATCCAGCCACAGTCTACACAGAATTCTTACATCAGTATGGTTAGTGGAACAAGCAACAGCCCCACTGCACTTTGGACCCAAGATGACTAGCATTACTCATCTCTCTCTTTTCTGCCATGCCTTCCAGATTCCTGTGGTGGGTCAGCACTGTATTTTTGTCTAAGTCATTTGTCTGAGTGATTTGGGCCTTCCTTAATTGAATTTGAATTTAATTTAAAACATTTAAAAACATTTTTTTAAAATTATAAAAAATAAATTTAAAAAATATACATATAATGTATTATTACACAGGTAGAGTTCCGTGATTCTTTAGTTGCATATAACCCCCAGTGCTCATCACATCAAGTGCCCTCCTTAATGCCCATTATCCAGTTACCCCATCCCCCACCCAACTACCCCCCCCCCAGTAACCCTCAGTTTGTTTCCTATGATTAAGAGTCTCTCATGGTTTGTCTCCGTCTCTGATTTCATCTTGTTTTATTTTTCTCTCCCTCCCCCTATAATCCTGTTTTGTTTCTTAAATTCCACAAGTGAGTGAGATCATATGATAATTGTCTTTTTCTGATTGACTTATTTCACTTAGCATAATATCCTCTAGTTCCATCCATGTGGTTGCAAGTGGTAAGATTCAATTTTTTTTTTGATGGCTGAGTAATATGCATCGTGTATCTATACCACATCTTCTTTATCCATTCATCTGTCAGTGGACATCTGGACTTTTTCCATAGTTTGGCTATGGTCCTTTTCTGAAAGGTCTGAATTGTGGGCTGCTAGGAAGAGAGAGTTAGCAGCTGGCCTATATCCACTCTTCCTATCCTGGCTTGTAAACATGATAATCAGACCTCCTCATGCTATCAGAGGAAACCGAACTAGACTCCTTATCTATGAAATGTTTTCACACAGCATACCTAGGCTTTCTAGATGGCTTCTAGTAAACAAACCCAGGATTTATGGGTTTTTGGGGCAGGGACCATTGGAAAGTGTGTCTCCTATTTAATTATCAGAGAGTGGAAGGGGCAGGAGAGAAAGTCAATGATCAAAGGAACTCCTTTGTGTAAGTAAGGCCAGGAATTAAAATGACATCTTTGATACCTTTGATGCCAGGTATCAAAAATCTCTGATTCACATGAGTCTTACTTTACCATCCCGTGGGGTTGTCTAAGTAACTTTGCTTTCATCAGGTTGCAGACATGCAATTTCCTTGTCCCCATGACTGTAGGGCACAAGGCATCCTCTGGGTCCCAGACACAGGTGTGTTTTGGACCTCACTATGTAGCAGTAAGCCTAGTACCTGGTTGTCATGGTTGATTATCCATGCCAGTCAAATAACTCCTTTCTCTGCCCACCAGTTAATCAGCATGGAAAACCCAAAATAACCAGGCAGGAACCCTGGTTCCTGGTAGAAGTGTTGCCCTTCTGAAAATGAAGACCCCTCATCCAACAGATCCTGTCCTCATCCAACAGACAGGAAGCACAAATTTTTCAAGTGGGTCCTTAGAAATGATAGTGATAAAAGCGAATTATATTTTCGCCCAATTCTATTTGAGAGCTAGACTTATGTATTCTAGCTATTGGGGGACACAGCACCTCATCCTGACTGTTGTCAGTTCGATACACCTAGCACCCCACCCCCACAGGATGCTGAACTGGCACCTGAGCCATTCCACTGTGGCAGCTGGTTCTGTATGATACAAGATTTGATACGAACGGTGGATTCACAGTCAACAGATGTACTGATGTGCCATCTGCAGCACAAAATGAATCCCTTGGTGTGAGGTGCTGCTTTCTAAGATCCCATATCAGGGCCCATGACACAAGCACTGGTCTGAGGAAGGAGACTACCTCACATCCACTAGATCCAGCATCCTCTCTACCTGGTTGTTGAGGGCCTCATCTGTGGCAAATGCTCCCTGGAGGGCATTAACAGGAAACACAAAGTTCTACACATTTTGTGTGCTTTTCCATAGGTCACTAACCTGCCTTGTCCACAGACTGCTCTGACTTCCATCTTCCTTTCCCTGACCAATAAGCCAGGCAACTTTCCACTTTCCAGAAGTCCATATATAACCTGACTTCAGGCCACATCTCCCTCCACACAAAGTGGGAAGCCATGGGTACTGCCCATAGTTCTGGCCACTGGGATAATTCCCTATAGTGATGACTGCAGGGCCACCTCGGAGGAGTGCCCATGTGGGCACGTGACCCTTTCTGCGAGCCAGGTTGTAGCTTTCCCTTCTGTCAGCTGCTCTTTGGAAACCCTGTGACACCACAGTGTAAGCTGAAGAAGAGGCACCAACGTAACTGCGTTAGGAACACTGGAATCTGACGCCAATTCTTTGTGTAACTTACCTGTGCCCTCTGGACCTTCTCAGCTCAATTCCTCAACACACCTCTCCAGTGGTGCAAGCCATAGCTGCCGCACCCATCCAGTACGGGGACCAGATATTCGGGGTGGGGGAGGGGTCTATCCGCACCTAGATCATGATGGGCATTTCTGGCCATGTGGACCCTTGATGGCCCATGTTCAGAGTCACAGGGCTGATTAGGGCTCAGCATTCCAGGAACCGCTTCTCAAACAGTGAGTAGTTCCATCATAGAAGGCATGGCCTTGCTCCGGAATCCAGAATCCCAGAGTCAGTTCTCTGTAACCGACGCTTGCTGGAGACTGCCTGGAGCATCCTCATGACCACAGACACCACTGGACACGGCTGGAGCTGCTGGAACACAGAATAGCGAGAAGCTTGTGTCACCAGCCTAGACACAGGGCAGGGTCCACCCGAAACCAGCAGCCTTTGCGTCACCCTACAAATGAATTGGGGGGGGGTGAAATAAATTGGGGGGGTGACTTTCCAAATAGAACCATCTGAAGTGGTCTTTTGGTATCAATTATCTGGGGAAGATTAGGACCTAGTATATGCATCAGGATATATCCTTCTCAACTTTTGATTCTCTCCTGAGAGGGGCATCCCGGATGAGCACAAACAGAATCCTGCCCTGACCTCACACACCTTTCTGGGCATATTCCATCACTTCATCCTGCTCTGTTCTCTCCAGCACTCATTTTCTAACAGTATGAATTTCTGTACGTTTATTAACTTATCAGTAGAGTGCCTCACCAGGAAATAAAAAGCTGCCTGAGGGCAATGACTCTGATCCTTCCTGTCTCCTCAGATACTTGCACACCGAGCTCATTAATTACTGAAGAGCACAAGAATGAATTAACTGCTTGAATCAGCTCAGAACATTCCAATTCCAGTCCTTTAGTTGAATTCCCCCTTAAAATATGATGCAGTCTCCTTTAACCATAAACTCATGCAGGTTTGTGTGTGTGTGTTCTGTATATCTGAGTCTTTAACAGTGACTGGTATAATTAATACCTGTTGAGTAACTGGGTAAATTCAGTGGGAAAAAAAAAACAAAAAAATAAAACCCCTGATTTCATAGATATTATGTTCCAGTAAGCGAGACAATGAAGAGATAGATATAAACTGTAATGCCAAAGGGCACCTGGGTGGCTCAGTCCATTAAGCATCTGCCTTTGGCTTAGGTCATGATCTCAGGGTTCTGGGGTCGAGCCTCACATTGAGCTCCCTGTTCAGTGGGGAGTCTGCTTCTCTCCTCTGACTTATTCTCTCTCTTCCACTCTCTCTCCAATAAATAAATAGATTTTTAAAAATGCAATAAAATGTAATGCCAAGAAATGATAAATGTGCCAAAGAAAAATAAGGCAGTGCAAAGGAATAAAGATCGGTGGATTTTTTTTTTTAAGATTTTATGTATTTATTCATGGGAGATACAGAGAGAGGCAGACACACAGGCAGAGGAAGAAGAAGGCTCCCTGCGGGGAGTCTGTTGCAGCACTCGATCCCAGGACCCCGGGATCACGACCTGAGCTGAAGGCAGATGCTCAACCACTGAGCCACCCAGGTGTCCCTGATGGATGCTTTTAAGACAGGATGCTTAGAAACATTTACTTGTTTTAGTTTGGAGATGGAGGAGGGAGGTTGTTGTGCTTATTTCTGAAGAGGTGACATGAGATTTGGATGAAGTTGAGAGAAGCCATGTGACTATCTGGTAGAACATTCCAATCTTAGTCTATAGAAAAGAGGTAATCAAGATGAGGCTAGAGAACCTCACTAAGGAAGTGCAGTGGATGGTACAATCTAAGGCAGAGTTTCTGAACCTTGTTACTACTGATACTTGGGGACTGAGGATTCTTTCTTGTGTGGGACTGGACTATGCTTTGGGAGATGTTAAGCATCATCCTTGGCTTCTAACTCACTAGATGGCAGTTGAATCCCCTGCTCCCTAGTTGTCACAACCAAACCTGTCTCCAGACATCACCTATCCAAGGACAAAATTTACCCTAGTCAAGAGCTCCTGGTCTAGGAAGCAGACAGTGTGATCTAATGGCATGTGTTTCAAATTCGCTGGCTCGTTTTTTTTGTTGTTGTTGTTTGTTTTTTTTTAAGATTTTATTTATTTATTTATTCATGAGAGGCACAGAGAGAGAGAGAGAGAGAGAGAGAGAGAGGCAGAGACACAGGCAGAGGGAGAAGTAGGCTCCATGCAGGGATCCCTGGGACTTGATCCCGGGTCTCCAGGATCAAGCCCTGGGCTGAAGGCGGCGCTAAACCGCTGGGCCACCAGGGCTGCCCGCTGGCTCTGTTTAAAGATACAGGATGAACAATAGGCAGATTTCAGCACTGAAGAGCGGTGAATATATATCCCATCCACCAATGGAATGTGGATGGATAAATACCCTCTACTCACTTTGGAGGGAAAACAAAATCTTTGGAATTTTAGAGCAAAAGTGTGAAACATTAGTCAGAGAAGAGGGTTGAAAATGCCAATGGTGGTAGTTGAAGTCAAACCATGGATTCCAGCAGGCGTGGGAAATGGTTTACAGGGAAAGGTGGGCAGGGGATTCCCTCAGATTATAAAAGATTTGATAGCAGTGATAAGATTAGAAACTGACCCAGGCACGGGTAAGAGATTAAGCCCACTGATTTGGGGGAGTAGTGGCTAGCCTCCTTTCCTGGGACTGGTCCTCTAGGTAAGCAATGAGTGTTAGCTGGAGGGCAATGCTGTTACAGGTAGTCTCAGGAACTCTGTGGCATACCTTGATTCCCCAGGCTTCAAGGTGAACTCCTGTGGACACCAGCTTAATCCTCCTAAAGATGTGACTGAAATGACAATTTCCAACCCAACCTGGGCTCTACAAGGACTTGAGGACTCCATGCAAATCTTTATACTCAGGCCCCACCTGCAGAGATTTGAGTTGATTGACCTTGGGGTGGAGCCCCAGGCATTTTTCTAAAACTCTGCAGAGAATGACAATCTACAGCCACGGGTGAAAAACACCACTAACTAATTTCACTGTCTTCCTATCTCTTCCTGAAGCTGCAGGTTTATTCTTGAGGTGTGCTTTTTCAGACTCAGGTAGAATTTCTGAAATCATTAAATTTTAAAATTTTAGGCCCTCTGCTCCTCCCACTCAACAGGCAGCCAAATCTTCTTGCGTGGTGCCAGTGGCATCTCTTGATATGTCTGACTCTCACAATGGTGAAGGTCAGAGTAAATGGATTGACTATATTGGGCGTTTGGTTACCAGGACTGTTTTTAACTATGGCAAGGTGGATATTGTCATCAATGACCCCCTCATTAGCCTCAACTACATGGTCTACCTGTTGCAATAGGATTCTACCCATGCCAAATTCAATGGCACAGTCAAGATTTGCCATCAATGTAAAGCCCACTGCCATCTTCCAGGATCAAGAGCATCATATGGGGGTGAATCTGGTGCCAAACTGTGGAGTCTGCCAGTCCTCACTGCCCTGGAGAAGGCTGAGGCTCACCTGAAGGGTGAAGCCGAGAGGATCATCCTCTCTGCCCCATCTGCTGATGCTACATGTTTGTGATGGGTGTGAACTATGAGAAGGAGGACAGCTCCCTGAAGATTGTCAGCAATGCCTCCTGAACCACCAACTGCTTGCTCCTCCAGGGCAAGGTCATCCACGACAACTCTGGCATCATGTAGGGACTCATGACCACAGTCGATGCCATCACTGCCACCCAAAAGACCATGGATGGCCCCTCTGGAAGCTGTGGTGTATGAGTAAAGGGTTTCCCAGAATGTCATCTCTGCTTCTACCAGCACCGTCAAGATGTTGGCAAGGTCATCCCTGATCTGAATGGGAAGCTGGCTCATGGCCTTCCTGTGTCCCCACAGCCAACATGGGTCCTGGATCTGACCTGCCATCTGAAGGAAGTTGTTCAATATGGAGATATCAAGAAGGTGGTGGAGTCAGCATCAGAGAGCCCCCACAGGGGCATTCTGGGTTTACATGGAGGGCCAACTTGTCTCTTGGGTCTTTAACAGGGACACCCACTCTTCCACCTCTGCTATTGGTCTGGCTCCCATTAAACTCATTTCCTGGTATGACAATGAAATTGACTATTGGGTGGCCCCCAAGGCATAAGAGCCCCAGACGACTAGCCATATTTATAAAATAAATTAAATAAAAACAAAATATAGAATAATATAAAATATGAAGTGCAGTGAAATACAATAATATAAAAAATACAATAATATAAAACAAAAAGTGCAGTGAGAGAGACCTCTGAAGAGTGAAAATTGAATTAAACAAATTTTTTTAATAAAATAAAATCAGTGTGTTATGAAATTCTGAAATCTGTGTTCTGGCAAAATCTCACTACAAAAAGTGGGATAATTATCTGGAACTTTGTGAGTATTCAAAGAATCTTTATTCAAAATGGATGTTCCAGTTCCTAAATCTACTGAAATTTGGGAATGGAAAAGGAGTTCTTCTTGAAATAAATGTCTTAATCACTTTGTAAAAATCAATGAACTTTTTTTAATTTTAAAAAAGAGTGAGCTACCTCAAGAAAGACTTGAATTATGAAGATGATCTTTTATCTTTAAGTTCACTTTTTTAAAACAGTTCTTTTTTTTTTAATTTTTTTTAAATTTATTTATGATAGTCACAGAGAGAGAGAGAGAGGCAGAGACATAGGCAGAGGGAGAAGCAGGCTCCATGCACCGGGAGCCCGACGTGGGATTCGATCCCGGGTCTCCAGGATCGCGCCCTGGGCCAGAGGCAGGCGCCAAACCGCTGCGCCACCCAGGGATCCCTAAGTTCACTTTTTTAAATAATCTTTACAGCCAACATGAGGCTCAAATTCACAACCCTGAGATCAAGAGCTGCATGGTCTTCTGACTGAGCCAGTCAGGTGCCCCTTTGCTTTTTTTTTTTTTTTTTTTTTAAAGCAAGTATTCTACATTTAGCATTTAGGTTTTCCTGAGGTCAACCTACTACACCTGGTCTTTTCCCGAGAAAGAGGGAAAAGTGTATCAATAGAAACAGGCTATGGTGTTAGCCCCTTTGACTGTATTAGGATGGGAGCAGCTTGGAAACCAGGCCTTTGTACCTCCCAGAACTGGACTTTATGTGACAAATTTTTAGTGGCCTTTTTTATTGGGGTGAAGTGCATTTAATGTAAAATTAACCATTTTATTTATTTTTTTAAAAGATTGTATTTATTTATTCATGAGAGACACACACACACAGAGGCAGCAGACACAGGCAGAGGGAGAAGCAGGCTCCATGCAAGGAGCCTGATGTGGGACTCCATCCCTGGACCCCAGGATCACGCCCCAAGCCAAAACAGACGCTCAACCGCTGAGCCACCCAGGCGTCCCAACCATTTTATTTTTAAATAAATTTTTTTTTTAGATTTTATTTACTTGAGAGAGAGAACTCAAGCAGGGGAGCAGCAGGCAGAGGGGGAGGAAGAAGCAGACTCTGCTGAGCAGGGAGCCTGACATGGGGCTTGATCCCAGTACCTGAGATCATAATTTGAAGGCAGACACTTGACTAAGCCACCCAGGTACCCGCAGCTTAATCATTTTAAAGCCCATGATTCGGGCATCTGGGTGGCTTAGTGGTCGAGCATCTGCCTTCAGCTCAGGTCATGATCCTGGGGTCCTGGGATCAAGTCCCACATTGGGCTGCCCTGCTTCTCCCTTTACTTATGTCTCCGCCTCTCTCTGTGTTTCTCATGAATAAATAAAATCTTTTTTAAAAAATAAAATTAGCTTGGAGAGCCTGGGCGGCTCAGTAGTTGAGCGTCCGCCTTCAGCTCGGCTTGAGGCGTGATCCTGGGGTCCAGGGATGGAGTCCCACATCAGGCTCCATGCAGGGGGCCTGCTTCTCCCTCTGCCTATGTCTGCCTCTCCGTCTCTCATTAATAAATAAATAAAACCTTTAAAAATAATAAAAATAAAATTGGTTTGACACCACCAGAAGATGTAATTATGGCTTATAAATCTTTGCTTGATGTGTCTGGTTCACCACTAAAGATGTATTCATTGCCTCTCAGACACATTATTTGTTAAGCTGGTTAGCAGATGAGGCTGATTATCTGATGACGATGATGTGATTTCTCACTGATTATCAGGTCTCCTTATGCAATTATTTTTTACTGACTTGAGATGATAGTTGAATTGGCTGGATGCTTTCTGGCCCAAAACTCAAAACCTAAGACAAAGGGTAGGCAGACATCTAGTTATAAGTAGACTTACAAGTGCTATTTCTAAAGAATCTTTAGCCCCTTTATTTGAGCATGTTTGTTTCTTCCTATGCAATTATCCATGTTAAATCAGTTCTTTGGGATCCCTGGGTGGCGCAGCGGTTTGGCGCCTGCCTTTGGCCCAGGGCGTGATCCTGGAGACCCGGGATCAAATCCCACGTCGGGCTCCCGGTGCATGGAGCCTGCTTCTCCCTCTGCCTGTGTCTCTGCCTATCTCTCTCTCTGTAGGTCTATCATAAAAATTAAAAAAAAAAAAAAAAAGTTCTGAGAAAGAATCAGAAAAAAAAAATCAGTTCTTTGCTTATCTGTGGATCCCCCAACTCGATTTAGGGGCAATAGCACTTCTCTGGTTAAAGCAGAGCAAGCTCTGGTAACCAGAGCAAAATGGCCTGGTAAAAACACTGTCTCTGCCACTTACTCATTGTGGGACATTGGCCAAGTCAACTAAACTTCCTTTTTTATCAGTTTCCTCATCTGTAAAATGAGATTACATGGCCTAAATAAATTAGTACACGTAGGTGCTTAGAACAATGTCAGGCATATACTAAGCACTCCACATGCTACCAGAGTGACTGTTATTGACAGTGACCTAACCATCACCGAGCATCATCACCTGGGAGCTCCCCTTATTTATTTATTTATTTATTTATTTATTTATTTATTTATTTATTTATTTATTTATTTATTTGAGAGAGAGAGAGAGAGAGAGACTAAGAGGCAGAGACAGGAGCAGCCTCCCTGCACAGAGCCTGATGTGGGACTCAATCCCAGGGCCCCAAGATCATGCCCTGGGAGCTCCTTACATAGGCCCGAGTCCAGGCTTGCTATTTCAGAAACACCGAGGCTGGTCCCAGCACTTGTGTTCCAGCAAGTCCCCCAGGTGATCCTGAACTCCCTTCTCAGAGGCACTGATCTGAGGCATGCCGATGCTCTCTCTACCATGCACTTGAATCACCTGGGGCCCTTGTGAAATAGACTCAGCAGTTCTGCAGAATCTCCATTTGTTTCTAGTTTCACTGAGATGTGATCTAACATGTGTAGGTTCCAAGTGAACAAGTTGCAACATGACTGTGGCCATAGTAGTAGCTAAGCCCTCCATCCCGTCACATACTTACCATTTGTTTTTTTGTGGTGGGAACATTTAAGATCTACTAAGTCAGCAACTATCAAGTCTCTAATATGTATTATAGCTCTAGTCACCATGCTGTATGTTAGATTACTAGAATGTGTTCATCTTAAAACTGAAGTTCACACCGTTTGAGCAATATGTGAAGATTTTGCATTTAGCAAGCTCCCAGGTGATGCTGATCGTGCTGATGCGTGGACTTCACATCAAATGGCAGATAACCAGGGGCTGGAGGATCAAGGGATTGGATTAATGGCTGGGAGGAAAAAAGGAGGAGGGGTGGGACTGGGGTGTGGCTGCCAAGGGATATATTTAAGTCGCGATGCCACTTTAACCAGCTCTTGATACAGGAGCTCCAGACAGAGCATGGGAACACGTCTAGATCTCGGGACACCAGGCACAGACCTTTCTAAAGGTAAGCCAGAAGTATGGGAAATGAAGGACATTATGTGAAGGGATCCTGAGCAGCTGACAAGGGTAGTGGAGACAAGGCTGTCCTCCACTGGCAAACCCAACTAGAGGGAAACCCAATTCTTTCTTTGAATTCCAAATCTCCCCCTTGTTAACTGTCAAAATTCCTCTGATCCTTTGGAAACGGGGCCATCTGATCCCTATTGGGATGATTAAGTCCTAGAAATGGAAGCTTAACCAAGAAATTTGGAAATCTAGAAATCTCATCATTTCGCCAAGTATTTACTTGATTCCATGGCTTGTGCTAAACCACTTTCAGGCACAATCAACCATTAAATCTCTTAAAGTGGTTACAACAAGGGGCGCCAGGTTGGCTCAGTCCGTGGAGCATGCAACTCTTGATCTCCGGGTCATGAGTTCCAGTCCCACATTGGGTGGAGAGATGACTTACAAATAACATATTTTTAAAGATAACAAACCCAGTTACAGCCAGAAGTCTCAATTGTACAAGGAATGTTGAGGGTGATATGCTTGCTCCAAACCCACAGGGCAGGTAAACAGGAATGCTAGGACTCTGTCATGAACACTGGAGCCCAGTTCAATAAACTACACTATTAAGTATGTGTTGGCTGCTGGTTCTCCAGAGATGGAGCATAGCCTAGCCTCAAACCCATCATTTAATCTCCCGGTGACTGTTTACTCACCTGTACCAACCACATGGGGAATGAGAATTGAATCAGTTAATATTCACAAAGCACTTAGAAAAGTGCCTGGCATGCAGTGAGGCTTTAGAGATGTTCTTGAGGAATAATGGACATACAACATTGTGAACGTTTAAGAGTTTAAGGTGTGCAATGCATTGACTTGATACCTTTATATATTTGATATGAATACCACCACCTACCGCTAGTTAACCCCTCTATCACAACACATATTACCCTACTTTGCTGTGGATGAGAACATTTAAGGTCTAGTCACTTAGCAATTTTAAAGTTTATACTACAGTATTGTTGACTATAATCACTGTACTGGGTGTTCCAATCCCTAGGACTTACCTATCTACTAATTGAATGTTTATAAGTTTGTATCCTATAACAAAATCTCCCCAACCCACCCACCACCCCCTGTGCCTGGTAGCCACCATTCTGTCTTTGCAAGTTTAGCTTTTTTAGACTCCACATATAAGTAAGATCATACAGTATTTGTCTTTCTCTGATTTGTTTCACTTAGCATAATTCTCAACATTCATCCATGTTGTTGCAAATGGTGGGATTTCCTTCTTTCTCTTGGATGAAAACTCCATTCCATTGATACATGTATATAAATACTTATTTTATATACCTTCTGTATCCATTTATCTGCCAACAGATGCTTGGGTTGTTTCATGTCTTGGCCATTGTGACAGTATTTGTTTCCCTCCGATATATCCACAGAAGTGCAATAGCTGGATCATATGGCAGCTTTTTGGTTTTTTTGAGGATCCTCCTGCCTTTTTAAAAGATTTTACTTATTTATTCATGAGAGATCAGAGTGAGAGAGAGAGAGGCAGAGACACAGGCAGAGAGAGAAGCAGGCTCCATGCAGGGAGGCTGACGTGGGACTCGATCCCAGGTCTCAAGGATCACACCCTGGGCTGAAGGCAGTGCTAAACCACTGAGCCACCAGGGCTGTCCTCCTCCTGCCTTTCTGTCACGGATTCTTGTGGTTTTACTCACAAGACCAGAGCTAAGATAGCTTTGCTAGTTCTGCTTCTTACAAATACCTTCTTCCATTTTGTCTCACTCCCTTAAGGAAACTCTGAACAGCATTTGTTAATTAGAAGGCCGTCAAATGAATCATTTTTTCTTTCATGGTTTGCTCATGTGTCTAATTTCAAAATTTCCCTAGTCAGAGGTTATAAAGACATTCTCTAAAAAAAAAAAAAAAAAAGTCCTCAAATAGATTTAAGTTGTGACTTTCTCACTGAAGCCCCTTCCAGGTCTTAAGTTCTCTTGGTTAATCTCATTTGTTTGTAGGGATCTTGGAGTTTGGGGTTGCTTTTGCAGTTAGATGTCTTCTTGTGCTTTACTTTTATTTCTAGTTGAATATGGCTTGAACAGCGAAATGTTATAGGTCTTCTAACTACCAAAACTGCTTAACTCACAGTAGTTCTAAAAGCCCACCTATTGATTCTGGTGGATTGTCTAGTAATTAATCATGTTATCTACAAAGAATCCATTTTATCCTCTTCCCTTCTGATCTTAACACATTTTTTTTTCTTAGTGGAACTAATTACCCTGTCTGTGTGCTTATAAACATCCCTTTCATGCTCCTGACTCTAAAACAAATGCACTTAATTTTTTCCATTAAATATGTTTGCTATAATATGATGTTTGGTATATAACTTTCACAAAGTTGTGGTAAGATGGTTTACTCCTTGATTAGCTAAGATTTTTTTCAGATTAAAAAAAATCAACCCTGTTGATGTGCAACTTATAATACAGTCTATTCATTTTAAGTGTACCCTTTAGTATGTTTTGACAAATGTATATGCCTAGGAATTGCCACCCCAATGGAAACACAGAACATCTCTATCACCCTAAAAAAAAGGTCACATCCCAAGTGTGGTCATCATCCCCCACCCCCATTCCAACACACAAAACAAGGTCTCTACCACTAGCCCCAGGCACCATCTGACCTGCTTTCTCACCCTACAGATTACTTTTGCCTGCCTGGTATTGCTTGTAAATCAATAGAGTATATGTTCTTTGTGTCTGCCTTTTTGTTCAGCACGTTTTGGGGATACATTTGTGTTATATGTACAGTGGCTCATTCTTAATAGGTGAGCGCTACTCCACTGTATGAATACCACATAATTTGGCTATCCATTCCTTGCTGATGAATATTGGGATTTTTTTTCTCCCCAAACTTTTGGTTACTATGAATAAAACTGGTAGGAACATTCACATATAAGCCTTTGTATGGACATTTTTACTTCTCTTACCTACCTAGGCAGATATCTGAGAGTAGAACTGTAAGAACATAGGATTATTTGTATATTCTGGACACGAATTTGTCTGACACATGTGTTATGATATTTTCTTTCATCCTGTGCTTGCCTTTTGAAGAACAAACATCTTAATTTTGAAAAACCCAGTTCATCAATTTTTACTTTTATACTTTCTGGTCTTGACATCTTTGCCAACCCAAGGTCTCAAAGATTTTCTCTGATGTTTTCTTCCAGAAGTATTAGACTTTATGTTTATGCCTGAGGTCTACCTGTAGTTCATTTTTGCATCTGATTCAAGATAAAGGTTTAGGTTCATTTTTGTTTCCCATATGGATATCCAGTTGATCCAACACCATTGGATTTTTTCTTTGTCTCATGTTTGATTCAGAAATGTGTTTAATCTCCAGACACTGGGGAAGAAATGTTAATCATGGTGTTACCAACTTCTATCTTAACTCCACTATTTATGTTCAGATAAATATTTTGTATGACTTAAGTTATCTAAAAATTTTTGAGCCTTGGTCTGTGGCACAGCATACACTATCTGGATGAATGTTCCATATACAATGGAAATAATGTAACTTCTGCCATTGCTGGGCATAGTGTACTCTAATATAAATCAAGCTGCTTGTAGGATTTTCATAAAATTTCCCTTATCTCAGGGATCACAGCCCTGCACATGTGAAAAGTTTCCTACATTTTGTCGAATTCTGTTCTTTAAAATCATAAATAGGTGGTGGATTTTCATAGAAAAAAATTTTGCATTGATCATGATATTTTTATGCCTTAATTTATTAATGTGGCAAATTCTTTTCTGATATTAAATATCTTTTCCCTTCTGAGATAAAACTTGCTCTTGTATATGTATTTAAAAAACAATCTTGGGTCAATTAACATATTTTAATGACTTTTGAAACTATTTTCATAAGTGAAATTGGCCTATATTCATCTGTTCCCTTTTTTTTCTGTTCTTTATTTTTTTACCTTTCCTTATTGTCCTTAACTGGTATGAAGTTAAGGCCACATTGAACCTGGGAATCTGGTGGGTGACTTTGAAACGGATCAGAGGAACCTGGGGATAGATGGATATATACATTGTCTTGAATGTGGATATGACTTCATGGGGGTGTCAATATACATATAAAATGTATTGAGATTGCACACTTTAAAGGTCCTTGCCAAGAGGGCCTTGCCATAGGGGATGCTCAGTAGGAGTTCCCCTGGAACAAGTGATCTAAAAGACAATGTCCAAGGCAGAAAGCACAGAGGCTTTTATAAACTCAGAAGCAGCATCCCATGGCATTTTCTGTACTTTACTGGCCATAAAGACCCGAGTTGGGTATCCTGTTGGATGGAAGTGCACAAAGGTGTTAACACCGAGAGGTGAGGATCGAGGGGTGCCATGGTGAAAGTACTGTGTGCCTGGGAGAATGATGATATACTGTGTGTGAAAGATTCAGTGCCTTCCTTGAAGACTATTTATGATAGACTACATACTCATTAGTGGAGAGTAGAGACAGGGAGAAGCAAGCTTCCCACTGAGCAGGAAGCAGGACCCTGGGATCAAGAACTGAGCCAAAGGCAGACACTTCACCGACTGAGACACCCAGGTGGCCCTACACTTGAAACTTCTGAATAGCCTACTTCTCCCTCTATAGCTCCCCCTGCTTGTGCACTTGTGTCTCTCTCTGTCAAATAAAAACTTTTAAAATTTTGAGAGAAAGAACATCCCCAGTGGCTCAGCGGTTGGTTTAGTGCCACCTTCGGCTAAGGACGTGATCCTGGGGACCAGGGATCTAGTCCCATGTCAGGCTCCCTGCCTGGAGCCTACTTCTCCCTCTGCCTGTGTCTCTGTCCGTGTCTCTCTCTCTCTCTCTCTCTCTCTCTCTCTCTCTCATGAATAAATAAATAAATAAATAAATAAATAAATAAAATTTTTTTGAGAGGAAGAGTGAGTGATCACAAGCAGGAGGGAAGGGCGAGGGAGAAACAGACTCCTTGCTGAACAGGGAGCCTGCTTCTCCCTCTGCCTGCTGCTCCCCTGCTTTACTCCATCAAATAAAATCTTTAAAAATTAATTAATTAAAAAAATAAAAACTTTTCTAAAATTAAATACATGCATACATTAACTCTTTTATATGCTGAATATATGGAAGAGCAACTATGACAAAATGAGGCTAAGGACACATGACAGAAGTTATCCAGGCCATGCCTAAGTATTGGGAATCTTAGTCACTCGATGGCCAAGCTTGACCTCGGTGGAGAGGGAGGGGAGGTCAGGTGTGGAGGATAAAATTGTCTTAGCTCCTCATCTGTGCCTTTCTCTCCTTCCCAGGAAAGCACCAGAAGCATTCACAAAGGAAACGAACAATGTTCACTGAAAAACAATTGGCAGATTTGGAATGCTTGTTCAGTAAGAACCCATACCCCAATCCCAGCCTTCAGAGAGAAATGGCCTCAAAACTGGAGATCCATCCCACAGTCCTGCAGGTTGGAAAATAAAGCCCCACCTTGCCAAGCCTCCTCCCTGGAAGACCCTTCACTCAGAGGCCCTAGGACAGTACCACTCCAGTCCCCAAGACTCCACCCAACTCCTCCCCTGAAACCCTCTCTCTCCCAATCCCTGGAGCAAAGATCAGGACACTTTCTGTAAAGGATCAGGCAGTAAATATTTTCAGCTTTGTGGCCCATATGGTCTCTGCCAAAATTATTCAACAGCATGAAAGCAGCCATCAACAATATGTAGACACATGGATGTGCCTGCTGCATTCCTATAAAATTTTATGGACACACATTTGAAGTTCTTATAATTTTCACATGTGAACAAATACTCTTATTGTGGGTTTTTGTTTATCTCTCAACCATTTAAAAATGTAAAGCCGGGGAATCCCTGGGTGGCGCAGCGGTTTGGCGCCTGCCTTTGGCCCAGGGCACGATCCTGGAGACCCGGGATCGAATCCCACATCGGGCTCCTGGTGCATGGAGCCTGCTTCTCTCTCGGCCTGTGTCTCTGCCTCTCTCTCTCTCTCTCTCTCTCTCTGTGACTATCATAAATAAATAAAAAATAAAAAAAATAAAAATAAAAAAAAATAAAAATGTAAATCCTGTTCGGGGTACCTGGCTGGCTCAGTGGGAAGAGCACTGACTCTTAATCCTAGGGTCATGAGTTCGAGCCTCACATCAGGTGGGTGTAGAGATAACTTTAATAGATAAAAACTTTAGGGGGAAAAAAATCTGTTCTTAGTTCATGGGCCATACAAAATCACAGCTGCAGGTCAGGTTTGGCCATAAGCCTAAGTCTCCTGCTCTGGGTGTTCTGATCCCTGCCTAACATCTGTCCCCACCATTCTCATTTCTGTTCCCTCCTGGGCCCAGGCTGGGAGAGTTTCCAGCAACCGGATCTAATATGGAATTAGCTGTTCTCACCTAACAGTACCCAATGTATCAGGTAAAATGAAAACCTCTAGAATTTCATTTGGATTCATCAACCCATTGGTCCTCTCTTTGCTCCCTAGGTTTGGTTCAAGAACCACAGAGCAAAACTCAGGAAAGCAAAACGGCAATTATCTGCGATGGAGGTCAAGACCAGCTATTCCAAGAGAAATACAGATGCACCTACAGGATCCCCTCATGGTGTCTGCCCTACTTCCCTGGTTTACACGGATCATCCGATACCTTCCTTCCAACTCAGCATATGCTCCAATTTTAAGGCTCTCGCAGACCATTCTGTTGGCCACAATATAGTCCATTTTGGCTGCTGCCAAGATCCTAACATCTACTCCCTTTGTCCCATTATGGAATCTCCTATTCTTTCCACAGGCTTCACTACTGATTCTTTTGGTTCTTCATCTCCACAAAGAAACTAATGGAAAAAGTCATATACTGTAATGATTTGCAATAATTCCCATACAAGAGACAAATACAAGGTCTAGAGCATGGATGCATTTCAAAAACCTGCTCCGTGAAAGAAACAACACAAAAGTGCCCATGTGATGGAATTGAGTGAAAGAGGTGCTAAACAAATTTGTTGAGATGGGGATGTTTTGTCGTAATTACGATGGCAGTCACCTGGATGTGCACATTTATCCAAAGACATGGAACCGTAATACACCACAAAAAACCAATGATGTGACAGGATGGAGGTGTCAGCCAATGCCCTGACGGTAATTCTGCAATATGTAATATATCAAAACAACACACTGCATACCTCACACTTGCACAATGTTGTGTGACAAATGTATCTCAGAAAAGCCAGAGAAAAATTTTAATCATATATTTTTAAATTCAGTTATATCTATAAAATGGGACTACTAAGGATATTTTTTTCCCCTGCTTCTTTGTCTTAATGTTTTCTCTTCATTGTTCAGCTAAAAAGACAGTCAATGTCAGTAAGTGGCAGTTGGCTTATTTTTCAACTTTTTGTCACCTCCAACCATCATTTTAGGTCTTGATCACTCAAATATCTCCATTCCCCCAATCCTCCAATTTTTCTTTCCTTTTTTTCCAGCTTCCCCTCTATTAAAGACAATGGAAAATACCCCAAGCCCTTCCAAAGAAGCCCTTCTGCTTCCTTCCAAACCCCTGTCTCCTTGTGCTGGTGGCATCTGAATGAGTCAAAGGTCATCAGTTAACCATGGGCTTTGTCAGGAATGTGGGACTGAGGCTGCCGGGCTATGTACTTGTCATACATCGGAGCTGGCCTTGGTGCTTACATGCAGGGAGATGCCCGGGAGGTGGCATACTCGTCCCACACAGGTATCCTGTATATTCCCCAGCTGCCTGGCTGCAGTGCTGAGTTCCTGGCATCTCTAGTCCACCCTGAACTTCAGAACCTGTGTGCCCTATGGTGAGCCAGAATTCAACCACTCCCCACTTCCCAACCTTTTTCTCAGTGTGTGCTCCCCACCAACTCGCCCCTGAAGAAACAACTGGCATGCTCCCAGGGTATAGCTTTAGGATTAGTTTCTCTCCCTCTCCTCTTCCCCACCAGAGACAACCATTCCAGCATGTGCCATGTGTCTCATCCTGTGGCATGTTTTTACACAGTATGCTCTCCTAAGCCATCTAGGACACCCCCCCCCCCGCCCGCCCCGCAGCCCAGAAGGAACCACTGCTGCTTTGACTTTGGCCATTCAGAAATTTCGCATGATTGAATCATTCTGCAGGAACCCTTCTTTGTGGCTTCCATCACTTACATGTTATAAATGAAATTCATGCATATTGTAAGCAGTCCGCTGTTAACATAAGGAGTACTGGTGTAACAGTGGTTCTCAACCAGGGGTGGGTTTTGCATATCTGGTGACCTCTGGAAGCACCAGGAGGCATTTCTGGTTGTGGCACTGGGGAGAGGAGGGTGCTGCTGGCACATATCCAAATGGATGCTGAGCATCTCATAATTCTCAGGTCAGTCCCCCACTACAAAGAGTTATCCAGCCCAAAGCATCAATGGTGCCGAGTTGAGAAACTCTATATAGCCTGACAGACTGGACATGCAAATGGACAGGAGCCAGAACATAGGTGAGACCTCTGACCCATAACCTCTGTAGCAGTCAGTTCAAAACAGCCCCAACTCTCCAGGACCACGTCAACGATGGAGAACTTCCCTAATGTTTGCCCCTATCCTTACTTTCACCTAGGACGAACCAGAAAAAGCCAAATGTGTCCCCACAGCCAATCACATAGGGTGCCCCTAATTAAGTAATTAAGGTGTTATTGCCTAATCCTGCTACTCCTCCTACCATCAGCAAAGAGTTACTTCTGCTTGGGGGACCTCAGCAATCATCAAAAATAAAATGACAGCTGATAGAGAGTTGGATCCATACAGAACCACAGGTTAAAAACTAATTCTTGGTCAGAGTGAAGAACTCTAGGGCACCTGGGTGGCTCAGTGGTTGAGCATCTGCCTTCCGCCCAGGGTGTGATCCTGGAGTCAAGTCCCACATCAGGCTCCCCACAAGGAGCCTGCTTCTCCCTCTACCTATGTCTCTGCCTTTCTCTCATGAATTAATAAAATCTTTAAAAAAAAAAAAAGAATGAAGTCTACATTCTTGTTTATTCCAATAATGAAAAATGAGTTCAATTATTCTTTTTGGGGTTAATTTTTTTCTCAGTTTCACATGGAATCCATGGATTTTTATGCGTTCTTAGAGGGCAGGTATCCACTGATTTCCTGGGACCAGAGGGCAAGCTGAACATGAGGAGTTTCTTCCTGCTTCCCACCCCACCCCAGGTGCCACCAAGTAGGTTTTCAAAATGTATTTGGAGGAAAGAAAACAAGAGAGGGAGATTGGTCAGGTCAACCAGAGGCTTTCTAGTGCCTTAGGATAAGAGCCCTGCCCTGCATCTAAGCCCCTCCTACCAGACCCTCGAGGCCAAAACCTGCAGATTCCATAGAGAACACCTGGGGAGCTTTCAAAGCCCAGGTTGCAAGAATGGAAGACAAGTGGTCCCAGAAGCAGCTGCGAAGTAACCCAGGATTGTAGGTAAACAAGAGTCCAAGCTCCAGAGACACACCACAGCCTGAATGCTCCAGAGATGCACCTCTTGAGAAAGACTCCAAGACATCCCCGGATGGAGGAAGTCCCCACGGTGAGCCGAAGGGGAGGGCTAGGGCGCAGGGTGGTGGAGGTTGAGGGCCAGTGCCCACCAGGCAGGTGTGACGTTGGGACCCCCCAGGCTGGGAGGGCTCAGTGCCCAACACCTTCTGCACCCCTAAGGGTGGGAACACTTGGAGACTCTGAAGCTGGGCTTGCATCCTGCCTTCTGACCCCTGGCAATGAGTGGAAGAGACCCATCTCCACAGTGGGGACTTGGTTCTCCTGTTGTGGGTGTTCACATAGAATGTGTGCTCTGTTGTGGGTGTTCACATAGAATGTGTGCTCAGATGGCCTCTCCATCACCCCAGATGGGGCCAATGTTCATCTCCACTCATTGCTTGGCCTGTGGCTGAATTTCCAAAAACCACAGCATATGAACTCGTGTGTCTGTGTGTGCATGGCTTCTTTCACTCATCATCTCACTGGTGAGACTAATTCATGTTAAAGGGAGTGCAGTATTTAAAATTTTTTGAGGGGCACTGGGGTGACTCAGTCGGTTAAGTGTCTGACTTTGGCTCAGGTCATGATCCTAAGGTCCTGAGATCAAGCCCCCAGTTGGGCTTCCAGCTGAGCAAGGGGTCAGCTTCTCCCTCTCTTCTGCCCCTCCCCCTTGCTTGTGCACAGTCTCTCAAATCAATAAATAAAATCTTTAAAAAAGATTTATCTGTTTATTTATGATAGACACAGATAGAGAGAGGCAGAGCTACAGCAGGAGAGAGAAGCAGGCTTCATGCCGGGAGCCCAACGTAGGACTCGATCCCAGGACTCCAGGATCGCGCTCTAGGCCAAAGGCTAAACCGCTGAGCCACCCAGGGATCCCCTAAAATGTTTTTTAAAATAAAATCAATTTAACAAAATTTTTAAATAATAAAATTTAAAAAAAATTTTAAAAGACCCTTGGTAGGGGCTCCTGGCTGGCTCAGTCAATAGAACATGGGATTCTTGATCTCGGAGTCATGAGCTTGAGCCCCCTGGGGTACAGAGTTTACTTTAAACATTTTTAAATCTTTAAAAAATAAAAATAAAATAAAATAGAGCTCTTGGTAAACCTAATACTAGGTGATATTCAGATTTCCCTGATGGTCCCCAAAGCACCTTCTTAAAATTGATGTGGGGTTTGTGAAGTTTTTTGGGCAGATGTTTTTTGGTGCAGAAAGGTGGTTTTATTAAAGAACAGGGATAGGGGGCACCTGGTGTCTCAGTGGTTGAGCACCTGCCTTTGGCTCAGGTCGTGATCTCAGAGTTCCGGATCAGTCCTGCATCAGGCTCCCCACAGGAATCCTGCTTCTCCCTCTGCTTATGTCTCTGCCTCTCTGTGTGTCTCTCATGAATAAATAAATAAAATCTTAAAGAAAAAAAAAAAAGCACAGTGATAGGACTCGTGGGCTGAAGAGCAGCCAAAGCCGGTTGGCTTTTTGGTTTGTGCTTTTAAGATTTTATTTACTTAGAGACAGCACGAGCAGGGCGAGGGGCAGAGGGAGAAGCAGACTCCCCACCAAGCAGAAAACCCGACTTGGGGTTTGATCCCAGGACCCCGGGATCATGACCTGAGACAAAGGCAGGTGCCCCCAAAGCTGGTTGCTTAAATCAACATGCAAGTAATATTGTGTCAGGGCTTACAAATGCATGGAAACAACTTCCACCATTACTAGCTGGATAACTTCCACTTGTACGAATGTTTCCTAGCCAAATGATCACTAATAAAATAGTAAAAATTGACAAGGCAATAAAATGAGTACAGGAAATATAATGTCTGTCACAAAGTAAGCTTTCAAGGAATATTCTAGAAAGGAAAGAATGGTTTCCTAGCATCTTCAGAATGAGAGCCTTTTTTTACATCAAATCCTGCTCCATCCCTTTCTACCACTTTCTAATTCTGTCTTTCCCCAAACTGTCTGATGATGAGAGCTGCTGCGGGAGAGCTTCTGCAACCAGACTCTAGGACGACTCCCCTGAGGAGGCTCTGAGTGTGTTACAGGTGTACATGTGTGTATACAGACACGTAGACATACACTAACATGTGCCCAGGAACTCTCAGAAGCTCTTGTCAAAATACAGGCTACTCACTTTTTTCACTTAGTTTCACAAGTACACCGAGCTCTGTCCAGTCTTTTCCTATTGCCCCAAATTCTCTCCTCACCGATCGTTCCCTTCTGTCCTTTCAGAGCAACAGTGGCTCCAGAGGGAGCTTCCTTACCATTCTACGTGGATCATCTCCCCATTTCCAGACCCACCCTCACTTTTCCGATCACACCTGCCACCAGTAATTATTTCACTGGACCACTTGTCTGTCACATCAGATTCATAGTCCACAGGCTCAGAGAGTGAGCCTGTTAGTTCTGGGGGCATCTCCAAACCTACCCAAAAAGCTGTGCTTGAGAGGAGAACCAGGGACCCCGGGGGAGCACTGAGTCATGGAGAGGGGGCATGAGTGAATGCAGGGCCCCTGGGGGAAACCACAAGGGGCTCCACAGAGGGGCTCTTCTTGGAGCACATGGAGAGGAAATTCCAGAGCAAATCATCAGGGTGAGTAAGACTGGGGAGGATTAGGGATGGAGAGGAGTCTGGGTAGGTGTGGGCTGTGACCCTGTGACTGGTGGACTCAGTCCTGAGTATCTGTGGCTCCCAGCAGACAGCTGTCATCATAGCCAGCAATGCCTGTGTCTGCGACCGGTGCCCCTGGCATAGGGTTTAAACCCTCTTTGCTGGACTTTTCTCACCTGATAAATGGGAATAATGATCCCCACTGAGAGGACAACAGGAATGTACAATTTCCATGAGAAGCACTTAGGAACATCCCCACACCGAGAGGGGAACTGAAGCTCAGGGAAGTGACATTTATCAAGGACATGGAACTGGAGGGTGATGGGTTCCTCCGGCTCTTTCCCCGCTGCCCCTTCAAAGGAGCCACAAAGTCAACAGCCCCTCTGTCTGTCCCACAGGCCACTCAAGTGCCATGCAGCCCTTAAGGGCACCTGCCCTGCCCAAAGTCCACCGTGGTGGCTCCACCGACACCATTCGTTCTGTGGCTCCTGGGAAACCCCAACGTGAAAGCTCTCCCATCCTTCCAGTGAGTCTAAGCTGCCCTCGCTTCTGTAACCTCCCCTCTTCCCCCACCAGATGGGGCTCCAGCTCTAACCTTGAGGGCGTCCAGAGCACCAGCTGGCAAAAACTCTACATAGATAAATTCTACATAGTATATTTTTTTTTAAGTTTTCTCTGCCATGTGCAATCTCTGTCCCATATTCTTGTCCTCTTCCATATCCTCCTCATCCCCCAATCTCTGTGCTCCCCCACCTTTGCCGTCACCTGTCTTCCCCCACCCTTCCCTCATCTCTCTCCTCCTTCATCTCACCCTCACCTGTCCCCCCCACAATGTGCCCTCATCACCACCTCCACCCATTCCCCTACCCTCCCCCAGACTCCACCTTCATCTCCACCCCTACCCCACCCTCATCTATCCTCCCCTCCAGCCTTCTCTCTATGCCCCACCCCACCCTGCCCTCATCATCCTTACCCTCCTTTCTTCTCTAAACCTTTACAAATTGCAAAAGCCAATCTTCACCCACTGGCCATAAAAACAGGCAAAGGAGAATTTGCCAACCTTTGGTCTAGAATCTGGGTGACTCACAGTCTCAGCCTGTTTGTGGCTGAGAGATTTTCCAGATGCAGCAAGAAGCACCTCCACCTCCGCTCCCAGGGAAATCAGGATGAGCTGGTTATCCTATCTAGAAGAGTTGAGGTCCCTTATCTTCCAAAAGGGCAGCTACCGAAGTAGAAATGAGATTGGGAAGAAATAATCTTATTATGTAACTTCTCTGCCTCAACGTCCTAATCTGAAACTGGGAATTGGAAAGGTGGCTGGCCTATAAACCTGTTGCAAGAGATTAAATGCAGTGATATGGGAAGGCAGTCGGATGGTGCCTAGATATGGCTAGCTAGTACTCCTCTTCCACTAGAATCAGAGGCAGACAGGATGCATGTTTTGGGCAAGGCTCCACCCTAATCCCAGGGCACCCACCAAGATTATCCGTTCTAGGGTCTCCTGGTGTCCGGCCCCAGGAAGAAGAAAAGGCTGGTCATGAATCTGGCATGCCTACTCAGTGTCTCGGGTGGCTGTTTCCCTCCTTCTTAGGACAGCAAGGGCACAGCCCAGCCAACAGCCTTTGTTTACCTAAGACCAGCTAAGGAAAGCCTCAATACCTAACCAACTCCCAACTTAAGGAACTGTTGGTATTTTTCCCCAGGCAACACATTTAAATTATGTCTCTAAGGTGTACAGCATGGTGGTTTGATATAAATACACACTGAAATGATCATAGTGGGGGTATCTGGTTGGCTCACAAGGCTAAGCCTCTTGGTTTCTGCTCAGGTTATGGTCTCTGGATTGTGAGGTGGAGCCCCACCTGCTCTCTGCTCTCTCCTGCCCAGCAGGGAGCCCGTTTGGGGTTCTCTCTCCCTCGAAAAGAAAGAAAAGAAAGAAAGAGAGAGAGAGAGAGAGAGAGAGAAAGAAAGAAAGAAAGAAAGAAAGAAAGAAAGAAAGAAAGAAAGAAAGAAAGAAAGAAAGAAAAGGAAAGAAAGGCTCCAATGTCAATCACGTCCCGTTAGTCTCCCAGTCAGGATCTTTGAGACTCACCCCATTTCCCTAACCACAGAGCCCCTTAGGCTGGCCTCTAGCCTTCGGATAGGTCCCCGCGCCCTGCCTTCCTCGGGCCACAAGCCCGAGGCTCGCGCCTCCTCCCCGCCTCCCTCCTGGAGCCTGGGCAGCCGCAGGAGGCAGCAAGGAGGCCCCTCACTGGGTCCAGAGAAAGAGGTGGAAGCTCTGGGAGTCCTTTGGAAGGCAGCTGTCCTGGCAGACGCGCGCTGGGCCCAGGACGCCTTCCCAGTCACTCGCCCTGATTCACAGGCTCTCTCCTCCCCAGATGCGGTCTAAGAGCAAAACAGCCAGAGCAGGAAAGTCCGCCGCGTGGAAGCGCATGGCAGCGAGGAGGCCGCGGGCCAGAGGGCCGGGAGGCGGGCGGACACGCCAACCCGTCCCCGCTGACGGCCGCCTGCACCTCCCGTCCCCAGCCTCGCGCGCCCGCGGCTCCTGACACAGCGGGGCCCTCGCCGGCCGCGGCCCCAGCGTCCCGGCCCCCCACAGGCTCCCACGCCAGCCCCCACCCCGCTCCTCAGCGCCCGCTCACCTGCCCTCACCTGCCCGGCGCGGCCTCCTCGCCGGCTGCTCGCGTGCACCCTAGCGCGTCAGGTCCCGGCGCTGCTCCCGCCCATCCCCGCCCCACACACGCCCCCTTCGCCCGCGGCTGGCGTCCCTGTCCCTGTCGCCGTCCCCACGCCCCCCAACGCCACTCCTCGTGCGTCTCCCCGCCCCGGATGTGGGGACGCCCGGCGGGATCCAAGCGCTGGCCCGCGAAGCCCCGCCCCACCCAGGGACCCCTCACCTGCAACCCCAGTGGCCGGGGGCAGCAGCGGTGCAAACGTGCTCAGCAGCACCCGCTGCCCCTCACGCCCTCACGCATCTCTTCCACCGCCAGGCCCGCCCCCACTGCCTGCCAGCCCCCGCCTACAGGCACCTGGCCCAGTCCCCCCCCCCCACGCCCTCAAGGTCCTACCCACCCCACCCCACCCCCAGACTCACCAACTCCAGGCCAGCCACTCTCTGGCCCCTGGAAGCCAGCGCTTGTTGAGAGGTCGGAACTTGAGCAGTTGAAAGTTGGCTCAATCTGAATTCTGCTGCTGGTTTGCTCAGACCACGGAATGGGGAGTCTTCTGTGGCGTCTTCGGGCCCTCACTCCTGGATGGGCATCTTTGCCCCGCACTGCCCTCAGGCCCCTCCAAACCCCGCTGGTTGAGTGGGTCCCGGTGCACCGCTGCCTTGATATCTTCCACTCAGAGCTCTGCACCCTGCAGCCCTCCGTCCAAGCAGGAATTCAGGCGCCTGTAGGGCACACTAGGCCCCATGAACTGGTGGGATCAGAGCTCCCCCAGGACTAGCCCCACACAAGGCTCCCCCTCCTGCTTGCTCCTCTCTTGTGCCTGCCACCACCCCACGTCTTCCACGGTCTTCCAACAGGGAGTAGGTCTCAAGGCACTTTGCTCTGTTTGTTCTAACCCAACAGGGTGTCGCCTCCAGGACCTCTCTCCCTAAGAACATCATCTGAGTGTGAGGTAAATCCTCTATGGTGGAATCTGTCCTGTGTCATGTGTAACAGTGACCAGTGCCTGGGGTTAACATTGCGTTGCATTCAGTTAGACACAAACCACCTGTTGCCCCAGACCCTCCATAGAACCCCAGAATGTGGTTCTGCACAAAGGACTAGGCATCGCTCCCACACGCAGACACGCAGGGGCTGGGGTGGAGATCTCCACTATTGTCTGCTCCCCAGACAAATGCCCCCCACCGGCTGACATTCTGGGGGGCTGATTCCATCTGGGATACTTGAGTTTCTCTCTCCCTCTGCTCCTCCCACCTCTCTCTTTCTCTAAAATAAATAAATCTATAAAACAAAAATCTATGCCCAACATGAGACTCAAACTCACAATCCTGAGATCAAGAGTCCTTCCAATGCTCTATTGATTCAGCCAGCCAGGCGCCGCTACTGAGGTGTGGTGACATTATTTTCTTGGGCTAATCTAAGACAACAATAACTCTAATTTTGCCCCACTCATAAGCATGTTTTAAATGTTATTGTTACATAGTATATATTTTATAAAGTCAAAAAGGTTTTGGTAGTTTTATGGTTTTATTAACACAAACATGACACGCACCTAAGCTGTCTATTCATTTTCTTCACTACGCATCCTGGCATTGGGATTGGTGACTCTGATGGCCAGCTGGGCTGCTCTTTCCACAATGGCTTTGTGGTTCTCGGAGGATACATTGTGAGAATCTTTGCACAATAAGATGTGTTGCACATCAGCAGCACATCAAGCTCCTTGAGTTGTGGACTAGGAACTTCTGGAAGCCACTGAGCAGCATGTGCTTTGTTTTCTTGTTGCTCCCGTAACCAGTGTTGGGCATCAAGATCTGGCCCTTGAATCTTCTGCGTAATCTATTGTCAATGCCTCTGGGTTTCCGCCAGTTGCACTTAATTTTGACATATCGGTCTGACTGGTGCCAGATGAACTTCTTGGTCCTCTTTTTAATGATCTTGGGCTTTACCAGAGGTCTGAGGGCAGCCATGATGCCCAGCAATCGATGGCTGCCACCTCCGCAGGTGGCACCGAGGAAGAAAGGGCTAAAGTCAAATTTCTATCATCATTACATAAGCATGCATTTTATAAAGAGTCCTTCTTCCTCTCATTTTGTGGATGTGGGTTGTTTCTGAGATGCTGGCTTCCTACCCTACCTCCATTCTGTTAACTCAGCAAAGGACAGTTTCTTTACTAGATTCTGGTTTGGGGGATGGGTTCTGTATCCTCTGATGATTTTTGTTTACTACTGTTTGTTCTACAGGACCCTAACGCTTTCCCTCTACTTCTTTTTCCCTCCCAGACTAAATCTCCGAAGAATTGGTCTCCCTTACTTTGCACCTGCTTCTCCCCTAGATACCCTGAGTCCTGAGAAAGCCATCTGGATGCATGTTGATGTGTAAGTCTCTTCCTTAAACTATTCCAGGTTCTCAACTGCTGGGATACTTTCTGCATTTTTCACAATTAGGTTGGACTTTTTCTTTTATCTCTTCCATGCATTTTTTTCCTGGACTGTACTCACTTGCTACAAAGGCTCAGAAGGAATGTTTGGGGATTCAGATGTGTTCTTTTTTTTCCTCCTTCTTACCTATAATTTGTAGTTTGGCCATTCTATGCCTTCTAAGTAACCCAAGAGCATAATTTTTCTCTTATCCTTCCTAGATCTATCTCCAGTATATTATAGCATTCCTGCTGGTCTCTCTTTACATCTCAGGCCGAATTCGTAGATTTTCAGGATGATTTGAAGGTTATCTAGGTAATTTGGTGGGGACAGGCGATTTGGGGACCCTGCTCTTCTGCCATCTTGCCCCTCCCCTATCTCCAGTATATTAAACTTGCATTGGAGATATGTAATATTGCCCAGGTATTATCAATACCAGTAACTTGTTCATTTAAATAGCAAGGAAAATACCTAGGAAAAAAAAGCTATTAGGAGGAACCAGACTTGGGGCACTTGAGTAGTTCAGTTGGTTAAGCATCTGCCTGTGGCTCAGCCCATGATTCCAGGGTTCTGGGATCGAGCCCAACGCTGGGCTCCCTGCTCAGTAGCGAGTCTGCTTCTCCCTTACCCTCTGTGTATGCTCTCTCTGTCTTAAATAAATAAATAAAATCTTTAAAAAGAAAGAAAGAAAAGGACCAACTTTCCAGAGAACACAGCATGCTACTGGTGTGTGCAGAGGCAGAATAGAAACAGATGCAAGGATATTATATATATATATATATATATAATATATATAAAATTACAAAAAATGTTTTTGCTTGTGATGAGAACTTTCAGGATTTATTCTCTTAGCAACTTTCAAATATACTATACAGCACTGTAAATTATAGTCACCATGCTATACATTATATCCCAGGATTTACTTTTATTTTTTAAGATTTTATTTATTGGAGTGGATCGGTGGCTTAGTTGGTTAAGTATCTGCCTTTGGCTCAGGTCATGGTCCCAGGGTCCTGGGATTGAGCCCTGCTGCTTGACAGGGAGCCTGCTTCTCCCTCTCCCTTTGCTCACTCTCTCCTTCTCTCAGATAAATAAATAAAATCTTTTTAAAAGATTTTAGAGAGAGTATGGGAGGAAGAAACAGAAGGGGAGGAACAAGCAGACTCCCCGCTGAGTATAAAGGCTGATTGTGGGCTTGATCTCACAACCTTGAGATCATGACCTGAGCTGAAATCAAGTCAGATACTCACCTGACTGAACCACCCAGGCACCCCAGGACTTACTTATTTTATAGCTGAGAGTTTGTACCTTTTGACCATCTTCATCCAGTTCCTTTCCACCCACTCCCCACTGCTTCTGTTAACCACTATTCTGTTCTTGGTATCTATGTGTTCGTGGTTTCTTAGATGCTACATATGAGTAAAATCATGTTATTCATTCATGACTTCTTTTATTTGGCATCAGTCCCTCAAGGGGGATATTATCCTGCAAATGGCAGGATAACATACCATGGTGGATATGGACCACATTTTCTTTATCCATTTGTCCATCAGTGGACATGCAGGTGTTTCTGTGTCTCGGCTAATGTAGATAATGCTGCAGTGGACATGGGGGCACAGATAAGTTTATGACATCGTGTTTTCATTTCGTTCAAATTTATTCCCAGAAGTGGAATTGCTGGATCATAGGGTAGCTCTATTTTTAATTTCTTTTTTTTAAGAGATTTATTTATTCATGAGAGACACAGAGAGAGGCAGAGACATAGGCAGAGGGAGAAGCAAGCTCCCTGTGGGGAGCCTGATGTGGGATTTGATCCCAGGACCCTGGGATCATGACCTGAGCCAAAGGCAGACAGACGCTCAACTGCTGAGCCTTCCAGGTGCCCCTCTATCTTTAATTTCTTCAAGAACCTCCATAGTGTTTTCCACAATGGCTGCACCACCAACAATGCACGAGGGTTCCTTTTTCTCTACATCCTTGCCAATACTCCTTATTTCTCGTGTGATAACAGCCATTCACACTGACAGGTGTGAGGTGCTATCTCGCTGTGGCTTTGACTTGCACTTCCCCAATGATGAGTGATGCTGAGCACCTTTTCATATACCTATTGGCCAACTGTGTGTTTCTTTTGGAAAAATATCTCTTCAGACCCACTTCCCATTTTTTTAACTAAACTGGGTTTTGTTTCTTCTTTTTTTCCTTTTTCTCTTTAACTTTTTTTTTTTTTTTTTTTTTTTTTTGCTATTGAGTTGTAAGAGTTCTTGAGAGGCTTTGGAATTATTTGCTCCCATTTGATAGGTCACCTTCTTATTGATGGTTCCCTTTGCTCAAGCAGCTTTTGATTTGATGTAGTTTTACTTGTTTGTTTTTGCTTTTGTTGCCTTTGCTCTTGGCATCAAATCCAAAAAAATTATTGACAAAACAATGTCAAGTAGCTGACCCTCTGCTTTCTAATAGGAGTTTTATGGTTTCAGGTCATTAATCCATTTTTAAAAATATGTTATTTATTTATTCATGAGAGACACCCAGAGAGAGGCAGAGGTAGAAACAGGCTCCCCTAGAGGAACCCAATAGGGGTCTTGATCCCGGGATGCTGAGATGACGACCTGAGCCAAAGGCAGATGCTCAACCACTGAGCGACCCAGTGCCCCCATTAATCCATTTTGAATTCATTTTTTTATATGGTGTAAAGTAGTGATCCAATTTCATTATTTTGCATGTATCTGTCTAGTTTAGCCACACCCAGATGTGAGCTTTTAAACAAATGATGCTTGGACAGCTGGTTAGCCATTTGAAAAAATAGCATTAGTCCTTTACACTATACACAAGATATAAATTCCAAATAGATCAGGGATCTATATGTAAAATAAGAAAACCACAAATGGGGGATCCCGGGTGGCTCAGCGGTTTAGCGCCTGCCTTTGGCCCCCTGGGGTCGCGGGATCCAGTCCCACATCGGGCTCCCCGCAGGGAGCTTGCTTCTCTCTGCCTGTGTATCTGCCTCTCTGTGTCTCTCATGAACAAAATAAATTTAAAAAAAAAAGAGAAAACCACAAATGCACAAGAAGAAAACATAGGCAAAAGGCAAATTCCTGTATTTACTGGAGGTAGGTGAAGTTTCTAAGTATGACTCAACAGGCCACAAAAACTTAATTAAAAAGGAAGAAAATTGTGACACATATTATAACAGGGATGAATCCTGTGGAAAGGCCCAGTGGTGGGATCCCTGGGTGGCACATCGGTTTGGCGCCTGCCTTTGGCCCGGGGTGCGATCCTGGAAACCTGGGATCGAATCCCACGTCAGGCTCCCAGTGCATGGAGCCTGCTTCTCCCTCTGCCTGTGTCTTTCTCTCTCTCTCTCTCTCTCTCTCTCTCTCTCTCTCTCTCTGTGTGTGTGCCTATCATAAAAAAATAATAATAAAAAAAAGGAAAGGCTCAGTGGTATAAGCCATTCACAAAAGAACAAGGACTTCATGATTCTACCTCTGCGTGGTACCTAGAGTCATCATCCATGGAGGCAAAGTAGAATGGTGGGCACCAGGGGCTGGGCTGGGGAAGGAGAAATGGGGGGTTGCTTTTTAATGCATAGGTTTAGTTTTGCAAGATGAAAGGAGGTTTGAAAGCAGGCTGCATAATGATGTGAAGTACTTAACACACTGAACGGTACACTTAGAAGTGGTTTAAGATGGGGGGGTCTGGCTGTCTGGCTCAGTCTGTAGAGCATCCAATTCCTGATCTCAAGGTCATAAGTTGGAGCCCCACATCAGGTGTAAAGATGATATTTTAAAAATTAATTTAAAAAATAAAATAAATAAAAATTAATTTTAAAAATTCCTAAGAGCTTTGCGCAGTGGCAGTATCATAGCCAATGAGGTTTATCTGAGGCGTGATTATTGCTAATTAAAAATGGCTAAGATGGTTTTATATATTTTACCACAATTAATAAGTAAATTTTTTAAATTTTTGCATGCCTTGGAATGTAAACAAAGTGCCAGCTAGCAATCTGGTAGAAAATGCTGGCAATACACACTATAGACAAAGTGTAATATACTTGATAGAGGAAGAGCCCTCTTAGGAAGGAACACAGTCTCAAGTCTGACAGGCCTCTCCCAAAAACCTTCTGTGACAGGGTTCATTACATCCCCACATTACAGAGAAGAAAACCAACTCAGAGAATCAGTGGCAAAAGCCAATTTTATTTGCAAATGTGCAACCCTGATATGCAGACAGTTTCTTCTTATAGGAAAATAAGTATGACAGATTGGATCTAAAGGGCTCTGATTGGGACGTCTGGGTGGCTCAGCGGTTGAGTGTTTGCCTTTGGCTCATCAAGTGACCCCAGAGGCCTAGATCAAGTCCCACATCAGGTTCCCTGCATGGGGCCTGCTTCTCCTCTTGCTATGTCTCTGCCTCTCTCTCTGTCTCTCTCATGAATAAATAAAATATTTAGAAAATAAAAAATAAAGGGTTCTGATTTCAGCAGTGTTTTCCCTACTATGAAAAATAGAAAAATGACTGTCTCTAACCTATAACCTTAGACATGGAAGCATACCTGTAGCAAAACAGGAGTGAGAGAAGAAAAGGTGGAGAGATCCCCCTGGAAATTCTGGTGCAACCCAAAACCATATTTTTTATTTTATTTTATTTTATTTTATTTTATTTTATTTTATTTTATTTTTTTGAGTTGGAAAGCATGAGCAGGAGTGAGGGACAGAGACAGAGGGAGAATCAGACTCTGCAGCTGAGCAGGGAGCCCCACGTGAGACTCAATCCCAGGACCCAGGGATCATGATCTGAGCCAAAGGCAGATGCTTAACCAACTAAACCACCCAGGTGTCCCTAAAACCGTAACTTTTGAAATCTACGGGCTTAACCATCTGGTAGCTCTTTGGAATTTCAGCTTGGTCCTGTGCTATAAGGATCATTAGCCTTAGGGAGGCAGAGCAACTAGGACTGGACCAGTTAGTGGGTACTCTGGCTCCAGCTAGCTGTCAGATGGGGAGAGGTATTGATAAAGACAAGTAAACGTGTTCGAACTCTCCTCCTCTTCCAGACACCCATAGGCTTCCATGACCTGGCTTATGTCATAAGGGGCAGTGGACAAAGCAGGCACTGTGGCCACCAGCTTGTCTAGCTCAGGGTCACATTGTTGAGAAGCCCCATCTGGGTTTCCAGGGCCTGCCTCTGGGGGGTAGGAAAGTCTGGGGAGAATGGGCCTGCTGTTGACAAGGTGTCTGTGTTCTAGGGCTCTCTTCCTCTTGGCCATAGGGGCCAGGGCTAGAAGCCCTGCTTCTTGTTCTTTCTGGATGCTCTTTCTCCATTTAACTCGACGGTTCTTAAACCAGACCTGTGGAGTGAAGAGGGGAGATTAGGGGGTGGGGGTGTGAGCCCATAAAGTGAAAGGGACCTGGGATGGCGGCCATTCATCTTCCTTGAGAACCAGGCTTCCTTGGGGAGGCAAAGAGGCTTCTGTCTATTGTACCCGAGGCAGGGAAGGAGCTGTTTCTCACCCATGGCCAGGGATTCCAGGAAACTGAAGGTGGCCAGGATAGAAAAAGAAGAAAGGGATGAGGTAGGGCCTGGACCCCAGAGCAGGAGTGGGGAGGACTCGGCCAAATGCCATGAGCTCTCTGTAGGATAAAGGGTCAGGGCTCCATAGGACAGAATAGAGTATGGAGTCTGGCCAAGGAGGTCCTTGAGAAGTTATCTTTGGTAGCCTCTCTGATGGATCCAGATGGGATCTGAAATGACCTTGGTATGATTCTAGCCAGAGGCCTCTGGCTGGCCTAGTGCCCTCACTGCCCAGGAATGAGCTTCAGCAACCAATGGTATGTCCAACTCTAAAGGATGGTCCTTCTTGTCTTTGGGGTTTTGTATAAAAGACATGGTTTAGGGCAGCCCCAGGGGCGCAGCAGTTTAGCACCGCCTGCAGCCCATGGCGTGATCCTGGAGACCCTGGATCGAGTCCCATGTCGGGCTTCCTGCATGGAGCCTGCTTCTTCCTCTGCCTGTGTCTCTGCCTCTCTCTCTTGCTCTGTATCTCTCATGAGTAAATAAAATAAAATCTTAAAAAAAAAAAAGACATGGTTTAAGACAAGTGCTCCACATGCAGAAGAATTCCATCTTGACAACTCAGTGGGCTTGAAACCCTGGGGAAGCTACCATGCCATTATGTGCCTTGGTTTATCTACTGTGTAAAATGAGAGTCTAGCACAAGCATCAGATTATTGACACTTTATGCTCCATAAAGGCGGATTAGTCATGATTATTTGGTCATGAGGCAAAGGGAAGGGTGAGGGAGAAGGATCTGGGGAGCACAGGACAAGCTTGGCACACCCCCAGGAGTCTGACCTGTACTACGGTGTATTGTAAATGGATTTTTGATGCCAGCAACTCCTGGGTGACATAATCCGGAAACTGAGTCAGATTAAATAGAGCTTCCAGCTCTGCCTTCTGATAGGAGGTGAATGAAGTACGTTCCCGGCTTCTCTTCTTTGGTTTGGCTGAGGAGAGGGGGACACATGGTTAGCCTGAACCCGCCATCTCTCCATACCTGAGTCCCAGGGGCCCTCTCTCTGTCACGCTGGCACTTTGTTTTCCACTCAGCTCTGACTCGTACTACCTAGAAAATCTGTTCTAAGCAAGCAGAGACCATTTTCTTCAGCACTGTGTCTACCTTCTCCCACTGCTGAAAACTGATGTCCCTTCCACAGTTTGTTCTTCATTTTTGACTCAAGGAAACCATGTGCCTCTGGGTGTCATTCTATCCCCCACTTATTCTGGGATGCCAACAGTCCCAGCTAGGAACTGGAATCGTTACCAGTCTCCTAGATCATTGAGTCCACACAGAAGGAAGTGCGATTTGATAATCAGAAGAGCTCTTTGTTCTAAGAGAATGTACATTTACCAAATTCAGCCAAACAGTATGACTCTGAGGCTTTATTAACCTCAAAAGAAAAACAGAGGTGCTCAGGTGACTCAGTTAAGCATCTGCCTTCAGCTTAAGTCATGATCTCAGGGTTCTGGGATCGAGCACCATGTTGGGCTCCTTGCTCAGCAGAGAGCCTGCTTCTCCCTCTCCCCCTGTTTGCGCACATGCACATACTCACTCTCTTTCTCACTGTCAAATAAGTAAATAAAATCTTGTTTTTTTAAGATTTAATTTTTTTAGTCATGAGAGACACAGAGAGAGAGAGGCAGAGACACAGGCAGAGGGAGAAGCAGGCTCCATGCAGGGAGCCCGACGCGGGACTCAGTCCCGGGACTCCAGGATCACATCCTGGGCCGAAGGCAGGCGCTAAACCACTGAACCACCCAGGGATCCCCCAATAAATAAAATCTTAATAATAATACAGTTCCACCCAAAATATTACATGGGGAGATAAAATGGATAAGGTCTACTAATTTTTAAGGAATGATAATTCCATGATATAATAAACTATTCCAGATGGAAAAAAAGTGATAGCTTCCCAACCAATGCTGAGAACCTATTACCTTTGAGTGATAGGCTCAAGTCAACTTATACTGGCTTGCAATTATTAAATTTTCTCGTGTTTTGCAAATCTCCGTGCATTGGGCAGCCTAAAATCCACTACTTTGGGAGTGTTTCCATCACTGTAATTGTCAAACAATTGGAATTAGGGCCCTTTGTGTCCACCCCCACCTTACCTGCTTGTTGGTCCGCCATTTCTGCTTGGGTTGTATGGAATCTTTCCTTAGTCCTGCTGTTGTCCTCTTATGTTCCCTGAGTGGGAATACAAAGGATATAAATCCCACCTTGTTCTGCATCAACTCAGATCTCCCCCCCACACTGCCCTTTCTGAAAGGCCATGCCCCAGCATCTACCTTCCATCCACTCAATAAAAGCTTCCAGAGCCCTGGCCCCATAAAGAATACTAGGGTACAGTGTAGCCCCAACCAATGGCCACATTAGTAGTGCCCCAATACAGTAGAGAACAGTATTTACTAAGAGTAGAGTATTTACTAATACATGTATAAATGAAAGGCCAGTTTGGCTGGATTTCCTAATGATGCTAGCACAAGATGAGATGGTTTTACAGGAGTAACTCTAGAGACGTTTTTGGTTGTTATAACTGAGTGGGGAGGAAGAGAAATCCTACAAATGTAGAAGGCAGAAGCCAGAGATGCTACTAAGCATGCAGAGGACTGTCCCCTACAACAGAAGATTATCCAACCCCCAATGCACCAATACCTGAGCTGGGAAACCCTCATCTAATCTGATATTTGTGCTAATATTTGATTTTGAAGTATTTCAAAAATATCTCTGAATCTATTGTTAAGTCCTGCCTTATTGTAGCAATTACCTTGTTCTGTCATTGAGGACATATATATATTTAATAATACAAAACCAGTCTTAGGCTGCTAATGTGTCCCTTAACAGTTATTAGGTTAAAAAAAACAGTTATTAGGTTAAATGTTATATTGTAACTTTTGGGTTTTTTTTTAAATTTTTATTTATTTATGATAGTCACACACACAGAGAGAGAGAGAGAGAGGCAGAGACACAGGCAGAGGGAAAAGCAGGCTCCATGCACCGGGAGCCCGATGTGGGATTTGATCCTGGGTCTCCAGGATCGCGCCCTGGGCCAAAGGCAGGCTCCAAACCGCTGCGCCACCCAGGGATCCCCTACTGTAACTTTTGTTAATCATCACTGGCCTGAAGCAAAATTTTATTGAATTTACTTTGTATTCAAAATGTGTCTTGCCCATAATCTTTTTCATATGTTTAAAAATTTGATATCCAGGTGACCTCAAGCTCATGAGGTTTGGCCTGATTTTTCTCTCTTTTTTGAGTCAATGATACTATCTAGCCATCATGAGGATTAGGAAAGGGGTAGATAGGTTGAGGGGAGGCTTTGTTGTACTGTGTGGCCTCAATTATTCTTAAAAATGCAAGGTTTGAGTTCAGTTAAGAACTTGGAAGGACTGACAGCCCACAGCCCATTGGCCAAAGTTTACATTCTTCTTCTTCTTCTTTTTTTTATTCATGAGAGATACAGAGAGAAAGAGGCAGAGACGCAGGCAGAGGGAGAAGCAGGTTCCATGCAGGGAGCCCAATGTGGGACTTGATCCCAGGTCTCCAGGATGACACCCGGGGTCCAAGGCAGACGTTCAACAGCTGAGCCACCCAGGGTTCCCCCAAAAGTTTACATTCTGTAGATAGTCCTGGTCCATAACGGAAAATACTACCTGCCTCCTTATAGAGAAAGTTTGTTGACACCCTGGTCATTATAGGTCAGTCAATGTGGTCATTGGTATTTTTCCTCCTTTTGTGTGTGTGGTCATTAATATTTTTTATAGAAAGTTGTCTAATTTTTCTATTTTTTTGCATGAAGCCAAAGGAGATCTCTTTTTATTTCTAATATGGTTTTTGGTGCCTTTTTCTATGCTCTTATTCAGTAACTGTAGATGTTTGTCTTTTTCTTTTCAGTGTGAGCATTCTCACATTTAAAACACTTTTAAAATAAGCATCACTATGTTTTAAAAGTTTCCAAAATTAATCTATAAAGGTAATATAAATTAAAAATATAAAATATATATATATATATAAACTTAAATTTAATGTTAGCTATGGTATTAGTAATGCTAAACATAGTGAATCATTACCTGTGAGTTGTTAAAATGCCTTTAAACAGGAGGGCAAAAATAAATAAATAAATAAATAAACAAACAAATAAATAAATAAACAAACAAACAAACAGGAGGGCAGTATCTTACCAGCACATTAGACACTATGATTCTCAGACTTGTGTGATCCACACCTGATACTGTGTTGGCCATTACGTTCTTCAGTGGGCAGTAAAATGCTAGGATTTCCAGAATTAAGTTCCCGAGTCTTTTCAATAGATCTTAACTTCTTTTCATGCTTAGTGTTGAACACATTGCTCTTCTCAAATGAATGAGGCAAAAAGTGCATCTGCTTTAGAGATTCCCTTTGCACAGGTTCATTGGACTGAAGCAGTCTCTGGCAGGTGACCTTGCATGACTAAGGAATCTGTTTCAGAGGCTGTGAGAACCCCTTAAAGGCAGTGACAGTTTCTCTTCATGTCCCTTTTTTACTACTTATGATCTGGCCCAGTTAAGCTATTGTTTGTTTTACTTTTTTTATGTAAGCTCTACACCCAACATGGAGCTTGAACTCAACCCCAAGATCAAGAGTTGCATGCCCTACCAACTGAACCAGCCCGTTTTTTTCTTAAGGCATCCTCATGCCTTTTAGTAAAATCTTCAAAGCAGGTTCATAGTTTTGTTTTGTTTTTTTTAAGATTCCACCTATCTATTTTAGAGAAAGAGAGCACAATCAAGGTGAGCAGCAGAGGGAGAAGGAGAAGCAAGACTCCCTCCCCACTGGCAGGGAACCCAATGCAGGGCTCATGCATGAACTGAGCTGAAGACAGCTGCATAACAGACAGAGCCACTCAGGTACCCCAGATTCATAGCGTATTATGAAGTCTGAAGAGTTTGGGGTCACTGGCTAGTTCAGATAGAAAACACCTAGGTAACTTCCAAAGGCCTGCTGATTTCCTGTTGTACGTACAGATCCCTAGAGTGCCTTTGGTGTCTGCTGGATCCCAAAGGGTTGCAAATGCCAACCGCTGGATCTTCTGCATATTTTCAACACAAGCTTCAGTTGGGTTTAGGTGATCTCTTTGTGAGTGACGCTGACTCTTGTCTTAACATAAGCGAAGGCTGAATTGTTCATGAAACTCCCCATGGCCATGACCATCTGAACTGAAGGGTATGCAGTACATGAGATAGCAAAGATCATAATCTTGGGATCCCTGGGTGGCTCAGCGGTTCAGCGCCTGACTTGAGCTCAGGGCGTGATCCTGGAGTCTCAGGATCAAGTCCCACGTTGGGCTCCCTGCATGGAGCCTGTTTCTCCCTCTGCCTGTGTCTCTGCCTCTCTCTCTCTCTATGTCTATCATGAATAAATAAATAAAAAATAAATAAATAAAATTAAAAAGAAACCTCTCTTTAAAAAAAAAATCATAATCTTGGTGAAAATATGTGATTCTGTCCTTTATCCCTTATGTGTCAGGGTATGGCTCCAGATAGGTAATCTGAATATACTCCTTGTTAGGGTCTAATCTTCGCTTGTGTATAGGGTTAGAATCCTTGATTACTTCAACTACTTGCTCTCCAGATCTTTCTCCACAAAATCCCTCCAACCTGTGAGGTATCTTTGCAAGTTGGGTTATTGCAGTTTCCTTGTACACAAACCCCTGTCCATCCACATCCCAATCTTGGGGCCATGAAAACCACCATGAAAGCAACTATTCTCTATAGTATTCTTTTTTATTTTTTAAGATTTTATTTATTTATTCATGAGAGACACAGAGAGAGAGAGAGGCAGAGACATAGGCAGAGGGAGAAGCAGGCTCCATGCAGGGAGCCTGATGTGGGATTCGATCCCAAGACTCCGGGATCACGCCCAGAGCCAAAGGCAGATGCTCAACTGCTGAGCCACCCAGGTGTCCCTCTATAGAATTTTTAAGTTAATTTCTACTCTTTCTTTTATCACTTCCTACATTCCTGTTTTACTAATCATTCATATGTCTTTACATTTATAAAGGCTCTGGTTGTGCCTCACACGCTGTAAAGTATAATTACTTTACTGTCTTTTGGCCCTACATTTCTCATTTCCTTTTGTGTCCAGATGTATGGGGCTTGCCATCTTTAGGAGTTTACTTCTGTTTTTTATTGCATTATAGTTTTATTGTGGTGAAATAATACGTTTACTATTTTATTTAAAGATTTTGTTTATTTATTCATCAGAGAGAGAGAGAGAGAGAGGTAGAGACATAGGCAGAAACAGGCTCCATGCCGGGAGCCCAACGTGGGACTCAATTCCGGGTTTCCAGGATCACACCCTGGGCTGAAGGGGCGCTAAACCGCCAAGCCACCAGGGCTGCCCTACGTTTTAAGTGTACAGTTCAGTGCCAATAAGTTCACTCAGGCTGTTGTACAACCATTACCACCAACCATCTCTAAAACTTTTGATCATCCCAAAATGAAACTCTGTACCCCTTAATAAAACAGTAACTTCACATTCCCCGCCCCCCCAGGCCCTGGCAACCACCATTCTACTTTCTTTCTCTACTAATTTGACTCATCTAGGTACTTCTATAAGTGAACTTGTACAATATTTGTACATTGGAGATCACTTTATTTCATGTAGCAGTGTTTCCAATAACATCTTCGGGGTCCACCTACATTGTAGCATGTGTCAGTGTTTCCTACCCTCTTAAGGCTGGATAGTATTCCATTCTGTTGTATGCATATATCATATTTTGTTTATCCATTCATGCCGTTGATTGATATGTGGATTGTCTCCACCTTTTGGCTATTGTATTACATTTTTGTTACATATATTGCTTCAGAAAATATGACCCATATGATCGGTGCCATGATACTGAGGCTTCTTTAGTATTCTATCATTTTTAATTAAAATGGAATGCATAAAAAAATAAATAATAAAAAAATAAAATGGAATGCATGCTAGAGGAGTTTATGAACTCTATATTCACAATGCATACTAAATGGTTACCTCTGGAGTAACCAAATAGTACTCCAACAGTCACATACAGTGACAGGTGCTGGGAAGGGGTAAAGCCGGGGGCATAGACAGGAATTTCAAGGGATGCTTGATTTTGTTTATGTTTGAAGGCCTCCTGTCTCTGTTAAGACTGTGGATGATAGTTTGAATGTTAAAATGTAGTTTTCTTTACATTGGAAAATTGGTTTCCTAGAGAGAGGCAATACTTTGATTTCCCCTGGGAATGTGTTAAAAGATTCTCTGAGTGCCAGCAAGTCCTCATCTCCATCTGGAGACCTCACTGTCTTCTCTAGAAAATGAGCTACAGGGACACCTGGGCGGCTCAGCAGTTGAGTGTCTGCCTTTGGCTCAGGGCGTGATCCCAGATTTCCGGGATCAAATCCCGCATCAGGCTCCTTGCATGGAGCCTGCTTCTCCTCCCTCGGCCTGTGTCTCTACCTCTCTTTCTGTCTGTGTCTCTCATGAATAAATAAATAAAATCTTAAAAAAAAAAGGAAGGAAAGAAGAAAGAAAGAAAGGAAAGAAAGAAAGAAAGAAGAAAGAAAGAAAGAAAGAAAGAAAGAAAGAAAGAAAGAAAGAAAGGGAAAAAGAAAGAAAAAGAAAATGAGCTACAGCCAAACTCAGAGGTTCATGGTATTGCTTCTTGGCAAGGAAGCCCTCCAAAACTGGAGATTGGCCTTCTGGGGCTCTGCTGATCTGCTGAAAACAGTTCCCATCATAGCAGGTAGATAGGACATTCACTGGAGGCCAGGGGGCCATTGGGGGGTGGGAGTTGTAGCTTGGATTTCCAGAGGAAAGATTCCTTGAATTAGCTATAGGAGCATAGAAAATTAAGCAAACAGGGACGCCTGAGTGGCTCAGTGGTTGAGCGTCTGCCTTCAGCTCAGGGCATGATCCTGGAGTCCCAGGATCGAGTCCCACATCGGGCTCCCTGCAGGGAGCCTGCATCTCCCTCTGCCTGTGTCTCTACCTCTCTCTATATATATCTCTGTGTATGTGTCTCTCATGAATAAATAAATAAAATCTTAAAAAAAAGAAAATTAAGCAAACAAACAAAAGGATGGTTAACTTCAGAGAAAAGAATAATGTGCTCTCAAAATGAAAATAATCATAGGGTGCAAAGTTCCTTAGCAGTGATTAAAGTTTGCATAGGTAGACAATAAATGTTAATCCAGACAAAATTATATTATACTCCCAGGAGGACAGGGAAGAAATGTGAGTGCAGGTGGGGGAGATTCATTAAGGTTTGGGAAGAAGGCATGAGAAATCAATAGAAAATGAAGAAATAGAAATAGAAGCATACTATAGAGAAACTAAAAAGTTGTAAGGATTTGCTTTATAATAAAAAATCGGATAAAGGTTGGTGGGAAACCGCACGCTTTCATAATAATGATGTGGTTTTCATAATAGTGATAATTATACTTAATGATGCTGGTTCTATATACAATGCATTTAACTTGATGAAAGGAGAAATTTATTTTTTAAAATATTTTATTTATTTATTTATTTATTTATTTATTTATTTATTTATTTATTTATTTATTCATTTATTCATGAGAGGCATGAGAGAGCGAGAAAGAGGCAGAGGGAGAAGCAGGCTCCATGCAGGAAGCCGGATGTGGAACTCGATCCCAGGACTCTGGGATCATGCCCTGAGCAAAAGGCAAATGCTCAACCGCTGAGCCACCCAGGTGTCCTGAAAGGAGAAATTTAATTGTAAAAATCCACTGCTCATATCTCTCTGCATGTATACATAATACAAATATACATTTGGTGGACATGAGATTCACTTGTTGATATAACGATATTATTTAATTTTTTATGCATTGACTATGTCTAAAGGGGCTAGTTTTATTTGCCCATCACAAAGTAAGGACCAAAATCTTTTGTGGCTACATGTCACCCACTGAGTTCTGTTCACTGCCAAGTCCTCCCCCTGCTCTTTAAAAATATGCATGTACCTTCTGTACTCCCTGCCAGCTCCCACCCCTGTACTGATGCACATCTGTAAAAGAGCATGTTCACAGTAATAAAACATCTGTTTGTAGTAACAAAACATCAGAAGCACCTGGCTGGCTCAGTCAGTGGAGCATGCAACTGTTAATCTCTGGATTGTTGGTTCAAGCCCCATGTTGGGGGTAGGGCTTACTTTAAAATAAAAAAAAAAATGAAACTACTCTAAGTGCTTACCTCTAAGAAGTGTTTCTAAAATATGGCACATTCATTCTAAGGTGCTCTATGCTGCCGAAGAATGAAGAAAGCTCAACTGGATTTTCTGGTGAAAAAGAAAAAAAAATTCAAATAAACAACACAAATATTCTTTTTACATAGAAAAAAGACATTGTAAATGTTCAGAGAAAGATCTGGCAAATACCATTCTTCTGTGCCATGTTACCTTAAAAGAAGTATCTTTTAAAAAGTGTCTATATGAGTTTCAAGAAGTAATTTTGAATTTATTTAAGTACGTTTCTATTCTTGAATGCCACTATATATTCATGTTTCCTTTAAACTATTAAATATATATATATAAGTTTGAATGGAAAGGAAGCCTTTTTTTTTTTTGTTCTTTAGATCTTAATTTAAAATGGGAATAGAAGGGGGCACCTGGATGGCTCAGCCAGAACATACAACTCTTGATCTCAAGGTCATGAGTTTAAGCCCCACACTGGGTGTGGTGATAACTTAAATAAAAAACTTAAAAAAAAAGAAATGAGAGTAGAATCCCTATCTCAAGGATGCTTATTCCTTACAGAAGATTCCAGTGAATAAATATAAAGAGAATGAGGGAAATACAAATCACCATAGGAATGATTTTTGTGAACAAGATTCATCAATAAATATTACACTCAATGAGCAAATGTTTGAGGAGAAGCAAGAAGTTCACAGTCTCACAGCATATCCTCTAACAAATGTTTTTCATTGAAAAGGAAAAGTAGGGGGGATCCCTGGGTGGTTCAGCGGTTTAGCGCCCTGCCTTGGGCCCAGGGTGTGATCCTGGAGACCCGGGATTGAGTCCCACATTGGGCTTCCTCCTGCATGGAGCCTGCTTCTCCCTCTGCCTGTGTCTCTGCCTCTCTCTCTCTCTCTCTGTATCTCTCATGAATAAATAAATATAGTCTTAAAAATAAAAAAGAAGAAGAAGAAAGAAAAGTAGTAATGATCAGTGGAAAAGCTCAGTAGCCACCACCTTAGCCAAGAGATCACCAGTAGTAAGATTTATCAACATCACATACCCTTGGCCATTATGCCCTGAGAAGGACACACACCATTTCTGTGCCTTCTTACCAAGAAAGGAGAATGACATTATTGGGAAAACTGGCAAATTAAAAGAAAGTCTGTACCTTAGTTAATAGTATTGATCCAGTGTGAAATTTCTAGTTTGATAATTGTACTATATTTATAAAAGATAGTGGGGCACGTGGCTAGCTCAGTTGCGAAAGCATGTGACTCTTGATATCAAGGATATGAGTCTGAACCCCACGCTGGGTGTAGAGATTACGTAAAAATAAAATCTTAGGGTAGGTGGCTCAGTGGTTTAGCACCACCTTTGGCCCAGGGTGTGATCCTGGAGACCCAAGATCGAGTCCCATGTGGGGTTTCCTGCATGGAGCCTGCTTCTCCCTCTGCCCATGTCTCTGCCTCTTTCTCTGTGTGTCTCTCATGAATAAATAAATAAAATCTTTTAAAATAAAAATAAAATAAAAATAAATAAAATCTTAGGGACACCTGGGTAGCTCAGTGGTTGAGCATCTGCTTTTGGCTCAGGGCATGATCCCAGGGGCCTGGGAGCGAGCCCCCCATTGGGCTCCTTGCAGGGAGCCTGCTTCTCCCTCTGCCTATGTCTCTGCCTCCCTCTCTGTGTCTCTCATGAATAAATAAATAAAATCTCGAAAAAATAAATCTTTTTAAAAATTTAAAAATTAAAAGATCATAATATCAGGAAAAGCTGAAAGAGGAGTCTACAAGAAGTCTGATACTATTTTTGCAACTGTTGAATAATCTAAAATCCTCAAACAAAAAAAATTTTTTAACGAAGCAAACTTAAGTACAAATTTTATCATGTTCTACATCTTGTTTAGCAACTAATATTCTTCTTAAAAATAAATCTGGAGCACCAGACTTTAAGAGCCACATCTATTCCACAATAGAAATATGCCATGAAAAAAAAAAGAAAAGAAATATGCCATGATATAAGTTACCAAAACTCTACACATGGACATTTAGATTATTGCCACAAATCTGCTTACATGGATCCTCATGTGAACTTAAATTTATGTGACTCTTTGTAAATATGAGCATGTATTTCTCAAAAGTAGATTGCTAAGAATTGCTTGGGGATTAAAAATATAAAGACCTGCTCCCCCTGCCAAAAAAAAGACCCACCTATCATACTGTTGGTAGACATTTGGAACTCTGCACCTATTATGGAAAACAGTATGGAGGTTCCTCAAAAATTAAAATCATGAAAATCATAGAAACAGAAACTAGAAGATTGGTTGCCAAGAGCTGGGGGAAGGAAGGAGTTCATGTGTAATGGGTATAGAATCAGTTTTAGGAGATAAAAGTTCTGGAGATCTACTGCACAACCATGTGAATGAGCCGAACACCAATGAGCTGTACACTTAAAAGTGGTTAAGATGGCAATTTAAAGTTGTGTGTTTTTCACCACACTAAAAAAAAAAAAAGGCTCTGGACCTTGACCAGTTGAAGTTCCATTTCTGGAATGGACCAGAACGTGAAGGTCAACTTATTTTAGCTTCTCTGTGACTCCTCAGCAAAATGGAAACAATTGTTAAACCTCACAGGGTTCTTGTGAAGATTAAATAAATTGACATAATAAGAATAAGAATATTCTGTGCATTTGGGGGGCTCTGTAAGCAACAGGTGTTGTGATTATTGGCAGAAAAGATAAGAATCTCTACATTTTAAATAGATAAAGATGAAGGGATAAGCAAAGACAAAAATACCCAATGTCTTGTATACAAAGTGAGAGTTTGTTATTGCCCTGAGCCATGAGAAAGGCTAGCCGGGTAGAAAGGTAGCTAAATCTACTTAAAGATAAAATCTTTCATTCTGCACCCAAACATACCACTCACACAATCTCAATGTAATGTTAAAGGATTATGAGATAAATTTTTTTTTAAGGAATTTCTATGCCCAATGTGGGACTTGAACTCACAACCTTGAGATCAAGAGTCACATACTTGACTAACTGAACCAGCCAGGTCCCCCAAGAAAAGGATTTTTAACTGGACTTCATCAAAATTAACAACTCCTCTTCGAAATACACTTTAAAACAATTTTATTTGAGAGAGTGCACAAGCTGGGGGAGGGGCAGAGGGAGAAGGGGAAGCGGACTTCCCACTGAGCAGGGAGCCTGATGCCAGGGATTGATCCCAGGACCCTGAGATCATGACCTGAGCCAAAAGCAGATACTTAACTGAGCCACCCATGCACCCCTTCAAAATACACTCTCAAAATAATGAAAAGGCAACCCATAAAACCAGATAGCAATGTTTACAAATCACATTTCTGATAAAAGACTTAAACCTAGGATATAGGAAAGAATTCCCCTAATTCAGTAATAGGAAAGCAAATAACCCAACTGCAAAAATGGACAAACGATATACACAGACAATATCAAGATACACAGAGGCACCTGGGTGGCTTAGTGGTTAAGCATCTGCCTTCCACTCAAGACATGGTCCTGGGGTCCTGGGATTGAGTTCCGCATCAGGGTCCCTGCAGGGAGCCTGCTTCTCCCTCTGCCTTGTCTCTGCCTGTCTTTCTATCTCTCATGACTAAATAAAATCTTTAAAAAACAAACAAACAATGGAAATGTATCCACATGCTATTACATGAACAAAATGGGATTGGCCTCTTCATCTCCCAATGTAGAAATTTTCTTCCAGGTCCTGTTTATCATTCACAGAAAATAGATGCCTATTCTTTCTCTGATACTCAGTCCACCCCTTGGAAAGCAAAACCTTCTAAACCTTCTTGCCCTCCCCACACCATCCCTACCTCCCACTTAGTCTCAGCCCAGTTCATGCATTTTATCCTAAGATTGTGACCCAAGGGTTCTAAATACCTGAGCTGGGGGGATGTCTCAGGGATGAAAAATTGCTTGTTTCGGGAACCTTCCTGTTCATTGTCCCCTGAGTCAGGGGAAGGAGAGGAAGCAAGGGTGAGAACCCCTGGCATAGCTCCCCATCTTCCTAGAATTAGGGACAGAAGGCCCCCTAGAAAACAGGTCCAGACTTCAATTCCTACACTGTGGTTTATATATTTTTCAGATCACTTAAGTGACAGCCGGCCAGGCTAGTCATAGCAGGTCTAGCAAAGCCCCAACCACCAGCGATCCCCCAGCCTCATGCCCTGGTAGGGCCACAGAGCCGCAAGCATCTCGACCCACCTTACCCAGAAAGCCTCCCAGGGCCCTGGACTCCGCCCCTCTGGCTCCGAGTGCCTGTCCCAAATGCTGGTTCAGCATCCCTTAAATAATGAGACACACCCTTTATTCTTCTCTCTCCCACCCAGATCTCTGACCCTTCCCTGTGCAAATCCTCTCACGGTGAGAAATGAATAGAAATTGCAAGAAACTTTTGTTTGTATTAGGAAGTTTTGGAAGAGCACAACTGAATGCCGAGAGCACAAATCTGCCTTTAGCTCAGGTCATGATCCTGGGGTCCTGGGATCAAGTCCCGCAGGGAGCCTGCTTCTCCCTCTGCCTGTGTCTCTGCCTCTCTCTGTGAATAAATAAATAAAATCTTAAAAAAAAAAGCCAGGCACAAAAGACTGCACGTCGCATGATTCCATCTCCATGAGGTGTCCAAAAGAGGCAAATCTGAGGAGACAGAGTTGGTGGGTGGTTGTCTGGGGTTACAGAGTGGCTGCAGGGGTCACAAGCATAAACGAGCTAGAGGTGATGAAAAAAGTACTTCGTGTTGATAGTTGCACAACTGGATTTGCTAAAAATCTGAATTGTGCACTTGGGGTGAGTGAATTTTGGGGTCCACCAGGCATACCTTAATACAGTCATTAAAAGTAGAAAAGGGGTATCTATGAGAGAAATACAAGCTAAACTTTTTAAGTATGATTTTTTTTAAACTAATATTTTGGCCCAAAAAAAATTGTTTTGAGGCACGCCTGGGTGGGTCAGTCGGTTAAGCATCTGTTTTCGGCTCGGGTCATGATCTCAGGGTCTGGGATTGAGTCCTGTGTGCGTCTGGCTTCCTGCTCAGCAGGGGAGTCTCTTTCTCCCTCTGCCCCTCCCTCCAGCTCATACGCTGTCTCTCAAATAAAAATCTTTTATTTAATTTTTTAAAGGTTTATTTGAGAGAGAACAAGTGGGAGGAGGAGCAGCAGAGGCAGAGGGAGAAGCAGGCTCGCCTCTGAGCAGGGAGCCCGAATGGGGCTGGATCCCACGATATGGGATCATGACCCGGGCTGAAGGCAGATGCCCAGCCAACTGAGCCACCCGGGTGCCCCCCAAATCTTTTAAATTAAAAAAAATTTGTTTTGAATATTAGTAAGTCACTGTTGCAATGATGGAAGGAATGGATACCCATAACCTACTGAAAGATTTCCTTGAGTGCCTGGCTCGGAAATGTGGGGGCTCCAGGTTCAAATGCTACTGCGTCAGTACTTGGTACCACTGACAAGTTCTTAATCTGTCCAATCATCGGCTTCCTGCTCTGTAAAGCGGGAACCGTAGGTACCCCCATAGCACACATACTCTCATACATGTTTGATGCTTTTTGTTTTTATTTCTGAAACAATTTCAGCAATTTTATTTCAACAATTTTCAGACTTGTGAGATGTGATCGGCATACAAAAGGCTGTGCAGGGGCAGCCCGGGTGGGTGGCTTCGTGGTACAGCGCCACCTTCAGCCCAGGGCCTGATCCTGGAGACCCGGGATCAAGTCCCAGGGATCCCTGCATGGAGCCTACTTCTCCCTCTCTCTCTCTCACTGTCTCTCATGAATAAAAAAATAAAATCTTAAAAAAAAAAAAAAAAACAGGCTGTGAATATTTGGCATGTACAGCTTGATGAATTCAGGAACAATCTAAGCCATCAACGTCTTCTCCTCCCTGCATTTATCATACATGTGTATGATCACAGCATTGGACAGAAAAGGTACTGCTGTAGTGGGTTTTTCAGAACCTGTTCTAGAAGCCCTCCCCTGGCACCAGCATCTCCCGCTGCCCCTCCCCCAGTCCCTCAAAACCCCCATTCCCCTCTGCTTCTAGGGGTCTGACGACTACCTCCTAGAGATTCCTGACACAGTGGGCTCATGTGGCCTCTTCCTTCTGCATCTGGCTCATCTCACTGAGTAGTGTCCTCTGGGTTCATCCTTCATCCATGCTGTGGGGAGTGGCAGGATATCCTTATTTTTTAAGGCTGAATGATCGCCCTGTTTCCTTTCATAGGGAGCATACACCACATTTAAGACATAAGGAGACCGTGGTGCTCTGAGGTTCAGCCCTAACCTGCCAGAGCTCAAGAAAAACAGAGAGGTCAGAGAGCCAAAGAGGAGGCAAGAGGTGCTGGGGACTTCATCTCGGGGCCTTCTCAGATGGGGTCAAGGATTTCTGGACTCTCAATTCCAGCTTTCCCACCAAAAAAGGTATGTGAACTTGAGAGGATTACCTTCAGCCTCTGAGCTACAGGAATAAACAAAGACCAGCCAAATAAGGAGAGGCAAAGGTGGTGTCTTCAGAGCTTGCTGTGACAAAGGAGCCAGCTGTTGTCACTTGCGTCTTAGAGGCCAAGGAGGGGCAAAGCTTTGGGGGCAGTGGGGTTGAAAACAAGCCTCAGGCTGTTGGCACAGAGCCTGGAGGCAGGCTAGCCTGGAGGCAGACATCCTGTGTAATCTGCTGGGGATCCAATTTGGCTCTCTCTGGGTCAGCCTAAATTGGAAGCCAGGACAAATGTTAGGGAAACTCTCAGTTGTTAACTCCTGGTCATTCCTGGCTGACTGCTGGAGGGGTTATTGTCTGGCTTCCTGGGCTGGTCGCTGAAAGTAGCGGTTGGTCTTCTGGGCTACTCACTGTAGATCATGGGTCAGAGTTGTGTTCTATAATATGGCCTGGCCACTATCCGTTTGTACATCTACAAAGACACTAGACATAGCCTTGTTCTTACATGTGTGATAGATAATGTTACCCATCTCTGGACGGGATCCGCAAGAGGCGGGCACTTTATACTAGGATGGTGATTCCTGCCTCAGGGCCTTGGCACTTCAACCATTCCCTCCACCTGAAGAGCTCTTTCCTCAAATGTTGCCGTGGCTTATTCCTTTTCCTCAGCCTCACCTCAGCTAGAATATCGCTTCTTCATTATTTATTTATTTTTAATTAATTTATTTATTTATGATAGTCACAGAGAGAGAGAGAGAGGCAGAGACACAGGCAGAGGGAGAAGCAGGCTCCATGCACCGGGAGCCCGACGTGGGATTCGATCCCGGATCTCCAGGATCGCGCCCTGGGCCAAAGGCAGGTGCCAAACCACTGCGCCACCCAGGGATCCCGAATATCACTTCTTCAGAAAGGATTCTTTAGTCACTCCATACAGCATGGTGATTATCATTAGCAACACTGTATTCTATGCTTGAACATTGCTAAGAGGGTAGATCTTAAATCTTCTCACCACCAAAAATAAGTAAGTAACTCTGCGAGGTGAGAGATGTGTCAACTAATCTTATTGTGGTCATGAATTCTTAGCACAAAGGACATCAGATCATCACCTTACACATTAGACATATACCGTGTTATGTGTCAGTTGTATCTCAGCGAAACTGGAGAAACATACATATATATATACATATGTGTGTTTGTGTGTGTGTGTATAAATAAAACATTTCCTTCCAAGAAGTTCCACATGCCCCTTTGTGGTCAGTGCTGTCACCTGCCTAGAGTCCCTAGCCATTTCTGTTTCCCGGATTTTGTATAATGAACTAAGTCTTGAAAGGGGCACCACGCTTGGGAGAGAAATAAAGTGATGGAGTTGGTGAGGAAAGGAGCCAGGTCAGATGAAGAAATCTGGGACAAATCCCCAAACAGGGGACTTTTAGGCAGAGATCTGAAGGGTAGGTTGGAGTTTGCCAAATTAAAAGAGAAGCAGGGATGGGGGTTGGGGAGGATGGATGGGAGCCTTCTCAGCCCAGAGACCAGCACATGCAGGGCCTAGAGAAGCCAAGGACTTACTGGGACCTGACTTTCATTAAATATAATCATGCCTTTGTCCTGAGAGCCTGGGAGCCTTTGAACCACTGTTGAAATTTTTTTTCAATTTTTTGAAGATTTTATTTATTTATTTGAGAGAGAGAGAGAGCACAAGCAGGGTGAGGGGTAGAGGGAAAAGCAGACTCTCCCCTGAGCAGGGAGTCCCATGCAGGAGGATCATGATGCAAGCCAAAGACATACACTCAACCAACAGAGCCATCAAGGCACCCCGCAGCTGTTGGATTTTGTTCAGTTTCCTAAGATTTTAATATCACCCGTGCTTTTGAAAAGGTAAACCATGCATGAAAGGATGAAAAAATAAGAACTAAAAAGTAAATCATTCCACCCCCTGAGTATAGATTCAACAAAAACTTGAAAACGGGTACTCAGAGCAAATATGAAACATAACACGTACACCCATGTTCGTAGCAGCCCAGAGGTAGAAATGGCCCAGATGCTCATCGGCGGGTGCATGGCTGAATGGGATGCGGTCCATCTATACAGTGGGATACATAAGAGGAGCTGGAGCTCAGAAGTGGTTATTGCAAGTACCAGGGATCGGGGGGCCTCACATGGAGGGGTGGTACTTCCTGCTGTAAGATTCAGGGAAGTGCTGTCACCACTGAGTCTTAGTGACAGAGGAAAGCCTCCTTGGTCACAGTGTTCAGGGCACCAGGACTTCCAGGTAACTCAACACTCCTGCATTCATGGATACCTCCGTTTTCCCAGATGTTTATCCTCCAGGATTTTCTGTCCTGGACGTTCTCAAATTCAAGACAGCAAAAATCTGAAAGGTTTGCTACAACAAACTGCTGGTCCCACCCACAGAATTGTCTGGTACAGTAGGTCTGGGTTGGATCCTGAAATGCGAATGTCTTCCTCATGGCTGCTGAACCCCACTATCAGTATAAACATCCAGACTGCATATTCGGATGGCTGGCTCTGCTAGCACCCAGATTTTCCAGGGGGTTCTACAGACAAAAGAACAGACTGGAGGATGGTGTACAAATAATCCTCCAATACCTATGAGTTTGTAAATTGAAAGCAAGCTCAGAAAGATCCCTGTTGGTCAGGCATGAGATCTCTTTTGGAAAGAGCATCCTTGGGAAACCTGGATCAATTGTTTAAGTGTCTGCTTTAGGTTCCGGTCATGATTCTGGAGTCCCAGGATTGAGCCCCAGGTCATGTTAGGCTCCCTGCTCAGCAGGGAGTCTGCTTCTCCTTCTCCCTCTGCCCCCCCTCACTTGTGTTCTCTCTCTCAAATAAATAAAATGTGTTTTTTTAAAAAAAGGAAAGAAATTTATTAAACCTAATTTAAGGGCAGTTCTGGTGACTCAGTGGTTTAGCGCCGCCTTCAGCCCGGGGTGTGATCCTGGAGACCTGAGTCCAGCGTCGGGCTCCCTGCATGGAGCCTGCTTCTCCCTCTGCTTGTGTCTCTGCCTCTCTCTCTCTCTCTCTCTTTCTGTGTCTCTCATGAATAAATAAATAAAATCTTTAACAAAAACAAACAAAAAAAACTAATTTAACCCTGAGATCCCTGAAAGACATTTTCACATTTGAAAAAATTTTTTTTCAAAATAGAGAGGAGATAAGATACTAGCATATAATTTTAAAATTGTAAATGTTTTATGTTTGCTTACTTAGATAGGATCACCTCAAGCATTCAACTCCAGCTGTGATTTCAAGCTGAGCAGTGCTTTCTGTGTTTCTAAAAGCTAAGCACCTCCAGGGACACCTGGGTGGCTCACCAGGGCATGATCCTGGAGTCTCGGGATCGAGTCCCACATTGGATTCCCTGCATGGAGCCTGCTCTCCTCTGTGTGTCTCTCATTAATAAATAAATAAAATCTTAAAAAAAAAAAAAAAAAAAGGTAAGCACCTCCAAGGCTTGAACTTTGTAGTCTGAGGTGAGCAGACCAGGGAGCTGGGTTGCAGTCCTAGAGGGCTGCCTGGAGACTGGATCCCTGGGTCTGTGTACCCCTTGATCTTGGTCAATGATCTTAATCCCTCCACCTGGACCTCTGTTACATACCCATCATCAGTGAGCAAACTGACTAAGAATCCCCAACATGGAACATCTTCAGTGCTATGTTAAATCCCACCTATTTGGCTTTTCCAAATTTCCTGATCTCTAATGTAATTTCTTTGTGGTTGGAGAACATGCTTTTTTTTTTTTTTTAAGATTTTTTAATTTATTTATTCATTTATGAAAGAGAGAGAGAGAGGCAGGCAGAGACACAGGCAGAGGGAGAAGCAGGCTCCATGCCTGGAACCTGATGTGGGACTTGGTCTCCGGTCTCCAGGATTATGCTCTGGGCCAAAGGCAGGCGCCAAATCGCTGAGCCACCCCAGGATCCCCGGAGAACATGCTTTTATATTTGTCTTGTTTTCAGCGTGTTGGATCAATGGCCCAGCATGGACTCCGTGCCGGAGAATGTTCCCGTGTGTACTCGAACCTATATTCTTTTTTTAAAAAATATTATAACCTTTTTTTCTAAGATTTTATTTATTTATTCATGAGAGACACAGGCAGACACAGGCAGACACAGGCAGAGGAAGAAGCAGGCTCCCTATGGGGAGCCCGATGCAGGACTTGATCCTGGAACCCCGGGATCATGACCTGAGCAGAAGGCAGATGCTCAACCACTGATCCACCCAGGTGCCCCCTCGAACCTATATTCTTAACCATCCCAGACTCCATTCTGAGTGCTCCCACCTGGAGACTACAAATTATATACCACGTCATCACAAAGCCCTGTTTCCAACCCGCTCCTGTGAAATGCAACCTAGTTCTTAGACACAAACCATGTGACATTGCTGTTTCTGGAACTAAAAATAAGCAGGGTTTTTCCTTCAGGAAGATCATGGAATTCTGGAGTCCCGCTTCCAACAGCAGCTTTGAGGACCTGTTGACAGAGGAAGCTGAAATATTCCCTTTACGGGCTCCGTCAGTGAAGCATCTCCCTTTGGCTCAGGTCATGATCTCAGGGTCCTGGGATCCAGTACTGCATTGGGCTTCCTGCTCAATAGGGAGTCTGCTTCTCCCTCCCCTCCTCCCCCTGCCTGTGCTCTCTCTCTGCCAAATAAATAAATAAAGTCTTTAAAAAATAAAATACAAAATCGTGGGGAAAAAAAAAAGAATCCAATTGACAAGAGACAGATTAATGGGAGAAAATGAAATTTAATAGTGTACTTCTAGGGAATCTACACACACACACGGAAATCCCAAAGACAGGCAAGATGAGGTGTATATGTCACCCTGATCTAAGGAGAAGAGGTAGAAGTTGGGGATTTCAGAGGGAAGGAATGCACCTCACAGAGCAATAAGAAAAACAAACACATGTTTGCTAATTAGAGGTTTGCCTGCCATACAAATGGATCACTCAGAGAAAATTTATCTCTGGAAAAAAAAAAAAAAAAACCCTTATTTGGAGAAAGACCTCCAATTTAGATTCTTCTGTGTGGTTAAGGGAGGGACAAATATTTTTCCTGAGGCTGCAGGGCCTCAAGTGCCTTCAGCTCAGCATAACCCACAGGCCAAACTGGCATATTCATGCAGGGCTGGGGTATGTCCCAAACCCCTTTTGTTCCAAGCTGGACAACACCCAGACCCCAGCAGCAAAAAGGCCCGGTCGTGCTGCAACCTTCAAGCAGGAAGCATTTTCTGTTCTCTTTTTTTCTTTTTTAATTTTTATTTATTTGACAGAGAGAGCATAAGCAGGGGAAGTGGCAGGCAGAGGGAGAGGGAGAAGCAGACTCCTGCTCAGCAGGGAGCCACATGCAGCTTGATCCCAGGACTCGGATCATGACCTGAGCTGAAGGCAGCCACTTAACTGATTGAGCCACCCAGGCGCCCCTGCACACATTTTCTCAATGAAACACACTGCTTAGGTAATACAGTCGGCAAATTCTGAGTTTTATTTCAAAGCCTTGGGTGCTGGCTGTACTTATGTTCGCTCCGTGTCTTTCACAGCATCCTGATGATGTAGATGCAGCCAAGAGCCTCTTTATGGACCTCGAGCGTGGTCCCGGGGCCAGCCTGCTCCAACACTGGCCTCAGGCTTGTTAGGAATACAAATCTCCAGACTCCACCAGAGAACAGTACTTTTACCAAGTCCTCCTGGGGGTACTGACCCAGCCTGGGGAATCTGGGGAAGCAGAGGTCACAGTGAAGGGAACAGGATGTGCCACCCCAAAACGTGCCACTCTGGCATATTGATCACTTCTAATTCAAGGTACTGAAGAAACTACAAGGACAGTCTGACCTTCCTTTGCCCCCTGAAAGCATCAGGTGGGCCCTCCACACGAAGGGTCCCCTCCCTGTAGCAGGAGGAGGGAAGGCATCCTTATCATCCGAGTGAGAATTCAGAGCCAGGAAAGCTGGAAGAACCTTATTACTTCTGCAATGTGTTACTCCCTTCCCAAGCCCCTTTGTCTCATCACTTCTTCCCAAAATCCCCATTAGAAAAGCAGCCTGCATCAGCCGCTTCTCTGAGTCTCCTATTTGTATGGGGCCCATGTACCTACAAAATTATGTTTATTTTTCTCCTGTTAATCTGTCTTCTGTCAATTTCTTATTCGACCTAGAAGGAATGAAGGGGGAAAGATTTTCAGCTCCTACAAACAGGAATGAAGGGCGGTCTGCAACAGATCAACACCCAGACCTGGGATCCCTGGATGGCTCAGTGGTTGAGCGGCTGGCTTGGGCCCAGGGCGTGATCCCGGAGTTCCGGGATCGAGTCCCATGTCAGGCTCTCTGCATGGAGCCTGCTTATCCCGCTGCCTGTGTCTCTGCCTCTCTCTGTGTCACTCATGAATAAATAAATAAATAAAATATTAAAAAAACAAAACAAAACAAAAAAACACCTAGACCTGCAGAGGGAGGAGTCAGGAAAGTAAAACCTGGCTGGAGAGTCAGGCATCAGAACCAAACATGTAAATGAACTGAGTGTAAATGACTTAGTTGGGGGGAGGGGCCTGGGTGGCTCCGTGGTTGAGCATCTGCCTTTGGCTCAGGTCATGATCCTGGGGTCCTGGGATTGAGTCCTGCATCAGGCTCCTGCTCAGCGGCTCAGGGGGAAGTCTGCTTCTCCTTCTCCATTTGCTCCTCCCTCCTGCTCATTCTCTCTCTCTCTCTCTCTCTCTCTCTCTCTCAAATGAATACAATCTTTAAAAAAAAAAAACGACTCAGTTGGGGACCTGAGAAGGACATCCCACGGTGCACGGTCCAGGCAGTAAACTGGTGGCACACCTGGGGCTTAGAGAGGCAGAGCCCTTTGTCCTAAAGGGAAATCATGAGCTCTCAAGAGGTGGAAGGGATTTCGTGATGGGACCAAGAACCAGAACTGGAGTGCCAGGCCCAGTGTCTTGGGCAGGTTTGTCTCCCCACTCCCAGCCTGCACAGCCTCCTTACCAGCCAGCCCCTCACTGTGTTTTCGAGCTGTTTGGGGCAAGGCTTTCTGCACAGTGTCTTCTCCGCATCGCTGTGGCTTCCACATGGTTCCTGATCGCCCGAGTCAGATGAAGAGTCCATGGAGAGCTGGGCTCACTGGGACTCTGACCTCCCCACCTGAGCCGTGGTGGACAGGAAAGACTCCACGGGGTTCAGAATGATTCTCAGGAAGAGAGAAGCCAGCCAAGAAGGGAAAAAAAAGAATCAACAGGTTTGGTTTATCTTTCTGCTCTTTATGGTTCTGGTTATTTTTCATAGTCTCCATGGAGAACAGATTCACCATAACATACACCATTTTAAGAGTATTCAATTCCGTGGGTATTTTAGTATACTCAGGGGGTCCTGTGATAACAGTGCTCTCTAATTCTGGAATGCTTTCATCCCCCCAAATAGAAACCCATACCCATGGGGATCCCTGGGTGGCTCAGCGGTTTAGCGCCTGCCTTCGACCCAGGGTGTGACCCTGGAGACCCGGGATCGAGTCCCACATCGGGTTCCCTGCATGGAGCCTGCTTCTCCTTCTCCCTCTGCCTGTGTCTCTGTTTCTCTCTGTATCTCTTGTGAATAAATAAATAAAATCTTAAAAAAAAAAAAAAACATACCCATCAGCGGCCACTGTCCATTCCCCCTTGCCCCCAGCCCTGGGCAACCACTGGTCTGCTCTAGGTCAGTATGGATTCACTTCTTCTGGACATTTCATAGAAGTGAAATCCATACCACAATATGTGGCATTTTGTGTCTGGCTTGTTCCATCTGGCATAATGTGATTTCATTTGCTTTAGTTTGTCTGTTAATGAGACTCATAATTGGGGAGTGACCCCAGGCACATGGAGTGGAAAAAACTCCCCTGCCTCCAGGAGGTTGAGGGGTATAGGCAGACCCTGATGATGGGAAAGCCAGACCTGGGATGGTCATGAGGGTGGAAACCCCATTCTGGTCACTGGGATCAGTGAAGTGTTGCCCTCCATGGGGTGTGGGGATGGGAAGTGGAAGGTAGCAAATGACCCAGGCTTGGATGATGCGGGCATTGCCCTCCTGCACAGTGTGCAGTGAGGAGGTGGGGAGGAGGGCTGCAGGATGTCTGTCAAGAGGCAATTTGGGGTTTGTGGTTTGCTCTGAACTGAATGGGTGTTTATCCTGGAAGAGCAAGCCACCTGGATTCCCCATCTGTCCTCCTGGACGTCTCTCCCCATCCATGGCTGCAGAACCTGGTGACAAAAACTTCTGGCCAAGACCTAGCCCAGAATTTCTCCAGCCCAGCCATCTTTCTCACTCAGATTCCCACTCTCACGGGACAACCTTGTAGGGTTCTAAAGAGTGATGGAGACCCTACTGGCCCCATCCCATAGCTGGGATCTTGCATCCCTCGTTTCTGCTCAAGGCACAAACCATCTGGAAAGATGCCTCACTGCCTTCCTGAAGGGAGCTTCCAGGATGGAGTGCCAGCTGGAGAAAGTAAATTACTGGGTGCCTGGTAAGATTTGAAATTCAGATAAACAACGTTTTAGTATAAATATGTCCCATATATAGGGCATGCATGGGACATACAGGGAAAAAGGATTTGTCGTTGAGGTGTGGAAATTATCTGAGATGTGTTTCTGACTACAAGATGATTCCTCAATCACTTGAAGTCCAAATGTAACTGGGCATCTCGTATTTTCTGAGCCTCGTTCACTGCCTGGTGGTCTGCAGGTGCCCTTTTCTGGCAGAACCTCTCCCCGCCTTCGTTGATGTGGCCAGATGGTGCTTAGTCTCACACAGAAGACTTGTCATTCAATCTCTAGTGAACTGATTGACGGAAGTGTTTTTGAACAATACGCCTAGCCAAACACTGTCCCCACTGTTTGGATGGCAGACTCAAAACTCTTTTAACAGCTGCCCTCAAGAACCTTGCTGTCCCAGCAGGATACGGAAACACACCATCAAAATAGAGATGGTGAGCACTACAATAAAGCCTTCACTGAGAAGTAACATTGCCTTCTTTTTTGATGCTTTTCCACCAGCCAGACCATTCTGGAGACCAGATCCCCTTTGTTACTGTGTGTCCAGGGGAGCCTGAGCCCTCTGACTCTAAGGATGTCCCAGGGTCTGCACACCCTCTGTTGTGCTCAAGATTGCGAATCCGAGAAACCACCAAGGAGCCGACACCGATGCAAGCGCACGAGGGTTTACTAGCAAGCTCGAGCTTGGGTCCAAGTATACCCGACACAGTGGAGCAGGGACTTGGACCCCAATGGGGGTTACAGCTGGGTTTTTATGGGCTGGTCTAGGGGACCTCCAGAAGGGGTGGAGGAATTTCTTAAGCTCTGTTTTCATTCCAGTATGGGGCTTTCAAGGGCATTCTTGGTTGTTTTCCTGTAACTGAAGTAGGATATAAAGTTCAGCTCTTATTCACAGGGGCCTGAGATGGCTGTACTTGAGCTAACGCTGAACTTGAGATGGAATGGCCTTAATTTTCTCGGCCTCCACACCTCTGAGTGGTTCACCATGCGTCCTGTCTTCTCAATTTCCTGCCAAGCAACAGCAAGATCAGTATACCCAGTATGTCTATGTACCTATTCATTTTGCACCATTTTGTCTAAAATAAAAATGATAGAAATAATGAAGCAGAGCTATAATAGAAGCTGCTGAGAATTTTAAAAGATCAAAAAGACTGATCTGTTTTGCAAAAGAAAAGACTGGGAGGGGATCCCTGGGTGGCTCAGCGGTTTCGAGCCTGCCTTCTGCCCAGGGCGCTATCCTGGAGTCCCGGGATCGAGTCCCGCGTCGGGCTCCTCGCATGGAGCCTGCTTCTCCCTCTGCCTGTGTGTCTCTGCCTCTCTCTCTCCATGTCTATCATAAAAAAAAAAAATGGGAGCCTTTGGTTCTATCAGGAGCAGGTTTTCTAAGGAAATCACATTGCTTTTGGGTTTAAGAAGATGCACAGAGGTTGGTCTGGTGACGGGCTAGAGAAAATGCTAGGCTGCCGGCCATGGGTCAGAAAGGAAAGGAAGAACAGCTAACTTGGCTGAAATGTAATGAGGGGAAAGAGGGAGAGAGAGGGAGTAGTTATGTTGAAGAAAGGATCAGGGACGAAGTTATTGAGGTCCCTGCGAGCGCTGGTTAGAATGCGGTCTTCCAAGGACACCTGGGGACTGGTAAAGGTCTTTGGCTGGTTTCATGTCAGGATAGTTATTTGCGTTTGGAGAAGAACATTCTGGTCCAGCTGGAGCACGCTATCCCGGGGAGGCCTGCGTGGATGTAGGGCGAGCGCAGCGCGCTGATTGGGAGGCTGCAGGGGTGCTGGGGGGTTGGGGTTAGCAGGGTGGGCTTACGGTGAGGTCCTCATAGGCACTGTGCATTTGAACTCGCCACCATCCCCCCAGCCCCCGCCAGGACGCTAGGGGAGATGGGAGTGCTCCATAGCAGGGGGAGCCTGTGCATAAGGCATTACGGATGCAGATCAGTAAACTGAAGGTGCCCTGCACGCACGTCGCCATGAGCACTTGGCAAGCACCGGAGCCGAGATGTGCTTTCCCAGCCCGGCCACCAGGGGGCGCGCGGAGACAGGCCACCCGGCAAAGCCGAGGCCGCGGGCACTTCCTTCTCCGGCCAATAGGGGGAGAGCACGAGCCAGGCCAGGCCCGCCCTGCTGCGCAAGCGTCCTTTCCGAGCCTGGTCCTGGGTTCAAGACCCATGCACACACTCCCCACCCCATCCCCCACCACCTCACCCCCACTCCTCACCCCACTCCACCCCTCACCCCCACCCCGGCCAGCCACTGACTCCTCTAATATCTACCTCTGTGCTTCATTTCCTCCCCTTATAAAAAACGAGTCAGTGTTAAGCGGTGGGCAAATGTTAGCCCCCTGTCCTGGCCCCCAGGTGACCACATGACCTCCTGTCGCCAAACCGATGACCCTAGAATGCACAGTGGCCCCCAAGGAAGACAAAACCCAGAGTATCCCTGAAAATAACTTGGAAAACGAATCACTCAGGTTTGATTTGGGGGGTTTGGGCGGGGGTGGGGGGTGGGGGGTTGGGGGCTCTTACATTCTCAGCCCTGGTAGCTGTGACTTTCCAAAAGGGAGAATATAGGATTCAGCACCTCTGCAATCTGTTTTCTTGTTCTCTGCGTTTTAAGAAAAATAAGAGGATATCTTGAATTAAATTTATGTGGTTCCACGTTTTTAAAATGGTTTGTAAAAGATACAAATTCACAAGTGTCTCTCCCACCCATCCTTGTTTCTCTGCTCAGAGTCAAGCACCCTCATCGCCATACAAATCTAAGCCCAACAGGTGCCTACACCTTTAATTTTTTTTTTAATTAAAAAAAAATTAAGTCAGCAGTGTGTCCTACAGAAAGTTCCAAATCAAAGAGCTTCCTTGCTTTTTTGCAAACCATTTGCATCTTCCAATGTGTGTGTGTGTGTATCATAATTTTTATTTAGTCCCGTACTGACAGATTGTTTCCAAGATTTTATTTTTTTAAGTAATCTCCACACCCAATGTGGGGCTCAAACTCACAACCCCAAGATTAAGAGTAGCACACTTGACAGACGGGAGCGCCCCAGGTGCCCTGACAGATCATTTCTCACACTTTGCCGCCACACACAATGCTGCAGTTAATAACCTTGTACTCATTTAATTCTGAACATGTGCTGTTATACCTGCAGGCTAATTAGCAAGAAATGGTAAAAGGGCAAATGCTTTTGTCATTTTAATTGCCAGCTGGCCACCACAGGGTCTTGCCTTTTTGCGCTCCAGCCTCGGTGTCTGAGCAACTGTTTCTCCACTTTTTTCCCAACAGAATGAGTTTATTTCCACAGACGGTTTGTTCATATTCTTTGTGCCCACTGGGGACACAGAGTTCCAAATATTTGACCATCTGTTTTGGGGCGCAATCATCTCTGTTAATAGGACACTGATCTGAAAGCCTGACACCTCCTTATCTCATTTCACTCCTGCTCGCCCTCACTGTTAACACCATGAAATCATAATCTTTAGATCACCATCAGGAGGTGTACAAAATGAGGCTATGCATGGGGGGAAGCATCTCTGTAGCCTGCTTGGCATCTTGTCTTGTAATAAATTAGTTCTCATTGACCGTGAGACGATACAGTATTACTATATTGTCACAGTGTTACTATATTAATAGATATTACCATTATCACTGTTATTATAGCACTTAAATGACTATTATTCCTTATAAGTGTTGCTATTTTTCTATTAACATAGATTACTACTGTCACCATTGCTTTTATTATGATGTAGAATAAATAAATATCTATTATTTTCTGAATTCCAGGCTCCTGGGCCTTGGAGGAAGACTCTGCCAACCACTCTCTGCCCTGCCCGCCTTCTCCTGCCAGAGGACAGTCCCCAGGCAAGCTCTCCACAGCCTTTCGCTCTGAGCTGGGAAGGGAGGGAGGTTTTCCTACGTTTCTTTGACTATACCCTGAGGTACCAGGCTTGCTCTTGGCCAAGAACTGTAGGCAGTCTCCACCCGCCATGACCTTGAGCAAGTGGCTTGAGTTCTCGGAGTCTCAAAGACCCCCATGCCTTCCTCATTGCAGGGACAGAAACAGGAAAGAATGTGCCTCAGGCGCTGGGTGTGCCGATTGACACACTCCCTACTAGTAGATGGAGCCTTCATTAACTGAGCCACCCAGCCAAGTCCTGCCGGGGATCTGCTGTATCAGGGCTTCTTGACTCATCCGTCCATCCATCCGTCTACCTGTCCACATCCAGTCAGCTTTCTGCAGGCCAGCACCAAAGCTGAATGACACCAGGGATGTGTCTCACTCACACTTTGCCCTGAGATGCTCCCAGACTGAGGGGAAGGCAGCCACAGCCCAGGGTGGCCTGAGTGGTGGACCTTCCATGGAGAGTCACAAATGTCGTTACTAAACAGAAGTCCTGGGATGTCTGGGTGGCTCAGGGCATGATCCCAGAATCTGGGATCAAGTCCCACAATTTGGCTCCTTGCAAGGAGCCTGCTTCTCCCCCTACCTGTGTCTCTGCCTCTCTGTGTGTCTCTCATGAATAAATAAATGAAATCTTAAAATACATAAACAAGTCCTCACCCCAAAAGGAACTGTATCTGCAGATGTGCATCTTCTTAGGGGCTTACATCTAGTCTCCACTGTCCTCTTCCCCACGTGCACCCAGATGAGCTCCCTTGTTCATTAGCTGAGCTGACAGGTGGGACCTCATGCCGTCCTTGCTGGGATCTCAGTTTGCTATCTGGAAAATGGGAACAGCAACTCCCCAAACAGGAAGACAGTTTCTTGAATTCCAGTTGACACACAATTAAAAAAAAAAAAAAAAAAGCCTGAGGATGATATTTATAGATGACTCATCAAGTATTTATCACACATGCACCCACCCTGGAAAGACACCACAGATCAATCCAGACCTAATCTCTGCTCCTATGGGGCTTCTGTTTCAGAGACCAGGTTCCTAATCATGAAGCTTCAGCCCTCCCCAAGGGCCCCACTACTCCATCCCCGGCCTCCGGAATTAGCCTCAATCACCATACGTAGGTGGAATTGTGTTTTCCTTGTTTTTGAAGATTCTATTTATTTATTCTTTTTTTTTTCTCGTGACGAAAACTTTCAGGGGCCCCTGGGTGGCTCAGTGCTTGAGCATCTGCCTTCCGGCTCAGGCTGTGATCCCGGGGTCCTGGGATCGGAGTCCCCCATTAGTCTCCCAGCAGGGAACCTGCTTCTCCCTCTGCCTGTTTCTCTGCCTCTGTCTCTCATGAGTAAATAAAAATCTTTTAAAAAGAAAACCTCCAAATATACAATATAGTATTATTAACTATAGTTCTGGTGCTGTACATTGCATCCTCATGACTAACTTCATAGCTGTGAGCTTGTATTTTTTAACACCTTCTTAATCTTTAAAAAAAAAATTCTCCTGTTCCCCACCCCACCCCCACTCCATAGCCTCAAATCTGTTCTCTGTATTGATGCATTTGGGTTGTTTCCATTTTTAAAAAAATTTTTTTAGATTCCACATATAAGTGAGACCATATGATATTTGTCTTTCTCTGTCGTATGTATTTTGCTTAGCATAATGCCCTGAGAAAACACTCGAGTCTTTCAGAACCAGCCCTTTATCCTGCTAACGCAGATGCTAGCAGCGTCTCCTGCAAACCGCCCACGCGCATGGTGCTGCCTGTCTCACCAGGCTGTGAAGCAAGGACCCACGTGGAGCCCCAGAGTGGGCATAAAGATGACGGCATCTTTATCCCAAAGTGAAAACATCTGAGCTACAGAAGATGCAGAATGAAATCTTAAACGCATTTCCCCTCCCGAGGAAAAAACCTGCTGCCTTCAACCCCCCCTGGGAAGGAGTTTCCGGCAAAGTCAGCTGCCCGGACCCCCTGGTCTGCCCTTTTCCCTTAGCATCAAAAAGCCCAAAAGAATCTTCCATCCTCTCCCACAGAAGCCCTCACATCCCTCCTTTTGTTAAATTGATATGTATCAACTTGTCTCCTGGCCCTTCCCCCCGTTTACTGGGAGGTCCCTCAGGCACAGGTAAACAAACCTGTCTTTTCTCCTGCTAATTATGATCATTGTCAGGTAATTGCCAGGCCAGCGCTGGACTCAGGCAAGACGAAAGCTTTCCCTCCAAACCTTTTCTCCGGAACCCCTTCCAGGCCGGCCTCTCCCCCCTCCCCCACACCTGCCTCGGCTCCCAGCCTTCTCTAATTCTGAGCTCTTGACGACAGGCCCCAAGTACAGGGATTCCATCTCCCTTCGTTCTGGCCCAATTAGGACGGGGAAAGTGCAGGGGGCCAAGGAATACTTGTTAAATAACCAAGTGCATCACAGGAATCTTTAGGAGCGGGCTCTGGAAACTTGCGCCTAGCAAGTCCCCAAGAGTCGGGAGATTTCTGCCCCACTCAGTGCTCTGTAGGATTCTGCAGTGATCTGAGAGGAATTCCCTATGGTGAACAGAGCTATCACTGATCTGTGTCACTTAAAAAAAAAATTGCATCAAGATCATCAGAAACGATTCTTTGAAGGGAGCAGCACCTGAAATCAATTTTTTTCCAGAAGCTGCAAATGTGCCTTGGCTTCTCATCCCATTTCCTAAACTGTCCCCAAACCTGCCCGCCCTTCAGGCTTCATGCCCTCGGCCCTGTCCCTCAACATCTGCACATGACCACGTCCCTGCCACCCATTTTGCACATTGCTGCCCTGCTGAAGCTCCAGTGAATATGCAGAACTGCATCTGTGCTGTCCTGCACCCGGCGCGAGACTAAATGGGGCTGCTGCGCCTGAAGAGGGCTTCAGGGCACACGAATGCAGAGCACCCAGTTAAATGGGCACCTCAGACAGACTTGCATTCCTTGGAAGATCTGTGTACTAAAAACTCACACCAGGGGACCACCTGGGTGGGTCAGTGGTTGAGCAACTGCCTTCTGCTCAGGTCGTGATCCCGGGTCCTGGGATTGAGTCCAACGTCGGGCTCCCTGCATGGAGCCTGCTTCTCTCTCTGCCTGTGTCTCTGCCTCTCTCTTTCTGTGTCTCTCATGAATAAATAAATAAAAATCTTTTCTTTTTTTTAATGTGTGAAGGGTAGCCCGGGGGCTAAGTGGTTTAACGCTGCCTTCCGCCCAGGGCGTGATCCTGAAGACCTGGGATCGAGTCCCACGTCGGGCTCCCTGCGTGGAGCCTGCTTCTCCCTCTGCCTATGTCTCTGCCTCTGTGTGTGTGTGTGTGTGTGTCTCATGAATAAATAAAATCTTTTTTTAAAAAATGGGTGAAGAATTGAGGAGAGAAAGGGGTTCGGGCTCAGGGTGGTTAACAGGACTGTTTAAACAGCCTTAGGCCCTGGGTTCCCCTCTCTGGTGAGGGTGGTGACCCTCTGCCTCCCTGGTGCTGGAATTTATCTCCTGCTCTCAGGAGGACAAAAGAGGTCCAGATGGCCTTCTGCCAAATGAAGTCTCTTGTGTACCTTTAATTCAAAATAAGCAACATGCCAAAGTGGCATATTTCAGAGTGATGCACTCTGAACCCTGACAGGGTCATGACTGTTACAATACAGGGGTAGATATCAGGTGCAAGTCCATAAGGACAGTTGGGAGGTACAGCCCAGAAGCAGAGTGAGGGGGTCAGTAGGTGGAAAGTTACTGAGGTAGAGGGTCACGGGGAGGGGGGATTCCTACTGGAGTGGCTTCACAGGCTTCTTGCTGAGGGCTGGCAAGGGTGCAGACTTCAAGAGTGGAGGATGAGAAACTTGATCAGATATCAGTGGTCATCAGATGGGGGGGGAGGCGGTGGGATATGACAGCAGGATTTTTTGCTAAGGCGGTGGAGTAGGCTCCCCAGGACAGGTCAGGGCAAAGGTCAAGGCCTAGTGAGGAGGGCTAGGGGAGCCTTACCACAGTTTGTTCAAGGAGAGAGTCTCCGGGATGTACCCTTGAAGCGTGATGAAAAATATATGTACATCCAAGATCTTTCTCCCCACAAGCCACCATCCCAGGCTAATCAGGAACCCCCACCCCCAAAAAACTCAGACAAATCCCAGTTGAAGCACTTTCTACAAAGTCTGACCATTATGCCTCAACACAGTCATCATCATCAAAGATAAAGTCTGAGGAGCCGTCACAGCCACGTGGAGCCTGAAGAGCTGTGAAGACGAAACAATATTGTCTCCTGGGTAGGAGCCAGGACTTGAGGGTAATAGCCGCAGAACAAATAAAAACCCTAAGGAAATCTGAATAAATTATGGCCTGTGGTCAATAATAATAATAACAATACTGGCTCTGTAGCAAATACGAATGCACTTCCAACAGGGAGAAACTGGGTATACGGGTTATGCTGGGAACTCTCGTGCTGTCTTTCCAGTTTTCCAGTAAATCTAAACTTGTTCTAAAATCAAAAGTTTTGTTTAAAAAAAAAAAGAAAGAAAGAAAGAAAAAAGTCTGAGGATCAGCCTGGCCAGCTCTGTTGGCAGAGCGTGAGACGTGGGGTTTCGGACTTGTGAATTCGAGCCCCACATTGGGTGTGCAGATTACTTAAAGATAAAAATCTTTAGATTAAAAAAAAAAAGTCTTCTGGCTTGGCAAATTCTTAGAAATCCAATGACTGGGAGTGTGTCCCGTGCCCCACTGTCACCTCCCCCCAACCTCAACCCGCAGGGCTTCCATCGTAAACAGAAGTGAATTTGCCATTATTAAGTGATGCATTCCTAGGCTTTGTGTTCCCTGGTATTCAAAATATTCCCCCAAACAGCTCATCAAGTCTCCTTGTTTGCATGGGATGAGAGTCTGACTGTCTTCCCTGAATCTTGTGGAGGGAGGAAGTCCAGTCTGGTCCCCATCACCCCTGCCCTGCCCCCATCACCCGCGGCCAAACAGATGGGACTTTGTGGGTGAGGAAGGAAGTGGCCAGTCACAGACAGTCCTCGAGGCTCAGCACGGGGGTGCTTTCACCCATTTTGCTTCCAACTCAAGTTCTTGGATCTTTTCCTCCCTTGTGATTAATGTACTTAGAGCATCAGACTCTGTCCCAGACCAAACTGCAGCCGGGCTCCCTGACTTTGACCTTGGCGTCTGACCTTTTGGGCCTGCCCAGCCTGGTCTGGATAAAGAATCCTGCTGCCCACCCCCTTCCTTGATAGCCCAGCTCTGGGATGTCCCCTCTTCGGCCTGAAGCCTGTGAGGCCAGGTCAGTAAGAATCCCCCTATCCGTGGACTCCCTCTTATTAATTTCCATTCACTGACCCCCTCCCTCTACTCTTCAGCTGCAAATCCCCATTTCTCCTTGATATATTGGGGGTTGAATTCAATCTGTCTCCCCCACTGAGAAAGGACCCTGAAGGAGGTCAGAACACACAACCCCAAACTATGCCGTTCTGACATATTGGCTATTTTGAGTGAAAGATGCCTGAAACAATAAATTCACAAAAGCACTTTTTTTTTTCTGAGAATGTGGGAGATGGAATTTCCAGATGAAAGATGTCCTCTCTCTCCAGAAGGAAAGCCACACGGTGGTCTAGCTGGAGAAGCTTGGACTGCCCCTATTTCAGGAATGGGGAAGTGCAGGAAGAGGCATGTGATTTCACTCCCAAACTCCCCACAGGTAGTCAGGACCAGAGCTGGGGTGCTAAAGCCCACAGTTTCCCCCCTACCCCAGCCCCTGCTTACAGCGTCTCAAATCTTAGGGTTTCAGGTGCAAACACCTCCCCCCCCATGCCCTCCTCTCTGTGGCCAGCGCCACCCCTCTAGTGAGCTGGAGCCAGCAGTCCATGAAGTGGCACATGTGTTTGTGGGCAATTTGACAAAACACAGCTTTGTGCTGTCCACGAGGTAAATACAATGCGAGCCGCATATAAAAAAGTGAAAAAGTTTAAAGATTTTTTATTTTTTTTAATACTCTCTACCATTTAAAAAGACTTAAAAGATATTGAGGAACATTTCACTATGCCAAAAGTCTTCTATTTATGTATTTATCACAAAAATGAAAAATAAGGGCAGCTCTGGTGGCCTGGTGGTTTAGTGCCACCTTCAGCCCAGGGCGTGATCCTGGAGACCCGGGATCAAGTCCCACATCGGGCTCCCTGCATGGAGCGTGCTTCTCCCTCTGCCTGTGTCTCTGCCAATCTCAATCTCTCTCTCTCTCTCTCTCTCTCTCTCTCTCTCTCTCTCTCTCTCGTGTCTCATGAATAAATAAATAAAATCTTAAAAAAAAAAGAAAAATAAGAATGAAATACGGAATTCCCTTTATTCTAGCTACATAATCTATTTGGGAGATAACTATTCATCTCATTATCATGTCCTTTAGAAATTTGATTCTATTCTTCACTTAAGGTGGAACATATGGGGATCCCTGGGTGGCGCAGCGGTTTGGCGCCTGCCTTTGGCCCAGGGCACGATCCTGGAGACCCGGGATCGAATCCCACGTCGGGCTCCCGGTGCATGGAGCCTGCTTCTCCCTCTGCCTGTGTCTCTGCCTCTCTCTCTCTCTGTGACTATCATAAATAAATAAAAATTAAAAAAAAAAAAGGTGGAACATATGTGGCTTGTCAGGTCAACTCTGAACCAACACTTGTAATGACAACCCAGGCCAGGAATCTCTGATATCACACTTAGAACAATGGTCATATGGGCAGCCTGGGTGGCTCAGCGGTTTGGCACTGTCTTCTGCCCAGGGTGTGATCCTGGAGACTCGGGATCGAGTCCCGTGTCAGGCTCGTTGCATGGAGCCTGCTTTCTCCCTCTACCTGTGTCTGTGCCTCTCTCTCTCTCTGTCTCTCATGAATAAATAAATAAATAAAATCTTAAAAAAAAAAAAAAAAGAACAAGGGTCATAGAAAAATTAGAGGCACCCGGGGGGGTTTAGTCACTTGAGCATCTGCCTTTGGCTCAGGTCGTGATCCCGGGGCCCTGAGATGAAGTCCTGCATCAGACTCTGATCAGCAGGGAGCCTGCTTCTCCCTTTCTCTCTGCCCCTCACCTCTGCTTTCATCTCTCAGGTCTCACGTTCTCTCTCATGTGCACACTCTGATCTCCCTCTCTCAAATAAATAAATAAAATATTTTTAAAATAAAAACTGTTACATAAATTGCAATGGATGAGCACTTCTTTTGCAGATGACAATGATAGAGTGGGGCTGTATTTTGGGCTGTGTGTATGTTTAATTTAAGTAATCTCTGTGCCCAAGGTGGGGCTTGAACTCATGACCCCAAGATCAAGAGTCATGCCCTCCACTGGGGATGCCAGCCAGGTGCCCCTTCATAACTGAAAAAGCTTTTAAATCAACTATAAATTTGTGTGAGGATATAGAGATCCATTCTTCCAGATAATAAATAACTTAAAATAAAGCTCATGCAAACTGAGATGTGCTGTTAGTATGAAATAGGTCTTGGGATTTCAAAAACTTAGTACCCAAAAGACAAAAAAAATCATATAAAATCTCATTAATACATGTTTGATTCTTATTACCTGTTGAAATGATGATATTTTGGATGTATATATCTATATCTATAATATTTATTTATTTATTTATTTATTTATTTATTTGAAAGGAGAGAGAGCAGAAGGGCAGAGGAGAGGATGAAGAGAAGCAGACTCCCTGCTGAGCATGGAACTGGACATGGGTGTCTCTCATGAATAAATAAACAAAATCTTAAAAAAAAAAACAACCCTCATGATTGCTGGATAAACTGTACAGCAGAGGGAGAAGCACGCTCCCTGCAGGGATCCTGATGCAGGACTTGATCCCAGGACCCCGGTATCATGACCTGAGCCAAAGGCAGATGCTCAACCACTGAGCCACCCAGGTACCTTTGTTGATTTGTGATGCTTTTTGCCAACTCTGTTCTTCCCTGCCCAAATATAAACTCCAGGCGGGTGAGAACTTTTTGTATTTCTTAGATACCATTATTATCGCCAGCGCTCAGGCCTGAGGGCAGCACCCCAAAGTCTCAGGGTGCACTAAGTGACATGTCCTGAGTCTTGGAGGTGTCGGGCATACAGGTAAACACAATAGGTACCGGTGATGTCCTGGGTGCCCTTGAGAAGCACCTTGGCCAGTCAGGAAAGAATCCTTCCCCACGTTGTCTCCAAAGCCTTGTCCCAAAGCAGTAAAATTAGATAAAATGGCAGGATTCTCCTCTAGTCATAAATAGGATTATCGACCCTCCCCACCCTCGGGCTGCAGGTAAAAGTTGGCCGATAGAATATGGGATTAGAGAGAACAATACTTAAGTAAAAGGATTTCAAAAACGGCTGGGATTTCCCAAAAGAATCTATTCTCATTGGTATGGAAACCAGCCAGATAATTCTGAGGACTGGGTGGGGAGGGAGGGGTTGTCCAGGGTGATTGTAATGACAACGAGGTCTAGTGATTTGCAAATGAAGATCTTCCAATTCTGCAAGAAGAATTCCTGATTAGGCAAAACTCCTTGTGTGTATTCCCAGCCTCACCCAACCACCTCCACCTCAGGCCACCAAATCAAGTTGTGGAATTTCTGATTCTTTCCAGTAGGAATCCAAAAGAGAGAGAGAGAGAGAGAGAGAAAAAAAAAAAAAAACATACACATCCCAAAATTTTTAGAATATTGATTTGAGACTTCGAGTCAATAAAACCAGAAAAGCAAAACACTGCGGGAAAACTAGCTAACAATGATAATTAATTGAGACTTTAAACAGACATGTTAAATGGCCAAACTAGCAAGGGGTTAGACCAAGCATTTTTGATTTTTTAAAAAAGATTTTATTTATTTATTCATGAGAGACACAGAAAGAGAGAGAGAGACGCAGACACAGGCAGAGGGAGAAGCAGGCTCCATGCAGGGAGCCCAATGTAGGACTCAAATCAGAGGAAGGCATGAGGGGTGCATTCTCTTGCACTGTCTCACCACCAACATCACAAATCACTGGGAAAATATCAAATCAGGTCTTTTACTCTCGATTTACTTCAAATCGTCTTTGAAGATAGTCTTTGTTTAATGTTCCTTAAATTCAATTGCATTAACAACCTTTATTACCCAGGGAGGGGGCAGAAATACTTGCTGCATCTTTACCATGTGCCAGACCCAGGACTGATTTGGGGATGGAGAGAGGATGGGTGAATAGCTATCTATGCAGCACTCGGGGTGGAGTCCCCTGGACAAGGCAGTAGGAGAAGAAAGGCATATGGGGGTCAGAGGCAGGAGGAGAAAGCTGCCACTGGCCCAGAAAATTGTAAAGGCAACGTGAGGTGATGGGAAAGAGCTTGCTGAGTTTAGAGAAACACCTGAAGATCCCAGCATCCAGGTGTGGCAGCAGGGGGAGTGCACCCTTTTAGATCTAGATCTGGGGCAGGTGCCAGGTCCTATGCACTGCCCTCTAACAACCTGACGAGGACCAAACCCAGACTTCTAAACCTTACTTCTCCCCGACTCTTATTTTCCAGGGCAAATCCCTGCATCACTGTTGTCGCTACCTGTTGTCGCTTCCTGTCTGCTCGCTGCCCACAGCATTTGGAGGATTAACACAGATTTCTGGAAGGCATCAGAAATGCCCGCGGTCTTGTTAGAGCTGCTCTCACAAATGTTTAGGATGATTTCTTAAATCATTCAATTCAATCAATTAAATTAATTAAATTCTAATCAATTTCTTAAATCATCCTAAAATTTGGGGGTGCCTGACTGGACTCAGTTGGTAGAGCATTTGACTCTTGATCTCGGGGTCAGAGTTCAAGTCTCATACTGGGTGCACAGCCTACTTTTATAAAATTATCCTACATTTTAAAAAATCGAAAATGGGGCAGCCCGGGTGGCTCAGCGGTTTAGCGCCTGCCTTCAGCCCAGGGTGTGATCCTGGAGACCAGGGATCGAGTCCCACATCAGGCTCCCTGCATGGAGCCTGCTTCTCCCTCTGCCTGTGTCTCTGCCTCTCTCTCTTTCTGTGTCTCTCATGAATAAATAAAATCTTTTTTAAAAAAATAAAAAATGTCTGACAGTAGGGGATTAACGAAATTATTTGAAGATTTTATTTATTTATTCATGGGAGACAAAGAGAGAGGGAGGCAGAGACATAGACGGACAGAGAAGCAGGATCCATTGTAGGGAGCCTGATGTGGGAATCCATCCGGGGACTCCAGGATCAGGACCAAAGCCAAAGGCATATGCTTAACCAATGAGCCACCCAGGCGTTCCAGGGGATTAATGAAATTATGATAAAAGGATTCTCTATTGCCCTTCAGCCTTTAAAACAGATTTTATCTATTTATCTGTTATTTTGTTTATATATTTTAATTGCCCTTAATCTCCCTTAGCAGGTCCTATGGACTTCAGGTATACATCCAAGAATTGCCATGGAGAGAATTGGATAAAGCCTCAGACCTCAGCAAGATGCATGAATGAAGTAAAACAGTGCACACTTTTTAAAGGTATCAAATGTATGGTTGTTAAAACACATTTTATTTTTAAGATTTAAAAAATTAAAAAATAAATAAATAAAAAATTTTTATATGTAAGCAATCTCTACACCCAACGCGGAGCTCAGACACACAACCCCAAGATCAAGAGTCATCTGTTCCCCAGACTGAGCCAGCCAGGCAGTTCTTAACATGTTTTAAATACTTGGTAACAAACTATCAAATTTAAGGAACACAGAGGTGTGCTCCCAGCATCAACATTTATGTTAATATGCTGCAACATTGACATGAAACCATTTGACAGTAACTACATGTGTATGTACTTGTGGGGGAAGGGGCTTTTTTCCCCCCTACTGATCACCCTGGTGCTCCATCAGGTCCTCATCTCTGATGCTACTCACATTTTGGGCCAGGGACCCTTCATCGAGAGGGTCTGCCTGCATTGGAAGAGGCTTACCAGCAGTCCTGGCCCCCATGGACTAAATGCTGGGGGAACTCTGCCCCCATGACCCAGTTGTGACCAACAAAAAGCTCTCCAGGTGTTGCCAATTGTCCTCTGGGGAGAAAAAAGGAAAAATCCATCTCTGGTCGAAAACCACTGTTCTAAAAAAAAAAAAAGAAAGAAAAAAAAAGAAAACCACTGTTCTAGACGATAAAACCCATGGTCTTATTCATGCCTCCCATCCCTGGAGCAAGGAAAGCGCCTGGTAAACCTCCTAAGTTAAAAAAATACATTATACTAAACTGTTTGTTGAATGAATAACTGATCCCACCCCAGGAGATGGAATTACTTTCCCCTGGGAACTCATCAGCCTTTCCCCAGGAGAGACATCAAACAAAAGAGTAAACTGCTTCCAAAATAGGTTAAGGGAGTGTCTGAGCCGGCCCAGCTCCAATCGGAGGCACTCAGGTGGGTCTGGGCGGAGAAGGGGAGGAGAGGAGGGGTCCTCAGGTGGAGTCTGGGCCGAGTGGGCCTTCAGCTTATATAAGCGCCAGCATTGCTGCCTGTCTCGGGAAGCCGCGTGCTCACCTTCTCTTTTGTAAGTATGGCCTTCCTTTTTCCTGCCCCCTTATGCTTGTTGCCTGCATTCCTGAGGTGGTGGTGGTGGTTGGTGATATTCCCATTCCCTACTCCTTTTCACAGTCTCTCCCCACCTCAAACTCTCACCCGCCTGGGGTTCTCCTTTGCAGATTTGTACAGGGCTCTTTTTGGAATGTTTGGGATGGCCCGAGTGGGAAGCCTTGCAGGTTTTCTGCAGCCTTTGGGCTCCCCCAAAACTGGTCTTCCAATCTCCCATGCCTCGGTGTCTAGGGCAAAGAAAGTTGGGTTAAACATGGTAATCGGCCCAAGGTTGAGCTCTAAGCTCCACGTGGACAAACCTTAAGTGTTGTGGTCTATAGTCTGGAGTGGTGGTTGAGCACTGGGTCTTATGGGGTAACCTGTTAAATGATCTTACTTGACTTCTGGCCCTTACATCTCCCTTACTCCTAGGAGGCAAGGCAGCTTCTAGTCCACTAGTCCTCGCGCACTGCAAGTTCTCCACCTGGTAAGAGGTCCAGCTGGTGAATCCTGGATACTTGGCCTGTGCCACTCAAACTGTGGGGGCACTTTCTGTTCTAGGTAGGAAAGTGCCGCCATTTTTTGAGTGTCCCCGGCTAAGAAGGTCTACGTGAAATCATGGGAGTGGGTTCTTCCTTTCTCCCTGAGCCCTGTCCTCGGTTCTTCGGTTCTACTGAGCCCTTTCCAAACCACCTCTGGGCAAAGCTCCCCCGTGGTACTCAAATGTGGAAGCACTCTTCAGGTTTACTTGGTGAAAAGTGCTACAATATTTGGGTGTTGCTGGTGGGCACTGTCCAAGGAACCCAGATCCTGCTCTGGTCAGGATGTTCTTCGGGTTTTTCTTGTGTCCACGTCTGAGACCCTTATCCGTGGGGGAAATGGAGCCTCGGGACTCCAGAAATGTCTGAACCTTTGCCAATGGGCAGTGGAAAATCCATACCACCTGTGATCTCGTGGCCACTCCTGTTAACTTGTGTTTAGAGGTGTAGTGCCGGGTCCCCGTTTCTCCAGGAGCAGATTCAGCTCAGATTGGGATACACAAAATGAGGGCACTTCCCGATCTGTCTGGAAAGTGCTCCCACTTTGTGTGTCCTTGTCTGAGGAAAGCATCCTTCTCCCACGGACCAACGGGAAAGCAGCTTCTCCAGCCCAGCTGTCCGTGCTGCAGACTGTCTGCCCCTACTGCCTACGTCCTCCGGTCCTGCCTGTTTCTCCTGCCTAAAGGACATCTGGACACTTCGAATTTTTCCATGAAACTGATCATTAAAATCCTTTAGAACTGTTAGGAAACAAGGAAATAAGGCCTTCCCTTTAGACTTTTCCCTGATTCCAATTACCTTTAAGTTTACCCAGATTTGTGGGTGGCTTCATCCCCTCGACTACTAAACATTTAGTCCTTTGTTAGGTTTACATCACAGAAGCCCTGAAATCCAGTCCAATAAAATACGAACCAGCTGTGATTTTGTGTTTGACTGTAACTTGCCTTAAAGATTTTACTTCTACATAACGCGGGTAGAGGGCTACATAACGCGGGTAGAGGGGGAAGCAGGCTCCATGCAGGGAGCCCGGTGTGGGATTCAATTCTGGGACGACTCCGAGCCTCCCAGGTGTCCCTGTCTTAAAATTATGAACGGGCCCTCGGAGGGCGGCTCGGAGAGACCGAAGGCCTGGGTGGTCTGCTTCCACTTGAAGCCTGGGAAGCAAATTCGTCCAAGTGGCCTGTAGTTGCCACCTTGATAAGGGGACACAGTGCTGAGTTTTCTAGCTCCCCCTTCCCCAAGGAATTCCTGGAAGCAGAGCTGCAATGTAAACCAGGTTTTGAGAGTCTGTAAATTGTCCATAAACCCCAGTCCTCAGATTTGCTCGAGGCAAAGCTCTAAGCAGGATGGGGGGTGGTGTCAGGCCCGGGCCTAACAACTGGCTGCTCTGAGGGATGTCTAGGCGTTGCTATTTGACATGGGTGCAGTTCATCTCCATCCCTGTCAACTTGTGGGAAGGTAATCACTAATCTGGCTACTGGTTCTTTTAAGATTTCATTTATAGACAGACCCAGGCAAAGGGGAAAAAGCAGGCTCCATGCAGGGAGCCCGATGTGGGACTCGGTCCCGGGTCTCCAGGAACACCCCGGGCTGCAGGTGGCGCTGAACCGCTGACCCATGGGGGCTGCCTTGGCTACTGGTTTTTAAGAGGTTTTATTGGGAATGGCTGTTCATGACCTCAGAACAAGCCTCACTGGTCCTGAGAGCAGTCTCCGTCTCCACAAACGCACTGCAATGCACTACCCAAAATGAGCGGTCCGGCTGGGGGAACGACCCCACCCACCCCTTAGCCTTATTAGACCAGGAACACCTCCCCCCAACTCTAGGAAGGCTTCCTTACACTGTAGTAAGACGTGCCCACAGGCCTTATTGGCTTTCCTTGTCAGCCACGTCTCCCCAGCTCCAGCGGAGGGCCTAGGTCGCGAGGCACTGCTTCACAAGCAGGTGGCACACAGGTCTGACAGCTGCCAAGGGCCCCGTAACGAAGGGCTTGGTTTCAAGGAGTCCAGTGTGCTGTCGCTATTGGAGGGACCTTTATTGCTGCCCACAGGCATATCTTCTGCAGAATCGAATTTATTTCCTTTCCCAGAATTCCATGGGTGGCAGGGTCACCTTTTCCTCTACAAATGGCCTCTGCTTCCTAGGAAGTTCTGGTCTTTCCAGACATCTGCGCCCAATGGCTTCAGTAGGGCATGCTCACAGTGGCCTCAGGTTTCTAGCCAATCACTGGCTGGGGCTGAGGTTCCCTGGTTGCAATCTCCCAACTGGGTTAAAAATCTGGGTTTGAGGGCAGCCGGGATGGCTCAGAGGTTTAGCACCGCCTTCGGTCCAGGGCGTGATCCTGGAGTCCCAGATCAGGCTCCCTTCATGGAACCTGCTTCTCCCTCTGCCTGTGTCTCTGCCTCTGTGTGTGTCTCTCATGAATAAATAAAATCTTAAAAAAAAAAATCGGTTCAAGTCCAAAGTATGACACAGGTTATTGGCCAGCCTGCAGTCCACTAACCCTGGCAAGAGGTCCATCCACGGTGCACCTGCCTCCAGCCAGGGGGTAGAACCACATGCAAAATGAGACTGCAAGGGCATGGGGTGGGGCCCTTGGCATGACCAGTATCCTAAGGCACACAAGATGGCCTAGCACTCTCATAGCACCACTGGTCCTTGAGAACAAGGTTCCTCAATCCAGCCTCAAATGTCATTGAAGCTAATCACTGCTGCAGGAGAGCTGTTTTGTGCATTGCTCAGATATTTAGGAGACTCTTTGGCCTCCACCACTGGAGTGGGCAGCTCCACCACCACCACCCCAATGTCTCCTGACACCACCACGTGTCGCAGGGAGGGAGAGAAGTGCAAGTCCACCCTCCTTTGAGAATCCCTGCTCAAGGATCACCCAGAGCCCCCCCTTAAGTTCTCTCCATGACACTCGCCTTCCCAACACTAATGCTCCACACTTGACCACTCGTTGACAAAGTCCTGAAGCTCTGGATTTATCCTGCATGGGAGTTTGGAGGAGATAAAAGAGCCTGATCATCACGCTGGCCAGAGGGTCCTGGGATTTCCCCTTCCTCTGTCCTGACTCCAAGAGAAGAGCCGGCGGCTAGAACCATTCAGCAACCGATGTCCAGCTGAGGTTTCACTACTCGAAGCGCTGCCAGTCTCCTGTGGGTCATCTTATTCAGCTCCATTCCAAATAACCTTAGGACACAGAGCGGGACACATTATGTTCCGGGCCACAGCTGTGGCATTCAAATCTCTCGCGCTTCCTACCTTGTTAGCTCAATTTCCTTATCTAGTACTTCATCTGAAACCAAATCCTATTGGGAAGCAGGTTTGACTTCCAGCTGAGCACCAACATCGTAAGTCCCTGACCTGTGCTGACTTCTCTGATTTGGAGGATACCGAGGAGCCAAGACGTTGGATAATGTGCAGAAACATCACAAAACTGATAAGGGACAGAATTCAAATTTTTTTAAAAAGCTTTTATTTATTATTTATTCATAGACATAGAGAGAGAGAGAGGCAGAGACACAGGCAGAGGGAGAAGCAGGCTCCAAGCACCGGAAGCCCGATGCAGGACTTGATCCCAGGTCTCCAGGATCCTGCCCTGGGCCAAAGGCAGGCACTAAACCGCGGAGCCACCCAGGGATCCCCCAGAATTCAAATTTGAGGCCTAACAGTCATTTCAGATTCTAAGCCACAAGGGCCTCATTTGACAGGTTAGGAAATGGGTCCTCAGTGATAGACATCGGCCAGGACAGGGATTCCTGGCTGGCTCCAGTTGAGCATCTGCCATCAGCTCAGGGTGTGATCCTGGGGTCTTAGAATGGAGTCCCGCATCAGGCTCCCCCAGGGAGCCTGCTTCTCCCTCTGCCTAAGTCTCTGTCTCACTGTGTGTGTCTCTCATGAATAAATAAAATCTTAAAAAAAAAAAAAGAAATTGGCCAGGACATAAAGACCTCAGCATTCCACACTAATTGCACACATTACCGCACGAAGGAAATGTTTCCAAGTTTTCTAGCTTTATTTGTTCACCGAACCATGTTTTTTTTTTTTTTTTTTTTTTTTTTTTTTGAACCATGGGTATTGATTACTGACCCTCACCCCCACCTCCAAGTCCTACGCCCTGCCTCCTTCAGACCCAGAAACCGGTCTCTCACCAGAGGACTTGAAGTTTGCAGCCGGGATGACTCAGTCCTTTGCAGAGCAGCCTGACCCCTGCATTCCCCAGGGCATTGTTGGTCAGATAAAGCTCCCTCAGGGTCTGGCTCACCCCGAGGGCAGACGAAAGATCCTCACACACTTTGGCAGTGAGGCCACAGCTATCCAGCCTGTGGAAGACAAGGAGTGGTTGGAGCAACACAAGGAGCTGCCTCTTCAGAGGGATTTGGGGTGATGTTTTTACAGGACCAATTTAAGAGGAAGCAGAGTAGAACCTGACCGGTCCTGGATAAGGCCAATGTGGTGAACGGAAATACTTAAGACAGGTATTTGGGGATCCCTGGGTGGCTCAGCGGTTTAGCGCCTGCCTTTGGCCCAGGGCGCGATCCTGGAGTCCCGGGATAGAGTCCCACTTCGGGCTCCTGGCATGGAGCCTGCTTCTCCCTCCTCCTGTGTCTCTGCCGCTCTCTCTCTCTCATGAACAAATAAATAAATAAATCTTTTTTTAAAAAAGAATATTATATTAAAAAAAAAAAAGGACAGGTATTTAAGGATGCTTACCTATCCAGAGCTGCATCTCTCTATAGGATACCCACTGATTTTGCAATCAAGCATCCACTTCCCTTTCTGGTAATTCTATCCCAATTTCTCATTCATACTCCAGTCTCAGCCTACCTGCAGCTCACACCGTCCTTAAACTAATATTCCAGACCTGAGCTGGTTGGTTTTGATGTCTCCAGTTACCATGAATGGCTTCAACTGGACATAGGCCCACCCAAAACCAGTGAGTCAGAACCATTCTGGATTCCTGGAGTTCTTTTTTCAGAACTTAGATCCAAAAGTCCTGTGAGGGCTGCAGGTGTTTTGCCACCAAGCAGGATCAAGGCTACACTTATTTGATAAAGGAGCCAACACAGCAACAAGTACGGAAGATAATAGAGATCAAGACTCAACACCTAGGGATGCCTGAGTGGCTCAGTGGTTGAGCACCTGCCTTCGGCTCAGGGTGTGATCCTAGTCCTGGGATCAAGTCCCACATTGAGCTCTCTGTGAGGAACCTGCTTTTCCCTCTGCCTATGTCTCTGCCTCTCTCTGTGTGTCTCTCATGAATAAATCTTAAAAAAAAAAAGACTCTAAACACCTAGATCAAGCCATGCCTGAAGTCAATCCAGTTACACAAGTCAATAAGCACCCTTATTTTTTTAAGGAGCCAGTGTGAATTAGGCTGCCACCTGCCCAAACAGTATGTTGACTGATTCTCTCTGATTTCCAATTGGCCTCCCATTGTGTTTCTTTCCTGCATTCTGTGCTGTTTGTTCCAGTAAGAACAGATAGCATTTACTGAGGGCCAAGGCATGCTGAGCACTTTGCTAAGGGCTTTGTTTACTTCATCATTTATCCCTCACAGCAAGCATCTGAAAGAAATACCATCACAGCTGGGATGTTAAGTAGAAATATATATATTTTTTTAAGTAGAAAAAAATTTTTTAAAGTAGAAATATTTTAATCTTAGTTTTCCTGAGCCTGTGCGGCAAGAGATGCCAGCTTCCAAGATGAGGTATAAGACGGAAGCTCGGGACTTGCAGAGGAAGAGAAAAAAAAAACAAAACCAGTTTGGTGAGGAGGAACCACCCAGAGATGCAGAAGGGTCAGGAGAAGAAGATTAGGGTGAGACGGGGGGGGGGGGGGGGGGGGGGGGGGGGGCGTGTGTACAAGGAGGTAGATCAAGATTCCACTTCAGGAGAGTGGGCAATGGGAACAGCTCCCGGGGGGAGGGGGAGCTGGTAAGAACGTGCATATGGGGGATCCCTGGGTGGCTCAGCGGTTGGTTTGGCGCCTGCCTTTGGCCCAGGGTGCGATCCTGGAGCCCCGGGATCGAGTCCTACATCGGGCTCCCGGCATGGAGCCTGCTTCTCCCTCCCTCTGCCTCTCTCTCTCTCTCTCTCTCTCTCTCTCTATATATATATATATATATATATATATATATATATCATAAATAAATAAATCTTTAAAAAAAAAAAAGAACGTGCATATGAGGGACACCTGGGTGGCTCAGTGGTTGAGCATCTGCCTTTGGCTCAGGTTGTGATCCCAGCATCCAGGGATCGAGTCCCGCATCAGGCTCCCTGCAAGGAACCTGCTTCTCCCTCTGCCTATGTCTCTCTCTGCCTCTCTCTGTGTGTCTCTCATGAATAAATACATAAAATAAAATAATAATAATTTAAAAAAAGAACATGCATACGATCCCCATGACAAAGGTGACCTCTGGATGCCTGCCAGATGGGACCCTAGCAGCACCAATACAGGGAAAGTGCCATCCCTGAGCGCCTGCCTTGATGCCCACCTACCCAGCGCCCCAGATAATCGAGAGACTCAGAAACCACCACAACAGAAACAGACCGTCCCTCAGGGTGAGTGGCCAGGCTGGTCCTGGAGAGTAAGGAGGAGGAGGAAGGGACAATTCACATTTGACTGGAATTCACACTGGAGCAGATTGAGTTTTTATTCCATAAAGGTCACCGAAAAGCCACAAATCTGTGCAAGTAAATGGCAGCGGAAAAGGCGAGTTTTACAGGAAATGTTTATAGGCAATGAGCAAAGGGGAAAGGGAGGCATTTTATGTTTGCATCCCACAAAGAACATGAGCGGTTTGCAGCTTTTCTTTCTACGTCGGGGTTCCCGGTGTCTTCCGGAGCGGTGCAGGGATGGCCTTTCGATGAAAAGAACATACGGACAAGGCTGCGCCCCCACCCGAAGCCCGCCAACACCACCACCCTCATGCCACCAGTCCCGATGCCCAGAGCTCACCACAGTTTCTGGAGTCTGCAGGTGGGGTGACGCAGCCCCTCGCAGAGCGGCCACATGCCCGCATCCCCCAGGTCATTGAAGCTCAGGTCCAGCTCCCGGAGGCAGGGATTGACCTGCAGCACCGTGCAGAGACCCTTGCAGGCTGCCGAGCTGAGCCTGCAAATGCCCAACCTGGAAGACACGAGGCCCAGAGCCCAGCGACTCAGCCTGCAGCCTGCAGCCCTCCCAGAGAAGCGGCTCCCATGCCAGGCACCCCCCAGGCAGAAAAAAGGGAGAAGACAGGAGCAGGCAGGTGGGAGGGCAGAGGGAAGAAGGAAAGAAGAGAGTGGGCGGCAGGAAGATCATATAGAAAAGGTAATATCTGGCATGGGTTGGAATTGGACAGGTGCCAGCAGATTAGCTTCCTGAGGCTGCTGTAACAAGGACCTGTGCCTGCAGGCTGGCGGCTCTCATGGTGGAAATTAACCGTCTCGGGGGCTGGGGGCTGGGAGCCTGGTTCATTCAGGAGCCCTGAGCACCTGCTCCTGCCTCCCCTGGCTTCTGGGGTCTGCTGGCAATCTTGGGTGTTCCCTGCCCTGTAGAAGCATCGCCCGGATCTCTCTCCCTCTCTGTGTGTGTGTGTGTGTGTGTGTGTGTGTGTCTGTGTCCAAATTTCCCTTCTTCATAAGGACTCCACACAAAAGACCAGCCCTGCTCCAGCCTGCCCTCACCTGAACTAATTTTATCTGCAATGACCCTGCAACAGGGTCACAACACAACTCTGAGTTGTGTCCCTCCCCCAATTTTTTTTTTTAAGATTTTTAATTTATTTATTCATGAGAGAGAGAGAGAGAGAAGCAGAGGGAGAAGCAGGCTCCATGCAGGAAGCCCGATGTGGGACTCGATCCTGGGACTCCAGGATCACGCCCTGAGCCAAAGGCAGGTGCTCAACCGCTGAGCCACCAGCATCCCCACCTCCCCAACTTCTATACTGAAGCCCTAACCCCCTGCTTCAGAATATGGCTGCATTGGGAGATGAGGCTTTACAAGGCATGATTAAATTAAAACACTGCCCAAATTGCGATTCCTGGGTGGCTCAGCAGCTGAGTGTCTGCCTTTGGCTCAGGGTATGATCCCAGGGTCCTGGGATCAAGTCCCACATTGGACTCCTTGCAGGGAGCTTGCTTCTCCCTCTGCCTATATCTCTGTGTCTCTCATAAATAAATAAATAATTTTTTTTAAATACACAGACACACACACACACACTGTCCACCCTAACCCAATATGAGCTGTTGTCCATACAAGAGTAACTTTCGCCACACAGACAGACAAGGGACATGTGTGCACACACAAGAAAGATGGTGAGGACAGTGATGAGGTGGCCATCTGCAAGCCAAACAGAGAGGTCTGACAACAAACCAACCCTGCCAACATCTGATCCACAACTTCCAGCCTCCAGAACTGGGAGAAAGTGCATTTCTACATGTGAGCCCTCAGTCTGCGGTATTTTGTTAAGGCAGCCCTAGCAGATGAAGACAGACTCATACAGACTTTACTTCCAAAGGGGGCCTGGAGGTTGGGACAGCAACATGGGGATTTTCTGAACATATGAACTCATAACAGCAAGCGATATACAAGGGTCTCATAGCCCTTTCTTTTTTATTTTACTTAAGTAATGTCTACATCTTTCATGGGGCTCCAACTCATGACCCTGAGATCAAGAGTCACATGGTCTCCTGATTGAGCCAGCCAGGCTCCTGGCAAAGGATTTCTTAGGCCTGTTACAAGAATATAAGGTCAGGGCAGCCCTGGTGGCTCAGCAGTTTAGCACTGCCTTAAGCCCAGGGCCTGATCCTGGAGTCCCAGGATCGAGTCCCACATGGGGCTGTCTGCATGGAGCCGGCCTCTCTCTCCCTCTGTGTCTCTCTTGAATAAATAAATTTTTAAAAGATTTTATTTATTTATTCATGAGAGACACACAGAGAGAGAGGCAGAGACACAGGCAGAGGGAGAAGCAGGCTCCATGCAGGGAGCCCGACCTGGGACTGGATCCCAGGTCTCCAGGATCACGCGCTGGGCCGAAGGCGGCACTAAACCGCTGAGCCACCCAGGCTGCCCTAAATAATTTTTTTTTTTTTAAAAGAATATAAAATCATTAAAACACATATGGGTTTGGCCTCAAAACATAAGGATTTCTGTTTGATGAAAGCATCCACAGACAATTTGACAGATTGATGACCTGCTGAGCAGACATTTGCAAGGTAGGCAGTCAACAAAAGATAAATATCTGAAATAGGGAACATCTGGAAATCAAGATAAATCAAGGATACATAGCAAAGAAATAAATACATTATACAAATAGGCAATTCACAGATTGGGGAAACCAAAGAAGCTGATAAGCACATGAAGAGATACTCAACACTGAAATGCCGTTTAAGAACATCTTACACCCACCAGGCATTTAAAGATAGAAAGTTGAATAACCACAAAGATTCAGGCAAAGTAGCTTTCCTAAATTGCGGGTGGAAGTGTAAACTGTGGATCTTTCCAGAGAGCTTTTCAGAACGGTTGGAGATAACCAAGCATGCAAATTCAGGCTGAGCAGATGACTCTTGCCCCTGGGTGGGAACCCAGTGGGGTTCCAAAAGGGACACAGACAGCAAGAGCAGAGTGGAAGAGAGGGGCATGGCTCTATAGCATCTGGTGCGTGCACGTGATGGCACGCTCCAAGGAATGCATTAGGAGCATCTGGGGGCTCAGTCGGTTAAGTATCTGCCTTCAGCTCAGGTCAGGATCTGAGGGTCCAGGGATGGAGCTCCACATGGGGCTCCCTGCTCAGGGGGGAGCCTGCTTCTCCCTCTGCCCCTCCACACTCCTCGTTCTCTCTCTCTCTCTCTCTCTCTCTCTCTCTCTCTCTCTCACACACACACACACACACACACACACACACAAATAAATAAAATCTTAAAAAAAAAAAAAAAAGAAATGCATTAGATATGTCTACACCGGAGTGAGCACATCCTGAATGTATAAAGGTAAGTGGATTGGAGTGGGGAGAGGGGAAGAGTTGCGGGAGACACTGTCGAGATATATTGTTATGTAAAACAGAGACAGGAGTGCCTGCAGATGAGCTTTGGGGTGCCAATGAAGGAGAAAAAATTAGAGAGGCACGGTGGGTCCTCAGTGATCTTGCAGTACAGGATGCAGTGGACAGCAGACTGTGAAGAAACAGGACACCTCTGTGAACCTAACAAAAACAATAGAAGCCACACTATTCACAATGTCTTAAAAGGAGAAAAAAGAAAAAGAGAAAAAGACCAAAAAACCTTTCAGCATGAACAACGTGAGATAGTACATGAGGCTTTTGTAGGACAGTCAGACTCTCCTTTGGGACAACAGAGAAAAATGATTTTCTGAAAACTGATAGCCTTCTGTGTTTTCTTTTTGTTCCTTGATTTATTCACACATTTACTCATTTAAAAATATGTTAGCTGTACTGGAATTAAAACAAAAAACTTAATAAAAAAGAAAAATAAGACATATGTATTTCTAAACACCCCTGAGTCAGGTCTTATACTGGCCATCGGAGTACAGAGCTAACACAGCTTCTGCACTTTTGGAAGATCACACATATGCACACAAATGACAAGTTTTGATAAGTGATGCCGAGAAGCATAAGGTCAAATTAAATCCCTAAACTAGGACTATAGACCTGATTTAGGGGTTAGAGTAGGCATGCACGAGGAAGAAGCATTTGTTTTGAGTCTTTTTAAAAAATTTTATTTATTCATGAGAGACACACACAGAGGCAGAGATATAGGCAGAGGCAGAAACAGACTTTTCGTGGGGAGCCCGATGTGGGACTTGATCCAGGTACCCCGGGATCACACCCTGAGCCTAAGGCAGACGCTCAACCACTGGGCCACCCACGCATCCCTGTTTTGAGTCTTACCGATAAAACAGATATCATCCAAATAAAAGGGGATTTAGCAAAGCAGAGAGGCAGGTAACCCAGGAAAAAAGAACTGCTGTGCAAAGGCCCTGTAGCAGAAAAATCTTTGCGGCAGATGTATGTAGCTAGAGGTTAGGAGACGAGAGGAGTGAACATGACCCCAGTGACCCCATGCAGAAGAGCAAGGATGGTGAGCAGGGTAAGACTCACCGGAGGGTCTGGAGTCTGCACTGGGGATGCCTGAGGCCTTCACATAGCAGCAGCACCCCGGGGTCCCCCAGGTCATTGAGGCTCAGATCCAGCTCTATCAGGCTCTGGTTCACACCCAGGGTCGAGGCAAGGTCCTCGCAGGCAGCAGCAGTGAGATGGCAAATCTTCAACCTGCAGAAAATCCAATTCAACATGTATTACGAGGGACACCTGGATGGCTCAGTGATTGAGCATCTGCCTTCAGCCCAGGGGGTGATCCTGGAGTCCCGGGATTGAGTCCCACATTGGGCTCCCAGCATGGAGCCTCCTTCTCGCTCTACCTCTGTCCCTGCCTCTCTCTCTGCGTTTCTCATGAATAAATAAAATCTTCAAAAAAAAAGAATAATTTTAAAAAGCCCCCCCAAACCACAAGCATTAGCAAGGACACAAAGAAATCAGAAACTTGGGATCCCTGGATGGCTCAGCAGTTTAGCGCTGCCTTCGGCCCGGGGCGTGATCCTGGAGTCCTGGGATTGAGTCCCATATCAGGCTCTTTGCATGGAGCCTGCTTCTCCCTCTGCCTGTGTCTCTGCCTCTCTCTCTCTCTCTCTCTCTCTCTCTGTGTCTCTCATTAATAAATAAATAAAATCTTAAAAAAAAAAGAAATCAGAGACTTTATGCACTGTTGGTAACAACAAATATTGGTACAGTGGCTGTGGAAAACAATATGGCAGCTCCGCAAAAAAATTTAAAATGACCACATGATCCATCCTTTTCACTTCTGGTTACATAGGCCAAAAACATACCTGTACCTTTATGTTTACAGAATTATTCAAAATAGCCAAAAGGTAGAAGTAACCCAAGTGTCCATTAGTGGAAGAGTTGAATGGATAAACAAACTGTGATATATCCAGGCAGTGTAATGTTGTTCAGCCACAAAAAGGAAGGAATTTCTTTTCTTTTTCTTTAAGATTTTATTTATTCATGAGAGACACAGAGAGAGAGAGGCAGAGACATAGGCAGAAAGAGAAGCAGGCTCCTTGCAGGGAGCCTGATATGGGACTCGATCCCAGGTCCCTGGGATCATGACCTGGGTCAAAGGCAAATGCTCAACCACTGAACTACCCAGGCGCCCTTTTTTTCTTTTTCTTTCTTTTTTTTTTTTAAGACTGTATTTATTAAAAAAAAAAAAAAGACTGTATTTATTCATTCATTAGAGATATAGAGACAGAGGCAGAGACATAGGTAGAAGGAGAAGCAGTCTCCATGTAGAGAGCCCAATGTGGGACTCAATCCCAGGACCCCAGGATCACGACCTGAGCTAAACGCAGACACTCAACCACTGAGCCACCCAAGTGCCCGGGAGTCTGTTTACTGGACAGACTCAGTTTTGCAAGATAAAAAAAGTTCAGGAGGCAGATGGTGGTGATGGTTGCACAACAGTAAAAATGTGCTTAATAATGTGGAACCATATCTTCAAAATTGTAAGATGGTAGGGGCACCTGGTTGGCTCAGCTGGTAGAGTATGCAACTCCTGACCTCTGGGTCCTGAGTGCAGAGATTACTTTTAAAAAGATGGTGGGAAGCCCCAGTGGCCCAGCGGTTTAGCACCACCTTCAGCCCAGGGTGTGATCCTAGAGACCCAAGATCAAGTCCTGCGTTGGGCTCTTTGCATGGAGCCTGCTTCTCTCTCAGCCTGTCTCTCTCTCTGTGTCTGTCGTGAATAAATAATAAAAATCTTAAAAAAAAAAAAGATGGTAAATTTTATGATATGTGTATTTTATTTTATTTTTAGCATGATGCATTTTCTTGGCTAAAATAATCAAGAAAATACAGAACATTCTTTCTGTGCTCCTTATGTGTGATTCCCCCAAACTCTCTTTGATGTTACACCATAAATCAGTGGCAATGTGTTTGGGGTACAGTTAGAAGCACCTTATAACTGATAGGAATTTAGGGCAGGAAAACACTATTGCCCCTCAAAGATGTCCTCTGTTGACATTTAGCATAGTGTCTTCCTATATATAGAAAGGGAAGACAGAGACAGAGTCCTGATTTTACCATGTGAGTCCCTGGATTCAGCTGTGCTCAAAACCAGTATTTCCCTCTGGACTTCTTGGTTACAGAACCAACAAATTCACTTTTATCTTCAACCACAGAGATGGGGTGTCTGTCACTGGCAACCTCAGGAGTTTTTGTGAATGCTTTTATTTGGGGGGGTCTTTTTTTATTTTGGGGGGTCTTGATGGCACTTGTCACTGTTGTTACTATCCCCTGGGTATTTATTTATGCTTTATTGTGTCAAAATATATAAAATATGGGGCACATGGCTAGCTTAGTCCGTAGAGCTTGCGACTCTTGATTGGAATCTTAGGTTTGAGCCCCATGTTGAGTGAAAACTTACTTTAAAAAAGTATAGAGGGGGCAGCCAGGGTGGCTCAGCATTTAGCGCCACCTTCGGCCTAGGGTATGGTCCTGGAGACCTGGGATTGAGTCCCATGTCGGGCTCCCCGCATGGAGCCTGCTTCTCCCTCTGCCTCTGTCTGTGCCTCTCTCTCTCTCTCTGTATCTCTCATGAATAAATAAATAAAATCTTAAAAAAAAAAGTATAGAGGGATGCCTGGGTGGCTCAGTGATTGAGCATTTGCCTTTGGCTCAGGGCATGATCCCGGGGTCCCACATCGGGGTCCCCACAGGAAGCCTGCTTCTCCCTCTGCCTGTGTCTCTGCCCCCTCTCTGTGTCTCTCATGAAGAAATAAATATAATTTTAACATTTTAACAAGTTAAAAAGTATGGATAGATAGGTATAGATAAATACAGACAAAAAAATTTACCATCTCTACACTCAACCCAATGTGAGGCTCTAATTCATGCCTTCTGAGACCAAGAGTCACACGAGCTCTTCCAACTGAGCCAGACCCCATTCTAGCCATTTCTAAGTGTATGACTCAGTGGCATTAAGTACATTTGCACTGCCGTGCAACCATCACCACTATCTATGTCTGGAACCTGGCATGGTCCCAAACACAAACTCTGTACAATTCTCCATTCCCTCCTGCCCCAGTCCCACAGCAACCACTGTTCTACTTTATATCTGGATTTCACTATTGTAGGGCTCTAAGTGGAATCATAACATCTTTGTCCTTTTATGACTGACTTTTCACTTTACATAATATCTTCCAGGTTCGGGCAGCCCAGGTGGTTCAGCGGTTTAGCGCTGCCTTCAGCCCAGGGCCTGATCCTGGAGTCCCGGGATCGAATCCCACGTCGGGCTCCCTGCATGGAGCCTGCTTCTCCCTCTGCCTGTGTCTCTGCTTCTTTTTCTCTCTCTGTGTCTCTCATGAATAAATAAATAAAATCTTAAAAAAAAAAGATACTGATCTGTTAAAAAATATGTATCTTCCAGGTTTATCCATGTGTGGCATGATGTCAGAATTTCAAATTTTTTTTAGAGATTTATTTATTTATTTATGATAGACAGAGAGAGAGAGAGAGAGAGAGAGAGAGAGGCAGAGACACAGGAGGAGGGAAAAGAAGGCTCCATGCCGGGAGCCCGATGTGGGACTCGATCCGGGACTCCAGGATCGCGCCCCAGGCCAAAGGCAGGCATCAAACCGCTGAACCACCCAGGGATCCCTCAAATTTTTTAAAAAATAGAATAATATCACCTAGTATGTATATGCCATATTTTGTTTACCCATGCACCTGCTGATGGACATTTGGGCTGTTTCCACCTTTGGGCTATCATGAATAATGCTGCTACAAACATGGGTATACAGATGGTGTGTTTTTTATATCATCCCTCAATACGAGGAGACTTGCATTTTAAGTTGGTCCCATGAAGAACTCACCACAGGATCTGCAGGCTACAGACTGGGTGTCTCAGGCCTTGACATAAGAGCTTCAGACCCAAATCCTCCAGAGCATTTCCAGTCAGGTCCAACTCCTCCAGATGTCGACTGGTGCTGAGCACAGAGGCAATCTCCTGGCAAGCCTCCGCTTCCAGCTGACACTTCCTCAACCTCGGGAGGAAAGAGACAGATGTTGAAGAGGGAGCCTCTTGCTGTCCTCTATCCTCCTGGCTCATCCCCTGGTCCCTTGAATCACCCAACACAAACCTACACGTGTCACTACAGCTCAGGCATTAAGAAGACTAAATCATTAAAAAAGAAGAAGAAGAAGAAAAGAAGAAGAAGAAGAAGAAGAAGAAGAAGAAGAAGAAGAAGACGACTTCATCATTTCCAGCAAGGAGTATCCCACTGAAGGAGACAGAGGGGTAAGCAAGCATCATCCAGTGAAGGTGATGCCACTGAGGCAGGAGTGCACCATAGCTCAGGGTGGTTCTCTAGCGCTCAGGACCTGGGAATGTCCATCTCTGCTGCTCATGAGCCCTGCACCCTCTAGCAAGTGGTCAGGAAGTCTGTTATGTGTGTCATGAGCTGCTCTGCCTCAGGTTCGCTGCCTCAAAAATAAGGGTAATAATCACACCTGCTTCCTAAGGTTGTTGCAAGGACTACATACTTTACCAAGGAGGCAGGGTGTAGAACCACACCGGGCACACAGTAGGTGCTCCTATGCTGAGCTCCAGTTTATTAAAACCATCATGGTGGAGGGGACACCTAGCTCAGGTTTGGCAAACTATGCACAGTCAGGGAAGACTCTGGGGAGTTTGAGATGGTTCTGGAAGGGTCAGTAGGAGTTACTGGCAGGAACAGGATAAGGTGTGGCAGATGGTAGAAAACACATGTACTGGTCTCTGCACACCCTCCTTCCTGACACAGGGCTCCTGAAGCCCCTGTTGTTCCTTTTTTTTTGTTTGTTTGTTTTGTTTTGTTTTGTTTGGCCCCTGCTGTTCCTAAGTGACCAGAGCGCTAGGAGCATCTCTCTGGTTGTTGTTGTTGTTGTTCTTCTTCTTCTCCTCTTTTTTTTTTTTTCTAAGGCTTCATTTATTTATTTGAGAGAGAGAGAGAGAGAGAGAGAGAGAGAGAGAGGCATGAGATGAGGCAGGGGGAGGGACAGAGAGAGAGGGAAAAGCAGGTTTCCCTGGAACAGGGAGCCTGACCCAGACTTGATCCCAGGACCCCAGGATCATGCAAAACCTGAGTCGAAGGCAGATGCTTAACTGACTGACCACCCAGGCACCCCAAAAGCATCTCTGGTTCTAATGGGTGGGCTCCTACATGGGGTTGGGCACCCAAGAGACAATGCCAGAATGAAAGGCTGGGAACGTTCAGCCCTGCCCCCTACCCTCTTCCAAAAGGCAAGGGGCCAGAAATGGAGTTAATGAAACAGAGGCCACAAGAGGAAGGCTCCATAAAACCGCAAGACCATACATGGTTTGGAGCTTCCAGCTGGTGAACCCGTCCAGGGTCCAGGCTAGGAGGGTGACACCCCAGCTCCATGGGTCAGAAGCTCCCAGGCTGGGACCCTCCCAGGCCTCACCCCATGGAGCTCTTCCTCAGGCTGTTCATCTGCCTCCTTTACCATATCCTTTAATAATACACTGATCCCTGGCAAGGTTTTCCTGAGTGCTCTGAGCCGCCCTAGGAGATTATTCAAACCCGAGACAGGGGTCCTTTGGAAGCCAGGTAACAACCAGGATACCTAATTGACTCTGAAGCAGTCTGATGGGGCCCAGCCCTCACCTGTGGGAAGTGACGCCACTTCCAGGTAGATGGTGGCAAAGTGGACTTGTATGGTGGGACACCCCACTGCTGTGGCTGAGCTGCTTGTGTGGGAAACCCCATGCGTTGGTGACCCGAAGTGTCAGAAACGCCGTGTTTGCTGTGAGAGTGAAGGAGACCCCCGGGCACGCTGGAGGCTTGTCTGCAACAGTGGCCTTGCAGCGAGAGGGGACAGCACGAGTACGTGTCGTGAACTCGCAGGAGCTCAGCATCCTGACCCCTCCGGGTGTAGCTGGCAAGTAGGGCCCGAGGACTGGGAGGGCAGGTGGCCCATGCACCCCCCAGCATGGAAGCCGATGGGTCAGAGGAGGTCCCGGAGGGGTTCCCTCCCTAAAGTGCAGAGTCCAGGGAAGGGGTCCAAGGTTGTGGGTCTAAGGGCAGCCCTAACCTAGAGGTAGAGATTTGGGGTCGGCAGCATCTTGTGGGACTGTTCCAGCCCCTCCGGGGAGAAGACTCAGACTGAGGAGGGTCTGGATTGGGTAGACTCACTGGATCACCTGCAGCTTGCATCTGGGATGCCGGAGCCCCTTGCAGAGTGCTCTCAGGCCTGGCAGCCCCAGCTTGTTGCTGCTCAGGTCCATCCTCCTTAGATTCTGATTGGCCATCAGGGCAGCCGCAAGGTCCTGGCAGGCGGAGCTGGCCACGCAGCACCTCTTCAGGCTGGGTGGGAGAGAGGGGGAAGGGCCAGGTCACCGGTGTTCTGTGGGTTCTGCCCCTCACCCTTTGTCTCCCTCCTTCCTTTGGTCTGTACCTATTCTCTCCTCTTTCTGAAGTAAAAGAAAGGAGATCACAGGGTGCCCAGGGGCGGGGTGGGGCAAGGGGTGGTGGTGGTGGGGACAGGCGGGGGAGTGGAGCAGGGTGGACAGCTAAGGGATAGGCTGTTTCTGCTGTGATGAAAATGTTCTGGAGTTAGCAGATACATTTGCTCAAGTCCGTGCCTACCCTAAAGAAAAAACACCACTGAGGGTCCCCTGGGTGGCTCAGTGATGGAGCGTCTGTCTGCCTTTGGCTCAGGGCACGATCCAAAAGAGGTCCTGGAATCGAGTCCCACATAGAGCTTCTTGCAGGGAGCCTGCTTCTCCCTCTGCCTGTGTCCCAGCCTCTCTCTTCTGTGTGTCTCATGGATAAAAAAATAAAATTAAAAAAAAAAAAAACAAAGGGAAAACACCATTGCATGTTTTGACATCCAGCATGTCAATGATGTGTCAATAAAAAAATAAAAGGAACAAGAATAACATAAGGTGTCTTGGTGCTTTAGCACGGGAGCGCTATCACAGAGGTGCCTTTAGAGAGGAATTTGAGGCCTCTCCTGCTGGCTCTGCGGGGGGGGGGAGGGGGCTTACCCCTTCACTTGGAGAAGGAGACTCTGAGTAGCCAGCAGGTCCCAAGGCACCTGCTTGGGCCACACGCCTCCTGCCAGGGCCACACAGAAGCTTGCTCATCACTGTGTGTGTGTCTCTCTCTCTGAGCTGCACCAGAGCAGGGCTGATGGCATTGACCCGAATTAACTGGAGACATATGTAATGTAAGTTCTTGGCATGGCTCCTTGCACGTGGCACAAAGTCAAGAAAGAATGGTATTATTTATTATTATTTCTTTGGGATCGGGCCCACGTGCTGCTCACAAAACGGTAGCTTGCTTTACTGGGCCCCAATCCGGATCCCTATCCCTGTGTCTGCCCTGCAGGATGGGCTAAGGGAACGGCACTGTGTTCTGGGTCAGGATTCAGACACTCTGGGTTCCCTCAGCTGGGTGCCATCTAATTCCTACAAGCTGTGCCTTCATATTGCCATGTTTGATAGCAGCGTGGTAAAATATGCATAACGTAGCATTTACCATCTTAACTTCTTGTCTGTTTCTTTTTATAAATTTTTTTAAAGATTTTATCTATTTATTTATGAGAGACCCAGAGAGAGAGAGGCAGAGACACAGGCAGAGGGAGAAGCAGGCTCCCTGTGGGGAGCCCGATGTGGGACTTGATCCCAGGACCCCAGAGTCATGCCCTGAGCCAAAGGCAGACCCTCAACCACTGAGCCACCCAAGTGTCCCCGTTTTGTTTTTTAAGTAATCTCTGCCTCCCGATGTGGGGCTCGAACTCAGGGCCCCGAGATTAAGAGTCGCACACTCCTCAACTGAGCCAGCCAGGAGCTCCTGGCACTGGACTGTTTTAATTACTACGACTTTGTGTACTCAACTTTCAACTCAGGTAGTGTAATTGGAGATAGGAAGCCTGGAAAGAAGGAGCTAAAATAAGAAAAGTGGGAGGTAATGACGCTGGCATTTGTACTAACTGCTTCTGCTGTGGGCTGGGTCGTGTCCCCCACTAAATTCATACCCTAAAATCCTAACCCCTGGAAACCCAGAGTGTGCCAGCAGGAACACACACCACTATATATTCCTTCTGACAGAGCCCCCTGAGGACAGGGTGCAGACTCGCCTGGACTCACCTCAGGTTTTGAAGTTTGCAGCTGGGGTGTCTGAGCCCCTGACACAGCAGCCTCACCCCCCGGCTGCCCAACGCGTTGCGGTACAAAACCAGCTCTGTCAGATTCGGGTTGGTGCTCAGAGCGGCAGCAAGCTGTTTGCTGTAGGCATCTGGCAAAACGTTCTTCTCGGGTCTGCAAGAAGGAGAGACAGGACAAAGCCTAGTCAAACCAACCACTGTACAATGATTGTGTGGGGAATCATGTGTCACCTCACAATTTATGAAGCATCTTGTCATCTTTATTTTTTACATTTTTTAAGTAGGCCCCATGCCCAATGCAAGGCTTGAACTCCCAACGCTGAAATCAAGAGTTGCACACTCTACCAACTGAACCCTCCAGAAGCCCCTGTCATCTTTATTTTATCATCTGAATGACCCTGGGGGCTTGTCCAATGTCCCTCAGGAGACTGGAAATAGGACGGAGCACTTAGCCTGCCTGTGGGTGTCCTTGGGTGGGGGTGGGCTAACCACAGCCTTGGAGCCGGATCTTCCTAAATGGTTCTATTGGAACACAAGCTTGCCCACTAGGCAAGGTGTTTTTCTACGGTGCTTACTGCTTCGATGGCAGAATGGAGTATTTGCAAAAGAAAGTAGCTGCCTGGTGCACGAAGCTGAAAATACTGACCACTAGCAAAGGTGATCACATACTAAAGACAAATGCCCAGCTCCTCCAACAAGACATGGTCATGGAACAAAGAGTCAGAATGGAGCTACTGTAGAAAAGAGAGAGAGAGAGAGAGAGAGAGAGAGAGATTAAGAGATGTATCAAGAAAATACCATGTGTGCACAGGGCCTGGATGCTGGCTGGAACACAGCAGTGCTGATAGAGATACCTGGGTGCACCTGTATGCAGCTATGGACTGGGTATCAGATGTCAGGAAACCGTTAGCTGGGGTGGAGCCACAGTGCTCATGGGGAAACAACATCCTTCTCTGTTAGGGATCAATGTTGAACGATTTAGTTCAGCAGTAGGTGAGTATCTGGTGCCATGTGGGTGAAATGACTTGACTCAGATTTGCTTTAAAATATTTGAGAGAAGGGATCCCTGGGTGGCTCAGCGGTTTAGCACCTACCTTTAGCCCAGGGCGTGATCCTGGAGTTCCGGGATCGAGTTCTGTATCAGGTTCTCTGCATGAAGCCTGCTTCTCCCTCTGCCTGTGTCTCTGCCCCATGTGTGTGTGTGCGCGCATGTATGTCTATCATTTATAAATAAAATCTTAAAAAAAATATTTGAAAGAGTAAGACCAATGAATCGCTGACCTCTACCTCTGACACCATTAACACATTATATGTTAATTAATTGAATGTAAATTAAAATTTTTTAAAAATAAAATGTTTGAGGGACGCCCAGGTGGCTCAGTAGTTGAGCTCCTGCCTTTAGAGCCCAGGGTGTGGTCCTGGAGTCCTGGGATCGAGTCCCGCATTGGGCTCCCTGCATGGAGCCTGCTTCTCCCGCTGCCTGTGTCCCTGCCTCTCTCTCTCTCTCTGTGTGTCTCTCATGAATAAATAAATAAAACTTAAAAAAAATTAAAATAAAAAAATGAAATGTTTGAGAGAGAAAGAGAGAAAAGCAAGAGTAGAGGGTGATAGGGACCCAACCCACTGGGTTGCTCAGTGGTTGAGCGTCTGCTTTTGGCTCAGGGAGTGATCCCGGAGTCCTGGGATCGAGTCCCACATCTGGCTTTGTGCATGGAGCCTGCTTCTGCCTCTCTCTCTCTCTCTCTCTCTCTCTCTCTCTCTCTGTCTGTCTTTCATGAATAAATACATAAAATCTTAAAAAAAAAAGAGTAGAGGGTGATAGGTCAATTTATGGCCAAATGTGGCTACGTGGTAAGGCTACATGATGAGCTCACAGGGGAGATTATCAGTAAATACTGTTTTCTCCACTTATGTGTTATTTTTTTTACTTTATTTTTAAAATTTATTATTATTTTAAAAATATTTTATTTATTTATTCATGAGAGACACAGAGAGAGAGGGGCAGAGATATAGGCAGAGGGAGAAGCAGGCTCCATGCAGGGAGCCCGATGTGGGACTTGATCCCAGGACTCCAGGATCACACCCTGGGCTGAAGGCAGGCACTAAACCACTGGCCACCCAGGGATCCCTTTATGTATTTATTTGGGAGAGACAGAGACATAGGCAGAAGGAGAAGCAGGCTTCCTGTGGGGACCCTGATGTGGGACTCGATCCCAGGGCCCTGGAATCACGACCTGAGCCAAAAGCAGATGCTCAACCACTGAGCCGCCCAGGTGCCCCGTGATATTTATATATATAACATTATGTGACCTTAACCACAATAGAGCTGTAGGACTAACAAATCATTGTACTTAGAGTGTCTACACAGTCATGAAAATGTCATCTAAAAAATGACATCTAACATTTGTTAGCTTCTGACCCTGCACACAACTCAGTGTTGAGCCTTCACAATGAACCCCATAAGGTAGGAGTTGAAATTCCATTTTCTGCACAGAAACATTGAGACTTGATGAACAGAGGTGATGGGCAAAGCCACACAGCTAGTGAGCAGCAGAGTCAGGATCAAACCCCAGGCTACTGATCTTCACTCCCCTCTTGCATCCTGGAGCATGGTAGCTGAAAGTCCTGGGTACATGGCCCCACATTTAGTGCACATTAATGGCAACTAGGTCTGGGAGGAACCTGGTTACCAGAATTGTGCCTCCACGTGGGACGAAGAGTCATGAAGAGCCAGGCAGAGTAGTAACTGGAAATAAGCCTCCAGTCAGAGCGGGATGTCCATGCATCCTGTCCCTACCGCCTGTACCCCTGGCCCTAGGATGCCTCTCCTTCCTAAATTTTCACATGACTGAGTCACCTCCTCACTGAGGTCAAAAGCTGACATTAGTGGCCTGGGAGACCCTGGGGGCCAATGCCCCAACCTGACTCATGTACAACTCAAGACCCCTGCTCCCCTGTCCCGAGGAGCAGGTGGGAAGTACCTCTGGGTCCCATGAGTGACCAGCCGGATGATGTTCTCTCTGTTGGCTGCCTTCCTTCCTTGTCTTCTCTACTTTCTGGGATTACCTCCCAAAGAAAGTGCTCTGTGCGGCCAGAATCTGACATCCCCAAATATGCCACGATGGCATAAGGATTATTTTGAGTTTAAGGCAAAGGAGGGCACCTAGGTGACTTAGTGGTTCAGTGTCTGCCTTTGCCTCAGGTCGTGATCCCCGGGGTCCTGGGATCAAGTCCCACATCAGGCTCCCTGTGGGGAACCTGCTTCTCCCTCTGCCTATGTCTCTACCTCTCTCTGTGTCTCTCATGCATAAAGAAATAAAAACCTTTAAACAACAACAACAACAACAAAAAGCAACCGAGGTGCAGAAAGAAGCCTTTCCAGAACTTCTGTTATCTGAAAGTGAGGGATGCCACAAATCCCCTCTCCTGGGGAAGTTTTATGGCCATGAAGATGGAAATTTCGTGCCAGAGGGGTTCAGAACACACTAGCCCAAGAAATGGCTTCTTAAATGTCTTGAGCTGAAGGAGTCTGAGAAAGTGGCAGAGGCAGGATGATCACTGACCCCCTACTCCACCACCATCTGGCGCTTCTTCCCTGAGAATGGGTCAATCTCCCATGTGAAGAGTCTCCTTCCTGTCCCAGAAGAAAGGGAGGCATCCTGATCACTAGGGAGTGAATTCCAGGCCAAGAAGTCTATATAAACAACCTAGTTATTTGTTCACCATGTACTGCCCCCCCACCTCAAAGCCCTTTGTCTTGTCAATTCTTTTCTTTTTTTTTTAAGTAAACTATGCCCAATGTGGGGCTCAAAGTCATGACCCCAAGATCAAGAGTCACATGTTCCACTGACTGAGCCAGCCAGGCGCCCCTAATTTCAGAGATCTTTTATTTATTTTTCTTAAAAGATTTATTTATTTATTTATTTATTTATTTATTTATTTATTTATTTATTTATGGGGGGGGAGGGAGGGAGGTGGGGGAGGAGCAGAATGAGAGAGAGATAAGCAGACTCCTCACAGAGTGGGGAGCCCAACATGAGGTTCAATCCCAGGACCTTGAGATGATGACCTGAGCCGAAATCAAGAGTCAGATGCTTAACCAACTAAGCTACCCAGGTGCCTCTAATTTCAGAGATACTTTATTTTAAAGACTTTATTTATTTATTCATGAGAGACACAGAGGGGGAGAGAGAGAGAGAGAGAGAGAGAGAGAACAGAAGCAGGCTCCATGCAGGGAGCCCAATGTGGGACTCAATCCTGGGACTCCAGGATCATACCCTGGACCAAAGGCAGGCTCTCACCCGCTGAGCTTCCAGGGATCCCTAATGTCAGAGATACTTTAAATGTAGCTCTGTTAATGGCATTATATGCTAATTCAAAATTCAGCCTGATATGTCCTTAGGTGGCCTGTCAATTCTTTACAGGCTGATTGTTTTTTAATCAAAATGTTTGAGTACTTCCTGCTCTGGTAGGGCTCCAAGGACATGTGAAAATTCAATAAAATTTGCCTGCTTTTCTCCTGTGAATCTATCATGTCAGTTTGTTTGTTTATCATAGGCCAATTTAAAATTTTTTAAAAGATTTTATTTATTTATGAGACACACAGAGAGAGGCAGAGACACAGGCAGAGGGAGAAGCAGGTTCCCTGCAGGCAGCCTGATGCGGGACTTGATCCCAGGACCCCAGGATCAGGTTCTGAGCTGAAGGCAGATGCTCAACCACTAAGCCACCCAGATGCCTCTGTCAATTTAATTCTTAGGCCCAGCCAGAGACCCAAAGAGAGAAGAGAATTTTCTCCCACTACAGCTCTAAGACAGACCTGCACAAACACATCTCAGCCCATTAGTTTCCCCCATATTTCTGCCTTCTCACAACTAACCTCCCTAACAACTTCTAACAACTAACCTCAGTGTCCCTTTCTTTTGTCTTGCTGATGCTTTAAAAAAATATACTGTTCTTCTGTTAGAATGCTATAAAAGCCCAGGTTCTAACCATCCCTTTGAGTTACTCATCTCTGGGGATTCCCAGGTACAAGTGCAGATGAATTAATAAACTCCTTTTTTTTAATGCCCAATGTGGGGCTTGAATGCATGGCCCTGAGATCAAAAAGTTGCATGCTCTACCGACTGAACCAACCAGGCACCCCAGAACTAAGAAAGATCTAATAACATCTTTGTTTTTCTCTGTTAATCTGTCTCTTTTCAGTTTATTTTTTATTTTTTTAAAATTTTTAAAAGATTTTATTTATTTATTCATGAGAGACAGAGAGAGAGAGAGAGAGAGAGAGAGAGAGAGAGAGGCAGAGACACAGGCAGAAGGAGAAGCAGGCTCCACGCAGGGAGCCCAACATGGGACTCGATCCCGGGTCTCCAGGATCAGGCCCTGGGCCGAAGGCAGACGCTCAACCACTGAGCCACCCCCTTTTCAGTTTAATTTACAGGCCTCCGTACAAGATCTAAGAGGGTAGAAAGAAAAAGGACGATTTTTCTTCTTCTGGATGTTACTTACATTCAAATTTTTGCATCTAAGATGACTCCTTGGGGAACCCAAACCAACACAAAGTCTTAGCCAAAAAGCCAAAACAGTCACTTCCTCAAAGATTCCTTCCTCTATCTCCTCTTGATACCACCCAACCCTCCATACCTCCATATCACTGCCTCTTACTGCACCCTGTTTTATTTTCATTGTAATAGTTCTCTCCTCCTGAAATTACCTAAATGAGCTTTTTTTTTTTTTTTTTCCTGGTTTGCTTGTTTATTTATTTACTGTTCCTTGTCTCTCTCTCTTCCCATTAGGATGTCTGTGCTGGCAGGTGCTTGGTCACACTATGCACTCCAGAAAAGCACCCTTGATAATATTTGTTGGCTGGATACAATTTCCTTGACCATAGCCCCAGTTTAGTCCAAATGAGTACTGTTTAAATGCAGGACACTAACCTGGGCAGTGTTGACATTTGGGGGCCAGACCATCGTCTATTGTGGGAGGCCATCCTGGGCACTGTGGGGTATCTTTGCAGAATCCCTGGCCTAAGCCTCCAAAAGCCATAGTGCCCCCCATCTCCTCGTTATGAAAACTCAACATATCTCTAGATATTGCCAATATCTCCTGGGGTGGGGGCAAAATCAACCCCAGTTGAGAATATGAACATGGTGGAGAGCAGAAACTTCGAGAGTGAGCCCCGTTGAGTACTTACATCTGTGTCGGTAGCATCTGGGGCCCTGAAGCCCATCTCCCCCCATCGTCTTCATCCGGGCTGTAGGCAGCCCCATGCAAGTGCAGCACCAGGGCACTCCTACAGTTCTTCACACAAAAGGAGGAAATCATGTGTTCCATCTTGGTGGCAATGTTGCTGACCACTACCACTTGGAAGGGGCTCAGGGCCTGTTGGATGAAATCCTCCTCCTGGATCTCATACAGACAGCTGAAGAGCTCCAAGGAGCCCTGCTGCAGAGTGGAACCCTCGCTCTGAGCTTTCCTTTGGATCCACTCCAGCAGCTCCACCTTGACGTGAGGTGAGACCTTCCAGCAAAGACTCTTCTCCAGGTAGCTCCTTGTCTCCTCATTCAGGAGTCCAAACAGGAAACGGACAGTGAGTGCCAAGAAGCTCCTTTCTGAAAACTCGTACTCAGCTAACAGCCTCGTCACATTGTGTTCTGGGCTGGACCTGCTCTCCCCAAGATCCAGGATATAGTACATGGCAGCAAAGAATTCCTGGAAGCTCAAGTGGATGAAGCTGTAGAACTTTTCACAGTTGATATCCTTCTGGAAGATGTTCATGTTGAGGAAGGAAGAGACATCTGCCCCATCTAGGCCATGCTTCCGGAGGTCCTGCTCCTCAAATAGAATTTTCTGATTCCAGAGGCCATCTGCCGCCAAAGAGCACAGCCCTCTCTGGTTGGGTGGGGACTGGAGGATTGGGCTCCCTGGCTTGGGCTGCATCAGACTCAAGAGGTAGAGCATGTACACTGCTGTGGTGGTCCTGGATGTCTGTCTTAGAAGCCCCCCATCCTCCAACTGCTGCTTGAGGCAGGTACAAACCACCCAGCACACCATGGGGACAAAGCATAGAGTGAAGAGGGGCTCATTGTCCCTGATGAAATTGAAGACTTGACCGGCCTGCTCTGCATTGTGGAAATACTTATAGAAGTACTCCTTCCTTTCTGCCTCAGAGAAGCCCAGGATCTCCACATGCCTGGGGTGCTCCAGCAAGCGGTGGAGTTTCTCCAAAGCCGTGGGCCTGATGGTGATGAGCACAGACAGCTCAGGCAGCAGCTTCTTCCGAATCAGGCTGCTGAGAAGAAGCTCTGTGGGCCGTTTCTCCTCCCAGCAGAGGCACCAGGGGCCCTGAGGGTCGTGGAAAGAGGGTTTTAGCTCATGGAAGCCATCAATGATGAAGAGGAGGCGCTCAGGGACTCGGACAAGCTCCTGGAGGGGTACGCTGGGCTCAGGCCAGCAGCTGGAGATGAGATCCTGGGCGCTCTGCTCCTCAGTGCTCTGGTTCATCTTCCTGCAGTTGATGTAGAAGAGGTAATCAAACCTGTCCTGGAAGAGCCTCCCGTCGGCCCAGTCCAGCATCACCTTGTGGGCCAGCATGGACTTGCCCATCCCCGCTGCTCCCTGCAGGACCACGGTGCGCGGCGGCTCGGGGCGCTCCTCGTCGGGCTCGAAGAGGGTCTCCATCTGGATGAAGCTGGCCTGGTGTCCCACGGTTCTCGCCTGCCCCCGGCCTGTGTCCAGAAGCTTCTGCTGGGCCCACATGGGATTTGAGTGTTCCTTCACCAGGAGGAGGGGGGTGTACCTCTGGCTGAGGTTGACGCATTCTCCTAGGCGTGCGTTGCGGTCTTCCATCAGCCGGAACTTCCTGCGAACATAGTCCCTGTACGTTTCCCGGGGATCTAACCGAGAGGAATGAGGGGTCCGTGGGAGACTCGTCAGCAATCGTGCACGGATTCGTGAGTTAAAGCAAACCTCAGTCTAGTGTCTATTTGTTCTGCAATATCCTTGGGACAGTTTTCTGGATGGAGCCTGGGAACTTTGGTATTTCTCTATAAAGATCTTCCCTTTTCTTGAGAAGCAGAGGTACTAACATGAGGACTGTCCTGAGGCACTATTCTTGCTACTCAAAGGGGGCCCACGCCCAGGAGCTGCTGGAAGACCATAAGGGCACCTAGAGGAATGTGTCAGTCTCTGCCACTGGTTCTCTTGGGTCCTCCCGGTGAAGAGACACTGAAATCCCATGTGGGCTCACAAGATGCTGGTGGGAAATGCAAAAGTGAGCCCCACTACCCACCTACTGAATCAGAAACCACATTTCTAACAAGACTGCTTTATGATTTGCATACACATTTAAGTGTGAGAAGGCAGGGCACCTGGGTGGCTCAGTGGTTGAGCATCTGCTTTTGGCTTGGGTTTGTGATCCCAGAGTCTCCGGATCGAGTCCCACATAGGGCTCCACATAGGGATCCTGCTTCTCCCTCTGTCTATGTCTGTACCTCTCTCTGTGTCTCCCATGAATAAATTAAATCTTAAAAAAAAAAAAGTTTGAGAAAGTAGTTTAGAGAACTTACTCGTTCTATAAGTCCTGTGTTTAAAGTCTCTTAGGGAAATCTACTTGGTATAGAAGTGAATGCATAATCTAGAACAGCAGTGCTCACCAAGGTGATTGTGTGTACACACACGTCCCCCAGGGCATTTCTGGTAAGGTCTGGAGATATTTTTGGCTGTAACAAATAAGGGTGAGGGGCAGGCTACTACCATCTAGTGGGTGGAGGCCAGGGATGCTATTCAACATCCTATAGTGCCCAGGACACCCCACAATAAAGAATGATCCAGCCCAAATTGCCAATGGTGCCCAGGTGGAGGAACCCTGCTCCAGAGAAAAATGTATCCTTTTGTATTTGGATGTAACCAGAGGCCTGTAATATCTGGTCAAAGGGGGACACCTGGGTGGTTCATCAGCTGAGCATCTGCCTTCATCTCAGGACATGATCCTGAAGTTCCAGGATCAAGTCCCACATCAGGCTGCCTGCAGGGAAACTGCTTCTCCCTCTGCATATATCCCCACCTCTCTCTGTGTGTCTCTCATGAATAAATAAATAAAATCTTAAAAAAAAAAAATCTGGCCAAAGGAAGGTTTAAAAAGAGATCTAAATTTGAGCCCAGGACTCTCTCGAAAAGAATGCATGTACTTCTTTTATTTTTAATTATAGTAAAATATATGTAACGTAAAACTTAGCATTTTTACCATTTTTAAGTGTTTGATGGATTTGGTGACATCATGTGCATTCACAAAGCTATGTAATCATCACCACTATCCATTTCCAGAACTTTCCTCATCCTCAACAGAAACTGTATGCCTACTAAGCACTAACTCCTTATTCCTTCCCCTACCCAGCCCCTGGCAGCCACTGTTCCACTTTCTGTCTCACGTCTACTTTAGGTACTTCATGTAAGAGGAATCACACCATATCTGTCTTTTTATGTTGACGCATTTGACTTAGCATCATGTTTTCAAAGTATGCTCATGCTGTAGCAAGTATCAGAATTTCATTCCTCTTTGAGTCTGAATAATATTCCATTGTATGTATATATATGTATATACATGTATACATACATATATACATGTATATATATATACACACCATATTCTGTTTATCCATTCATCGGTTGATAAAATTATTTTATTAGCTCCCTTAATGTGTATTGATAAATACTAATACTAGGTTCATAAATATGTCAATTGTACTTCTCTTTTGTCAGCTGTGATTCTATTTCATGTAGAAAGCATTTTTCAGTTGAACAAAGATAATTGGGACAGTAATATTCGGATTTTGTGAAAGTCTTAGTCTTTTCCTGGGGAGAAAGTGTTCTTATTTTGAGACACAGGGAATATTTGGAAACTAGAAAAGCTTAACATAATGATGAGAATAAAGATGGAGTTACCATATATTGACCATGTGCTATGCCCAGTGCATTAAGATGCCTTGAAAGGTGTCCAGAATTATTTGTATTATAGTTTTTTTTAAATATTTGTTTATTTTATTTATTCATGATAGACACACACAGAGAGAGAGAGAGAGAGAGAGAATGAGGCAGAGACACAGGCAGAGGGAGAAGCAGGCTCCACGCCGGGAGCCCGACGTGGGACTCGATCCCAAGACTCCAGGATTGCGCCCCGGGCCAAAGGCAGGAGCCAAACCGCTGAGCCACCTAGGGATCCCCTATTTGTATTATAGTTAACAGTGGTGCCGTCTTTCCAGCAGCCCACAGTCATTTCTTCTTTGCCAACAATCCTGATTCTATTAAGGTAATGGGTGCTGATCCCTTGATTCCAGTGAATGCTGTCCTTTCACAAGCCCCAGAGGATGAAGAACAGTTTGGCTAAACCATTCGTGAGCAATCTCATTCCTTGTTGCCAGCGGCTGGTCTGGGAATGTGCCCCAGTCCTGACCAATGAGGAACACAGAGATGACCACTGAGAAGGAGTAAGCTTATTGAAAGGATTTTATTCCTGAATAAAATGATTCTCTCTTGAGGAAGAAAGCCTTTTTGTCTCTCTTTTCTCCCCTGCTTGGAAGTCACTTGCGTGGTTCGGTTGCCAACATGCAACCATGAGGTGACAAGTCTTAGGACAAATGAAACAGCAAGATGTTGGGGCTTTGACAGTGTTGTTAATCTGTTACATAAACTCTGCAACCACCCAGGTCAAGATCTCTTGTTATAGGCAAACATTAAATAAATATCTTTTTTTTTTTTTTTTCTTGATCTACTCTGTTGAATAGTCTGGTGTGTGTAGCCTTGTGCAGTCTGCAAGATACATGGCTCATGGCTCACCTCTTCTTAGAGCTCCAGGAAAGACTTCCAGAGAACATGCTGACTGGCTCCCCAGTGAGGATGGGTCACCAGGTGGAGTATCTGGAAGAGACATTTTAGGAGATCAGCTAGCATATACCTGGCTAGCTCTCAATAATAATAGCTACTTTGCACACCTGAAATGAATATAACTTATATGTCAATTTAAAACATATTAGTTACTATTACATCAAACTGTCTACATGATAACTGTCTGCCCACCCACACCCCGAATGATTGGCGGTCACCTCACATGCAGCACTGCTGAAAACACTTGTTCATCATAACCCACTCTCCTTCCTGGGTACACATCATGGTGATTGGCACCTCGGTCCATCCAACAAATCCCCTCAGGCAGGAAGTTGTGAGTTAGCTTGAATTCCCTCCCTCCAGTCCTTGGTCAGGTCTCATCCACCCACCTCTCCAAGCATCACTGGCACCAGTGTTATCCAGGCAAATTTTGCTTGCATTGGAAACACAGCAATAAACAAGGTCTCTGCTCCGTGGACCTTACATACTTTTGGCATGGGGAGTTGAATTTCTAAAAATAATAAACACTTTGTATAACTTCAGATAATGATGAAAGTTGTGTCTAAAACAAGTGTACGTGACAGAGCGGTTGAAAGTAGTATTTTAGTTTGGGTGACCAGGAAAGGCTTTTCTGCGGATGCATTGTAAGGTCAAGAATCCCAAGTGCTGGGATCCCTGGGTGGCGCAGCGGTTTAGCGCCTGCCTTCGGCCCAGGGCACGATACTGGAGACCCGGGATCCAATCCCACGTCGGGCTCCCAGTGCATGGAGCCTGCTTCTCCCTCTGCCTGTGTCTCTGCCTCTCTCTCTCTCTCTCTCTCTGTGACTATCATAAAAAAAAAAAAAAAAAAAATCCCAAGTGCTTCCTGGACATCTTTGAGCTTCACAGGACCCTAAAGTGCAAGCCTACCTGTGAGTTCCAGTGCTCTGGCAGGTATGCCCCCACCTGGTGGGACAGGCTCCCCACTTGGCTAGTCTTCCTAGCAGAAGTAGACCACAAACATAACAGAGGGGGCACCTGGCTGGCTCAGTTGTTGGAGCACGGGACTCCTGATCTCAGGGTGATAAGTTCAAGCCCCACGTCAGGCATAGAGTTGGTTTTCGTTTTGTTTTCTTTCTTTTTCTTTTTTTTTTTTCCATAAAGAAAAAGCCCCCAAACCTGCAGATAACAAGTGTTGGTGGGGGTTGTGGGAAAATTGGAATCCTTGTGCTTCCGTAGTGGGAATGTAAAATGGTGCAGCCACTATGGAAAACACTGCTCCTTAAAATATTAAAATAGAATTACTGGGGCAGCCCCGGTGGCTCAGTGGTTTGGTGCCACCTTCAGCCCAGGGCGTGATCCTGGAGACCCAGGATTGAGTCCCACGTCAGGCTCCGGGCATGGAGCCTGCTTCTCCCTCTGCCTGTGGCTCTGCCTCTCTCTCTCTCTCTCTGGTCTCTCATGCATAAATAAATAAAATCTTAAAAAAAAATAAAATAGAATTACTAGTGGATCCAACAATTTCATTTCCAAGTATATATTCAGAATAATTGAAAGCAGAACTTGAAGAGATAGTTGTACATCTGTGTTAACAATAGCATTATTTACAATAACGAAAAGGTAGAAGCAACTCAAATGCTCATCAAGGGATGAATGAATTGAGGCATCTGGTGGCTCAATTGGTTGAATGTCTGCCTTTGGCACAGGTCATGATCCCAGGGTCCTGGGATCGAGTCCCATGTGGGGCTCCCTATTAGGTGGAGTTGCTTCTCCCTCTCCCTCTGACCCTCCTCCCATATTTGTGCTCTCTCTGTTTCTCTCAAATAAATAAAATCTTTAAAAAAGAGAGAGATAGGGCATCTGAGTGGTTCAGTGGTTGAGCGGCTGCCTCAGCTCAAGTCATGATCCTGGGGTCCTGGGATTGAGTCGTGCATCGGGCTCCCTGCAGGGAACCTGCTTCTCCCTCTGCCTATGTCTCTGCCTCTCTCTCTCTGTGTCTAATAAATAAATAAGTAAATAAATCTTTAAAAAAGAGAGAGAGAGAGATGAACGAATTAAAATGTAATATATATATATTAGTGTATGTATTCTCCACATGATGGAATATTATTCAGCCTTAAAGAGGAAGAAAACACTGACATATGCTACAGTGTGGATGAATCCTGAAAACATCATGCTATGTGAAATAAGCCAGTCACAAAAAGATACTCTATGATTCCACTTCTTCTTTTTTTTATTTTTTTAAGATTTTATTTATTTATTCACGATAGACATAGAGAATGAGAGAAAGAGAGACACAGGTAGAGGGAGAAGCAGGCTCCACACAGGGAGCCCGATGCGGGACTTGATGATCCCAGGTCTCCAGGATCGCTCCCTGGGCCAAAGGCAGACGCCAAACGGCTGCGCCACCCAGGGATCCCCTATGATTCTACTTCTATGACATATCTAGAATAATTCAATTCATTTATAATTTTGTTATGTGTATTTTGCCACAATTTAAAAAAAGTAATCAGTGAATATTACAGCTGACAAAAGACTTCATTCAGAGATGTTCCAACTTAGTGTTTTCTGAAGTATGCCACGAGCGCCACCCACATCCAGTCCAAATGCAGATTCCTGGTGCCCCAAACCTGCTGAATCAGAATCTCTACCATGGGGTTTTGGATTCTACTTTTATAGCAAGGTGTCTGGATGATTCCCAGCACATTAACATGCAAGAACCACTGTGCTGGTCCAATCCCTTTGTCTTACTGATGAGACAACAGAGGCCCAGAGATGTACACTGATTCTCCAGGATCACACAGCTGAAAAAAAGCTGTGCTTCAGCCCATGGGGCTGCCTTTTGATGAACTGAAAGGACACAGTCTGGTGAAGGATGCTCACCAAAGTTATCAGTTATAATGCTGGGGAAAGGTTTAGGAGCAATGTGAGAAGGGTGGGGACTTAATACTTATTAAGGATATTATTTGAATCTCCTACAAGAAGTATTTAGAACTTCTATAAGTAAAACAATGATATGAGATCATAAATGAACATACTTATCCTTTTGTCTTTATTGCTGATAGCACTTTGATTTATTTTATTTATTTATTCATGAGAGACACAGAAAGAGAGGCAGAGACACAGGCAGAGGAAGGAGAAGCAGGCTCCATGCGAGGAGCCCGATGCAGGACTCGATCCCCGAAATCCAGGATCACACCCTGAGCCAAAGGCAAATGCTCAACTGCTGAGCCACCCAGGCGTCCCGCACTTTGATTCTCTTATGTGAAGATGTAAGGCAGTTTCATACTCCCACAGTCGGATGCCTCTCCAGTGCTATCCGAGGATGGAGAGAGGAGAGAAGGAGCCACCTGGAACCCGGCCTAAGGAGGCCTCTTGTCATCACACCTCACCAGGACAAGAGATTATGCCGCTAAATTTCTATGATTACAAGCAAGTCTACACCACATTGGTAAGTTCAAATCAGCTCTTCCTGGAGTATTTAGACCTTGGAAATTAGCAAATGCTACAAACCAGGGTCTTTCGGGTAGATGCTCAACCACTGAGCCACCCAGGCCTCCTGAGCCTCTGCGTTGTCTTACCTCTAGAACAGGTGTGATCATTACAATGTGGGTCACACAGCACTTAGGACGCAGAGCGCGGCATTCCGCGCAGTGGACGCCGCGTTAGAGGAGGGGGTCGGTGTTAGCAGCATCGTGATTCTCTCACGGCACAGAAGACACAGTAGAGAGATCAGGGAGAGCAGGGAGAGATCGGGGCGCAGCAGAAGGCAGCCAGGGTGGTTGAGGGCGAGGGCCAGGCCCAGTGCGGGAGGACAGCACCAGCGCCCGACGAAGTGCCTCCAGGGTTTGGGTGGCGAAGCGGCAGTTCTGGGGGCAAGTGCGGCAGCGAGGGCGCCGTGGCCCGAAGGCAGAGCGCGGCGCGAGCGCGGCAAGGGCAGCAGCTAGCACCGGGGTTCGGGGTTCGGGGTTCCTGCGCGTGGTGGTGGCCCCCGCAGGGCCGGCGGCCGGTGGCCTCCTTACCCCTCACCGGCTCCTCTCTCCGGCCCTTCTCCCACAGGTCCCGCCGGTTGATGCGCTGGAAGAGGCCCAGCGCCAGCGGCCAGGCCGCGTCGGGCCCGCAGTGTGCCACCAGCAGCTGCGCCGTGTCCAGGGGCCCCGCCGCCTCCAGCCGCCCCCAGGGGATCCGGCCCGCCTCCGCCTCGGTGCCCAGGAACAGCTTGAACTTCTTCAGCTCCACCGCCTCCAGCTCTTCCAGGTAGGCGGAGAGGCGACAGAGGCCGCTGCTGGGCCGGGCGCGGGGCATGGGGGCGCCGTGCACCCCGCAGGGCGGAAGCGGAGCCCAGGGTGTGTCCGCGGTGCCAGCGTCCCGGCCCCGGCCCCGGCCCCGCAGGCCCACCGCAGGCCTCCGCGCGAGGCTGCAGGAGCCCGACAGGAAAGCCCTGGTGGCGAAATAGAGCTTCGTCACGCTCGGGTGACGCCTGCCCAGCCCCGCAACGCGCCAGTGGGTGTTCCCCTTCCAAGAAGAGGAAGTTGGTCACATTAGGAAATCCCAGGAGCCATTCCACCATGAGAAAGACTTTCACTTCTGCTCCCTCTTCCCGGCTCCCTGGCCAAGAGGACACTCCCTCCTTCATCTTTCCTGCTGTTTCCCTTGCCTCTCCCCTGCCCCTGGTCCCTTGGAGTATTATCCAGCTAGCTACTGGCCCCTCCTCGTGGGAGGATTAGACCTCCTCTCTGTTGGCATGGGACTTGGATAGGGCACCTGCTCTGGGAGACGGCCCCTGAGCACGCAACCCTGCAGTGTGGGCAAATGTAGCCAACCTCTCTTCCAGGTAGAAGCATTAAGAACCTTACTTGCAGGGGCCTGCTGTTTTCTCTTTTCGTGGGCACAGAAAGGGACTGCAGGGTAAACAGTATAATGGTCCCCCAAAGACATCTGTGTCCCAATCCCCCAATCTCTGAAATGTTACGTTAAGTAGCAAAGGAGACTTTGCAGGTGTGATTAAATGTAAGGCTCTTGAGACGGGGTCCTGGATTATCCACATCCAGGGGATGGGATAATCCACATCCAAGGGTGGGCTCAGTGTCATCGTGATGACCAGGGTCAGAGGCAAGAGAGATGGAAGCAGAGGAAGGAGGGATATGATGACTGGCTGGAAAAGGCAAGGAAATGGATTCTCACCTGGAGCCTCTCAAGGAACAGCCTGCTGACGCCCTGACTTTAGCCCCTTTTTGGACTTCTGACCTCCAAAACTGTAAAATACTCAAAGTGCGTAGTGGTGTTAGTTATAGCAGCGTAAGAAACTGATACAGGTGGGCAGTGGGTGGCGCAGCGGTTTGGCACCTGCTTTTGGCCCAGGGCGCGATCCTGGAGACCCGGGGTCGAATCCCACATCGGGCTCCCTGCATGGAGCCTGCTTCTCCCTCTGCCTGTGTCTCTGCCTCTCTCTCTCTGTGTGTGTGACTATCATAAATAAATAAATTTTTTTTAAAAAAAGAAACTTTAAAAAAAAAAAGAAACTGATACAGGGGGATCCCTGGGTGGCTCAGCGGTTTAGCGCCTGCCTTTGGCCCAGGGCGTGATCCTGGAGTCCCAGGATCGAGTCCCGCGTCGGGCTCCCTGCATGGAGCCTGCTTCTCCCTCTGCCTGTGTCTCTGCCTCTCTCTCCCTCTCTCTGTGCCTCTCATGAATGAATAAATAAAATCTTGGGGAAAAAAAAAAAGGAGAAGAAGAAGAAAAGAAACTGATACAGACTTTTTCCTGCCTGGGACCAGGAATGAGAATATAGATGTAGCCAGGGCTAACAGGCTCAATATGGTAACAGAACTGCTGTAAATCAGGAAGATAGAGGGCTCATTTCTCACTGTGGCATAGGTAAGCCCAAACTGCCTGGTATAGGGATTTAATGATTTGGGGAGGGCAGTCAAAGCAGTATTACTTCACTTAGGGTGCCTTGAGCTAAAACCAGGAAGCCTGATTTCAGTGCCTTTAACAATAAGGAGAAACAAACCACAGCTATAAGAAATAATATGGATAAATCCTATGGGCATAATGTTTTGTGTGTGTGTGTGTGTGTTTTAGATTTTATTTATTTATTATTTATTTATTTATTTATTTATTTGAGAGATAGCAAAAGCACGGGGAGTGGCAGGCAGGGAGAAGCAGACTCCCTGTTGAGGACTCCATCCCAGAACTCTGGGACCATGACCTGAGGTAAAGGCACATGCTCAATCAACTGAGCCACCCAGACGCCCCATACGGGTATCATATTAGGCAAGAGAAGCCAAATATTAAAAAGTGTGTTCTGTATAATTACATTTCAATGAAATTCAATAACAGATAAAACCAATGAACAGTGTCAGTTGCCCTGGGGAGGCAATCCAGTTCAGCTCAAATAGTTCCGATCACCATTTTCTTCCCAACAACTAGAACGGTGCCTGAAATGTACCCCTCCCCCCATTATATCTGATTAGCTATATAATGAATGAATCACACATACATCTAACATTTTATATGACCCAAGATGGAGATGTTACCTAAGAGAGGGCATAGTATTTGGAGAAGAAAAATATGGATTTTGTTAAACTACTTGGAATGAAAATAAGACCTTAAAGCTATGTCCAGCCTATGAGCAGTGCTGGCTAAATAATTTTTTTTAAAGATTTTATTTTTACTTATTCATGAGAGACACAGAGAGAGGTGAGGTAGAGACATAGGCAGAGGGAGAAGCAGGCTCCCTGTGAGGAGCCCAATGGGGGACTTGATCCCAGGACTCCGGGATCACACCCTGAGCCAAAGATAGACATTCAACCCCTGAGCCACCCAGGTGCCTGAGGCTAGATCACTTTGCCTGAGAAAAGGAATGCAGAAAAAAGTGGGGATGGGTGGGTGGGTGGGAGAAGAACGTGGGGAAGGAATTCTATGAAATGGTAATACCTTCCTCACTTTATTTTTTTTCCTTCCTCACTTTTAAATAAAAAGTATAGAATGCTTGATTGCAGGGGTTGGGAAATTATTTAAAATAATTTTTAAATTATTATTATTGGTCTAGATTGATTAGGAGGATAAAATATTTGACACCAAGCGGGAGACAGGGCATTGGGAATGTTATTCCACCAGGAGTCATAAAAATCAGTGGCTCCCATAGGGAGCAGGGAGTTGGTGAGTGTTTCTGTGCATGCCAGCAACATGAAGAAGAGGCATGGCGGAGTCCCTGCTGACTTTCCAGGGACAGCGGTGCAACGTGGAGATCCCCCAGGTGTCTCTCTTCCCCCACCCCCTGTACCCCACCATCTCACTAGCAGTGTGACCCTGGAAGAGTCACTTTACCTTCATTCCAAACCTCTGAAGGCTCACCAAGAAATAGGACTCAGGACAAGGCCTTACATAACTTATGTAAAATGGGAATCTCAGAGGTGAGGTTTTGGGCTCTGATCCTCAAATGTGACCTACTTCAATTTTCCTACTTTCACTACCTACTGTGGCCTCTGCAAGTCTACCAGTCCAACTGTGTTGCTACTAGAAGCAGGGATGGGACAGATATGCTCAAAGGAGAGGGGAGGCATCGTGAGAGCCAGTAATGCTTTCTGGACTCACAATATAGCTGCACTCACAATACACAAAGAATATAGCTTTTGAGGTTGCTTAAGGAGTGGGATTGAGATTAGTGACCATTAGTGGGTACAATCTCAAAATCATAAGCCTAGTGCTTTTTTTTTTTTTAAGATTTTTACTTATTTATTCATGAGAGTCACACACAAACAGAGAGAGGCAGAGACATAGGCAGAGGGAGAAGCAGGCTCCCTGTGGGGAGCCCGATGAGGGACTGGATCCCAGGGCTCCAGGATCACCCCCTGAGCCAAAAGCAGACACTCAACCACTGAGCCACCCAGGCAACCAAGCCCAGTGCTTCTCAAACTCTAATTGTACATGAATCACCTAGGGATTTTTAAAAAAGATTATTTATTTATTTATTTATTTATTTATTTATTTATTTATTTATTATTTTTTTATTTGAGAGAGACAAGGAGAGAGGGAGGATAAGCAGGGGGGAAGGGTAGAGGGAGAAGAAGACTGAGCACGGACTCTGATGCAGGACTCAATCCCAGGACCCTGAGATCATGACCTGAGCAGAAGGCAGAGGTGTCACCGACAGCCACCCAGCCACCCCCACCTGGGGATCTTATTAAAATAAGGATTCTGATTTAGCAGGTTTGAGACTTTGCATTTCTTTCTTTTTCTTTTTTTTTTAGAGCAAGAGAGAGAGCATGAGTGTGCATGGTGGAGGGGGGAGGGGCAGAGGGAGAAGGAGGGAGGGAAAATCTCAAGCAAACTCTACTCTACCCTCAGCACAGAGCCATACATGGGGCTCAATCTCATGACCCTGAGATCATGACTTGAGCCAAAATCAAGGTTGGATGCTTAACCAACTGAGCCATCCAGGCACCCCCTGGATTCTACATTTCTAACAAACTCCCAGTTGATGTCAGCATTACTGGACCAAGTCCACATTGGCAAGGAGCCAGACTTCTGTAAAGATTAAACCTCAAAAATGTCTTCAGGAGGTCTTGGTGTAGAACAAATGTGAGGAAATTAAAAAAAAAGCATTTATATAAATGAAAAAGAAATTATGGGTTAACTTTGGATCTTTCAAAGCCATGGAGTTGAGAGGTTTTTTAATTTAATTTTTATTTTTTTAATTATTTTTTTTGTTATTTTTTATTTTATTTTATTTTTTGAGTTGAGAGTTTTAGACACCAAAGATGCTCAACCACTGAGCCACCCAGGCACCCCTGAACTATTTTAAAATGTACAATTCAGACATTAAATATATTGGCAATGTTGTGCAGCCATCACCACTATCTATTTCTAGAACTTTTTTCATCCCCAAAGGAAACCCCAGACCCTTAAGCAAGTCACTTCTTTCTCCTGTCTCCTTCCCCCAGCCCCTGGCAACCACCAATCTACTTTCTCTCTCTATGAATTTGTCTCTTCTGGCTATTTTATATAAATGAAATCATGTAATATATGACCTTCTTCTACATTGGGCTTATTTCACATTGTATAATGTTTCAAGGTTCATCCATGTGGAGCACATATCAGTACCTGGTTCCTTGTTATGGCAAAGTAATATTTCATTGTAAGGCACAGAGTAGTTTTGAACAGGGGAGGGATGGAGTCAGATCCACATTAAGGAAAATTCTTCAGGGCTCTTGTGGAAGCTAAGCCAAAGGAGGAGTCTAGGAGAATAAGCAGGTTGGTTGGGTTCAGGGGCCTGGGTGGGGGCAGTGGGTGTGTTTGAGGGATGCGGGGGTAAGTGGCAATGTTCTAAGGCAGTGGAGAGGGAAGAGATGTTGCTAATCTGGAATCTTTATGGGTTAGATTTGAGCTTCCCTGAATGACTCACCATCTGACACCTCCCTCCCCACCACTGTCGCAGGAGGAAAAAGATTTCTAAGAATGCAGATGGGAAGGCAGAGGAAAGCTGGATCTGTAACTATTTCGTGTATCCCCTTTCAAAAAAGCCCTGCTTTCTCATGGGAAGGAGGAGAATGGGCGATTTCTGGGGACTCTTGTAGCTCAGTACTATTTCTACACAGGAATGAATCCACTCCCCCCTGCCTCCTCCCCTGCCCCTGACTTCAAGGGCTTCAGACTTTGAAAATAGGAAAAGACAATTTTTTATGAAAGTCAATTCAGGAAACACTGAAAATGCTTCCTGAGACTTCTTTCTTACCAAGAAAATGTTATTTTTCTGATCACGAAAATGCCTTGTCTTTCTTGTAAGACATTCCAGTGTGTTAGAAAGTGGAAAGAGACATAAAGAAGAAACATAAAGATGTTGAGAAATTTTTGCTGTTGTAATGAATGACTGGCACCAGGATTTATGTTAAGGAGAATCTTTTTCTTCTTCTTCTTCTTCTTCTTCTTCTTCTTCTTCTTCTTCTTCTTCTTTTCTTTTCTTTTCTTTTCTTCTTCTTCTTCTTCTTCTTCTTCTTCTTCTTCTTCTTCTTCTTCTTCTAAGAGAGTGAGAATGAATTGGGGGACAGGCGGCGAGGGGCCGAGGAAGAGAGACAGAATCTTAAGGAAGCTCCATGCTCAGTGCAGAGTCCCACTCGGGGCTCCATCTCACAAGCCTGAGATCATGACCTGAGGCAAAATCAAGAGTCCGATGCTCAACCCATTGAGCCACCCAGGTGCCCAAAGGAGAATTTTGATGAGCAGGTTGGAAGAGAAAGATAAGCATTAAGAGTTAAAAGCAGTGAGGTGCCCAGCTGGCTCAGTTGGAAGACCATGTGACTCTTGATCTTGGGTGCATGAGTTTGAGCCCCACGTTGGGCGTGGAGCTTATTTAAAAACACACATGACCACACAAAAACTGTCCATAGCTACATTATGAATAATAGCCCCCCAATGGAAACAATTCAAAGGTCCATCAATGGATGAACAGATGAACAAACTGCGGCATATCCATAAAATGGGATATGATTCAATCATAAAAATGAACAATGTTCTGACGCGTGCTACAATGTGGATGAACTTGAAACGTGATGCTGAGTGGCAGAAGCCAGAAGCCAGAAGCAGAAGGCTATGCATGGCATGATTCCTCTTATGTGAAATGCCCAGAATAGACAGATCTTTGGAGATACAAAATAGATTAGTGTTTGTGGGGGGGAGGAGAGGGATGGGGAGTGACTGGTAATTGGTTTGGGGTCTCTCTTTGGGAGATGGAAATGTTCTGGAATTAGACAGTGGTATATATATATATATATACCATCACCCCTCCCCCTCCAAATCAACATTGAATTGTGTACTTTAAAAAGGTGAATATAATAAATAAATAAATAAATAAATAAATGGATGCTTGGGTGGCTCAGCAGCTGAGCCTCTGCCTTTGGCTCAGGGCGTGATCGTGGAGTGCTGGGACTGAGTCTCACTTCAGGCTCCCTGCATGGAGCCTGCTTCTCCCTCTGCCTGTGTCTCTGCCTCTCTCTCTCTGTGTCTCTCATGAATAAATAAATAAAATTCAAATAAATAAATAAATAAATAATAAAAGGGTGAATATAGGGGCACCTGGGTGGCTCAGTGGTTGTGCATCTGTCTTTGTCTCAGGTCGTGATCCCAGGGTCCTGAGATCAAGTCCTCTGCATTGGGCTCCCCGCAGGGAGCCTGCTTCTCCCTCTGCCTGTGTCTCTGCCTCTCTCTGTGTGTCCCTCATGAATAAATAAATAAAATCTTAAAAATAAAAACAAGAACATCATCCACTATCCAAATAGGGCTGCTTTTAAATACGACCAAAATAATGTCTTTCATTATTTGTTTGGGGGCAACATAAATTTTGACGATTTATACAACTTAGTTTTGGTATTTACCTGTCAATTCCACTGTGACTTAAGTAAGTAGATTCTATTTTTCCTGTATAACAAAGCTGAAGCTGCTTAGCTGCCCACTGGTATTCTCAGGGGCCCCAGCTCTCTCTGCATCCTGCATTCTCCTCCCTCCCTGGCATCAACTTTCATTGTCATGCTTGACACCTCATCCTAAGGCGGCTGCCACAGCTTCCAGGGTCCCAATCACAATCGGGGCAAACATCAGTGGGGGAAAGGGTGCTATTTTATCAGGAAGAGTAAATGCCAGCTCAGAAGACAGCCCACTTTGATTTACATTTTACCGGCCAGAACCGGCCACCTGGCACCTGGTAGAGAATTCAACAGGTCAAAGAATTTTTTTTTTAAAGATCTTATTTTATTTACTCATGAGAGATAGAGAGAGAGAGAGAGAGAGAGAGAGAGAGAGAGAGAGAGAGAGCGCCCGCCATGGGACGTGGGACTCTATTCGGGATCTCCAGGATCACACCCTGGGCTGCAGGCAGCGCTAAACCACCGGGCTGCCCAGGTCAACGAATTCTTGTTTTGCTCTCCTACTTCAGTCCATTTGCTCCTACCATGTTTCCAGACTCAAGACTGACCCAGTCCCTAGTTCCTGAATCTAATATCAAGGTGGTCACGATGACAAACTCTAAAATTCTTGTGATGAAATTTCAAGCCTGAGATGGTGTGATGGAGTGGAAAGACCACGGTCCTGGACTGGTAAATTTCGGCTCTGCCTTTGTGATAGGTCTGGGACCTGGGGCAAACCACTCCCTTCTGCAAGTTTCAGTTTCCTCCCTGAAAAATGAGTGTAACAACATCACCTCTTTCATAATATGGTTGTGAGGATCTAATGAACTATGTGACATGTCCTCTATAAGTGCCAGGTGTTCGTTTTGCTGTGACTGATTCTTAGCAGGGACCAGCAGACAGTGGGTGAGGCTGGTCATGGGCTTAGATGTGACACAGACTCACCCTCTCCAGCATGAGAGCAGAGTGCTGTCAGCCCATGGCTTACCACCATATTCCGAGCACCCAGCACACAGGGGATGCTCTCAATGCTTGAATGAATTATATAAATAGATGAAAATGTGAATGAATGGATGAATAAATGAATGTGTGCCAGGCACAGAGTGCATTGCCACATTATCTCATGGGATCTGCACTACAGCCCTTATCAGGGACTATTGTTGAACTACTTGTACGTAGGAGAAAATAAATCTGTAGAGATGACTTGATCAATCACACGATCAAATATAGTAAAAGGCAGATCCAAACCCGTTCAAAGCTGATGTTATCATCCCCCTCTTGATTCTCAGCTGAAGGTGAAGATCATGATCACCCAGGGGATTTTATTTTATTCTATTTGAGAGAGAGAGAGAGAGTGAGAAAACGAGCTAGGGGAGGGGCAGAGGGATAAGGAGAAAGAGAATCTCAAGCTGATTCCCTGCTTAGCAGGAAGCCTGATGTGGGGCTTGATCCCAGGATCCTGAAATCGTGACCTTATTTTAGCTAAAATCAAGAATCTGAAAAAAAAAAAAAAAAGAATCTGACAGTCAATGGGCTGAGCCCCCATGTGCCCCACAGGGAAATTTTTAAAAATTACATATAATATATATGTATATGTGTATAGATGTGTGTATATACATATAAAAAGTTTTCAAATATACATATACAGTGTATATATTTTCCATGTGAGATTATAATTATACATAAATCATACTCTATAAAGATATGAACATAATATGTACATTAAATTGACCTCTTCTTACTGCTCCCGAATCAGCATCTTTGTTGGGGGGGGGTATGGGGGTATGATGTGAGGCCATCAAATGCCTGTGTTTTTTTTTTTTTTTAATTTATTTATTTATGATAGTCACACACACACACAGAGAGAGAGAGAGAGAGAGGCAGAGACACAGGCAGAGGGAGAAGCAGGCTCCATGCACCGGGAGCCCGATATGGGATTCGATCCCGGGTCTCCAGGATCGCGCCCTGAGCCAAAGGCAGGCGCCAAACCGCTGCGCCACTCAGGGATCCCCAAATGCCTGTTTTTAAAAAACTCCCCAAGGGATCCCTGGGTGGTGCAGCGGTTTAGCGCCTGCCTTTGGCCCAGGGCGCGATCCTGGAGACCCGGGATCGAGTCCCACGTCGGGCTCCCGGTGCATGGAGCCTGCTTCTCCCTCTGCCTGTGTCTCTGCCTTTCTCTCTCTCTGTGACTATCATAAATAAATAAAATTAAAAAAAAAAACTCCGCAAGTAATTCTAAGAAACATATATTTATGTTAATACCGTAAGGGCACAGAGAAATTATACTTTTTTCTAGCAACAGAATTCCTATCTCCCTGTTCTAGAAGAGACCTGTTTCTGTTGAGAGAACATTTTGGAAAGTCACTTAGGTGTAAGACCTGTTAGCTGCACAGATTTTTTTCAGTGTGAGGTGTGCATGTTTGCAGACAGAGCTAAATCATCCAGGATAAAAAGGAATTTTAGAAGCCAGGCAGGGAAAGCCAGAGGGTAAAGAAATAGATGTCAGGTGCCTGGAGGGAACTTTTGGCGGATTTATGGAGATGACTAATGGGGATTTTAATTGCTTTGCTCTATGGTGGGTGAGGAAAGTGCTCTCTGCCTCCACCCATCATCAGTATGATCTATGTTACTCCCTACCATAAGCTGGATTTACTTTTGCAAGAGATGTGACAAAACACTGAGTCCTTGGTGGCACCAGATGATGCAGGGGCTGCCCTGTGGGAGCCCACAGAGGGAGTTAACATTCACACTTGTTGTCACATAGAGAGGACATCGGGTGTCACTCACCACAGTTGTCGCCACAGCCAGCATCACCAGCTTACAGACAACTGGCTGTAAGATGGAAATCATCTTTCCAGCCTGCAGATAGGGAAACCAGACCCCAGAGAGTGTGCATATTTGGCAGAGCCAGGCAGTGAGAGGACTCAGAAAATGAGGCAAACTCAGATCTATGTGACTCCGGGGGCCCTTGGGTGGAGCATCTGCTTTCACCCTGTGATGATCTCAGGGTCCTAGGATGGAGTCCCACATGGGGCTCCCTCTTTAGGAGAGAGCCTGCTTCTCCATCTCCCTCTGACCCTCTTCCCTGCTTGTGACCTCTCCCTCTCTGTCTCTCTCTGTCAAATAAATAAATAAAACCTTAAAAAAAAAAAAAAAGATCTGTTTGGTTCCAAGGTCCAGCGTTTGAGGCCTTATCTGCTGGAAGGACACTTACTGACCTCCCAGGCAACTCCTGGGGGGTACACTGGGGCCCAAAGCAGGGAAGTCACCTGCAGACCATCACTTAGCACCCCAAAGCTGTCAAGTTCACCAGTTGCTCCTCCCACTGCCCAGGGCCCTGCTGCTGCAGTCTTGCATTCACAATCACACCGTCATGGAGGCCTGCACACAGGGGTTGTGAAACTTCCTGCATAGCTGTGTCCTCACTGTCGCTGATGCAAACCCTGGAGGAAGTGCCCAGCCCCACTGGTCCCTTCCCCACGGGGCTCCTGGACAGCCTTCTGGAGCCAGGATACCACGGAGTCTGCCCTGACCAACCAGGAAGAGCAGGCCACTTGCTGCTGATATTAATTAATTATTTTTTTTAAAAAAGACTTTACTTATTCATCATAGACATAGAGAGAGGCAGAGACATAGGCAGAGGGAGAAGCAGGCTCCTTGCCGGGAGCCCAACATGGGACTCGATCTCAGGTCTCCAGGATCATGCCCTGGGCCAAAGGCAGGCACTAAACCGCAGAGCCACCCAGGGATCCCTTACTGCTGATATTAAAACAAAGTAGTGCGGGCAGCTCCGGTGGCTCAGTGGTTTAGCGCCACCCTCAGGCCAGGGCCTGATCCTGGAGACCCGGGATCGAGTCCCACATCAGGCTTCCTGCATGGAGCCTGCTTCTCCTTCTGCCTGTGTCTCTACCTCTCTCTCTCTCTCTCTCTCTCTCTCTCTCTCTCTCCCCCTGTGTCTCTCATAAATAAATAAAATCTTAAAAAAAAAAAAAACCCAAAACTCAGTAGTGGTGCGAGGCACTCAAAGGCGATCTGTTATGTTCCTAACACCTCAAACCAGGTGATGTCTCTCTACTACAAGAATGCAGGAGGATGCGTCACAGAAGTTAGCATGGTATGGGATCCTATACCATCCCCACCCGGCTAGTCTACAACCACCAGGAGCTGACCTGTAGGCTAAGTCAGCTTTGCTCCAGGAGAACTAGGATGAGGTCTGAGCTGGGATCAAGCTCTGGGAGTGGAGCATGGACGCTTCCTACCTCCTCTCCCAGAGTCCCAGAATTCCCAAACAACTCTGGGCTCGGGAACACTCTCTCCGTTCTGGAGTGGACGTGTGTTTACTACATGCCGCAATACTGTCCCTTTCTTTATCTGGACTTCCGCATTCCAGCCTCTGCTCTGGGAATCTTCTTTTAGAGCCGAGTGAGTAGGGAAAAGCTTGCCAAGCTGATGTAACGTAGCATCCCAGAATCCACGGCAGGCCTGTCTTCTCCCCCAGAAGTATGTGCTGGGTACCAGGCCAGCAAGTGGCCCCATTCCAGACTCCTCCAGGACCAGGCTGGTGGATGCCTCCACACCGCTCAGCAGATTGCTTCCACGCCTCGGCCTAGGGAGGCTGCCACTGCTGTCACCAGACCCCAGGCAGCAGGAGGATGGAAAGAAGAATATGGAGAGCAAACAATCTTCTCAGGGAAACCACAGGCCAGACATTACACAGATCATCCATGCCCCTTCTACCCCAATCCTCAGAAGCAGTCACGTGACCAAGGGGGGGAGGTAAATGTCTTTAACTGGGCCATCACATGCCCAGATGAAATGCAGAGTGTTCTTTCACTAGGGACTGGGGAAGCAGAGTAGCTAACAGCCTCCAGCATTATGCCAGAAGGTTGTTTTCTGAAGCAAAAAAGCAATTTTTTCCATCTTCCATTCTCCTGGAATGCACAACTATAGCCACAGTCAGCTCTTATTTTTTTTTTTTTTCACAGTCAGCTCTTAAACTAGCATTTTTTTTTTCCTATCCAAGTGGGGGCAAAATTGCTTTCGTTGGAAAAAAAACAAAACTAAAACACCAAAAAGCAAACACAAAGCAAGTAACAAGCAGTCATCTGCAAAGCTTATGCCCTGAGCTTCTTAGAAGAAAACCTCCCCTTGATCAGCAAATCCCTGCACCAGCTCTTTGCTAAGGCAGCAGACGAAGGGGTTCACAGGGGTGATAATGGGGTGTTGGAAAAAGCAGCCCCGTTGTTGAGGTCTGCATGGGGTTCAGGTACGTGATGAGGCAGCTCCCGTGGCTGACAGAGACCCCCAGGATGAGGGAGGAGCAGGCCAAGGAGGAGCCCTGAGGAAGGCAGGAACAGCAGGAACGCTCAGGATGCCACTGTAGGACACGCTGGCCAAGGCCACAGAGACAAGGGTGCGCACCGCCACCAGGAAGGGCTCCAGCTGCAGGGGCCTGGTTGCCAGCAGGGGGAGGCCACCGGCACAAGCCCACGGAGCCTGGTGGACAGGTATGCATCCTGGGAGGAGGACACCTGCATTTTTTAAAAAAGATTTTATTTATTTATGAGAGACACAGAGAGAAAGAGAGAGAGAGAGAGAGAGAGAGAGAGACAAAAGCAGAAACATAGGCAGAGGGAGAAGCAGGCTTCATGCAAGGAACTTGATGTGGGACTCGATCCTGGATCCTGGGATCATGCCCTGAGCCAAAGGCAGACACTTACCGGCTGAGCCACCCAGGCATCCCAGACCACCTGCATTTGATCCTGGCTCTCTGGCCTGGCCCTGCATCTTCATTCATTGTATATTCATTATATATTATATTTATTATATACAGGTTCATTATGTACTTCATTCACTGTATGCAGACCATATCCTGCCTTGACAGAGTGGGCTGTGCAAGGGGGCTGGGGTATCATCTTTTTTAAAAAAATATTTTATTTACTTGGCAGAGAGAGAGAGAGAGCACAAGCAGAGGGAGCAGCAGGCAGAGGGAGAGGGAGAAGTAAACTCCCCACTGAGCAGGGAGCCCAATGTGAGGCTGGATCCTAGGACCCTGGGATCATGACCTGAGCTGAAGGCAGATGCTTAACCCACTGAGCCCCCCCAGGGGCTCCTGAGGTTTGATAGGACATCTGGGAAGGCAGCTCTTCCTGCCCACGGGTCATGTCCCTATGCTTTAATAAAACCACTTTTTTTGCACCAAAAATAATAATGATGATAATAAAATAAATGAGAAATATATATGCATATATATGTCATTTAAAAACACTCAGAACTGATAATATCTTTACTAGTTCCCTCATTAGTTAATTAGTTAAATATGATCTTTTGACACATTACCTTTTTTTAAAAAATTTTTTTTTTTTTTTATTCATGAAAGACACAGAGAGAGAGAGAGGCAGAGACACAGGGGCTGCCCAACACATTTCCTTTCTAAATCATATGGACACTAGGATTTCACATTTCAAAAAAGATCATCCTCTAAGCCTTAGAAACATGGATTAGCCTTTGTTAAAATTAACGGATACCCTGGACAGCTCGGGTGGCTCAGCGGTTTAGCGCCGCCTTCAGCCCAGGGCCTGATCCTGCGGACCTGGAATCAAGTCCCATGTCTGCTCCCTGCATGGAGCCTACTTCTCCCTCTGCCTGTGTCTCTGCCTCTGTGTGTGTGTGTGTTTCATGAATAAATAAATAAAATTTAGAAAAATAAATAAACGGATACCCTGCATCACAGGGGGACTTGATGAGAAGCCTTGAAAGGAAAGTTGGTTTGTTGCTGGAGTGCTCAGAGGACATAATTGCAGATATGGCACTTGGTCTCTGGGTGAGGATGTGCAGGTAAACAAATGTGTATGCCCTAGGGTCTGGGGAAGCAATGAATGAGGATCTGTGATATTGTGATTTATAATAAGAGAGGGCCCATGCTCTATCTCCCTCAAGTGGCTTAGCAAAAAAAAAAAAAAAAAAAAAAAAAAAAGCCCATATCAGTGGAGCCCAACAGACATTCTATAAATGCCATATTCCAGACCTTTTACAAAGCATCGAGCTGTCTTATCCAAAATGTAGCTCACTCTTGATTCTGGCCTCCAGTAAAGAGTGCCCTGGTTTTACTGTCGAGTGGAGATATGATCTCTGCAGAATTAACTCATCTAGCTAGGGTTTTTTAAAGATTTTATTTATTTATTTGAAAGAGGGAGGATGAGGAGTGGGAGGGATAGAAGGAGATGCAGACTCCCTGCTGGACTTGATGGTGTGGGGGTCTCAATCCTAGGACCCTAGGATCACCTGAGCTGAAGGTAGACGCTTAACCACTGAGCCACTCAGGCACCCCTCCATCCAGTTACTTTTAATTTTTTATTTATTTATGATAGTCACAGAGAGAGAGAGAGAGGGGCAGAGACACAGGCAGAGGGAGAAGCAGAGGGAGAAGCAGAGGGAGAAGCAGAGGGAGAAGCAGAGGGAGAGGCAGAGGGAGAAGCAGAGGGAGAAGCAGAGGGAGAAGCAGAGGGAGAAGCAGGCTCCATGCACCGGGAGCCCGACGTGGGATTCGATCTCGGGTCTCCAGGATCGCGCCCTGGGCCAAAGGCAGGCGCCAAACCGCTGCGCCACCCAGGGATCCCCCATCCAGTTACTTTTAAAAGCAATTCTACTGGTCAAAGTTAGTCTGAAAACCTACTAGGACCAGTGTCAGCTGTCCTGATAACAATCCCATGCCCCACATATCTGAAACCACTCAAGAAAGTTAATGAACACAACCCAGGGCAGGTGAGAATCCCCTGCTACAGCTGAGCACAGTGAGGTGCCAGTCACAGCAGTCAATCAGAGCAAAAAATCATAAAACAAATAAATAATAAAGTAAGATAAACGTAATTTAATTTAAAAAGAAAGGAAAACAAAACCCCCTGAACTCCCAAGGATAGTGGCCACCAAATTCAGGATTGAAGCCAGGGAGGCACGCCCCTGGCTGGATTTTGCCCGGCTGACCGGTGACCTCCGCCGAGGGGCCGCCCGCGGCTGCAGAGGGCCCGTGCCGCCAGCAGAGGGCGCTCCGACACAGCAGGTGCGCGCCCGGCCAGCCTCCCGGTCCGAGCGGAAGCCAGGTGAGCTGGGCCGGTCAACTTGCAAATGACTCACCACTGAGTAACCCTGTGTCAGCTCCTGGAAATCATCTGCAACTAGCTGGCAGTGAGCAAGGTAGCAAAATTCCCGTAAGATGATAAAACCCTAAGAAATGCAAGTGAAAGACTGCCATTGTTCTCTTGGACAAAGCTGAGGGTGGTCATATGTCTTAGGATCCTGGGCGGTGGCCAGGAGACACTTTTAATCAGCAAACCATTTATGGAAGTGATTCTTAACAAGGATTCAACTCTGAGTAAGGTAATGGGTATTTTCAATGCTACTGGAAAATGTGGTTATTTAAAGGAAGGGTGAGCAATTAACTTCTTTAAAGAGTAACAGAAGGAGGGAAGTTGGCAGGGAGACAGACCCAAGGAGAGAGGAAGAGAGCACCAGCTGGGCAGGTGGCCCTTCTGTCCACTAGTCGGTGGCAGCACCAACGGCACACAATGCCATCTTGAGACTCATCACCTAGGAGCTACTAGGGGCAAAGGAGTAGGCCGCGTCCCCCTGGATGGTTTTCCCCACATACACACAATCCCATCTGGAGTCGGGAAGAAGGTAGCAGCTGTCTGTGCTGAGACAACCCCTCAAGGAAGCAAGACATGTGGCCCACTGTCACCATGATCCCTCTGCGCTCGCCCGAGCACAGCGCCCGACACACTGCAGGGGTGCACGGGAATATTTGGCATATGGTCCTGTTGGGTCATTTGCAACTGGATTCCTTTCACCTGGGGGTTCCATGAAGCATGGGGACACATGACCACAGACCAGGGGGATCTCAATAGATTTTCCCAAATGCTGACAGGTGGATATGAAGTCCTCCTCCTCCGCACACACCAGGAAACATGCTGCCCAATGTTAAGTGGTCGTGAAGACAGTGGGGCGTGTTCCTCTTGTTCCTGGCTTCGATTTAGTTTCTGGTGTGTTATGTACTGGAATACGTACTTGCATAATTACTCTGAGATCCTGAATTTTAGGCTAAGATATCTATCTAATATTTTATTTTATTATTTTTTTAAGATTTTATTTATTTATTCATGAGAGAGAGAGAGAGGCAGAGACATAGGCAGAGGGAGAAGCAGGCTCCCTTTGAGGAGCCCTGTGTGGGACTCGATCTCAGGACCCCAGGATCGTGCCCTGAGCCAAAGGCAGACAGTCAACCACTGAGCCACCCCAGTGTCCCTATCTATCTAATATTTTAAAGAACCATCACATTCTATTTCATTGTGTGCCAACAAGTATAGATATTAAAATTTACCAAATGCCTCTTGAGCATATCTGGGGATGATAATAGGGTTTTTTTTTTTTTCCTGCTTATCCCTGTTAAGATGATGAATGAATGATTTCCTAATCTGGGTCATCCTTGAATCCCCACTTAGTCAAGACATATTTTCGTTCCTTTGTTTTAACATGCTGTCGGGTATCCTCTATATCCCAAACCACAATCTCCTGGAGCACAGCACTGCGGTCCAAACCTTTGATGCTGATCTAATTTTTTTTCCCTTCCAAGTCAACTTGATTTATTTATTGCTCAGATGTCTAAATAATTGTTTTCCTCTTTACTTTTTTTTTTTTTTTAGGATTTTATTTATTTGACAGAAGCAGAGAGAAAGAGCACAAGCGGCAGGCAATCGCAGGACCCCCAGGGATTGGGGTCATGACCTGAGCCAAAGGCAGATGTTTAACCACTGAGACCCCCAGGTGCCCCTGTGATACTATTATTTTGAATAAGAAGTCTGCATTCAGTTGAGCCCTTCCTCTTGCATTTTAGGGTTCATCAGGACGCTTGGTGTCTTCATTTTCCTGAAGATGATGTCCATAGATATTTCCCTCTGCCATATTTGTTGTTCTGGCATTTCATTTGTATGTTGTTGTTGTTTTTTTAAAGATTTTTATTTGTTTATTCATGAGAGAAACAGAGAGAGAGGCAGAGACACATGCAGAGGGAGGAGCAGGCTCCACGCAGGGACCCGGAAGCGAGACTCGATCCCGGGTCTCCAGGATCACACCCCGGGCTGAAGGCGGCGCTAAACCACTGAGCTACCCAGGCTGCCCTCGTTTGTTGTTAAGGAAGGAATTATGGGGATTCAAAACCAGATCCTTCTTGCCTCTGTGCATTTGTTGTTCCTTGAACATGTACTCAGGATGCCCAGGCATGCATGCATTCATTCCCTCAGTCATTCATTCTTGGAGTACTCATACCCCCTGCTGAAGGCGGAGACTTCACAGGTGCGCGTTGGATTCCACCCACAAGACGCAAGGCAAACTCAGGAGATCCAAGAAGGAGCTGGCAGTGTGGAGCAGATGCCACTCTGCGCGGGAACACAACACGATTACTCATCTTTCTCATCAAATCAGACTCAGGAATATAAACAGTTGGCACGGATAACTCTCGCCTCGTTCCACTCTTTCTAGGGCTTTTGTCAAGAGCCTTCTGGACCTCTGGGTCTGGAGTCAGCCCATGAAGGCAGACCACAGCTCTCCCCACATCAGGACCTGGGTGGTTCTGCTGCTGTGCTCCTGCACAAGGTCCAGAACACAGGAGGTTTCCGGAAAAGTCTACTGAGTTAGTAAATCCACTCTGGAAAGATAAGCTCTTTGGTTCTGTTCCTTTTTTAAACATTTTGTTTATTTATTCATGAGAGACACAGAGACACAGGCAGAGGGAGAAGCAGGCTCTCCACAGAGAGCCCGATGTAGGACTTGATCCTGGGACCCCGGGACTACAACTTGAGCTGAAGGCAGATGCTCAACCACTGAACCACCTAGTTGCCCTGGTTTTGTTCTTCTTCTTCTTCTTTTTTTTTTTTTTTTAAGATTTTATTTACTTATTCATGAGAGAGAGAGAGAGAGAGGCAGAGACACAGGTAGAAGCAGGCTCCATGCAGGGAGACCAATGTGGGACTCAATCCCTAGTCCCCAGGGTCACGCCCTGGGCTGAAGTCGGCGCTAAACTGCTGAGCCACCCGGGCTGCCCTCCTGGTTTTGTTCTAAAGCAAAGTTTCTCAGCCTCAGCATGACTAGACTTTGGAGCTGAGTCATTCTCAATGGGTCCTGGGGGGCTGTCCTGCATGCAGGGTGCCAAGTAGCACCCTCCCCTCCCTTAATGAGACAACCAAAACCGTCTCCAGGCATTGAAATCGTTGAGGGGATGGGTGTATTCATCATCTCCTTTTATTCTGTCTTGTTGATGCTTTGACACGTTGAGATCTGGCTGACACTGGAGGGACCCACCACCCTTTTCAGGTCTAGCTAATTCCTAGAAGGAGCAAACAACTGGCCCTTGAGTGTGCCTTTCCTATGCAGACCACCCCTTTATTTCACACCAGACCCCTCTTCTCTGTCCTAATCCAGGGGGGCAGGTACCAGACAACCAGGGACATCCCCTGATGGCCAAGAGCGCATCCTATATCTATCCACCCTGCCTCACCGTGTTCCTTCCCACAGTAACCCACTGTCAGGCTCTTGCCCATGGTTTGCCCTCCCTCCGCGTCCTGTATGACCCTGGTTTTTCCCCACCTGGCATGGCGTGCCCCCTCCTCCTGGGATCTGGGGGTGTAACTGTGTCTTTCTTACCACCAGCAGTTCTGACAGATGTGGAGGGGATCCCCATACCAACAACCAGACACCAATGTCCAGGGATCCAGGTAAGTTCTGACCCTCTGTACCTGGAGACAGCATCCGACCCTATGAATTAAGGCTTGTCCCACAAGACCCACCCCCTCCTCACTTCAGATGCCAGCCGAAAGTCCCAATTTGCCATCTGTATTTCTGACCAAGTGGCTATAAGTCAGGGTTTCTCACACCCCCTCCTCAGGTTTGACAATTTGCTGGCACAGCTTGTAGAACTCGGGAAAGTGCTTTGTTGAAAACTAGTTTACTATCAGAAAATACAACTTAGAAAGAGCTGAACAGAAGAGACGCACAGGGGCACCTGGCTGGCTCAGCCAGTACAGCGTGCGACAGTTGATCTCAGGGTGGTGAGTTCAAGCGCCACATCATGTGTAGGGTTTACTTAAAGAAGAAAAATGAATAAAATACAAACTACTAGAAGGACCATTGTGCCCAGATTCTAACATCTCTATAAAAAAAAGAGATGCATAGAGTGAGGTCTGCAGGCTGCCCCAGACACAGCTTCATGCCCTCGGCGGGTGTGTCGCCCTCCTGTTGCCTTGATGGGCTTGCTTACCCAGAAATTCACCAAACTCCATCATTCAGGGGTTTTATGGAGATTTCATGATATAGGCACAATTGATTGAATCCCTGGCCACCCGTGATTGACTCAGCCTCCGGCCCCCCCTCCCTGTGCCTTGCACTGAAGGCTCCCATCCTCCAACCACACCTGGGTCTGGGTGGCAGCCAGCTGCCCTGCTGAAGCCATGTAGGGGTCACCAGTCAGCCCGCTGGCACACAAGACGCCATTCTGCAGAGTCCAAGGCTGTTAGTCCAAGGAGATAAGTGCCAGGAACTGCCCACAAAGACCAAATATTAAAACAAATAATGCCCCTACCCCCCATCACTCAGGAAGTTACAACAGCTTTGGAAGGTGAGTCAGGAACCAAGACAAATACTACTTATAAACTACATTTTCGGGGATCCCTGGGTGGCACAGCGGTTTGGCGCCTGCCTTTGGCCCAGGGCGCGATCCTGGAGGCCCAGGATCGAATCCCACATCGGGCTCCCGGTGCATGGAGCCTGCTTCTCCCTCTGCCTGTGTCTCTGCCTCTCTCACTCTCTCTCTGTGACTGTCATAAATAAATAAAAATTAAAAAAAAAAAAACAAAAAAAAAACAAAAAAAAACTACATTTTCAATGGCAAACAATCATCCCAATCTGCTGGCCTCACTGTACTTGAAGAATAATGAAACCTCTCTCTCTCTCTTTTAAAGATTTTATTTATGTATTTGAGAGAGAGGGAGGGAGAGAGAGAAAGAGAGCACAGGTGGGGGGAGGGGCAGAGGGAGAAGCAGACTCCCTGCTGAACATGGGGCTGGATCCCAGCACCCTGGGATCACACCCTGAGCTGAAGGCAGAAATTTGACTGAGCCACCCAGGTGCTCCACTAACTGGGATTTAAATAAAAACTTGAAAAGAATAGAGGTTGGGGCATCTGGGTGGCTCACTATGTCAAGTGTCACCTTGGGCTCAGGTCTTGATTCCAGGGCCTGGGATTGAGCCCCCCATGGGGCTCCCTGCTCAGTGGGGAGCCTGCTTCTCCCTCTCCCTCTGCCTCTGCCTCTACCCCTCCCCCTGCTTGTGCTCTCTCACTCTCTCACTTTTGCCCTCTTGCTCTGTCAAATAAGTCTTTTTAAAAATCCCAGTTAACAGTGTTATATTAGTTTCAGATGTACAATACAGAGATTCAACACTTCCATACAACACCTGGCACTCATCAGGACAAGTGCTTCCTTTATCTCCATCACCTGCTTCCCCCCTCTCTACAGTTAAGAGTTTCTTGGTTTGTCTCTCTCTTTTTTCCCTTTGCTCATTTGTTTTATGAATGAAGTCATATGTAAAGCCTCTATTTTTTATTTGTTTGTTTTATTATTAGGGAGTTTATTTTGGAGAAAGAGAGTGCAGCGGGGAGGGGCAGAAGGAGAGAACTCCAAGAGACTCCCCACTGAGCACAAACCTGAGCCAAAACCGAGAGTCAGACTCTTTTTTTTTTTAAGATTTTATTTATTTATTCATGAGAGACACAGAGAGAGAGGCAGAGACACAGGCAGAAGGAGAAGCAGGCTCCACGCAAAGAACTTGTTGTGGGACTCGATCCCGGGACTCCAGGATCATGCCCTGGGCTGAAGGCAGTGCTAAACTGCTGAGCCACTCAGGCGTCCCAAGAATCAGACTCTTAACCAACTGAGCCCCAAAACCTCTTTTATTTTATTTTAAAGACTTATTTATTTATTCATGAGAAAAAGGCAGAGACACAGGCAGAGGGAGAAGCAGACTCCCTGCAGGGAACCCAAAGCAGGACTCGATTCCAGAACTCTGGGATCATGACCTGAGCTGAAGGTAGATGCTCAACTGCTGAGCCATCAGGCATCCCAAAAACCTCTATTTTAAAGTGGGGCAAAACCATCCCCAGTTGAGTATCATTGTTCTAAATTCATCTGTTTATTAAATAAAGATCATTTATTTTATGCACAGAATAACTATGCAAGTAGGAATAACATTATTTCAAGTTCTAAAATAAAATAATCTCTGCAATCCTTTTTTTTTTTTAAGTGTTATTTATTTAAGTAATCTCTATACCCAGTGTGGAGCTTGAACTCATGACTCAGAGAGATCAAGAATGATGATGCTCTTCCGACTGAGCCAGCCAGGCACCCCAAGGCTAGTTTAAGTGTAAGCTTTTTTTAAAAAAAGTCATCTCTATGTTTGATGGAGGCTCAAGCTTGTGACCCTGAGAGCTCCACAGAGCCAGCCAGAAACCCCTGAGATGATTCAAACAGGTTTCCCCAAGATGAGCCACTTTGGCATGTGGTCTATTTGGAGCTGAAGCCAATCCAGACCCTGCAGGCTCAAGAGAAACTTGGCTCTCCCTTAACTCCCTAGAAGACTCTACATTGGGGGTCTTTTCCAGAACTAGAGCTATTCCCTGAGATGTTTTATCTGAGCGCCCCATCTGTACAGCGGGGCAAACATTGACTTACCAAATCCGTGTTCTCCTTGCCCTGCTCCCCTCTGAAGCCCCAGCCCCTGTGCCACTGCTTAGCTCAGGCTGGCACGGGTGCCTCATCTTACCTTTCTGTCTCAGAACCTCTCGTGTCTGTGAGGATCCTGTATGTACAAAATTAAATTTGATTTTCTCCTGTGAATCTGTGTCATGTCAGTCTGATTCTTAAACCAGCCATTGAAGGGTAGATAATTTTTTTTCCTCCCCAATATTCTACACAGGTTAAGATACTTAAAACTGCAGGCACCTGGGTGGTTCAGTTGGTTAAGCATCTGCCTTCAGGTCAAGTCATGATCTTAGGATCCTGGGATCAAGTCCCACGTCCGGCTCCCTGCAGGGAGCCTGCTTCTCCCTTTGTCCTTCCTCCTCCTTTGTGCTCTCTCTTTTTAAAAAATATTTATTTATTTATTTATTTATTTATTTATTTATTTACTTACTTACTTACTTATTTATTTATTTATTTATTTATTCATTTATTTATAAGAGACACACAGAGAGGCAGAGACATAGGCAGAGGGAGAAGCAGGCTCTCTGCAGGGGGCCCTATGTGGGACTCAATCTCAGGACCCTGGGATCATATCCTGAACCAAAGGCAGAAGCTTAACCCCTGAGCTACCCAGGTGTCCCAAATTTTTTAAAATCTTAAAAATAAATAAATAAATAAAACTGAAGTATACTTTTTATTTTGGCTTTTTTTCTTTTAGAGAGAACCTCAAGCAGGCACCCCCCCACCCCGGCCGCAGAGCTCAGAGCCCATACACCCTGGGTTCTCGGGGTGCGGTCTCATGACACTGAGATCATAACCTCAGCCGAAATCAAGAGTCAGACGCTCAAACGCTGAGCCACCCAGGCACCCCTAAACTGGAGTATATTTGACATTCGATGTTAGTCTAGTTTCAAGTATATGACACAGTCCACAAGTTTATACATTATGCCCACAAGGGTAGCTGCCATCTGTAATTATCACGACTTTGTTTAGCAAACACAGTTTTTAAAAAATTATTTTCCTTTTTTATTTATTTATTCATGAGGGACAGAGAGAGAGGCAGAGACACAGGCAGAGGGAGAAGCAGGCTCCATGCAGGGAGACCGAGGCAGGACTCGATCCCGGGTCTCCAGAATCAGGCCCCAGGCTGAAGGCGGCGCTAAACCGCGGAGCCTGGAGGAGGGGGGGGGGCTGCCCAAGGGGGGGCGGGGGGGCTGCCCCACACTTTCCTTTTATAAACTTGGTTCACAGCTTCTGATGGGCAGAATATTTCGCATAGAACATTTCAACAAACATAACTGTCTGCTACTAGCAGTCTCGAGGTTTCAAGTTTATGATCCTCAGGATTATTCTTTTAAAAATCTATGAATGTTATTAAAGTATTGTCTTTTATGATGGCAAGTTATGGAATAAATGTAATTTTGACTCTAATGTTAAGACATTTGGTGTGTCAATGTTTGCTAAGTTTTTTTGGAGCCATTTACAGAAAGGTTAATGACTAATGCAGTTATGGCAGTTCACTCACTCCTGTCAACATTCTTTTTTTTTAAGATTTTATTTATTCATGAGAGACACACAGAGAGAGGCAGTGACACAGGCAGAGGGAGAAGCAGGCTCCCCATGGGGAGCCTGATGTGGACTCGATCCCAGGATCCCAGGATCACGCCCTGAGCTGAAGGCAGATGCTCAACCACTGAGCCACCCAGGCACCCCCAAAAGTAAAATCTTTAACAAAAAAATAGAGGCACCTGGGTGGCTTAGTCAGTTAAGCACCTACCCTCAGCTCAGGTCATGATCCCGGGGTCCTGGGACTGAGCCCCATGTTGGGCTCCCTGCTCATTGGGGGAATCTGCTTTTCCCTTTCCCACCCCTGCTCATGTGCATTCTCTTTCTCAAATAAATAAATAAATAAATAAAATCTTTAGAAAAATAAAATTAAATAAAAATTTAAAAAAAGATTGATGGTTTTCTCAGTAGCTACGTGTTGAAGCTTAGGGCCTCTGGTTTCTGTAATAATTTTGATAAAGGGTAGGGCTTATCATCCTTATTTATTACTTACACAGAATTAATAAGCCCTGAGGGGACAACCAGAAACATGCTTCTGATAGAGACTGTCCTCGCCTGGCATGTGTCCTAGTCATCAAGCCTGAGGAACCATAATAGGTAACATTTATTGAGCACTGACTGTTTTAGGAGTTGATCCAAATCCTTTCCACGCATTAAATAATTTAATCTGAGGTATGTGTTATCACAGAGGGCTGAAGTAATCTGCCAGTCAGCTGTTGCTGTGCAACAAACTTCTCAAAATTGGAATAGCTTAAACAATAATGATTTCTTACTTCCCACGGTTGCCGGGGTTGGCTGGGCTCTCAGCTGGGTGGTTCTCTGGCTCTGAGTGGTGCTGACTAGAGGCCCTCATGAAGCTCCTTCAGGTGCTGGCTAAGTTGAGCTGGAAAATCCAATGTGGTGTCATTCAAGTGCCTGGAGCCTTAGTCTAGGCTAATACTAGACTTAGCTCCTGTCCCCAAAGGAGTGACAGGAGCACGGGGTTCTTCCTCTCATATGCTCATCAGAGTCTAGCCCAAGGCTTCGTAACTGGTGGCTGGCTTCCAACACAATTAGAAGCCGCAAAGTCTCTTACTGTCGAGGCTGGGAAGTCACGCAGTGCCACTCCCAGCATGTGCTCTTGGCCCAGGAAGTCATAGGACCACATAGATTCAAGGGGAGGTAAACAAACTCCACCTCTCAAAAGGATAAGCAACATGATTCCACATGGATTTGGGAGGAATTGTCTGCAACCATCTTTGTAGAAAGTGTATCACAAGCATTTCACCTTTAAATGGTAGATCCAGGATTTGAAGCTTGGTTGTCTTGACCAGTGCCCTAGCTCAGAACCATGACGCTATTCAGCCTCTCCTTGCACACTTCCAAAGACACATGCAAGGGAAGCTCAGAAGCAGAGCTACCTCCTCTGAAGTTCTGAATAAAGTCTTGTATGTTATGGTTAATTTTGTGTCAATTTGACTGGACCAAGAAGTACCCAGATAATTTGGTCAGGCATTATTCCAGGCATATTTCTGGGTGAGATTGACATTTGAATCAGTACACTGAGTTGAGCAGATTGCCCTCCAGAATATGGGTGGGACTTGTCCAATCAGTTGAAGACCTGGATAGAACAAAAAATTCTGCCTGACTGCCTTTGAGCTGGGAAATTTGCTTTTGTTTCCTGACTTTGGCTCTTTCTGGGTCTTGAGTCTGTCTGCCTTCAGACCAGAACTACACCACTGGCTCTCCTGGGTCTCCAGTTTGCTAAATGCAGATCTTGGGACATGTCAGCCTCCATAATTTTATTTATATATATATTATATATATATCACAAATACCCATGCTTGTCATCATCCTATCAGCTATGATCACTGGATGAGCAACTCTTCCAAGTGGAGGAGGCCAAACTTCCAAGTGGATTCATCTGCTTCCCATAAAACTGTAGCTCAAACCCCCTGGATGTATTCATTTGCTTCCCAGAATATCCCCAGATGAGCCCTGCCTCCTCCTAAAGTGTGTGTCTGCTTGCCTCCATAACAACCATTTAATAATTCCAAGAATAGCTCCTTTCTTTTAACCTTTTTACTATGTTCCAGGCATTCTTCCAAATCCTGTGAGAGACTGAGCTCCTAACTCTGAATGGGAAGCATGACCACAGCCCTGTCTGAGGCCGCATCCGCTGGTGAGCCTCAGAGATTGGAGGGATTGGCAGCTCACTCCTCAAGGGCATGTTTGTCAAGGTCTGGGATTTTATAATTCTTACAGACTCATGAGTTATCTTGTCCCTGTTTCGTGGACACTGGTGGAAGACTCGCACTTCTGAGTCACAAAGGATGTATTCTCCTGGTACAGCAGCCAGTAGGGACAGCATGCCTGTGTGGTTCCCTTGGGTCGCTCATGTCCCACCTAGACAGCGCAGAGGTTTGCAGCGGTGTGCGTTAAAGCTGAAGAATGCTAGCTCCCAGGTCTGCCTCTTGCAGAGCAAGCTTGTGCTCTTTGTCCAGGAAAGGAGGCAGCCCCTCACCCACCGAGGTTGTTTGTGGCAAACTGAGCCCTGAGAAATGGCCAGATGGACAGTGGAGGGCCTCGCCTCTCCCCATGACATTGCCCCTGCAGGCGACCTTGCCACATAGACATTGCCCTAAATATCCTGCTGGTTGGCTGTGCTACCTTGTGGTGAATGGTTACCTCTGGATCATCAAAACACTGAGTCAGCATTACCTGAAGCGAGTGGATCCCTCAGATTATCTCGCCCACAATCTCAGGAAGGAGGTATCCTTGGACTGAATCTGTAGTCCTAATCTTCATCCCCTCTAATGAGAGTATTTGCCTTTGAGTGAGTGTGTGTCCCTGTCCCTCTACAGACCGCTCCCAACCAACTCCCTGAGCATCTTTCAGATGTTCCTCCCCTAAACTCCACTGGTTCTCAGGCCCCACTCTCCTCTGGCCACACCTTTCATTTTACTCATTTTATTTTTTCAAGATTGTATTTATTTCCAGTGCCTGGGTGGCTGAGATAGTTAAGCATCTGCCTTCAGCTCAGGTCATGATCCCGGGGTCCTGGGATTGGGTCCCACATGAGGCTCCCTGCTCAACCGGGAGTCTGCTTCTCTCTCTCCCTCTGCCCCTCCCCCTGCTCATGCTGTCTTGCTTTCTCTCAAATAAATAAATAAAATCTTTTTAAAAACAAATAAATATTTTATTTGAGTGAGACGTAGACAGAACAAGCAGGGGGAGTAGCAGAGGGAGAGGGAGAAGCAGACTCCCCACTGAGCAGGTAGCCCCATGTGGGATTTGATCCCAGGACCCTGGGATCATGATCTGAGCCAAAGGCAAATGCTCAACTGTCTCAGCCACCTGAGCACCAACAGGAGCCAACAGGTGCTCCTGTTTTATTTATTTTTTTTAAGATTTTATGTTGTTTTTTTTTTAAATATTTTATTTATTCATTCATGACAGCCACAGAGAGGCAGAGACATAGGCAGACAGAGAAGCAGGCTCCATGCAGGAAGCTTGATGAGGGACTTGATCCCGGGTCTCCAGGATCATACCCTGGGCTGAAGGCAGACGCCCAACTGCTGAGCCAGCCAGGCGTCCCAAGATTTTGTGTTTTTAAGTCCTTTCTACACCCAACATGGGGCTTGAACTCAAACCCAGAGGACCAAGAGTCATATGCTCTGCCAACTGAGGCAGCTAGGCGCCCCCATTTTACTCATTTTAGAACAAGCAAACGCACTCCCACCCTCCCACTCCCCACCCCACATTTTAACTTGCTGTTCCCACTCCCAGGAATGTTCTGCTTTAAGGCATTCAAGCCCCAGGCAGAGAGGCCTTTTCTGATCACCTAACCTGGAAGGGACCTACTCGCTCGTATCATGGGCTGTTTTATTTTTCTCCTGACATCGTACAACATGTCTGAGGGCTGCCGTGGTCAGAGATCAGTTCCCCCTGAAGAACAGCAGCCCCATGAGGACCTCGTGGCCTCACCTGCAGTAAGTGGAATGGGCACAGCGCACTCACTCTTCTAACACCGCTGGGTGGGCGTCGCCCTGGTCAGTACACTGACCTCCACGCCCCTGAAGCCACCCAGTGACCACACCAGCATTTTACCCCAGGCCCTTGCCCACTCTGGTCTCCCTCACTTCACTTCTTGTCTTTACTTGTCTTCACTTACAGCAGCCACTTTGCTGGCTGTTCCCCCAGCAAGAGGGTTTTAAGCACAGAAATCAGATTATGTCATTTGCAGTTTTAAAAGCCTCTAATTGCTTCCTTTTTGACTTTGAAGAAGAGCCAGCATCTTTATCATGCCCTAAACCACCTTCCAGAATGGGGCTCCTTCTCATCTCACCTGCTTCATTTCCTGCCTGCTGGCTGGCCATCTCTGCCCCACACTGCATTAGCCTCAAAGCTCTCCTCCAGACACTGTGATTACACGCCTTTTATGCAGAATCCTTAAGCTGATTCCTCCCCATGGTCAAAATATCCAGACTCCTTCTCTTCTACTCTTTACGTGGCTGGCTTCTCCTAATCGCTCTGTTCCAGCTCAGACGTCACCAGCTCGGATGTAGTCTTTCCTACCAGGTAAGACCCAACGGGGTTCCCCATCTTTCACATTGGAAAGGATCTGATCCACGTCTCTGTGTCTGTATTGTCTGCCTCTCCCCAGGGCACATGCCCTGGATGGGGCACATCTGTCTTATCCACAGCTATATGCTCTGTCCTATGTGGCCAACACATTCTTGCTGAAGGAAAGAATAAAAAAGAACCTTTGTCATCTTCATCAATATCTAAGATAAATGCATTTTCCCATCGCAGTTCCTAGAGCAAGACCTCAGCATGCAGCAGCCCTCACAGGACCCAGATTCGCCCAGTTGCTTTCCAGAAAAGCCCCCACCCCAGATTCCTGTCAAAGAATAGAGCAGGAGACATCAGGAGGGGTGAGAGCCCCTGGGCCAGGCCTGGACTCTCACTCTCCAGCTCTCAGTTTATCTGGGAAATGAAACGTGGTTCTGGAAACCTGCTCAGACCTTCATGCCAGGAGAAGAACTAGATGTGGTGCCAGCCCTGGAGCAGCTCCCAGTCTGCCGGGGCGGCCACCGACTGACTCACAGAACACTGGGTCCCAGCCATTAGATTCCAGGATAGAAGCCTGAGTCTAGAGATCACAAACCATCAGGGTCAAATTCTGGCCTTCCTTCCAGCTGCCTGTTTGGGGACATATCAACTGCTACTATTTATCAATCTCTTTACCTCTGCTGTGAGCTAAGTATCTTCTCCCCAGGGGCAAACTAACCCATCTCCTTCCAGAAGCATTCATTCTCCATCATAAGGCTCTCTGTTGGCCAAATTAAAATATGTACCCAGCTTTGACTCAGTAATCATTTACATGATAAACTGCAAAGTATTTTGTACAAAGGGCAAGATGGTCGAACAGAAGGTTGCAACAATGTGCATGGCGCTGGAGGGCATTATGCAAGGTGAGATAAGCCAGAGAAAGACAAATATCATATGATATCACTTATGTGTGGAATCTAAAAAAGCTGAACTCCTAGAAACTCAAGAGTAAGAATGGCGGTTACCAGGGGGTGGGAAAAGTGGGGAGATGCTGGTCAAAGAGTACAAACTTGCAACTAGCCAATAAACAAGTTCTGATGTAACCCACAGCATCCTGATTATAGTTCACAATGCTGTATTATAAACTTCAGAGTTGCTAAGAGACTAGATCTTAATTTTTCTCACTGTAGTGAAATGGTAAGTGTATGACATGATGGAGATGTTAGCTAATGCTAAGATGACAATATTGCAATATATAAATGTATCAAAATGGGTGATAATATTGCAATATACAAATATATCAGGGGCACCTGAGTGACTCAGTCAGTTAAGCACCGGATTCTTTTTCAAGATTTTATTTATTTATTAGAGACACAGAGAGAGAGGCAGAGACACAGGCAGAGGGAGAAGCAGGGGGAGCCTACTGTGGGACTTATGGGACTTGATCCCAGAACCCTGGGATCATGCCCTGAGCCAAAGGCAGACAGTCAACCACTAAGCCACCCAGGTGCCCCTAAGCATTGGAGTCTTGATCTCTGCTTAGGTCTTGATCTCAGGATTGAGTTCAAGCCCATGATGGGCTCCATAACCAGTGTGGAGCCTACTTAAATTAAAAACAAAAATCAGGGATACCTGGGTGGCTCAGTGGTTGAGCATCTGCCTTTGGCTCAGGGTGTAATCCGGGAGTCCCAGGACTGAGTCCCACATCGGACTCCCTGCATGGAGCCTGCTTCTCCCTCTGCCTGTGTCTCTGCCTCTCTCTGTATCTCTCATGAATAAATAAATAAAATATTAAAAAAAAGTCAATCAAATTAACACAGTGTATATCTTAAACTTACACAATGTTATATGTCAGTTATATCTCAATGAAAGTAAATTTTTTAAAGTGAAGTCCCCCACCCAGCCCTGTTTCCCGGTTTCTCAATCCTCCTCCCCACTTACCACTTATCACTTCATTATCTTCTCCAGAAATTCATTGCATATACAAGAATATATTTAATGGTTAGCAAGGAACAAGATGTCACAATGTGGAGGCACTGTTCTAAATGCTCTCCTTGATTTGAGCTTCATAATTAATACATGGCTGTTAAATGGGAAATACATTTATGGATTTAAGGAATCCCAATAATGCAAAAAGGTACATATCAAAAGGTCTTATCCATGTCTTCATACCTGAACACTTGCCGGGTGTCCTTCCCTTATAGACCACTCTGATGAGTTTCTTATGCAATCCTCCAGTATTTATGCAAAACCCAGGAGATAGGAAAATATATTTCCATTTTTAAACCTTTCCTCACACAAATGATGACGTAATCCTAGTCTGTTCTTGCTTATCTTACTAGAAAATAGATCCTGGAGATTTTCCTGTGCTCCATCCAATTAAATAACAGTCATTCAACTGAGTCGGGACACCTGGCTGGCTCAGTTGGTAGAACGTCTCTGATCTCAGGGTCATGAGTTCAAGCTCCATGTTACACGTAGAGATTACTTTTTAAAAAATTAAAAAAAAATTGAAACAAATTCAACTGAGTAAATTTTTTTTTTTTAAGAAGAATTTATTTTTTTTAAGAGAAGCAGGCTCCATGCAGGGAGCCCGACATGGGACTCGATCCTAGGATTCGATCCTGGGACCCCAGGATCATGACCTGAGCCAAAGGCAGACAGACACTCAACTCCTGAGCCACCAAGGAGTCCCTCAATTGAGCAAACTTAAAAGACCAAATTGGCTTTATTCAACTATTCATGAATCAGGCAGCATTCTATGTAGCAAAATGAAAGGAGCTCCCCCGAGCTGCAGGAAAGGTTTTTAATGGCAGAAAAATAAATTATTAGCAAGGAATGCATTGTTTCAGGCAAGGTCGCCCTCCTGAGGGGAACCGAGGGCCCAACCACACTGCTGTTTACCAGATAATTCCAAGTTGACTGGTTAAAAGTCATCTTCTTGCGGGGCTGGAATTGCATTTAGCTTTAGGTGTTAAGTCTTGGTTTGCCAATGTGGAGTTTTAGTAAAAATGGCTCAATTTCTGGGCCTGCTGTCTCCTTTTTAACACCCCCACACCTTTGCAAATTGTTAAATTCTCCTCAGTTAGCCATCAGAGTTTTGTGTTTCCAGACTCCAAAGACACTCAGTATACCTGATATAACTGAAAACCACTTGAGGGTGGAAGGGCAAAGTGGGCCACAGATAGTCTGGGGGCCAGACCCACATGGACAGGACATACATTCACTCAGGGAATGAGAAGGCCTAGGAACATCTGTACAGGGGATCTGGATGGGAGAAGTCATTTATAATTCAAGTTGCCATCCCCACATTCTTTTTTTTTTTTAAATTTATTTATTTATTTATGATAGTCACAGAGAGAGAGAGAGAGAGGCAGAGACATAGGCAGAGGGAGAAGCAGGCTCCATGCACCGGGAGCCCGACGTGGGATTCCATCCCAGGTCTCCAGGATCGCGCCCTGGGCCAAAGGCAGGCGCCAAACCGCTGCGCCACCCAGGGATCCCTATCCCCACATTCTTGTCGACAGTACCCTCAGTCTCTGCGTGGGCAGAGACTGGTATTTATTTATGAATGAATGAATGAATGAATAAATAAATATTTATATTTATTTATGAATAGTTATGAATAAATAAAACCTTTTATTTGTTTATGAATAAAATAAAACTTTAATTATTTATTTATTATTATTTTTTTATACTTGAGAGATACAGAGAGAGAGAGAGAGGCAGAGACACAGGCAGAGGGAGAAGCAGGCTCCATGCAGGGAACCCTACGTGGGACCCAATCCCAGGTCTCCAGGATCAGGTCCTGGGCCGAAGGCAGCACTAAACCACTGAGCCACCTGGGCTGACCAAAATCTTTAAAAAATAATAATAATAATCACCCCCCCAAACCATCATGCTGGAGATTCCAATATATGGGAGGAGGGGCACTGACATTCAGTCTAAAGCAACAAAAGTTGTGTTTTAAGATAGCTTAACTGACACTTTCTGTTTTTACACGATGTTCTGTGTCCTGTTTAAGAAATCTGTGTGGGGCGCCTGGGTGGCTCAGTGGTTGAGCATCTGCCTTCAGCTCAGGTCGTGATCCCGAGGCTCTAAGATGGAGTACTGCGTCAGGCTCCCCAGAGGAGGCCTGTGTCTCCCTCTGCCTATGTCTCTGCCTCTTCTTGTGTCTCTCATGAATAAATAAATAAAACCTTAAAAAAAAACTCTGCCAATCCCGATATCCCAAAGATGCTTTCCAATGTCATATTCTTTTTTTTAAAGTTTATTTATTTATTTATTTATTTAGGTAATCTCCACACCCAATGAGAGGCTCGAACTCACAACATAGAGATTATGAATTGCATGCTTTTTTGACTAGGCTGGCCAGGTGCCCTGCCAATGTCCTCTTACAAAAAAAAAAAAATATATATATATATATATATATATATATAATTTATTTATTTGACAGAGAGAGAGAGAACAACTAGGGGGAGCGGCAGGTAGAGGAAAAGAGAGAAGCAGGCTCCATGCTAAGCTGGATGTGAGGTTTGATTCCAGGACCCCAGGATCATGACCTGAGTCATCCCTCCGGAAATTTATTTGAGGGTATGGCATGGGTGGGGATTCTTTGGGAGGATCAATTCTCCTCTATCCTTCAGAGGATTTTTTGGCTGGTCTAAGAATCCAACTGATACAAGACAGATTCAGAGGAGAAAAATCAAATTTAATTTTGTGCATACAGGATCCCCACCGACACAAGAAGTTCCAAGACAGAAAGGTAAGACAAGGCACCCGTGCCAGCCTGAGCTAAGCAGTGGCACAGGGGCTGGGGCTTCAGAGGGGAGCAGGGCAAGGAGAACACGGATTTGGTAAGTCAATGTTTGCCCCGCTGTACAGACGGGGCGCTCAGATAAAACATCTCAGGGAATAGCTCTAATTCTGGAAAAGACCCCCAATGTAGAGTCTTCTAGGGAGTTAAGGGAGAGCCAAGTTTCTCTTGAGCCTGCAGGGTCTGGATTGTCTTCAGCTCTAAATAGTCTACATGCCAAAGTGGCATCTTTTTGGGGAGACTTGGTCTGAATCCATTCAAGGGGCATTGGCTCAGCAAGACTCAAAAAAAAAAAGAACCCATGCTTTCTCCACTGCAATGCGGTGTATGTTTGTTCGTAAGCCAAGTGACTTTCTGTGTGTGTCTGTGTTTCATCCATCTGTGAGAATACCACGGTATCGGCCTCCCTCCCACCAGCTCCTCTGTCACTCTAGATCCAGCCGCTTCACCCTCCGGCTCTTCCGTCTCCCTCAGGGCATCTGCACCTGCTCTGGAATGGGCTGTCTTCCCCCAATCTTTGGGAGGCAGCTGCCCCTCGTCCTTGAGCACTGAACTCAAGTGTCACCCCGGCCAAAGGTCCTCTGTGACCACTCCACCTAAAACAGACCCTCAACATCCTCCACGTGTCTTATTTTGCTAGGCAGAAACCGCAGGTGACAGTGTTTGCATGTTCACCGTGTCTCCCTCCGATGTGTGCACAGAGCAGTGAGGACCTTGTGTCTTGTTCACTTGCCGAGTCCCCTGTGTTCCTTGGAATAAATGAGAAGGAAAAAGCTCCTCTTCCAAATCCAGGATGAATGCATTCCACCCTTGCAGTCCCCTAGAGGGCGGCCTACGACGGATGCGCCCGCAGGGCCCAGCCCCACAGGCCATCTGGAGTTGTTTTTGTGAGTTTGACTGAACTGCGCCTTTTAACCGCAGATTTAGAGACGACAAAGGTGGAAGCCAAGGTTCGGCCCTCGCTGACCCAAAATGAGATATTTTTATGAACTCCGGGGACCCCATGCTAGGTCCCCTAGGGCATGCAGAGGTTAACTGGGCCAGGTGGCCCCAGCCTCACAGAGCTCTGGCACCCCACAGCCGGGCAGGTACAGGTAGGGCATGCGTCCCATGTCTGCAGGTCACCGACACTGGGATCAATCAGCCCTGGCCTCCAAATCTTCCAACCGTGTGTTTGATCCCCACTATTTTAATCTGAGAAAAGGAGCGCAGTAAGAAAAAGGCCTCTGTATTCATTTATCATCATAAGGCTCCTTGCCTGGCAGATTAAAAATAGCCCGTTAAAATGCATGCGTACTGACGTGTTTTGACTTGGTAACGTATTTACCACAGCAGGGGATTCAGAAAGTACAGAAAAGGGGTAGAGAGTGAAAAATAAGTTTCTCACCCCTGCCCGAGTGCCAGTTGCCTGGTTCTCCTGTCCCTCTGGTCTGACCCGATTTCTTCCTATCTTTCCAGAACTTTCCACAACATATTTTATACAATAGTAGTATATGTTATGTACTGTGCCATAATTAGCATGTATTAATGTGGAACCATCCCTGTAAGCATTTCACATGCATTGAGTCCTATAATCTACACTTGGATATAATTTCAAATGATCGGCTAATATGTTTAAAATGGAAAATTTAGGGACTCCTGGGTGGCTCAGTGGTTGAGCGGCTGCCTTTGGGTCAGGTTGTGATCCTGGGGTCCAGGGATGGAATCCTCCATCGGGCTCCCCGCAGGGAGCCTGCTTCTCCCTCTACCTATATCTTTGCTTCTCTCTCTGTTTCTCATGAATAAATGAAGAAAAAGAAAATTTATCCATACTCAGGAAGGAGCTCCATTTCCATCCCTGTAGCCCACATCTCACTTTCTGCCCGCTCTTACAGGCCATTGCTTTTAGGGATCTCTTCTGTATCCTCCGGTGTTTAAACAAACATCCCCAAATAGATGGACCTATTCTTATTTTTACATATTCGCACATGAAAGGTTAAATTCTCTTATACCGTTCCGTTTTGCATCTTGCCTTCCTCATTAAGTCCATACCTAGGAAAATTTTCTTTTCTTTCTTTCTTTCTTTTCTTTTTTTTTTGGAAAATTTTCCATTTAGGTAAACAGAGCTCTTCTAATTCATTTTTTTTAAAGATATACACATTGTTGCATTGTCTGGAGGTACCACCAATCCCCTATAGCTGGGGACTTGATTTATTTCCCATTTGATAAGAACTTTTAGCAGAAGAGTTTTACAAATCAAATAGATTTCCTTCCTCACCACCCCCTCCCAACAAATGCAGCCTACGTCTTAAAAACAGAAGACTCCAGTCTGTTTTACTTAAAGAGGATGAAAGTCACCATCTGTTAATCCAATCTGCATTACAGAGGAAAAGGAATATCGGTCTCGTGGGCATGACATCTTTCAGATCCCATGAAGGGTAATTTCTGAGGGTCTTCTGCAGGCAGGCACTGGGAGGTCCTGCCTACTGAGGTTCTGGTTTGCAAATGACGTTTCTACTGAATCTAAGAAGCAGAGGAGGAATTTATGGGAAGGACCCTGAGTAAATAGTATCATGCATGGGAAGCCTAGACAATCAGGCTTAGGAATTTGGTGGGAAGCCAAGAACAGATAGCAGAGTGTCCCTAAAGTCATGTGTAACCACAGCGGGCTGGGAGGCTGCCACTGACCACCATCTCCACTGGACCCTCCCTCCTCTCCACACTTGCCCAATGAATGATGCCTGCTCCCCTTCCCCCTACACTCTGAATTTCCCTCTTCTTGCCTCTTTTCCTGCCTAATCAGAGTCCCAAAATTAATGATAGAATAGAATCTTGGGGGTGAGGAGAACAGGAGGAAGGCAGGTCTGGCTCCCCTAGGCTTCCTAAAAAATCAGGCATCAGCCCCCACCACTGTACCTACAGTGACGATCTGCTTCCAAAAAAAAAGTGGAGGTTTAGATACTGGAAAACCCTCCAAATATCTGGCATTGTCTATAGTGTTTATATAGGCTGAATCCTTCAAAGAGCACTCTGAGAAGTAGGGGCAGTAGACATCCATCCTGGCACCAGACACCAGGGAAATCCCTTCACAGAGCAGCAGCCTTGGAGGGCTACAGGGGTCTAACAGCTTTGACAACTATAACTTCCTATATATTGAGTGTTTCAGGTTTTTTTAAAGCACTAATAGACATTCAGTTTTGCCAAATATTCTTTTTGCATACATGAGATCATTATATGATTTTTTTCCTACTTGGCTCTGCTAATGTGATCCCATTAATGGTTTCTGAATTTTAATCATTTCTTTTTTTTTTCTTATGATTTTTTATTTTTATTTATTTGTGAGGGAGTGAGAATAAGAGAGATCACAGATGGAGAGAAAGAGGGAGAAGCAGACTTTCCACTGAGCAGGGAGCAGACACAGGGCTTGATCCTGGGACCCTGAGATCATGACCTGAGCTGAAGGCAGACACTTCACCGACTGAGCCACCCAGGTGCCCCAATATTAGCCATTTTTTTTTAAAGAAATGCTGATACTTTTTAAAAAAATATTTTATTTATTTATTCATGATAGAGAGAGAGAGAGAAAGAGACAGGCAGAGGGAGAAGCAGGCTCCATGCAGGGAGCCTGACGTGGGACTCCATCCCAGCTCTCCGGGATCACGCCCTGGGCGGCGCCAAACCACTGGGCCACCCGGGCTGCCCTTTTTTTTTTTTTAAAGATTTTATTTATGCATTCCTGAGAGACACAGAGAGAAGCAGAGACACAGACAGAGGGAGAAGCAGACTCCTCGCAGGGAGCCCCATGTGGAACTCCATCCCAGGACTGGAATCACACCCTGAGCCAAAGGTAGACGCTCAACCACTGAGCCACCCAGGCATCCCAAATATTAGCCATTTCTATATTCCGCCATTATATATTGCATTTCTAAGGTAAATTCCACCTGGTCACAATATATTATTTTTGAAAATGCTGCTGGAATCTGTTCATTTAAGCTGGCACACTCCAAAAAACTGGGAGTTCCACTCTGAGCATAAGAAACTAAGGATGAGGGATGCCTGGGTGGCTTAGTAGTTGAGCATCTGCCTTGCCTAGGGTTGTGGTCCTGGGGTCCTGGAATGGAGTCCCACATCAGGTTCCCGCAGGGAGCTTACTTCTCTCCCTCTGCCTGTGTCTCTGCCTCTCTCTGTGTGTGTCTCTCGTGAATAAATAAATAAAATCTTAAAGAAAAAAAAAAAGAAAGAAACTAAGGATGAACTATGATATATGATATATATATATATGATATATGATAACCATACTGAGTGTCTTGAAATGTGGCCAGTGGGGCTAAAGAACTGTATTGAACATTTTATTGATATTTAATTTAATCTAAAAACTGATATTTGGGACACCTGGGTGGCTCATGGGTTAAGTGTCTGCCTTTGGCTCAGGTCGTGATCCCAGTGACCGGGATGGAGTCCCACATTAGGCTCCCTGCATAGAGCCTGCTTCTCCCTTTGCCTGTGTCTCTGCCTCTCTGTGTCTGCCTCTCTCTCTCTGTGTCTCTCATGAATAAAATCCTTAAAAAAAAAAAAAAGCTGATACTTGATCCGGTTAGATACCTTTTAAGTATGTTTGGACAACTTGGGCATATGGATTTACTTTTATAGCTATTTTATGAATTCCACCTAGATACGAAGCATCTATCTCCCTTGAAACCTTAGCATCCAGGGTGAGAGCGACTTGAGATGCCAGCCACCATGGGCTTGGACAATTTATGAAAACCGAATAGACAGCCTTAAAATAGAATGTGGACCTAAATACCCAGAAACATCCCTCACTTTGTAAGATTTGTAACAAAAATGAATATGAATGGAGTTAATAGTTCTAATGGAGTGGTGTACCCAAGAGCCATATCAGTGCTAGCAAAATGGCAGAATTCATATAGCATCAAAGTTGCCCTGGAGAGGGGCACCTGGGTGGCTCAGTGGTTGAGCGTCTGCCTTTGGTTCAAGTCGTGATCCCGGAGTCCTGGCATCAAGTCCCTCATCGGGCTCCCCACAGGGAGCCTGCTTCTCCCTCTGCCTGTGTTTCTGCCTCTCTCTGTGTCTCTCATGAATAAATACATAAAAGGGCCCTCTATCCCTAAAAAAAAAAAAAAAAAAAAAATTATCCTGCAAGAGCTCCCATGCCTAATGTCTAAAGAAAACATGAAACTCCCTCAGCTACCCAAAGGACAGTTACAGCAATTAATCAAAAAAAGAAATCACAGGTTCTTCCCCTTCCCCTCATTAGATTTGAGCAGTCATTTTCCACAGTAGTACATTTTCGAGACATGTCTGGTAGATGTCAAGGTACTAGAAAGGACGCTCCCATTCAAATGCAATTTAAGATACTGTAAATGATACTAATTTTTTTGTCCATTTGAAATTTATAAGTTGTACTATAACAAAAAAAAAGAAAGTAAAAAGAAAATTCTGCGTCTAGATTGAGAAGTGCTCTAAATGCAAAATAGCCCCTGGATTATTTTTTTTTTAAGATTTATTTATTTATTCATTCAGAGAGAGCGAGAGAGAGGCAGAGACACAGGCAGAGAGAGAAGCAGGCCCCATGCAGGAAGCCCAATGTGGGACTCGATCCCGGGTCTCCAGGATCACACCCCAGGCTGCAGGCGGCACTAAACCACTGCGCCACCGGAGCTGCCCTAGCCCCTGGATTTTTTTTTTTTAAGTTTTATTTATTTATGATAATCAAACACACAGAGAGAGAGAAAGAGGCAGAGACACAGGCAGAGGGAGAAGCAGGCTCCATGCACCGGGAGCCCGATGTGGGATTCGATCCCAGGTCTCCAGGATCGCGCCCTGGGCCAAAGGCAGGCGCTAAACCGCTGCGCCACCCAGGGATCCCAGCCCCTGGATTTTGAAGGGAGTACAGGTCAGCATCATCACCATGGTCAACAGCTAGGTCTTATTGGGCAATATTTCCCAAAAAATGATGTAGGGGCAGCTGGGTGGCTCAGTCGGTGAAGTGTGGGACTCTTGATCTCGGGGTTGTGAATTCTAGTTCCATGTTGGGTATAGAGATTACTAATATATATATATATATATTAGTAATATAATATAAATATATCAATTAATAAATATATTATATATTTATTATATACATATACATAAATATAATATATAAAAACATCTCATTAATAATTGGTTAAACAAGTTATTAAAGTTAACCTACTTATCTCTTTTTACTTTTTTTACTTTTTGTTTTTTTAAGATTTTATTTATTTGTCATGAGAGACACACAGAGAGGCATAGACACAGGCAGAGGGAGAAACAGGATCCTCGCAGGCAGCTTGATGTGGGATTCGATCTGGGACTCCAGGATCACCCCAGGTCTGAAGGCAGCGCTAAACCACTGAGCCACCCAGGCTACTGTCTTTTTACTTTTTAAAATGTAGCTACCAGAAATTTTTTTAAAAAAGATTTTATTTATTTATTCATGAGAGAGAGAGAGAGAGAGAGGCAGAGACATAAGCAGAGGGAGAAGCAGGCTCCTCGCAGGGAGCCAGATATGGGACTCGATCCTGGATTCTGGGATCACTCCCTGAGCAGAAGGCAGACGCTCAATCGCTGAGGCATGCATGTATCCCTTTTTCTTTTTTTCTTTTTTAAAGATTTCATTATTCACTTGAGAGAGAGGAAGCACAAGGCAGGTAGAGGGGCTTTGGGAGAAGGAGAAGCAGGCTCCCCACAGAGCGGGCAGCCTGATGCCGGACTGGATCCCAGGACCCCAGGATCATGATCAGAGCCGAAGGCAGATGCCCAACCACTGAGCTTCCCCAGGCGCCCTAGAAATGTTTAAATTACATTTGTGGCTCACATTATATTTCTATTGGATGGTATTGCTCTGAGGAAAGCAGAATTTGATTTGTAGGCTTTGGCACTTAGATGGTCTGAGAACCAGAGATGCTGAGAACTCCGGAGCAGTATTTCTGAGAGTGGGTTTCCCGTCATTGAGGCCTGGAGAACATTAGGGACAGTCAGCCTTGAGGATTCCTTTAGGCCAATCCAGTCCAACAAGTGTGGACCTGGCAAAAGTCCATTCTAGTGATACTTGGGTAATTCTTTTCACCATACTTCTACTGACACCAACTCTTTAAGGGTTCTCGGACCTATTCCAAAGTGGAAGGGGATCCTCCCCCCCAACAGCAAGCAATTCCTGGACACCAGCTATTGTCCAAGAATTCAAATCAATTCTGACATTATTTACCCAGAGAGAGTACCAGATCCCCCAATTGTTTTTTTTTTTTTTAAGATTTTATTTATTTTTTCACAGGAGACACAGAGAGAGGCAGAGACATAGGCAGAGGGAGAAGCAGGCTCCCTGCGGGGGGACCCCCATGTGGGACCTCATCCCAGGACCCCAGATCATGACCTGAGCCAAAGGCAGATGCTCAAACACGGAGCCACCAAGGTGCCCCAGATCCCAAATTAAAGGTTAGATCTACAAAGACTACCACCACCGTCACATCACATGCCAGCTGCAAAACCCAACCTGTTGTCTGTGCTTCTGACCAATGGCTATGGATTGGAGGTTCCAACAATATTTTCCTGAGGTTCTTTTAAATTGCTTGAGCGGCTCACAGAAGTCAGGGGACCACATAGGTTTAAAGGATATGATAAAGGATATTTATCAGTAACTAGATGGAAGAGATACACAGGACCAGGTGTGAGGAAAGGGAGCGGGGCTTTCAAGCCACCACTTTATCAAGACATCCCCATGTCACCATCTCGGAAAGCCACCGAAATGAAGCTCTCAGAATCCAGCCAGTCCTCTCAGGTTTTGCTGAGGCTTCATTAAATAGGCAGGACTGACTAACTCAGTCAGCTAACTTGTTAGCTGATTCCATCTGCAGCTTCTCCCCACGCCAGAGATCAGGGGAGTGAAAGTCCCAACCATCTAATCACTGGGTTGGTCCTCCTGGCCACCAGCCCCTGCCCTTGGGTGGAGTCCAAAATTCACCTCCTTAACACAACAAAAGACACAATTATCAATGCTTCTCACAGGAAATCCCAAGGGTTTCTGGAGCTGTGATCCCGGAAGTGTGGATGATATGAGGAATATATATTTGATCATTGGACTAATTATAGATTTCTTACAAATCATACAGCAATACTCAAACATTCCTTAAAAAGAAAAAAAAAGGAAGTTCAGAGTGTTTCCTCTTCCATTTTCTTCTGTTCTATTCTGAATGTTCTGGTTTGTTCCATTGTTCTGGTCTGTTCCATTGTTCTATTTATCTAGATTTGTGCCAACACCACACTCACCCAATTATTTGGCTTCGTAAGTAAGTCTTGTTTTTTTTTTTTTTTTTAAGTTTATTTATGTAAGTAATCTCTACACCCAACATGGGGCTCAAACTCACGACCCCAGAATCAAGAGTTAAGTGCTTTTCCGACTGAGCCAGCCAGGCACCCCTGCATTCTCATTATTGTGCAACCATCATCACTATACATTTCCAGCACTTTCTCAACAACCCACACTAAAACTTTGTATCACTTAAACACTAGCTCCCATTTCTCCCTGCCTCTAGCCCCTAGTAATTACTATTCTACTTTCTGTATCCATAGGTTTTAATATGGGAGGTCTTGCATATAAGTGGAGTCATACAGTATCTGTCCTTTTGTGTCTGGCTTGTTTTATGCAGTATAATGTCCTCCAGGTTCATCTGTGTTGTAAGCATGTGTCAGAATTTCCTTCCTTTAAAACACTGAGTTTTGGAGCACCTGCATGGCTCATTTGGTTAGGTGTCTGCCTTTGGCTCAGGTCATGATCCCAGGTCCTGGGATTAAGTCGAGCATCAGGCTCCCTGCTCATCTGGGAGTATGCTTCTCCCTCTGCCCCTTCTTGTGAGCGTGCTCTTACTCTCTCTCTCTCTCTCTCTGTTAAATAAATAAATAAAATGTTTTTATTTTTATTTTTTTATTTTTTTTAATTTTTATTTATTTATGATAGTCACAGAAAGAGAGAGAGGCAGAGACACAGGCAGAGGGAGAAGCAGGCTCCATGCACCGGGAGCCCGATGTGGGATTCGATCCCGGGTCTCCAGGATCGCGCCCTGGGCCAAAGGCAGGCGCCAAACCGCTGCGCCACCCAGGGATCCCCAATAAAATGTTTTTAAAAAGGGATGCCTGGGTGGCTCTGTGGATGAGTATCTGCCTTTGACTCAGGACGTGATCCCAGAGTCTCAAAGTCTCATGTCATGGGATCAAGTCCCACAGTGGGCTCCCTGCAGGGAGCCTGCTTCTCCCTCTGCCCATGTCTCTGCCTCTCTCTCTCTCTCTCTGTGTCTCTCATGAATAAATAAATAGAATCTTTTTTAAAAATCTAAAAAAACAAAACAAAAACAAAAACACTGAATTTTGGAACACCTGGAGCTCAGTCAGTTAAGCACCTGACTCTTGACTTGGGCTGAGGTCATGATCTCACGGTCAATTGAGCCCCACATCGGGCTCCACACTGGGCATGCAGTCCGCTTGAGATTCTCTCTCTCTCTCTCCCCCTCTGCCCTTCCCCACCTCTGTCTCTTAAAAAAAAAAAAAAAACTATTAAAAAAATCCAATCCCCACTGAGTTCTGGGGAAATACATTACCCAGCAATATGTGACTAGTACAGAGATATGTAGACGCTGATGAATTGGAGAGGGAATACAGGAAGCAAACATGATAGGTGACAGGACTTGATGGTGTCCTAGATGCAGGACCTGAGACTATCAGTGATGACTTAGCATTCTGGCTTGTGCAACTGGATGAGGGCTGGTGATACTCACTGATGGTGTGTGCTGCATTGGGAATGACAGGGTCCTGGAGCAAAGGCCATCAGTTCATTTGGACTTTTGTGTCATCCAAGTGGAGGCACAGCAAGTGCCTGGATACATACATCTGGAGCTTGGAGGAGAGATCTGGGTTATGGTCTATCCCTGTGAGTCATAGCAGAGGTGACCAGGAGTTTCTCCCAGTTTCTTTCCTCTGTAATAGAAGGTTTATCTCGACATAGAGATATCTCAACATATCTCTCTTAAGTTTTCCCCAACCGAAGACTAGATCCCCCAGTCTCCTTTACAGCTTTGCGTGATCATGCAGCTAAGCTCTGGACAATGGGATGTGTATAATTTCAGGATTACACCATCAAAAAGAAGGAATCATGCCAACCTCTCTCTCTTCCCCTCTTCCTCCTGGAGGCGATGCCAACATAGTGGTATGATCTGGATCACATGCTGGATCCCAGGCAGAAGTCCTGTTGAAGATGACAAAGCAACAAGGGAGAATGGTTCCTTGAGACCATGGAAGTATCATATCAACCTTGGATTGCTAACTCTTGGACTGCTACAAGGGAGAGAACTGTATCATTACCTTGCCTTGGCCTGCCTTGTCTAATATGGTAGCCATTAGCCACATGGGGCTATGGAACACTGGACATGTGTGGCTAGTGTCACACCTTAAAATTTTTGATATATTAGATTAAATAAAATATGTTGTTAAAATTAACGCTTTCCAGGATGCCTGGGTAGCTCAGTGGTTGAGCATCTGCCTTGGGCTCAGGTGGTGATCCTGGGGTGCTGGGATCAAGTCCCGCATCCAGTTCACCATAGGGAGCCTGCTTCTCTCCCTCTGCCTATGTCTCTGCCTCCCTCTGTGTCTTTCATGAATAAATATATAAAATCTTTTTTTTTAAATTAACCCTTTCCTTCTACATCATTTTATTTTATTTTATTTTATTATTTTATTATTTTTTAAGATTTTATTTATTTATTCATGAGAGACACGGAGAGAGAGAGGCAGAGACACAAGCAGAGGGAGAAGCAGGCTCCATGCAGGGAGCTGGACGTGGGACTCGATCCCAGGTCTCCAGGATCAGGCCCTGGGCCGCAGGCGGCACCAAACTGCTAAGCCACCCGGGCTGCCCTCTACATCATTTTAATGTGGCTACTAGAAAATTTTAAATTGCACACATGGCTATTATTATTATTATTATTATTATTATTTTATTGGTCAGCCCTGGTTTCCAGTTACTGATATTTTGCCTTTGCTGATCTAGCATCTTCACTAGTACATGGATCATTTACCCATTGGTGCCACCCAAAGCCAGGTGTGTATGGGATCCCCCGGCAAGAGTGGGTCATGAGAAGAGCAGGGGCTCAAGGAAGAATTTTGAGGAACTCTACTATTCAAAGGACCATGAGCTTGTAAGAGAGTCAGAGAAGGGACCCAATGTAGCAGAAGGAAAACCAGGAGAATGATGTGCCATGTGATCCTAGAGGACAGTGTTTCGGGTTGGAAGAAGTTACCAATAGCATCAGTTACTTGAGAGATCAGAAAGTTAAAAACTGAAAACAAAACAAAACAAAACACAACACAAAATTGTTCAGCATGGTAGGAAACTGTATTAGTTTGCTCGGGCTGCCTAAGAAAGCACTATGGACTGGGTGATATAGAAATTTACGGAATTTACAGAAATAAACAGAATTTATTTTCTCATAGTTGTGCAAGTTAGAAACCCCAGATCAGGGACATCTGGGTGGCTCAGTGGTTGAGAATCTGCCTTTGGCTCAGGGCCTGATCCCAGACTCCCAGGACTGAGTCCCACATCGGGCTCTTTGCATGGAGGCTGCTTGGCCCTCTGCCTATGTCTCTGCCTCTCTCTGTCCGTCATGAATAAATAAATAAAATCTTTAAAGAAAAGAAAGAAAGAAAGAAAGAAAGAAAGAAAGAAAGAAAGAAAGAAAGAAAGAAAGAAGAAAGAAAGAAAGAAAGAAAGAAGAAGAAAGAAAGAAAGAAAGAAAGAAAGAAAGAAAGAAAGAAAGAAAGAAAGAAAGAAAGAAACCCAAGATAAAAGTGTCTTCAGTGTTGTTTTTTTCTGAGGTCCCTCTTGCTTGGCTCATAGACCATCATCTCTTCCCTGTGTCTCCACATGGTCACAGTGTGGCCGTATTAATTCCATTGAACTGTACACTTAAAGATGGTCTAAAAAGGGGCTCCTGGGTGGCTCAGTCAGTTAAGCGTCTGCTTTCAGCTCAGGTTGTGATCCTGGGGTCCTGGGATCGAGCCCTGCATTGAGCCCTGCATCAAGCATCCTGCTCGGCTAAGAGTCTGCTTCTCCCACTCCCTCTGCTTCCCCCCCACTTTCATGCTTTGTCACACGTGCATTTGTGTGCTCTCTCTCAAATAAAAATCTTTAAAAAAAAGATGGTTAAACAGTAACATTTAAGAGTATGTTACATGTATTTTTAGGACAATTAAAAATAACTATTATTTCTTGAAAGGTCAGTGAAAAATTCTTTGAGTAAGAGATACAGACTATCCAGAAAGAGGAAGAATAGGAATAGGAATAGCAAGGCTATGAGTAAAAGGATGTATTTAAAAATCACACAGCTAAGAAGGATTGACATGAAGCAATTGCTAGAGGAAGGCAGTCCTGGAAATAGAGTCAGGTCTGTGGTTTTAGGAGATTGAGGGGCTTCCCAGAGGATGGCTTCTATCATCTCTCAAGTAAAGGAGGCAGGTCATAGGCTGAGAATGGGTTGGGCTAGAGGCAGAAAGTGTGTCTGAGGTGGAAGAGGATAAAAATAGGGCACTTGTCACCATGGAAATGACAATGAGTTGACCAGATGATAGCAACAGGACTGTGGGCAAAGTTGAGAGCAGTGGAGCTCAGCCATCATGTATTCACGGTGGAACCACTCCATCTGTAAGGTGATTTTCTTTGGGAATGCCCAGTTGCTTAGAGACAAGCTCAGGGGGAAAAAAATACAAAAACAACAACCTGCCTTTTTCCTTCTCCCAGACTGGGGCCAGAGGGCCCCTTACCAGAAGGGCAGGGGCGCCTGGGTGGGGGTTAAGTGTCCCAACTCTTGATTTCAGCACAGGTCATGATCTCAGGATTGTGAGATCCAGCTCTGGGTGGGGCTCTGAGCTCAGTGGGGAGTCTGCTTGAGATTCTCTCTCTCTCTCCTCACCTGCATCTCCCCCTTCTCTCTCTCTAAAATAAACAAATAGATAAATCTTAAAAAAAGGGGGGGGCAGAAAAGCAAAGGAGTGTCAGGTGCATAACATGGCAAGAGTGTTATTGAAATGATGGACCATGGAGGAACCCCTGGGTGGCTCAGTCAGTGAAGCATCTCCCTTTGGCTGAGGTCATGATCTCAGGGTCCTGGGATGGAGCCCTGCATCGGGCTCCCTGCCCAGCAGAGTCGGCTTCTCCCTCTTCCTCTGCCCCTCCCCCTGCCTGTGTATGCACATGCGTGTTCTCTCTTTCAAATAAATAAAATCTTAAAAAGAGAAAGAAAGAAGAAAGAAGAAAGAATGAAAGAAAAGAAAGAAAGAAAGAAAATGATGGACCATGCAGTCATACCCAAAGGAAAGAGAGGATGGGCTGATGCGGGTTCCTATCAAGTTAAGAAGATATGATAAACTTAGGGATCTTGGGGAGAGGACATCATCCTGGGTTATCCAGGTGGACCCTAAAGCCAATGGTAAATATCCTAATATCCTAATAAGAGGGGCAGGAAGATCAGAGACAGAAGAGGAGAAGAGTAGGTGACATAACAACAGAGGGGAGATCCTGGAGTGATGAGGCCACAAGACAAGGAACCCACAGTTACAAAAAGCTGGAAGGAGCAAGGAACCCATTCTAAGAAACTTCAGAGTGAGTAAGGCCACGCTGATAATTTGATTTCAGACTTCTGGCCTCCAGGACTGTGAAAGAATAAATTTCTGTGTTCTGAGTCACCAAGATTGTGATGGTTGTTACTGCAGCCCTAGGAATCTAATACAGGTGTATAGTAGTACTGTCACACCTTCCCCTGGGGTTACATTAATTCTCTGATTGTTCTTCAAGAACCTTGATCTTCTAATACCCCATAGGTTCCATTCTGGTTAACCACGTTTATGATGTAATGCTGATAAGACCTGAAAAGCAGGAAGGAGCAGACCGATATGCGGTAGGTCTTATTGAGACAGACACATGCCAGGGCATGGGAGATAAACACCATGAAAATTGGGGAACTCGTCACCTCAAGGAAATTACTGAGAATCGGGCAGTCTGAGGACAGTGGGAATATGCCATCCAGATGAAGTTACTACATCTCATTCGCCACAACAAATGAGATAAAATCTCCAAGAGGAGGTATTCCTTAGCCTGCTTGATGCTCACGTAGAAGGCACTCATAAATACTTGATGAATTAATGCAAATTTCAAATGGACCTGGAGCATGGAAAGATCTGTGTGATATTGATAAAACAGAGTTCCCTAAAACCCTTGTGATTCCTGAGTGGCAACGGTTAGAGGAGAATCTTTTTTATTCAACATAAGCCCCTTTCAACCATACCTGAGTTTATGCTAATGAGATGAGTCTTGGTGAGCCCCTAGGTGGCTCAGGATGGGAGGTGGTTGCCAGAGAAATCAATCCTGTGGTTGGAAGGTCGGACTTTTCAGCCTTAGTCCCTGACCTCCTGGTAGGAGATTGAGCTTCATCACCAACAGCCAATGATTTAATCAACCATCCACTATGGGAATTTCCATAAAAGTGCTTTCTTGAGTTCTGTAAGCCACTCTCTAGCAAATTATGGAAACTTATAAGGGGGTTATGGGAAACCCTGATTTATGATCAGTTGATCACAAGTATGGAACACCTGGGATTTGATCTGGAATCTGAATGGGGGGGTGTCTTGTGGGACTGTGGGGTCTGCATAACTTCAGGTCAAGAGGGTACCCAGATTCAAACAGAATAAAATCTGTTTTGAAGATTTTTGGGGTGCTTGGCTGGCTCAGTCAGTAGAATATACAACTCTTCATCTTGGGGTTGTGAGTTCAAACCCTGTGTTGTATGTAGAGATTACTTAAAAATATAACTTTAAAAAAAATCACTGGGCACTCAGTAGTTGGTGTCTAGAGGGTTATAGATTGGTTGTTGGTGTGAAAAAAAGCCCCACACATTCAGTGTCAGACACAGTGGGAGTGTAAAACAGCCCATAATCTGTATCCAGGTGAACTCCTCCCCAAAAACCTCTATTATAGAGAATGTTGTTAATCCATCTGGTGGATCAGATGACCTCACTGTGGCTCTCCATCAGCCTCCCCAGTGCTGGCTGAATGGGCTCATGGGCAAAGTCTATACATGGATTTGCCTCACCAAAGTTTAGCCAGCTGTGTCACTGATAAAGGCCTGTCTTGGTGAGCCCCCAGTGTAGTAGGTTTCCTAGGGAGATCAGCCAAATATCTGGTCACCTGAGAATTATGCTGGGCTCCCTCTATCATGAATTGAGCAATGACTTTTTCCTCCCTGGAATAATTAAATCTGGGTTGTTATTTGCTTTCCTTGCCTTACCCACTCCTGCCAACAGCAGCATCTGTGTACCCACTGAATGGCCCTATTCACCGTCATGTTGACCCACACAATATTGCTTCTGATCAAGAAACTCCGTTTATTAGGAAGTCAGTGGGCAGGCCCACGTACTCCATTAGCCCAAAGCAGCGAGTTTCACAGAACAGAGGTACAGCCTGTTTGAGATTGCATTATGGCGCCAGGTTGAAGACAACATCCTTGGTTTTGGGTGCTGCAGTAGGGTAAACACTGAACCGGGCGCACATGCTAGGTGCCAAATCACACAGACCCAGGAACCCCAAGGTATCACTTCTCAAGATCACACCCGATGACTCATTCTTTACATTTGTTTCCCCTTTTTGTTACCCTGAACTCTGCTGTTTGGGGATTTTGGCACCTCAAGGAAAACACTTCCATCAGAGAGCAAATTGTGTGAGTGAAGGCCACTCCTGGACTATTTGGGGTATCTCAGGAGTGCCACGATGCGGTCAGGCAGAGAGGGTAGTCACCTCTTTGATGACTATGGCAGGAAGCAGGAGAGACAAGCCTCTGCACTGGGGGCCAAGGAAGTGTGTGAGTAGAACCTGGGGACCGCGCTGGAGAACCTCCAACTGGCTCCATGTTCTGACTCAGCAGGCAGGGTGGGATGCCAGGCTCATGGAGACCCCTTCCCCTAAGCAGAGCACAGAGTGGCTGAGAGGGTCTGTGCCTATCCCTTTTGCAAGGGCACAAAAATGGGCAGGCACGCTCCTCATCCCTCCCCCACCCCCCCATACTGCCTAGCTCCCGGCTTCCAGGCCCCCCAGCCCCTCCCACCCCCGTAGGGCACGCAGCCTGGTAGACCCGGCTCACGGACCCCATCAGACCACCCTACTCCGTCGCGACGCGCGCGTCTTCCACCGTAGGGCTGAGTCTCAAAGCCTCCTTAGTTGTCTTCCCGGGAGGCACCCAGCGGCAGCAGCTCAGCGTCGCGGAGCATCCGCAGCCGCCACCAGGCCCCGCCCAGAGGCAGCCGAGAGCAAGGCCTCGCCAGGAACGACTGCAGAGCGCGGTGAGTGAGCAGGGTCAGCAGGGAGGGACCCAGGCGTCCCGGTCCCCGCCCCTACCCCGGGCAGGCTTCCCGACCTCCAGCTTCTGCTTGCTTCTTGACGCCGTCGATCAGTTTAGGGCCCCCGAGCCGCCCTGAGAAGGGACCCCGCAGCCCCTCCCTGTTCTGGGCCTCGGGCAGACCCGCTCCTTGGGCCCCTCTCTTCTTGCAGAAACCTGGAATCTGACGCCCCCCTGCCCTCCGGCCCTGTCCTCAGGGAGCTTCTGAGCCCCTCCCTCTATCCGGGAGCCAGGAATGCAGGCCAAAAATATCTCTCAGTTCCAGACCGAGGCGGCTCGGCTTGCAATCACATCTGAGCGGATGAAAACCCAGGAGTCTGCGCTTTGATCGCTCTTTGCGCCAAGAGCCTGGGCCCCCAGCCTAGGCGTTATTTGGAACCTGGGAGTCCGTGCCTCCGACTCCCACTGCCCTAGATCCAGGCGTCTGGCTAACGACAGCCCTGCCCCTGCCCCTGCCCCCACCGACGGTGACATCTGGGACCTGGGAGTCCCGCCCACCCCGATCCCTAACACCGGGAATCCCAGGGTAAATGAGGATTTGGGGACCCAAGAGTCGGGGACCTCAGCCCACAAACCTCTTAGAGCCTAGGGATCGGCAGCCTCAACTATTCTCCCTTTCCGAGACCCAAGAGACAGAGAGACCTTAGCCCACAGACCCCATTTAACTGAGAGGCCTGGTCTCCCACCCTGCTGCCACCCAGAGGTCCAAGCTTGCATCCATCCTGGAAGAGTCGGGCTGGAGCGGACGGGGAGGGGAGGGGGCCGGAAGGGAGAGGAAGAATTGAGTGAGGTGAGACTGGGGTGGAGACCTGGGCTGGGGGCTCTGTCCTAAACAGATGCTAAACAGACGGGTTGCCGTGGCAACGGCCTTCCTGGGCCTCGCCTGGACACTGCGCTACGGCCGAGTCGGGGAGGGCAGCCCCCAGGAGCCCCCACACCGCCAGCTGTTGTGTCTTCCTGTTTTGTCACCAAGGCAACAGTGACCTCAGCCTTCCACCCCCACCGCCGGCTGGGCAGAAGAGCCTAGGTCCGTTTCTCCCCGGGAGGGGCGTGGTCTTTCATCGGCCCCGCCTCGGGGGTGGGGCTGGGATACCCCTGGTCCAGGGAGTCTCAGCCCGAAACCCCGCACTCGGGCCGGGTCCCCGGCCCCGCCCCCGCCCCCGCCCCCACCCCAGCCCGCCAACCCCACCCAGTAAGCAAACCCAGTCTGCAGCTGCCGCTTCTGCTCTGCAGCAGCCGCCACAGCCAAAGAGGTGAGGCTGCCTGCGGGGACCCCCCGGCGCGGAAGCTGCAGTCAGGATTCCTGGGCGCAGGGGGAGGAGAGGGGTGGGGTCCCGAATGTCTGAATCTCTAGAAAGACTGGGCATGCATCAGGACTCGGGTTCTGGAGAGGAGAGTGCTTGAGACGTGCACTCATACAGGTCATCCATCTGAAAGAGAAAGGAACGGGGGCCCAGACTCCTGGGTCTGAGGGAGGAGGCGGGACGGGGGGGGTGTGCTGGACTCCTGGGTCTGAGGGATGAGGCTGGGGGCCTGGACTCCTGGGTCTGAGGGAAGAGGGGTTGGGGGCCCTGACTCCTGGGTCCGAGGGAGGAGGGGCTGGGGTCTGGACTCCCAGGTCTGAGGGAAGAGGGGGCTTCGGCCTGAGCTCCTAGGTCTGAGAGCCAAGAGGGATGGGGACTCCTATGTGCCCTGGTTGAAGGGGGCTGATACCCAGTATGACAAGGTATCCAGGAGGGGAGGAGTTTGGGTTTGGGTTTGGGAAAGATCGTACCCTTCCCCGGTCCCCACCCCTCCATTCTGGGGACAAAATTCGAACTCTGGGCCTGGTTGAGACCCAGCATCGTGTTCCCTAAAGCGAGGACGGCTCAGGGAAGCTGATATCCTAAAGCCGAGAGAAGCCAAAGCTGAGGCCAGCGTCCTAGGGTTGCCGATAGCGGAGGTTGGGGTTTAGGGACGCGATTCTCAGTCTGAGTGATGGGGTGTGGTGTTCGGCCTGGAGGTGGCGAGAGACGATGGGGCGTGGCCGGAGGGGAGCCCTTAGCTGCGCAGGGAAGCCGAAGGGGTGTTTCCTCTCCTTGGCTGTCTTCGGCGGTGCATTCCTGAGTTCTGACCTCAGGCGGCGGCTGGAAGCCGGGCGGGTGGAGCCGGACCCCTCCCCTCCGGGCGGGCGCAGCGCAGCCCACCTCCTTCCTTGGGGCACTTCTGGAATTGTGACTCGTGTTCTTACTCCTTCCGTGCTCGGGACCGGCAGTACCCGCTTTCTAAAGTGTGCGAGTGTAGGCTGGTCCTGACTTCCTCCTAACGGGTTTTCGAAGGGCGTTGGGGAGTGGGGGCGGGAGGCGACCGACTCCCGCCTACCCCTCCCAGGTGGCCAGCCCCCGCCGAGAGACCTGACTTCCGAGGGGTGGTGGGAGGTGTGGCTACTAGCCTTTGCACTGGATTCCAACACCGCAGTTTCCGGCTTGGGGTGGGGGTGGGGGTGGGGGTGTTCCTCTAGGCAAACCGCGGGAGCCACTCGCTCTCAGAGACCCTCTTGGGGTACAGGCTCCCAGGCCCCGCTCTAGGGACCCAGAAGCCACATTTTTAAGGACCCAGAAATTTAGGTCCTCCTAGGTGAAACCCCCCCCCCCCCGTCTCCTAAATCCACGAGGGGGGCGGGCCATCCAGGAGGTCCCAGCACCGCCTTCCGGACCACATTCCAGATGGCTGGGCCGACTCGAAGCCTTATAAGGCACGGAGACGCCGCGCGGGGCCTGGCCGCCGGCCTCCGCAGCCACCGCCCAGGGCCCTCCCGCCCGCGGCTTTCTCGGGCTGGGGCAGGGTTAAGATCACCCACACCCACGCCGGCCTGCGCGCTGGGCGTGCACTTTCACCAGCTGCCCTCCGTTCCCGCCCCCGCAGCTTGGGGACTGGGGAGGAAGAAGGGGCGGGGCTTCCCTGAGGTCACCTCCCGGACCTCTCCCGACTCGCCGCCAAGTCCCCGCCCTGGCTGGCCCGGCGCCCAGGGCTGCAGGGCCAGGCCGAGCGCCCTGGGCGAGCCCCCGCGGCGGGCGGTTGGTCGCCTGGGTCCCGGGGGGGCGGGGCCGGGCTTGGACCCGGCGCTGACTCTGTCCCGCCCTCCTGTGTTCCGACTAGCCTTTTCCCGGCGTCAGTCTTACACCACCTCCAGAGCCGGATCTTTCTCCGTCGGGGTTCTCCGCAGAGACCGCTGGTGAGTGAGCCTGGACTCCCGTGCCTGAGGGAGGAGAGGCTGGCGTCGGGACTCCTGGGTCTGAGGGAGGAGGGAGCTTCCCACCTAGACTTTTGGGTCTGGGAGGAGCACCTGGGGGCCTGGACTCCTAGATCCTGAGAGAAGGACCTGGGAGTTTGGTTTCCAAGGAAAGAGACCCAGACACCTTTGTACCTGAGAAAGAAGTGTGTCCAGGAACTGGGCTCCTGTGTCCTCAGGGTCTCTGCAGGGACTACGGGGCAAGGTAGAACCTCTTTTACTGCCCTCCTGTGTGTCTGACCCTGGAAGGAGGAAGTTTTTTTTTCCCCCTTGTGGCTAACAGAGGTCTTATGAGCCTTTTAGGAGTGGCAGCTGAGATTAGATGTCCTAGGGAGGATCTGGACACCTGGTCCGGAAGAGGCTGGGCCTTCTATCCCTAAGGGTCTTTAGGACAGGAGGCAGAAGGTGTAGGTTCTAGAGGATACAGAAGAAAGAAGCTGATTTCCCAGACTACAGGTGTCTGGTGTGCCCAAGGCTGAGGGCCCAGAGTCCTGAGGTCTGAAGCTATGTTAACTGGACGTGAGAGGCCTGGAGATTTCAGTGGAAGGGACTGGGGCACTGGACAGTCAAGAATGTGGAGCGCTGAGTTTCTTGAAAGTCGGGGAATTTGGAGATTGGACTCCATGGTGGGGAGGGGCACAGGCAGGTGGAAGTTCAGTGTCCCCGGGGTGAAGTGCACCAGCCCCAAATCCCAAGTGGGATTCAGATTTGAGGGCGTGGGCTCTTGATCTGAGGCTGGGGGTGGGCGTGAGAAGATGGGCTCCTGAGACCTCAGACCCAGTTCCAGAAACAGGCTGGGAGGTTGGAAGCTCTGATTACATGTGGGTCCCTGAGAACGTTCGCATGTGGAGTTTGGACTCTTGAATGTCTGGAGATTGCAAATGCCTGTGAAAGAAGGAAGATAGGTGCAGAGGCCTGGGTGTCCAAAGGGAAGAGGTGGAGCTCTCTGAAGCAGAGCTCTTACTCTGATGCAGCAGGGTTGGGGAGGTTTTAGAGGGGAGTCTTGATTTGATGGGTGGCTGAGTCCATGGTGAGGGAGGGCAGCTTTGAGTGTCTGATGGGGAAGAAAGATAGATGGTTTTATAGTCATTGCGTTGCAGAGAGAGGAAAGGAGAGAAGCGGCCCAAACTCTGGGGTTCTGACATGGGAGGTGGAAAACCTGAGTCCAGAGGAAGGAGGGGGCTGGGACCTGGGTGACCACCTCATCCCCATAGGCTCACAACTGTCCCACTTTGAAGACTGAAAAGTTGGCCCCCTGGGTACCTCCCAGCTAGAGTCTGGGTTACTTTGTCCAGGAGGCAGGAAGGGCTGAGAGCCTGGATTCCCACATATGGAGCCCTCTAAGGACACTTCTTTCCCTTCTTTCCAGCCATGCCTGTGACAGTGACCCGCACGACCATCACAACCACCACGTCATCATCCTCAGGCCTGGGCTCCCCAACTATCGTGGGGTCCCCTCGGGCGCTGACCCAGCCCCTGGGCCTCCTCCGTCTGCTGCAGCTGCTGTCCACCTGTGTGGCCTTCTCCCTGGTGGCCAGTGTGGGTGCTTGGACCGGGGCCATGGGCAACTGGTCCATGTTCACATGGTGTTTCTGCTTCGCTGTGACCCTCATCATCCTAATAGTTGAGTTAGGTGGCCTCCAGTCCCGCTTCCCCTTGTCCTGGAGAAACTTCCCCATCACCTACGCCTGCTACGCTGCCCTCTTCTGCCTGTCGGCCTCCATCATCTACCCCACCACCTACGTCCAGTTCCTGCCTCACGGCCGCTCCCGGGACCATGCCATCGCCGCCACTGCCTTCTCCTGCATCGCTTGTGTGGCTTATGCCACCGAAGTGGCCTGGACCCGGGCCCGTCCCGGAGAGATCACCGGCTACATGGCCACCGTGCCGGGCCTGCTCAAGGTGCTGGAGACCTTTGTGGCCTGCATCATCTTCGCCTTCATCAGCAACCCCTCCCTATACCAGCACCAGCCGGCCCTGGAGTGGTGTGTGGCCGTCTACTCCATCTGTTTCATCCTGGCGGCTGTGGCTATCCTACTGAACCTGGGGGACTGCACCAACATGCTGCCCATCTCCTTCCCCAGTTTTCTGTCAGGCCTGGCCCTGCTCTCCGTCCTGCTGTATGCCACGGCTCTGGTTCTCTGGCCACTCTACCAGTTCAATGAGAAGTATGGTGGCCAGCCCCGTCGGTCAAGGGATGTTAGCTGCGCCAACAGTCACACCTACTACGTGTGCGCCTGGGACCGCCGCCTGGCTGTGGCCATCTTGACAGCCATTAACCTGCTGGCTTATGTGGCTGACCTGGTGTATTCGGCCCGCCTGGTTTTTGTTAGGGTTTGAGGCTCCCACAAAGGAGGCTCTCAATTCCCTTTTGTTGGCAGAGGTTTCTCTCCTGAGTTCTTATTTCTTCTTCCTGGCTACCTCTCTCCTACCTCTCTCATTTCCTTCCTGATTTGTCTTGACCCCTTCTGTTTCTTTACTCCACTCTCCTGTTTCCTCTTGCTCCGTCTTTACCTATTCTGTTCCTTGCTTCTTTTTCTGGTCCTCATTTGTTTTCTCACCTGCCTGTCTCCTGGCCACCTCTGTCGCAATTTCTCTCTTATGATTTCCTTGGGAGCTCTGAGACTTCTTTCTTCTCTGCCCCTACTCCACTGCCTACCCACACCCCCTGCCTCCGAAGGTGCTGAGCTCCACATCCCACACCCCTCTCTGCAGCTGTTCATACCCTGGGCCTCCCGAGGGGTCTCATTGCCAAAGCATGCAAGCCCGCCCTGCTTGTGCCTTAGCTGGTGTGTACGTGTGTGTTGGGGGGAGGGGATGGGTAGCTAGGGATGGGCTCCATTTCTCCTGGTGGAGGGGGGCGTACATTACATGTCCCCTTAAGATTAAAAAAAAAAAAAATCTGGAGGCCAATGATTTCCAGTGGGCATGAGGCTTAAAGCACGGACCCTGGGGCCCTGGGCCCTATCTTGGCACCCAGCCTCGCCAGAGACTGGCTCCAGGATTTTGGCTAAGCTTACTAAAAATCCATTGCCCAGAGACCATCATAAAGGAAGAAAAGGGTGGATACTTTCCATCCCAGCTGCTCTCTGGGTTATTGGAAAAGTGGCTGGCAAAGAACTGTATGGGCTTAAGGACAACTGTCTGAAGTATTTATGGGGGGCAGGGATGTGACTCTCCTGCCTCAGTGTTAAAAACAGCATATACTGCCTTTGCTGGGAGAAGAGGATGGCCACTGCCGGCCTTAAAGGCAACGTCAGCCTGGGTTTGTTTATCTTTTCCTTTTCCTGGTCATGAGGGCAAAACTTACTGGGTGACCCTTATCTAAAAGGAGAAGTTTCTTTCTCAGTGTCTTTTTCTTGGGGGTGGGTGGGTGGGGATTGCTGTTGCCGTAGTCAGAGGAACAAACTGCATTGCTCGAACTGCATTGCTCGAGTGTGGTACACACACACACACACATACACACACACACGTGTGTTTCTGCATGCTAGTTGCTTCCTGTAGCTGCTTCCTGCTTCTCGGGACTCACATGCATAACATCATATATATATGTATAAATATATATTTTATTTTTTTTTAAATTCCCTGGAGCTTTTGGTTCCCATCAATCCCTGCTGGGACTTGTCCATTCCCTCACTCCCACATCCATAATTTTTTTTTTTACATCAATATAAAGATCAAAGAAAAGCTGTGTTTGCTTTATTGCTGGGGAGGGCTCCAGGAGAGGGGGCAAGATCTGGATTCTTGGGTCTGGTGGGAGAGGGGGCCTGGGGCCAAGACCAGTTTGGCCTTTGGATCTCCCAATTTACTCTCACACCAGGAGAACGGAGTTAGGATTAAAATGAATAAGATTTATCTCTCCTTGGAGTCCCAAGAGCACTTCAGAAATACAGTGAATACTGTACAGTGTTTCTTTTTTTTTAATTTTTATTTATTTATGATAGTCACACAGAGAGAGAGAGAGAGAGGCAGAGACACAGGCAGAGGGAGAAGCAGGCTCCATGCACCGGGAGCCCGATGTGGGATTCGATCCCGGGTCTCCAGGATCGCGCCCTGGGCCAAAGGCAGGCGCCAAACCGCTGCGCCACCCAGGGATCCCATGTACAGTGTTTCTATAGAAATACTCTACGCTTGAGTGCAACATATCCTCCCAAAATTAACTTCTCAGGTTCCTCATCTCCATAACAGGCTCTCAGGGTTGAGGACCCAGGCAGTGGTTCTTTGCATCTGCTCTGTCAGTTGCTCACTAGACACTGTCTGTCCTTCCTCACTGTCCCCTGGTCCAGGCTCCTGACCCAGCTCAGGTATCCTTTTGTTTGTCCTGAACTAGCACTCCAGCCCCCTTGACTAGCTCACTTCTTGCTCACCCTGGCCCCAGGGGGAAGCTTCTAGCACCCAGGTCTGACAGTGACCCCTCCCCCCCACCTGCTCATATCCATATCTGCCTACAGGTAATACCACAGCTCCTCACTCTGGGCCTCCAGGATCAGACCCTACCTACACCCCCACCCTCAGCTCCATCTTATCCTCAGTTCTAAGCTCCCTGACACAACTGGTCCATAGAAGACCTCTATAAACAGCAAAGGAATCATTACCTCCTGCAAAGAAGCTCTGCCCCACAGGAGGTCCTGTTGCTTGTTTCTGCAGCTCGAGGAGAGCCACAAATACATAGACACAAATCTGCAACCATCCCAGGGTCATGCAACTCATGTTCTGCACTTACATCCGCAAAAGCAATGGGAAGAGATATGTAGAAAGAGGGAGGGAACCCCTCCCCTCCCCCGCCGAAGAGAGGGAAGGGTTAGCTGGAACAGATGCACTTCCTATCAGCAAGAAGCATCCTTTTCATCTCTGCAATGTCCACCCCAGAGTTCAGACTCACACCAATGCCTGCCTCCTCCAAGGGCGTCTCGTCCCCTTCCCCTCCCCCACCTAATGTGTGAAGCCTTTCTGGAAGGCACCAGAGAGGAGAGCTCTAGAACCTGCGGGTGATGTGTTGGTGATGCGGGGAAAGCAGTCAAGCAGAGCAAGGTGGGATTCCCATGTCAGTGTCCAGGGCCACCCCCACCCCATATTCGCCCTTGGGCAGGGCGGACACCTGGAGGTGGCTGGCAGGCAAGAGCACCCCATATCTGAGGGGTTTGGAGAAGTGTCAGAGTCCCTCACCCCGCCCCCCTCGGCTTCGGGAAGCTGGACCCGGACCCCCAAAATTAACAGAGAAGGCGTGGCGGGCCGGCTCCCCCGGCGGCGCCGCTGCACCCTGGCCAGCCTCGCGGAGCGCGCCGGGAGAGGAAGTTCACGGCCGCGTCGCCACAACAGGCAGTCCGCAAGCTCAGACTACAAGTCCCAGGATGCATCGCACTCCGCAGCACCGGCTGACCGTGGTTGCCCTTGGCAACAGAGCGGGTCTCCGGGAGCTGGGACCCCTGCGCGCTTGCGAGTCGGGGGAGGGTCGCAGAGCGACCTGACCGAGGGAGGGACGCGGGCGGAGCGACCGAGGGGACAGCGGAGCCCGACAGGGCCGACGTTCAGAGGGACGGAGATGCACGGGGCTTTCCAGGGCCAGAGAGGGAAGTGGGGGGAGGGGGAGGAGAGGTTCACAGCCAGAGCGGGTGAGAAGGGGTAGAGATGGGGGGCGAGCTGGGGGAGAAATAGATGAGTTCAGACAGTCCGAGAGATCCCCAGCGACAGAGGGACACGCTGGCAGAGCCAGACAGTGGGTCTGAGGGAGGGATGGACACAGAGGAGGAGGAAGAGGCGAAGACAAGGAGGCTCGCAGACTGGGGACCCAGAGCGGTGAAGGGGTGGGGCGACACAGATTCTCACAGAGGGAGGGGGCTCCTGGGACCCCCAGTCACGGGAGAGAGGCGGGGAGAGAGCCACATAGAGGTAGGAAGAGGGAGACAGGGACGATGGAGACATCTGGGGAGAAGCCGAGGGACACCAAGACCCAGAGAGGGTCACAGCATGGCCACAGGCACAGGCAGAGACACACCGAGAAATAGAAGCCAGGAACCCTGGGACAGGGACAGGAATCCAGGACCCCTGGGACAGGGACAGAGCGCGGGCAGACACAGTGACCCAGGCCCAGAGAGAAGTCAAGACTTGAAGAGCCGCAGAGTGAGACGCCAGGCCTCTCCGTTCACCACTGGGCCCCCAGCCCTGAATACAAAGTTTGTGCAATGAAGCAGAGTGACACAGGCAGAAGCCCAGAGATCCGAGCGGAGTCTCAGCGGGCTGCCGGGACCTGCACAGGTACCCCAGTGGGGAGCAGGCCCCGGCCGGCGGTGGGGGCAGGGCACCGCGCAGAGGATGCCCCCTCCCTCCAGCCAGCCCCCGGAGTGGGTGTGCGCACGTGTGCCGGGGGCGGGGCATTTGTCCCAAGTCTCGGGGAGGGGGGACGCCTTTAAGCTGAAACCCCGCCCCTCGGTCGTCATGGCAACGCCTCCCCCCAGCTGGGGCTCCCACATTTCAGCAGGTGCCTGAGCTGGAGCTCCCGCCGCCGCCGCCGCCCTTGCCTCCGGCTCCTCGGCGCCCCTGCCCTCTGCTCTCCGCCTTGCCCGCCCGCTCCCCCTGGCGGAGCCGGCGCGCCCCGGGGTGCGGCTCCCTGCCCTGCGCTCCGCGCCTGGAGGTGCCTCGCCCCTCTCCTTCCCTCCTCGCAATCTCCCCGTGGCTCAGTGCTCTCCCGAGTCTCGAGTCTCCGGCTCCTCGTCCTTCCACCTGTTTCCCCCAGAAAGGCAGGATCCTGGTCCCTGCAACGTTCCTGGGGCCATGGCAGGCCTGGGCCCCGGCGGAGGCGATTCAGAGGGGGGACCCCGGCCCCTGTTTTGCAGAAAGGGGGCTCTGAGGCAGAAGGTGGTCCACGAAGTCAAGAGTCACAAGTTCACCGCCCGCTTCTTCAAGCAGCCAACCTTCTGCAGCCACTGCACCGACTTCATCTGGTGAGCGAAGGGGCTGGGGGCCTGAGGGAGGAGGGAACGATGGGTGGAGACATGTCACCCCAGACCCCTGAGTGTTGGAGAAGAAGAGGGCTGCAGCCCTGGCTCCTGGTCCTAGGGTAGGAAGGGGCTGGGGACCCGGACTCCTGAGTCTGAGGGAGGAGGGGGCTGGGGACCCGGACTCCTGAGTCAGAGAGGTGGGGGCTGGGGACCCCGACTCCTGAGTCTGAAGGAGGAGGGGCTGGGGGCCCAGATTCCTGGGTCTGAGAGAGGAGGGGCTTGGGGGACCTGGACCCCTGGGTCTGAGGGGGAGGGGGGAGGGGCCCCAGACTCCCTAATCTGAGGGAAGAGGGGTTGGGAGCCTGGACTCCTGTGTCCGAGGGAGGCGAGGCTTGGGGACCCCCGACTCATGGGTCTGAGAGAAGGGCTGAGGGCCAGAATTTCTGGGTTCTAGAACAAGAGGCAGCTGGGGCTCCACTCCGGGGTCCTGGTCGCAGAGGGAACAAGGCGCAGTGAGGCTCGCAGAGGTGGGAGGCCCAGGCACCCTGTGCTGCACTGACCTCTGATCCTTGATCTTGCAGGGGCATTGGAAAACAGGGCCTGCAATGTCAAGGTAAGAGCTGGGGACCAGGACTCCCAGGACCCTCAGGAGGGTGGAGGCTGGGGCCCCACAGCCCAGGAGGCTTGACACACGTGTTCTTTGGTCCCCAGAGAGGCGCGGGGGAGCCCGGGGTGGGGGGTGTGGCAGAGACACAGCCTGCGGTGGGGAGGAGGCTCTGACGGCGGGGCCACCGCGGAGGTGGTACTGAGGGCCCCTCCCTCGGCCGGCTCCAGGTGGGGACAGATATTTGGAGAATCTGTTGCCATGGGAACAGGGAGATTTGGAAAAGGGGAGCTCAAGGGGGGGCTGGAGATGCGAAGTCAGAGCCCCCCCCCCAAGCTGCTGTCGCCATGACAACACCAACAGTCCTAGGCAGGGGCAGGCCGGGTGGGGTCACCGATGGGCGGGTGGGGGCCGGGCGGGGCTGGCAGATATGGGGGGCGGGAGAGGGGGGCGAATCCTAGAGCACCAGCTGCCACTGCTGAGAACAGAGTGAGTCAGGGAGAGGGAGGCCGGCAGCGGCCCCCAGACTCACTTCTGCCCAAGTCACTGCTCCCTCCATTCTGTCGGAGGACATTTCTGTTTCCTCTCCTCCTCAGCCTGCCTCTTTCCTTGCTTTCTCGTCTCTGTGGGTTTGTGTCTGTCCATGGGATCCTGCTTCCTCCTTGGGTCCCTGTCCCTCTGTCTTTCATGGTCTGTCTCTGTGTCTCCCTGTGGCTGTGTGTGGGCACTGGGGTCCCTCTGCTCTGTGATGCTTTGCATCTCTGTTTCTGGCTTCGGGTCCATCTCCTGGACCCCACTCCATATTGTGGGCTTTCCTTTGATTTTCTTTTGAACTCTCGATTTGGGGGTCCCCCTCTCTGTTTTTCTTTCTGTCGAGATCTCTCTCTTTCTGATTTTCTGTGTATTGGGCTCTCTCTCTCTCTCTCTGTGTCTCTATGATTCTCACCTTCAGTCTGCAGCTTTGTGGTTCATCGACGATGCCACGAATTTGTGACCTTCGAGTGTCCAGGCGCTGGGAAGGGCCCCCAGACGGATGTGAGTGCCCGGACACCTGATTCTTCCTCCTTGGGCCGCGTCCCCGCCCTCACCCCCTCGGCGTCCGTCCCAATTTCTCCTGCTATTTTTAAGGCTGGGAGGGGAGGGGGGCTGGAGAGATAGGGAGAGCTAGTCTGGCCCAGATTCCCTGCCCTTGGCCTGGAAAGGGGGAATGAGAGGGGGCTGAGACATACTGGTGACACAGGTGGGGGACAGAGGGGAGGCAAGGGTGAATGGACTAAAGAAGAGAGAGCATTGGAGGGGTGGGCTGTCATCCAGGGGTCAAGAAATTTAAAAAGAGAAGAGTTGAGGGACAGAGAGAGAGACAACTATTGATGCAGGCACTGACATGACAGAGAGAGAGAATCTCAGAAATGCAGAAAAAGACAGATTTGAGACAGAGAACAAGGGAGGAATGGAACAGAGCAGCCCAGGAGGGAGGAAAAGGCAAGCCTGAGACAGGGACAAGAAACTCAGAGAAACAGAGCTGCAGATACCCAGAGAGACAAGCTGGAATGGAAAATGGTAGATATGGAGAAAGACTTTGAAGATGCAGAGAGGGAGACCCAGGGAGACCCTGTCATGCACACGCACACATGCACATGCATTCACATGTCCTCCAGGATCCACACGTGTACAGATCCCCCATGCGTGTGTGTGCCCGCGCGTGCGCATGCACACACACACACACACACACACATAAACACAGCCTCCCTCCCTACCTCCATCTCCCATCAGCGGGGATGTCAGGTCATCTTACAAGAATGGTGGACCCTGTGGCCCGCTCCTGGTCCCTCCTTCAGTTTCTGTCTGGCTTCTCTCTGAGCTCAGTCCCCCCTCTGCAATGATGGAAATATCCTGGTTCTACACTGTTCAGTCTGACAGCCACCAGCCACACCTAGCTAGCTAGAGGAGCACCTCAGAGGGGCTGCTCTGACCCAGGAATGGAAATCTAAGTTCCCTTTATTTTTTTATTTTTATTTATTTATTTTTTAAAAAATATTTTATTTATTCATGAGAGACACACACAGAGAGAGGCAGAGACATAGGCAGAGGGAGAAGCAGACTCCTTCCAGGGAGCCTGATGCGGGGCTTGATCCCAGGGTCCCAGGATCATGCCCTGAGCCGAAGGCAGATGCTCAACCACCGAGCCACCCAGGTGCCCCTAAGTTCCCTTTCATTGGAACTGATTTAAACTTAAATAGCCACATGTGGTTAGTGGCTACTGGTTGGGACAGCATAAATCTTGACATCGCCAGGCTTGTTTTGATAGTTCAATGCAGCCAAGTGGCTTAAGAGTCTAGCCCAGGTCTTGACATACAGTTAGAGACAGTTTTATGATGAGCAGATGGAGAAAGACAGAATGAGAAATTGGGGCAGAGAGAGAGAGAAAGGGGCAAGGAGACCTACAGAAGTCCAGGGGACATCTTGCCAGTTGGTCAGGTGAAGAAAATTGAAGTTTACAAAGAGGACATGATTTTACAGAACATATGTTGAGCACCACTGTGTTCTAGCACCCATATATATCATTGATTAGCCACCTCGCCTGCCCACCTCCACCACCACTACTTCTGATTTATCCAATGCTGGTTGCATGCATGCATCAGGTATCTTGCATACAGGACAGGAGTGAATCTGCACAACACAGAAGGTGGGGTGTTCTTGTCCCCATCTGAGCACGGGCTCCTGAGCCAGAACGCCTGGACTTGAATCCCAGTTCCACCATTTATCAGTTCTGTGACCTTCCAAAAATTAATTTACTTCTCTGCACCTCTTGAGCTTTTCATCTGTAAAATGGGGATGCTGACCATGCCTACCTTACAGGGTTGTTTTGAGAACTAAATGAGTCAAATACTTGGGATGGTACTTGGAATATGGCAAGAAACAATATATCAATTATTATCCTTGGAAAGTTGTTGGTATTACTGATGAAGAAACATGGAAAAAATGAGGAGGAGGTCTTCCTCTCCGTCGCTCTTTTTTTTTTTCCCCTTGCTTAATGCTTTTGATCTTGTTGTAAGTTACATGGATCGAGGGCTAAAGAAGCAATCAGGGCTTGGCCAGCATGACTTCCATTAGACTCCTTTTCAGGGAGGCCTCGTGGCCCCATTTTAAAGGAAGGAAGCCTGAGTCTCTGCAAAGGGTGGCGTGGGGGGAAGCCATGGAGCTGGGTAGTGGGCAGAGTCAAAATGTGGATGCTAATTTATCTAATTAGAGCTTCAGCACTGTCTCTTTTTAAAATAGTGATTTCACCTTGAGAATAAAAGCAGCTTCTCTCCATGGAGTGGTAGAGCTTGCACGTCAGGCATCCTGCTGAGGCCTTTTACATAGGATATCACTTAGTGCACCAGGCAGCCTTTGAGTTAGGGTCAGCTGAAGATCTTTAGAGGCCCAGAGTGTTGAAAGAGATCATCACACCCACCCCCTCCCTCCATATGTCATTCAAAATAGAATCCCAGCTAAACTGCAAAAATAAATAAAAGCCCAAGAATATCCTGAATTTTCACCCTAGTGATAACTCTTGCAATGCCTCCCTAGAAAAAGGCAAATACCAAATTATTTAACATTCAGACATTGTCAGGAGTGGGGAAGGAATGCTTTACGGGTGTCCTAAATTCATGTTTAATTGGACTCTGGATATTTAGCATCACTTCAAGATATTAACTGTTTATTTCCACTGGGCAGAAGAGGATACTGAAGCTCAAAACTGGGCACTACCTTGCCCCAAATCACACAGCTGGTCAATGGCGCAGTTCCTATTTAAACCCAGGGCTATAGTGGAGACTGCAATAAAATCATGAATAGTAACCACAGCAGCACGAGTAACAGTACCAAACACATTTAACATGCCAGGCCCTGCTATGCAGTTTATACTTTCTTTCTTTTTAAGTAATCCCTACACTCAATATGGGACTTGAACTCATGTCCCTGAGATCAAGAGTCTCATGCTCCATCCACTGTGTCAGCCAGGTGCCCCTACACTTGGTCTTTCATGAGCTGAGAGGTCCCTATAACTGAGAGGTCATATTCTCCATCTCACAAGAGGCTCAGAGAAGGTGGATCATCAGTGGAAAGACATTGCTAGAGGCTGACAGTGAACAATTTGGTGTTCATCGTGGCCCTTAAGTCCTTGGAGAACAGCTTTTGGGAGGTGTGGGGAGTATAGGGACTGTGGAAGGTTAGGAGCCTCCACCTCCTTCAGGTCCTGCCCAAATGCCACCTTGTTAGTGAAACCTTCCCTGATCACTCCTGCAAATTTCAATCCCCACCCCTGGCAGTCCCTTTTCCTGCTGCATTTGTCTCCAAAACACCTATTGCCTACCATCCATCATACTATTTTATTTACTCACAGTGTTTATTTTCTGTCTCCCTCCACTAGAAAGTGAACTCCATGGGGACCACAGTGGGTCCTGGCACCAAGAACAGTACCTAGCACACAGCAGGCAGTCAGTAAATGCTGTAGGGTGAATGAGTAGGGAGAGCAAAGCAGAGGAGGAGGAAAAGTTCAAAGGATTCCTCTCTCAAGGTCTAAGGCACCCCTCTCTTCTGACCCCCTCTGATGTCTCCTCTCTGCCTCCAGGACCCCCGCAACAAGCATAAGTTCCGTCTACACAGCTACAGCAGCCCCACCTTTTGCGACCACTGTGGCTCCCTGCTCTACGGGCTGGTGCACCAGGGCATGAAATGCTCCTGTGAGTCTGCTACGCTTGCTGCTCCTGCTTGCTGCTCCTGCCAGAGCTTGAAGCTCTGGGGCCCCTTTCAAAGAGCAGTGTCTGGGTTCCGGGTAATGCTAGGGGATGGAGTCTGGTGTTGGGGGCGGCCGGACGCGCTACCTCGCGTTTTGTACTCCCCAGGCTGCGAGATGAACGTGCATCGACGCTGTGTGCGCAGTGTGCCTTCTCTGTGCGGGGTGGACCACACCGAGCGCCGTGGGCGCCTGCAGCTGGAAATCCGAGCACCTACTGCAGATGAAATTCATGTCACAGGTGGAACCCGGCTCCCTAGACGGCCCCGCCCTTAAACCCAGGGGGAAGGCCAGTGTTGTTCCCCTGCGCTGCCCACGCCCCCTGCGGGTCCGGCCCACACTCATGACCCCACCTGCAAGGGCTGACATCACCTCGCCACGCCCCTTCCAGCTCGGAGCGGGGTCTCCAGCCTTGACTCTTAGCAACTTCCAGCGCCTCTTTATGGCTTTTCTTAATCGAGGTCCTTGAGAGGGAGGGAGGAGAGAAAACTTGGCAGGGGGCGGGGTGGGGGGGAGAGGCTCGGGATTGCTATTGGTAATATGGCCAGGGTCCTCACTCCGGGGTCCTGGGGGGAGGGGGTTCTGGGTCTGATTTCTGGGTCCCTGGCTGGGGAAAGGGCTTTCCTGCCCTGTCTTCTGGGTACGTGGGTCGTGAGAAAGGCTGAGACCTTGGACTTTTGACTGCTGACTAAGGGAGACTTAGGGGCCTCTTCCTGGATCTAACCCCGTCTCCCCTCCACTTCCTCTCTCAGTTGGCGAGGCCCGTAACCTCATCCCAATGGATCCCAATGGTCTGTCTGATCCCTATGTGAAGCTGAAGCTCATCCCAGACCCTCGGAACTTGACAAAGCAGAAGACCCGGACGGTGAAAGCCACGCTAAACCCTGTGTGGAACGAGACCTTCGTGTTGTGAGCCTCGGGTGCAGGGGATGCAGTGATGGCTGACAGAGAATGATCTGAGGGTCTTGGTGACCCACAAGACCCCGGAGAGCAGATAGTGGGAGGTGTTAGGACAGAGGGAACCCAAAAACTCGCAGAGAAAGGTGGTGGGAGCTGAGAGACATATCTGCACATTTAATCTCCATCAAAGCCCACTACTTTAGAGGCAGAGATGGAGGGCGCACAGAAGAGGAGACGCAAACCCAAAGCGACACAGAGACAGAGTGCAGGGGGTGGAGTGTAAGCAGGGGGGTGGTGGGTGGGTAGCAGGAAGAGAAAGAGAAGCTAATTAACAGAAAGACAGAAGGACAGAAACCCAGAAGAAAGCACGCACGGAGACTCAGGAGAGAGATCTGGAGAGAAGGATGGGACAGGGATGGGAAGGAGCCCAGGATGTGGGTGGAAGGGAGAGAGACTGAGCCCTCTGGATGTACTCACGATCCCCATATTGGGGGAGACCCTCTTGGAGAGGATCAGAGATGACAGGACACTTTAGAGAGCAGGAACAGACCCCAGCTCCCCCTGAGAGAGGGAATCCTCCAGCACTGAGGAGAGGGGAGGCAGGGAAGGCGGAGCTGGACCTCACTCTGCCCCACCCTTCCTGCAGCAACCTGAAGCCAGGGGACGTGGAGCGCCGGCTCAGCGTGGAGGTGTGGGACTGGGACCGGACTTCCCGCAACGATTTCATGGGTGCCATGTCCTTTGGGGTCTCGGAGCTGCTCAAGGCACCCGTGGATGGCTGGTGAGGGCAGGGCAGGGGTGGAGGCTGTACCTGGGTCTCTAGGTCTCCTCTGGCTGTTTTCTCTGTCTTCCAGGTCATCATCACCTCCCTCTCTTGTCCCCTCTGCCTCTCCTCCCACCCCATTTGCTCCTGTCCCTTTCCCCTGTCTCCCCACTCCTGTCCCTCTTCCCCATCCCGTCTCCCTGTCTCCGTTGTCATCTGTTTCCCCGTCTCCCCTGCTCCGCCTCCGTCCTCCCCACCCTGTACCTGTCTTCCCGTCTCCCCCTACCCGGTCCTTCTCTCCTTATCTCACTCTTTCTCTCCCCATCTCTGTCTTTCTTTCTGCGTCTCTCCCGCCCCACCCACCCCCACTGTGATCCCTCTGCCTCTCCTTCGTATACTCCCCTCCTCCCCGCCTCCTGCCCTGCTCTGGTCTCTGTCTGTACGTCAGGTACAAGTTACTGAACCAGGAGGAGGGCGAGTATTACAATGTGCCCGTGGCTGATGCTGACAACTGCAGCCTCCTCCAGAAGTTTGAGGTATTCAGGTCCCGCTTCCCCCAGGGGAAGCCCAGCCCTGCTGCCCACAGCTCAGAGAGGCTGGTTGCCCAGTGGTCCCAGGACTACAATTCCCAGAAGACCCTGGGATTCCTCCCTGTGCTTTTCTAAGGGACTCCTGCCCCAGGGTATGATGAGAATTAGAGTTCCTATCCATTCCTGGGCTTGGGGGTTTGGAGTCCCACCCTCTGCTGTAGGGCAGCCTCCTACCTCTCTGGGGGCTCTGACTCTGGCTTTCTTCTCCCTCAGGCCTGTAACTACCCCCTGGAACTGTATGAAGTGAGTAGAGCTCAGGCCTGGAATGGAGACCGTCTCATTCCGGTGGTCTGCCTCTCTCTCCCCACATCTCGCTCCTCTGATACTTGTTTTCATTTCCACACACATGGGCTGGGCACAGACCTGTGCACAGGTCTTGTGATTGCTGAGTAAACCAAGCACTTTGGAGGTGAACCTGACCCTTAAGCAAGTCCCCCAGGTAGGGATACTGTCAGAAATTCCAGTATGATGTTCTATGTTAGAGGTAACCCAGGACTCTGAGAAGCCTAGAGGAGGTGCTAAGCCAGCCTGGGGGGCAGGGGGAAGTGGTCAGGGAGGGATTTCCCTGAGGAGGTGACACCTGAATGGATCCTTGAGTTTTTCTATTTATCACTGTGGCCTTTTCTCCTCCTGTTTGTTTTCTCACTCACTCCACACCTATTTTCTGATGTGTCACATAAGCCAAACCCTTTCTGGGAGAAGAATCAGTCCATTCCCTAGGGAGCTCCAATTTCAAAGTAGGAGAAAGTTATAGATGGAGACATCCACGGGAAGGAATGTGTTTGATAATGGAGGTAGTAGCCTCAGGCACTGGGGAGTACCAGAAGCACCTGGCATAGCCTGGGAGAGCCAGACAAAGCTTGGGGGTGGGGGGTGAGTCCCAGAGGAAGTGCAAGATTCTCCAGGCACAGGAGATGGGGATCAGATTGCTAGGATTGAAGGATGGAAAGCCTTCTAGGCAGAGGGAAGAGCAGGCACAAAGGCCCTGTGGTGGGAGTAGGCTGAGAGTATCTGTAGCACAGCAAGGAGGACGGGGGGCTGAAGGGGGTAGAGGATGGGAAAAAATAAGTTAAGTCAGAGAGGGAAGGGGTGTGACTTGTCATTCACTAGAAGGATTTTAGCTTTTAAACTGGGTAAGATGTGGTAGGGGTGTGTGGGAGCATCAAAAGTGGCCTGAGGTGGTTTAGATCTGAATAAGACACTGCTTTGTTTAGAGAAGAGATGATGGAGGCAGAGGGGAAAGGGGAAGGAGGCTTTGTGGAGACTCAGGTGGTAGGAACGGGAGGAAGTGGTGGTAAAGGTGTTCAGATTCTGGGTGTGCTCTGAAGGTTGAGCAATAGGAAGGGTGCTCAGCACTTGCGTCCTGAGAGACCTTCATCCATTCAACACCCTCTGTGCTGGGCGATGCTGAAGACACAGAAAAGAGGGAGACACAGTCTCGGCTTTAATGGATTTTGATTTCTGGCTCTGCTTTTTCATCTGCTGTGTAACTTTGGGCAAGTTATTTAATGTCGTTGTGCCAATTTCCTCTTCTCTAAAGTGGGAGTGGGACCACCTGGTGGGCTTAGTTAGTGGAGTGTGAGACTTGATGTTGGGGTTGTGAGTTTGAGCCCCACGTTAGGTGGAGAGATTACTTAAAAAATAAGATGGGGGTGATAACAGAGTTATCTAATGTCATATAGTAATCTGTAATCCGAGTCTTAGTTAAATGATCAGCCCTCCAGGCTCTGGAAAATCAGTACAAGTTCTGAAGCCAAGGGGTGGGGGGCAGAGACAACTTTCTTTTTGTCTCTGTCACTCCCGGACCCTTTCATTCTTGGATGCTGTGTCTCTCAGGGGCATCTCCTTATCCCTGCCTGGAATCTGACTGCCTCTGGCTTTCTCTCCTTTCTCACAGCGGGTGCGGATGGGTCCCTCTTCCTCTCCCATCCCCTCTCCATCCCCTAGTCCCACCGACTCCAAGCGCTGTTTCTTTGGGACAAGCCCCGGACGTCTGCACATCTCTGACTTCAGCTTCCTCATGGTTCTAGGAAAAGGCAGTTTTGGGAAGGTTGGCCTCCCTGGCTTCTCTTGGGAAGGGGAGGATGTCTGGGGGTGGGGGAGATCAGATTTCTGTCCTTAGGGAAGAGGTACATAGGGAGGGACTCTAGGCTACTGAGTCCCCCAAAGATGACTCTATGGGACCCCTGAGTGCTTTAAGACAGTGCTCAGCAAAACCAGGGCACCAGGTCCTCTGAGAGAGAGAGACAGGAAGGACCTGGGATTTCCTTTCTGTGTCCCTGAAAGGGAGGGGTTTCCAAAATGGGCCTCTGTCCCTAGGTGATGCTGGCTGAGCGCAGGGGCTCAGATGAGCTCTACGCCATCAAGATCCTGAAGAAGGATGTAATTGTCCAGGATGACGATGTGGACTGCACCCTGGTGGAGAAGCGAGTGCTGGCCCTGGGGGGCCGAGGCCCGGGAGGCCGGCCCCACTTTCTCACCCAACTGCACTCCACTTTCCAGACCCCGGTAAGGGGCGGGGGGCGCAGAGACTGGCTCTGGTCAGACATCTGCTGGGGAATCCGGAGCGGACAGCCAGGCCAAAGAACTGCCTGCACTGGGCGTGGCCAGAGGGGTGGGTGCCTGTTGGGCGTGGCCAGAGGTGGGGTGTGGGCGCCTGCTGGGCGTGGCCTGAGCCCGGGCTTGAGTGGAGGTGCCCTGAGCGTAGGAGTCCCGAGTAAAGGGCGCGCGCGGGCAGGAGGGTGGCTGCCGAGTGGCCTGCCAAAAGATGGGCTCCACGTAACGAGGTCGTCACCTTCGGATTCTGAGAGAAAGTCTGGACAGACTCGGGGCATGTCCCCGAGGTCGAGGGACAGAACCAGAAGCGAGAACCATCAGAGTTTGAGAGGGCATGACTACTTAAGAAAGCTCTGGATAAACAGAGCCGGCTTACTGGATATAAAGGAAAATTATTGTCACTTGCAGGTGGGGCCCGAAACACTTCTGGTTCCTAACAGGTGGCCAGGGTTGTGTTTGTGTGAGGACGTGCGGGGAAGAGGTGGTGGTGCCCCATGGGGTGCCCAGGGAATGGTGGGCTTCAGTCTTCCGTTCCAAGAGGGTGGGAGCCGTTCGGAGCCGCCGCGGGAGGGTGCCTGGCTTAGGGTCCTCGGGACCTCCCCGCTGCTCCGGATTTCTGACTGGGTGGGTCCCGACACTTTCCAGTTGGTCTGCAGTGGGCGGTGATGGATATGTCCTGCCCTCTGCCCAAGGTGTCCCCGCCTCTAAGCCCCGCCCTCCCCCCTCCGCCCCAGGATCGCCTGTATTTTGTGATGGAGTATGTCACCGGAGGCGACTTGATGTACCACATTCAGCAGTTGGGCAAATTTAAGGAGCCTCATGCAGCGTGAGTCTGGGCCAAGAGAGGAGGGGGTGGGGAGGAGGAGCCCAGCCTTTGACCTCAGGCTCCCGCCTCCTTCTCCAGGTTCTACGCTGCCGAAATCGCCATTGGGCTCTTCTTCCTGCACAATCAGGGCATCATCTACCGGTGAGGAGTTGTCCGCGCCTTTCAGTGGAGGACGTCAGGCCCCAGAGGGAAAGGGATCAGATTCGGGCTCTAGGGGGCACCTGGCTGGCCCCCACTTGGGACATTGAGCTAACTTAACAACAAAACAAACAAAACCTTGCTGGTCCAGCCAGTTGAACTCTACCCTTCCCTCAATCCTATCCATTCTACCTCCCACCCCCAGGGACTTGAAGCTAGACAATGTGATGCTTGATGCCGAAGGACACATCAAAATCACTGACTTTGGCATGTGTAAGGAAAATGTCTTTCCCGGAACCACAACCCGCACTTTCTGCGGGACCCCAGACTACATAGCCCCTGAGGTAACCCTTCCTCTGCTGCTCTCCGCGTGGTCCAAATTTGCCTGGTCGGTGTGGCTGGTTATCTGACATCCAAAATATGGGGGTCCTAACCCTGGGGTCTTGACGTGAGTTGTGGGCAGTCTAGCAGCAAGCGGGGTGGAGAGACCAGTGCACCCTGCATTCTGAGTGGGTGAAGCAGGGTCTCTAAGCCGGCAACATGGGCATGGGCAGAGAGGTGGGTGAGTGTCCCCCAGAAGGACTGGCCCAGCCCATGAGTGTTCTCAGAAAACAGGACCTGTTACAGGACTATTCTGGAAGGTGGAGGCTACATCAGCATGTGGGGCCAGTCCCTCCAGAGTACTGAGTGTGTGCAACGCTGTCTCCTGAATATTTCAAGTGGGGGGAGTATGCTCTGACTGTTAAGGAGTTGGAGCTAATGATCTGACTGTATGTAAGTAGATAGAGGGTCCTGACTTCTTTTGGTTGAAGGAGGTCCTGGTGTTGGTGGTGCCATTATTAATCATTCAGGGTGATATAATGCTAGTGCCCAGGTAATCAATGTCGATGATTTCAAAACATGGCTGGGTATCAGAATCATCTGCGGAGATTTTGAAAAACACACACATATTGCTGACTCTGACGCTGACCTAACGAGGCTGGAATTCTTAGGGTTAGGAACAGCCCCCTAGATGAATCTTAAATACATCCAGATTTAAGACTCTCTGGTCTCTGAAATGTAGCACTTACGCATCTTATGCACTCTCTTCTTATTGTAAGGAGAGTGTCCAGTTACCCAATTATTCTAGCTGGGCGGAACTTTTGACTTGGTCCTTAGATAGTCTTTATTTTGGGGACCAAAGGAATGTTCTAAGTAGGTAAATTTTGTTTCTGAATTTTCCAAAAAGATGGGGCTCTGACCTGAGAGTTCTGAATGGGAAGAGTTTGTGTTGAAAACACTTAAAGTGGGTACAGTTCCCAGGCATGAGGCCAGAAGGGATCTTAGGCCTCTTAAAGCACAAACCATGATTCCTGCCTTCCATCCTTCCTCCTCAGATCATCGCCTACCAGCCCTATGGGAAGTCTGTTGATTGGTGGTCCTTTGGGGTTCTGCTGTATGAGATGCTGGCAGGACAGGTAAGGGAAGCTGGGGACAGGCTGGATTGGCTAAAGGCAACACGGCAAGGGGTGCCACCCATTACATGGCCTTTATCTCAAAGGAGCAGGTTAGGAAGGGATATCTGGCATCTCAGGAGGGGTGCTAAGCAGTTGGGAATGTCCTGCCTGGATAATGCTGTCCTTGGTCCTGAACCATTATTTTCCCACAGGCCAGAGGTTCTTAAACTTTTTTGGTGCCAAGGACCTCACCTCAGAACAATATGCTTAAATGCATGAAATAAAATAATAGGATGACAAGGGAAATCAATCACACTGTAATGATTATCAAACCTTTAAGATTTTAATTTAACTTAGTTAAGCCAACTAACTAAATTTAACTTAAAGTATACAGTTTTGTAAATATTAAACACTGGGATGTGGACCTATATGTGATTTCCTATTAATGAATTAAATAGTAATATCTCACAGGGATGGGAAGTAAACAGGAAGGGCTACCAGCAATCTTCAAGTTGAGATGACTAATATTTTGAGATAGCTGCAAATCCAATGTGCTAGGAAAATATCTGTGATTTCTGTTGGTGATGAAGTCACAAGTACTACCATTGTGGTTTTTGCATACATTCATCATAATTGAAGGGAATGGTAAATTTCAATTAGAGATTTTACAAAATAAAGATGTACTTTCCCCCCTCAATTGTATAAACAGACCTCCTAGACCCCACGTTAAGAATCCTTGCCTCGAGGGGGGCAGCACCTAGGTGGCTCAGTAAGATAAACATTGGATTCTTGATTTCAGCTCAGGTCATGATCTCAGGGTTGTGAGATCAAGCCCTATGTTGGGCTCCATGCTGGGTATGGAGCCTGCTTGGGATTCTCTCTCTCTCCCCCTCTATTCCTTACTCTCCTCTCCCCTACTCCTGCACTCACACACTCTTTTTCACTCGCTCTCTCACTCATTCTCTCTAAAAAAAAAAAAAGAAAAAAGAAAAAAAAAAAGAATCCTTGCCCTGGTATTGCTTTTCCTAATCCCAGAAGACTGGAAGCCACTCATCCAACCAAGCGAATGCTTTTACAGTTTTTCCTGTTTTTTTTTTTTTTTGTCTCTCTTCTATTTAAATGACATATTGTCTAATTAACACCCTGCTGATTTGCATAGCAGAGCAAGACAGAACAGCAAAGAGGTGCAGAGAGCTGGTGCATCTGAGTTAGGAAACTAGAGAGTCTGAGAGAGAGAGAGAGAGAGAGAGAGAGAGAGAGAGAGATAAAGCTTTGATGGCTTGTTTAAATTTTTCCCTAGGATGTCGGAGGGGGGTGTTCATGTTCATGGTTGGTGATGAGGGTGTGGAAGGTGGGTAGAGGCAGTTTGTCAAGCTCTGACTCTATCCCTCTATTTCCTCAGCCTCCTTTTGATGGGGAGGATGAGGAAGAGCTCTTTCAGGCCATCATGGAACAAACAGTCACTTACCCCAAGTCGCTTTCCCGGGAAGCTGTGGCGATCTGCAAGGGGGTGAGAGCCCCCTGACCCCTAGGTTCTCCACACAAACTCCTGTGCCCACCCTCAACCAACCAGATACCATGCAGTATCTCTGTGCACATGAGGACCAGGCTCCCACCCCTCACATTACTTCACTTTCATCTGCTGGGAAAGTTTGTAGGATACAGAGAAGTCATCAGAACACTAAATGACTGCCCTGTTGCTACCTCTGGTCTAAGGATGACCTTTCATTCCTCTCTGCAGCACCCACTTCCCTGCAGGGAGTACTAAAAGGCCAGGGTGGGTTTCCAGAACTGGGTGGGTCAGGTGAACCTAATTCCTGCCACTTTTCTTCCTGTGGGATCTTGGGCAAGCCACCTAAACTCTGGGAGCCTCCCTCCCCTACTGGGGTGATGGAGTTAATGCAGGAGTAAGAGCCTAGCCTGGGGCAGCTTCTCAGGCTTTGGCACACTTCTGCTTCTGGCTCCTGTCTCTATTCTCTCTGACTGTCCCTCTCTGGGTTCTGTCTCCCACCTCTGCCTCCATCCCATTTGATGGGGCTTCCTGTGTCTCTACCTTTTCTCTGGGGATCTCTGTCCACCTGTTGCTGGGTGTGTGTTCTCCTCCTACCCCCAACTCCCATACACCCATACTCTGGGTCTCTGTCCTCTTTTTGGAACTCCTCTCCTCTCTCTGAGTTTCCGCCTTCTTTACCCTTCTCTCTGGGGGCTTGCCTCTGGGGTCTCCATCCTCCTCTCTTTCTGCATCTCTGCTTCCCCCCCAACATTTGCCTATTTCCCACTTTCCCTGGGTCTCTATCTCCCCCTATCTTGGGATCTCTATGCCCCTTTGCTCTGGGTCTCCAATCACTGTCTCTCCCTTGGGCTCCCTTCATCCCTCTCTTTTCTCTCTCCTCTCCTCCTTCTCCTCTGTCCCTTTTGGGGATTCTTCCCATGTCCGCTTCCTCCTTCTGGGGTTCTTGCCCCCCATACACGGATGCCCTGATCCTTCTCTCTTTCTCTCTCTGTCCCTGGGTCTCTGGGTTTGGAGCTCACCTATCTCATTCTCACTGATTCTCCCCCATTCTTCTTTCTGCCCGCCTCCCCACCCCTGTTCCCTCTTTGCTGTTCTCTCTCTGGGTCTCTGCCGTGTCTCTGTTCCTGTCTTTCTCTCCTGCTCCTTCTGTGTGCCTCCTTGTCGGGGACTCTGTCTGTCTGTCTGTCTCTGTGTTTTCCACAGTTCCTAACCAAGCACCCAGCGAAGCGCCTGGGCTCGGGGCCAGACGGGGAGCCTGCCATCCGTGCTCACGGCTTTTTCCGCTGGATGGACTGGGAGCGCTTGGAACGACTGGAGATCGCGCCTCCGTTCAGACCCCGCCCGGTCAGCCACCTTGCGGAGACAGCCTTGGTCCCCAGGGGTGGGGGTGCCCAGGAGCTCCCGTTCCCGTTTGTGCGGGGGAGGGGGGCTTCCTCTGCCAGGAAGATTGCGCAGAGATTCCAAAGGAAACAGGTAATGGATGGAGGGGCCACAGAGGGACACACAGGGAGGGAGGAGAGCTTCATCTTTCCCTCCCCATGTCTCCCAGTGTGGACGCAGCGGCGAGAACTTCGACAAATTCTTCACGCGGGCCGCGCCAGCGCTGACCCCGCCAGACCGCCTAGTTTTGGCCAGCATCGACCAGGCGGATTTCCAAGGCTTCACCTACGTGAACCCGGATTTCGTGCACCCGGACGCCCGCAGCCCCATCAGCCCACCGGCTGTGCCCGTCATGTAATCTCTCCTGTCGCCACGAGGTGTCCCCAGCACTCCCTTCCCGCGCCGGCCTTAGCACCCACCCCATCCCCCTTTCCAATTTAGATCTTGCTCCCCAGCATTCTAGCCTCTGCCCTGTGGATGCTAGATGCCCCTCCCAAGCGTTCCTGGCATTCTAAACTCCATGCAGTCTCTAGGGCCTTACCGTGTTCTAGATTCTGCTGTGCTGAGCCCTGGATTCTCACCCACCTCGGTGTTCTGGACTCTGCTCTACCAGGTTCCAGAACCAGCACCACTATCTCAATTCCATGGGGTTCTAGACTCCATTTTGGTAGAATCTGTGCGTCTTCTTTTTCTTTTCTTTTCTTTTTTTTTTTTTTCTTTCTTTCTGGGAAATAGTCTCATGGGGTGGGCTGTTCCAGACTTGGATTCCAGAACAAACCCCTACCTCTGACCTCCCCCCCTCCACCTCCACTCCATTCTGGACTAAATGGGAGGCTGTGCCCCCATGCTCCAGCACTCCTCTTCTACACTCTAGGAATTCCTGGGGTGTATGAAGGATTTTTACCCCAGCTGTTCTCAATCAACTTTTGTTCTAGACACCCCCACCCTAAACCCATCACTGCTCGCCTGCCAGGTGCATGGCTCCAGTCCTGCTCGGAACCCCCTCCCCCCCAGCCCGTGCCTGCCACTCTTCGGGACTCTCTCCTCCTCCCCCTGCACCCACTCTTCTCTTTGGCTTTCCCACCCGGCCACAGCTGCTGGAGAATAAATTTGGGATGCTGATGCTGAAGTGTTTGGATGTTTTCTTCTAAGCTTGCAGAATGAAGGGGGTGTGGAGGTGGGACACTACACGGAAACACACACACAGGCTGGGGAGGGGGCAGAGAGAGGGAAAGCACCGAGATGCATAAAGTGGGGAGAAGGTACCCACAGAGCAAGAGGGAAGGAGCAGAGATGAGACGTGGGGGGAGGCATAAGTGCCCCAGAGAGGACCAGAGGGCACCTGCACGAGGAGGTAGGCATGAACGCACAGACCACGGGGGGTGTCAGGTAGAGACCCCCCAGCACAGGGACACTAGCATGCACCTACTCACCCAGAGCAAGACACAAGCTCACAGACTCACACTGAGCCCCCCCAGACTGGGATGGGGTTGGGGGCAGTCCTGAGAGATGAAAGCCAACCAACCCTCCTGTTGAGAGACCTGGGAGACCACACCACAGAGAAAACAAACAAACAGAGCCTGTGAGCTTGAGAGCCAGCCACCGAGGCCGTAGAGGGGCTGACGAGCCCTCCCGGCTTCTTTGCCTTGGCCCACTTGCGTGGGGGTGGAGTGGAAAGAAGTCCCAACGGACTACAGTTCCCAGCAGACACCGCGGCGGACCCTTCCCCCAGGTGCGGCCTTTCACCGCCAAGGCTGATGGAAAATGTAGTCCCAGGTCCGGGGCAGGCCAGTTGAATTGGTGTGCCTACGTCTGTGTGTTTGGAGGGGACTGAGCCCCAAAGCTTCGTAGGCTCCCTCGGGGAGCCCTGGCGTCTCTTCGTCTCTGCAGACTCTTGGGTTTCCGGTACTCGGTCCAGTTGGATGTTGGGGCTCCCCGTGGCTCCCCCAGCACCGCGGCAGTACCCCCATGCTCTGCCCGCGGCCCCCAGCCCCCAGCCCCCGCTCCGACCCTCGGCGGGCGGCCTGCCCCTTTAAGAGTGGCCCCGCTGACATCACGGCGGTGGGGGGTGGCTGGCCCCGCTCCCGGCTCCGCGGCGGCTGCAGGACCCGGCTCCGCTCTGCGCCCGCCTGCTGCTCTGGGGACCCCGGCCCGGGACGCCCCCTCCCGCCTCCTCCAGCCGCCCAGACCCCAGGCTCCGCCCCAGGCCTGCCCAGAGCCCCAGTCCGCATCAGGGGAGCCCCAGGATTGCCCCTGCTCTCTCTCCTTCACAGGGTCTCTTTCTCTCTCGTCTGTCTCTTTCCCTGGCTCAAGGTCTCTGGGTCTCAGCATCTCTCAGCCCGGGGCCTCTGAGCGTCTCCCTGTCTCTCTCTGTCTCTGTCTCTCGGACCTGTCCACTTCCAGAGCCCCAGAAGCTCTGAGCCCGAGGGCAGCGGGGGTCTTAGACTTCATCTCTGCCTCTCCTTCTCTCTCTCTGTCTCTCTTAGGCCAGCTCTGTGGGTCCCCCAGTCTCCAGACCTGCGAGTCTCAGAATTTCTCAGCCTCGAGGTCTCGGTGGGACTTGAGCTCCTCCGCTCGGGCTCTCGGCCTCTCGGTGTGCCCCTGCCCCTCTCGGGCTCTCTGCCTCTGTTTCTATTCTCCTTCCCTCCCTGCCTCCCCCATTCTCAAGGCCCGTCTCCCTCCCTCCCTGCAGCCTCCCCCTCCCTTCCCGCCCCTCCCCTCCTCCGCAGTAGCCAATGAGCGGCCGCCGGTCCCAGCTCCCGGCGCCGTCCGCCGAGTGAGGCCGCGGGCGCGGGGGGTGGGGGGTGGGAGGCCGGGAGGGGGCCGGGACGCCGGGCTCCGGGGCGGGGGCGGGGGGCGCGGGCACCGGCGACCCCGGTGGCGGCGGTGGCGGCCGGGGGAAGCCGCGGAGCCGGTCATGCGGCTGCGGGGCCCGCGGCCCGGAGCGTGCGCCCAGCCCTGAGCGAGGTGAGCGAGAGGGGAGGGTCTTGGGAGGAGTGGGGGCTCCCCGGAGGTGGCGGGGAGCCGGGGGTGGGGGCTAGGAGGAGCCCGAGCGGCCCCGGAATGTGGGATTCTGGCGGTCAGGACGCCTGAGTTCGGGAGGCAATGGAAGGGTGGGGGGCATTGGGCCTAGGGAATCCAGGAGCACCGGGTCTTAGGGTCCTGGAGTGGGGCAACTCTACTCTGAATGTCCGAGTCTTAGGGACCGTGGGCTCTGAGGAGGGTGCAGGCCAGGTCCTTGAGGGAGGCGATCCCGGATGAAGCGGGGAAGGCCCAGGCTCGGGGAGGGCAGGATGTGTCTGAGAAGGGGTCCCCAGAAACGAGGAATACGTTCCCCAGCAGATCGGAGGGAGACGGAGTTTGGACTTGGGGCTTGGCGAATGGGACCCCCGGGATCCGAATGCCTGAATCCAGCAGAGGCTGCGATATATAAAGAGGGAGAAGAAGGTGGCTCCAGGCCTGGGGGAGGGTCCCAAAGGAGGAAGGGCTGGAGGAGAAAGAGGAGATCCGGGCGGGCCTTTTGGAGTGGGGCGGAATTGGAGCCAAGAAACGGGGGGTTGGTGTTCAAAGGGCAAGTGAGAAGGGTGTCCATGGACAAGGTCCCAGCTGGAGTCCAAGGAGCCATGGTGGGGCGGTGAGGGGAGCTGAGGTCAGCTACCTGGGACTCAGGCAGTCAGGGTGACTGGGGTTTTGATGCTTGTTTCCGAGCTGAGCGGGCTGGAAAAGGAGCCGGCAGCTGGCGGTCAAGCCCTGGAGCCTTGGGACGGGGGATGGGAGGAAAAGCTGGTCAGAGCTCTGCCAGACTCGGATTCCTGACTCCTCCAGGAGGCTGGGGGTGGGGCCTGGCGGAATGGGGGCTCTGGACGCTGAGGTGTGTGTGCGTGTGCATCGGGGGTCTGGGATGATGAAAGTTGTCTGACTACAAGATCCTGGCCTGGGGCAGTTTTAAAGGCTCAGAATTCTGATTAGAGAAAGGCGGGTCTCAAGTCTTGGCTGCATTGTTGGGCAATGTTTAGGGTCTTAACCTTTATGGTGAAAAAAAAGATGATGGGGATTGCTGGTATTCAGGGATGTAGAGAGGTCTTTGGCTGAGATAGGATGGGGGAATCCCAAGTTGAGTCCCCCAAATCATGGGATTTTGTGGTTTATGGAAAAGTTATGGGGTTGGGGAGCAAGGGTGGTAGATAAGACATTAGTAGCTCCCTAGTTCGAATCTCTAGATCCCTGCGTGGAATTTGGAAGGCCAGAGCTATTAACTGGGGATCTCTTGTTTTGAGGGCCCAGGGTCAGAGTTCCAGGCTAGGTGTTAAAGACGGTCTGTAATTGGAAGTTCTAGCATGGAAATTGGAGTCCAGAATCTCTGGTAGGGAATTTAGGGATATTGTGATGGCACATGAAAGAGATGGAAATCCTGGACTTCCCGATTTGGGATTTTAAGGTTCAGAGCACTGATCCCTAGTTTCAAGGATGGTCTAGAGTACTCTGGTTAGGGTGCTGAGTTGGAGGGGAAGGGGGTCCCAGATCTTGGTTTTGACATTCTGGAGTCTCTCGCAAAATACAGGCTCTAGGTCTTGGGGTCCCAGGGTTCTGGGATCCAGTAGTCTGAGATGGAGTTCCAACATCCCAGGGTCTTGGACCTGCCTGGACCTCAGATGGTGGGGGGATTAGAATTCTGGAATCTTAGAGCTGAGTCGTGGGCCATGATCTCAGATTGGGGTACCAAATCAAGGTCAAGTCACAGGATCTAAGTTAGAAGGTCATGGGTCATGGTCCTGGTATTAGAATTGGGTGTTAAAGGTCAAGATAAGAGTCCAAGGGTTTAAACTTAGATGGGGACCTCTACTCAGGTCTTGGTTATTGGGTCCTTGGTTAGTAGGACCCTTAGTTAGGGTTCTGGTTAGTGACCCACTTGGGAGATTTCTGGTAATTATTTAGCAAAGTCCAAAAGAAAGGGGTCAGGGTGCCAGAAGACAGGATTGGGGGGATAGCCTGGTTCTAGTGTTGAAATGCCTGATCGGTGTAATAGTTTCTGAGCTTAGGCTCAAGGTTAAGGATTCTGGTGAGGGCTGGTTCAGGGTGAAGGTCTCTGGTCAGGGCATAATGGGAGGGTTGGAGGGCCTGGTTCTGACTTTGAGAATATGGAAGTTGAGTTTCTAGGCAGTCAGGATATTTGGGACGTAGGTCCAGACACATGGTTGGAGCTAAGGTTTCATCTCTAGATCTGGGCTGTAGGTGATAGTTGGAAATCTTATCCTGGGGTCAGGGATCTAGTGTGGAATCTGTCATCAGGACCCAGAGCAGAACACAAGTGTCAGGCTTGGGAAGACCAGTCCTGGGGTTGGAGGTCAACTGTTGATGTCACTGGTCCAAATCCAGAAATGGGGTCATGGGCTAGGGCACAAATGTCCGTTGAGAAGTTTCAGTTTGAGAAATGGTGTCTCTGGCTTGGATTTAGTGTCCCTGGTGACTGCATGGGGTTGGGGACTCTAGTTAGTCCCATTATGGCTCTCCAAGGCCGCGGCTTCCTGTGTCTCAGGCCCCGCAGGGCGCCCCCCGCCGCTGAGAATGAGTCACTGCAGCAGCCGCGCCCTGACCCTGCTAAGCAGCGTGTTTGGTGCGTGTGGCCTGCTGCTCGTGGGCATCGCAGTCAGCACTGATTACTGGCTGTACATGGAGGAGGGAACGGTGTTGCCGCAGAACCAGACCACGGAGGTCAAGATGGCACTGCACGCTGGCCTCTGGCGAGTCTGCTTCTTCGCAGGTACAGACCCCACCTGTCCTCCATTCAACTGTCCCTGCTTTGCCCTGGACCCAAGAGTCCTTATCCATAGTCCCAACTCTTGGGTTCCAGAAACCCAGAAACTGATCCTGTTTCTCTCCTGGAGACGCACATTTCTATCTGGAGATCTGATTCCTAGCCCTTTATTTCCAGATCCAAGAGTCGCGATGCTCACATGATCCCCAAATTCCTAATCCCTTGCGAGTCCCCATCTAGAAGCAATAGTCTAGCATCAGAGCTTGTCCCCTCCACAGTTCTGGTGTTGAATGGGCAGGATAAAAAATTCATGCCCCCCAGTGACCGCGGAGACCCTTCTAGGAATCTGCCCCCCCCATCCTCTTTAGGGATTCAGGAGTCCTGGCCCATTGCCCCTCCTCATGGGGACCCGGGTTCCAGCCGTGTCCTCCAACCACGGGTCTTCAGGGGAGCTCGAGAGGGGAGCTCCCAGATCTCCTGTGCAGCCCCTTCTGTGACCCCCTGTATAGACGGGAACCCCTGGATGAAGCCTCATGTACCCATCCCGAGGTCTCCCTACTGTACCACCTGCCCCTCACTGCCTCTCCAGAGCTCAGGAACCTCTCATCCAGCTTTGCCTTCTTGCCTTACCCCCAGGCCGGGAGAAGGGTCGCTGTGTGGCCTCGGAATATTTCCTTGAACCAGAGATCAACTTGGTGACGGAAAACACGGAGAATATTCTGAGTGAGGGGGAGCTGGGGGCCTAGACAAAAGGGGGCAGGAACTAGGGGCGAATCCTGGGTGGAAGGGCAGCCCCAGAAAGGGAGGGGGGTGGGAGGGAAGAGGTGGAGGCCAGAAGGAAGGCGGAGGTGGGGTAAGGAGGACGGAGGTGGGGTAAAGAGGACGAGCCAGGTTGATGAAGCGGGCTGGGCAATGGGTGGAGTCCACAGGAATGGGGCGGGGTCAAACCCAAAGGGTGTGGCCTGGGTGAAGGGGTGGGGTCAGCAATGGAAGTATCAGAAAGGGGAGGAGCTGCATAAAGGGACGGGTCCAGGGGAATGGGGAGGTGTCATCTTCCCCAGGGTCCCCCCTCACCCCTTGTTTCACCCTTTACCCCTCCCTCAGAGACGGTGCGCACGGCCACTCCGTTCCCCATGGTCAGTCTCTTCCTAGTGTTCACGGCCTTCGTCATCAGTAACATCGGCCACATCCGCCCTCAGAGGACCATTCTGGCCTTCGTTTCTGGCATCTTCTTCATCCTATCTGGTGAGCCCGAGGAAAGGACTTAAGGCCCTTTTTTTTTTTTTTTTTTTTTCTGGTTTTTGGTTTTTGGTTCCAGGAACCTGTGGTTCCCTCCTCCATTAAGAAAGTTACTTCCTTGCTGTGTGATCCTAGCAGGGTTGCAGAGCCTCTCTGAGCCCCACTTTCCTTCTCTGTGAAATGGAGATAGCAGCACCCATTTCACAGCTTGTTGGGAAGACCCAGTCGTGGGTGCTGATTAGGTACCAGGCTCTGTCCTAATACTCAGGACAACCGGTGAGGGAAATGCTATTAATAGCCTCATTGTACAAATAGAGAAACACTCTCAGAGACCTGAAGTCATTAGCTCAGGTTTGTGCAACGAGGGAGAGTTGGGACTCACACTTGCCGTTCACCCCCAGAGGCTGTTTTTTAACTGCTCCTGATATTTTAGCAGTTAACATATTCCAAGGCTCTTTCTTTTCCTTTTATGATTTTATTGATTTATTTGAGAGAGAGAGGGAGAGGGAGGCAGGAGCAGGAAGAGGGGCAGAGGGAGAAGCAGACTCCCCACTGAGCCGGAAGCCAGAAGCCAGGCTCCATCCCAGGACCCTGGGATCATGACCTGAGCTGAAGGCAGAGGCTTAATTGACTGAGCCACCCAGGCACCCTCTTTATTTTCTGTGCAACATTTTATTTGAAAATTTTCAAACAGAAAAGTGGAAAGAATTTTGGAGTGAGCACCCAGGTACTCACCACTTAGTGTCAACCATTACCTTATGACTAGACTATCTGTCAATCTGTCTATATTTCTGTGTAGCCATCAATCCGCCTTATCATTATTTCTTTATGCAGTTCAATGTGAGTTGCAGGTGTATACTTCACTCTCAATACATCACTATGCCTGTCATTAGCTACTTCTCAGTATTTGTTTTTGTTTCTTATTTTTTTCTTTTGAGATACGAGGCTCTTTTGTATGTGTGATCTCACACCCTTCCCTTAACATCTCTGTCACGGAGTTATTATTAGCACTCGATAAAATGGGGGCACCCAGGCCCATAGTGGTGCAGGGAGTTGCCCAAGACAGCAGCATGAACCGGTGCTGGGGGACCGAGTGTCATGAGCTCCAGAGCAGAGTTCTTTCTTAGATGTTACCCACCTCCAATGTCAGCACTGTCTGGTCCAGTTCATTCCCTCTCCAGTCAGGTCAGGCCAGGTCAACCCAGCCCTGACACATTTCACTCAGCAATCCAGTCCGACTAACACTGGTCCCTTCTGACTCCATTCTGCAACCCAGTTCAAATTAATTCAACATCATTTTGTTAAACTCCATTCTAATTCTTATCATTCTGTGGATAATTTTATGAACAAACCCCGCTGATGTCTCATTTCCATTCTGTCCCCTGGGGCCTGCACTCGGATCCGTCTTCAGAGTTGGCTACGCAAAGAGTTGAAGATGGATCTTTGACAATCTCCAGTCTCATCCCTGTTCCTCACTCAGCTAAACCTCCCCCATGCCTCCAACCTAACCTGATGAGACCTTTTCCAGAGAAACCAGGGTGCAACCTCCCTGTAAACTTGAATCACGGCATGCAGAGCCAGACACTGAGCTAAAATAAGACGTGTAGAATATCACCATCCTGGAGCGTCAGAGCAGAAAGGTCTCATCATTTTTCATACAGAAAAATAGTGGCCTAGAGAGAGAGAAAGTCGGACAAGGGTAGGAAGCATGGAGATCTTATTCAATCCACCCAGACCACTAGAAAGAAAACCCATTGTTTGCTGCTTACACAAGGAGCTGCACAGCTGAGTGGTAGAGGGGTGGTGCACACAGACGGTGTTCTCTCACAACACCCGCACTCATGCTCCTGCAGTGCCCCAGAACCTGACTTCCCAAGGTCAGGCTGAGGATCAATGGTGCTATCAGGGCTGGAGGTCAGGCTTGTGATGTAACAATAGAGTAATTTGTGGGGGATTGAACTCCACTTCCCTTTGTCGAATTCACGTTACAGACATGGCAGACATGGCCTGTGTGCCCCACCTCAAGGAGTTCAATCGTGTGCTTTCAAGGTTGTGGGGTGTGGTGGCTGACAATTCATGTTGCTGTGAACCTAGGAAGACCTGGGTTCAAGTTCTTCCCCTTCACTGCATGGGCTACAGCCTTCCTCTGTGAAGTTGTCAAGAGGACAAATCTTGGTCAAAGAGTGGCAAACCTGTCTAGGGCCAACTAGTACATATTTCAGGTTTTGTGAGCCGTAGGGTTGTAGTGCCAAAGCAACCAGAGGTGAAGCAGTGAGTGTGGCTGTGTCCCACTGATACTCTATGGACCCTGAAATTTGAATTGTATGTAATTTTTATGAGCAATGAAATACTCTTCTTTTGTGCCTTCCTCCCCCTCTCCCACTCCTCGCACCATTTAAAAATGTAAAAACCATGCTTTGTTGGAAAACCAGATAGAAACAGGTGCTGGGGCAAATGGTAGTTTGCTGACCCCTGATCTCCATCATAGATGTGGAGGGCTGACCCAGTGCCTGCTAAATACAAATATATGTACATACATAGTAGTAGTGACAGCAACAGCCAGAATAATAAGCACTTGATGGAGTGCCACTGTTTGGGGACGTTCTAAGTGCTTTATGCAAATTAAGTTATTTTTTTTTTATTTACCTCATAAGTCAGATGTCATTGTTACTGTCATTCCCCAGCTGAGGAAACAGAAGGACCCAGGGGTGAAGTTTTTCCAAAGGGGAAGCAGAATTCCCACTGAGGCTTTCATCATGGCACTATACTGCCCCACCACAATTGAAAATCACACAAAAATGGGATGCCTGGTTGGCTCAGGTGGTAGAGCATGTGACTCTTGATCGCAGGGTTGTGAGTTTGAGCCCCACATTAGGCATAGAGATTACTTTAAAAAATAGGACAATAAGTAAAAAATGAAAGACTTTTAAAAATCATAAAAATGGTGGTGCCTGGGTAGCTTAGTAGGTTGAGCATCCAACTCTTGATCTCAGCTCAGGTCTTTTTTTTTTTTTTTTTTTTTTTTTAAGATTTTATTTACTTATTTGAGAGAGAGAATGAGTGAGTGAGTGAGAGAGAGAGCATGAGCAGGAGGAGAGGAAGAGAGAGAAGCAGACCCCCCCACCCCCTACTTAGCCTGGAGCTCGATGTGGGGCTGGATCCCAGGAGCCTGGGATCATGACCTGAGCCCAAGGCAGACATTCAACTGACTGAGCCACCCAGGTGCCCTCAGCTCAGGTCTTGATCTCAGGGTTGTGAGTTCAAGTCTTGAGCTGGGCTCCATGCTGGGTGGGGCCTACTTAAAAAAAAAATCATAGGGCAGCCCTGGTGGCCCAGCAGTTTAGCGCCACTTTCAGCCTGGGGTGTGATCCTGGAGACCTGGGATCGAGTCCCATGTCAGGCTCCCTGCATGGAGCCTGCGTCTCCCTCTGCCTGTGTCTCTGCTTCTCTCTCTCTCTCTCTGTCATGAATAAATAAATAAAATCTTTAAGAAAAATCATAAACATGAGGAGATTTAAAAGGAGAGGGAAGGGTGATAGTACCAGCATCTTAGATCTGGGAACAGAATAATCTGGTCCAACTGCTTCATGTCCCAAGACTTGGAGAGAGAGACAGGAGTTGCCTAAGGGCTGGTGAATAGTGACATTGGCATTCAATTCTGGAGAAAGCAGGGGGAGGGTTGGGGCAGAGGAGGGAAAGGGTCATAAGCATCCTTCACGGATGGACTAGCAGGAAACATGGGAAATGGGCAAACCAAGGAAGAAGCTTATGCAGTGGTCTGGGCAAGAGCAGCTGGTGCTTGAGCTGGGGCCAGTGATGGAAAGATAAAGTCAAGTGGATGGCTTTGACAGAGAAGGATATCGACAGAACAATCAATGGAACCAGATGACTGACTGAATATGGTTGGTGAGAGAAGCAGGGAGGAGGCTGGAATGATAATTGATTTTCATTCCTGGAAGAATCCAGGCCATAAGAAGCATGCTTCCCATACAAAGCCCATGCTAACCCTTGACCCTCAACATGTTCTATACATATGCTCATCCATTTGCTCATCAAGCATTTACACAGACATCCTACATGCCAGGCCCTGCACTGAGCACTAAAGATGTAGCTGAATCCTAAGTGGGAGCTCACATCCAGTCAATTACAAAACAGCCTCAATTTCCTGTCAATCAAAAATACACACCTGCTTCATTCCCTTCCATGCTCAGTGGATTCCCATTTGCACATAGAGTACATCCAAAGTCTCCATGCTAGTCTACAAGGTTTTCTGTGATTTGGCTACTGCTCAGATCTCTGACCTCATTTCCTAACCCACTAACACTGTCTCCATGGCTTACAACCTCAGCCACAGTGGCCTCCTGCTATTCCTTGAAAATGCTCATCTCAGCCCCACATGAGGACATTATACTCAGTAGCCCTCCCTGCTTGAAGTCTCTTCCTCCTGATACTCAAAGGGCTTCAACTTTCTCTCTTCAGAGTTTCCTTCTCTGACAACAGTATGTAATGTTGCCTTGTCCCCACTATACTATTAACATTGCACACTTTATATTTGTTCCATAGCTATCGTCATCTTACGCGTTTTCTGTCTCTTACTAGAATGTAAACTACAAAATACATGGGCCTTTACAAGCACGCTCTCATTTGTGTCTGCAGAGCCTAGATGAGTTGCTGGTACAAAGTACACATTGAAATATTTGTATAAGAGAGGAATAATAAGGACAACTTAGGGCATTTTGGGAAAGGGAAGATGCATTAGCTTGGCACAGTAGGGTGGTGGCAAGGGGGGGAATGACCCGGGAGGGCTTCCAAGAGGAGGTGACATCTGAGTAGATGAAGTTGAAAGGGTGAGTGAGGGAGGCTTTTTAGAGTGAAGAAAGAATACTGCCTTGTATGGAGGTGGAATTCACAGCATGTGTTAATGCCCTAGAAAGCTGCTGAGACAGGTAGAGGCACGTGCAGCTCTCCATGGTCCTGAAACCCTATTGTTCTAAGGCCCAGTTATTTCTATCCAGCTTGGAATGTAGGTGATTCTTGCCTACCGAGCAATCTTGAAACAGATGTGGGGTGAGGAGGGAGAGGGAGTGGGAGTTGGACTACAGAGAAAGGAAAGGGGAAAGGAAGAAGAGAAAGAGGAAGGGAGATAAAGGGGAAAAGACTATTGTTTTTGGATAACCAGAGTGCCACTATTAAATGTCTAGGAAGTAGACAGATGACAAGAATAACTTACCTTTTGCTATTTTTTAAAGATTTTGTTTATTTATTTATGAGAGACACACACAGAGAGGCAGAAACACAGGCAGAGGGAGAAGCAGGCTTCCTACAAGGAGCCCGATATGCGACTTGATCTTGGATCCCGGGATCACACCCTAAGCAGAAGACAACCTTTTGCTCTTTTTAAAAACTTTATTTATTTATTTATTTATTTATTTATTTATTTATTTATTTATTTATTTATTTATTTATTTATTCTTTGAATATTTATTTATTTATTCATGAGAGACACAGACTCAGAGAGAGAGGCAGAGGCAGAAGCAGGCTCCTTATAGGAAGCCTGATGTGGGACTCAATCCCAGGACCCCAGGATCATGCCCTGGGCTGAAGGCAAGTGTCCAGCCTCTGAGTCACCCATGCGTCCCTCATTTATTTATTTGAGAGAGAGAGAGAGAGAGAGAGAGCACAAGCAGAAGGAAGGGTAGAGGGAGAAGGAGAAGCCAGCTGCCTGCTGAGCAGGGAGCCTGGCTCAGGGCTTGGACCTAGGACCCCAGGATCATGACCTGAGCTGAAGGCAGATGCTTAACCAACTGAGCCACCCAGGTGCCCCTTGCTATCATTTTTACATGATTTCCAATTACTGAAAACAAAAACAAAAGCAAAAAGGAACAGCAAAAGATTCTTTGTCTTTGGAAATATTTGTTTCCTTATCCATCCTTGCTCCTGACTTGCTTTAGCACTGTAATGTGAAACATGGAACCTAAAGGTGAGGTTGGGTGGTTAGCAGGAATGAGATCACAGTCTGGAATGTCAGGCTGAAGAACTAAAAACCTCGTCTGGACAGTAGGGAGCTAAAGGAGAGTTTCGACAACAGAAGGATAGAGTTTGTGTGGGTTTTAGAAAGAACCAGGATCTAAAGCAGGGAGATGAGGATTTAAGGGCAATGGTACAAACATAGACAATAAGCCTTAACAGGGTCAGAGGACTTTGATTGCAAGAAGGGGATTTGATTTATGAGAGATACAAGAAGTAAAATAGACATGACTTGATGATTGAGCATCTTTGCTGGATGAGAGAGAATAAAATCAGGATGACTCCCCTGCATTTGACTAGGGTACCTGAGTGAGTGTGGATTTTGAGATTCCTTTGCCCTTTGCTATCTCTTTTCTTTAAGCCTACTCATCTTTCTACACCTATCTCAGATGATTTCAACTGTGTAACACTTTGTGGACCCTCTTTTGAATATCCAAATTATGGAATACTAGAAATTCAAAGTGCCACGGAAGTTCAGAGCAATGAAAGGTTGATTCTTTGAGGAAATGGAGGAATGGTGGGATTTAGAAGGGGGTTCAAGGGCAGCCTGGGTGGCTCAGAGGTTTAGCATCACCTTTGGCCCAGAGTGTGATCCTGGAGACCCGGGATCTAGTCCCACGTTGGGTTCCCAGCGTGGAGCCTGCTTCTCCCTCTGCCTGTGTCTCTGCCTCTCTCTCTCTCTCTCTCTCTCTCTTTGTGCCTCTCATGAATAAATAAAATAAAACCTTTTTTTTTTTTAAAAAAAAAAGAGGGGGGTTCGAAAAGGAGTAGCAACTAATGAGCTTTTCAAGAAGCTCCAGTTGCTTGGTGAGTATACTTATCTATTCAACTGGTGTTTATTATGTGCTGGATCTTGTGCTAGATGGTAGGGGTTCAAGAGGGAACAAGGTAGGCTAGTTCTTTTATCCTGGTGGGGGAAATGTATGATGGGAAGAGTCACAGATACAGATTACATGTTAAGGAATGATAAGAGTTACAGAAAAAAGTAAAGCAGGTTGAAGGGAAGGAGAGTGATGGGGGGGCCACTATTTTATCTCAATCACTCCAGTTTCTAATGAAAATTTTGAAACTGATAGCAGAGTGCAATGAACACTGGTATACATTCCTCCACCTAAATCCTGCATTTTGGTGATTTTTTTTTTTTTTGCCATAGTCTCCCCGCAAACCCCCCCCCCACTTTTTTGGGATTTTACAATTTCACAGTACGTCACAGGTATCATGATAGACTGTCTGTAAACACTGTAGTATGCATCTCTTAAGAGGAAGGATGTTCCTCTACCACAACACCATTACCACACCAAGAAATTTTACAGGAATTCCATAGTATAACCTATTCCATTTGCAAACTGTCCCATTGTTTCAAGAATGCCTTTTATAGCTCCCCCCCAAAAAAATTGGGATTCATTCTTGTTTCACACACAGCATTTAGTTCATGTTTCTTTTACTCTAGTTCCCCACTATTTTTTTTTACAACACTGACTTCTAAAATGTATTTCATTATAAAAATATAGAAAGAATAGTATAAATAAATGAAATCCCATGTATCCTTCCCTCAGTTTCAGTAGTTATCAACATATGGCGAATCTTTTTTTAGTTGTGCTGCCGTATCTCCCTTCTGCACTTCAGTACATTATTTTAAGACAGACTCAGCCATTAAATCATTTTATGCACAAATATTTCAGTATATCTCTGAGAAATAAGTACTTTGTTATTTAACATCACCATCATGCCCACACAATTAAGAATGGCTACTTAATATCATTTGATATCTAGTCAGTGTTCAATTTCCCCCCTTGTGTCATAAATAAATGCTTTTTTATAGTTAGTTTATTGCAAATCAGGATTCAGATTCCACTTGTGCATTTAGCTGATAGATCTCTGAAGCCTCTTTTAATCTCTAATAGTGTCTTTCCTATTTTTTCCTTGCCATTTATTTGTTGAAGAAATCTGGTCATTTGTCTTATAGAATTCCCACACTACTGACTTTTCCCACCATGCTCTCGTGTTGTGGTTTCATTCATTCATTCCTGTGTTTTCCTGTAAAATTGTCATTAATCCCATCCAGGTGTGTGGGATTTTGTTTCTGGTTTCTGCTTTTTTGGCAAAAAATACTTCATAGATAGGGGGTGCTGTTGACATCCTACCACATTGCATCCAGAGACATAAGAACGCCTGGTTGTCTCTCTTCTTGAGATGTTAAGGATGACCACTGGTTCAGATGTTACCAGCTTGACCCACATCACTGTCTTTTTGAAGACTGGAGGCCAGGGTATCATGTGGAATGCCTACATCCTAGATTTGTTCCTCCTTCCTTGAATTCTCTATAACCCAGAAGTTGTCTAGACTAGAGGCTTTATTAAATTCAGGTCAAATGGGTTTGGTAAGCAGACGCAGAGGGCAGCGGTGGTACCATAGCAAATACTGTCAGGTGGTTCTCCGGGAGGGGGACAAAGTTTGAACCCTTGATAAAAGTGGTGGGCTTCAGGGCTGTTCATTGAAAAGGTACTTTTTCTTCTTTCCAATTAATAAGTAATTTGCAGGGTAATACTTAGGTACCTTAGGGAGGTAAAATCCTGCTTTGGGGATACCTATTTTATTGAAATTTTTTATTTTGGAAAAAAATGTAAACTTGCAGAAAAGTTGCAAAAATAGCATAGTGAACTCTCATGTGTGCTTCATCTGGACCAAATTTTCATATTTTGCCATATTTGCTTTCTCTCTATATGTATCTCTTTATTGTATCTGAGATATTTATAAACATAAATACATGAACTACTTGAACATCAGTTGCAAACACCTCACCCTGCTTCAGCAAGTGTCTCCTAAAAACAAGTGCATTCCCTTTTCTAACCACAGTACAATAATCAAATTCAGGAAGTTTGACATTGATACAATATTATAGCTAAAGCACAGTCCACACTCAGATTTCACCAATTGTCCCAATACTGTCTTTTATAGTCATCTTTCCCCCCCATTCAGTGTCCAATCTAGGATCATGCTCTGTATGTCCTTGTCCTGTCTCTTTCATTGCCTTTTATCTTTTATGTAGTTCTTGTGCCTTTTTAAAAAAGAAATACCTTTCATGTTGACTTTTTTTGAAGAGTGCAGCCAGTCATCTAGTAAAATGCCCACAGTTACCTTAGGAGTAGATTCAGGTTACACATTTTCAGCAGGAACCCTGCATAAATGGAGTAGTGGCATGCTTGCATGAGGAGGTAATGGTGTCAGTATGCACTGCTATTGGTGATGTTAGTTCTGGGCACTTGCTTGAGATAGTATGTTAGGTTCCTTTACAAAAAAGGAAGCTTTTTTTTTTTTTTTTTTTTTTTTTTTTTAAAGATTTTATTTATTTATTCATGATAGTCACACAGAGAGAGACAGAGAGGCAGAGACACAGGCAGAGGGAGAAGCAGGCTCCATGCAGGGAGCCTGATGTGGGATTCGACCCCGGGTCTCCAGGATCGCGCCCCGGGCCAAAGGCAGGCGCCAAACCACTGCGCCACCCAGGGATCCCAAAAGGAAGCTTTTTTAAAAAATCTCTTTGTAATTAATAAATATTCCAGGAGGAGTTTCTATCGTGCAGTGATTTAACAGCCACTGATGGTACTGGCCAGTATCCTAATACTACTCCTAGTGTTCCAAAATGGGGTTTTCTAAATCTGCTGTTCCATCTATATGTATACCACCAAAAAGAATAATTTTCTCTTTTCTTTTATTATTTGTTTATTTATTAAAGAATATGTATGTCAGTATGGATTTGCGTTTTTAAAAATTCAGCATATTATATGCCATTTCTCTCTTTTTAAAAAATATTTATTTATTTATTTATTTTAGAGACAGTGCAGCATGCAGATGGGCATCTGTGCTGGCTGGGGGACGGGCAGAGGGAGAGGGAGAAAAGCAGACTCCCTGCTAAGCATGGAGCCCACCCTGGGGCTCGACTCCATGACCCTGAGAGCATGACCTGAGCCAGAATCAAGAGTCAGCCACCCACCTGAGCCACCCAGGCGTCCCAATACATGCTATTACTTATATTATTCATTTCAATGTTCAAATTGTCCTTAGTTGGACTATCAGGAACCCCCTTCAAACTAGTCCCTGCATCCTTTTTTGATGTGGCTCCATCATTTTTTTGAGTTTTTCCTCCCTTTGTGGCACCGGTACACTTTTACTGCCCCAGGCTTCAAATTATCTCCTTCTTTTGGAAGCCCTAGCTTCTAATTTAGTGGGAGATGGTATCAGAGACCAAAAGCTGGTTGCTAGGTTGGCTCATTGCTGCTGGGGTGTCATATATACTGTCTCTGGGATGTTTCAAGACACAAACTGGGGAATTATGTGCTTGTAAAACAGGAGTTTTTGCTGATGTCTTGGGTCTTCTTCATCTTACCCAATTATGATCCATTTCTTCCTCTTTTCAGAACCAGAATCCAGCTCCCTAAATATCAGTATATTTGCAAATTTGCTCAACCCCACACGGAGTAAGAACTACCTCCAAACACTCCCCCCCAAAATTTACTAAGTAAAATTCAAGATTTCTTTGCAGATCTTTTGTCTTTAGAGTGAAATATATAATCAAAATACTGTATTTGTAAGTTACTTGGAATACTACTTTTACCCCCTCCTGTGGTTGTATTATTCATCTGATATAAAGTTACTTCATTTATTTTTGTTGGTATTCAATTTTAGTTTTTCCCCCATCCTTGTTGATTTTAGCTTTTGAATATATAAAATATTGTCTAAATCATGCAAAAATATATGTATTCAGAGGAGTGCCAGTTCCTTCCTGTCCTCACTTACCTCCTGTAGGTGATCAGCCTCATTTGTTGTTTTCCTTACTATGTCTCTTTTTGCAAAAATAAGCAGATGCATATATGTATTTTATTTATTTACTTATTTTTGGTTAAAAGCTAATATCCTGCATACTCTTCTATGCATTTTTTTTAAGATTTTATTTATTTATTCATGAGAGACACACACAGAGAGGCAGAGACACAGGCAGAGGGAGAAGCAGGCTCCATGCAGGGAGCCCGATGCGGGACTCGATCCTGGGTCTCCAGGATCACGCCCTGGGCTGAAGGCAGGTGCCAAACCGCTGAGCCACCCAGGGATCCCCTATGCATTTTTTTTTTTTTAACTTAGTGATATAGTCTTGAACTATCATTGAACTCCACACCAGTTCACAGAGAACATCCTCATTGTTATTTCACAGTGGCACAGGACTCTGTTCAGTGACGTTTTACAGTTTATCCCACTAATCCTCTATGTAAGTTCATGTAGGTCATTTCCAATATTTTGCAGTTACCGGTAATGCGGTGAATTAACACGCGCCTGTGTGCTTTTGTGTGGTTGGACAGACAGCTTCAGGGTTTTAAATTCTAATGAATGAGATTGTGTAGCTAAAGGACAGATACATGTGTGGTTTTGTTACATTCAGCCAGATTCCCCTCCACAGGGGCTGGGCCATTTTTATCCTCATCAGCAACGCATTAAGAGCTGCTGTTACCCCAGCCTCACCAAAAGAATATGATGTGAAGCTTGTTAACTTTTGATGACCCGGTCAATGAGAAATCATATCTCTTCACAATTTCCATCAGCAGTTTTCTTCTTCTTTTTCTTCTTCTTCTTTTTTAAAGATTTATTTATTTAGGGTAGCCCTGGGGGCTCAGTGGTTTAGCGCCTGCCTTTGGCCCAGGGCGCGATCCTGGAGACCCTGGATCGAGTCCCATGTCGGGCTTCCTGCATGGAGCCTGCTTCTCCCTCCGCCTGTGTCTCTGCCTCTCTCTCTGCATCAGTGGTTGAGTGTCTGCCTTAGGCTCAGGTTGTGACCCCAGGGTTCTGGGATCGAGTCCCACATCACGGTCCCCACAGGAAGCCTGCTTCTCTTTCTTCGTATGTCTCTGCCTCTCTCTCTGTGTCTCTGATGAGTAAATAAATAAATCTTTAAAAAAAAATAAGATAAACAAGGAGTCCTTTCTAAAGGACAAAGGAGGAGAGATATAAATGAAGTTAGAGACATGGAGAAATCTGGAGGAAAAGCATTGTAGTTGGAGGGAACAGCAGGAGCAAAGGCCCTGGGGCAGAAATAAGCTTGAGGTGCTCAGGGAAGGTGAGGAAGGGTGATCTAAGTAGAGAGAGTAAGGAGAAACTGACCAGGGATGAGTCTGGTGGGGCTCAGACTGCATAGGCATTGCAGTCCAGAGGTAGGCAAAGTTTTTCTGTAAAAGGCCAGATAATTAACATTTTCAGCATTACCAGCTATACAGTTTCTGCCACAACTCTCGAACCTTGCCACTGCAGGTGTCGGCTACACAGTAGCAAAGGGGTGTGGCTAGATGCCCATAACATTTTATTTATAGACCCTGACATCAGGAATCCATGTGCTTTTTAAACTGAGATATTATAAATTACAAAACATAAAGTTCATATAATTCAGTGGTTTTAGTATATTTGCAAGGCTGTGCAGTCAACCCCATTACCTGATTCTGCAACATTTTCATCACCCCCGAAAGAAACCTCATACCCTTTAACGACAGCCAGTGGGAATCTCCCTTCCACCCCACTCCTTGGCAACCACTAATCTACTTTTCTCTCTCTATGGATTTGCCTATTTTCGACATGGCATATAAATGGAATCGTACAGTATGTATCTGCCTTCTTTCTGTTAGCTTATTTTCCAAGTTCATCCATGTGGCAGTATAAATCAGTATTTCATTCCTTTTTTTGGCTGAATAATATTCCTTTATACGGTTATACCACATTTTGTTTATCCATTTAGTTGATAGACACTTGGGTTGTTTCCACTTTTCGGCTATTATGAAAAATGCTGCTACAAACATTCATGCAAAGTTTTTGTGTGAACATATGTTTCCTATTCTCTTGGGTAGAGATACCTAGCAGTGGAATCGCTGGGTCATGTGGTATTTCTATCTTTAACACTTGGAGGAGCTGCCAAATGAAATTCATATACTTTTTACATGCCACAAAATATCATTCTTCTTTTAATTTTTTTTCAACAATTTAATTGTGTAAACGCCTTTCTTAGCTAGTAGGCCATTACAAACACAGGAGGTGGGCTGGATGGTGCCCATGGGCCATAGTTTGCTGACCCCTGTGGTAGGCAGTGGAAGGAATTTAGATTTATTCTGGGTGTGATGGGCACACATATGTGTATTTCTAGGATTCTGGGGGAAGATGCTGATAAGGATGACTTAGATTGATGTAGGGTAGGGGACCTCATAACCTCCTTAAGCCACACTTGACATGGCTTAACTGTTTAAAAGAAGTTCATCTTGAGGAAGTGATATTTGCCTCTTAAAGTTTCTCAAACCAGACGTCTCCTATCCCCCTTCTCCAATGGCTCTGCTCCCTCAACTGTCAGTTTATAAAAATGGTACCTATGTGGAAGGATCATTGGGAGGTTTGAATAAGTTGATGCATATACAACCCTGAGAACAGTGCCTGGCACAGGACTAGACCTGTATAAGCAGTTGCTATTATTATTTTTAATATTATTATTGATGTTGTTGCTGTTATTATTAGTCTCAACTCAGGCCTCATCCTTTTCCCCCTGGAGGATCACAACTAGTCTCTCCCTCCAATCTCTTCCCAGAATCCACCATTCCCCAAGTGTTCTTCTAACACTCCAATCTGACCCTGTCCTTCCTCTGCTCCAGACCTTCAATGGCTCCTTAGTGCCCTTGGCATTTGAGGCCCATCATGGCTGTGTCTCTGCCCCTTTCTCTGGGCACCTGTTTTGTGGCTGTGGCCCATATTTTGGCTATATAGATGGATCGGTTCAGTGTTCCCTGTCCAACCCTTCGGCCATGCTGTTCCCTCTGCCTGTGGTGGTATAACTGTGTACTCTTCTCCTCAGGTCTCATCCTATAGGACCTGGGTGAAGGCCATTCTTCCAGGGAGCTTTCCTTGACTTCCCCTGCCCCTCCCCCTGTCCCTGTCCCTGCCTCTCCCCTAGGTGGGTTGGTGCCTCTTCTGGAACTGTGCTACTACTTTCCTTACTGCACATATCACCATGTATGTGACTAATGACCAATGTCCATATTTGCCTTCCCCAATTACGCTATGAACTCCCCACCTGGAGATTAGGGAAGGGGGGAAAACAGAGGAAGTGGATTCATCTCTGGGGTCTCTAACACCCAGCCAAGGCCCAGCACACAAGGGGCTTCAAAAAATGGAATTTAGTTCAGGACCTAGCAGAGAGGAGAGGGGAGGGGATGGCTGTGCAATGGGGGAGGGACTGGGACTGGCAAGAGGGACCCAGTGCTAACGGATCAAGGGCACCCTCTGCTCTCCAGGCCTCTCCTTGGTGGTGGGTTTGGTTCTCTACATTTCCAGCATCAATGATGAGGTCATGAACAGACCCAGCAGTTCTGAGCAGTATTTTCACTATCGCTACGGGTGGTCTTTTGCCTTCGCTGCTTCATCCTTCCTACTCAAAGAGGTGATGTCTGTGGGGCCCAGACATGAATGGGGAGGGGTCTCATTCCTGGATCCAGGAGTTAGAGGAAATTGGGGGGTGTAGACTCTGGGTTTTAGAGATAGGTGGTAGTCGAGGGCCTCACCTCTGGGTCCTGGAGGAGCGGTCTGGGAGCTCCCAACTTCTGGGTCCTGGGTGTGGGGAGGAGCTGATAGCCTGGACTCCCGGGTCTGAGAGAGGAGGGGCTGGGGGTCTGGAGCCTTGGGCGTCCTTGGGAGCTCGAGCCAGCCTCTGGGACTCTGATCCTGCGTTGCCATAGGGGGCTGGCGTGATGTCGGTGTACTTGTTCACCAAGCGCTACGCAGAGGAGGAGATGTACCGCCCGCACCCGGCCTTCTACCGCCCGCGTCTCAGCGACTGCTCCGACTACTCGGGCCAGTTTCTGCAGCCCGAGGCGTGGCGCCGGGGCCGCAGCCCCTCCGACATCTCCAGCGACGTCTCCATCCAGATGACGCAGAACTACCCTCCCGCCATCAAGTACCCGGACCACCTGCACATCTCCACCTCGCCCTGCTGAGGCCAGCCCCTTCTCGGAGCGCCTCCACCTCCTCCTCCTCCTCCTCCTCCTCCTCCTCCTCCTCCTCCTCCTCCTCCTCCTCCTCCTCAGGGGCTTCCGGGCCCCCAGCCGGGCTCCCTCCCTCGGGGCTTCTCCCTCCCGACTGGAGGATGCCTCGCAAGCTTTAGCCCCGCCCTCCCCGTGGCCCCTCCCCTCGCCCTAGCCCCTCCTACTTTCCAAGGGCTCCTCCCCCCTTCCGGGCCTTTCGACCTCTGCGGTCCGGTCCCTCGCAGACAGCCCCTCCCCCTCCCCTGCGGATCCGGGGCGGCGGACCTCCCCACGGTGCGCACCCCGCGCCCGGGGGCCCCCACGCTGCGCCCCACGGCCTCCCCTCTCGCCGCCGGAGCTCCGGGCTGGAGAGTAGGTTCGGCAGCCGCCTGGAATGCCAACCGTTCTCTCCTCCCCTCGGCCCCGACTTCTCTCCTCCGCCCAGTCTCCTCTCCGGAGCTTGGGGGCCCTCGGGTGCCGCGGACAGTGTTCTTGCTGCGTCCGCAGCTGCAGAGTGGGGTGAGGGGCTGGAGGCCCGGGCACGGTTTAACCTGGTGTCCCCACCACACACACACACACACACACACACACACACACACACACACACACACACACACAGTTCTCTGCTTCCCCGGGAGGCCCCATCCTTCCTCGCCGGCTGGGCTCTTGGCCTTCTGAAGGTCACCTGCTTTCGAGGGGGCGCCGTCGGCAGGATGTCCTTCCTCTCTCAGCAGCCCTGGGCTTCTTCTCTTTTTCCTCTTCCTCCTTTCTACCCGCTCATCCAAAGCCCCTAGGTGCATCTAGCCCCGCACACCCGCGACAGGGATGGAGACCCTAGGGTGGAGGAAAGTCCTCCGTGCCATTTCCACACCTGTGCCGGCCTTTTCCCCCTCGAGGCCCCGTCGGGGGAGGGAGAGGTAGTAGCGGGGGTCGAAACCCCCCAAACCTCGAAGTCTTCCATTTTCTGGCACTCCCCCTCATTGAGGTCCCTCTTCCCATCTCAGACCCCCAACTCTGGCCTCTTTCAAGGGTCCATCCGCCCCCTGGGACAGATTTGGGGGGAAGATCACCGGAAACTCGCCCTCCCCCTGATTAGGGCAGAGGGGGTGAGGTAGCACAGTGCTGTACACGGAACCGGAAAGGCCCCCCGGGGTGGGGGGAGGGGGGCAGGGGAGGGACGGGGGGCTTTTAGTTTGCATCTTAGGTGGGAGGGGGGAGGGGGGACCGCAGCAGTTAACTTGTCCTTACGCAGCGATTTTTAACGAGGCTGGGGGGAGGGGGGCTTGAGGGTGGGGAAGGGGTGGGGTGGGGTGGGGGGCCCTGGCTCTGTTATTTGCCGTGTATCATATGTAAATACCGACAGAAACTTCAATAAACTTTATTTCAAACACGTCTCCGCCTGCCCAGGGAGAGGGGATTGGATACTGGGTCCGTCCAGGTCTCTGCCCCTGGGGTGGGGGCCTTGAGTCCTGCAGAATAAGGTCAGATTGGTCTTTGTTAAGTTGCTTAATCATCATAATTATTAACAGCAGCACTTTATAATTCAGTCCGTGTAAAGCATGTAGGACAGCAAATGACACCCGTCAGGATCAATAAAAATTAACTGTTGGTGTTACCATGACCACTTAGAGTACTCTTACTATTGCTTGCCTTCCTTCTACATTTATTGCCTCATTTGATTTCTCCCCAAGCTTACTTGTTGAATTTACTGAAGTCATTTTGCAGATAGGGCCATGGAGGCGAAATGACTCACCCAGGGTCACATAGGTAGAAACTGGCAGAGGCAGAGCTGAAAGTAGGTTTATCTGGTGCCAAAACTTGAGCTTTCTCCCCCCCTTCTGCCCCTTTGCACTGGAGAGCAGTGGTTCTCCTAATGTTTGAATCCATCCCTCTGTTGAGAAATCACTGCTCCAATTATTGCACACCTACTATGAGCTGCACACTTTCATCCCAAACATGATCTCACGAGATGTTCCCAGCAGCCTGGTATCAGAGGCTCCCAAGCGGGCCCTAAGATCTGAGATCTCACCTACTCCACTGAGGGATTGGAAACAGCCTGAGTGTTTAATAAGCTTCTTGAAGTGTCTTGAAAAGGAAACAATGCTAGCCCTTTGGCTCTTTGCCTTTTTGGGATTTAGGCTCTTGGGGGGCAATCAGAACGGCTCCCACAATCATGACCACATTCACCAAGCTATTATTAGGTGTCAGACACTGTGCTAATAAGCGCTTTCCATGTTGTTAGTTCATTGGATTCTCCCAAACCTGTGAGCTAGGCATTGCAAACAGTCCCGTCTTGTAGATGAAGAAACTGGCACTCAGGGAGATAAGATCCCCCAGCTGGTGAGATGCAAAGGAGAATTTCCACCCAGGCCTGTCCAATTCCAGAACCTTTTCTCTCAGCCACCATATTTCGCCACCATGACTTTGATGCAAACTCATCCTGTGACCTTGAGAAGTCTTTTAATCTCTGGGGTTTTAGTTTCTTTTTCTATAAAAAGGAGGGAGGATGGGCTAGAAGGACTCCAAATCCCTCTGGAACCAGAAGAGTGGTGGAGGCAGGTTAGCAGGAAAGAATAAGATTCAGCAGGAACTGACTCCCTGAGGGAAATATTCTGAGTCATTTCCAATGGTTTCAGGAATTTCTGGAGGTCATGCTTGAGATCTGGGATGGCAAAGATGTTTCAGCTTCTTTGTCAAGACGAATCGATTCCTAGTGGCTGCCTGGAGCATGATATTGAGAAGGATTTTGAATATCTGCTCAGTGGAAGAGGATGTCCCCATTGTTTGGGTTGATTGGTGCTGTCTGCCAGCCTGATTAATTGGTGCTGTCTGTCTTGCCTGCAGAAATGGCACTTTTGGTACAAGTGCTGGACATCTGCTTATTTCTCCAGAATTTAGCAATCTAATGTCCTAAGGTCTATGTTCTTTTAAAAAAGAATCAACCTAGGTATTGTTTTTTTGGGGTGTTGTTGTTGTTACTGTTTGGTTGTGTTTTGCTTTTTTACATTTTGAAAATGGAATGGGAATATGCCAGAGTGACTCAGTCAGTTAAGTGTCTGCCTTTACCTCAGGTCATGATCCCGGGGTCCTGGGATCACCCCACATCGGGCTCTCTGCTCAGCGGGGAGTATGCTTCTCCCTCTCCCTCTGCCTCTGTGCTCTCACTCTCTCTCTCTCTCAAATAAATAAAGTCTTAAAAAACAAAAATGGAATGCGATCTTAAAAATTTATCTTTAAAAAAAAATGCTGTGAAGGGCAACCCTGGTGGCTCAGCGGCTTAGTGCCTTCTTCAGCCCAGGGCATGATCCTGGAGACCTGGGATCGAGTCCCGCATCAGGCTCCCTGCATGGAGCCTGCTTCCCTCTGCTTGTGTCTCTGCCTCTCTCTCTGTCTCTCATGAATAAATAAATAAAATCTTTAAAAAAAAATGCTGTGAAGAGTCAGTCCTACTTCTGACCTCTTGACATCCAGAAGTCCCCATCACCCTCACATATTATCATCTTACCATACACAATTTCAAGAATCTATTTGCATAATGAAGTATATACATGTGTGTTTAAATCCACACACAGGTGAGTATGTAGCACATATATGTTTATTTGACACAGCACTTATCATTGTGTACACACAGTTCTGCACCTCCCAATTTCACATGGCAATGTATTATGGAGAGTAGTTAGTATCAGTTATATAATTCTACCTTATTGTTTTTCAAGGATGCTTAATAATGACAGTTTGCATAAATTAATTGCATAATTTATTGACTGTTTCCTATGTGTCAACCACTTTTCATTCAATAACCCAAGGAAGTTGGTACTTTTCTTTTCATCCCTATTTTATAAATGAGATCCTAGAGGCACAGAGAGGTGAATTAATCATTTCCTGGTCACACAGCTAGTAAGTGTGGTCAAGCTAAGATTTGAATCCTGGGCATCTTCCGAACCTACCATGCTTAACCACCAAGCTAAATACCTCCAAGTATGCTGAAGCCACATAGTTCCATCTATTTACGTATCATCAGTTTTTGTTTAAGAAGCCTCCAGCTTGAACTGAAGACCTTGAGATGGAGAGTTACATGCTCTACCGATTGAGCCAGCAAGGTGCCCCATCTATCATCATTCTATACCATGTTACTCAGTTAGTTAATTTATAGAATAATACTACACACATTAGTGGTCTCAAAGTGTGGCCTAGGGACCCTGGGGCATGCCTGAGACCTGTTTAAGGGGTTCATGAGGCCTAAATCACTTTTACAAGAATACTAAGATATCATTTGCCTTTTTCACTTGTAGTCTCTCATGAACTGAATGTATAAGGTCCAGAGTCTTTTTGGGGCTTCACAACAGGGGGTGCCACAATAGACTGAATGCAGAAGCAGATATGAGAAACCTACTTTCTTCTAGTAGCCCAAACATTGAATAGATTCTCAAAACTATGTCAGCACCACTCTATTTTTGCATGTGTTTGGGAAAATACAATTATTTTTCACTAAATAAGTTGTCTGTGTAAACATGCAATGAGTGTTATCATTTTACCGAAATTAATACAGATTTTTAAGTCTCCTTTATTTGAATTTTGAGTATGTTACATATCAAGAGATGTAACACAAATAAACAAACACCATTGGGATCCCTTGCAAATTTTTAAGCATATAGAGGGGTCCTGAGACCAGACATGTCCTTTTGTTTTTGTTTTTCTTTTTTGCGACCAGACATGTTAAGCATTGCTGCTGTTTGTCACGGAGGCAGCAGCACATCAGATAAAGAGACTCAACTCATTTTTTCCTTAGCTGTGTGTATGCCTTGAATGGAGCAACAAACCCATTTTTATTACAAATTTAATACCTGGGGATTCCTGGGTGGCTCAGCGGTTTGGTGCCTGCCTTTGGCCTGGGGCGCGATACTGGAGTTCCGGGATCGAGTCCTGCATCGGGCTCCCGGCATGGAGCCTGCTTCTTTCTCTGCCTGTGTCTCTGCCTCTCTCTGTGTGTCTATCATGAATAAATAAATAAAATCTTAAAAAAAAATTTAATACCTAACCTTAAATTTCAAAATAAGCAGCAGAGAAGGATGGAAAGAAAAAAAATGCCTTTCATCTTCTCAAGGATCCCAACCCCAGCCTCATTTTCCAGACAGAGTGATTGTTCTCAGTTTCTTCTAGATCAGTGGTTCTTCATGGGGGTGATTACGTCCCCAGGGGGATGGGGGAGGAACATCGGGCAATGTCTCTCTGTTGGGGACACTTTTGGGCATCACAGTTGGGGAGGGGGTGCTGTTGGCCTCTGGTGGGTAGAGGACAGGGATGCTGCTCTGTCCTCCAAGATGTATAACTGGTGCTCAGGTTGAGGAAATCTGCCTTAGACAATATCTATGCAATCACACACTCTCTCTGGCATTTTGTTTGTTTGTTTTTTAAAATTTTTTAAAAATTTATTTATGATAATCACAGAGAGAGAGAGAGAGAGAGAGGCAGAGACACAGGCAGAGGGAGAAGCAGGCTCCATGCAGGGTGCCCGATGTGGGACTCGATCTCGGGTCTCCAGGATCACGCCCCGGGCTGAAGGCAGCCCTAAGCCGCTGAGCCACCTGGGCTGCCCAGGATGTATGATTCTGAATCATAATCCCAGGACATCCCATCTGGAGTGAGATCACTACCCATACCCCATCCCCATCCCCATCCCCATCCCCTTTACAGACAACAGGACAAAGTGCCCAGAGCACAGGGGTTTTTTGGTTCTGGATCCCTTAGGGAGGCAAGGAAAAACAAGGATTGGAACTCAGACCACCTGATTTCTCAGCACTGGAATATTTCCACTTCACCCTGAATGAGGACATTTTAGAAACGCTGATCTTCTCTTCCTGGTACAGCGGGAAAACACGCCGCCACCACTCTGTTCCTCTTGAGAAAACACAAAGGCCCCAGCTGTTGTTGATGAGATACACTCAAGCACCTGGGAGAACGCACACTCAGGATATGAGGCGGGAGAGGATGGACAGGGATGGGAGGTTGTCATTGGCTGCCAAAGGACTCTAGAATATGTATCCACTTGCTCCCTGAATCTTTCAATGTTTTCTCCATCCATCTCCATCCATCCATTCAGCACCTGCAGACTGAGGCTTCTTATCTACCAAAACTGGGCACTAGAGGATATGGAAGCGAACCAGCCCTGTGCCTGTCTCAAACAGCCCCCACTCTGCTGGAGGAGACAGACTGACATGCAATCACTATGCAGGCTATTTACCCTGCTCTGACAGGGGCATGACAATTACAGCTCTAGCCCCTGATGCAGCCTTGGGAGGTCAGGGAAGCCTTCCCAGAGGAAGGAGCATTCTAGTTGAGTCTTTATGTGAAAGATAGAAGAAGATCCCAAGAGACAGAAGAGGTGGAAGGTGATTCCAGGTGAGGGAGCCACACCCAGGAGCCTCAGAAGTGCAAAGGAGCTGAGCAGAGTGGGGAAAACCACTCCAGTCTGCAGGAGGCAGCAGTGGGGATGGCATAGGACAAGACTGGTACTCTTGGCAAAGAACAGGGGTGAAGAGCTTATATTTTCTCCTGAAGGCAATAGGGAGCCATAGGAGAATTTTGAGGACAGGGAAAGGTCAGTTCTGAATGTTAGAGTGTCTTTAGAGGCTGAGGGAAATCAGGCTGGAGGGAGACCAGTGACATTGTCTGGTGGCATAGTCCCGGCAAGAGGAGGACAGAAGGAAGGAGATGGATATGAAAGGGATCCAAGAGGGAGAAGAGAGGAACCCGCACATAAGAACGCTAGTGGTGGGAGTGAGAGAGGGGGAGACACAGAGAGGGGGCATTAATGCAACACTGGCTGAGCAGCACCTGTGTGACCTTCACAGTGCAATGTGATGTACAGAGTCTATCAGTTATCTGCTGCTGTGTAACAAAGTACCACAGATGCCATGGCTTAAAGCAGCATGTACTTATTATCTCACATTTTCCATGACTCAGGAACCCAATAAAGTGCCCTGGGATCCAGGGTTTCCCAAGGATGCAGTCAAGATGCTGGCAGGCCGCATTCTCATCTGGAAGTTTGATTAGGGAGAGATCCACTGTCAGGAGACAGAGATTATTTCCCTGTGATTGCACAACTGACATTCCCATGTTCTTGCTAGCAGATGCCATCCTCCGGTCTTCACCACATGGCCTTCTCTGTAACAGGGCAGTTTGCTTCTGTAGGACAGCAGGAGAATCACTTGCTCTGAATCTCTGCCACTTCTTGACGCTTTTCAAAGATATTGTCTGATTAGGTTAGGCTCATCCAGGATAACCTTCCTTTTGATTAACTACAAGTCAGTTGATTAGGGATCTTAGTTACTTATGCAAAATCTCTTCATCTTGCCATATAATATAATCTACTCAGGGGGATTACACCTTACCCTATTCACAAGTTTGCCCATACTCAAGAGGAGGGGATTCAATGGGTGTGTACAAGGTGGGGGGAAGATTTGGGGAGTCATTTTAGAGTTCTTTTTTTTTTTTTTTAATTTTTTATTTATTTATGATAGTCACAGAGAGAGAGAGAGAGAGAGAGAGAGAGAGAGAGAGAGGCAGAGACACAGGCAGAGGGAGAAGCAGGCTCCATGCACCGGGAGCCCGACGTGGGATTCGATCCCGGGTCTCCAGGATCGCGCCCTGGGCCAAAGGCAGGCGCCAAACCGCTGCGCCACCCAGGGATCCCTCATTTTAGAGTTCTGCTAACCACATGGGACCAGGAGAAGTAAGGGTGGAGGGCCTCCTCAAGCATAGGAGCTTAGCAGACTTATCTGAGTCTGCAGCCTCTAGGTCAAATCCATGGGAGACTTTGGATAATGTGACATGAATTCATGAGCAAATCTAGGAATGAGATCTGAAAGGGGTCATCACCTATATCTTCTGTGACATCCCTTCTGAAGGTACTTCTATGAACTGAAGGGTTGATCAGTGGGTCTAACATTTCTGTCTTACAACACAAAGTCCAGAGGTGCTATCTCATTTCGCAAAAGGATAAATATAGGATCCAGAAATTCCACTCCTAGGTGGAAAGAGATGTGAAAACATATGTCCGAGGTGCCTGGCTGACTCAGTTGGTAGAACGAACATGTGACATCTTGATCCCAAGGTTGTGAGTTTGAGCCCCAAGCTGGGTATAGAGATTGCTTAACAATGTATAACCTTTAGGGGCACCTGGGTGGCTCAGTCAGTTAAGCACCTGCCTTCAGTTCAGGTCATGATCTTGGGGTCTTGGGATCAAGCTCCATGTCAGTCTTCCTGCTCAGTGGGGAATCTGCTTCTCCCTGTCCCTCTGCATGCCCCCACCCAGTTCATGTTCTTTCTCTCTCTCAAATAAATAAATAGGATCTTTTTTAAAAATACAAATAAATCCTTTAAAAAATAAAATATTAAAAAATATTAAGAAAACCCAAACATATGCCCACGTAAAAACTTAAACACAGGGATCCCTGGGTCGCGCAGCGGTTTGGCGCCTGCCTTTGGCCCAGGGCGCGATCCTGGAGACCCGGGATCGAATCCCACGTCAGGCTCCCGGTGCATGGAGCCTGCTTCTCCCTTTGCCTATGTCTCTGCCTCTCTCTCTCTCTCTCTCTCTGTGTGTGACGATCATAAATTAAAAAAAAAATCCATTGAAAAAACTTAAACACAGATGTTCATGGCAGCATTATGTACAATAGCCCAAATGGGGAAATGATCCAAATATACAACAGATAAGTAAAACGTAATATTTTCATACAATGGGATGATATTCGTCAATAAAAGGAAATGAAGTACTGATACATATTACATGGATGAACCTTGAAGATTTTATGCTTAGTAAAAGAAGCTAGATACAAATAAACTATGATTCCACTTGTATGAAATGGAATAGTCAAATCTATAGATTTGTGACTGGCCTAGGGCTTAGTTCAGTGGTGGGGGATGATGGCCAGCTAAGGGGTGTGTGGTATCCCCTTCAGGCTAACAAGAATGCTCTGAAATGGATCTAAACTCGATGGGTCCCCCATTCTGTGATTATAGCTAAAAGCCACTGAGTGATACACTTTACATGGGTGAATTGTATGGTATGTGGATCCTATTGCAATAAAGCTACTAAAAAGAAACCAGATATATGCCCTCTGAAACAAGCAATCATGATGTAAAGTCTATCACTTACTGCCACAAAATTAACTGATAGAAGAACTAAAAATATTTATATGGGGAGACAGGGAGGGAAAAGTGAGGTCTACATGAGCTAAATCCTTATCTCGCTGAGAAAAAGAATCTATAATGTGTAATGCTGACACATCCAGAAAATAATTATTATTTAGGGACGGAAAGGCAAGTAAGAGAATAAACAGCTAAACACAAACGTTAAGAGGCTTTTCCAAAAAGGAAAAAGATTTGAGGGGTGCCTGGGTGGATCAGTTGATTAAGCATCTGTCTTTGGCTTAGATCATGATCCCAGGGTCCTAGGATCCAGTCCCTATTCAGCAGGGAGCCTGCTTCTCCCTCTCCCTCTGCCCCCCACTTGTGCTTGCTCTGTCCAGTGCTCTCTATCAAATAATAAATAAATAAAATCTTTAAAAAAGAAAAGGAACAGGATTTGAGATAGGACAGACTGAATTCTTATTATAACCCCCTCCTACTATCATCTGGTGGGTAGAGTCCACTGATGCTGCTGGACACCCCAAAGTGAATGCCAGATGACCCCCACCACAGAGAATTACCGAGAGAGTGTCACTAGTTCCCAAGTTTAGAAACCCTGGCTTGTTTTATTATCTTCTGAGTTTTGTTTTCACCCTTTGAAAGTTTCCGGTTTTGTTGTTTATTTTTAGCAGAGGAAACAGCACAGGCTCTGGGATCCGAAGCCTAGGCTCTGTTTGCCAATGTAATCACCTCCTACCTTGGTGATGTGCTTACCTCTCTCTGCCTCAGTCTACACACAAATGACTTGGAGTCTGTACTGTTCAGCGCTCAATGTATATCGGTTACCGCGCCTGTTCGCAGCTGTGTCCCTCTCCCTGGCAAAAGAGCGGAGGCGGAACAAATAGTTCTCAAATGAATGAATTCCAGGCCCCTTCTCTTGAGGCTGGTGCTTCTTTGCTTTCAAACAAGGGGTGTCAGAATGCTTCTCTAAACGTCCCCCCTGCCATGCTGGGGGCCATGGTGAGAATTAAGTAAACTGATCTCTAGAAACTCCAGTGGAAATGTGAGATGCTGGCTACAGAAGGATGTGGCCCCTCCAGAAGGAGGGGATTGGGTGTGTGGGGAAAATAGGTCTTCTCTGTCTCTGCCTGTCCCCCAAAGGAAGGAGCTGGCCCCAAAATGGCATGTTAAGTGGCTCTGAAGTTCATTTATTGCTGACCGTCCCATCAAGCCCCACCAAGAAGCTGCTTCATCTCCAATTCTGCCTTTTAGTCTCTGAGCAATTTGAGCAAATCGCGATACTGCTCCAAACCTCAGTTTGCTCATCTGTAATATGGGAACTTCAGTGCCCACATTACAAGGATTCTGCAAGAATTTGACCAGTCGTTGAAACATATAAACTACCTAGCCCAAGTCTGTGGTCATGGCTAGCTTTTAGTTTCGGAAGGCATTTGCAGGAGGACAGGGTCCTGAAATAACTGCCTGCCTAGAGCAGTGTTCTAGGCCTTTTCTCATCAGTGTTCTTGATTCATTGGAGGCAGTTTATTTCCCATGATAAATGACTGACTCTAGAAAGGAGGAAAGGTTTTGCTCAAGGTCACACACTGGCTACAGGCATCTCTAAGATTTGAATCCAAGACCAAACTTCTGACTCTCATCTCAGATTTTCCACTTCAAGTTGTTCCACCCCCTGCCCATTGGCGAGTTCTGGAACTCCAACAGTCATTAGTCTTAAAACTTTCAGAGCTGTCCTGCCCAGCCCTAGACAGATTTCTTTAAGACTTATTGCTACCCAAGCCTCTAACCTCCGGTTTATGTGCCCCCCACCCCCACCCCGTCCCCGTCTCGGGGTGGAATCTAACTCCTGGAGTGAGGGGGGAGAGGAAATGTTGGTAAACTAAGAGTTTGTATCCTCCTAACTTGAATAGAAGAGAATTTCATTTTCAGGGGCTCTTTGCCCTTGGCAGTGGTGGAGGGGGTGGGGGGGAAGGCCCGGGGAGGTGGGGCTATCCCTTGGATTTGGGGAAAGGGGACAGCTCCTGGGGTCCGTTTGGAAAGGCCCTCCCCTCATTTCCGGCGCTGCTGCCAGCCTTGGCTGGGCGCCTGGATCCTGTTGCTATGACGACAGGAAGAGGCGGTGGCGGCGGCAGGCGATGCTGTGGAGAGATGGAGGCTAGTGGGGGTGGGGTGGTGGCTTTGAAATGAGGATGGGGGCAGGGAGCAGGGGCGCGGGCTGTGGTGGGGGAGAGGGTGCGGGTGTCCTAGATCTCTGACCTTCTTCGTCCATCGCAGCCTGGCCCCTCTTTCTTCTGATGCCTCCTCAGTGTGTCTCTGTGTCTCGTTCTCAGGGTCTCTCCCAGTCAGGCGCTCTCCACCTATCTCTCTCTGGGTCTCTGCCTCTCTCCTTCTGCACCTGCTTTTCCATGTCCAGCCACCTTCTACCCATCAGAGCCGTCTCCCCGAAATCCTCTTGTTATTTCCTCTCGTCCATTCTCTCTCTCTCCATCTTTTTCTCTCTCTAGAGCATCCTTCTCTTTATTAAGACCTTGCCCTCACCCCCCCATTTCTATCTTCCTTTCTCTCCCCCCTCCCCAGTCTCTGTCTCTTCCCATCTGTCTCTCCTCCTCCTCTCTGGATGACTCTGTCCCTGTCTCTTCTTGCCTTCTGTTATCCCATTCTGACCCCCCATCCGCTCCCATACCCCATCCCCCATCAGTCCCCCAGCCTCTGGGTTTCTCTCTTTGTGACTCTGTCTCTGTCCCCTTCCCTCTCTGGTTATTTCTCTGTGTGTGTCTCTCTCTCCAACTTCCTTCTGCCACCAGCCGCTGCCTCCCCCAAATTTCTCCCTCCCCCATTTCTGTTTCACAGTCTCTGGGCTTCTCTTTTTCCACTTCTCCTTGTCTCTCCCTGTCTCTCTCCCTCCCTCTCTGGGTCTCTCTCTCTTTTTCCTCAGCTTCCTTCTGCCACCCAGACCCTGCCCCCCAATCCTTTCCCTCCCCCCACCTCCTCTCCGTGGCTCCCCCATCCTCAGCGGCTCCCCTCCCCCTCCTTCCCTCCTCCCTCCCTCTCCCGTCCTCCAGCTCCGCACTTTACCCAGCGACACGAGAACCAAATTGTCTCCTCACCTTTTTTTTCCCATCCCGACCCCCACTCCCTTGGGGCGCGAGCTCAGAGCTGCCCCTCAGCCCCCCTCCCACCTCAGCACCCTCATTCCCCATACGCCTCCTCATCTCCACCCCCCAACCAGGTCGGACGCCTGGGTCCCTCGCTGCTGGGGGAGGGGGAGCAGTGAGAACTGGGAGCCACAAGGGTTTTCCTGGGGGGGTGCAGACAGGGGGGCTCATCGTCCCCTCCCCAGTGCATCGGAGAGTTGACCTATCGTTAACAGAGGTGAGACAGATCTTTTTATTAATCGGAGGTGGGTGGATGTAGAAGGAAGGTTCTGTGACCCCCCTAATTCTGGAGGAAGGAGCCAGCCCCTTCAGAGAGAGAAGGGCTGGTGAACCCTCTCAAATTCGGAAGCTTTAGAATTGGGGGTCCCCTGCTCCCTCCTCCTTTGCTGCCGCTGACAGATGGACTAAAAGAAGAGTCCCTAAAACCAAACAGATTGCCCCTCAAATCGACAAAATGAAAAGATCTCCAAATCTTTTTTTTGATGGGAGAATTTCCCTCACTCATCATCCGTTTCTCTCCCCTGCTTATCCTGGGTCGTGGGGGGCCCATCAGGGGGAGGGGTGCACCTCGGGGTCATGGGCTCAGTCCCTGGGTGGAAGCAGAGGTTTGCTAGGACAGTGGAGGCGGTTGTGCCGGTGGCAAGGGGCACAGATGGGGGAGAAGAAGCCAGCAGAGGAGGAGAGGAGAGTCTGGAGAGGAAGGGGCCAGACCCGGGGATGGGGTTGGGGGATGTCAGGGTCCAGCGGGCTGATGAATGGGGCCGTGTTGGGGCGCATGTGGGCAGGCTAGTGGAGGTGGGGGAGGGAACACTTGTGTGGGGCACTAGGCCCAGTTGCCATGGAGACACCCCCCATAGACAACCTTTCTCAGCTACCCCTCATAGGAGCAGACCCAGGCTGGGCCAGCTGATGAGGGTGGAGAAGGCCAAGGTCACCCTGGTACTAGGACCCAGTTGGGGGGTGGTTTCCTGTTGTCTTCCAGGCTCTGAACTGTAACAGGGGGCTTGGGGCAGAAGTCTAGGAAACAGTGAGTGGTGGAAGCTGTTAAGGGTCGAGTGCCTGGAAGGAGGAGGGTTGGGGTGGAGACGGCAGGGCTGGGGGTGTGGTGGTGGGGATTCTGGGGAGGGAATGAACAGACATGGGGGTTGCAGAGGGGGAATTATTCCTAACTAATAAGAGAGTTTGTAGCCTCATGGATGAAAATTTTCTGAGGAGCACTGTCTATGATGGGGGGCTTCATTCACATTGGGAAGAAAGTAGGGCTGCAGAGCATGCTCCTGCACAGGTGAAAGAGTAAGGGGAGTTGGGTGGGTTCCCAAGAAGAGTAGCTGGAGGGGAGGCTCCTGAAGGGAATCTTCATGAGTAGAGGTTGGTGGAGGAAGGGGATTCTTGCTGACAAAAGGGAAGCCAGGAAAGGGGGTAGGGGGAAGTTCTTGTAAGTCAAAGAGAGTAGGAGGTCCAAGTGAGTTGGGGAGATCTAGTGTTGGGGGGGGTTCATCGGTGTGATAGAGATAACAGAACCAGGGCTACGATTGTGATTGCGGGGTTTGTAGGCATTGGGAGAAAGTGGAAGGGCAGAGGAGTGGGATGCGGGAGATGCTGGGCAGAGTGGGGGGTTTCCCTGGTCACACATCAGATTTCTCAATGGGGAAGAACTAAGGGTCTGGGGAAAGGAATTCCTGGGAGTAGCTCCTCTGTGGAGCTCATGGAGGAAATTTTTCTTAATGGAGGAGGAGAAAGTGATGGCTATGACGAGTTTGCCTAAGTTGTAGAGACAGTGGGGGCCAGATTTCGGAAGACTTCTTTAAGCAAAGCAGAGGGTGGGGATTTTGCTTGAGTCCAAGATGTAGTAGGGGATGGGGGTTGGTCCAAGGGAGACAGTTGGAAGCTGTAGAGTGGGTATGAGGGAGATGGGGGCATTCTTTTGAAACCAGACGTGGTGGTTGCCCATTAGAACCACCCCCCAGGGAACTTTCAAAAACCTGAATGCTGGGGGTCACACCCCAGACCATTGAGATCAGAATTTCTCAGGTAGGGCTCAGGGGGGGTGTTCTGAAGATCAGGTATCCTGATCTTTAAGATCTTTTGGTGATTTCAAGATGTGTTTTAGGTTGAGACAGAGGTGTCTGAGTGGGGAAGGGGGTTCCTTTGTAGACGAGACTGGGGGGGCCGTGGGGATGGTAGTGGTGGTAACCATGTGGTTCTTAGTTCTGCAAACAGTAAGGATTCTATGGGAAGACTTTTTTTTTTTTTTTCTTAGCTGAGGAGAGGTTGAGAAATTTTTCTTGAGTAGAGGACACAGTAGGTGAGGAGGGGAAACTTGCAGGGGACATGGGAGCCAGCAGAACTGTAAGAGATGAGAATGGTGATGGGGGTCTTACAGGTTAGAGGTCTTGTAGGACCGAGGGGGAGGACAAGGCTCCAGAAGGAGGAAGCCCTGGGGCTGGAAGTGGGGGGGGGGGATGGCCTTCCCTGTGGGGAGGACGTGAGGACCAGGGGGAGGAGCGGGAGGGCACAGGAGGAGTGTCTACAGTGTCAGGCACGGTGGTGGGAGGGGGGGGTGGATCTCTCCCAGTGGGATTTAGTGGGAAGACTGCCCTGGGCAGAGGGAGACTTTTTCAGAGCAAGGGAGGCCGGGAGAGCCGGAGTGGAAGGAGTTTCTTCAGCCCAGGAGATAGTGGGGATCTCCGTGAGTTGGGGGCGGTGGGGGAGGCACCGTCTTTCTTGACTTCCTTTATCTGCTCCCCGCCCCCACCAGCCGGCGACCATGGCCGCCCTCTGACCCCCGCCCGGGCCGCGCCTCCTCCTCCTCCTCGCCGCCCCCCGCCCAGCCCGGCAGGCCCCGGGCCCCTACTTCTGCCTGCGGTGTGCCCCCCCCAGCCGCCGGCACGGCCCCGCCCCCGCTGCCCCGGTGGTGGCCCACGGCCCCCCGGCTGCCCGTGGTCAAGCTGGAGTCGCTGAAACGCTGGAACGAAGAGCGAGGCCTCTGGTGCGAGAAGGGGGTGCAGGTGCTGCTGACCACGGTGGGCGCCTTCGCGGCCTTCGGCCTCATGACCATCGCCATCAGCACCGACTACTGGCTGTACACGCGCGCCTTCATCTGCAACACCACCAACCTCACCGCCAGCGACGACGCGCCGCCCCACCGCGGGGGCAGCGGCTCCTCGGAGAAGAAGGACCCGGGCGGCCTCACGCACTCGGGGCTCTGGAGGATCTGCTGCCTGGAAGGTAGGGTGCGGGGGGCCCCTGCCTCGCGCCCCTCCTCCCCTGCGGACCCCGCGGCCTGGTGGTCCTCTCTGCTCGCTGCTCGCCCTCCCCTCCCCTCACGTCGGGTCCCGGCCCGCTGAGTCCCCCCCTCGCCCTGCACATCTGCCCTCTGCCCTTGCCTCCGCAGCCCAGTCCGCAGCCCAGTCCGGCCTCCTGGGGGCACCCCCCTCTGCCCCTTCCCACCCCTCCCTCTACCTCCTCCTCCTCCCCCTCCTACCTGCTTCCCTCCCCTTCCCTGTCCCCTCTTATCTGACCCCCCCAACCCCCTCGCCCCGCCCCATACACTCCGGGCCCAGTCCGCCTGGGCGCCTCCTGCCCCTTAAACCTCTCCCTCTAACTCCTCCCCCTCCCCTTCCCCTCTCGTCGGATCCCGATCCCCGCTGCATCCCCCTTGCCCCTGCACACTGCCCTGGCCTCTGCACGCCCTGGCCCTGGCCCTCCGGCCTCCGCCGCCCCGTGGGTCCGGCCTCCTGGGCTCCCCCTGCTCTTCCACCCCTCCCTCTGCCTCCTCCTTCCTCCACGGAGCCTTCTGCATTCGTCTTCCTTCCCTCTCACCGTTTCTGGAGACCCCCCTCCTCTCCTGGGCAGTCTCTCCTCCTTCAGGTCCCCTCTCACCTTCTCTCCACCGACACCCTACCCTAGTCCCCTAGTCCCCTCGCTCCCCTGCCCCTTCTTCCTCCTCTTTGGGGTTTTATCCCCCAGACGTCATGATGGTGCCTTGTCTGGTCAGAGCTCCTGACGCTGTCCTGTTTTCCTTCCTTCAGACGCCAGTCATGTTTGCTTCTCCCCCTCTCTCAGTTAGGATGTTAGGATGTCCTCCAGCCTCCACTGCCAGCCCTAGGCCTCCTCTGTTCTTTGGACGGCTTTACTTCATCTTCCCTCACTCACACCTCCTTCCGCCTCTCCCTCCTCCTCCAACACCTCCCTCCCGGACCCTAAGGCCACTGCCTCTTGCAGCCTCCATCCCTGCACTGTCCTTGGGTCCTGCTGTCCATCTTGCAGCCCCCCTTCTGGCTCCAGTTCTCTGCCCCCGCCCTGTGCTCACCTGCCCACTGCTGCCCTCTCCCTCCCCAGCTCCTCCTCCCTCCCACTCATCTTTGCTGCGTCTTTGCACAGCCCTGGGCATCTGAGCTGGAGGCAGGAAACCTGGGTCCCAGGCCCACCTGGGGTCTGTCCCCTGTGTGATGGCTATCTGTTACTTCCCACACAGAGCCTCACAGCTCTCATCTGCAACAACGCAATCCCAGATCTTTCCTCCAGCATCAAAAAGATCGAGATCCCTCCACTTCCTCTCCATCCAGTCTCTCCCATCCTTTCCTCCTCTTTTGCTGAGCACTCCTGGTGAGTGAGGAGTGCAATTGTCTCCTTTAATCCTGTGAGGCCAGGCATGCCCTCCTGGTGGGGATGAGGAAACCAAGTCTCAGAGAGGTTAAGCCACTTGCCCAAGGTCACCCAGCTGTGGCTGGGGCAGAGCCAAAAACTCAGGTCTGAAGGATGGGATGTGCAGATACACTTTGTCTGGTGTTCCAAGTGTTTAAAACTGAAACCAAAATCTGAATCCGTTGCCAACATTTAAAAATAGGGAGACTTCACATTGAAAATCTGATTTCTGGCTTCTTTTGAACTAGTGGAAGATCTGACAACGCAGGTCCTCATTCTACAGGGTCTACGATTGGCCAGTCCAAGCAGCAGCTGCTCCTTCAGATCAGGCATGCAGTCTCCATGTCCACCACAGTCACCTCTGCTCCCTATCGCCTCCTATCTGTCCACTCTTTCATTATGGTACTTCCTTCCTCCTGCGGGCATTCGAGTTCATGTCCATTCACTGATCTGACCAACACCAGGCACCAGCCGCATGTGGGGGCTTGCATCCTGAGACCCCTAGCGTATGGCATTTAATAAGAATGCCATTCATTCATTCATTCATCCATCCATCCATCCATCCATCCATCCTTCCATATGCCCAACATTTATTGACTTTATACTATATGCCAGGACTGTTTTTGATTGCAGCGCTACGGCAGTGAAAAACAAAAGATCCCTGTTTTTGTGTGTGTTATATTCAAGAGGGAGAGACAAATAATAGGAAAGATAAGTAAATAAAACCTTCAGGGTGTTAGCTGGCACTAGGTGCTAAGAAGGACAGGGGAGAAGATGGAATGTGTTAGGACACATGTGTGAAGTTGCAGGTGAGGAGACTAGGTTGGGTTTCATTGGGCCGGTGACCTCAGAGTGGAGGTCTGAAGGAAGTGAGAGAGGGAGCCATGTGGCTCCCTGGAGGAAAGTCACAGCTACCATGAAGGCCCTGAGGTGGGAGCCCGTGTGTCTGGCCACTGGCAGAATGAGCGAGGGGGACGTGGTGGGAAGTGTAATCTGAGAGAGAACAGGCCCTGATTTCACACATTCTAGGTGATGGAGCTGGATTGCAACTCTCCTGCCCAGAGTTCCTGAGCTGAGCCGAGGTGTAGAAAGAGCTGACTTGCATTGCGGACAGGAGTGCTCTCATTCTGTGGATAGGACTAAAGCGACAGGCAAGAGGGACAATAGGCCGTGGCCAGTCTGCGGTTGGGAGCAGGAGAGCTGGAGAAGTGACTTGAATTCAGGGTGTGTCCCAAAGCTACAGTGGCAGTGGGGATTGCTGGTATTGCTGGCAGGGTGGCTATGGGATGTGAGAGAGATTGGAGTCAGGGTGTCTCTAAAACAGCATCTTTCAACCTCAGTGCTGTTGACATGGCACGGATAGTTCTGTGCTGTGGGGGCCAGCCTGAGCGTCGTACGGTGCCTGGCAGCATCCTGGCCTCCATGCCAGGAGCAGTCCCCAAGTCGTGACAACCAAAATTGTGAAGTGTCTCTAGTCTGGGAATAAATTTGCCCCCCTCTGGTTGAGAGTCACTTCTCCTCCCAAGGCTGTGGCCTGAGTGCCTGAGAATGGCAGGGGTGAGGATGCAGGGGGCATCCGGAGGATGGCACGGCGGGCTTTTTATTTTATTTTCCTTGGTCTAATTTATTGTGAGGAGAAGTATCATGAGCTCAGTTTTGGACACGTTAAATTCAGGATGCCTATTAGGGATATCACCTAGGACATAGAAAAGTGCCATGCAGTCAATATTTTAGGCTTTGTGGACCTGTCCCTGTCACAGTCACTCCTGAAAACAACCAAAGACAACACATGAGTGAATGAGCGTGGCTGTGTTCCAGTTAAACTCGTGTTCAGACACCGATATTTGAATTCTGTATCTTTCTCATGTGCCATGAAATACTCTCATTTGATATTTTTTTCAATCACTTAGGAAATGTAAAACCCATTCTTCACTGGATTTGGCAGGCTGGGTCTGGCCCACGGGTTGTAGTTTGCTGGCCCCTGATCTAGGCTGTGAGCGATATGATGTATGAGGCCAGAGTTCAGGGACAGTCTGGGCTGCAGATACAAATTGGGGGGGGTGTCATTGCATATGGATGAATGAGGTCACCTAGAGAAAGCAAAGAGAGAAACATACCAAACAATTAGTTGAACAACCTTAGCTAGTCCATTATTAAAAGAAAGATGAGAGAACCCACCAAAAAGAGCTCAGAAAGCAGAAGCCATGAGAGTTAGGGAAAATGAGGTAAGTGGGTGTCCTGGAAGCCAAAGGAAATGTTCTCAGGAGGGTGGAAATGAAGGCCGGCTTCCTGATTATTGTAATTGTCCTGTATGTGCTGCAGAATGTGCACAGTGGCCTTGTGTAATATGCACCACTATTATCTCCTCCTTCTAGAGATGGAAGCAAAGGCTCAGACAAAGTGAAGTGACTTTCCCAAGGTCACACAACTAATAGGTAGTAGAGTCTGGATTTGAATCCAGGTCTGTTTTATTTCCTAGGAGAATAAAGCAATGTATCCACCTGCCTGCAGCCCATAAGGGATGCAGGAATGTAGAAACTGAGAACCCTGAGCCATTGCCTCCTGAAGGGCACTGTGTCCCTGCGGTTTTCAGGTTCCATCCCCATGTCCCTGTGAGTTGCCCCAACAGATGCAGTAGATGGAGTGACTGAGACACAGACTTTGGGACAAGACCCATTGGAATTGGGTTTACCTCCTGCACACCCGGGTGACCTCGGGCCACACATTTAAGCTTTCTGTGCCTCGTTTCCATTATCCGAGGATTGGGGATGGCAATAGCCCCTAACCCGCAGGGATTGTGTGTGGATTCAATGAGCTGCAACTGTAAGGCATTTAAAAGACTAATGGGCACAGAGCGAGAGCTAGATTATGTCATTTCTATTTTTTTGTTGTTGTTCTAATTATTCAGAATTCAGGTGACTGCTCTGAGCTCCCCCTTCCTCGAGAGCCCAGAAATCCCAGCCTCCTACCCAGCACTGCCCAAAAGAAACATCACACAAACCACATGTATGATTTAAATTTTTCCAGTAGCTACATTCAAACAAGGAAAAAGGAGAAGGTTCATCGAATATAGTTTAATACATAGAATTTATACAATATAAAAAATCAATGTAAAGGCTAATAATATCTTTTATTTAACCAAGCATAGCCAAAATATTATCATTTTAATATGTAATCAATATAAAAATTATTGATGGAATAGTATGCATTTTTTCGTACTATGTCTGAAATTCAGTGCGTATCTTACGCTTATACCTCATCTCAATTGTCACGTTTCAAGTGCCCAAGAGCCACCTGGGGCTGGTGGCATCCATGTGGGTATAGCCCCCTCCTCAGGAATCAAGACCCTGGACTCACAGCTCCATTTAGTCAAGCCGGTTATCTAAAGCCTCTGTGCTCAGGACTTTTGCATTCTTTTTTTCTTAAAGATTTTATTCATCTATTCATGAGAGATAACACAGAGAGAGGCAGACACATAGGCAGAGGGAGAAGCAGGCTCCCTGCAGAGACCCCAATGCGGGACCACGTCCCAGGACCCCGGAATCATGACCTGAGCCGAAGGCAGAAGGCAGATGCTCAACCATTGAGCCACCCAGGTGCCCCAGGATTTTGCACGTCTTATCTCACCAAATCCTCCCAATTGTCCTCCCAATTGTGCTGGGTGAAGGAGCGGTTTGAGAGGGAAGCTGATGGCCAGAAAAGAAAGGGAGTCAGCCACATGGCCAGCCAGCATGTGAGGAGCAGGGTGGGCTGGAATTCATTTCCACGTGCACCCTCACTGCTGCACACACTTCCCTCCACTCCCACTTACTCAGGTCTGTGCTAGGCAGGCTCTGGGGAGACCCAGGGACACATCACTGCTATCCCTGGACATAATAAGCTCCTGGCTCAGCCTGACTAGGTCAGATAATACACAGAAGCATGTTGCATAGTCCCCTTGTATTCTGCACTGGTCTCTGTTTCATTGAACTCTTATCAGACCCTATGAGGTCATATTGTCCTCAGTTGCCAAATGAGGAAGCTGAGGCTCGGGAGCATTCAAGTCCCCAAAGCCACACAGCTGGGAAGCGGCAGTCCTGGCATGTGAGTCCAGAGAATTTGATTCCAGGGACCATGCTCATGGCTACCATAGCCACCTTACTCCACTCCCTTAAATATGCTCACCTCCGAAGCCCAGCTACACTGAATCTACTCCCTATGACTTGCCATCTACATGGGCCTGAGTGTTTTCCAACTCTACGCTCAGTTTTCTCATTTTTGTCCAGTATCCCTAAGTTTGCCATAGTTACCCAGTGCATTAACACCTGTCAAATGCTCGGAGGGGTGCCTGGTGTGTGATTAGTGTTCAGGAGGTGTTAGTTATCATGACTGCTATCATCACTAATCTGTTGAGGGGGGTCTATGTGCCTTGCGCTTTATATGCTCAATCTCATTTAATTATGGTTAATGTTTTGAGAGAAGTACTGTGATCCCATTCAATAAAGGAGAGAACTTGAACCCACAGTCTTACCGACCACACCGTAAAGGATGTGCTGATGGATAAGAGTTTGCCCTTGAGAGGTGTATAATCATTCATTCATTCATTTTAAAAAATGCCAGAATTCCCTTACTTTTTTAAGGCTGAACAATATTCCATTGTATGTATAGACCACATTCTGTTTATCTGTTCATTCACTAACAGACACTTGGGTTGTTTTCGGCTGTTGTGAAAAATTCTGCTATGAAAATGAGTGTGCATGTGTTTCATAGAGAACTTGCTTTGGATTCTCTTGAGTGTATACCCAGAAGTGGAATTGCTGGGTCATCTAGTAACATTTTTTATTTTAAAACTTTTTAAAAAATTAATTAATTTTTAGAATGGTAAGAGCTGCACCATTTTACAACCCCACCAACAGCGCACAAGGGTTCCAGTTTCTCCACAATTGTCAAATGCTTGTTATTTTCTGTTTTTCTTTCTTTTTATGGTAGCCATCCTACTGGGTGTGAGGTGGTATCTCATTGCGGTTTTCATTTGGATTTCCCTAATGGCTAGAGATGTCTTGCATCTTTTCATGTGCTTGACTCATTCAATCATGCTCTCATAAAAATATTTATTAAGCACTTACTAAGTGCTAGACATTGTTCTACATGCTTGGAATACAGTGGTGAACAGCCCATAATCTTATATTCCAATAGGGCAAACTGCTGTGTATTTTATTTCTGCTTCCACCACACATTAGCTGTGCATTGATTAATCCCTTCTGTGCCTCTGCTTTCTCATCTGGACAATGGGTAGCTCCACTGATATCAGTTGAGCACTTCATTATGTTCTAGGCAAAGTGCTAAATCTCTTTACCTGGAATCAATCCTCACAACAACCCCATGACGTAGGTCCTACTGTCCACTTTCTATAGGTTAAAGGACTGAAGCAAATTGGCCTAAGTAACACCAACAAGGTCACAGAATCAGGACATGATGGAGTTGGGTTTTATTATCAAGCAGTGTGAGTCTAATTCCCAACGCTTGGCCACTGCACAACACCAATAACATTATCTATTTCATGGGACTCTTGGGAGCTCTGGATGAGTTAATCCACCTAGGAAGCACTTAGCAAGTGTTAGCTGTTAGTGGAATCACTCACTGCCTTATATTCCTTCTTCCCAATCCTTTCCTTTATCCCTATTATTTTCCCTGTCATCTTCTGCCTCCAGTCTCCCCTTCTGCTATCCCTCTATTCATTCCTAATTTCATTCATTCGTTCAACATCCATTTCTGAAGGCCTCCTTTGTGCCAGGCAATGCTAGGGACATACAGAGGAATCAGACTCCATGCCTTCCCGCGGCAGGAACTCCCAGCTTGCTGAGGAAGAAGAAACTCCTAAAGCAACCTTATGCACTCCCCCCGCCCCCAACACACAAAGGGTAGGGGTTACCGCAGGTTGCTGTTCCACTCTGGAGGGGGAAACTGACCCAGCTTTGGTGGGAGGTGTGTGCACGTGGGCGCACAGGGAAAGCTTCCTCAAGCAGGTACCCTGTGAGCTGCCCACTTGCAGGGTAAGTTTTTCATCAGTGAAGAATGTGAACGGAATCCACAGCATGGGCAAAACCCTGCAGGTTGGAAGGAGCCTGGAGAATCGAGGAAGCTAAATGTATTTATATTTATACTTATTTACATCTCAATCTCCAGTTATATGGTAGAGATAGTAGAATAGGAACTGTCCCCAAAAGTGAGAAGATGGGTTCCCCAAAGGGTGTGAGAATGTGAGGATTCTGGGATGGAAGAAGGGGGTAAGACTGCATGACGCCTAGAGGTATACCTCCTCGCATGCCTCTACTTGCTCCAGCCACTCCATCTCCTTCCAGAGAATTCCAGGTAAGAGACTGGGAATCCCTCTTCCTATAGGCAGAACTGAAAAAACTACAACTCCCATGGTCCACTCGGGCTGCACTCACAATTGAACTCAACAAGTCATGGGCCTCATGGGAAATGTAGTCCTCGCCTTCTGTGCGCGCCTTCGTTTCCCACGCATTTTCAGACCGGTTGACGAGTTCAGAGTTGCAGAGCGCCCTGACATTGCTGAAACCAGCGCCTTTTTTTTTCTTTCTTATAGCGGGGGAAACAAAGCCAGAGATGTGGAGTATCCTAGCCCGGGTTACAGGGCAAAGGCCTTTGTGGCCTTTTAGTGACTATTGCATGGGTTTTTGTTTTTGTTTTCTTTTCCTTTTTCCTTTCTTTTTTTTAACTTGGGAAAACCGAGGCCAGAGAAGCTTAAAGTTTGTCCCAGATGTTGACAGGCTCAGGAGTCAGGATTTCCCACCTCCCAATAGGCCCCAAAAGAGGAGAGGTTTGGGTAAGGGGGGGTCTTCTCTCATTGGGGGTTCCCCCAACTCTTAAGTCCCCCCCCACCATCCCCCCCATCCCCCTCCAGGGTTGAAAAGAGGCGTCTGCGTGAAGATCAACCATTTCCCGGAGGACACGGACTATGACCATGACAGCGCGGAGTATCTGCTCCGTACGTGGGGGTCTGAGTCAGAGTGGGGTGGGGGAGACTGCTGGGCCCAGGGCGGGTGGCCGGGGCGCGGACAGTGGAGAGAGGCACTTAGATGGACGCTCAGGGATGCACTTGCCAGCAAATCCACATCCAGATGCTGAGATCCTCTGGACCCCAATTGGTTCGGTGATCCCTCACCCGCCCCCTCCTCTCACCTTGGGGCGGGTTGAGGTTGGGCGGGTATCCCGGGAGGTGGTTGGGCGCCTTGCTGCCCGGGCTCGCAGAGTCACCGCTCCGTGACTGGTTGTCGGTTTCTGGGCTGTGATTGGCCACTGCGCCTGGGCTGTGAGGCAACCTGCTGCGCGGACTGGGCACTCTCTGGAGCTGGCTGGGGAAGCCGGCGGTGCGATTGGTAGCCATCCCGAGAACGCGGCAAATCCTGAATGCTGATTGGCTGCGGCCTCAGCGGGGCTCAGAAATCGCAAAATCCGTTTGCTGGGGTCTGGACGGTGGGTGGCAGGGTTTGCAGAGGGAAAGACGGACAGACAGACAGCCACACTCACGTTAGCTAAGCCCAGAGCAATAGATGGAGCCAGGCAGAAGGATAGGGGGTGGGGCGCAGACAGCTAGATGAAGCGAGGCAGAAAGGGGGTGAGTGAGATCTTGGGAGACTTGATACATGTAGAGGGAGGAACAAAATACGGAGAGGAGAAGGAAAAAGAGAAAAAGAGGGAGGGCCCACTGAAGTTCAGGGAAAAAGAGTGATTTTAAGAAATAAAAAGGAAAAGTGTGCCAGGAGAGAGAAAAAAATAAGCTGAGGGAGAAGAAAGAGGAAGAAGAAAAAGGCGGGAGAGGAGAGGAGATCAGACAGAAAAATAGAGACGTTTTAAAGAGGGGAGAGAAGGAAACAAAAAATGAAATGGGCCGAACACAGGCAGAGCGGGGGAACTGGAGGATTCTAGGGAGAGGAGCGGAGACGAAAGCGGGCAGAGGTGCAGCGCGCGAGGGTCGGAAAGGGCCGCACCTGACGCCCTGGCTCCCACCCTTCCTTCCCTCCTCCTCCTCTCCCTCGCAGGAGTGGTCCGGGCCTCCAGCATCTTCCCCATCCTCAGCGCCATCCTGCTGCTGCTCGGGGGTGTGTGCGTGGCCGCCTCCCGGGTCTATAAGTCCAAAAGGAACATCATTCTGGGAGCAGGGATCCTGTTCGTGGCAGCAGGTGAGAGGCAGAGGGAGGGGGCGGCCTTCTGGGGCGGCCCACCTACGCCGGCGCACGTGTGTGTGTGTGTGTGTGTGTGTGTGTGTGTGGCGTGTGCGCGCGCGCTCGTGCCTGCGCGTTTGCAGAGCCATCCTGCCCCAGGCGCCTGCTGGGGTCTGGAGCCTTCCCGGGCTCTTGCTAAGCTCCATCGCCACCCTCTGGGCAAGGTAGGTGACGCCTTCGCGCGGTCTTCGGGGGGATCTAAACGAGCCCTGACAGGTGTGTAGCGCGCTCTCCGGGACGCGGGAGCTTAGGTTCCAAAGCCCGCGGTTCCGCAGACTGGAAGAGCGGGGCTTGGGAGGGGTCGGGCCTCGAGACAATTGAGGTCTTGAAGATAGAAGAGGGAGAAAGTGATTTGGCCGCAGAAGGAGGGAGGAACTTGTTTTAGGGGGCGGGGCCTCGTGAACCCCTGTCGTTCCAAGAGGAGGCTGGTGCTGGGAAACCATCCAGACCAACTTCAAGTGAGGTTTCCCCACCGTGCCCTCCCCCGCACCCCTCTTCCCTGCTTTTCTACAAGAAATGAGTAGTGCTGGGAAATTCCAGGGGGCGGAGTCCGGAGAAGGAGGAGGATTTAGCATAAAGAGCAATGGGTGCTCTGGGGATGGGTTTGAGCCATCCCCAGACTCAAAGGCGGGGGAACAAGCAGGGAAGCCGCGTCCGGACCGACAGGGAGGTGGGGTTAGGGTACAAGGGGGACCCCATCTAGTGAGGGCAAATTTTAGACCAGCAGGGGTGGGCCTAGACTAGATGACCAGTCTGGATTGATGTCATGAAAGAAGAGGGTTTTTTTTTTTTTTTTTAATTTTTGGGTTTTTAAAAAGATTTTATTTATTTATTCATGAGAGACACAGAGAGACAGAGACATAGGCAGAGGGAGAAGCAGGCTCCCTGAGGTGAGCCTGATGCTGGACTCCATCCCAGGACCCGGGATCATGACCTGCACCAAAGGCAGATGATCAACCACTGAGCCACCCAGGTGCCCGAAGGAACAGTTTAGATCAGCAAGGGACCCAGCCTGGAGAATCAGAGCGACATTTCCACATTAATAGGGTTGAAACGAGTGTGGGACCCGGGAGAAAGCCCAGGTTTATAACGTCAAGGATTGAGTTAGACTAGTCAGGGTAGGGCTTGGAAACCCAGGCGGGGATCACTCATCACGGTCAGGGTTTAGACCATACCGATCAGGATCTGGACCAGCGGGGTCCGGGTATAGACCAGACTGGTGGAGGTGGGGCCTTGGCTCGCTGGGAGTGGGACTTCGGCCATTTAGGAGGGGGCCTAGATCAACTGGGAAGGACTTTAGGCTGTCCATGACAAGGTCTGGGCCAGCTAGGGCCTGGACCATGAGGGGGGCGGGTAGTCCCGACTATGCTATCTTGGGGCAGGGCTGGATTAGCCACGGAGGAGTTTAGAACACCTGGTACGAGACAAGGACCACCCAGGCCAGGACAAGGAGCATTAGGAGGGGGCTAGACCACACGTGGGTGGAGCTTAGACCAACATGGGGCGGGGCCTGAGCCAGCTGGGGAGGAGTTTAGATCACCTGAGGTGGGATGGGGGGCACTTGGGGCGGGGCTTACACCACCCAGGGGTGGAGCTTAGACTAGTGTGAGGTGCGGTCTAGGCCAGCTGGTGAGGAGTTTAGAGCACCTAGGACGTATGGGGGTGCAAGGATCACTTGGGGGCGGGGCTTTCACCACCCTGGGTTGAAGCTCAGACCCGAGTGGGGCGGGACCTGGGCCAGCTGTAGAGTTTAGACCGTCTCGGGTGGGACGTGGACCATTCAGGGCGGGACAGGGAGCATTTGGGGCGTGGCCTATGCCACCTATAGCTGGAGCTTAGGCCCGCTTGGGGCTCAGACTGGATCGGCTAGGGAGGAGTTTGGAGTGCCTGGGACGTGGCGGGAGGCGTTGGTGGGGCTTCCACCACCCGGGGGTGGAGCCTAGACTACCCTTTCGGGCACGGCCTGGGCCGGCTGCGGAGGTGTTTAGAGCCCCCGGGCCCCAGCTCTGACCCGCGGGGCGGGACCGCGGGGCGGGCGGGGCGGGCGGGGCGGGGCCGGGGGTGGCCTCCAGGCTCCCGTCTGACCGTCCCCGCCCAGGCCTGAGCAACATCATCGGCGTGATCGTGTACATCTCGGCCAACGCGGGCGAGCCGGGCCCGAAGCGGGACGAGGAGAAGAAGAACCACTACTCGTACGGCTGGTCCTTCTACTTCGGCGGGCTGTCGTTCATCCTGGCCGAGGTGATCGGCGTGCTGGCCGTCAACATCTACATCGAGCGCAGCCGCGAGGCGCACTGCCAGTCTCGCTCGGACCTGCTCAAGGCCGGCGGGGGCGCGGGCGGCAGTGGCGGGAGCGGCCCCTCGGCCATCCTCCGTCTGCCCAGTTACCGCTTCCGCTACCGCCGCCGCTCCCGCTCTAGCTCCCGCTCCAGCGAGCCGTCGCCGTCGCGGGACGCATCTCCCGGCGGCGCCGGGGGCCCGGGCTTCGCCTCCACGGACATCTCCATGTACACGCTCAGCCGCGACCCGTCCAAGGGCAGCGTGGCTGCGGGGCTGGCGGGGGCCGGCGGCGGCGGCGGCGGCGGCGGCGGCGGCGGCGGCGGCGGGGCGGCGGCGGCGTACGGAGGCGCGGGCGCGGGCGCGGCGGCGGCGGGGCGGGCGCCGAGCGGGACCGCGGGGGGGCGCCCGGCTTCCTCACGCTGCACAACGCCTTCCCCAAGGAGGCGGGCGGCGGCGTCACGGTCACGGTCACCGGGCCGCCCGCCGCGCCCGCGCCCGCCCCGCCCGCGCCCGCCGCGCCGGCCCCCGGGACCCTGGCCAAGGAGGCCGCCGCCTCCAACACCAACACGCTCAACAGGAAAACCACGCCGGTGTAGGGGCGCGTCGTGGGGCGCCGAGGGGGCGTGTCCGGGGCGCGTGCGCGGGCGCGCGTGCAACGAGGCTGCCGGGAGGGGGGGCGGGGGCGCCCCTCCCTCCCCGCGAGCGCGCTGGAGACTGCTTAGCCTTCCCCCGCGCCCCGCGCTCGGCTCGGGGACCCCCCCCAGGGAGGGGGCCGTTGGGAGGGGGCGTCGTGTTTTACTTTTTTTGTGGGATGGGGGGAGGGGAGGGCTGTGGAGTTTTTTTGCAGTTTTGAGATGTTTTCTTTTTAATGTTTTGCTGTGTGCATGTGGGGGCGGGGCGGGGGGAGGGAGGGACTCCCAGCCCAGCCCAACTCCTGGAGAGGGGCGCTTAACACACGAATATATAGTTCTACCTACAAACTATATATATGCCCTCTGTAAAGAGGCGGAAAGGTAAACAGAAGGCTTGCGGAAAGGCAAAGTAACAAGGAATGGACGTGGGCATTCATTCATTTTCATTCATTATTCCACAAGGGTTTATTAAGTGCCTGTTGTGTACCAGGAAGGCCCCAGGGAGGGAACATCACGGGCATTGAGTGTGACTCGTTCATTCATTATTTGAAATGTATTTGTGTACATAAGCACTAGGCATTGTGCTGGATCCCGAGCCTACAGAAGGGAGCCTGCAGACGGGGTCCTCAATGTCCTCATAGAGTTTGCAACTTGTGCAGGAGACAGACATTAATCAAACAGCAACTAGTATATACAAACAGCAAGTAACAGTTCGGACACAAGAGAAATCCAAAATGCTCTGTCAGGGAGGTGTAACCCAGTTTAAAAGGAAGGAATATTTTAGCTGACATTGAAAGGATGACCAGACATCAGCCAAGTGAAACTGGGGGAAGTGTCTCAGCCAGAGAACAGCATATGCAAAGGCCCTGGGGCAGGAAGAGCTTCCAGGGAGGGCTAAAGTGTAGTGAGGCAGGTGCAGATGGGACAATACAAAGCTGGAGATGTAGACAGAGCCAGACTGCCCAGGGACTTGTAGGTTAGGTCAGGAGTTTGGATTTCATTCCGAGGGCAGCAGGGAGCCACAGAATGGCTTTACACAGAAGCATAATGTGAATAGGGTACAAAAGGGAGGCAGGAAATCAAAGATGAGAGAGGCTGAAAGGCAGAGACAGGCTGAAATTCAGCATCAAATACAGGCGCACTGGCCCTTGAAACCCACATTCCCCGGGAGGAAGCAGATAATCACATAAAACACTGAAGCACAGGCCCAGTGTCTGATGTGCAAGAGAAGCTCTGTGGGACTTAGGCATTTGTGTTCATTCATTCATTCAGCCGTTCACTCATTGACGTTTTTGTGCCTCTGGCACCATATCAGGCAGCGTGTTGGAATCAGGATCCCCAGGGATGAAACAGACCTTACCCCTGCTCTCGAGGAGGAAGAGTCAAAAACTGCAATCCAGGCAGGGCTACTGGTGCTTGACAGGGACCATGATGGACACCTTGACCAGAGAACAGAGTAACTAAGCTCCAGGAGTGGGCTGTACTCAGGGAAACTTTCTGGAGAAAAATGCCCTGCCAAGGTTTAAAAAGAATGCATAGGAATCTGCTGAGTGATGAAGGGGGTGACTCAGGCAAAGGCCAGGGGGAGTGGCATAGCGTGCTGTATTTGGGACAGGCTTCACAGTTCTGGGACCCCAGAGGACAGGGTGAGGGTGGGAGGTTTGGGCAGAACCTAACCTAGTTGAAAGGTGCTGGAGTTCTGGGCTCAGGAGTTTGGGCTTTGTTCTGAGGCTAGTGAGGAGAGACAGGAGAGTTTTGAGAAGTGCAGGACCCGATGTGGGTGTTAGAAGGAGCCACTTGGGAAAGTGGTGAACGGGGCTGATGCTGTGGGATAGGGGAGAAGGTTGTAGGTGACCAAAGCAAGGGCTGTGGGGGTGGTGGGGGATGGTTTTGAAGGCCAGTGAAGATTCAGAAGGGGCGGTGCATAGTGGCCGTCCCTTCATTTGCTCAGTGAATATTCCCCAAGGTCTCCTGTGTGCCAGGCCCTGTGCCTGGTGATGCTGGGGGTTGGAGATGCCTCAGACCCTGACCTGCCCTCTAGGGCCCCCAGTCTGGTGGGGAGACAGTTGCAGACACAGATGGGAAGGAAGGTGGTACAGGGGCTTTGGTAGCCTCTGCCCTAGTGACGTGAGGCAGCAGAAAGGGGCAGAGCAGAGGGGGGATGGGATTTGACTGGGTGTTGGGAGGTCCCCTCAGGGGGCCTGTGGGTGGACAAGAAATGGGGAGAGCCTGGAGGGCAAGGGACCAGGGAGGAATCCCCAGGGGGCAGTTTCAGGGAGCGTGGGTAGAAAATGTGGGGGAAGGAATACAAGACAGTAGTGTTGAGTGTAGGGATGCTAAATGGAGAGACAGGACGGCAGGACGAAGAGAGGCAGGGCCAGAAGAGACAAGTTGGGTAGGAGGGGAGATTCTTTGGTGGAGGAGGGGGTAGAACTGGTGTGGGGAGTGGATTCTAGAGTCCAAAGGCCAGAGAGCAAGAAAGAGGTGGAGGATGGGTACAAGGCAGGGGGAGTTGGGGAGGAGGGGCAATGGGAAGAGGGAGCTGGGGGAGGAAAGGGAGGGGAAGAAGGATGAGGACATAAGAGACCAAAACTGGGAGACTTACAAAAATAGGAAAAGTTGAAGACACTGCGGGTGACCCAGAGAGGACAAGAAGAGGGGCAGAGAGGGAGCAGAGGTGCACAAATCAGAGGAGAGATGTCTCAGAGACACACAAACTGCATAGTGTCGGAGAGGCAGAAATGGAGAAAGATTCAGAGATCTGCCCAGAGGGAACCCTGGAGACTCGGAAGCAAGCACAACGGACAGGATAAGAACGACCCACTTCTTTTGTTTGCTTTCAGTATTAGTATTCGAGAAGTATTTATTGAGTGCCAACCTGGTCTGGACCCAGGCCGGGCCTCGAACATGGCGGTGGGCAGACGGTCACGGTCCTGCTCTTCTCGAAGCCCAGGACAGACAAATAGGAAACATTTCAGTTACTGAGAAGTGCTTTAGCACTAGGCAGGATGTGGTGACGGTGAACAGTGATGGGGCAGAGATGGCTTTAGATGAGGTGTCCCGAGAAGACCTCCCCACAGTGGCAACGTTTGAACAGATATGGGACTTGTGACAAGGAAAGAAGGGACAGGACAAGCACTCAGGCCACCAAAGGCAGTATAAAAGCTCTTTGGGAGTCACGGGTTTGGGAGGAGCCCCGGTTGCAGACACAATAATGGGGTGAGCAAACCTGGGTGAGGACAGAGTGTAGGCTGAGTGCCCATTGGGGGGTCCTGGTAAGAAATTTACATTTTTCTAGATCTCATGTGAAGCCTCCAGAGGGTTTTGAGCACAGGCATGACGTCATATTTTTATTTTTAACAACAACAACAAAATAACAGCACTGTATAGTTGTGCTGAGACTACATTATGAGGAAAAAATGGAAATAAAGAGTTAGGGGCTGGTGTCCTTGTCCTCTCCGGGCTGATGGTGGCCTGGACCAAAGTGGAGTTGGTGAGGATGGAGAGAAATGGAGGAACAGGTCTGGGGGCTTGGGGGCTGAACCCACAGCAGGGGTAAGTGGAGCGCAGGCAGCAGGACATGAAGTGAGACGCCAGAGTGACGGAAAGAGGAACTCTTAGTCAGGCTTGCACAGCACCAAGCTGCAGTGTGTTGCCTGGAAGGGCACCCGGAGCAAGGGATCAGGATTTGGGCGGGAGGGACCAAGTCCTCCTTTGGACACGTCAAGTTGTAGATGCCTGCCAGAAAGCAAGGCGGGGTATCCGGTAACTAGGCGGATATGTGAGCTTCGGGGAGAAGCCATGGCTGGAAATGTAAGTTTTGGAAACATCAGCATATAGGAGAATTGAAAGCCATGGGGCTGGATGAGGTGACCTAGGAGGAGAATGCTGACAGGGAAGTGACCCTGGCAGGAGCCTCCCCCACATCCGTGGTGGAGGAGAAGAGGATGTATCAGAGGGAGTCACAGGGGATGACCACGAGGTAGGCAGAGGCCAGGAGGAAGTAGCCAGAGGTGCTGAGAACTGGACAGAGAGCCCAAGAGCCAGAGGACAGCAAGGTTTGACCTGGTGAGAGGTCATTTCAGTGCAATGGTAGGGACCAGAGCCCTGCTTGTGTGGAAGGAGAAAGAAAAAGGTGCGAGCCATGTTTTTGGCATGAAAATAACAAGAGCTTTCATTCCAAAGAAAGTTCATACCCTTTCTGGGAAAAGAGAGCAACAGGATGGAAGATAATCCTGCATCTCAGTGCAGGTGGGCAAGCCGGGTGAGGAGGGGAAGAAGGATTCAGGAGACAGGCAGTGTACTGCATGGATCCTTGTCTTCTCAGAACACTCTGGTGCCCCTTTAGGTCCCGTTAAGGTTGGGGAAGTCCCAGTGGGGGAAGGAAGGAACAGGTGTCACTCTTTCCAGGAGCCTGGCCATATAATCTCACAGCTGCTGGTCAGGAGACAGGTAGTGAGGCCAGGTAGGATGTACAAGGAGGCGCGCTCTGAAGGGAGCACCTTCCCCAGCGTGGGGGGACGTGTCTGTGTATCACATCCCATTTCATCCATCTGTCCACTCTTTTAAGTCACCTGATGCACATCTCCCAAGGCTCTTGTGTACCCAGTCCTGGGCTGGGCAATGTTGAGGACACAGATGAGTTCCTCTGATACCCCGGCCCTGCCCCAGGCTGGTGGGAGAGCTGCACACACAGTCACATTCCAGGGCAACTCATGCTCCAATGCAAGCCACACAGGGCACCATGCGCGTCCAGAGCAGGGTGGACAGGGCCAGGGTGCAGCAGAGCAGCTGACCACAGACGAAGGTGGTGGAAGGTGGGTCCCACCTGGCCCGTCTGCACAAGGGCTGAGGGAGGGGGTGAAGGGGGGGAAGGTCAGGCCCTGCTGCCATTCCACATGGCTGTCCCCGTCCCTGCCCCCGGGGAGGCTGAAACTGCATGGAAGGTCCCCCGGGGGTGCCCTGTCTAATAAACTCGATGACGAGGACTGTGACTCTGGTTCCAGTACCCCTGACGCCTGCCCTTTTCACCTCTGGGGTGCTGAAGACACCAAACCAGAATCAGTTCTGCCAGTCATCAAGACCCAGGGATCTGGGCCCCAGTCTTCTGCCCCAGGGCTTGGGCTTCTAGCCCCTCCTCCCTCAGACCAAGGGTTCAGGCCCCCAGCCTCCTTCCTCAGACCAGGAGTCTGTGGGCCCCCAGCTCCTCCTCCCTCAGACTCAGGGATTTGGGCCCCCAGCACCAAATCCCTCAGACCAGGAGTCCTGAACCCCAGCCCCTCCTCCTTCAGACTCAGGAGTCCAGGCCCCAGCCCCTCCTCCCTCAGACCCAGCAATTCAGGCGTCCAGCCAGGCCTGCTCCGGACCGAAACTCCAGGTGCCCTGCCCTGCCCCGTCTCCTGCCACCCTGGAGATGGGACCCTCGGCTCCCGCTTGCCCCTTAAGGAAATAAGAGTGCGCTCAGGCTCTAGTCGGGTCAGGATCCCGCCCTCAGGCCCTCCTCCCGGGACAGCCTCCCTCCTCCGCCCGCGTCCCCTTAAAATACCCGAGGTCCCTATGGCAACAGGCGCTGGGCGACAGGTGCGGGTGTTATTTACGGGTCAAGCCTGAAATAGCCGGGGAGGGCAGGGGGTGGGCGGGAGAGGCGAGCAGAGGGGCCGAGCGGCGGTCCGGGCCGAGCAGGCGGCTGCGTGCAGGACCCGGCGGCTCGGAGGCGTCGCGGAGCTGGAGCCGGGGCGGCGCGGAGGCAGGGGAGCCAGAGGGGGCCCTGCCCAGGAGCCCGAGGTGGGCGGCCTGCGGGAGGCGGCGGGCCTGGGGCTGAGCCTGGAGCGGTCCCGGCCCCGCAGGCCCTGGGAGCCCGGGGGAGGGGAGCCGAAGAACCCCCAAGGGACGGACGCAGAGTCCCTTCCGGGGTCCTGGTTGTCCTGTGAATCCTGGGGGGGCCTTGCCCCTGTTTCCTGAACCTCAGTGGGGACCACAGCCCCTCCCGCTGACCCCGCAAGGACTCCAGGTCCCCCTCCTGAGCCGGGGGCATCCCCCCAGCGCCCTTCTCTGGACCCCACTCTCTCTGAGCCACTAGTCCCTTCTCTGGGACCCAGGAGACTTTCTCTGATCTCCTCTGAATGGCCAGGGAGACACCCACCCCCTTTTCCTGAAGCCAAGCCAGGACTTTGCTGTCCCCTTCCGTGATTGTGGGGGGTTCCACTGCCTTTTTGAGGCTCCAAAGGAGTTCTGATCTCCTCTTCTGTACCCCAGAGGGGACCCACCTTCTCCCTCCCGACACTCTGAGCCCAAAAGGAAGCCGGAGGCATCTCCTCTCAAACACTCAGAGGACTTCAGCAACCTTCCCTGGGTACCCCAAACTCTAAGCCTTTGTGGGGTCCTCAGATCCCTTTCCCAGGACACCCAGCTTCCCTCTGGTGATTCCTCCCAGTGGCGGCCCAAGTAGGGGGTGACTCAGCTAGTGCCCAGGCCTCCTTCCTCTGGAGCCTTCATGTCCCCCTCCTAGATACCCAGCTTCTAGCTCTGGGCCTTTGGGGTACCTTGCTTTTCCTCTGGGTCCCACCTTCCTTGCTGAGTTTCTGTGGCCTCCCAGGCCCTCCACTGATTTAGAGGCTTTCCCGGCCAGAGGCTCTGTTTTTTCCTCTTCTAAGCTGCAGAGGCACCTAGACTCCCCCGCTGGAGGTTCCAGGGAAGATTCAGATCTTCCTTTCTTGGAATCCATTGGAAACTGAGCCTTTCATCTCCTTCAGGACCCCAGCCTGTCCCCACTCCCCACCTTAGGGCCCCTCCTCAGCTCTGCCTCCTTTGCACCTGTTCTGAGCCCCACCGGGGCCACAGCCTCTGGGATGATGATGTGGTCCAACTTTTTCATGCAAGAGGACCGGCGGCGGCGGGAGGCTGCGGGCCGGCGGAGGGCTCAAGGGCAGCATCAGCTGACCCCCGAGCGGGAGGGGAAGATCAAGCTGGGGCTCCTGCTGAGCGCCATGGGCGCCACGCTGGCTGTGCTGGCCGTGGGCACCGAGTTCTGGGTGGAGCTCAACACGTACAAGACCAATGGCAGCGCCGTCTGCGAGGCTGCCCACCTGGGGCTGTGGAAGATGTGCACCAAGCGGCTGTGGCAGGCCGACGTGCCTGAGGGCAGAGATACCTGCGGCCCTGCAGAGCTGCCTGGAGGTGAGAGGCCACGCCCCCAGCCCGGGAGTTGTGCCCCAAGATAGCGAGAGTGGTGGGGGTAGGAGAAACCCATACCCCAGAGAGAGCCTGAGCCCCAGGAAGAGAGCTTGGACCCTTAGAGCCTCCCCCCCCCCCCATACCCACATCAACCCATGCTCCCTGTAATATCCTTTGCCCCAGGCACAAGCTGTGTGTGTTGGCTGGGGGGTGGGGCGGTAGAAGGTAGGAAGGAGAGAGAGGAGAGTCTGTACTTCCAGACTAGTCTGTACTGACCATCCTGTAGCCCCCACAAGTGGCCTGTTCCAGCTACATCCTGTGCCTCAACCTGCCTGTACCCCCAGACTAGTCAGTACCCTAAAGCTAGCCCACCCTTAAATCAGCCTGCATCCCCAGACAGGCCTCTGCCTCCAGTCAGTAACCCTCAGACCAGCCTGTATCCTCAGACCAGCTTGTACCCCCAGAATAGCCTGTAGCCCCAGACCTGCCTGTACCCCTACACCAGCCTGTATCCCGAGATCTGCCTGTATCCCTAGACCTGCCTGTACCCTAGACTGGCTTGTAGCTGGAGGCCAGCCTGTGCTCTAGACCTGCCTGTGCCCCTAGACCAGCCTGTGCCCCACACCAGCCTGTATCCCTAGACCTGCCTGTACCCCTAGACCTGTCCGTACCCTAGGCTCACTTGTAGCTGGAAGCCAGCCTGTGCCCTAGACCCGCCTGTGTCCCTAGACCAGCCTTACCCCTAGGCCAGCCTGTGCTCCAAACCATGCTCTGACCTCCAAAGCTCCTGTACCTCTAGCACAGCATGTGATCCTAGTCATTTCTGTGTCTCCAGACCAGCCTGTATCCCGAGAGAGCCCGTGTTCCCTAGAGAAATCTTGTACCTCTGCATGCAGCCTGTGTCCTGAGACCCAGCCTGTCCTCCACACTCAGCTGGTGCCCTCAGTCTGCATTCCCTAAAAGCATCCGCACTTATTGAGACAGCCTGTGCCCCGAGAGAGAGCGTTTGGATTCCTGGGGTCAGCTTGCTTCTCCCACCCTGGAGGCAGGCCACACTCCCATCCTGTGGGCCCTGGGGAGACAGACCATTTTGATGCCTTCCCCAAAATGGAATCTGTGCCTGTTCCCCACTATTGATTCCACCAAACAGACCTCTTGCCAACCACCCCTCAACATCCCACCAGAGACCTTGTGCTTCTAAGAAATGTGCTGCTTCATTTCCTGCCCCGTCACCTCTGAATGCCCAGACTGAACCCTTGAGTCTTCCTTATTTTCTCCTCCAGATACCCCACACCGGTCACTGTTGTGCAGAATGGACTTTCACCCCTGGCTATGCCAGAGAGCTATCCCATACCTCTCACTCTCCCTGACAGGACATGCCATGCCCTCTACGTACACCAGTGGGAATCCTATACCCCTTGGGAATGGGAATGGGCTCTTGCTCCACATCTACTGACCCAAGGAAACTAACACCCCTCATGGTCCATCCAGGATGTCACAGGCTTGGTCACGCAGATGAAATCTCCAACACTCTGCTCTCCAAACAACATCCCATAACCTCAGTGTCCCTCAAAGAAGATCTTCTATCCCTGGGCTGTGGATGGGATTTCCCTCCTCAATTATCCAGATGTGACATCTTACATCCATAGGATCCCCAATAGGATGTCCCAAATCCTTAATAGCAAAGTGGGATGTCCCTGTAGTGTGAGGCATCTACCCACTCAGCATCCAGATTAAATACCACTTCTACAGACGGGCTAATTTTTTGTTCCTCAGAGCCTCAAGCAGGAAGTTCCCAAACTTTTGCAAAATGGGATGCCCTGGTCATCATATGCTTGTGTAATTTGCTGAGATGCTTCTGTAGTGCCTAGGTTCTGTTCAAAGTATTTCATATGCATTAACTCATTAATCCTCATAGCAACCTTATCAATAGTCACTAATTATCATTCCTATTTTAACAGAAGTGAGAAATGAGGAGTGAGGAATGTTTAGTGGCTTAATCTATGCTCCCAGACCAGTCATCTGGGATTTGAACCCTGATTGTCTCTGTTCTTAACAACTATACTGCTTTGCATCTCACAAGTCCATAAAGATGTCCCAAAGGTCCTTGCTGCCCTGGAGAGGCTGCCCCCATCCCAACCTCACCGCATAAGGCAGGACTCCTCACATTCCTTGTTAGCCTCCTATGGGTCTTCAGAGGACCATCTCCATCATCCCACACTCCTGACCCTGCTGCCAAGGGACCCCAAAGGACCCTCAGAAGCTCATCACCACTTCCATTATCTCAGAAATACCCCACACTTTGCTCTGCCTCAAAGGACATCCCATACCACCCTGGGCTGCAAGGACAGGGGAAGGGAGGGTGTGTGTGACCCATTCTACTCTTTTCCGAATGGGATATGCCATCTGGAGTCAGAGACGAGATTTCCTAAATCATTTGTAGCCAAAATGGGAGGCCAGACAGCCCACACTCTCTCAGAAAGATGTACCACACCTTCTTACTCTCTAGATGGGACTTCACATTTCCCTCATGGATGAAGACCATGTGTCCCCCACTGACTGCTACCAATAGCATCCTCACCCTTTGCTCTTCTGCATGAAGCATCCTTTACTTCTTGCTGCTGCAGGATTGCTGTTGCAGGGTAAGGATTCCCGTCCCACTGCTTTTGATGGGACCCCTCACGTCCTTTGCCTTCCCTTGGGCCATGGCTGCAGCATCCCACCACCTCCCCTGACTCAGCACTTTATTTCTCACCCCTCCACATCCTCCTTCAATGTGGAAAGTTCCTTTCTCCTTCTCCAGACACACCACCCGGTCCCTCTTCTGCTTCTTGTACCCATCTTATTGTTGACCTCTCTCCTCCACCCCTCTAATGCCTCAGTTTCCCCATCTGTAGAAGGAGAGAGAGTATTGGGCTAGGTGAATTTTTTGGAAGTTCTGGTTGCAGGGATCCCTGGGTGGCTCAGCGGTTTGGCACCTGCCTTTGGCCCAGGGCGCGATCCTGGAGTCCCGGGATCGAGTCCCACGTCGGGCTCCCGGCATGGAGCCTGCTTCTCCCTCCTCCTGTGTCTCGCCTCTTTCTCTCTCTCTCTCTCTGTGTCTATCATAAATAAAAATAAATAAATAAATCTTAAAAAAAAGGAAGTTCTGGTTGCAAAACGAGGTTTAGGACGTGGCCTCGTCTTTATAAGATTTAGGTATCCTTAGACTTCACATTCACAAAATTGGACAACTCTTACTCTTCTTTGGTTTCCATCATAATTGTCACCGGCCTTTCCAAGAGCCTTCTCATGAGTTATTTTACATGATATTCTCCCCCCCGCCCCACACCTTCCTTTCTAACTCGGCTCTTTACTTGTGTCTGATATGCATCCACGAATATATATTTTAACTTGGAAATTATGTAGCGTTATTTTATATCTGTCTGTGTTTTAATTTACATAAATGATATCATGCTGTGGATTTTTTCCCCTGTTTTACGATTTTTTCCCCCTCAACACTTTTTCAGATCTCCGCATACTGCTTTCTGTTATTCTAGTTCATGGCTACCACATGCTGCAGAGATTTGCACCAGAGGGCATCCATCCCATCGACTTGATTCCCCTAGAGATGGATCCTTGGGTTGATTGACTTCCTGTTATTTACAAACAGTGTTGCAGCAAATATCCACATATATGTTCCTGTGTGTAGTTTTTGCCTGGATGCATACCCAGAGATGAAATTGTTGGGTTATCGGGTATATACATACTTTATTTCGTAAAGTACATCAGAGCACTTTCCAAAAAGACTAGTACCAGTTTATGCTTCCAGCTGTTTCTTATCCTTCCCGTGCTTGATATTATCCTTTTAACATTTGCCAATCTAATTGATCTAAAGTGGCTCTTCCCTGCTGATTTAAGTTGCTTTTCTGTGATCCCTGGTGAGGTGGAGCATCTCTTCACATACTTGTAAGTCATTCAGGCTACTTCTTCTGTGAATTGACTATTGCCATCCTTTGCCCATTTTTTTTTTCCCAATTGGTTTCCCTCTCTTTTCTTGCTGACCTGCAGAAGCTCTTTGTGTCTTCTAGTTCGGAATTCTCTCTGAGATGACAATCTCTTCTGAGTTTGGTAGCCTTCTGTTCCCTGTATTTTGGTGTCCTTTGTTGAATAAAGAGGATCATCGTTTCTAATCCCACTTGACCCTTGGCAAACCCATATGATGGAGCCAGGAAAGAGACTCTTATCTCATTTTATAGAGAGAGTCAGAGGCACCAGAGATCAATAGCCCTCACAAGGCTGCAGATCTGGACCTCAAAGCTCCAGACTGGAATCCTAACTCCTGTATAACTGGGTGACGGCAGATGGTTTTTGCTTCTCTGAGCATCATTTTTCTGCTGTGTTTGTCAGGGATGTGGATGTCCTATTTTTAGGCTGTTAAGTGTTAGTGACTGTTAAATGAGTATGAGTATGTTAAATGTCCAGTCCCAAGCTTACACTAGCAACTTCCATGTCATAACCTCTTTCTCTCTACTACTCCCATAGAAGCAAACTGTACCTATTTTAAATTCTTTACCACGGGGGAGAATGCACGCATCTTCCGGAGAACCACAAAGAAAGGTGAGAACTCTACGCTGCAGTGGGGTGGCAGGGGGGGTATGCTGACTGTATCAGTGGAGTTCTTAATGGCTTTTGTTTCTCTGTTTTGCCTGGGGAGGTCCCATCTTTGGGGGCAGGTGGTTCCCAAGAGCTCCATGCCTGATGCTCTTGCCCCAGCTCTACCTTTGCCACATGCTATGTGGCTTTGGACAAGTCACAGCCCCGCTTTCTGTAGATAGCACTTTAACATCCTAAGCATGTGCATCTGCCACAGACTAGGCATAGGGCTGCCTGTTTCATTTATAAGAACTCCAGTCCTTTGCATGACCCTACAGGGCAGGGGCTTTATTTTCATCTCCCATGTGAGAAAACGGAAGCCCAGAAATGGTTACATTTACTTTTCCCAGGAAGTGGCAGAGGCAGAATTCAAACCCAAATAATCCTGCCTCTAAAGCAATGCTCTCCTATAGAATCTTCTGTGAAATGGAAATGCTCCATTTCTGTGCTGACCAATATGGTAGCCACTGGCCTAGTGTGGCTGCTGAGTGCTTGGAATGTGGTTGGTGTGATGGAAAAACTGTTTTTTAAATTTGGGGTTTTTGTTTGTTCTGTCCAGCATGGAGCCCAACATGGGGCTTGAACTCAAGACCCTGAGATCAAGACCTGAGCTGAGATCAAGAGTCAGATGCTCAATTCACTGAGCCATACAGGCTCTCCTAAATTTTGTGTTTTTTAAAAATATATTTTATTTATTCATGAGAGAGAGAGTCAGAGACATAGGCAGAGGGAGAAGCAGGCTCCCTGTGGGGAGCCCAATGTGGGACTCAATCTCAGGACCCCAGGATCACTCCCTAAGCCAAAGGTAGATGCTCAACCACTGAACCACCCAGCCATCCTGCCCCTAAATTTTGTTTTTGTTTTTTTTGTTTTTAATTTTTTTTATTTATTTATGATAGTCACGGGGAGAGAGAGAGAGGCAGAGACACAGGCAGAGGGAGAAGCAGGCTCCATGCACCGGGAGCCCCGACGTGGGATTCGATCCCGGGTCTCCAGGATCGTGCCCTGAGCCAAAGGCAGGCGCCAAACCGCTGCGCCACCCAGGGATCCCCTAAATTTTGTTTTAATTTAAATCCATTTATTTATTTATTATATATTTTTAAGTTGTAGTTCGATTTGTCAACATATAGTATAACACCCAGTGCTCATCCTGTCAAGTGCCTGTCACCCAGTCACCCCATCCCCCCACCCGCCTCCCCTTCCACTACCCCTTGTTCGTTTCCCAGAGTTAGGAGTCTCTCATGTTCTTTCATCCTCTCTGATGTTTCCCACTCATTTTCTCTCCTTTCCCCTTTAATCCCTTTCCCTATTTTTTATATTCTCCGTATGAGTGAACCCATATAATGTTAGTCTTTCTCAGATTGACTTACTTCACTCAGCATAATAACTTCCAGTTCCATCCACGTTGAAGCAAATGGTGGGTATTTGTCGTTTCTAATGGCTGAGGAATATTCCATTGTATACATGGACCACAGCCTCTTTATCCATTCATCTTTCGATGGACACTGAGGCTCCTTCTACAGTTTGGCTATTGTGGACATTGCTGCTATAAACATTGGGGTGCAGGTGTCCTGGCGTTACACTGCATCAGTATCTTTGGGGTGACTCCCCAGCAGTGCAATTGCTGGGTCGTACGGCAGGTCTATTTTTAACTCTTTGAGGAACCTCCACGCAGTTTTCAAGAGTGGCTGCACCAGTTCACATTCCCACCAACAGTGCAAGAGTGTTCCCCTTTCTCCACATCCTCTCCAACACTTGTTGTTTTGTTAATTTTCACAGTTCTTACTGGTGTGATGTGAGGTGGTAATCCATTTAAAATTAAAAGACCACATGTGGCTAGTGATAGTGCAACTCTTAAGACTTTACCCTTAAAAAAAAAAAAAAAAAGAAAAGAAAATACTTTACCCTTTCTGCTATAACCACAGCCTCTCCATCACCCCAGGACCTTAGGATCCCTCCCCACCAGTAAAGGTATTGTGATCATGTCATGACTTTTATCTGGTCTTTGTAAGGAATTGATGAGATGATGTAGCTAAAACAGACTGTGTGATGCCTAGCACATAGTAGGCCCTTAATAAACAGTGGTTCCCACCCTTTCCACTCCTTTCTCTCTTTCTTTGTGCTCAGTGAGCTTGGTCAAGTCACCGTGCCTTTATGGGAGAGTAAATAATCACAATGCACCTGTTCGGCACATCTGCTGTGTGCTAAATGCTGCACTGGGCACTTCATATAAGTGATTTCTAACATACCTCCTTTTCTGTTGTCACCCACACACCTGCTGCCTCATCTGCTTCACCTGTAAGCAAATAGGGACTGGATCATAAGTAATGATGGGCAGTTTCCATTACCTTCTAATCCTGGCTGTGTCTCCTCTTTGCTCTGTGGCCTCAGGCAAAGCACTGGCCCTCTCTGAGTCTTAGTTCTTTCATCAGTGTAAGCAAAATTGGACTGGATGATCTACCTGAAAATTCTTGTCCAGTTCTGAATCTTCCATCTTCCTGGTTCTGGGTCCCTACAGGAGAGTTCTCCCCACTTCCTACATCCCATGTTCTCTGTTTCTTCCTTCCAGAGGTGAATCTGGCAGCTGCGGTGATAGCAGTGCTAGGCTTGGCAGTCATGGCCCTGGGGTGCCTTTGTATCATCATGGTGCTCAGCAAAGGCTCAGAGTTCCTACTCCGAGTTGGAGCTGTCTGCTTTGGCCTCTCAGGTGAGGGTTGGGAGCCTGGAGACTGAGGGAATTACATGCTGGGAGGTAAGGTGTCCAGGTACTTTTGCATGCTGGGAGGTTAGATCTCCAGGCACTGTTGCATGCTGGGAGATTGAATCTCCAGGTACTGTTGCATGCTGGGAGGTAAGATGTCCAGGCACCGTTGCATGCTGAGAGCTGAGGGAAACCCATGGGCTATAATAGGCTCAAAAATGGGAGAATTCCAAGCTTTGTTGTTGCCTAGAGATTAAAGTATCTCCAAACACTATTTTAAATTTGGACCAAGGGTCTCCAAGGATTGTTGCATGCTGGGTTGTATGCTGGTGGTTGGAGGAAGCTCAAGGGTTATACAGGTCTCAAATATAGGAGAATTCTGAGCCCTGTTGTTGGTTGGGAATTGGGGGTTTCCAGTTTGAACCTGGGATCTTGAAGCACTGTTGCATGCTGGGAAGCTGAAGGACATCACCAACCACTGTTGCATACTGGAAAGCACAAGGGCTGTAGTAGGTTCAATGTGGGGGTTCTAAGGCCTGTTATTAGCTGGGAATTGGAAGGTCTCCAAATGCTCTTAGATTTGGAACTGAGGTCTTCTTTTTCTTTTCTTTTCTTTTCTTTTCTTTTTTCTTTCTTTCTTTTTTTCTTTCTTTCTTTCTTTTCTTTTCTTTTCTTTTTTTTTGGAACTGAGGTCTTCAAGGACTGTTGCATTCTTGGAGTTAGTGGTCCACAAATATAGGACATCTTGTTAATGTAGTCCTCATTGGATCAATGTTTTCTAAGGTAGATAGAAAGGTCATTAACTATATAAGCTTTCTTTATTTATCCTTTGTGTATTTACTGAGCACCTACTATGTTCCATGCCCTGTGCTAAGGGCTGGAGATATAAGACTAACAACAAGACAATAGTGTCTGCCCTCACAGAGCCTAGATTCTGGCAGAACTAGACAGTAACCAGTAATTACACGTACAATAATTCAACTGTAATTGTGGTGAGAGTTATGATAAAGCATATTAAGGGTATGCATTGCAGTGAAGGTGTGTCAGAGAAACTCAGGGAAGGTGATATTTAAGCTGGTAATTGAAGAATGAATAGGAATCATCCAATCAAAGTGTGGTGGTGACAGTGGAGGTGGCAGTATTGGTGATATTTGTTGTGGTGGCAGCGATGGTGGTGGTGATGGTGACAATGATGGTAGTGATAGTAGTGATGATGGTGATGATGATGGAATAGGATGTATAGAGGCTGTAAAAGACTTGACACATTTGAGGAACAGAATGAAAATCACAGCATAAAGCAGGCCAAATCTTGTACAAATGTAGATCATAGTCTTAACTAACAAGTGAGATAGAGCCTGATGCAAGATAAGAGAGACATAATGAGTCTTCAAGAGCATGAACATATGAATGGAAAACAATAATGGCCAAGTCTTATTATTTTGTTGCTTTAGAGATCTTCCTAAATAAGGGAAAAAATTCAGTCATTTCCTTCCCTTTCTCTCATTAATTCACGTGGTCATTTTATTCATTGATACACAGACACATTATACACAACATATTTGTACATATATGTATATGTAATATCACCTGAGTGTATAAGATAGAAAAGTGCTTTCCCTTATGGAGATTATCATCTGTTTAAGGACACAGAAATATCACAGATCATCCAACAATTACAAACTTCTAGGTAATATAAAGGAAAAAGAAAAGTAGATTTCTGTGAGAGTGCATAATGAAAGCACTTGATTTAGAGCAGAGAGCTAGAGAAGGTGTCCATGAGTTACCAAGTTAGATAGAGTTTGGTGAATTTAAGGTCTTGAAAGAAAGCCAGAGTGGCTGGAGCATGGAGAGTAAGGAGGATACTGGTATAAAACATGGAACAGAGGGGTGCCTGGGTGGCTCAGTTGGTTAAGTGTCTGCCTTTGGCTCAGATCACAATCTCCAGGTCCTGGGATCAAGCCCCACATCAGGCTCCTTGCTCAGTGGGAAGTCTGATTCTCTTTCTCTCTTTCTCTCTGACCCTCTTCCCTGCTCATTCTCTCTCTCTCTCTCTCTCTCTCTCTCTCTCAAATAAATAAATAAAATCTTTTAAAAAAGATGGATCAGGGAATCAACAGGGAATCAAAAGATCTATGTTGAAATCCCAACTTCTGAAGAGTTATGTGATCTTAGGCAAAAAAATTTTTAATCTCTGAACTCAAGTATTCTTATGTCCATGAACTCACTCATCCAAGTATCCATTTGTCAGGTATCCATCCCATCCATCCATCCACTGATTCATTAATTCCCTCCCACTGCCTTCTCTTCTTCCTTTTCCATTCTCCTTCCTTTTCTCCCTCTCTCCCTCCATCTGTTTTCCATCTGTTCATCCATCTAATCATTCAACAAGTATATTTTTATATCTAGTAAATGCTAGATGCTGTGCTAGGTACCACTGGGGATAAAATGATGAATAATAAGAGTAAGATGGTCTCTGTTCTTGTGGAATTTATAGTTTGGTAGGAATTTGGTGCTGCTGTTATTATTGAACTCATACTTGGGTTATTCCAGGGGGTACCATGAAGGTGTGGATATAAAAGTGTTTTATAGAAGTCTCAGGCATGAAGTTTTTCTGCAAATTGTGCAACCAAATGAAAGTGAGAGAGTGGATTTGATGCTGTAAGTACCTTGGTTATATTGGGTATCAAGGATTGGGCAGATTGTGTTTTTTAAGTTATCCTTAGATAAAGGGACAAGTTTGGGTTATATTGTTTCTCTCCATAAAATAAATACATCAGACATTGTTCATGTTTTAGAGATATGAGATAGACAAGCTTCCTGCCCTTGTGGATTTGTAGTTTAGTGAGGGAGACAGAAATTGGACAAACAGGCAATACTAATATATAAATTAATATATATTAATAATTATCAACTGTGATAAAAGCTACAAATGAAGAGTATGAGGGAAATGTATAATTGGGAGATCTGATATTGACTTCAGTGGCAGCACTCAGGGAAGGCTTCTCAGAGGAAGTGTAACATAAATAGGGATGCATAAAGGTCTCTAGGCTTGAAAGAATTTGGTGCATTTAAAGACTGAAGGAAGTTCCACTCCCTACTATTATAGGGTGGGAAGAGCAGCCAAGAGGAGGATAAAGAAGTAGTCAGGGGCCAGATCACGTGGGCCCTTCTAGGTCATACAAATGATGTCAGGCTTGATCAGGGAGGAGGTATAGTGACATACCTAATGGAATAGTCTATGGAGTAGACCAGGCTGTGCTCAAACCCAAGCTCCACTTCTCCAGTCTTTAATGTTCCCATCTACAAAGTGGGAATGATGATAATACATACCTCACAAGGTCTGGTGGGAAGAGATGAGAAGTGAGAGCATCTAGTTAGATTCTTGGCGCAAAGCTAGTGTGTCAAGGCCAGGGGTCCTCAGACTACAGCCCATGGCCAGATCCTACCTTTCTATGCTTTGGGGTTAGTCATCTTTTTAAACCACAAATCATATTGTGGTTCCTACTTGGTTCAAAGGCCAAGGGCAGCTTGGGTGGCTCGGCGGTTTAGTGCCGCCTTCAGCCCAGGGTGTGATCCTGGAGACCCGGGATCGAGTCTCACGTTGGGCTCCCTGCATGGAGCCTGCTTCTCCCTCTGCCTGTGTCTCTGCCACTCTCTCTCTCTGTGTGTGTGTGTCTCCCATGAGTAAATAAATAAAATCTTTAAAAAAAAGGCCAATAAATTAACAATAAATTACTACCACTAGAATAAGATGACTCCAAGGTCTTATGTGGCCTGGTTCCTGGCTACATGGGACTTCATCTCTTACCACTTGTTCCCTCTGTTCTGGCCACATTGGTTTCTCTGCTATTCCTTAGACACTCCAAGCTCATTTCCTCCTCAGGGCATTTTGCACTGCTTCCCACGTTTTATTTCTTCATATCATTTAAGTCTCTGATCAAATATTACCTCCTCAGAGAGACCACTGTTGACCACCTGTCTAGAATAGGTCCAGTACCTGCTGTGTCCCTACCTTGCCTTTTTTTTTTTCGTATAGAATCAATCACTACCCCAAAGTACATATTTATATGTGTATTCATTTGCTCAGGCTGCCACAGACTGGGGGCTTAAAGATGAGAAATGTATTTTTTCCACAGTTCTGAAGGCTGGAAGTCTGAGATCCAGGTTAGGGCAGGGCCGTTTTCCCCCCAAGGCCTCTCTCCTTGGCTTGTAGATGACCATCGTCTCCCCTCCTCAAGTGGTCATCACTCTGGGTGTCTGTGTCATGATCACCTCTTCTTGTAAGGACACCAGCCATATTGCCCTACATATTGGGTTAGAGCCCTATTGACTTCATTTACATTTAATTCTTGCTTTAAAGACTCTATCTTCAAATATGGTTGCATTCTGAGAAACTACAGGGTCAGGATGTCAATGTATGAACTTTTGGGGGCACAATTCAGCCCACAGCAATACATTTACCTGATTATTGTCCAATTCTCTTTCTGGGATGAAGCTCCAGAAGGACAGGGCTTTGTTGGTCTTATTTATGTATTTTATAATGAGAGCTCAATTGAGATCTGTTGAATGAATCAAAGATGCATGAATTAGCAAAGGAATAAAGGAGACTGGAGAGTATCTCCTCCTTGTCAGGATGCTCTTCACCTCCAGTGTCCTAAGCTGAGCTGCATGGGGCCAAGGAGTCCTCAGAGGGAGCCACTGACTCACAGGACACAGACTCCTGGCTGCATTCTCCAGGCCCCTGATTAAAAACTGCATAGGGAAGTGGACTGCTGGGAGGAAGGAGAGTCTAGAACTTAGGTTGGGGCCGGACTCCAGGGTCTGAGAGACGAGGCATATAGGACTCATGACTCATGGATGACCATCAGATGGTCCTATGTGATCTGTCCCCAAACTGTCTTTGTATTTCTGTTATCCACTACTCTCCCCTTCCCATCCTCTGCTCTAGGTGCACTGACCTTCTTTTTTTCCCCCAAACACACTATACTTATTCTACCATAGGGCCTTTGCACCAGGCGTTCCCTCTGCTTGAAACAGCCATCACTTAGTTTTGTGCATGGCTGGCTTCTTTTCATCATCTGGGTCGTAGCTTAAATGGTGTTTCCTGATGACATCATCTTAAAGTCCCTGCCCCCCCCCCCTGGATGTCATTCCCCTTCCCATCACCCTGTTTTTATCTCCTTTCCCGGCACACATCACTCTCTGAAATTATCTTGTCCTCTCATGTGTTTATTTGGAAGTTACAACCTGGCAGCCCATAACCACCAGTGACCCACAAATGCACTTTGGTGGACAGTGCAAAAAGAGTTCTCTGAGCGAATATTTAAAGGTTGGGTAAATTTCTATAAAATACTAATCATTAAAAAAAATTCCAGCTATCCTTGAAAAATCAGAAGGTTTGGCAATTGAAGCCCCCATTTCATTTCTGAAAGCTGTCAGCCAAAGCTGAGTTTTGGCTACTCCTTGTCATGTTTTCCACCATGCTCACCTGCCTCGTTGATTTATGCTTTCTCATAGTCTCCTGCATGGAATTTGAGTTTTACAAGCCTTGGTTTATTTGCTTCCCACCTGTCTCCTCCAAGTAGAATATAAGCTCTGTGAGGTTAGGGTCTTTGTCTGTCTTGTTCTTTCCTCTTTTCTTGCTGTTGTTGTTTTTAATCAAACTGCACGACAACTTGACTGCTTTTCTTTTTGTTTTGTGATCCCTCATCTTTATTGGGGTATGACTAATAGGCTTTACTGGGGTGTGATTGATGAGTGGAAATTGTAGATCTTTGAGTGGACAATCTGAAGTGTTGATTTACATGCATGTTGTGAAATGATCACCACAGTCAGCTTAGCTAACACCATCTATCCATCACCCCACATGGCTGTTTTTGTGTGTGTGATGGGAACTCTGAGATCCAGTCTGTAACAGATTTTGAGTGTGCAATACAGTGTTGCTAACTATAGTCACCTTGTTGTACATCAGATCCCCTCAACTCATTCACCTTGCATAGTTGAATTCTGTGCCCTTTGCCCTACATCTCCCTGTTTCTTCTCCCTCTAGCCCTTGGCAATCACTCCCTCTGTGCTTCCATGAATTTGACTATTTCAGATTCCACCATCACTCTTTTTTTTTTTATTTATTTATGATAGTCACAGAGAGAGAGAGAGAGGCAGAGACACAGGCAGAGGGAGAAGCAGGCCCCATGCACCGGGAGCCCGACGTGGGATTCGATCCCGGGTCTCCAGGATCACGCCCTGGGCCAAAGGCAGGCGCCAAACCACTGCGCCACCCAGGGATCCCCAGTAGGCTCTACTTCTAATGTAGAGCTTGAAATCATGACCCTGAGATTGAGTCACATGCTCTACTGACTGAGTCAGCCGGGCACCCCTTTTATTTATTTATTTTTTTAACATTTTTTAAATGGAGTCTTTAATTGATTTTTGCTATTCTTGATTCCAGGGTATGTATGTATGTATGTATGTATTTGCGGTGGGAAGGGACAGAGGGAGAGAGAATCTTAAGCAGATTCCATGCCTTATGGAGCCCAAAATAGGGGTCCATCCCCATAACCCTGAGATCAAGACCTGAGCTTAAATCAAGCTGGACACTTGACCAACTGAGCCACCCAGGCGCCCCTGCTTTTTTTTTTTTTTTTAAGATTTTATTTATTTACTCATGATAGTCACAGAGAGAGAGAGAGAGGCCGAGACACAGGCAGAGCGAGAAGCAGGCTCCATGCAGGGAGCCCGACGTGGGATTCGATCCTGGGTCTCCCTGGGCCAAAGGCAGGCGCCAAACCGCTGCGCCACCCAGGGATCCCTTTTTTTTTTTAAGCGATAGACACATAACATGAAATTTACCATTATAGCCATTTTTGTGCTTGGTTCTGTGGCATTTGGCGCGTCCACACTGTAGTGCAGCCATCCCCACCACCCATCTCCATGACTCTGATTTCTCTGTTTCCCCAGCTGAAACTCAGCCTCCGTTCCCCTGGCCCGTCCACCCCTGGTGGCCACCATCCTCCTTCCGTCTCTAACATTTGTGCTGGGTTCCCTTATTTACCTCCTGCTTCCCAAACCGTGCTTGTTATACAGTAGGTGTTTCATAAGAAGCTGTTAAATGAATGAGGTGGGGGCAGTCCTGGGGTGACCCCCGGGTTCCTGTTCGAGCAAGCACAAGATGGGGTGTGTCAGGGATCCTGGGGGCCCCTGAGCACCGTGTCCATCCTCTCCCCACAGGCCTGCTGCTCCTGGTCAGCCTGGAGGTATTTCGGCATGCCGTGCAAGCCCTGCTGCAGAGAGTCAGCGACGAGAACCCCCCAGCCCCTGCCCTGACCTATGAGTACTCCTGGTCCCTGGGCTGTGGCGTGGGGGCCAGCCTCGTTCTGCTGCTGGGAGCTGGCTGCTTTTTCCTGCTCACCTTGCCGACCTGGCCCTGGGGTTCACTCTGTCCTAAGCAGGGGCCCCGGGACACCTAGAGCAACCACTGTGCCTTCTCAAAGCTCCTTCTAAACTCTTCCTTTTCTCCATTTTATCCCTCAACCCCCACCCCCTGGAAAAACTGTGTTCTCCTTGTTGTGGGGCTCACGTGGTTTGCACAAACCTGCCTCTTCTGCCTCATTGTTTCCCTTTGTGAATATGTTCTTTACTATAGCTGAATTGGGATGCTCCGGGGTAGGATGGGGAGAGGCTTTTTGCAAATGAGGGTCCCCAGGGAAGGCTGGGAGGGGACTGATGGGGTACCTAGGGGGTGGGGTGGAGGGATGAGGTCGGGGGTCTTGGGAGGGAGTTGGACCGATTCATTTCCCAGATCTGGATGTATTCACTTGTGGGAGAGACTTCTTCCAACTGATTTGAATCTTGGGGATATGGGGGAGGGGGAGGAGGGGAGACCTTTGGGTCTGACCTTGCTACAGTCGGTGTGGGATTAAAGATTTGGAAATTTAACAGCTTTGATCTGGAGTCTGTTTGGATGTGATTGTGCTCCCTGAGGTAGAGAGAAAAGTGACTGCCTCATGCTCTCTAAAAAACCTGTGGCAGGCTACTTAAGCAGCCCCAAAGTCACATATCAACAAACCCACAGAAGGTGACAGGAAAACATAGCAGTTTTGAACACAAACATTGTGGGTCGAACCACATCCCTCCCAAATGTCTGTGTCGGAATCCTAATCCCCAGGACCTCAGTGTGAGACCTGATTGGGAGAGAGAGTCTGTATGGAGGTAGTGAAGTGGAAATGAGGTCATCTGGGTGGGCCCTCATTCAGTGACTGGTATCCTTAGAGGATGGGGGATGAGGACACAGGCAAGCATGAAGGAGGAGACAGGGAGACAGTGGCCAGTAACCTGTTAGCCCAGGAGAGAGCCTGGCGCAGATTTTCCCTCTCAGTCCTTGGAAGGAAACAGTTCTGAGACACCTGACCCTGCACTTCCCGCCTCCAGAACCCTCAGAGTGCGGTGTGTGGTGCTTTGTTAGGGCAGCCAGCAGACTAGCACAGAGCGCAGGACCTGGGAACAGGTGCTGTTGGAGCATGCTCCTAAAGAAGAGCATGTGGCTCTGGGGCAGGGGGTCAGGGAGAGGCTAAGGACTTCCCAGGTTCACGCCTGGAAAAGCCTCCATTGCCTCCAGGAGACCGTGGGAGGGGATGTGCACCCTGAGGGTTCCAGAAGGAGGCCAGAGACCAGTTGGAAAGCCCCTGTCCTCTCACTGTAAACAGAATGCTGGTAGGAGCTGGAGAACAGCAGCAGATGACACCTGGGGAGTGAAGACCTGGGTGGAGGGCTCTCATCCCCTGGGCCAAAGGGCTGGCCTTGTGCCTCCTAAAGACCCAAGTACTTACTTCAACCTCAAAATCACAACTTGAGTGCATTCTTCAGGTATGTAGGAAAAGCTGAACCCTATCTGTTACTTCTCAAAGGCCAGTCTCTTAAACATTTAAAAATGCTCAAAGTTAGGGGTCCCTGGCTGGCTCAATGGGTAGAGCATGTGACTCTAGATCTTGGGAGTTGTGAGTTAAGCTCCACATTGGGTGTAGAGATTACTTAAAAATAAAATCTCAAAAAAAAATTTTTAAATGGGGACTTTGTGCTGGCTTATGAATATAAATGTGTTAATATTCTGAGTTTGATTCTCTTAAATGTTGCTATATTTAATTATAAATTATAAATGTAATTACAAATATAATATTATATATTATACCAGCATTATATATAGCATATGGTTCTTTTATAATCAATTGGTTATTATATTAAAAACTTATAATTTAAAGATTTTATTTATTCATGAGAGACACAAAGAGAGGCAGAGACATAGGCAGAGGGAGAAGCAGGCTTCCTGTGGGGAGCCTGATGTGGAACTCAATCCCAGGATCCCAGGATCATGACCTAAGCCAAAGGCAGATGCTCAACAACTGAGCCACCCAGACACCCCTATATTAATAATATTATTTCAATAATTATTATTTATTATTTTAAATTATTTCAATTTAATGTTATTAAAATAAATATATTTAACACTTTAATATATTCTCCTAAACATTTCTATATTTTATTATACATTTCTGTATTTCATCATACATTACAAATGATTATATATTATGGGCAGCCCCGGTGGCGCAGCGGTTTAGCGCCGCCTGCAGCCCGGGGTGTGATACTGGAGACCCGGGATAGAGTCCCACATCGGGCTCCCTGCATGGAGCCTGCTTCTCCCTCTGCCTGTGTCTCTGCCTTTCTCTCGCTCTCTCTGAATGAATAAATAAATAAATCATTAAAAAAAAACCCACAAATGATTATATATTATATAACTATCTAATAAAAAACTATATAACATTATACATTATAGTAATCTTTATATAAAGATAGCTTATCATGTTATATAAATATAGCATTCATAATATTTTATGTAGAACATAATATATAATGTAGCATATTGTAGTTTATAAATACCATAATATTTATAATATAATGTGTAACATATTTATATAACACGACATGTTATAGGACATAAACAATTATGTATACATAATTACAAATTGTCCCAGGGCTCCCAGCAGCCTTGTCACTGGAGAGATAGTTTTGTCACCCAGGAAATGTGGGGTGTCCTGTGGATTCGCTGAGACTGCACTCCATCTCAGAGTGGGGGCCCTTTTTGGCAGGACATTCTCTTCATTTCTTTATGTACTAAAGTCAGCATCGGGCTGAGGATGAGGAGTTCCTGTCTCCTTGAACAAGTAGGGAGGCTTGGGGCAGGCACTGGGGAAACCCTAACTCTGCTTTCCTCAGCCCAAGCAACTTGCTGGACCTCTGATCTCTACTTCTTCATCCCTTAAGAGAGTTCCTCTCGGTGCTTCACTCCTGGAGCTATTGCCGGAGTAATGCCATCCTCATTCTTGCAGAGCCCTGGAACGCGGGCATGCCTACATCAGCCCTGCTGCTCTTATTATTTATGGAGTGGCACTTTGGGCCTGGCATACAGTAGAGCGCAAAAAGGGACCCCTGAAGAGCTGATAGTCTGGCGATGGAAACAGATATTAATCACATAATCAACTAATGAACATGTAATTATAAACTCAGACAAGAGCCAGAGAAAGGGATCAGCAACATTTTTTTTCCCTACTTGACTTGGTACACAGCTGGCTCCATGAGGCCCTGAGAGATGTCAGAGATGTCTGCTTCAGGGGAAGAGTCCTCTGGTCTTGGGAATGGCTCTTTGTGTGAGGGGCCTGCACTCTGCACCTCTTTCCTACTCAGGGTCTGAGTGGACTTCTCAGAGATGGGGGAAGGGAATAGAGACCCACCAAAGACCAGTAACTGGAACCTCATCACGCTGCGGGATAATTTGCTGAAACATTAACTTGCGTCTCTTCACCGTATACTTTTTGCAGTAAAGGAAAATAGCAGCTTCTTGAAATCTGTGATTCTGTCCTTTTTAAATACATCTTAAGACTTTTTGAGCATAATTTCAAAGTTATAGAGAAGTTGCAAGAACTCCACAGAACGCACAGAAGACCCATACACTCTTCATGCAGGTTTCCCGTTGCTAACATTTTACCCTACATCCAAATGAGTCTTTTTGAAATTCGGCAAATGTTTATTTTTAAATGTGGGATGCATCATATATGCAAGAGCGTGTGTAAGAACCCAACATCCCATTTAAAGAATCAGAATAAAAAACGTTCACTTTCTCAGAACCCTGGCTAAGAAAAAGAACCCAAATCTTGGAAGCTGCTGTTAACCATTCCTCACTGAGCTCATCCCCACCTCAATTCCCAGCTCTGAGATTACCAACCACAACCAACCACAATTATTTTGAACAAATCCTTCCCTTTTCCTTGTAATTTTGCAAACTATAATTCTACTCTTTAAAGAAAGCGCTGTTTCATTTTGCTTATGTATGAACTTCGTGTAAACGGAATCTAACCATGTCTATTTTCCTGTGTCAAGTTTATTTAGTTATTTAGTTATTTATTTAAAAAGCCTGAAGAAGATTCAAACTCATGGCGAGAGGGACAGATAAGACCCACAGACGTATTTATTTCACCTTCGCAATGTTCACAAAGTTATTTACTTATTTAATCGGAGGGAAATTCATACAACATAAAATTAACCATTAACCATTTTTTAAGGAATGTACTAAGTGCATTCTCAGTGTTGTTCTGAGACATTTTATGCTCCAAATGGAAACCCTGTCTGCACCAAACAACTATTCTCATCTCCCCCGTCCTCCTAGTCCCTACAGCCACTAATCTATTCTGTCTCTGTGGATTGACCAATTCTGTGTGTGTGTGTGTGTGTTTTAAGATTTTCTTTATTTAGTCATGAGAGACACACAGAGAGAGGCAGAGACACAGGCAGAGCGAGAAGCAGGCTCCCTGTGGGGAGCCGGATGCAGGACTCCATCCCAAGACCCTGGGATCATGACCAGAGCTGAAGGCAGATGCCCAACCACTGAGCCACCCAGGTGCCCCGGGACTGGTGTCTTTATAGAAGAGACACTAGAGCTCCCTCGTTCTTTCTCTTTCCCCTCATACAGAGAAAAGGCCACATGAGGACACAGTTGAGAAAGTAGTCATCTGCAAGCCAGAAAGAGAGATACCACCAGAAACCAGCCCTGCTGGCACCTTGATCTGAGATTTTTAGCCTCCTGACCAAGGAGAAAATAAGTTTCTGTTGCTTAAGCCACCCAGCTATGATACTCTATGGCAGTCTGAGCTGTTTAACACATATGTATATGCCACATTTTGTTTATCTATTTGTCCATTGATGGATTGCCTCTACCTTTCTGTTATCCTGAATAATGCTGCTGTGAACACGGATGTGCAAATATCTGATACAAATATACACATTTGAATCCCCTGCTTCTGATTCTTTTGGGCCTAAGCCTAGAAGCAGAAAGGCTGAAGCGAACAGCAATTCTGTTTTATGAGTTGGAATCTGATGGTCTGAATTTTTGTTGTGTCAGTGAGGACTCACAGTGAGAGAAGCTCAGTGGGGGATGGCTTTTAGGAGAGTGATGTCGCAATAAACTATATCTCATTTCCTGAAGGGTCAGCAAAAGACCAACTATGGGGTAGAAGACAGAGCAGGGGAGAGAGTGTGGCCTCCCCAGCTTTGCTCCCTTTCTCAAGCTGCAGAACTAAACGGGGTGGTGGTGGTGGTGGTGGTGGTGGCATGGGGGGGTGTTTCTGGAACAGGACAAAAGGGCTCCCCCAAGTGTGGCTCTTGCTCCGCTTTGGGAAGTCTCCTGAGACTGGGCAAATAGCTTGAGGCTGAAAATGAGGGTATTGGTGTGGAGACATGCAGGATGGGATTGGGTTTCTGTAAGGAAATCACCATTACAGTTCCAAGTGATGTCGTGTTGGACATTAGACTTCAGGCGAGAGCTACGAGTGCCTTGCTGCTTCTCCATCTTCCTTTGGCTGGAGACAATCATTGGCCGCCACCTAGCTGCAAAAACTGGAATCAACAACCTAGACATGGAGCCTGAGCCAAGGGAATGAAGGCTTTCACCACCTCATCTCTTTAAAGGACATAGTTGCCTGCTCCCAGGGCTGATTCTCTGTTCAGGTTAGCCATTGATTTGTACCCAGCCATCCCAAACTTAGTGACATAAAACCACCGTCATTAGATTGTAAGGTTGGGAATTTGTGTAGGGCACAGTGGGAATGATGGTATCTGCTCCTCAACATCCCAGCCTCAGCTGGGAGGACCTGAATGGCAGAGAGAGAAGTGTCAGGGTACAGGCATGGGGCAGCATCATCCTCAACCTGCTCCCAGGCCCTGCACCCATGGTGCTTTCTCTCACCCTCTAACAAGTAAACTTTTAATTTAGTTTTAATTTGGGGGGATCACTTTTAATTTTAGATGGTTTTAGATTTTTAAACATTGCAAAGAGAGTACACAGATGCCCATTTATTCTATGACCTGTTACCAATATTCTACATTGTACGGTCCATTTGTCATAATGAACCAACACTGATACATTACTGTTAACTAGAGTCCATGCTTTGTTCAGATGTCCTTAGTTTTTACTTAATGCCCTTTGTTCTGTTACAGGATACATGCCACTGATACATCAGGCCTCTTCTTGACTGCAACAGTTTTCAGACCTCCCTTGTTTTGAGTGACTCTGATGATTTTTGAGGAGTGCTGGTCAGGTGCCAGGGTTGGGGTTCACATTCACCTGAAGGTTCAGAAAAGTGGTATTGGAATTAGAAGAGTTGTTTAGTTTTTGCGTGTTTGCTTCTAAGAGCTGTTGTTGTGCCATGAGTCCCCACATAGTTGGGTAGCAAGCATGCCAGTTTCTCAGTTCAAGCTTCAAGATGGGGAAAGCTTCCACTGGATCACTCAGAGCACTTGGTTGGGGTCAGGGAGGTTCAGAGAGGAATGGGATCCAGCTCATGTTTGAAACATCTCAAGGGCTCAAGATTGTGGCGGACAGCTCTACAGACATTTAGGACAGAATGAATGAATCAGGTCTTTCTTGCTTTCCACCAGCGCCACCTGGAGGTGGAAGGTGAGCCCCGCAGAGAGGCTGGAACTGTACAGATGGACCCCACAGACAGAGCAAGCCAACCTTCCAGCTGTGCAGCTGGAGGAGGGACTGCAGGTGAGAACTGTGGGGGAGGGGAGAAGGAGAAGGGTGGAGTCCAGGGGGACTGCAGGTGAGAACTGTGGCCTGGGGATGGCAGGGGAGGAGCAGAAGTTCCAAGTGGGAGGAAATAAAGAAAAAGCTGACCATGCTCACTGCAGCTGCAGGCAACCTGCCAAAAGCATTTCAATTACTGAACTATTTTTCCCTTGCATGTGACTAATTGGACACCTTTATTACCTAAGATGACTATGAAGGGCATGAGGCTTGCCTTAGATGTTCCCCAGGGGCACAGGTAAAGAATGAGACCTGTGAGGCAAGTGTGGGAGGGTAAGGGGGGGTGCGGGAGGAAAAAGCCAACGTACTTATCACCTCCCTCTACATCTCCTACGCTTACAATGAAGATGACAAACAAACTCACTCATTCCTGTTTGCCCAAGGCTTTCTCAATTTTAGCTCCCACATGGAGGGGCAGCCCCCGCCTCAGTCCCAGTCCTGGGAAAATGGGGATGGGGGGGTCCTACTGCTGGCAACAACCCCATCAGATATCTGTTTCTCTTTATGGTGATGACACGGAGTCCTGGCAATTTTAAGAAATCTTCCTTAGGTTCACGTAACCTGGACGTATTTCCAGTGCCATCTGAAAACAAAGGACACCCCCTTTCCACAGCTTGCCCCACATGGAAGACATAAGTTAGGAAAACAGCCATGGGAGACCCTCGCTACTGCATTTGGAAATTAGAAAATAAGCCAAGTCGGGAATCATTTCATGGCAATGAAAGATGTACTGTAGTGATTTAGGGTGAATACTGGAGTGGATGTCCACAAATGATATCTGTTAGGGCCGTTGATTTTAACAAGATTTGTCCAGACTCTGCTCAACACAAAATCTTTTCTTAGACAAGCACTGACTTAAAAAACTTTTTTGGGTGTCATTTAATTTAATTTAATTTAATTTATTTTTTTTTCTCTCAGAGGTTTCCAAGAATGATTGAACAAGAAAGCTGCATGGAGAGAGGGGGATGCTGAGTTTTGGAAGCAGTCAGAAGCAAGAAAACAAAAGCTGCAGGCACTCCGTCTCCTCCGCGGATGCTCTGAGTCATCTTCTGGTTTCTTGTTAAAGACCTGCTTCCTCCACATGGTGAGACAGATGGCCACCAAGAGCTCCCAAGTTTTAAAGAGAATGATTTCCCCAACGAGGGAACAGAGGCACTGCTCCCCCATCCAGCTACTCCCTCCAGCACCTTGTCAGCCAGGGGGTGTGCAGGGAGTGGAGGGGGTGCTCCTCAGACGCAATGGTCCTGAGAGCTGCTGGCTGGAGCCAGGGTGCCAGCTTGGCCAGCTCTAAGGGCATGTAGGGCATGCAACCAGCAGGGCTTCACATTCTGCAGGGACCCTGTTCTTGGGGTTTCATGCTCAGCACTCACCATCTTAAAGTTCTTAACCATTTATCTTGGGAGCTTTGTGTTTGCTAATGAATTCCTAAGGGACAGTGTAGCATATGTCAGGGTGCTTACCTCCTGCTAGCTGGCCTCCTGCTACCTCCCTAGTAACCCTATAACAAAGCAGCAGAGACTAGGGGGGTGGGAAGGAGGGTTTAAACAACAGAAATCTATTATCTCATGGCTCCGGTTCTGGAGGACAGAAGTCCAGAATCAAGGTCAGAAGGGTTGGTTCCTTCTGTCTCAGGCCTCTCTCCTGGCTTCTGGTGGTTCGCTGGCAATCTTTGGTGCTTCTCAGCTGGTAGATACATCACCTCGATCTCTGCTTTCATGTGCAGTTGGTGTTTCCCCTGTGTGCATCTCTGTGCCCCAACTTCCCTTTCCTATAAGAACAGAGTCATATTGGATGAAGGGCCTGCCCTATTCCAGTACGACCTCAGCTTTTAAATTAGGTCTGCAGTGACCTCTCCAGATAAGGCCACATTCTGAAATACAGGAGGTTTAGGCCTTAAACATGAATTTTGGGGGTAGGCAAAGTTGAAGCCACAAGAGTGTGAGTTGGTATGTGTGACGTGCATGTGTAGAGGGTCTGTGTGACTCTCTGTGGGTGTCTGCATAGAATAGTATGTGTTATGGACTGAATATTTGGGAGTTTTTTTTTTTTTTTGTGTGTGTTTTAAGATTTTATTTATTTGACACAGAGAGAACACAAGCAGGGAGAGTGGCAGAGGGAGAGGGTGAGAGAGACTCTCTGCTGAGCAGGGAGGCCGACGCAGGACTCAATCCCAGGATCCTGAGATCATGATCTGAGCTGAAGGCAGACACCCAACCGACTGAGCTATCCAGGTGCCCCTGGACTGAATATTTGTGTTTCTCCAAAACTCATCATGTTGCAGCCCTAAACTCCAGTGTGGCTGTATTTGGAGATGGGACCTCTAAGGAAGTAATTAAAGTTTAAATAAGGTCATAAGAGTAGGGCCCCGATCTGATAGTGTTAGTGTCCTTATGAGAAGAGCTACCAGGGCGTTTGCTCTGTCTCTTTCCACCCACTGAATGAGCACAGAGGGAAGGTCACGTAAAGATACAGTGAGAAGGTGGCCATCTGCAGCCAGGAAGAGAACTCTAATCAGAAACTGAGTTGGCCCGCACCCCATCCTGGGCTTCCAGCCTCCAGAACTAAGGAAGTAAATGCCTTTTGTTTAATTACCCAATCTATGGTATGTTAATGTTGCAGCTGGAGGTGTGTGTGTGTGTGTGTGTGTGTGTGTGTGTGTGTGAGAGAGAGAGAGAGAGAGAGAGAGAGACAGAGAGAGAGACAGAGAGAGAGAGAGACTCTTTGTAGAGTCTATACATGCATCCTGTGTGCCTTTCATGGAAATCCAGACTATTTCTTCTCTTTCCCTTCCTCCAACCTTACTGACCACTCACTCTCCTCTGCTTACTTTCCTCACCCCCACAATGCCCCCCTCAACCCACACAGAGGGAGCAGAGAGATGACACACCCAAAGGAGGTGTGAAAATCTGGGACAGGCCAGGGCCCCAAGATTCAAGAGGCCTCTCTGCCCTTGGACTGCTTCACTCCCTTCCCAACCCAGTTACCTTGACTGTACTTTACAGACTAACTCAGATCTATAAGGCAAAGCCACAAGCTTCAAAGTTCCTGGGAAATGAGCCCCATCCAAGTTGCAGGGTCTCTTCACAAAGAGATGTTGATTGGGCACCCCCTTAGGCAAGACCACAACTGTGGTAGGATGGATGACCCCAAAGGTTTAGCACATCAAGACAGAGAGGAACCCAGAAACCATCCTATCCTGCTCATTTCTCACTTTTACAGATCTGAAAACTGAGGAAGGGGCAAAAAAGTCTTCTATTGCATCTTAGAACACATATTCCCTGGCTTAATTCAATTCTTACTCTGGTGATTCATTCAGATTTCAAAAAGCATTGGTCTAGGACAGGTGTTGGCAACAGGCCCATCACTTATGTTTGTAAATAAAGTTTTTTAGAACAGAGATGCTATGGTCCACAGAGGCTGAAAATACTACCCTCTGGTTCTTTTCAGAAAAAGTTTGCTGACCTCTGGTCTAGGACTTGGCAGGCGTGGGTTTTCTATCTACTGTGTAGATATGTGGATGAAAGATGCTAAACTATATTCTCTGTTATTATTCCTGATAAGGTGGGCGTGCATCAGCTGAAGATAAGACCTTGAGGTTTTCTTCTTTATGTATTAGTTTAGTAATGTGTCAGTAGAAGCTTGGCCTTCTCAACTCTGTGGTTGTGCTGAGGCGTAGGTTATAAATGAAAGGCAAGATAAATGCTTGATTTCTTTCCCCTGTGCTTAAAACTTTTGTGAGTGGGTTTCTAGAATGTTCCAAAGGTAGCCGGTAATATCTTGTTCTAAATTGATTCAGTAAGTGAAAACCCCCCTTACCTCTTTAGCTAAAAGTCTGCGAGTCTGTGAGCCTAGAATTGTCACTGTCAGTCCCAGACTCCTCAGGACATCTGGTCTGAATAATAATGATAACACAGAAATAGAAATAGGGATGAAAGATACAGAGAGGAAAAGTCTAAATGATATTTGAGCCTGTGGATGCAATTGTCTGAGATACCTCTAGCTCTGTATTTTCCTTAGTTAGGTTATATGACTCAATTTCTTTTTTCCTTTCCTCCTTTCCTTCTTCTTCTTTTTTAAAATGTGATCTCTAGGGGCATCTGGGTGGCTCAGTGGTTGAGCGTCTGCCTTCAGCTAAGGTCATGACTCTGGGGTCCTCGGTTGGAATCCCACATCAGTCTCCCCTCAGGGAGCCTGCTTCTCCCTCTGCCTCTGTCTCTGCCTCTCTCTCTGTGTTTCTCATGAATAAATAAAATCTTTTTTAAAAATAAATAAATCTTTTAAAAAATGTAATCTATAGGGGCCCCTGGTATCTCAGTTGGTTAAGCATCTGACTCTTAGTTTCAGCTCAGGTTGTGATCTTAGAGTCATGAGATTGAGACTCTATGCTCCTTAGGGAGTCTACTTGAGATTCTCTCTCTTTCCCTCTCCATCTGCCCCTCCCCACCCACATGCATGTGTGTGCTTGCTCTCTCTCTCAAATAAATAAATAAATCTTAAAAAAAATGTAATCTCTACAACCAAGGTAGGGCTCGAACTCATGACCCCAGGAACGAGAGTCACATGTTCTATCAGCTAAGCCAGCCAGGCATCCCACCTTTTTCTTTATTGTTTTTGAGTGTTTTCTTTTTTTGTTTGTTTGTTTTTGAGTGTTTTCAAATTAGATTTCTCCTTTTGTTGTTTCCAACCAAGAGTTTGAACTATGCTAATTAATAATGGAAGGCAGTGTAGATGAAATAGAAGTGAGCCTGTTTCATCATATTGAAGAAACATTTTTAAAAAAGATTATTTATTTATTTATTTATTTTTTAATTTATTTATTCATGAGAGACACAGAGAGAGAGAGAGAGAGAGGCAGAGACACAGGCAGAGGGAGAAGCAGGCCCCACGCAGGTAACCCCATGTGGGACTTGATCCCCATCTCCGGGATCACACCCTGGGCCGAAGGTGGCACTAAACTGTTGAGCCACCCGGGCTGCCCCATTGAAGACACATTTTGAGTGAATATGAATGGGTCTTTCAATAAAGGGTACTAGAGTAATTGGTTATCCGAGTGGAAAAATTAGATCCTTACCTCACACCTTAGACAAAAATTAATATCAGATGCATTAAATATGAAAAACAAAATTAAAACAATTTTTAATTTATAACATATAGGAGAGTATATTCATACATAAAGCTAGTCAAGACGTGGAGAAGTCCCTCAACATATAAATTAAAAGATGAATTACTTTGAGTAGCTAGCAGTAAGAGATACAGAAGGAATGAAAACATGTCATAGGCTTCTAAGAGATGTTTGCAGTGTACAGATTATGAAGGGAAGGTGCACCTGCTATTTGTATAAAAATCAGAAAGGAAAAGACCAACAGTTCAGCAGAAAAGTGAACAATGGATAGAAATCATCAATTTAAAAAAAAAGAAATCATCAATTTACAGAAAAGAAACCCCAAATGGCCAATATAATATGCCTCACTCATAATCAGAAAATGCAAATTAAAGCAGCAATGAGATATCTTTATATAGGCAGCTTAAAGTGGGTTATGAGTTCATCTATTTTAATCAGCAAAAGTTATCAAGTTTAATATATTTCTGAATTGGCAAGGACGTGGGGAACTGGGAACTTATACATCCCTGGTGGAAGTATAAATAGGTAAAACTACCTTAGTTTTCAGTTTGGCTCTCCTAGTGGTATTAAAAGTGTGGACATCACAGAAGACAGATTTTTACTTCTTACTATGCCACCAATAGATCACACTTATCAACAGGAAAGCAGGTGTAAGATGTCTGTTGTGGTATTTTGCTGATAGCAGAGCCCTGAAAACAGCCCAAACATCTAGCCATTAGGAAAGAAGAAAGAGAAGCTATGGTTTGTGCATACAACCAAGTTCTTTTAAAATTTTTGTTTTATTGAGCTATAACTCATATTCCATAAAATCTATGCTTCTTTTTATTTTTTTATTTTTTATATTTTTTAAATATTTTATTTATTTACTCATGAGAGACACACACAGAGAGAGAGGCAGAGACACAGGCAGAGGGAGAAGCAGGCTCCATGCGGGGAGCCTGACGTGGGACTCGATCCTGAGTCTCCAGGATCATATCCTGGGCCAAAGGCAGCACTAAACCGCTGGGCCACTGGAGCTGCCCTGCTTCTTTTTTTAAAAGATTTTATTTATTTATTCATGAGAGACACACAGAGAGAGGCAGAGACATAGGCAGAGGGAGAAGCAGGCTCACTGCAGGGAGCCTGATGTGGGACGATCCCAGCACTCCAGGATCAGGCCCTGAGCCAAAGGCAGGTGCCCAATTGCTGAGCCACCCAGGCGTCCCAAAATCTATGCTTCTAAAGTGTACAATTCAGTGGGTAATTTTTATTTTTTTAGAAAGATTTTTATTTATTTATTCGAGAGAGAGAGAAAGCATGAGCAAGGGGAGAGGCAGAGAGAGGAGAAAAAGGCTCCTCGCTGAGCAGGGAGCCCAATTTGGGGCTTGATCCCAGGACCCTGAGATCATGACCTGAACTGAAGGCAGATGCTTAACTGACTGAGCCATCTAGGCACCCCTCAGTATATTTTTAAAAGTATATTCACAAGGTTATGCAATCATCACCAGTTTCTTCTTTTTTTTTCTTTTTTTCTTTTTATTGGAGTTCAGTTTGCCAACATATAGCATAACACCCAGTGCTCATCCCATCAAGTGCCCCCCTCAGTACCCGTCACCCAGTCACCCCAACCCCTGCCCACTTCCCCATTCCACTACTGCTTGTTCATTTCCCACAGTTAAGTCATCACCAGTTTCTAATTCCACATTTCCATCATCCCAAAAAGAAACCCCATAGTTGTTCTCCTTTCCCTCAGCCCCTTGGCATGCCTGATTCATGCATAAACTTAATTTTATTACTATGGATTATGAGCTAAGGACACAGTGACCTGGTTTCCATGTGTCCAGTCATCTCCAGCATGTTAACCCATGTTCTCCTTCTCCAGGGGTCTGGCTGTTCTTCCTTCACCTGCCGCACTGCACATTCACAAGATCCTGGGGACTCCTCGGTGGGGCACAGAAGCTGCCTTAGGTGGTGCCTTGGGGTTTAGATCAGCATGGCTCACTCCCTGGGGGGTCTTTCAGTCTTTGAGGAAGAGAGACGGGATTTAGAGCTCAGTTGTCCAATATGGTACCTACAACCCACATATGGCTATTTACATGTAAGCAAATTAAAATTACATTTATTTTAAAGCTCAGGTCCTCAGTCACAGCAGGTACAGTTAGTGTGTGCAATAGTCACGTATAGCCAGGGGCTGTTGTATCAGACAGTGTAGCTGTAGGACACATCCATCATTGTGGTAAGGCCTTCTGGACATGCCATAATACGAATGGCTGTGTCTCAGGAGGATGAAGGTTTTGGCTCTAGTTTTATAATACATACTAATAACTATGATTGGTATTAATAACAATCATTGCACATGTTTGAGAATGAGAACTACCATCCTGTAAGAATTCTATTATTTATGTAATATTATGCTATTTTAAAAACAATTTTATTGAGATATAACTTACATATCATGAAATTCCCCTAATATAGGTATGCGATTTGATGATATTTAGTGAATTTGTAGAATGATGTAGCCCTTGTCACAATAAATTTTAGAACATTTATCACTAAAAATTCCCTTGTGCCTGAGTGCAATGATAACTGTTCTCCCCACTCCAGCCATAGGTGGCTATTGATTTGCTTTTTCTGGAAATTTCACATAAACGGAGCAGTACCATAGGCAGTCTTCTGTATCTGGCTTTTTTTTTTTCACTTAACAAAATGTTTTTGCAGTGCATCTATTCACCACATGTATCTACCACTAGTTTATTTATTTATTTATTTATTTATTTATTTATTTATTTATTTATTTTCTTCCTTTTTTTATTGCTGAATAGAATTCATTGTATGGAGATACCACATCATAATATCATGTTATTATATTATTATTATTAACAATTTGCTAATCCATGTCATTTATCCAACATTTAAAATAGACCAGATTTGTTCATTGATGGTTCATTTGTGTACCTGTGAACTATATGTTTCCATACCTTTAAAAGATATATGTATCTAAGTGAATGCCATGTGCATAAATATTTTTTAAATATGACAGTGAACAATTAGCATCTTTTGCTAATGCCACTTTTTGCTTGCTTTGGCATAAAGAATAAGCCAATGAACCTTTGTGTCCTATGGAAAAATACATAAATGTCACCTGGTAATTGCTCTTAGAGGTAATACTAATTAATGTTGACTCACAAGTAAGCAGTATTTTAAATAGAAAAAAATGATTAATGTACATTGATTAACATTTGTTAATTGTTGCTTTCATGTCATCCATCCAACATTTAAAATTTGCCAGAAATTCCAGCAAACCCTTTATGGTTAGCCCATCACTGGATTCACACAGGCCTTTTCATGGGGGATTTTGATCCCCATTAGATATGGGAAGGAATGAAGAGTCCAAATCACAGGGGTTTTGTGAGTTGTCTCAGATCATACTAGCCATAAATAGCAGCCATGGGGAGTTGGAACCCAGTTACTCTGGAATTCAAAGCACATGTTTCTTTGTTGATTTATTGAGATATATTAACATATGACATTGTATGAGTTTAAGGTGTGCCACATTTTGACTTGATACATTTATATGTTGCAACATGATTACCACAATAGTGTTAGCTAACACCTCCAACCCACCACATAATTATCTCTTTTTTGCAGTAAGAACAATTAAGATCTAGTCTCTAAGCAACTCTGAAGTTTATCGTATGGCAATTGTGAACTATAATCGCGATGCTGTGCATTACATCTCCAGGCCTTACTTATCTACTGGTTGCAAGTCTATACCCTTTGACCAACATCTCCCCAGTTCTCCCACTCGCTGGAAACCACTATTCTACTCTGTTTTTATGAATTTGGTCAAAGCACATGCTTTTTTTTTTTTTTTAAGATTTTATTTATTCATGAGAGACACAGAGATAAAGAGAGAGAGGCAGAGACACAGGCAAAGGGAGAAGCAGGGTCCATGCAGGGAGCCCGATGCGGGACTCGATCCCGGGACTCCAGGATCACGCCCTGGGCCTAAGGGAGGTGCTAAACTGCTGAGCCACTCAGGGATCCCAAAGCACATGTTTTTAGACACAATGTTATTGGCCTCCTGTCAGTTGTATGAGCTGGGGATATACTTGTAACTAGAGTATGGGCTGAACTGGGAGGCAGACAAGGTCAGCATATGGTGATAAGTGACTTTGTGGGGAGAACTCATGAGACACGAATCCTTTCCAGGTTGGATAAATCTGCATGTGAGTAAAAGGGGGAAAAATCAGCTCTCAGATTGCAGGAGTGAGACTTATTTTTTCTATCCCGTTGTTCCCCTGTGGTTTCTTCCCTTACCACTCACCTGCAGCCTCCTCCTTGGGAAATTTGGAATGTCTGGTTCTGAGAGACAGAAACACATTAAAGCATGGGATCTAAAGGCTGGGGAGGAAGGCAGGGCTTTGGAGACTAGAGGCATGGGAATCATAGATGTGCAATCAGGGTCTCTGAGGAAGGGAGAGGCACGAGATACATCAAGTATATCTACCTTTTGGTGGATTCTTCATGTGATGAACCTACAAAACAAAAAAAGAAGGGAGGAATTTATATTTAAAACATTTTTTTTAATTTAAATTCAATTTCCTGACATAAAGTATAATACCCAGTGCTCATCTCATCATGTGCCCTCAGGGAGAAATTTATCTAATAAGAAAATCTTTCATTTCATCCCCCTTCCCTAGCGTTTAAAAACTGTGCTTTCCTAGGGTGCTTGGGTGGCTCAGTTGGTTAAGCTTCTGACAGTTGATCTCAGCTCAGGTCTTGATCTCAGGGTGGTGAGTTCAAGCCCTGCATTGGGCTCCACGTTGGGCTCCATGCTGAGGTCCATGCTGGGCATGGAGCCAACTTAATAAACAAATCAGTCCTTCCCCAAACTTACCATGCTGGGTGCATATGTTGATGAAGAAGATGGAGAGGAAGAGGAGCAAAATGGAAAGGCAGGTGAACGTAGCAGCAAAGATGAATCTGGTGGCTAGTGGGAGAGGAACAGGAAGGAGAATCAGTTTGGTTCCTGAGACACCCTGATCAAGCTTAGCAGACAGGTGCCAAGAACCAGATAACCTGGTTTCCAAAACTTTGCAGCTGCCACCTCTGAGCTGGAACTTCCAATTACTGCGGGAATTTCCTTCACCTCCCTGACCTTTGGTTTCCCTGTTCAAAGTGATGACAAGAACAGTAGCTGCTGGACTGGATGGAGCTGGGGTTAACTGGGTGGGTCCTGGCAGAGAAGGTCTCACACAAGGGAAATCCCCAATAAGTGTTTTAGCCATAGTAATAATTCCTATTATTTATCGTGAGCCGCCCTGTGCTAGGCGCTTCACACATGTTCTTCTCATCCTGACAGAGGCCCATGAGATAGCTTTACTGTTCCATTTCATTCCACCATGAATGAAGTATCCAGAAGTTAAGGGGATGGCCTGGAGTCACACAGCTGGGATGGGCTTTGTGTCCTGGTAAGTGTAACATTTTACCGCCAGCCACAGGTCAGGCTAGCTTTGCGCTGGCCTCTGGGTATGGAAACACCAGAGAACTGAGCTCACAATCTGGGAGATGCACATTTACCCGAATAACTGATGCTGCAGAGGAAGCACTAAGTCCCATCTCAGATGAATGAAAATTCAAACTCTCTCCCAGTCCAAGAGTCATTTGAATGGCATGTATACTCACATATTATTCAGCCATAAAAAAGTAGAAAACATTGCCATCTGCGACAACACAGATGAACACAGAGGGCATTATGTTAAGTGAGACGAGCCAGACAAAGACAAACACTACATGATTAGATTTCACTTATACATGGAATGTGAAACAAAACAAAATTAAAAACTGAACTTATAGAAGCAGAGAGCAGAGTGGTGGTGGCCAGGGGCCAAGGACAGGGGAGGTTGGGAGAGGCTGGTAAAAGGCTACCGGCTTCCAGTGAACCGATGAATTCTGGAGATCTGATGGATGGCATAGTGACAACAGTTGACAACACTGAAATTTGCTATGAGTAGATCTTAAGCATTCTCACACAAAAAACAAAGGCAAATATGCAAAGGGAGGATGTATTCATTAACTTGGTCCTTCTACGGTGTACACGTGCATCAAACTACCACATTGTATGCTTTTGTCAATTCTACCTCCAGAAGGTGTGGTACAAAGGAGAGGGGCGGATGAGAATCCCTAACTTGAAGAGCTGGGTAATGATGGAAGGCACTGGCTTCAAAGCACAGAGCCTGGATCTGACTCATGATGTAGGATAATGAGATTGCAGTGATAACGATTATTCTCTCTCCCGATATCCCACCCACACCTGTTTCCCTCTGTAACAGACTATGCCAGTGCTCCACACTGCTTGCCCAGATCCCTTTGCCATTTTAATGCGCTCTGGATCATGGTTTATTTCACCTTCCAATGCGGACACTTGTTTCTCTTTGTGGGGGACTGCCAGGAAGGACCCAAAATGCCTCGGGATCTATGTATTCCAGGGACATCTCTTTACCATGACTGCCATTTGTGGAAGCATGAATGCCCTAGTTCTGTTGGTCACCAGTTGCCAGGGTGTGTGACCTTCTATGTCTCCTCTACTTTCCCAGCACCATGCAAAAGATGCGGTGAAGGGATGATTGCTCAGTCCTTTACTTCTCAGCCCTCTTTCCCCTGTACCCCCTACAATGTTACATTCACATTAATACTTATTTGAGTCTTCTGGTGGCACTGAATCCAGGAGACCCTCAAAAGCAGCAAACTCTCTGCACATCTCCAGGGACATAAGGAAACAGGATGGGAGCAGCTGTTCCCAGACTAGTAGGACCCTCAATGGGAAGCAGAGAAACATTAGCCTCTGGCTTCTTCCACAGTGACTCACTAGAAAAGAGAAGTAGACTATTACAAGACTTTTCCGCCTTCATACGGCCCCACAACCTGCTGATCTGAGTTCACCCTGAGATGTCCACATTTCCTGGCCAAATTTCATATCACTCTTTACAAACTGCCAGAATAAATTACAAAGTCTCAGGTGTTGATGTAAAGGAATCAGGCTGAGCAGTGGGACACAGCTTGACACGAGGTGTAAATGAAGTCACTGTCACTAGAGAGGAGGCCTGGCCTTGTGTGCACGGATACATCCGGATATGGGCCGGGGACATCATATCTGGGCTGAAAGACTTTATTCCATTCAGAATTGCTGCAGTATAAATTTGAACTCAGAAGGTACATCTTCAGAAATTATATACACACCCACTAGGATGTCTATAATAAAAGAAAAGGGAAATAAGTGTTGGCAAGGACATGGAGATATTGGAACCCGCATGTATTACTGGTGGGAATGTAAAATGTTGGGGCCACATTGGAAAAACAATTTGGCAGTTTCTCAAAAAGTTAAACATAGAGTTACCATATGTCTCAGCAATTCTACTTCTAGGTAGATATCCAAGAAAACTGGAAGCAGGGACTCAAACAGGTACTTGCACACTGATGCTCAGAGCACTATTACTTGCCCTACCTGAAAGGTATGAACACCCTAGATGTTGTCATGGGTATGGGAATGGGGAGAAACTGCTTACAGGGTAGGAGATTTCATTTGGGGGTGATAAAAGTGTTCTGGAATTACACAGTGGTGACAGTTGCATAACCTTGTTATATACTAAATGCCACTGAATTGTACACTTATTTAAAAGGGTAAATTTATGGAATGTGAATTATGGGTCAATAAAAAAGAAAGAAAATAAATAATACAAGAGCTAAAAACATGAATGCACCTCTTCCTCTTCCCTGTCTCACACAGCACTAGACTTCCTGCCTTATTTCAGATACTTCCATGCTCCTTGACTCTGTCAGATTTCAGGTCTCTCCAAGAAAACATTCCTGGTGTGAATTATGTTCATAAAGCTGAAGTAGAAATCATTTCCCAAGTCTGCTAATACTGAATAAAAACATTTTCAAAGGCTATTACTTATTTTGCAAGGACATTTTGGGAGATACCTTTGAAAAGAACTGGTTATGACAGCCTTGAACAATTTTGGCTCTTTGGAGTGGATTACAGGGAGGTTATGAGTTGCAGAAATTAAGGATGAGTAAGCAACTAGATGCCAACTTATGTTATATATTTGGCCATTAAAATCTGGATGAGCTCCCATTTTCATCCAAAGATGCCAAAAGCTCTAAATTTTACAAGCATCTCCCAGGATAGAATCTTAGTCAATTCCTCATTGAAAAGCAACACCAGAGAAAATAACTTAATATTCACCAGTTTTTTAGAACTTTAAAGTTTTAGCAAATCCTTGGTCAGACACATTCCCAAAGCACCTGGGCTCCATGGTTCCCTATTCTGCTGCCCAAACCAGACAACACAATCTCATCCCCATTCTTCACAAAACTCCACCATTGTTTTTCATTATGTAAAATGATAAATGACGCATCTGTAGCTGTTTTACTCATCAGCTTTTCCTGAACCCAGGAGGAGCTTAGCGGTCATCTGCCAGAAAGGTAGTCATTCTCCCAATCACATTGAAAAAGCGGGCATCAAGATTCCTTCTGTGCCTTTTAATCACAGGGGACTGCACTCAAATTATCTTACATTTTTTTGCTGCAGGAGCTCCACGTCCATCGTTGTTATCTAGGAAACAGGATGCAAGAAAAAATAATCACAATGATTGATTGAGTGGAGAACCTTGGACACTTAGGTCCTCATGTTCTTCTTATGGACTTTAGCCCCTCTTTGGGAACTGAAGAATGTCTTTTCTACTCTTGGGATGTTCACTGGGTCCCCAAATCAGGGCCAGAACATCAGATAGCTTTTTAAAAAATATTTTATTTGTTTGTTTGTTTATTTATTTGAGAGGGGAGAGGCAGAGGGAGAGAATTTCAAGCAGACTCCATGCTGAGCAGAGAGCCTGACACCAGGCTTGATCTCATGACCTCGAGATCATTTTTTTAAGATTTATTTATTTATTTATGATAGACAGAGAGAGAGAGAAAGAGAGAGGCAGAGACACAGGAGGAGGGAGAAGCAGGCTCCATGCCAGGGAACCTGACGTGGGACTCGATCCTGGGACCCCAGGATCGCGCCCTGGGCCAAAGGCAGGCGCCAAACCACTGAGCCACCCAGGGATCCCACGACCTCGAGATCATGACCTGATCAAGAGGTCAAATGCTCACCTGACTGAGCCAGCCAGGTGCCCCCACATGACTCTTTTAATACCTCTGGGGTTTGACATTATTTTTAATAACAAAAATATTTATAAATGACCCAGCTAATTTCCCCCCTTCCATTCCTATTCCTTGTCAATCTTCCTGTTCCACCATTTTGCAAATATTTTCTCCCATTTGGTAGGTTGTCTTCTTATCTTACTGTTTCTTTTGCTGTGCAGAAGTTTTTAGCTTGATGCAATCCCACTTATTTATTTTTGCATTTGCTTCTTATGCTTTATGTGTCATCTCAAAAAAAAAAAAGTCATTGCCAAGATCATGCAAAGGAGGTTTTCACCTCTTTTCTTCCAGGAGTCTTATGGCTTGGGGTCCTACATTTAAGTCTTTAATGTATTTTGAGTTAATTTTTGTGAATGGCGTGAGAAAGGGATCCAATTTCATTCTTCTGCATGTGGTTATCCAAATTTTCCAAAATCATTTATTGAAGAGATTGTTCTCTCCCATTGAATATTTTTGGCTTTCCTGCCAAACAGTTGATCATGTATGTGAGGGTTTAATTCTGGGCTCTTGATTCTGTTCCATTGATTATGTGTTTATTTTTATGCCAGTACCATGCTATTTGGATTACTATAGCTTTGTAGTATAGTTTGAAATCAGAATTTGTGACACCCCCCAGCTTTGTTCTTCTTTCTCAGTATTGCTTTGGCTATTCAGGATCTATCAGTTTTTTGGTTGAGTCTTTAGGATTTTCCATATATAAGATTATCTGTAAATAAAGACAGTAGTACTATGTTGAATAGGAGTGGTGAGAGTGGATCTCCTTGTCTTGTTTCTGATCTCAGAGGAAAGCATTTGACTCTTCACCTTTCTTTCTTTCTTTTTTTTTTTTTTTTTGAGAGAGATAGATAGAGATATATATAGAGAGAATGAGCGGGGGAAGGGCAGAGAGAGAGAGAGAGAGAGAGAGAGAGAGGGAGTAGACGACTCTCTGCTGAGCAGGGAGCCCCTTGAGAGGCTTGATCCCAGGACTCTGGGATCATGACCTGAGCTGAAGGCAGACACTTGACTAAGCCACCCAGGTGCCCCTGACCTTTCATCTTTGAGTATGGTGCTAGCTGTGGGCTTGTTGTGTACGTCCTCTGTTATGTTGATGAATTCCTTCCATAGCTTATTTGTGGAGAGTTTTTAATCTTGAAAGGGCATTGTATTTTGTCAAATGCTTTTTCTGCATCTATTGAGATGATAATATGATTTTTGTCTTTCTTTCATTAGTGTGGTTTATCATATTTATTGATTGTGTATGTTGAGCCATCTTTGCACCCCAGGGATAAATCCCATTTATCCATAGCATATGATCTTAATGTGCTGTTGGATTTGGTTGCTAACATTTTGTTGAGGATTTTTGCATCTGTGTTTATCAAGGATATTGCTTTGTAGATTTCTCTTAGTGTCACTATCTGGCCTTGTTATCAGGGTAATGCTGGCCTATGAAACGAGTGTAGGAGTGTTCCCTAGTCTTCAATTTTTTTAAAGTAAGCTTCATGCCCATCGTGGGGCTTGAACTTGTGACCCTGAGATCAAAAGTCACATGATCTACAACTGAGCCAGCCAGGCACCCTCAGGTCTTCAATTTTTTGTGAGGGTTTGAGAAGGATTGGCATTATTCTTTAAATATGTGGTGGAAATCTCCAGTGAAGCCATTTGGTCCTGGGCTTTTCTTCAATAGGAGATTTTTTATTATTGAGGCAATCTCCTTATCTGTTATTGATCTGTTCAGATTTTCTATTTCTTCATGATTCAGTCTTGGTTTATAGACTTCCACACAGATTTTCTTGTCATTGGTGATTGCCCAAGTCTCCAGGTGCTTCCAGACCACGGCCAACAGGGCCTAGAACTAATTTACAGTCTCCTGCAGGTTCCACAGCTGGCACTGAGATCTGTCTGCCTATTACTCAATGCACAGGCGAGTGAGACTCCTCTTACGTCTCTTGCTGTACGGTGCCAGATCCCACACTTTTACAAAGGCACTTTTGTTTGTGGGTGTATGTCAAATTTCTGTTGTTGAAGTGGGGAAGGCAAAAATGAGGGATGTCTTATGGATTTTTCTTATTTTCTCAAATTGTAGTGGTTCTGGAATCCCTGTTTTCAGCAGAGCAAGAGCAATATATTTGCGTCTATTGTATGGAATCAGACATCAGAGTCTCATACTGTGACCCGGAGTCATCTCGGGGTCTATATTGAGTAAGAGGGAAGGTTTTTGGAGGGATTCTGAAGAGGAAAAAGCCACAGGGGTGAAGAGAAGTACCAAGGCTTCCACATTTCCAATGCACCTGGGGTCATTCTTACCCATCTCTATATTAACCACATCTTTTATTTTCTGTATTCAACACTTTGATATCTTGGGACCTTGCTGACCCTAGAGATATCCCCTCTCAAGGTATCTACTTCCTAGAGAAAGGAAACAACTTTCCCTCAAGCACCCTTCTTTTTTTTTAAGTTTTTTTTTTTTCCCAAAGATTTTATTTATTTATTCATGAGAGACACACAGAGAGAGGCAGAGACAAGCAGAGGGAGAAGTGAGCTCCCCAACCATGCAAGGAGCCAGATTCAAGCACCCTTCTTAAGTGCAAAACAACCAATCCAGAGCTCATACTTCCAACCACCTCCTCTATGGCTCTCACACTCTGGGCCAGGGTTCCCCTGCCCTAATCACTCCAGGGCCAGATACCAGACAGTCAGGGACAGCATCTATACCCAATAGCCAATCCTAAGCCTGTTCCTTCTAACAGAAACCACAGTAAAGGCTCTTGCCTAGTCTTATCCCTCCCTCTGCTTCCTCACTGACTCTGATACTTCTCTATATGGCCCTGTATGGCATGGCATACCCCTCTTCTTGGGAAGTCTAACAAACTATCTTTTTTTCAATGACAGTCATCTCTTCATCTTTGACCATACTGTACCTCAAATTTTCTATTGGCATCTATATTCTAAAACACTCTCCCACATCCACCTCATTGATACATACTCATAATCTTTGATGAGAGCCTCTCCCCACACTCACTTCCCATTTCTCCCATACTTTACACCCAAGTGGTCACACCTGTCTTTTTGTTTCCTGGATTCTTCTTTCACCAACCAGGCTCCATCACAAGAAAAGGACTATATGCCTCAAGAATAAACCTGAAGCTGCCTTTCTCACCTTTGACCTGCAGCCACAGGTGTTCACTCTCCTCTGACCACTCCTGGGAGACCATTGTCTTGTAGGCACAAAAGTACATCCCAGCATCCTTCGGCTCCAGGTGAGTGAGGAGGAATTCAGCCTCATGTCCTGTGGATCTCTGCTCCTTCCTGTACCCAGAGTCCTGCAGCTTCCCCAGCATGAATGTCACATTCTGGAAGTGAGACTGGCACCTGAGGCTCACGTTGCCTCTGTGTTCAACCATGTTGCTGGGCAAGGCACTGAGCGTGGGTTTGGGAAACATTTCTGGCAAAGAATTCAGAGTTAGTCTGACTCTTCATCATGACATCCACCAATGCCCTCCTAGAATTCAGAGGATTAAAGAGAAAATATAGGATGCAGGAACAGATAGAGTTTATACGAGAAAACTCACCATTCTTTTTCTCGTCTTCAAAGCCCAGGGAAAGCCCTGGAAGAGAAACCCTTATGAGACATAAATTACATACTCGTGTTTGAGTACATATCAGGCAGAGAGTGCATGACTAATTTGTTAAAGATCCATCTTATTCTTTTTTCTTTTAAAGATTTTATTTATTTATTCATGAAAGACACACACCGAGAGAGGCAGAGACACACAGAGAAGCAGGCTCCATGCAGGGAGCCCGATGCAGGACTTGATCCTGGGACCACAGGATCACACCCCAGGCGGAAGGCAGGCACTTAGCACCTGAGCCACCTAGGTGCTCCATCCATCTTATTTCTTGAAGGCACTTCTTTGGGTTGATTTTTTTAACCTGTTACTTATGTCCCATTGTTTCTCATTTTGTATATTCATTTATATACAAAATTCCAGCAACCTTTTCTGATCTATCATGTTGCTTTCACGATCAGTCTTTCACCATCTAAATATCATCACATATTTACTTGTATTTTCCTCTCCTGCTTTCTATGACTGAACTTTTCACCCTTGTCACTTAGATAATGCAATGGTTATTTATTTTACTGTGGAGTGTGAGCAGAGGGTTTCCTCTCTGATTCAAATGGGGAGAAACCACTCTCTCTGCCCAGGTTCTTCTTTTCAAGAAGAATTTGAGACATTCATGGTCCTAAATGCCTTTTCCATGTGGCTTTGATCTATATAAATGTTAGACCCTACTTCTCCTGTGTTCTGTTCTATGTATTTCATTCTGGAATAGAAAGGTCATCTCATGAATGGAAATATGGGAAACTAGTCTTGGGGTATGTCAAGAGGTGATGTTAGAATTTCTCTAGATGTGAGAGTGTCTCAGGATATCTGGCCTTTCTTTAAACTCAGGAGTAAACTCACAACATGGACCCTCAAACTTCACCAAGAAGGAAGGAGATGGTGGCCTGATGATGCACTGAGTCTGAGCTTGCAGTAATAATGGTGGGAATTTGTAGGAGGAAATCTTCCTCTGGGTGGTCAGGGGGTCGTAGGTCTCATGGTCCCTTTTTATTTTAATTTTTAAAAGATTTTATTTATTTGTTCATGAGAGACAGGAGAGGCAGAGACATAGGCAGAGGGAGAAGCAGGCTCCCTATAGGGAGCCTGATGCAGGACTTGATCCCAGGACCCTGAGATCACCACCTAGGTGTCCCTCATGGTCATTTTTTAGTTCTTTCCTCAGAAACCTGCTTTTAGACTCATGTTGCCTCAGCTCTGGTATTAGCCAATATTCTGCACAGTGATTCTCTTAAAAAAAAAAAAAGCACACAGGTGCCTTGAGTTCATTTTGCATTGTGAAACCCTACTGGAGAATAGGTTGTGAAAGTGAGGGAGGAGTTCTCTTTCTTTGATAAATAAAACTGTATATATTTAAGTTACACAACAGGATATATAGAGAATATGATATATAGAGAAAATGATTACCACGATTAAGCCAGTTAACACACTCATCGGCTCATAGTTACCTCTGTGTGTGTGTGTGTGTGTGTGTGTGTGTGTGATGAGAACATGGAATTATTAACTACAATCTCCATGCCGTGCATTGGATTCCTTAGAACTCATTCCTCTTTCCCAAAAAGGGACCACATTGGATATAGACAAGGAGGGCTAGCTGCACAGAGGAAACTTTAAGGGGAAGGCAGGATAACTTGAAAAAAGCACTTCTCAGGAAAGAAGTACAATAAAAACCCACCAATTGGGGCACCTGGGTGGCTCAGTCAGTTAAGTGTCTGCCTTTGGCTCGGGTCATGATCTCAGGGCTCTGAGACTGAGCCCCGCATTGGGTTCCCTGCTCAGCAAGGAGCCTGCTTCTCCCTCTCACTCTGCCTGTTGCTCCCCCTGCTTGTGCTCTCTAACCCGCTCTCTCTCTCAAATAAATAAATAAAATCTTTAAAAAAAACCCCACCAATTATCAAGAATCTGTCACTTGGCTAACTCTTTACAGACACTGGCCACTTACATGTTTAGTAGATCCTTGGCAGACAGCTGTCATCTGCCCTACAGCTACAATGTTTGCCTGCTCTGCCAGATATCCTACATTTAACATTCAGAACAGTCTCACATGCATCAAACAGAGAGCCGGACAATGTCCAGCCTCATTAGGTGCTAGCACCTTCCACAGAGATAGGAAGGAGTGGGGACACTCGAAACCACAGCTCCCTAAAAACGAATGTGATACTGTGATTTATGATAAGAAATATACATTTGATCTTGTCCTGGTTCCTGGCACACAGCTCCTAAAACCCTTGGAATTTTCTTAACCACGTTTTAAAAGTCTATTTATTTATTTATTTATTTATTTATTTATTTATTTATTTATTTTAGTAGTTTCTACATCCAACATGGGGCTTGAACTCATGTCCCTGAGATGAAGAGTCCCATGCTCTTCTAAGTGACCCAACCGGGCACCCCCCTCTCGGAATTTTTCTAGGCATTGAATGCAATAAAAGTCTTTCATTATGTTAATGAAGTGACATTTGGACCACACTTAAGGATGAGGGCTGGTTGCCAGGGGAACCAACCATATGGTGACAAGGTTGGAACTTTCATTTCCATCTCCTTGACTTTTGGAGAGGGGAGAAAGGCTGAAGATGGAATTAATTGCCAATGGCCAATGGTATAATCAATGGTACCTATGTAATGAAGCCTCTATAAAAGCTCAAAAGGATGGGTTCACAGAGCTTCCAGTTTAGTGAACATATGGAGGCACAGGGAGAGTGGTGTGCCTGGAGAGGACATGGAAGCTCCCTGCCCTTTCCCCATACCTAGCCCTCCACATCTTTTCCATCTGGTTGTTCCTGAGTTATATCCTTTTAGAATATACTGATGATCTAGTAAGTTAAATATTTCTGTGAGTTCTGTGAGCCTCTCTAGCAAATTAATCAAACCCAAAGATGGGGTAATGGGAACTCCTAATATATAGCCAGTTGATCAGGTGACAATACGGACTTGCCATTGGCATCTAAAATGGAGTGGGGGTAGTCTTGTGCGACTGAGCCCTTACCTACAGGATCTGATGGTAACTCCAGGTAAATAGTGTCAGAATTAGTTAAGTTACAGAACACCCAACTGATGTTCAAGAATTGCTTGGTGGTGTCAGGGCCCCACGCTCACACATTGGAATTGGGTGCCAGAACTGGACTTCCAGATTACTGTTAAATTACAATTTAACAAGGGGCGCCTGGGTGGCTCAGTGGTTGAGTGCCTTTTGCTCAGGTTGTGATCCTGGGGTCCTGGGATAAAGTCCTGCATCAGGCTCTCCACAGAAAGTCTGGTGCTCCCTCTGCCTGTGTCTCTGCCTCTCTCTCTCTCTGTCTCTCATGAATAAATAAATAAAATCTTTAAAAAATATTATAATTTAACAGATCTTTTGAGCTCATCATCTGGAGAACTTAAAAATTTTACATAAAATATTAAGATTATATTGTATTATACAAAATATTATCCTATTCTGTTGTAGAAAGAAACATTGCAGTGATACATCATGGATGGACCTTAAAAATATCATTCCAAGAAAAAGAAGCCAGATATGAAAGGTCACATGTTGCATGATTCCATTTTCATGATATACCCAGAATAACTAAATGTAGAGACAGAAAGTAGATTGGTGGCTGCCACGATCTGTGGGAAAGGGGATGGTGAGTGACTGCTTCATAGGTACAGCATTTCCTTTATGGGTGATGAAAACGTTTTATGGTGGTTATACAACACCATGAATGTTTAAAATGCTAATAGATTGTATACTTTACAGTGTTTGCTCTTATGTGAATTGGACCTCAATACAATTTTAAAATCTTATGTGAGTTAGGTATGTTTACCTTCTGTACTAAAGATATATAAAGATTCAAATATTAAAAGTCTACCCAAAATAAGATTAAGTGGAAATGACTAGTTGTATTCGTTTAGGGAAGCAACCTCTGTTAAGTGCAATGGTGGTTCTGGCTTCCAGAGCAGCCTGACCCAGGGATTTAGTGCTGTTAGGGTCTTTTTTCTTAGCTGCCATGTGTCATTCCCTCTGAATGTTGTCAGGACAGGACCAGGAGCCTGGAAGCAGAGCTGTAGGCAGCTAAAGATGGGCATCTCTGGGAGGTTACACTTATAGAGGATCAAAATTTATCTGTATCCCAATACCAGTAGAGAAATTTCTTGATAGAGCTGGACTGGCTTGCTCTGCAACATAGATCCATCCCTGGAATGATGATTATGGCCAGAGGGGAGGGCGATCATATGGGTTGATTTGTGTCCCCAGAAAGATATGTTCAAGTCCTAACCCCAAATACCTGTGAATGTGTGAACTTATTTGGAAATAGTATTATTTCAGAGTAGGCTGGTCCCATAATTCAGGATGGCTGGCATCCCCATTAGAAGTGGAGAGACATAGGGGACCCCTGGGTGGCTCGGTGGTTTAGTGCCTGCCTTAGGCCCAGGGCGTGATCCTGGAGTCCTGGGATCGAGTCCCACATCAGGCTCCCTGCATGGAGCCTGCTTCTCTCTTTGCCTTTGTCTCTGCCTCTCTCTCTCTCTGTGTCTCTCATGAATAAATAAATAAAATCTTAAAAAAATAATTTAGAAGTGGAGAGACGTGGGGACAGACACAGAGGGAAGATGGCCACGTGAAGGCATGAGGGATTGCAGCAAAGTGTTTGCAAACAAGGAACCCAGCCCTGCCAGCTGTCCCCAGAAGTGAGGGGAGCTTGGAATGAATTCTCCCTTGGAGCCTCAGAGCACTCAAGAGGAATTAACTCTGCTGGCACCTTGATCTTGGACCTCTGGCCTCCAGAACTGTGGGAGAGTACATTTATGTTGTGTTAAGCCACTTGGTTTGTGACACTTTGTCACAGCAGCCCTGGAAATGAATACGGGCAGAGTGAGGTGGTCTCTCAACTGCCCAGCTTATTCTGCTCTGTAGCTGGAGAGCTGGAGGTTTGGTGCATAGTGACTGACAGCCACCCCTAAAGCTCAAATGTGTGTGTGGGAGGAGCATTACCCCAAAAGAAGGGCTGTATTGCAGAAGGAGGAAGGAACTAGGGCAAATGACAAGTCCTGATAGCCTCTACACAACCCCTCACCCCCAACTCACGAAAGAAGAACCAGAGTCTTGGTCAGTGGAGCTGCTGGTTCGTAGTCTAGGGCTCCTATGATATCAAGCCAAGGTCATAATCCCAGGTCTTCATTTACAGGCTGAGGTCCCTTTGATTACATCATGTTCAAGTTAAGAACAGTTAAAAACCAATCTGAAGATAAGGCTGGTCAGAAAATTTTCTTTTCATTCATTGTCCCCAGACATAGCCCTTTTCTGTAGTCTTGGTCTGTACCCAAACCTACAGCTCCACACCCTATGTGCCCTGCCCTCCTATATGCCAACAAACACTCATGGCAAGACTGATATTTGGACAAATAAAGTTTGGAGAACTCATGGGAGTTCTGCATTTCTCAGCTGAGTAAACAAGGGTGTCACCCCACGTCTCTGAACCTCACTTCCCCCATCTCTGTGTGCGAGTACCAGAACAGAGGCATGTCATACTACAGCCCACAAAACTCTGACAGGTAGCATGTGTCCAGTACACAGAAGACATCATTTCACATCAACCCCCGCTTCACCGTGAATTTTCTCACCCACCCAAACCCATCTGTCCCAGTCCTGGAGACTCACCAAGGCAAAGCAGGGACAGGAATTCTGTGAGCATAGTGTCCCTTCCACCCAGAACAAGATCCCGTCTTCAGTTTTATTGTTCAAAGGAAGAAGGGGGACTGGGCCATCGAGGCTCCCTCCTGCCCACCTTATCTTCAAGATGTGTGGGTAAAGGTTTTACCCTGACACTTGGTTCTCCACTGCCTGGTGTACAGTTTCCTTTTCACAATCAAGTCAGGAAACCATCAGTGACAACATATCCCTCATAAATCCGGTGTGTATGGCTCCAGCTCCACCCACCCGGAGACCTGTCCTATCTCATTTGAAGTCTTGACCAAGACATTTTCTTTAAAAAAAAGATAATAACTGTTTTTGGAAAAAGTCTTAGAGTTGCAAAAGAATAGTACAGAGTTGCCACATACCCATCAAGCATCTTTCCCTCATGTTAATAGAACTACAGTACATTATCAAAAGCAGAAAATTCACATCAGTGCAATATGATGGCTGGGTGAGTGCAGGTAGCATCTAAAATATAGGAGTCTCGGGCAGCCCAGGTGGCTCAGCGGTTTAGCGCTGCCTTCAGCCCAGGGCGTGATCCTGGAGACCTGGGATGGAGTCCCATGTCGGGCTCCCTGCATAGAAGCAGGCTTCTCCCTCCGCCTGTGTCTTTGCCTCTCTCTCTCCCCTCTCTGTGTTTCTCATGAATAAATAAATAAAATCTTAAAAAAAAAAGGAGTCTCTAGTACAAGCTGAGGACCCACTGCTCCTGAGAGCAGGGTGCTCAACAAGAAAAAAGAAATGGATGTCTGTCTTTGAGGCTGAGTAAGCTTCTCTTTTAGTAAACCTTGACAAATGGGTCACACAACATCAGATTTTTTTTGCTGTGCTTTCTTTTACAGAAGAGAAAGTAATCAAGGAATCTTGATTGTAATCTCTCTTAGAAGAGAAAGTAATCAAGTAATCAAGGAAAGTTTCTATTCAAATTTTTTCTCAAACGGGAAGAGTGTAATCCCATTTTCCAGGAATGAAGGAGGAAATATTGATGAATTAAGGGAACAAATTCCTCTCTAGAAGTACAACAACAATCTTTCCTTCCCAGCTACTCATTGCTCTCTGAGTCATTTAAGAACTCTTGTTGATTAATGATTATTTCATATAACTGAAAACACTAGGGTTGTGATGAGTTCAAGGCATGAGGGGATCCAAATACTGAAATAATGGTACTGGGAATCTGTCTTTCTCCAAGTCTAAGTGCCACTTTCCATTGTGTAGACCTCACTCTCAGGCTGATTTTTTCATGTGCTGGGAAGATATCCACCAGCATCTCTAGGCAGAAATAATGTGCTTGCACTAACACTTGCAAGAAACTCATAAGGCGGACTCAACATTGCTTGATCTTGGTTTACATGTCCATTCCTGAGTTGATTGATGTAGCCAAGGTGATGGATTGCACTAATTGGCCTTTCTGAGACATATGAGCACACCTGTAGCTAGAAAGCTAGATCAGTCTCATTTAACCAGAGAGTAAGTGATAGTTGGCCAATGTCCCAGTCAAGATAGTCATACTAGGATGTACTAGATATGAATATTGGACATGCAAAAAGTAAATACTGTTCACTATGTGTCTTCATCCACCTATGTCAGGCAAGATTTTGTCTCCATCTAAGAACTAATCTATGATTCTTCTTTCTCTTAACCACAAGTCTTTAACCATGAGATTGCTGAAATCATGTGCAGATGCCATAATGTTATAATAACTATACATCAGTTTTCTAGAACTATTTTTTTAAGATTTTATTTATTTATTCATGAGAGACATACACACACACAGAGGCAGAGACACAAGCAGAGGGAGAAGCATGTTCCATGCAAGGAGCCTGACGTGGGACTCGATCCCGGGTCTCCAGGATTAGGCCCTGGGCTGAAGGCAGCGCTAAGCCGCTGAGCCACCTGGGCTGCCCAGTTTTCTAGAACTATTAAATCCCCTGTCTGGAGGTATGAGAGGTGGGAGGAAACATGGTTATCTGCTGATACACAATGTTACAAGGGTTTAAAAATCGTATACTGCATCTCAAAACAGATGCCAGCACTTCAGATACACAATACCCTAGCAGAGGTAACACACAGCTGAGCAAGAAACTGAAAGTAGATTCTCACACATTCTCTGAGAAGGCAAGATAGATCAAGTACCTCAGGTGGGATTAAAATAATTGGAGATATTAGGACTGGAAGGGAAGACAGAGTAAGTGGGGAAAAGCTTCAACTCTGGACCTCTACATGTCTATTAAAGACACTTTGTTTGAAGCTCATATAGGCTCATCACCTTGTGATTCAACCTCAACCTTTTCCTGCAATTATTTTTTAAGCACAACTTTTCAGAAGTTAAGTTTCCAACAGAACACCAATGGGAAGTGAGTCCTGATTTTTATTAAAGTTTGAAATCACTAAGATTCAACCCTAGCTAGTAATAGGAATGTGTGTGAATGCACATTGTGCACACATGCTCTCCATATCTCTCAGATCCACTTATTTATTTTTTAAAAATAAATTTATCTTTTATTGGTGTTCAATTTGCCAACATATAGAATAACACCCAGTGCTCATCCCATCAAGTGCCCCCCTCAGGGCCCGTCACCCAGTCCCCCCCACCCCCCGTCTACCTCCCTTTCTACCCACCCCTAGTTCGTTTTCCAGAGTTAGGAGTCTCTCACGTTCTGTTTCCCTTTCTGATATTTCCCACTCATTTTTTCTCCTTTCCCCTTTATTCCCTTTCACTATTTTTTATATTCCCCAAATGAATGAGACCATATAATGTTTGTCCTTCTCTGATCCACTTATTTCTATCCAGTATTTTCTGCATTAAGATGGGGTAACGTGGCTCCAGTTCACATGTCCTTCATCTTCCCCCTGAGAACAACGTGCTAGCCCTCACATATTCTTTTCATGGAAAATGAAAGATGCATAGGGGCTAAATCAAAATATGCCATGCCCCCTGAAGACCTGGGCTGGAGTTAAAATATTACCACTCGCACCTTATCCTGTTGACCAAAGCAAGTAACATGGCTGAATCTATAGTCAAAGAGCTATTAATGATCTATTGCATTACAACTTCTTGGCCACAGTATTCATATCCATCCCATGAACTAAATATGCTCATTCCCATCCCAGGATCTGCCCCCTCAAATTTCCATCCAATAACGGCCCCAGGTTTTAAATCTAGATCTAGTGATCATTATCAAGTCTATAGGTGGCTCCTTTTGACCCAGGACTCATGAACTAAAAAACAAAGTAGCTGCCCCATACATCTATGATGACAAAAGAGAAGTGTGATAACCACAATACTCTCACTTGAAAAAGTTTCTTCTCTGTGTGTGTAGGAGATGTACAGCAGTTACTGGTTTACAGCAACTTCAAAATCACTCTGGGAAAATGCTGCTAGAAGCCACAATTCTGAGAGTGGAAATGTTCCTTCATAAAGTTTCAGTTCTGTTCTCTATGAGGGGCTTCCCAGCCCACTGTCCTGTGAGGTCTTTTTTTTTTTTTAAGATTTTATTCTTTTTTTTTTAAAGATTTTATTTATTTATTCATGAGAGGCAGAGAGAGAGAGAGAGTGAGAGAGAGAGAGAGAATGGCAGAGACACAGGCAGAGGGAAAAGCAGGTTCCATGCAGGGAGCCCAACATGGGACTCAATCCCGGGATTCCAGGATCATGCCCCGGGCCAAAGGCAGGCACCAAATCGCTGAGCCACCCAGGGATCCCCTGTCCTCTGAGGTCTTGCTTCCTCCCTGTGAGATGTCTTTCATCAGCTTTCTTGTCCACATCTGAAGAGGACCTTGGAGAATATGACCCTGCTGGTTGGATGGCCCAGTTTCTCAGCTTGCTTTCTGTACATAGAAAGTTGAATCTTCAAGTCTTTGTATAATTTCTTTCTTTAAAAAAAAGACTTTATTTACTTATTTGACAGGGAGGCAGGGAGAGTGCAAGCTGCAGGGAGGAGCAGAGAGAGAGAGAGGGAGAAGCAGACTCCCCACTGAGCAGGGAGCCCAATGTGGGGCTCAGTCCCAGGACCCCAGGATCATGACCTGAACTAAAGGCAAACCCTTAACCTACTGAGCCACCCAGGCTCCCCTTTATAATTTCTTTAAGCTCATGCTGGCAGCAATTTTGCCAGCGTAGCTCTCAAAACCATTGTGGCTTTTGGGACATCTGGGTGGCTCAGTTGGTTAAGCCTCGGAATCTTGATTTCGGCTCAAGTCACGACCTCAGGGTTTCTGGAGCAGAATTCAGAGATCTCTTACATACAACACCTAGTGCTCATCACAAGTGCCCTCCTTAATCTCTATCACCCATCCAGCCCATCCTCCACCCCCTTCCCTCCATCAACCCTGTTTGTTCTCTATCATTAAGAGTCTCTTATGATTTGCTTCCTGCTCTCCTTTTTTTCTTTTCCCCATTCGCATATGTTCATCTGCCTTGTTTCTTAAATTCCTCACATGAGTGAGATCAAACGATATTTTCCTTTCTCTGACTTATTTCGCTTAGCCTAATACACTCTAGTTCCATCCATTGCAGATGGCAAGATTTCATATATATATCTCCAGGTGCCCTATTTTTAACTTCTTGAGGAACCTCCAAACTTGTCTTTGGAGTGGCCATACCAGTTTAAATTCCCACGGACAGGGGATCCCTGGGTGGCTCAGTGGTTTGGCACCTGCCTTTGGCCCATAGTGTGATCCTGGAGTCCCGGGATTGAGTCCCACATCGGGCTCCTGGCATGGAGCCTGCTTCTCCTTCCTCCTGTGTCTCTGCCTCTCTCTCTCTCTCTGTCTATCATAAATAAATAAATAAATAAATAAATAAATAAATAAATAAATAAATCTATCTTAAAAAAAAATTCCCACCAACAGTGCATGAGGGTTCCCCTTTCTCCACATTCTTGCCAACATCTGTTGTTTCTTGTGTTAATTTTAGCCATTCTGGCAGGTGTGAGGTGGTATCTCGTTGTTTTGATTTGTATTTCCTGATGATGAGTGATGTTGAGCATATTTTAATGGGTCTATTAAACATCTGTATGTCTTCTTTGAGAAAATGTCTATTCGTGCCTTTTGCCCATTTCTTAACTGTATTATTTGTTTTTTGGATTTTGAGTTTGACAAGTTTTTTTTAAATTTTTATTTATTTATGATAGTCACACACACAGAGAGAGAGGCAGAGACACAGGCAGAGGGAGAAGCAGGCTCCATGCACCAGGAGCCCGACGTGGGATTCGATCCCGGGTCTCCAGGATCGTGCCCCGGGCCAAAGGCAGGCGCCAAACCGCTGCGCCACCCAGGGATCCCGACAAGTTCTTTATAGATTTTGGATACTAACCCTTTATCATATATGTCATTTCAAATATTTTCTCCCATTCTGTAAGCTGTCTTTTAGTTTTGTTGACTATTTCCTTCACTGTGCAAAGCTTTTTATCTTGATCAAGTCCCAAGAGTTCATTTTTGCTTTTGTTTCCTTTGCCTCTGGTGACATGTCTAATAAAAATTTATACAACGGGAGGTCAAAGAGGTTGCCGCCTGTGTTCTCCTCTAAGATTTTGGTAGTCTTCTGTCTTACATTTAGGTCTTTCATCCATTTTGAATTTATTTTTGTGTATGGTATAAGAAAGTGGTCCAGGTTCATTCTTCTGCATGTGGCTGCCCACTTTTCCCAACACCATTTATTGAAGAGACTGTCTTCTTTCCATTGGATATTCTTTCCTGCTTTGTCAAAGATTAGTTGACCAGATACTTATGGGTCCATTTCTAGGTTCTCTATTCTGTTCTGTTGATCTATGTACCTGTTTTTGCCAGTACCATACTGTCCTGATGGTTATAGCTTTGTAATACAGCTTGAAGTGATGCCACCAGTTTTGTTTTTCTTCTTCAGAATGGCTTTGGCCAGTCAGGGTCTTTTGTGGTTCCCTACAAATTTTAGGATTGTTCTAGCTCTGTGAAAAATGCTAGTGGTAGAGATTGCATTAGATTGCCTTGGGTAGTACAGACAATTTAACAATATTTCTTCTTCCAATCCTTCCGGATCTTTTACCTCTTTAGTTGACTTATTCCTAGGTATCTTATTGCTTTTGGTGCAATTGCAAATGGGATTGATTCCTTGATTTCTTTTTCTGCTGCCTCATTGTTGTATAGAAATACAACAGATTTCTGCACATTGATTTTTTATCCTGTGACTTTGCTGAATTCATGCATTAGTTCTAACAATTTTTTGCTTGAGTTTTTTTTTTATTTCTACATAGAGTATCATGTCTTTTGCAAATAGTGAAACTTTGACTTCTTCCTTGCCAATTTGGATGCTTTTCTATTTCATTATGTGGTCTGATTGCTGAGGCTAGGACTTCCAGTACCATGTTAACTAGTAAGGGGATATCCCTGTCTTGTTCCTGACCATAGGGGAAATGCTCTCAATTTTTCCCCATTGTGGAGGATATTACCTGTGGGCCTTCCATATATGGCCTTTATGATGTTGAGGCATGTTCCATCTATCCCTACTTTATTGAATGTTTTTATCAAGAAAGGATGCTATATTTTGTCAAATGCTTTTTCTGCATCTTTTGAGATGATCATATGGTTCTTATCCTTTCTTTTTATTAATGTAAAGCTCATCTCCTTTAGGAATGTTTGGGGTGATATATAAGAAAAATTTCTGATATATGTATATAATATATGTATATACATATATATGTATATAGCTCCTATACTGTTATCTTCTTTTGTCACAAACCAATACATTTTATTTTATTTTTTTAAAGATGTGTTATTTATTCATGAGAGACACAGACTGAGAGAGAGAGGCAGAGACATAGGCAGAGGGAGAAGCAGGCCTCCTACAGGGAGCCCAGTGTGGGACTCGATCCCAGATCCCAGGATCACGGCCCAAGCTGAAGGCAGGCGCCCAACTGCTGAGCCACCCAAGTGTCCCACAAACTAATACATTTTAAAGAGTTCCATGCCAATGAGTACTTTCTCACAACATGGTTGTAAATTGCTTCCACAGTGTGATTTATTTTTAAACTTTAAAAAAAATGTTGAGGCTCTTTTCTTTATATTTGTATTTGTGTATATACACACACACACACACATACACATATATAATCACATCTTTTTAGAAAATTGATATTTTATTTTTAAGCTCCATAATGTGATTTAAATTGATGCATAGGTTTCCCCTCTAGGGAAGTAAGAACTTGTAACTAACCAGTCCTACTTCTGCACATTTATATTGCTCCCAACTCACTTGCTGATATAAACATAATTAAAATTAACAACCTGTAAATCTTTTGGATAACATTAATTATTCCTCATTAAACTACTGAGATTTATTTTTTTTTTATTTTTATTTATTTATTTTTTTTGATCCTGCCGCAGGTTTATTTGTACAAATAGCACAGGAGGACACCAGGCCCATGCAGACAGAAGCCCAGGGGTCATACCAGTCCTTCCGTCCTCACACTGGCAGGCAGAAGCCTCTACACTGGAGCCTTTGTGGGGGCCTGGGCACCTTTGGGAGCCTGCGCTGCAGGAGTAGAAGCAGGAGCAGGAGCTGGAGCTGGAGCCGGAGCCGGAGCCGGGGTCGCAGCTGCAGCCTGGGCCTTGGTTTGAGCCTTGGCCTTGGCCTTTGGCCGGCAGAGCCTGAGACCTTTGGCAATGCGGGCACGAGCACGTTTCCCGAGCTTGGGGTGAGCGATGTAGGCAAGTCGATTGAGCTTGCGGCTGCCGCCCTTTGGGATCTTGGGCTTAACCTCCTTGGGCTTGACAAGAGCCTTGATAGCCTCAGCACGCGCAGCCATGGCCTTGGCATTGTTGGCCTGCATCTTCTTCAGGCCCTTCTTGTTGTGCTTCTTGGCAAAGCGCATGTTCCTCAGGAACTTGGGGTCTACCCCCTTAAGAGATTCGTATCTTTGTGACCGGGGTTTCTTGATGCCATTTCTGTGCCATTTTCGTGATTGGTTGTGCGTGGTGTGGTTCTTGGACTTGGCCATGTCTGCACCAAAGCCCGCGGCTCCCCGAGCGCCTCGGACCGGACAAACTACTGAGATTTAAACTTCCAGATGGAAGGCTATAAGTGTGGCGGGGGGCCGGGGCGGGGGGGGGGGGAGGCAGATTAGCTTCATAACCTAGTTGCCATTTAGTAAAGAATATTGATTTATCATTCTAAAAACTGATTATGCATATGAAGTTTTCCCAGATTCTAATCAACATTACATGTTAGCATTAAAACCTTTTTGTAAAATAAAGAGTGAAATGGCATCTTTTATGGTTCCTGGGTTTGATTGCTTGGAAGAGTGAAAGTCTTTCTTTCCTTTCTTTGTTTTGACTTGTATTTTTTTTTTCATGTGGAATGCAGTCACTGAGAAAGATCTGTTAAAAGGTAAAATGTGATTATAGGTTTATTTAAATCTAATAGTGTCAACAATTGTTTTATGGATTTTTTTGTATCTGTTAGTAGATGCATACAAAGTTAGGATTATTATGTATTTCCCTTGCATTGACTATTTTATCATTAGGAAGTATTCCTGTGGGCCCAGGAAATTGAACAAAATCCCCTACCCCTGGACAAGCAGAGCAGGACTGACTCTATTTTGGGCTGCACCCGCCTTGCGCTGACCTGCTTATTACCTAGGGCACTGCCCCGCCCTAATCAAAGACCAGGACACACCCTAATCCGAAATCCGGCTCAGGGATACTGCCCTGCCCTAGTCAATGACCAGGGCACACCCTAACCGGAAATTCGGCTCAGTGGACCAGCATGTCTGTGCAACTTTCTGCGATCCCATTGGCCACTGGCCCCTATAAAGTTGCTAAGCCTCTTAGTTTCGGGGTCCAAGTCCTTGCTCCACTGCGTCGGATATACTTGGTCCCAGGCTCGAGCTTGTAAATAAACCCTTGTGTGATTGCATGGGTGTCGGCTCCTTGGCGGTTTCTGGGATTCGCGATCTTGGGCACAACATTCCTCTTCATATCTAATGCCATTTCTTGCTTTAGAATCTACTTTATGTGATACTAATATAGGCCATATCACCTTTTCTGTTGCTGGTGTTTGCATGTTATATCTTTTTTTTTTTTAAAGACTTTATTTATTCATGAGAGACATAGAGAGAAAGAGAGGCAGAGACTTGGGCAGAGGGAGAAGCAGGCTCCATGCAGGGAGCCTGATGTGGGCCTTGATCCCTGGACCCCTGATCACACCCTGAGCTGAAGGCAGACGCTCAAACCTCTGAGCCACCCAAGTATCCCTGCATGTTATATCTTTGTATTTTTTTTTGCTTTCAACTCATCTATGCATGTATCTAAAGTGTTTCCCTTTATTTTTAAAAAGTGTTTATCTTTAAAAAACAGTATATATTTAGCTCTTATAAACACCCAGTCTAATAGTATTTTCAATGATTTTGAACCCATTTATATTTCATGCAATTACTTATTTGTAGGATGTACATTTATCATCTAGCTAATCCTTGTATTTGTGCATCTTTTTTTTAAGATTTTATTTATTTATTAATGAGAGACACACAGAGAGAGAGAGTGAGGCAGAGACACAGGCAGGGGAGAAGCAGGCTCTATGCAGGGAGCCCAACATGGGACTTGATCCCAGGTCTCCAGGATCAGGCCCTGGGCTGAAGGCGGCGCTAAACTGCTGAGCCACCAGAGCTGCCCATGCATCTCTTTTATGTTTCCTCATTTCCAATCTTTTTTTTTTTTTTTTTTGAGGGAGAGAGAGTGCACGTGCGTGTGAGTGGGGTGGCAGAGAGTGGCAGAGGGAGAGGGGGAGAGAGAGAGAATCTTAAGTAGGCTTAGTGTGGAGCCTAACTCAAAAGTAGTCACTAACACTGACTCTTTCGTTCAGTTCCAAAGTCCAGTGTCTTTCCTATAGGCCAGAGAATCTCTAGTAGTCTCTGCACCAACCTGTTTCCATCTCCTCAGTGGAGTCATTTCTAGCATGTCTGGCTCTTCTAGGTGGGTTAGAGTTTGAGCCCTGAATTCACTCTGTTTGCAGTGTTTTAATTAAGACCTGGTGGAGCATTCTATTCTTTCTTGTTTCCTGAATGTGGTTGGAACACAAAAACCTGTGGGTTACATGAGAGGAAGGAAGGGAAGGGTTGGCCAAAGATGCCACCGCCCACATCCAGCTTCCCTCCCTGTTGTGGATGAAACCAAAGAGGGGCCCATAAAGCAGGCTGCAGGACCAATATGATCCTTGAATTCCTTTGCCTCCTCTGCTTTGGTAAGTTTCTTAGGCTCATATAGTGGGTTTAGAGGTGAAGGTGGGTGGAGAAAGACTGACCACTAGAATTGGAAAGAGAAGTAATAATATCTGCTTGTCTTTATTGATCTGCTTCATGTGTGTCTGGAACCTTGGGAGGCTTTGAATACATCTTACCCATCAAATGTTTTCCAGTATGCAAACACTTACATTCTATGCTCATGATCTGTCCTGTATGCTTATATCATCCCTACTTATTTGAAATTTTACTGACTCAATAGCCTTATTTTATCTTTATTTATTTTTTCAATATCTTTGTTTTATTTTTATTAATGTATTTTAAAATATTTTTTTATTCACTTGAGAGAGAGCGAGAGAGAGAGAGAGAGAGAGGAAGAGAAATAGTGAGAGAGAGCATAAGTGGAGGGTGGAGAGAGAGAATGTGTCATTTGATCCCAGGACCCCCGGATCATGACCTGAGCCAAAGGCAGACAACTAACTGAGCCACCCAGGCGCTCCGATATCTTTATTTTAAACAAGCACATTCATTTGAAGATGGAAACTTTATGTCAAAAGCTTAAGTAAAAAGCAAAAATTTAAAAGAAAAGCCAGGGTCACTTACCAAAAATAGAAGATCATCATAAATACATACACAATGTAAAGGAAGACATTAGGACGTTGTATCTGGGATGTTGGCCATCACATTTCTGAGCCCATGACCAGCTACTTCCTTATTTTTATTTATTTATTTTTTAAACATTTTGTCTATTTACTTGAGAGAGAGAGAGAAAGAATAAGCAGGGAGAAAGAGACTCCCTGCTGAGCAGGGAGCCCAATGTGGGGCTCAATCCCAGGACCCTGGGATCATGACCTGAGCCAAAGGCAGATGTTCAACCGACAACCACTCAGGAGCACCAGCTACTTCCTTATTACAAAGGGCAGTTGGCCAGAGACAGTTGTATAAGGAGGCTGATCTTTAGCTCAAGAAATTCTTTGTTGTGATTAAAGGAGTAGAAGTGATTTGAAAGGGTAATGCCTTTCTGATGTTCTGATCAATGCTATCGAATACTATGTCACAGCAAAAACCATCTGTAGAGCCCCGCGGTTTGTATCCCATTATGTGAGAAATACTGCTCTGACCCTTGCTAACAGTACTGCATGATGGAGACACACTCAGGGACTGACAGTTCAGGGATCTTGCTCAGGGCCATACAGTGAGTGAGCAGAAACCTCAATATTCAAACCCAGGCCTGTCTGGCTCCAAAGTCACAAATGCTTTCACTTGGTCATATGGAATATGAAGAGTGAGGCGTGGAATCTTCATAATGGTAAAGTTCTTGAGGTGTGTGAGCAAATGCCAGGTTGGGATCATTGAGGCCTGAATTCAAAGAGATGAAGGAGATGAAAGAAGAGTGCTTTGGAGTGTCCAGGGACATAGAGCTGGGGGCATCTCAGGACAGCCATTTGCTGGTGCTAAGAAAGCCTGATTTCCACAAATAGGGACAGTATGGGTCTTAGCTTGATTGGGTCCCAGTGATGTGATTGGTCTTCACAATAGTCTCTGATCCCTAGATTCTAGGGTAATCCATGGGCTTTCATTGCCTTTGGGCTGGTCTATCTGGTGAAATGAGGAAAATATGTTACTATGACTTTGAATTTTTCTATCATCCTTGAAATATCTGAGCCACGCTTAAATTGGGGCATCTCTTCAGTTGGCCAATGTGCCAATGTGCATTTGTTTATTCTTAACTAGGTTCCAGGATTGTGTAGACACTGCAGATACTAAGGTGAACAGTACAGAGTAGCTACCCGCCCCCCCCCCCGGGTGTTGATAGGACAGTAACACCTTGTGTCTCCCATAGGGTGACTACATAAGCTCTCTTAAGAATTACAGGGTTTGGGATCCCTGGGTGGCGCAGCGGCTTAGCGCCTGCCTGCCTTTGGCCCAGGGCGCAATCCTGGAGACCCGGGATCGAATCCCACGTCGGGCTCCCAGTGCATGGAGCCTGCTTCTCCCTCTGCCTGTGTCTCTGCCTCTCTCTCTCTCTCTCTCTCTCTGTGACTATCATAAATAAAAATTTAAAAAATAAAAAATAAAAAAATAGAAATTAAAAAAAAAAGAATTACAGGGTTTGTGGAACATCTGTGGAACCAGGACCAGTCCTGGGGCCACGTGAGGTGAGAGCCACACAGGAGACCTTCCTGGAGAAATGGGGCAGGAGCTGAGAGCACAGCTGCAGCCACAGTCCAGTGAGGGGAAGTGAGAACCCAGGTGCATGATCTCCAGGGTCCGTTCTCAGCAGCAGCCCCCGCCCAGGAGACCCCTCGGGACGGGCCTCCAGCCGGGTGCTCGTGTCTCATGGACGGTTCTCTCACAGGGCTGTGTGTTGGCCAAAGTAGCTGGATGACTGATGGTGAGTTCCTTCAGTTAGACCCTCTCTCTCCTTCACTCCAAACTCCCCATGTCCCTTCTCTTTCCTTAAAGGGACTTGAGAGCAGCTCAGGGCACCAAATCCCATCCCCAAATCTGCTTCCTTCCAGAGACCCTTCCCAAGCCCTCCCTCAGTGCCTGGCCCAGCTGGATAATGCCTCCCAAGAGCAATGTGACACTGCAATGCCAGACTTCCACCAAGAACGTCAACTTTGTTCTCAGAAAGGGAAGAAATATCTTAGAGTCCTTGCAATCACTGGCTTCCACAGAGGGCGTGGCTGAATTTCACCTCAATGACCTAAAAACCCGTAACGCTGGACCGTACACCTGTGAATACTATAGACGAGAGCTCCCACAAATAAGTTCACAGCCCAGTGACATCCTCCTCCTGCTGGTGACAGGTGAGGAGGGTGCTTCGGAGTAACAGGGACAGGTGTGGGGGAGGAACCCCAGGGAGGCGGGGGGGGGGGCGGGGGGGCGGCAAGGGGAGACGGAGAAACACAGCAGCAGAACGACTTGGCTGGGCTTCACCCAGGGCTTGTAGTCAGAGTCAGAAGAGGGTGAGACCAGGGATCTGTCATCTCTCCTGCTTGGTGGGACCCCTGCCAGGAGAACAGGGTGGGTGGGGGATCTCAGGCTTCTCCCCGTAACCTTGGAGCCCTCTTCTCTTCCAGGAGAGTTCCCTAAACCTTCCCTCCAAGCCCACCAAAGAGGTGTGGTGACCGCAGGAGAAACCGTGACCCTGCAGTGTCAGAGGCCAGACAATATTTTCATGCCTATAAAGTTCGCTCTGCTGAAGGCGGGAGCAGCGGAGCCCATACAGGTCCAGGATCCAGCAGGGAAGGAGACAGACTTCTCCCTCAGGAGTGTGACAGTCAGTGATGCCGGGAACTACAGCTGCGTGTACTTCCAGATAGGGGCCCCTTTCTTGACCTCACAGCCTAGCAATTGTCTGGAGATACAGGTGAGAGGTAGGTTTTGCATGATTCTTAGGACATTTTAAAGTTTTAATTAATTGATTAGTTTCTTTTTATTTTGGCTATTTTATTTGTTTTCTCTGGTTCTGTTGACCTATATTGACTCATCACATTGTATCCGTTTCAGGTGTGCAACATATATATATTTGTTAACTGGAGAGCATTTCTTCTGTTATTTTCCAATTTCTGTTTCTCCTTTGTTTTCACCGTCATTTCCTTTTTAAGTCTCTCCTTTCCTACTTTCTAGTCTTCAGCCTTTGTTGTTTTGCCTTCTTGGATAACATCTCAAGTCGTTCCTCCAAATGATCCATCCCGCCACCACCAGGGCCCCTTCTGCCACCTGTGTGTCATCCCGGTGATGGCCACATCATGGCAGTACCCTTCTCATTCTTAGAACGTGGTGCTTCCCCACTCGCCTGCTTTTGTGGCACAGATGTGGTGTCTTCTAAACTGATCTTCTGGGCTCCCTGGGTGGCGCAGCGGTTTGGCGCCTGCCTTTTGGCCCAGGGTGCGATCCTGGAGACCCGGGATCGAATCCCACATCGGGCTCCCGGTGCATGGAGCCTGCTTCTCCTTCTGCCTGAGTCTCTGCCTCTCTCTCTCTCTCTCTCTCTCTCTCTGTGACTATCATAAATGAATAAAAAAATAATAATAAACTGATCTTCTGTGTTTGGCAGAACGTTACTTCGTTGGAGGCCATGCCATGCTTCCTGGGTGTTTTAAGTGTTTGTGTGTGTGCCATGGTCTGCAAACATCCTGTAGTTAACAAGCAAGGTCTGGGTGGGCAGCCCTGAGAGGTGCAGAGGGCATCACGGGGGTCTCCCCACAGACTCTGCCTCCAGGGAACATTGCTGCTGATGGTCTCGGACAGGAGCTCTGCACTCATGGCACGTGTGGGTTGCAAGATGCAAATGCAAATGCGGGTCCTCTCTAGGAACCAGGGCCAATGCCGAGCCCTGGCTCTTCTTGGGTGAAGCTGAAATGAAATGCATGGTGGTCCTGATGCTCAGCCTCTAAGCTGAGTCTCCTTGAGCTCCCTGGCTGCAGTAAGTCTTGGCAGGAGGAGGGGAGCAGACGCAGCCACTGAGGTACTTCAGCGCTCTGTGCAGCAACTTGGGTTGTGGGGGTTCCTCCTAAGCCTGATTCCTACCACAAGGAGGGAGAAGGGGAAAAGGCAGTGTGGGAGGGTGGAAATGAGATGAAGAGCAAAGAAACACAAGAAGAGAGGTAAAGCAGAGAGAACACAGAGGGAAGAAGGCAAAGGAAGACCCCACTACAACTCTGCTGAAACCCCACGTTGTGTTTTCAGTGATCCCGATGTCAGGGAAGGTACAGCTGACCACTGGCCACGAAATACAAGCAGGTGCAGAGAGTCACACTGGGCAGATCCACTTGAGAAGGAAGGATGCTCCTCTCCTGGCTGGTGCTCATCCTCTTCTCTCTTCCAGCTCCTCCAGGTGCCACATCGGGGGATTACACCACGTCGGGGGATTACACCACGTCGGGGGATTACACCAGGTCGTCGGGGGATTACACCACGGACAACCTCATCCGCCTGGGTCTGGCTGCCATAATTGTGGTGATTATGGGGGCTTTCCTGGTGGAAGCCTGGTGCAGCCGGAAGGAGCCTCCACGTGGATCCGTGTAGAACAGCTGAGTGCTTCTCTTGTTCATGGGTGGTATAGTGGCACGGAGTTCTCGAAACACGAAACTCTACTGGGGGGACTTCTTGTGTTTCTCAACATGGATACAAATGGCATTTTTGGTGGGATATTTCTTCACCATATGGGACTGTCCTGTTCATTGTGGGAACATTTAGCAGGCTTTCTCTTTCCCATGAAGAAACCCCAATTAGTGCAGGAGAAGATAACAAGCAAGGACTACTGTACTTTTTCCAACACCCCTAGATGTGGAGGATGGGAGTGGGGTGATGTTCCCCAGCGGAGAACCTGTGTTGGGAGGCCAGGAGAAATATTCCTTCTCTTTTACCTTTTTCTGATCTCAGGGTTGTCCTTCCATGCATAGGCTCCACAGCTGTCCAGGTGGAATGATGAGTCCTTGATCAAGTTAACAGCTTATGAGATCTTCTGGTTCTCCTCCTCCCTGGGACAGAAGGCACACCAAGGAGGGGGTTTGGGAAGCTTGCAGATGAGATGTGATCTCACTTATTTCCTGACATTACCTAAGTCGCAAAGTGGTCCTTGCATCTTCTGAGAGTATCATCTGGGAGAGAGTGACCGGGAACTGTGCTCCATATTAATGGCTTCTTGGTCCTCAGGATGACATAAATAAGATAGAATCACTTGGTTGTAAAATTTTTTTTCTGTGTCAAATTCAAAATTAATAAAGCATATGGCACCAGGTTCCTTTTTACTGGTACTAGGATATGGAAAAGGTGGAATTTAAATTTCACAATAGTTAAGTGTGATATAGCATTCCACAGTGTTTTAGTAAAAGTAATACAGCATGACTTCTAGGTGTTCCATGACCTGATAAACTTGAAAATAACTATCTTTTGCTTAACTGTGATCTTAGTTTCTGAAATCAAAAGCTAAGAACAAATGTCCTGGAAAAGAACTTTCTGAACTGTGGGTTTATGTCTAAGTCATTGAAAGCCATCAAAACCATTCTCATAAATCATCTGTTGCTCTCGAGACCAAACCCCAAAGCATCAACATACTCCCTTTAGGTCAAGAAAGATTTGGGTCCTCTTCCCTTGAGACTTCTGGTATACAGAAATTGAATAAATGCCAAAATAATTTACAAAAATAGTATCATTTTGAAAGTTTATATCTAGCACACACATATCTCAGTCTAATTTTGGTACTCACTAATGATAAGATTTATACCAAAGTGTATCGATTTTTAAAAAGATTTTATTTAGGGATCCCTGGGTGGCGCAGCGGTTTGGCGCCTGCCTTTGGCCCAGGGCACGATCCTGGAGACCCGGAATCGAATCCCACATCAGGCTCCCGGTGGATGGAGCCTGCCTCTCCCTCTGCCTGTGTCTCTGCCTCTCTTTCTCTCTCTCTCTCTCTCTCTCTCTCTCTCTCTGTGACTATCATAAATAAATAAAGAAAAAAAATATTAAAAAAATAAAAAGATTTTATTTATGTATTTGAGAGAGAAAGTGAGAGAGAGAGCACGAATGGGGTGGAAGGAGGGAGAAACAGACTCCCTGCTGAGCAGGGAGCCAGATGTGGGGCTTAATCTCAGGACCCTGGGATCATGATCTGAGCTGAAGGCAGATGCTTAAGTCACTGAGCCACCCAGGCGCCCCCAAAGTGTATCCATTCTTAGAGCAACAGGCCATGAGGTCCAGAAATTGCAAACCAGCCGTGAGATGTTTCCTTTTATTGAAGCCTGAAGATGCATCTCCCTGCTGTGGAGGGAAATTCGAAGCAGAGGACACTTCTGAAAGTGAGGCCCAAAGGCACTGGTGACCACTTCCCCACCTGGTTTGCTCCCTGCTCTCTGACATAAACCTTTCACTACAGCCAGACCACACTCCTTTATACTCCCTGCCACCTCTGCCTCATCCAGAACATTCAATTTTTCAAAACGTGATTGGAATCCCACATCCTCTGGAAAGTCCTCCCCCTCCCCTGCCTTCTCTGCCCTTGTGTGACCTCCAACGGCACTTCCAATTTGTGGGTTTTGTTCCTTACGTTCTTCCTTGCAAGGTCATCCTTCTGCTTAAGCTAAAGTGGGCGAATGTCGGGCTCCCTGCATGGAGCCTGCTTCTCCCTCTGCTTATGCCTCTGCCTCTCTCTCTGTCTCTGAGTGTCTCTCATGAATAAATAAATAAAATATAAAAAAAAATACAGTGGTTGAGCTCACCTACTCGCCACCAGTCCCAGCAAGGTGTTCAGCATACCGCATGCACTCAGTAAGACACATGCACCCAGATCGGATGCAAATGAAGCACTGCTCTCCAACGCTGTGAAACAGAGTGATCCCCAACCCTACTGATTCCCAGAGGGGGTGACTGATGCGTCGGCCCCGCCCTGGGGAGTACAAGTTCCAGCGGCCCGCGCGGGCCTGGCTCTGTTCGCGGGGGTGGAGAGTAGGGGGCGCAGGTTTTTCCCACTGAGCAGACCTCCAGCTGGACTAAGTACTGGGGCCTCTCACAGGGCGGGGTCGGTGAGGGGCAGTTCGACATTCCCCTGAAGGCGCTGGTACTGTTGCTGAGTCTGGGCAGGGGACGCGACCGGGAGAGGCACCTGCGGCCCAACCCGCGCACCGCCCTCCGCGCGCGCGCGCGCGCCCGCCCTCCCTCCGCAGGACCGCAGGGGTGGGGGCTGGCCCCGGTGCCCCTCCGCGCGCAGCCCCAGCGTGCGCGCCGCGTGCGCCTTGGGGAAGCTTCGGTGCGCTCCACCTGCGCCAGGAGAGGCCTGACCGCGGCCGTCCCGCCGGCGTTCCGGTGCCGTGGAGCGGGTTGCGGGCCGCGCCCCGGGAGGACGAGCGGTGTTCCCAGCAGGTGAGTACGGGCCGCGAGCTCCTTGGCGTCGCCAGGTGGACGCTCCCGAGCCGGCCCTAAAGAGCGCTCCCCGCGCCCTGCGGTGCGCCCCTACACCCGGGGTCCTCCGCGGGGCCCTCCTGCGCTAGCACCCCACCCCACCGCCGCCGCCTCGTAGCAGAGGAAGGAGGGTTCCTGGATTTCAGGCGCTGTGGGTGTGGCATCTCAAAGAGTGCCCTAAATATGCAAGGGGGTCTTTTTCTCTCCAGGGCTTTCCATTAGTGTAACCAACTTAATACTTTGAAGTCTTAAAATAGGGCATGCCAGACATTTTTGTATTCTTACTGAATACGTTTGACATGTAACATTGTGCAAAATTAGGGTGCACGGCTGTTAGTTTGATACATTGATATGTTGTGCCATGATTGTCGCAGCGACATTTGTCACGTTGTATACTTATGATATTGTCTATATTCATTATGCTGTGCATTGGATCTCTGTGGTTTATTTACTACTCCTTACAGGTTTGTACCCTGAAAAATCTTAGTCTAATCCCTGCATCCTCTGCTAATCACCACCTACTCTCTGTTTTACAGATTTGACATTTTTAGATTTCACATATAAGTGATACCATACATTACCTGTCTTTACATTTGACTTATCTCACTTAGTATAACGTGCCCAGGGTCCATCCATGCTGTTGTAAATGGCAGGGTATCTTTTTTTAACATTAGTTGTGTATATGTATTCCTTTTTTTTTTTTAAGATTTTATTTTCAAGTAATCTCTTCACCCAACAAGGGGGTTGAACCCACAATCTGGAGATCAAGAGTCACATGTCCAGGGACAGCCAGCCAGGCTCCTCTGTACTACATCTTTTTATCCATTCATCAGTTGATGGGTATTTGGGTTGGAAATATCTTGGCTGTCATGAATAATGCTTCAATAAGCACGGGTGTGCAGAGATCTCATTGAAATCCTGTTTCTATTTCATTTGAGTATATTCCCAGAAGTGGAATTGCTAGATCATTTTATAGTTCTATCTTTAATTTTTTGAGGACTCTCCATATTGTTTTCCATAGTGTTTGGACCAATTTACATTCCCATTACAGCAAACAAGTGTTTGTTTTTTGGTTTTATTTTTTTTTTTCACCACATCCTTGCCAGCATTGTCATCTCTTGTATTTTTGACGACAGTCATTCTGACAGTATGAGATGACATCTCATTGTGGTTTTGATTTTCCTTTTCCTGATGATGAGTGTTGAGCATCTTTTCATGTATATGTTGACCATCTGGATGTCTTCTTTGGAAAAATGTCTACTTTTGCCCATGTTTTGGGGTAAATCGGGTTGTTTTTGTTTTGTTGTTGTTGTTACCAAGTTGTGTGAGTTCTTTATCTACTTTGGATATTAATCCCTTGTCTGATAATTTGCAAAAATTGTCTCCCATTCTGTAGGTTGCCTTTTCATTTTGTTGATTGTTTCTTTTGCTTTGCAAAAAAGCGTTTGAGTTTGATGTAGTCCTGTTTGTTGATTTTTGCTGAGAATTTTTGCGTCTGTATTCATCCGGGATATTGGTCTGTGGTTTTCTTGTGGTATCCTTTTTTTTTTTAATTTTTATTTATTTATGATAGTCACACAGTGAGAGAGAGAGAGGCAGAGACACAGGCAGAGGGAGAAGCAGGCTCCATGCACCGGGAGCCCGACGTGGGATTCGATCCCGGGTCTCCAGGATCGCGCCCTGGGCCAAAGGCAGGCGCCAAACCGCTGCGCCACCCAGGGATCCCTCTTGTGGTATCCTTATCTGGTTTTGGTATCAAGGTAATGCTGGCTTCATAGAGTGAGTTTTGAAGTATTCTGTGCTCCTCAGTATTTTGGAAGACTTTGAGGAGGGTTGGCATTAATTCTTCTCTAAATATTTGGTAGAATTCACCAGTGAAACCATCTGGTCTGTATTGAGAATTTTGTTTTTTGTTTTGGGGGTGTTTTTTTTAATTACTGATTCGATCTTTTTACTCATTATGGGTCTGTTCAGATTTCCTGCTTTTTCCTGATTCAGTCTCTGCAGGTTGTGTGTTTCTACGAATATATTAATTTCTTTAAAGTTATATAATTTCTTGGTGTATAATTACTTATAGTAGTCTATGATTCTGTGTATTTCTGTGGTATCAATTGTAATGTCTCCACTTTCATTTCTGATTTTGAGTCTTCTCTCTGTTTTTCTCTGTGTAGCTAATGGTTTGCCAATTTTGTTTATCTTTTTAAAAGAACCCAGTCTTAGTTTTATTGCTTTTCTGGTCTCTATTTCATTTTTATTTATTATTATTATTATTATTATTATTATTGGTCTCTATTTCATTTACTTCTGTCCTGATCTTTATTAATTTCTTTCTTCTGTTCTCTGTGGCTTAATCTGTTTTTTTCTAGTTCCTTCAAGTGTAAAGTTAACCTGATTATTTGAGATCCTTCTAATGTCTGAATATATGCATTTATTGCTATAACTTTCTTCTCAGAACTGGTTTTGCTGCATCCCACAAGATTTGATATGTTGTATTTCCATTTTCATTTGTTTCAAGCTAATTTTTAATTTTCTCTTGATTTCTTCTTTGACCCATTGTTTAGAAGTGGGTTGTTTAGTTTCCACACATTTGTAGATCTTCTCGCTTTCTTCCTGTTGATTTCTGTTTTATAATCACTCTAGTCAGGAAAGATAGTTGGTGTGGTTTCGATCTTCCTAAATTTGCCGAGGTTTATTTTGTGGCCTATCACATGATCTGTCCTGGAGAATGTTCCACGTGCACTTGAGAAGAGTGTATTGTGCTGTTGTTGGACAGAATGTTCTGTAAATGTCTGTAAAGTTCATTTGTTCTAAAGTGTGGTTCAATTACACCATTTCCCTGTTGATTTCCTGTCTGGATGATCTATTCATTGCTGATGGAGGGTACTGAATCCCCTTGTTATAATTGTACATGGTCTATTTCTCCCTTAAAATCCATTAATATTTGGGGCACCTGGGTGGCTCAGCCAGTTAAGCATCTTCCTTTGGCTCAAGTCACCACCTGGGATCAAGCCCACATCATGCTCTTTGCTCAGCAAGGAGCCTGCTTCTCCCTCTCCCTCTGCCCGCTGTTCCTCCTGCTTGTGTGCTCAAGCACACACTATCAAATAAATAATATCTTTTAAAAAAGATGTTAATAGGGCAGCCTGGGTGGCTCAGCGGTTTAGCGCTGCCTTCAGCCCAGGGCCTGATCCTGGAGTTCTGGGATCAAGTCCCACATCAGGCTCCCTGCATGGAGCCTGCTTCTCCCTCTGCCTGTGTCTCTGCCTCTCTCTCTCTGTGTCTCTCATGAATAAATAAATAATCTTAAAAAATAAAAAAGATGTTAATATATGCTTAATGTATTTTGGTGTTTGGGTGTTGGGAGCATATATATTTATGAGCATCTATCTTCTTGATGTACTGACCTCTATCATTATATAATGATCTTCTTTGTCTGTTGCTAACTTTTTTGGCTTGAATTCTGTTTTGTCTGACATTAGTATGGTTTTGCCTGCCATCTTTTGGTTTCTGTTTGCTTGGAATAGCTCTTTCATCCTTTCACCTTGAGCCTGTCTGTGTCTTTAGAGCAGCAATGAGTCTCCTGAAGACAGCACAGTGTTGAGTGGATTTTGTTTTGTTTTGTTTTAAATTTAAATTTTTTTAAAAAAATTTTTATTTATGATAGTCAGAGAGAGAGAGAGAGAGAGAGAGAGAGAGAGAGAGAGAGAGGCAGAGACACAGGCAGAGGGAGAAGCAGGCTCCGTGGCTCCATGCACCGGGAGCCCGACGTGGGATTCGATCCCGGGTCTCCAGGATCGCGCCCTGGGCTGAAGGCAGGCGCCAAACCACTGCACCACCCAGGGATCCCTGTTTTGTTTTGTTTTAATCCAGCCAGCTGGTCTGTGCCTTTTGATTACGAGTTCAATTGATTTACATTTAGAGTGATTACTGCAATGTAAGGACTCACTACTCTCCCTTTATCTTTTACCTTCTGGTTATGTTGTCTCTGTTATTTCTTTTCCCTTTGTCTACCTTTGTAAGTTGGTGGCTTTCCATCATGATTTGCTCAGTCTGTGCATTTTTTCCACATGTCATGTCTTTGCTCTAGATTTTTGCTGTCTGGTTACTGTGAGGTTTACATCAAACAGCTCATAGATAAAATAGTCCCCTTTAGACTGATAGCATATTATCTTCCTTTGCTTGTAAAAGTCCCATCCTTTTACTCCTCCTCTTGTATATTTTTGATGCCACAATGATCTCTTCTTATGCCGTGATTTCATTACCAAACTGCACTGGCTATGTTTTTTTTTTTAAGATTTTATTTATTTAATCATGACACACACACACACACACACACACACAGACATAGGCAGAGGGAGAAGCAGGCACCCTGCAGGTAACCTGATGTGGGACTTGATCCCAAGACGTTGGGATCATGGCCTGAGCCAAAGGCAGACACTCAATTGCTGAGTCACCAGGTGCCCATGGTTATGGCTATTTTTAATGCTCTTTTTCTGTAACCTTCATGCTATATGTAAATTTTAAGTATACTATTCTGAAAAAGTTATACTTTTCTAATGCTGACTGTTTACCACCTTAATCAGAATTTTGTGTATTTATGTCTGTGGTGCAGCTTGAAGAACTCCCTTCAGCATTTCTGGTAAGGCACATCTAGTGGCAACAACTCCTTCAGTTTTTGTTTGCCTGAGAAAGTCTTTACTCTCCTTCATATCTGAAGAGTCGTCTTGGCTGGCAGTTTTTGTCTCTTGATATTTTGAATGTGTCATTCTACTCTCTCCTGATCTATAGACTTTCTTTAAGAAATCTGCTTATAACCTCAGGGAGGTTCCTTTATAGGTTACTACCTTTCCCCTCCTGGCTGCCTTTACAGTTCTGTCTTTATTACTGTCTTTTGACACATTGTTGTAGTGTGTCTTGGAGAAGGTCTTTTTGTTTTGAGGTAATAAGGTGTTCTGTTAGCGTTGTGGACGTTTATGTCTAGTTTCTTCCCGGGGTTTGGGGAGGTCTTAGCTTTTGTTTCTTTTTTTTTTTTATTGCTTTTGTTTCTTTAAATACACTCTGTACTCCCCTTTCCCTCTCTTCTCCTTCTGATATACCCGTTAATCTTGTGCTGTTTCCTCAAATGGAGTCTGGTCATTCTTGTAGGGTTTCGTTTTTTTAAGATTTTATTTTTTTTAAGTAATTTCTACACCCAACGTGGGGCTCAAACCCACAATCTCCAAGATCAAGAGTTGCACACTTCACCAACTGAGCCAGCTAGGTGCCCCTCTTGTAGGGTTTATTTGCTTTAAAAATCTTAGTTCCGGGATCCCTGGGTGGCGCAGCAGTTTAGCGCCTGCCTTTGGCCCAGGGCACGATCCTGGAGACCCGGGATCGAATCCCACGTCGGGCTCCCGGTGCATGGAGCCTGCTTCTCCCTCTGCCTGTGTCTCTGCCTCTCTCTCTCATTCTGTGTGACTATCATAAATAAATAAAAATTAAAAAAAATCTTAGTTCCCTCTCATTTTCCACCTGAATCATTTCTAGATCCCTTTATTCAGGTTCCCCTGTTCTTTCTCCTAGGTGATCTGCTCTATTCCAGTGCTTTCTAATGTGTTTTCCATCTTATTTATTGAGTTCTTCAGCTCCAGAATTTCCATTTTGCCTTTTTTTAGAATTTCAGTCTCTTTGGTAAGATACTCCTATTCATTAATTTTATTCCTGAGACCGTGGTACTGACTTTCTGAGTTTTCTTGTAGTTCATTGAATTTCTTCATAGTAATTCTTTTGAATTCTTTTTTTTTAAGATTTTATTTCTAAGTTGACTACACGTCTAACTTGGGGCTCGAACACACAACCCCAAGATCAAGAGTTGCATACTTAATCTACTGAGCCAGCCAGGTGCCCCAGCATTTTGTTTGTTTGTTTAGGAGAGAGAGAGAGAGAGAGAGAGAGAGAGAGAGAGAGAGAGAGAGAGAGAGAGAGAGAAAGTGGGCAGGTGGGGTGGTGGGGGTGGGAAGGAAAGGGGCAGAGGGAGAGAGAATTTTAACCAGGCTCCATGCCCAGAATGTAGCTGGATGCAGGGCTCCTTCTCAAGACCCTGAGATCATGACCAGAGCTGAAACAGAGAGTTGGACACTTAACCCACCCAGCCAGCCAGGCCCCCTGCCCCAACTCTTAAATTCTTTATCAGATCTCAATATTGTGTCTTTGAGTTTGGTTGGTTGCTGGAAAGTTGTTATTTGATTTTTATGATGCCATACTGTTGTGATTTTTCATAGTGTTTGATGAGAAGTATCCGTGCCCCGGCACTTGAAGTAGCGAGTGCCTACTGATTTGGGTTAAGTTCTGTTCACTTTGATTCTAATCTGTTGGTTCAACAGGTGAGTCAGTAGGAGCTTTTCTTTTATTTTCCAGAAGGTGGCGCTAGGGCACAATCTTGGTTTCCCTTGCTCGCGATGTCTCCCAGCTCGCCAAGCTTCCCACGTAAATTCGATTATGCACGTTGGGGGAGAAGGTGGGGCCGGGTGGTGGTGGTGGTGGTGGTGGTGGGGAGCTATGCGCTTAGCACTGCTGCTTCGGGTCTATCTCTGCTGGAGGGAGTCCTTGAATGGGGGGGGGGGTGTCCCAGAGCTGCTCCTGGGCAGACAGGGAGATTGTTCCTTCAGCTCTGCCTTCAGTCTTGGAGTTCTCTTCCTCCAAAATAGGGGTGTTGCTGAAGAGCGGGGGAAGGGGGCGTCCCCCAGCTGCAGTCAGGCATGCAGACTTTCGCACCCGCCTTACACTGTCCCCCACCTCCACTGTCAACCCTGTAGTGCTGTAGCTGCCTGCGGGTCCCAGCCACCTACCTTCCACACACAGAAGGATGGCTCCCTGGTGTCCTGTGGGGCTGTTCAGAGGTGTTTTTGTTCGGGCACAGGCGTGGATTTGTTGTGTTTGAAAGGCGATAAGAAAAGGAATGACACTTGTCACCATGATGCTAATATCACTCTGGTATAAGATCTCAAACAAGTTTATAACAGTGCATGTACTTCATGCCACGGGAGACCAGATGTCACTCGCCCCAAAAGCACCTGGGCATCCCTCTGTGTACACAGGTCCTGGCACATGGTTGTGCCTCAACAAATGCACAGTGGCTCACTGACAAGATGCCCAGTGTAAGCACGACTCACAAAGATTTTTTTCAAGGATGTGAAAAGATGCAAACTCACCATAACTCACTGTCTTCTTCCCACCCAGTGAATGCCACTTCCAGCATCACACCGTGGTCACCCATAGCCACCTGATGGGATAAGAGCTGGCTCAGAGATGGAGAAAACCTTTTCATTGCAGAGACCTACATGTGACAGCCTTAGCTCTAGCATTGAAAGTTTTTGAACCAGTTTTTGCCATCGTCTCTTTTCATTCCTTGATACTCCAAACAGGACGAGGTTGTAAAACAAACCTCAAAATTCAAGTGGATATGCCAGAAGAGGGAAGGCGTTCCTCCCCTGAACCAGTTACTGGTGAATTTGGAGGTGTCGTTGTTAGCTCAAGCTGCTCTAACAGAACACCATAGACTGGGTGGCTCAACCAGCAAGTGTTTTTATTTCCCACAGTTCTGGAGGCCGGAAATCTCAGTTTGGATTCTAAGCGAGGGCATTTTTCCCGGTTTACAGACTGCTGCCTTTTCCCCTGGATCCTCACATTGTGAAGAGAGATCATCTTTCTTGTGTATTTTATAAGAAGAGGCTAATCCCATTCATGAAGACTTAATCCCTTATGACCTAGTTATCTTCCAAAGGCTGCACCTTTGAACACCATCACATTAGGGATGCAAACTTTTGGGGAACACAAGTATTCAGTCCATAGAAGGAAGATATTCCAACTCAAGTGTTCTTATTCTTGGCTCCTCACTGGCTCCCGTGGAATTAAAAATAGTTCAGAATTCTAGTATGCAGAACTGACAACTCTGGCCCTGAGGATTTTTCTTTCATTTTCTTTTTTTCCAAAAGATTTTATTTTTATTCATGAGAGACAGAGACATAGGCAGAGGGAGGAGGAGCAGGTTCCATGCAGGGAGCCCGACACAGGACTTGATCCCAGAACTTCAGGACCACGTCCCGAGCTGAAGGTGGATGCTCAACTGCTGAGCTACCCAGGCGTCCCACTGAGGATTTCTTTTTTAGAATCTTTTAAAACTACAAATTCAATTTTTAGATAGAGTTACAGAACTAGTCAGGTTGTTTCATACTGGATGAATCTTGGTGGTGGGCTTCAAGGAAATAGTCCACTTTATGTATTCCCTTGTTACCCATTGCATGGCTGCAGGATTTGTAGTGATAGTCTCTGTTTCATGCTGAGTTTTGTCAGTTTGTGTCTTCTTTCTGTTTACCTTCCTTTGTATTGCTAGAGGTTTGTCAATTCTCTTGATCTTTTCAAAGAATCGGTTTTTAGTTTCACTGAATTTTGCTATTTTTTCCAACTCTATTGACTTATTATGCTTCTTTTTTTGACTTATTATGGTTCTATGTTTATAATTTTTCTTCCATTTTTGTTTTAGATTTTTTCTTAAGGTGTGAGCTTAGACCATCCTTTCTAACATGAGCAGTGAATATTCAGCACTGATTTCTCTGTATCCCATTGTTTTATGTTGTATGTTTATTTTAATTCTTTTCATTGCATTTTAAAGATTTTTTTGAGACCCCCCCCCTTGACCCATGGATTATATAGAAGTATGTTGGTTTAGTATGCATGTTTTGAGATTTTCTTGTTGCTTCCTGTTACTGATTTCTGGTTTGATTCCATGGCAGTCCGAGAACATCCCCAATGTTGTGTCTGTTTTGTGACTCAGGGTACAGTCCATCTTGGGGAGGACCTCAGGGCACTTGAAAAGAAAGTGCATCCAAATGCTGTAGCAGGTGTTCTACATGATATCAGTCAGCCTATTGGTGGATAGTGTCATTCAGTTCTCATATGTTTGCTCATTCTCTGCCTGGTAGTTCTATCCAGTATGGAGAGAAGTATGTTGAAGTCCCCAAATACAATTGTGGATTTGTTGAATTCCTCCTGAAGTTCTTTTTTTCTTTCTTCAGGTATTTTGAAACTCTGTTATTTGGCATATCCACACTGAGGATTGCTCTATCTTCTTGGTGGATTGACCTCTTATCATTATGTAATGTCCTTGGTTATTTTCCTTGCTCTGATACCAAAAGATACTTTACCTGAAAGCAGTGTAGCCACTTCTCCTTTTTCTTTCTTCTTTCTTTCTTTCTTTTTTTCTTTCTTTCTTTCTTTTGAATCATATTTATTGAAAACACTGTAAGGGAGCCGCAGGTAAGACAGCAAAGGAGAGACATTTTTCTGATATATCTTTCAAAAATGAGGGCAAGGTATCTTCTCAGAAAACTGAGATTTCCTACTCATGGGTGGAAGATCTGCACTGGGGGCGCCTAGCTGGCTCAGTCAGTGGAGAATGTGACTCTTGATCTTGGGTTCCAGCCCCACATTGGGCATAGAGGTTACTCAAAAAAATAAAATCTTATAACACAGTTTCAAGTTTATAAAATGGAAAAAAAGAAAAATAAAAACTTACAGTCAATACAGCATGCTGTAGATGAAAGGATAGACAGGTCAGTAAAATAGCATAGAGTCCAAAAATCACCTGTTAGCCTATGCTAAGTTGATAGTTATTTATTTTATTTTTAAAGAATATTTTTTTTTATTTTTAGAAAGAGAACAGAGAGAGGAGCAGAGGGAGAGGGAAAGAATCTCAAATCTCAAGCAAACTCCTTGCTGAGCACAGAGCCTGCTGCAGGGCTCAATCCTACGACCCTGAGATCGTGACCTGAGCCAAAAGTGAGAGTCAGATGGTTAACCAACTGAGCCTCAGATGCCCCTAAATTGATTGATTTTCTTTAAAAAATGCCAAGATATTTCAATGAGGGAAAGAATAATTTTTTCAAGATATGGCGCTGGAACAATTGGGTATCTGTCTATCGTTAAAAATGAACAATGGGTGGCTGGTGGCTGAGCCTGGGTGGCTCAGTTAGTTGTCTGACTCTTGATTTCAGCTTAGGTCATGATCTCAGGGTCGTGAGATGGAGCCTCCATGTTGGGCTTCATGTTGGGCATGAAGCTTGCTTAAGATTCTCTCTCTGCTTCTCCTGTGCCCCTCCCTCTCTCACATGCCCACATGCTCTCTCTCCTTCAACCTCCCACAACATGAACCCTGACCATGATTACGTTGAAGTAGATTAAGACCTAAATGTAAAATCTAAAACTATAATAGTTATATAAGAAAATGCAGAGAAAAGATCTTTGTGACCTTGAGTAAAGCAGATTCCTTAGGACACAAAAGCTCGATCTGTAAAAGAAAAAAATAATTCAGGGACTCCTGGGTGGCTCCTGAGATTGAGTCCTGCATCGGGCTCCCTGCATGGAGCCTGCTTCTCCCTCTCCCTGTGTCTCTGCCTCTCTGTGTCTCTCATGAATAAATAAATAAAATCTTTTTAAAAAGAAAAAAAAAGAAAAAAACGTATTTGGTTAACTTAAGCAAAGTTTACAACTTTTGCTCTTTAAGAAAGGTTTAAAAATAAAAGTCACAGACTGTAAGAAAAATACCTGTAAAGGAGATATTTGTTAACAGACTTGTGTCCAGAATATGTATATATTCTTACAGTTCATTATTAAAAAGATAATCCAATTAAAAGCAGGCAAATATTTAATCAGATACTTTATCAGGAATTAAAATAAATGTTGTATAGCGACAGATGGTGACTGTGTATCATGGTGTGTATCCCGTAATGGACAGAACCATTGAATCAATATGTTGTGTGCCTAAAACTAATACAACATGCTTCTCTGATTGTGTTTTGATAAAAAATCTCAAAAAGACCAATAGCACATGAGAAGGTGCTCAGCACCATGAGCCTATCAGAAAAATACCAAATCAAGACACATCAAATAACTACAAGAAACAGGTACATTCATACATACATTTATGGAAATTCGGGGTATGACCCAAGTGACATGTTGTATCGGTGTAACAAAATACAGACTGTTCAGCATTGCATAAAGTAATAATTTGTTGGATAAATTTTTATGCCTTATCCTGTCCTCTGCCCCAGGTGAGGAGTACAGAAGAGGAAACCATCATCTTGTCCTGAGTGGTTCTCAACAGAGGTGAGAACGCACATTCCACTGGAAACCATTCCAGGTCAGTGGGTTCAGTGTCTTCAACACCCGTCATTCCCCTCAGCAACTGTGAGACCTGTAGGTGGAGACGGATAGAGAAAGGTCAGAGGAGGGAGGAAGAAAAGGTTATTTCTCCTGGTCTCCAAACATAGGTTCTCCATCAGGGGAAGTCTACCCGCTTCTCCTTCTCCATATCTAGGGGTGTTTGAGAGAGTGTGGAAGTGTTAGTTTGTTTACATGATGATTGGGGGGATCCCTGGGTGGCGCAGTGGTTTGGCGCCTGCCTTTGTCCCAGGGCGCGATCCTGGAGACCCCGGATCGAATCCCACATCGGGCTCCCGGTGCATGGAGCCTGCTTCTCCCTCTGCCTATGTCTCTGCGCCTCTCTCTCTCTCTCTCTCTGACTATCATAAATAAATAAAAATTAAAAAAAAGAACTTGCTACATGATGATTGGGGCTTCAGCTGACTTAGTGAGAGATGAAAGAGATGCTGAATGTTCTTGCAATGAACCAGACAGTCCTACATGATAAAGAAATATCCCACTGGAAATTCCAGTCAAGCCACTGTTGAGAAACATAGGAGGTGGGGCACTTGGTGCCTCAGTGGTTGTGTGTCTGCCTTTGGCTCAGGTCCTGATCTCAGGGTCCTGGGATGAGTCCCACCTCAGGCTCTCTGCAGGGAGCTTGCTTCTCCCTCTGCCTGTGTCTCTGCCTCTTTCTCTGTATCTCTCATGAATAAATAAATGAATCTTAAAAATAAAAAAAGGAAAGAAAAGAAACACTGGAGGTCCCCAGAAAGAAAGTTTGGTATTTACAGTGCCCCCATACTAGGACAGCCCATGAAAAAGAGATGTGTTTGGTTGTTTTACTTGGCTCCACTTAGAGACTCGTTGTGGCTATGCCAGGTTTTAGGCAGGACACCCACCATAATAACCAGAAACGGGGCTGCCAGACCCAGTCAGATGAGGTTAACCTTGGTGCCATATCTGAGGAACCTGCAAGAGACAAGTGCTCAGCGCTGGCCACAGAGCACCCTCACTCCTCGTAGTCTGACTGTCGTGAAGTCAAGGCCTGCTTGTGTCTCCCAGTCAGTGGATAGCCGAAACTCCCAAGCTCAGTAATCAGAGAACAGACACAGAAGCACCTGGACGCAGATTACACTGTGTCCCATTGTCTCTGGGGCGACGGTTCCTTAAAATTCCTAATCAGGGCAGCCCTGGTGGCGCAGCGGTTTAGCACCCCCTGCAGCCCAGGGTGTGATCCTAGAGACCCCAGATCGAGTCCCATGTCGGGCTCCCTGCAGGGAGCCTGCTTCTCTCTCTGCCTGTGTCTCTGCTTCTCTCTCTCTCTGTCGCTCATGAATAAATAAATAAAATTAAAAAAAAATTCCTAATCAGTTGACAAAATATAAACGCACATTAGTGGGGGCCAGGGGAGAAACCTACACGTGTGATGCGTCATGACAAAGAAGAAATAATGCGAAGAGGAGAATGGATGGGGAGGGAGGGGAAATCTTAAAACCCCCAAAGACAGAGATCGCTGCTAGTCACAGGTTAGGTCACGTGGGGGAGAAAGCCACTGTTCTGCCTCCCAGTCTGTGCACAAGTGTTCCTTGTGATGTGATTCTCTGCTCTTGCCAGCTCCCAGGGCCTCAGTTCTGTCACTGTGACATCGAGAACGGCAACTCTGTAGAGAGAGTTGCACACATGGGCGAGCACTCTGATGCTGCAGTCCCTGGTCCCTGTGTAAGGCCAGGTCCCTGCTACAAAGATTTCCCCAGATCAAAATGACAAAGTTCTTGGCTTCTGGTTTCCGATGGGGTGTGTGAGAAGATCGGGAAGTCCCCAATCTACAATAACAGTGAGTAAAAGTCCTGTAATTCTTGTTAGATTTGCGATGGAAATGAGGTCACAGAGCAGCCCTCTATCCCCCAAACTGGAGAGGCCAACCCATGAATGCAGAGAATCACAGCTTCCCGGAGTAGAAACCCACAAGCCAAAACCTCCATGGGAATTGGTGCTGAGTGGGCATGTGGGGTTTGGACAAGTCTGAGAGCTAGAAACTATGGGGAGCTGATTATGGGGGCCTGGTCATGGGATCTGAGAGTTTCACCTCCAGGATCTCCTTGTGAATAGCCAAGAAAAATCCCCTCCTGCTTCTGGCAGGGGAAGAGGAAAGGAAATATACCAGAGCGCTGTGTTCTTCTTAACAAGGCTAGAGGAAACTAGTTAACTGAGCCTGACCTGCTGGGGTTTTTTCAGAGCCTAACTGACCTATAGAAAGAGAAACACCCAACCCCAGCCAGCTCTGACCACCCTTCCCACCACGGGAGGGGGGCTGAGAAACCCTGTGAGGGTCACACCCTGGGGGCACAGGCTCCCTACAAGCTGGAGCCCTAATCCTAGGACCATAGGAGGCTCCCACCCCTTCACTACCAAGTCACTACAGGCCATTCCTTTGCCCAGCACATCGTGGCTGGTCATCAAGCACAAAGTACTGGGTGTGCCAAAAGCCAGAAAAACCCAACAAGCAAAAAACAACAACAAAAACCACCAGTTTGAAGAGACAACAGCAGCAAAATCAAATGTAGAGATGGCAGAAATGTTGGAACGATCAGCTCAGGAATTTAAAACAACTGTGATTCACATGCTGAGGCTCTTGCAGCGAGCAAGAACAGATGGCAATGTAAGCAGGAAGATGGAAATCCTACAAATGACTCAAGAAGAAGCTCTAGAGACTGAAAACACTGTGGCAGAAATGAAGAATGCCCTTCAATGGGCTTGTTGGTGGCCTGGACATGCCGAGGGGAGAGCCTCTGTGCCTGAGGATTTGCCCACGGAAGCCTCCAAAACCATATAGCAAACAGAAAACAAGACTGGAAGAACACAGAACAGGGTATCCAAGGGTTGGGGACAGAGGTGTAACCTGTGTGTAATGGGATTAACAGGAGGAGACAGAGAGAAACAAAAGAAATTTAAGAAATAACAACTGAGATTTTTCTCCAAATGAGCATCAGACATAAAACCACAGATCCAGGAAACTCCGAGAAGAACAAGCAGGATAAACATCAGAAACAAGACAAAAACTACCCCTATGCGTGTCATTTTCAAACTAAAAAGTCAAAGATTCAGAAAATCCTGAAGGAAGCCAGAGGAGAGAGCACCTCACCTGTAGAGGAGCACCAGTAGGAATCCTATCCGACTTCTTGGAAACCACTTGGGCAGGAAGAGAGTGAGCGAGATGTTAAAGCATTAAGAGAAGAAAGCCACCGACCTGACACCCCGAAAATTATCCTTCAAAAGCTAATAAGTAAAGACTTTTTCAGACAGACAAAAGCCGAGGGAATTTGTTGCCAGTGCACCTGCCTTGCAAGAAATGTGCAGGAGGGAAGGTGACACATATCAGGACCTCAGATCTGCGTGGAGAAAGGCAGAGCATCACAGAAGGAATAAATAAAGGTAACGATAAGAGCTTCTCTTTCTTGCTCTTCAATGATCTAGCAGGTAACTGTTTGAAGTGACTGTAGCTACACTGTACCTGACTGGGTTTGCTTCTGTACAAATATGTGTGTATGTGTCTGTGTGTAAGTGGAATGAACTCTGGCGAGGCTGCAAGGCATACAAGGGGATTGGGGTTATTTTATTCTAAAATCGTCTCAGTTGTTACCTGTCACCCAAAGGTCTAAGCTGTTGCTGGGCTGTGAGGCCCAGAAAGGAGCGTTGTTCGGTAGTATACACATCTGTAACTGCCATTGTCCCTGACTTTCACAGTCCAGAAGGTGAAGCGAATCACATCCTCTAATGATCTCTGGACATCTACAGGTTCAGGAGTTCCCTGCTTCAACAGAGCAAACACGATAAATGCAACCATGAGGTCTGTCTTCTGGTACTGCAGAGTCACATTGTCTCCTGGTCTCATCGTAAGCCTCATCTGAGCCAGGAAGGAAGGTTTAGGTAAGCTTCCTGGAAGAGAAAGAGGGTCAGACATCATGGGGAGAAGCTCAGGGTGCCCTTCATCCCTGGTGTCTTCGAAAGTCTTTTCTCGGGGCGCGTGAACCCAGGGGGTACCAGGCCCACCTTTGCCCAACTTTGTGAGCAAAGTCTTGTCAAGGGATCAGGATTTCCCTTTCATTCATTCCTGATAAGACTAGTGCCCTCAGACTGCTCCGGCCATTGTTGAGCCCCTATGTGGGAGAGGAGACAACCTAATGTCCTCCCTTCTGAGTCCCTCTTGAGCCTCTTATGCAGGAGGGGCAGATAGATCAAGCCAGACTCTTTCTGGGACACTTCCTTCTCACCTGTAAACACAAGAAGGATGTCACTGGCTGGGGAACACTGGTGGGGGGGCCTCTGTCTGGCAGTATTTGCAGCTGTATTTCCCAGAGTCTTGCTGACTCAGGTTGACCAGGCGGACTTCAGCCATTCTACTCAAATGATCCATGGACATCCAGGGTAGTTGGATTCACCCCTTGCTGAGAGTAAACAGCTTGTCAGTTTGATGAGCTTGTCAGTTCTCGGAGAGCCCTTGGAGAAGAGCTCATGTTGTAACTGTCAGAACGGTGCTTGGCCAGAAAACAAGAGACAGACAGCAGGTGTTGATGTGGATGGGAAGAACAGAGATCCCTGTGGGCTCCTGGTGGGAATGTAAGTAGGTACAGACTCCGTGGAGAACAGTGTTGTGGTTCCTCCAAAAGCAAAAAATAGAACTGCCTTGTGATCCGGTGATCCCACTTCTGGGAATATACCTGAATGAAGTAAAAACACTATCTCATAAAGTTATATGTGCCCCCATGTTCTCTGCAGCATTATTTACAACAGCCAAGACTCATAAACAATCTATGTGTCCACTGATGAGTGAATGTATAAAGAAAATTTGGTGTGTGCGTCTATATAATGGAATATTATTCACCCACAGAAAAGAAGGAAATATTGCCACTTGTGTCAACATGGATGGATCTGGAGATATTATGCTAAGTGAGATGAGTCAAACAGGGGAAGACAAATACTGTGTGATGTCATTTATATGTGGAATCTAAAAAAAGGAGGGGGGGAAGGGAAAGAAATCATAGATACAGAAAATGGATGGTTGCCAGAATAAAATGGGTGAAGGGGTCAAAAGGTACAAATCTCCAGTTATAAAGTTAGTCCTCTGCAGCAGTGGGGACTGTACTTAATACTGTGGTGCTTATTTGGAAGTTGCTAATAGATCATAAAAGTTCTTGTAACAAGAAAAAAAATGACCAAAAAATTGTCAGCTGTGTGGTGGTGTTAAGTACATTTATTGTGGTGATCATTTCCCAATATCTACAAATCTTGAATCATGTTGTGCACCTGAAACTAATATGATGTTATATGACAATTATATCTTTAAAAAAAATGGGGCACCTGGGTGGCTCAGTGAAGCATCTGCTTTTGTCTCAGGTCATGATCTCAGGGTGCTGAGATCGAGCCCTCCATCGGGCCTCCTGTTCAGTGAGGAGTCTGCTTCTCCCTCTGTCCCTACCCTCTCGCTTGTGCTCTCTCTCAAATAACTAAATTAAAAAAAAAAAGAGGACAAAGCCTCTGCCCCTTGATGACACCTGGAGAAGCAGCATCGATGCTGCAGAATGAGGGCAAAGAGGATATCACCAAGCAACACTCACCATCGGTCATCTTGCTTCCTTGGCCAGCACACAGCCCTGTGAGAGAACCGTCCATGAGACACGAGCACCCACCTGGAGTCCTGGAGGGGCCTCCCCGGGGCTGCAGCTGAGAATGGACCCTGGAGGTCATGCACCTGGGTTCTTATTTCCCCACACTGGCCTGTGGCTGCAGCTGTGCTCTCAGCGACTGCCACGTTTCTCCCAGAAGGTCTCTTGCTCGGCTCACTCCTCACACGGCCCCAAGATCTGCCCTGGTTCCATAGAAACCCTTCCTTCTGTTTTCATCTTCTATCCAAGCCACCCTTACTCTTGGCATTTGCTACTTGAGTCCGTGTTCTATTTCCTTGATTCCCCATCCCCCAGGGAAGAAGGCAGGACCACACAGGAGATTGGTGAGCCTGCACTGGGCAGTGCTGCCGGCTTAACTCCTGATGATGTCTAGACCCTGAGCGGATTTGGGAGCCCCCAGACAGTCTCTCCTCTGCGATAAGAGTAACCCCCGTAATGAAGGTTTTTTGATGCCCTGGGTGGCATGAATTAAGACAGAAATGATTTGGTCATAAAAGCTGAGAGTTTGTAAAAGTCTGCATCTCATGGCACTGGAGACACAGGATGTCAGCTCTAAGCAGGTGGAAGCCAGGGACTCTGTGTCCTTCACCTCAGCATCCCCAGTGTCCACGCAGGTCCTGAAGGTACTAGGACCTCAACGAATGCACACTGACTGGCTGACGAGATGCCCAGTGTAAGCACAGCTCAGCGTTTATCAGGACAGTAAAAAATGCAGACTCTTAGGGCTGTTTAAGTCATATCTTAATCCTCAAGGACCAGACAATGACAGGGCGTTCCAGATAGACACTGACTCCATTTATGAATCTTACTGATGCTGGGTCCTCTACTAAATCGTAATCTTTTTTTGGAACGCTGTGTTTGTAGGATACTCCAACACTGGCTACACGTTGGGCTCCCCGGGGGTACTGTGGGAACTCCCAGAGCTGATGGTGACATCAGCAAGACGGTGGGCTGCGAGGGCCCCCACGAAACCCAGTACGATAAAAAGACAGCTACAGATTGATGGAAATAGCTCTGTGAAATCTCTGGACTGCAGCGAAGAAGCGGCAGAAATGCTAAGAGCTCAAAAACCAGGCAGAAGTAGAGAAGCAAGGGCAGCCTTTGACCTGCTGCACTGCATCCCCTAGTCCAAAGCAGCTTGGGACCAGGGGGGATCCCCTCAGAGGGGTTGCACCCCATGGGGAAGGAAAAGCAGGAGAACCCCAGCAAGCCTCACCCTGGCAGCCTGTAAAGGCTTTGCTTCCAAGAACCCCATAGTATTCACCCGACACTGCTCCTAGCTGACAGTGGCCCACAGTCCTGGTCACTGGGACTCCCTGGGACTGGAGCTGTCACTGCAGTGGGACCTGCTCCCAGAAGCCCCGGTTGCTGCTGTGCCCAGTCTCTGTGACTGGGACACCACGGTGCCTGACCAGGGACACCGCTGCTCTGCACCTGGCCCTTCAGTACAAAGTTGAGGTTTGCTCACTCATGCTGTCCTCTGGGTCCTGAATTGCTCACACTGTTACCAGGTGATGCCTGCAGCTCTGGGTGCTCCTCCCCGTGGGTCTGGAGTTGGGAATCAAGCCTGCCATCCCCAGAGTGTGCCACTGCTGCTGCACCCTGTCATCCTTGTGCCACTGCTGTGTCCCATCCCTAGCTGGAGCTACTGAGGCTGGTCTGCAAGACCCAGACCCCACTCCCATGGGAGACCCGTACATGTCCACTCCTCAGTCACTACTGCAGCTGCCTTAGGGGGAAAGCCTCCCCACCAAAGCCAGACCAGAAGGGCTGGAAGAGTTGACCACTCTGCCAAATGTGCAGATATCGATGCAGCGCCACTGGAAGCATGAAAAAGCAAGCAAATGACCTCACCAGGGAACACAGGAATTTTCTAGGAGTGGACTCCAAACAAACTGAGAACGGTAAGCTACCTGAGAAAGACTTTAAAGTAATTATTTTAAGGAAGCTCCTCAGGATTCAAGAGAACATGTGTTGGTAACTCCGTGAACTCAGGAAAGCAATGCATGGACAAAACAGATGTTCAACAAGAAGAAAGACCCCCGATTGGACAGACCTTGTCTCTGTGCATCAAAGCCCTGAGGCCTAGACCCTTGTATCTCCTGTCCAGTCCCTGCAGAGAGGTGGAGCCACCAGGACAGACCATTCCCTGCTGTAATGACCACACTGGATGGGCAGGATATACGCCGCTTCAGCTGTTGCTGTAACTCCGCGTAAAGGTGGAGGACCCACAGCACACATGGAGCAAAGTGAGCAGTTAGGGTGATGAGAACAGGCTGCTCTTTGCCCAGAGCTGGCGGAGGATCAGGGCAGAGAAGGGATGGGGGAGTGAGAGTCCAGTTCATCTCAGTTAAGAAAAGTTTGTCAGCATCATGAAGCAAATCCTACGGGATTCCCACTGGAACTCAGGGCCCTTGACCTGCCATCTCCCAACTGAGGACCACGTGGCGTTCTGGAACATTCATATCTCTTTGGTTCCTACCTCCTCAACACCCACCCTCACTCAACCCCGCAGACACTGCTGGTGGGACTCTCTGCCTGCCTCCCGCGTGGGGGATCCCTCTGAGGCTTGAGGGCTTCACTCTACCTGTTGGAAGAACATGTTGGTTGGATACAGACTACCCCACCTGGCTTCTTATCACACTGGCATCTCATGGCCACCCTGCACATCACCCACACAGTGATAAGAGGAGATGTTCTCAGAAGTCTTATCTCAGAGTGGGTGCCTCACAGCCTGATAACAGCAGCTCATGTTCTGCCAAGAGCAGAAGCGAGCAGGGACCTGCTTTCTTCACTGACAGATGATGAGAGTTTTCTGTGAGGGATTTCCAGCAGAGAGAGCACCTGAGCCAGGGAGAGGACAAGGGATGATAGAAGGATTCATTCCCCCACGGAAGTAACAGCAATCTTCCTATGCATACACAGTCTGTAATCAGTGTGAGGGCCCTGCAGATGGTCATAATTACTCTTATTGTACGGATAAGGGAATCAAGCCCCAGCACCATGTGATGTATTTCAAATGTAATCAATCAGCATGTGCAGGAGTGGAAGTTCCAAGCATGTACTGAATTCACTCCTTTCCTGGAAACACAGTTGGGTAACTTACGGTGTGGACCCCTTTTACCTTCCCAGGATCAGGCTCTTTAGGGAATAGTCTAGGGTATTTGAATCAGAGGAATGTGGTGAAGACAGAGGTAAGCCATGGTGACCACCACAAGGCAGGGCCTACGCCCACCCTCCTTGTGGACACCAAGGGTGTCATGGCACCTGCAAAAGGACATCCTGGGATGCACTTCCTCCCCACACTTGTTTGAACCACTCCTCTTTCACCTCCTTAGATTCCCCAACCTATGTTTATATACTACCCCTGAGGACATTTATACTCTGAAGACCCTGTGGACACATTCCTCTTCATATCCCTTTATAACTGGGCAAAAACAGCAGTGCATTTGGAGTCAGACAGGTCTTGGTTTGAATGTCTACTTTTATGCTGCTTCTCTGTGTGGTCCCAAGCAGGAACCCTCAGCTTTTGGTCTCAGGGCCCTCTTGTATTCCTGTGGGCCTAATTCCTATCACAAAGGATGCTTTGCATTGCCCAGAGTAGTATTTCCCATGGCATGAAATAGTTCTGTGGGATGATTTTTTTAAAAAAAATTTTATTGGAGTTCAGTTTGCCAACATATAGCATAACACCCAGTACTCATCCCGCCAAGTGCCCCCCTCAGTGCCCATCACCCAGTCACCCCAACCCCCTGCCCACTTCCCCTTCCACTACCCCTTGTTCATTTTCTGCGGGATGATTTGAGGATGCAGTGACCTAGCATCTTGTGCTTTACTTCAGTGACTTTCAATCACATTAAGCCCTTTTGATCATATCAAGGATAAAGGCTCAGTGTGGGATGGGCACTTCTATGTCTTGCTAATCATCCTTCTAACAAGAAGTGAACCATCCTGAGCTCAGAAACCTAAACAGCAACCGCATATGGCTAGAAATCCCAATCTTTTCCTTCTGCATACACTTACAGGAACCTTCTGTTTTTATTTATTTTTTATTTTTTTAAATTTATTTATGATAGGCACACAGTGAGAGAGAGAGAGAGGCAGAGACACAGGCAGAGGGAGAAGCAGGCTCCATACACCGGGAGCCCGACGTGGGATTCGATCCCGGGTCTCCAGGATCGCGCCCTGGGCCAAAGGCAGGCGCCAAACTGCTGCGCCACCCAGGGATCCCCCTTCTGTTTTTAGTAAGTGAATCTGGATTGTTGTTGAAAGTATTGCTTGAAAATTTCCATCCTCTGATAAATGCAGTTAAATAAAAAATATTGAGTTACTAAAAATAAAATGTTAAGTAGATGTAGGCACAGAGCATAGTCATGGGTATGGGATGTGAATTTTTAAATATTGACGTCATTTGTTGGAGGAAGCCTGTCTAAAGTCGCTAACAAGGCCCTATACGTGTGAGTGAATACAAATTGATTGTATTCCCTTCCAACTTCATTACTTCCCCTACATCTCTTACTCAGTCCACCCCCATCTCGAGTCCCAATATAAGCAGTCCAAGAAACTTACCCAAGCAGACGAGGCAAGGAATCCAGGAATCATACTGGCCCTGAAGCCTTTGCTATAAATGCCCTGCTTTGGTGTTGCAACCACGAGAGAGAGGGAAGCCCCTATGGTGGCACCTTTGGCCATCCCTCCCCTTCTTTCTTCTCCTGGGACCCATGGGTTTTGTGGCTCACCCACATTCTTGTGGTGAGAACCAGGTGGTGTGCATGAACAGCCCCACAAGCAACTGCTGCTTTTGTCAAAATCCTCCTCTGAACACGCCCAAGTGCAGGTTCCAGTTCTAAGTTAGAAAAGCCTGAGGCCTGGGACCAGAGGATTCTCTTTGAGGAGACGGAAACAGGTTGATACTGAGAAGATTGCTCATTCCCTGGTTCGTGGGAAAGATGCTGGACACTGGGATGAGGTGAGGTCATCGGCGCTGCTGAATACACTTTTCGAATGGCTATAGCGAAACACTTCACTGATGTCCTTACAAATGGTGAACCAGTGCCACTCATCCACCCAAACCCACGCACAAGGGTGTTCCTTCCTTCCATCATGGAAGGTTTATATCTGCATAGTTATTGATGAAACAAACCAAAATATCAGTTAGGCCAAAGAAGTTGGAACAATGTGATTGACCAATTTGACCCAATTAATATTTTTAGAATACTGCTACACCCAGCAATTGCAGAGTGTACACTTCTGTCAAATACACATGGAACATTTACCGAAATAGGTCATATGCACTGTTGGAGCAAGAAGAAAGGAAAGCAGAAGGAAGGGAAGGTTTGTATCTCTCCAAGTGGGAGCTCTAGATCCTATTTAATATAAATGGAGGTGATTTCAGCCTGTGTTGATTACCTTGGACTTAGAGTGGTTTAAACATGCCCGTATATTCTTTTCTATTCATCACATCAAAAATCAGAATCAGGGCAGCCCCGGTGGCCCAGCGGTTTAGCGCTGCCTTCAGCCCAGGGTGTGATCCTGGAGACCTGGGATCGAGTCCCATCTTGGGCTCCATGCCCGGAGCCTACTTCTCCCTTTGCCTGTGTGTGTGTCTCTCTGTGCCTCTCATGAATAAATAAATAAAATCTTTTTTTTAAATTTTTATTTATTTATGATAGTCACAGAGAGAGAGAGAGAGAGAGGCAGAGACACAGGCAGAGGGAGAAGCAGGCTCCATGCACCGGGAGCCTGATGTGGGATTCGATCCCGGGTCTCCAGGATCGCGCCCTGGGCGAAAGGCAGGCGCCAAACCACTGCGCCACCCAGGGATCCCCCCAAATAAATAAAATCTTAAAAAAAATCAGAGTCAAGTTCTCCTCTCCTTGAACATGGGCCATTTTTAGCAGCTTCTTTCTGACAACTGGAATGCAGGTAAGTGTGCAGAGAAGGGTGAACTCAGCTGGCCTGCTTTGCTCAGACACCGCGTGTCACTAAGAAAAGCCTGTCTTCCCATCAGGGCTTACCTTCGGCAGCTCCTGGAGGATGGGCTCTAAGCCCTTGGAGTATGCTGTCTGGTCACCGCAGCAGAGAGGGTGGTGTCCCTTTGCAGTCTTGGGCAAAAATCTCTGTAGATAATTACATGCTCTGGGAGAAGTGCGTTTTTAAGGCAATCTTTAGGGAAAGTGAAGAGGTGTTAAACATCCATCTAACCAGACAAGTCAAGATGGTGTGCCACTTGCTTGGAGGTAGTGAGAACCCAAGATCATGTTTGTGAAGGTCCTGTTGAAAATGCACAGATAATCCAAACCCAAATGTGAGGAGAAAGAAGATGAAGCCCACTGAGACCTGTTCAGAAAAGTCACCAGCCTATAATCTCAGGCCATGAAAATCAAGGGAAAACCATTCAAGAGTGAAGAAGATGAAACGTGGCCATTAAGTGCAAAACGTGATCCTGTCCTGGAACATCTCACTGCAAAAGGAGGTCCTGGGACAATTGGCAGAACTCGGAGGAGCTCTGAGTACTAGAAGGCAGTCGTGTGTTGGTGTGGAGTCCTGACTCACAGAGGTGTCCTGTGGTTGGAGAAGAGCACACCAGTATTCATAGGGATCACACACTGGATTGTGGGACTGGATGTTGGAGCAACACTGTAACCCATCTTGATTGGTTTGCAAATCAGAAGGCTTTCATGCTGTACTTGGAAACTATGTGTAGGTCTGAAGTTGAAAATGAATTATCTACAAAGTGTATTTTTCTTTAAAAAGATGTTATTTGTATGTTGTGAGATTATTATTATTATTAAAAGATTTATTTATTTAATTTATTTATTTATGATAGAGAAGAGAGGCAGAGACACAGGCAGAGGGAGAAGCAGGCTCCATGCCGGGAGCCGGACGCGGGACTCAATCCCAGGACTCTAGGATCACACCCTGGGCCAAAGGCAGGTGCCAAACTGCTGAGCCACCCAGGGATCCCCCTATTGTTATTTTTAAGTAGGCTCCATGCCCAACGTGAGGCTCGAACTCATACCTCTGAGATCAAGAGTTCCATATTTTGCTGACACTCCATGAGATTTTTAAAATAGATTATTAAATTATTAAAGATTATTTTTTAATCTTTTTAAATATTATTAACGATTATTTTAATCTTTTTTTCTTTGAGATTTTATTTATTTGAGATAGAGAGAGGGGGAGAGAGCACAAGCAGGAGGGAGAGGAAGAAGTAGACTCTGCACTGAGCATGGAGTCTGGCACGAGGCTCAATCCCAAAATCCCAAGATCATAATTTGAGCCAAAGACAGGCACTTAACCAACTGAGCCACCCAGGTTCCCCAAGATTATTTTAATCTTAATTTTCTGCATTTTCTAATTTAATATACACTCATTTTAATTCCATTATATGGGTAGGAAATATCAGAAAGGGAGACAGAACATAAAGACTCCTAACTCTGGGAAACGAACTAGGGGTGGTGGAAGGGGAGGAGGGCAGGGGGTGGGGGTGACTGGGTGACGGGCACTGAGGGGAGCACTTGACGGGATGAGCACTGGGTGTTATGCTATATGTTGGCAAATTGAACTCCAATAAAAAAATATACAAAAAAAAAGAATCAGTAGAGGAAACATTCCCATTATTAATAGATTTCATGAATTACTATAAGCTAAATAAATACAAAGAAAGCTCAGTGCATTTTACATCTTTTGTAATGTTCAGTAGCTGAAAATTGTGGCTTCATAATAATTCTTAGTTCAAAAATTCAGTAGTAAAGACTAGGTAAAAATTTATGTCCTAATGTTTGGTCCTCTGACTACCCGAAAGAACAAGAACTTTAGGGATCCCTGGGTGGCGCAGTGGTTTGGCGCCTGCCTTTGGCCCAGGGCGCGATCCTGGAGACCCGGGATCGAATCCCACGTCGGGCTCCCGGTGCATGGAGCCTGCTTCTCCCTCTGCCTCTCTCTCTCTGTGACTATCATAAATAAATAAAAAATAAAAAAAAGAACAAGAACTTTATTTCATGAATGGAAATATCTCCATTCTGCAATATACTTTCTTTTTCTTTTAAGAGAGAGAGTGGGGTGGGGACAGGGGCGAGAGGCAGAAGGAGAGGGAAAAAATCTTAAGCAGACCGCATGCTGAGTGCAGAGCCCGACGGGGGACTCAATCTCACACCCTGAGACTATGAACTGAGCTAAAATCAAGAGTCAGATGCTTAACTGACTGAGCCACCCAGGTGCCCCCTGCAATTTACTTTTCACACACTTTGCCTTTAAGCATTGTTTTCCATAATCTGATAAATAGGGTCAAGTGGAGAAGTAGTTATAACAATTCCAATCAAGGATATACAAGCACTTACTTAAATAATGGGGGTAGACAGGCAAGCCAACCATCTCCTATATGGGTTAGTTTGTGGCCTCCCAAAAGATGTGGAACTCCAAACCACCAGTACCTATGCATGTGGCTTTTTTTTTTTTTTTTTTTTGGAAATAGAGTCTTTGCAAATGTACACCTGTTCAGATGAGGTCATTAGGGTGCATCCTGATTCCATATCACTTGTATCCTTATAAAAAGAGACACAGGGGATCCCTGGATGGCTCAGTGGTTTAGCATCTGCCTTTGGCCCAGGGTGTGATTCTGGAGACCTGGGATCGAGTCCCGCATCAGGCTCCCTGCATGGAGCCTGCTTCTCCCTCTGCCTGTGTCTCTGCCTCTCTCTATCTCTCTCTGTCTCTCATGAATAAATAAATAAAATCTTTATATATAAAAAAAGAGAGACACAGAAGGAGTAGACCAGTGACAAGAGAGGCAGAAAGGGGAGTGATACAAAGATGTGGCAAGGCCAGAAGCTAAGAAAAAGGTAAGGAGCAGATCTCCCCAAGAGCCCTCCGAGAGCATGGCTTTTCCAGACTTCTATTCTCCATACTGCAAGAGAATAAATGTTTATTGTTTAGAGCCACCAAGTTTGTGGTGCTTTGTTACAGTAGCATCAGGAAATGAATACAGCCACTTCTGCTGATTACATCATTCCATACCAATATCTAGCAAATTTTTGATTAACCAAAGAACTCCCAATCGTCTCAGTCAGATCTTTTGGCTCGTAGGGATTTGGGGTCCGTATGTTTGTGCTGGAGGCCGGAATCCATGAATCTGACCACGCTTGGCCACTGATTTCACATGAATGAAAATCTTGTGTGTTGGAGAGGGGTGATCTACATTAATGGGATAAGACAACTTGTGAGTTTTTGAGATTGGGTTTTTTTTCATTAAGAAAATGCCCTTGGGATCCCTGGGTGGTGCAGCGGTTTGGCGCCTGCCTTTGGCCCAGGGCGCGATCCTGGGGACCCTGGATCGAATCCCACGTCGGGCTCCCGGTGCATGGAGCCTGCTTCTCCCTCTGCCTGTGTCTCTGCCTCTCTCTCTCTCTCTCTCTGTGACTATCATAAATAAATAAAAAATATTTAAAAAAAAAGAAAATGCCCTCGATATCTGTTCAAGTTGTTGTATGTCTCAGTCTCAATAATTTGTTAATTTTTATTCCTGAGCAGTAGCCCACATGGGTATGTAACTCTCCACCTGCAAAAAGACATTGTGGATGTTCCCTGGCTTTGGCTATTGCCAGTAAAGCTCATATGAACACTTATGTACAAGTTTTTGTGTGGATGTAAAATTCCATTTCTCTTTTTATTTTTAAGATTTTATTTATTTTTTCATGAGAGACACAGAGGCAGAGACACAGGCAGAGGGAGAAGCAGGCTCCCTATGGGGAGCCCGATGCAGGACTCGATCACAGGACCCCAGGATCACGACCTGAGCCAAAGGCAGATGCTCAACCATTGAGCTACCCAGGTGCCCCACAATAAGAGACTCTTTTTCTTTTAAATAATAAATTTATTTTTTATTGGTGTTCAATTTGCCAACATACAGAATAACACCCAGTGCTCATCCTGTCAAGTGCCCCCCTCACAATAAGAGACTATTAATGATAGAGAACAAACTCAGGGTTGATGGAGGGATGTGAGTGGGGATGGGCTAGATGGCTGATGAATCACTGAATTCTACTCCTGAAACTAATATTACACTGTATGATAACTAAAATTTAAATAGAAATTTGGAGGAAAAAGAAGAATCATGTACCCTACCAACTGAGCCAGCCAGACGCCTTGCCATTCTCTATTTTTTTCCCAGTACTTTTATCATGGTAAAGTACATAAAATGCAAAATTTAGTACCTTGACCATTTTGAAATGTACAATTCAGTGATATTAAGTACATTCACACTGTTGTGAACCACCACCACCATCCACCTTCAAAGCTCACTTTTTTCGGAACTGAAACTCTCCATTAAACCACTCCCCAATTAAAAAAAATATTCCTTACTGTTGGTATTTGAGAGTTCTTGATTTATTCTAAATAAAAGGCCTTTGTCAAATGATGCGAGCCAAGCTACTCATGCTGTTTGACAAAGTCCAGGCATGAGGGTTAATCCTGAAAAATTGGGAAAAGCCACAGCCGGCTCCCACTGATTCCTCTCACTTTGTTTTTGGCCATCTTCAGCATCATTATAATTTTATTGGGGAATTTTCTTTTTTTTTAAGATTTATTTATTTATTTATTTATTTATTTATTTATTTATGATAGACAGAGAGAGAGAGAGAGAGAGAGAGAGAGAGAGAGAGAGAGGCAGAGACACAGGCAGAGGGAGAAGCAGGCTCCATGTCGGGAGCCTGACGCGGGACTCGATCCTGGGACTCCAAAGGCAGGCGCCAAACCGCTGAGCCACCCAGGGATCCCCTCTATTGGGGAATTTTCACAAAATAAATATGGAAGTCTACAAATAATAAAAATCTCTAACATGCTTCTTAGAATAAAACCCAATGCCCTACTCCCCCCACCCTCGCTCTATAATTCCTCTAATATGAGTAATGCTGAGTTTTTGATCAGTTAAAGGTAAAAGAAATCCGGAAACTAGCCCAATTAAAGCTATCATTGAAGAAGTGGAATATGAATAAAATGGTTTAAGATTAATGGAAAAAAGGTTTTAGCTAGTTCTGTGTCTCTGTGGGAAAGAATCAAGAGGTCTGGACCTCCATGGTGTCTTTTGAATAAGACAAAGAGATGACAATTAATTAACCAATGGAACAAATATTTTGATTAAATAGGTTGTAGGTAGGTTGTAGGTATTGTAAACTGATGGAGGAAAGTTAAACATTTCTGCATATAACCTTTGACTATAATAACCCCTTTCATGTAACCATATTACCATAGACTTGTTTTTCCACTAGAGTAGGTTATGCTCTGTCTAGCACCTTTGTCTTTTGTGTCGCATTCACTGCTTTCTCAAGAAATCAATAAAAGTTGTGTTAATTATAGCAGTAGAAGCTGAAAGGAAAAACATTTCATATGAAAAAGATGTTTCTTAATCTTTAGAGTGATCTAAGATGCTTGCGATAAAATGTAAAATGTAATTATCTATTTAAAAAGAAACTGGAAAAACAAAGAAATGTAAAAGGATATAAATAAAGCCCCTCCGAAATGATCAGGAGGAGATGTTTGCACCCTGACTGTGTGTGTGTGTGTGTGTGTGTGTGTGTGTGTATCTCCTCATTTGCCGACACCGTCCTTTCCTTTGAGAGACCCACCCCAGCTGGAGCTGGACTCCAGCAGTCAAATACAGGATTTGCAAATATTTTCTCCCAGACCGTAGCTTGTCTTTTGAATCCTCTGTCTTTGGCAGAGTGGTAGTTCTTAATTTTGATTAAATCTAACCTAATGCATTTTTCTGTATCGGTCATGGTTTGGTGTCATGTCTGATAACTCTTCACCAAGCCCTTGATTTTGATGATTTTCTGCTGTGTTTTCTTTCCAAGGTTTTCTAATATTACATTTTAAATTTAATTCTTTAATCCATTTTAATTTTGTTTTTATGAGGTTTGATGTTTCAGCAAACCAGGAATATAGAACAGAACATCCTCAGACATACAAAGGGCATCCATGAAAAATGTACAAGTAATCGTATATGTAATGGTGCACGACTGAATGCTTTCACTATAAGACCACGTAGAAGGCAAGGATATTCATCCTCATTAATTTCCTCAACAGCATTTTGGATATTCTATTTAGAGAAATTAGGCATACAGATTAGAAGTGGAAGAAGTAGAACTGTCTCTAGTCACAGAGAATATGATGAACTGTGTAAAAATTTCTAAGTAATCTACCAAAAAACTTATATGAAATAATGTCTCACCTTGGCAAGGTAGCAGGATATCTCAGTAACAAAATTTTAAAAATCGTTTTTACATGCACATCCAGGGAACCCACTGTAAGTGATAATTCAGGAGGCAGTATCATTTCTATCACAGCAGTGAACATGAAAAAACTTAAGGATAAAATGTAGTTGACATATGTTAGACCTGTACAGTAAAAAAGGAATGCACTGATGATGGAAATGAGAGAATGAGAGAAATATAAAGATATAAGCTGTGCCCCTGGATCAGAACACTCAATATTATTAAGATGTCCATTCTCGGGATCCCTGGGTGGTGCAGCGGTTTGGCGCCTGCCTTTGGCCCAGGGCGCGATCCTGAAGACCCGGGATCGAATTCCACGTCGGGCTCCCGGTGCATGGAGCCTGCTTCTCCCTCTGCCTGTGTCTCTGCCTCTCTCTCTCTCTCTCTCTCTCTCTCTCTCTCTGTGTGTGACTATCATAAATAAATAAAAATTAAAAAAAAGATGTCCATTCTCTCCGAGTTGATATATAGTGTGAACACAAGTCCAATCAGTATCCCAGTAGCCTTGGGTAGAAATTCACAAGGTGATTCTAAATTGTATATGGAAATTTAAAAGATCTAGAAGAGCCAGCATAATTTATTTTTCATTTTATTATTTTTTAGTATTTATTTTTTATTTTGTATATTTTTAATTGGGGTTTGATTTGCCAACATATAGTATAACACCCAGTGCTCATTCCATCAAGTGCTCCCCTCAGTGCCCGATTTTTTAAAAGATTTTAATTTATTTTAGAGAGAGTGAGGGGGAAAGAGAGAGACCAGGAGCAGGGGAAGGGGGAAAGGCAGAGGCAGAGGGAGAAGCAGGCTCTCCACTGAGCAGGGAGCCGCATGTGGGACTCAATCCCAGGGCCCTGGGATCATGACCTGAACTGAAGGCAGATGCTTAACCAACTGAGCCACCTAGGGACCCCTAGAATAGCCAGAATAATTTAAAAATTATTGATAAACCAACAGCCTCTGTTTTCAGGATGTAAAAAACTACAATAATCATTATAGTGTGGCATAGGCAAAAGTATAGAAAAATAGATCAATGGAACAACATAGAGTTCAGAAATCAACTCATTAAATTTATAGTAAACTGGTTTTTAAACAAAAATCCCAGAGTAATTCAGTAGAAAAACAACAACCCTTTCAAAAGATGGTGCAGAAACAATTGGGTTAATCTGTATGTTTAAAGAATGAACATTGAGAAATACTAATTCAAAGAGAGTTCTGAATGGGAAACAGAATGAAGGTGGCTACTTGCCAAAAGGACTAGCTTGAACATCTGACTAGCTTGAACATCTGACTTTGGCAATTGCTCACTGCTAAGGAAGGGTATAAGAGATTCACATAAAGGCAAAAAGCCTGTTGTTTCTTAGTACTCAGGCTGACTGAGCAGAAGGGCTCTGGAGATGGACTGAAGACAGAGGCTGGGTTGGTGATTTGTGATTATGGGAGATGGATGCAGGAACAGAAACAAAATGTTACCTGGAGAAGCCACACTTCTCAGGCAGTCAGATGAGAGGAAGATCTGAGCTGGAGAGAGCTGAGATCTGGCGGTGATCCACAATAATCTGGAGCAAAAGAAGTCCTTGGGTATCTCCAGTGCTGAACCTAAGGCCTGGAACATAGTATGTATTCAATTTTTTTTTTTTGTCGTATAAACAAAGCTGGACCAAATTGAAAAAAAAAAAGAAAAAGAAAAAGAAACTTGACTTTTACCTGATCCCATCCATAAAAATTTTAAAAAGATAATAGACCTAAATGTAAGGGGTAATACTGTCTTACAGAAGAAAACAAGGACGCACAATCTACATGTGGCAAAGATTTCCTAGATAGAATACAAAAGCTCTGGCTGTGAAAAAAAAAACTCTTATAATTTATAGGCTTCATGAAAATTCAAAACTTTGGCTTTTAAAAAGATGCAAGTTTCATTTTAAAGTGCAAAGTGAAGGAGCAGACTGAGGTAAATATTTGCAATACATATCTGTTAATAATGGACTTGTACCTAAATTATATATATTCTTACAACTCAGTATCAAGATTAACAACCTTATTTATTTATTTATTTATTTATTTATTTATTTATTTATTTTAGATTTTTACTTATTCATGAGAGAGAAGGGAGAGACATAGGCAGAGGGAGAAGCAGGCTCCCCATGCAGAGCCTGATGTGGGACTCAATCCCAGGATTCTGGGATCATGATCTCAGCCAAAGGCAGACACTCAACCACTGAGCCACCCAAATGCCCCAGCAACCCAATTTAAAAATGGGCAGAGTTGGGACAAATGGGTGGCTCAGCCAGTTAAGTGTCTGATTCTTGATCTCAGCACAGATCTTGATCTCAGGGTCGTGAGTTCAAGCCCCACATTGGGCTTCATGCTGGGTGTGGAGCCTACTTAAAATAAAATGGGCAAAATATTTAATCAGATACTTTATTAGGAATATATGTATATATCCAGTAGTACATAAGACGATGTTCAATGACATTAGCTGTCAGGAAAATGCACGGTAAAGCCACATTGACCAAATAAATAAGGATCCCAGAAACAGATCCACACACTTAATGGAAGTTTGCTTTATGGCAGAAATGGTATATAAGTAGGGAAAAGATGTTCTGTTGATTTTAATTAATATTAATTAATATTTTGTTGGATTAATCTTTATGCCCAGGTCTGTCCTCTGCCCCAGCTGAGGAGTACCGAAGAGGAAACCATCATCTTGTCCTCAAGTACCTCTCAACAGGGGTGAGAATGAATGTTCCACCGGAAGCTGTTCAAGGTCAGTGGGTTTAACTTGATCAACACCCATCATTCCCCTGGGCAGCTATGGGGCCTATAAGTACAGAGGGACAGAGAGAGGTCAGGGGAGGGAGGAAGAGAAGATTATTTTTCCTGGCCTCCAAACATAGGTTATCCACCAGAAATACCCTGCTCCCCATCATCTATATCTAGGGATGTCTGAGAAAGTAAACAGTACTTTTTTTTTTCCTTCCACCTTTATTGTCGGTTTTAGTTGGTGTTTTACAGGGAGGGAAAATAGATGCTAAGTGTTTCTATAACCAGTGGGACAATCAAACATGGTAAAGAAATAATCTCACCTAAAGGCCATTGGCTCTTCTACTGAGAAACAAAGTCTCCATGATAGTTCGGTGCTTAAAGAACCCTGTATCACTACAGAAGCCCAAGAAAAAGAAAAGTACTTAGCTGTTTAATGTGGATCCTTGTGGAGACTCCTCCTGGCTATACCAGGCTTCAGCCAGCAAAATCCCAGTGATAATCAGAAACATGGTAATGAGACACAGTGGGATGAGGTTAACCTTGGTGTAATCCCCCGATGTGGCACCTGGGAAAACTGAAAGAGAGAATGAGATCATCACTGGTATCCCTTCTTCTCAAATAGGTCTACCGAATGTGACTCTCACACACCCACTTGTGTTTCCTGGCCAGTGATCAGTTGTACCTTTCCTGAAGCTTTATTCACTGAAAACGTGATAGAAGATTTAAGGAGAGCTGTAGTGGTCCTTCTTTTGTCTTCTTTCCTTTATATTCTCTCTGCCTTATCTCTCCTTTCTTCATTTTTTTGTTCTTTATCTCATTTCCACCCTCCCACATTTCCTTTCTCCCTGCATATATTAGGAATTAGTCTTAGGAGCACACAAAAGACTTAGAGCACTTTTATTGCCATAACAAAGTCCTGCAAATGGTTGGCCTGATATAACAGAAATGTATTATTTCACAGTCTGGAGGTTAGCAATCTAAAGTTAGGGTGTTGACAGGGCAATACTTTCTCCAACGACTCTAGGAAAAGATCCTCTCTCTTTGCATCTTGCAGCTTCTGGAAGCTCCAAACATTCATTGGCTTGTGGCAGCATCACTCGAATCTCTGCCTCTGTTTTCACATGGCCATCTTTCTTCTTGTGTCTTTGTGTCTTTACTTTTCATGTTTTAATGACACCAGTCATATTGGGTAAGAGTCTTCCCTAATCCAGTGTGACTTCATGTGAACTTAACAAATGATTATCTGCAAAGACCGAGTAATGCTGTTTCCAAAAAGATCACAAACACATGTACCAGGAGTCAGGAAGCCTGAAACATATCTTTCGGGATGAAAATCAACCCAATATAGCACCAACAGAGTGTTGAGATCTAGTAGCTGCCCCAGAATCCTCCTCAGAGCCTTAACTTCATACAAGGAGTGAGCTCAGGAATCTCAGAGTTCAGCAGCTAAGGATCTGGGCCAGGGTGCGTTTCGTTGCACTCAAAAAGTGCTTGAGATTGGCAGTGGCTCTGGTTCCTAATGAGAAGCCTGCACATGTGCCATCCCTCCCAGTAGAGCTGGGCACAGCTATTGCATATGAACAGGGAATGTCTCACCTCATGCATCCCAGTTACTGCAGAGTCTGTCTCTAAATTCAGTAGTAATGGACACCTGGGTGGCTCAGTGCTTGAGCATCTGCCTTTGGCTCAGGTTGTGATCCTGGCGTCCTGGAATCAAGTTCCGTATTGGGCTCCCCACAGGGAGCCTGCCTCTTCCTCCGCCTATGTCTCTGCCTCACTCTCTCTGTCTCTCATGAATAAATAAATATCTTTTAAAAATAAGTAAATTCATCAGTAACAATATTCCCTGAGGCAAGACCCATGGAGAGAAATTCGTAGTGATGCTACTATATTTAGAAAACCCCCTCCACCTCTCATTACCGACCATACAGACCTTTATTTCTAGTTATAAAACATTCAATTCATTGACTACGAGAAGAATCAGTAAGACAAAAAACAAAGTTATAAACTGAGAAATTAGTGTCTAGCATCCAAGGTAGCAGAATTATAGTAGGAAACAAAAGATAATTTTAGAAGGTGATGAGTAGTATGGGCCAGGAGACACAAGTAGGTACTACATGCATGACACAGATGCAGTCTGCTGGGGAAACATGATATCTGGAAAACAAGACAGAGTTATCAGGAATGAAATCACTAATGCCAACATAAACCAAAATTGTAATAGCTGCAGACAATAGTAGATGACTAGCTTAATAATCTTAAAGAATGACATGAGAAATCATCCAAGAAGGCACAAAAAAAGACAAAGAAATGGAAATGATGAAAGACTTAAAAAGGACATAATGGACATGATGGAGAAATGAGAATCAGAGACTAACAACACTCTCTGATATATATACATTTTTTTCCCTTATCATGCAAAACCTTACTTGTTACCAAGATTTCAAGGTGGTTATTGGGTGTGAGGTCAAGAAAGGAGCCTTTATCTGGTGGTAGACACCTCTGCAGTTTCCAGAAACGATTTCCAAAATCGTAGACTGTCACATTTTGAAGAGAAAAGTCTGCCCGTTTTCCTTCAGGTCTATGGTGCTGTACATGCTTTCTAGTACTTGTCTTCAGGAGAACCAACATCACATGTTCAAGCATATTCTGGCCTGTGGCACTACAGAGTCACATTTCTTCCCTGGGTCACCTTAGGCTTGGAGAGAAGGTTTGGGCAAACTTCCTGTAAGAGAAGATCACTTCCTGCAAGGGAAGATTAATTCCTGTAAGGGAAGATTACTTCCTGTAAGGTAAGGTCACTTCCTGTAACAATGTCAGAGGTAGCCTGTTTTTTCTCCTTCTCTTGGCCCTCTGGGAGGGAGCTCTCACACAGGAGAAAAATGGAAGATCCTTGATTTTGGCCCTCTCTCAATACCAGGGCAGTGATTTTGCTTCCACCAAGGCCTGGATTCAACCAGCTGACTCTGAATTATTCTGTTTTTCTCAGTTGGGGACATGGAGGGTGAGAGCCCCTTATTTTCCAGTCTTTTGTTCTTCCGTATTCTCTGTGCCAAGGAAGACTGTGTGTCAGGTCAAGACCAACCTCACCTGTAACCACCAGCTGGAGAGTTTCTGAAAGGGGCTTTTTCCATGGAGTATTCACAGGTGTACTCCCCAGCACCACTGTGAGTCAGGTTGAAGAGGTAGATTTTAACCTGGATCCCTATGGAACTGAGTAGCTGCATGGGATCCACGAGTGGCTTTCCTTCCTTTCTGAAAACAAATTTTACCTTCCTGGTAAGAGTTGAGCATGTCAGAATCACATTACTTTGGGAGGTACCACCCAACTGGGTGAGTTGCTGAGAGAAGGCTTGGGAAGTGACCCTGGAAAGTAGTAGAGCTCAGATCAGAACACACTCACCTTACTTTCCATCTAAAGAAGGGGAAGGAAAGGATGGAGAATTTGGGATGAAAAGGCAAGCTGCATTAGTTAAAAAAGCATGCACCTATTCACCTACACATTCATCTATTGTGTCTCTTTGGCCAGCACACAACCCTGTAAAAGAATCACCTATGAGATATAATCTGTTTTTTTTAAGATTTTATTTATCTATTTGAGAGAGAGTGAGACAGGGAGAGCACGAGTGGAGGGAGGGGAGGCAGAGGGAGAGGGAGAAGCAGACACCCTCCTGAACAGGGAGCCCAGCACAGGGCTAGATCCCAGGACCCTGGGACTATGACCTGAGCGCAAGGCAGACACTTAACCAACTGAGCCACTCAGGCACCTCAATATAAGCCAGACATGTGTTTCTAAGAACGGAAATTTTCTTTCTTTTTCCTGTATGGAGGAACAGTTTAATGTTTCAGGGGAAAAGTGAGAAGTTATTAGGACTTTTAGGTGTAAACACATGCGTACATCAAGAAAATTAAATCTGCAGTCTGTGAAAATGGAAGATAGTGGACATGTGCCAAGGTATGTGAAGGAAAGCTATTGAAGTCAGAGGAACCCAGGAAATGGAGGAAGGACAAGTGTAGAGATAGCAGAGGCCTGTGGACACCTGAATCCACTTGGAAGTTGCACATGGGAAACGGCATTGACCCTCACCTCTGGATGGAGCCTGGTCCCTATGCATCAAAGACGTGGACCTTTGTCCTTTCTGCCCAGTCCCTGCAGAATGGATGGAGCTCCCAGGACAGACCCTTCCTCATTGTAATGGACCACCCTGTATGAACAGGATACAAGCCACTTCAGATATTGCTGAAACTGAGTAGAAGGTGAAAGACCTACATCACACAACCTCATGTAATAGCACAGAGCAAAGTGAGCAGATTTAATGAGCCTCTAGAATCTAGAGGTCAGAAAAATGTGGTAAGAACTTACATCTAGTCATGGTGCCCAAAACAGAGCTGAGAACCACATGCTATCCTTGTCTGAGGAAACTCGGGGTTTTGGCACAAAAACCCTGCAAACAGACATCCTGAGCTGTACCCCATTCCACACCCAAGAAATTTTAAAACAACTTTATCAAGATGTTATTCACCTGCTGTATAGTTCATCCATTTACAATGGACAATCCTTTGGGCTTTCCTGTCTTCACTATATGGGCAAACTTCACACTGTCAAATTTAAAACACTTCCATGACTTCAAAATGACACTGCATTACTCTTCAGTTTTTGTTGGCATTTCCCTACTTCCACCATCTCCAGCCCTAAATAACCACTAACCTGGACTTGTGTTTTAACTGTTCTGCTCATTCTATGTGTGGCCTTGAGCAGGAACCCTCAGAGTTAGTCTCAGGGTTCTCATTTATCCCTGCAGGCCTGATTCCCACCACGCAGGACTGTTTGCAAGGGTCAGAGTGGTATTTCCTGTAGGGTGGAATATGAACCATAGGTTGTCAAAGGAGATTATTTTAGGCAGTGTAGTGACACATTATCCTATAGCTTTGATCCCAGCATCGGAAAGTTATTACCCATTCAGCCAGGCCCTTCTGATCACAATCACAATTCTGATCCATAAATGGATCTTTATCTCTGGCTCATTGCCCTTTATAGCTAGGAAGTGGTTGGCCATGGGCTCAGAAACCTGACAAGAGCATGAGGCTAAAATGTCCTAACATTTTCTGCCTTTCATGGTATTATATATTAATTCTCCTTTATCAAGTGTGTGACAGTGCATTATTAAACTATTGCTAAATAGCTTCCATTTTCAAATAAGTATTTATTTAAAGAAAAAATGTTGACTCACTGTTAGTAAATTATTGAATAAGTAAAGGTGGTGTAGGCATAGCATACCCTCATGAATGTGGAATGTACATATCTGAATATTGGAAAAAACTTAAGTGGTGGCTGTGTGTAAAGCCTCCAGTGCACGTCCTGACATGTGTGAAGCAGTCAGTAAATACAAGCCTGTGTTACCTCTTTTGTATTCTTCACACCTCTCAATCTGTTATCCCACCCTCATCTTGAACCCCAGCACAAGATCCTAAGGAACTTACCAAAGCAGAGGAGGGAAAGGAGTCCCAGGATCATACTGGCCCTGCAGCCTGTTCTACAGGCCTCTCATCAGCTTCACAACTATGGGACAAATGGAAGCTTGATGTGGGCACTGACCTCTGTCCTCCAGCTTGTTCCTTCCTTCTCATGTGATCCATAGGTTTTGTGTCACACCCCCACTCAGGAAATAAAGACCAGGTAATATGACATAAAGCATACTGGAAATGACGAAACCTTAAAGATGGAGAACAAACTGGTGGCTGCAGTGGTTTTGGGAAGAGAGGTGGTTGTGACTGTAAGGCACACTGCAAGAAACATCTTTATGGGGATAGACTACGTGAGTATGTTGACTGTGCCAGTGGCCAGATGAATCTGAACGTGATAAAACAAAGAACCCTGCACACGCATTGTACTAGTGTGTCAGCTTCTTGGTATTGATATCGTCATGGACAATAATGGAACCATTGGAGAAACTGGGTGCAAGGTGGAAGTATCTGTACTGAGTTTGCAACTTCCTGCAATTCAAATGATGTGAAAGTAAAAGTAGATTCTGATTGAAGACGAAGCATAGCCTAAAGCAGACGTGGGCAGCTGCACATTAGGGAGCAGGAACATCACAAAGGCTCTTCTGTGCATGGCCAAGGCAGAGACTGCAGCAAGAGATGGTTATGTAGACTGAGCAGCTAGTGTATGTTTGATGTGCCACACCCGTGCTGGCTGTAAATCCCGAGTTCTGTCCATTTTGACCACTCTTGACCAGAGAGCAATGAAAGAGGTCTGTTCTCAGGAGGAACCATGAGTTTTAAATGTTGAGTGGAAGGGACAGAAACATTCTCCTGTTGCCTGAGCCTACCAGAGCATCCATATTGAGAAAGCCTGCCACAACATACACAGCCCAGGAAAAGCACCTGTCTGCCTCCAGCACCCTGAAGCAAGACTCCTCCATGATCTGATGAAAGCCAATATAACAAAAGAAAGCAGATGAAATGAAGAATTGCTTTGGCAAGAATTGCTTCTCTGATCAGAACTAGGTTTTTATAAATGTATCTCCTGAGTTATAAGAGAAGAGATAACAGTTGTAAAGTATGGATGAAGGGTGGTGCCTGGGTGGCTCAGTCAGTTAAGCATCTGCCTTCAGCTCAGGTCATGATCCCAGGATCAAGCCCCACGTCTGGCTCCTTGCTCAGTGGGTAGTCTTCTTCCTCTCCCTATGCCTTTCTCCCCTGCTCATGCTCTCTTGCTGTCTCTTAAGTAAATAAATAAATAAATTTTAGAAGATTTTATTTATTCATTCACGAGAGATGCAGAGGTGGGGGGCAGAGACACTGGCAGAGGGAGAAGCAGGCTCCTCACAGGGAGCCTGATGTGGGACTCGATCATGAACCTCAGGATCATGCCCTGGGCCAAAGGGAGATGCCCAACCACTGAGCCACCCAGGCGTCCCTAAAATCTTTAAAAACATAAGAATAAGTATTTGTGAAAAAGATCAAGAGTATTAACAAACAACAGGCCTTGAAAAGCAAATATAATGGGTAATATTTCACACCTGCACAGGAAGATGAAAAAATTCTGGGGACAACTCATGAGCAATTTGATGCTATGAAGCCAAGAGGAAGTCTCCCCAAATTAGGTAAAATATTGGGGCTATGTTAACTAAATGTAAAAGGCATGTGTGAAAAGTACATAAATTTAAATTGTTGACTAATTGCTGGTCCAAAAGCCCAGAATGGAGAATGGAGAGGAGTCAATAACTATGCAGGAAGCACTGTTTTCCCCACTTTTCAATGGAATAAAAGTTCCTGCAGAAGTGACTGCACAGGCTACACAGCTTGACTCTGAAGCTTTAAGTATTTTTTCAAGTCATCCAAATTTATCAGGCATGTTTTTATGCTCCAGCCTATTCTCTGCCCCAAGTGAAGCTACAGCAAGAAGGAACCCTCTTGTCCTCGAGCGGTTCTTCATAAAACTAAGAATGCAAGTTCCACAGAACAATTAAGAATCAGCAGGTCTCTCCATCAACACTCATCATTCCCTAGGCAGCCAGGGGCACGTGAGTAGTACAGACATGAGGTCAGAAGAGGGAGGAAGGGGAAGAATATTATTTCCCTGGCCTCCAAACACAGGCTCTCCATGAGGGAAAACCGCCCCACTCCCATCCTCCACATCTAGGGGTGTTGGAAAAAGTACAGTAGTCCCTGCTTGTTATCTTCTGCCACAATAATTAGGGCTTCTTCATGGGAAAGAGAAAGCCTGCTAAATGTTCCCACAATGAACAGGACAGTCCCATATGGTGAAGAAATATCCCACCAAAAATGCCATTTGTATCCATGTTGAGAAACACAAGAAGTCCCCCCAGTAGAGTTTGGTGTTTCGAGAACCCCATGCCACTATACCACCCATGAACAAGAGAAGCACTCAGCTGTTCTACACGGATCCACGTGGAGGCTCCTTCTGGCTGCACCAGGCTTCCACCAGGAAAGCCCCCATAATCACCACAATTATGGCAGCCAGACTCAGGTGGATGAGGTTGCCCGTGGTGTAATCCCCCCAAGGTGGCACCTGGGGGAGCTGGGAGAGAGAAGAGGATGAGCACCAGCCAGGAGAGGAGCATCCTTCCTTCTCAAGTGGATCTGCCCAGTGTGACTCTCTGCACCTGCTTGTATTTCGTGGCCAGTGGTCAGCTGTACCTTCCCTGACATCGGGATCACTGAAAACACAACGTGGGGTTTCAGCAGAGTTGTAGTGGGGTCTTCCTTTGCCTTCTTCCCTCTGTGTTCTCTCTGCTTTACCTCTCTTCTTGTGTTTCTTTGCTCTTCATCTCATTTCCACCCTCCCACACTGCCTTTTCCCCTTCTCCCTCCTTGTGGTAGGAATCAGGCTTAGGAGGAACCCCCACAACCCAAGTTGCTGCACAGAGCGCTGAAGTACCTCAGTGGCTGCGTCTGCTCCCCTCCTCCTGCCAAGACTTACTGCAGCCAGGGAGCTCAAGGAGACTCAGCTTAGAGGCTGAGCATCAGGACCACCATGCATTTCATTTCAGCTTCACCCAAGAAGAGCCAGGGCTCGGCATTGGCCCTGGTTCCTAGAGAGGACCCGCATTTGCATTTGCATCTTGCAACCCACACGTGCCATGAGTGCAGAGCTCCTGTCTGAGACCATCAGCAGCAATGTTCCCTGGAGGCAGAGTCTGTGGGGAGACCCCCGTGATGCCCTCTGCACCTCTCAGGGCTGCCCACCCAGACCTTGCTTGTTAACTACAGGATGTTTGCAGACCATGGCACACACACAAACACTTAAAACACCCAGGAAGCATGGCATGGCCTCCAACGAAGTAACGTTCTGCCAAACACAGAAGATCAGTTTAGAAGACACCACATCTGTGCCACAAAAGCAGGCGAGTGGGGAAGCACCACATTCTAAGAATACGAAAGGTACCGCCATGACGTGGCCATCACCGGGATGACACACTTGTGGCAGAAGGGGCCCTGGTGGTGGCGGGATGGATCATTTGGAGGAACGACTTGAGATGTTATCCAAGAAGGCAAAACAACAAAGGCTGAAGACTAGAAAGTAGGAAAGGAGAGACTTAAGAAGGAAATGACGGTGAAAACAAAGGAGAAACAGAAATTGGAAAATAACAGAAGAAATGCTCTCCAGTTGAAATATATATATATGTTGCACACCTGAAACGGATGCAATGTGATGAGTCAATATAGGTCAACAGAACCAGAGAAAACAAATAAAATAGCCAAAATAAAAAGAAACTAATCAATTAATTAAAACTTTAAAATGTCCTAAGAATCATGCAAAACCTACCTCTCACCTGGATCTCCAGACAATTGCTAGGCTGTGAGGTCAAGAAAGGGGCCCCTATCTGGAAGTACACGCAGCTGTAGTTCCCGGCATCACTGACTGTCACACTCCTGAGGGAGAAGTCTGTCTCCTTCCCTGCTGGATCCTGGACCTGTATGGGCTCCGCTGCTCCTGCCTTCAGCAGATCCCTGGTCTCACCCTCTTCTGACTCTGACTACAAGCCCTGGGTGAAGCCCAGCCAAGTTGTTCTGCTGCTGTGTTTCTCTGTCTCCCCTTGCCGCCCCCCTGCCCCCCCCCCCGCTTCCCTGGGGTTCCTCCCCCACACCTGCCCCTGTCACTCCAAAGCACCCTGCTCACCTGTCACCAGCAGGAGGAGGATGTCACTGGGCTGTGAACTTATTTGCGGGGGCTCTCGTCTGTAGTATTCGCAGGTGTACGGTCCAGCGCTGCTGGCTTGTAGGTCAGTGAGGAGAAAACGAGTCATGCCCTCTGTGGAATCTGGTGATTGTGGGAACTCCACGGGAACATTTTCCTTTCTGAGAAGCAAAGTTGACTTCATTGGTGGAAGTGTGGCATTGCAGTGTCGCATTGCTCTTGGAAGGCATCATCCAGCTGGGCCAGGCCCTGAGGGAGGGCTTGGGAAGGGTCTCTGGAAGGAAGCAGATTTGGGGATGGGATTTGGTGCCCTGAGCTGCTCTCAGGAAGTCCCTTTAAGGAAAGAGAAGGGACATGGGGAGTTTGGAGTGAAGGAGAGAGAGGGTCTAACTGAAGGAACTCACCATCAGTCATCCAGCTACTTTGGCCAACACACAGCCCTGTGAGAGAACCGTCCATGAGACACGAGCACCCACCTGGAGCCCCATCCTAAGGGGTCTCTGGGGGGGGGCTGCTCCTGAGAACGGACCCTGAAGATCAGGCACCTGGGTTCTTACTTCCCATCACTGGACTGTGGCTGCAGCTGTGCTCTCAGCTCCTGCCCCATTTCTCCAGGAAGGTCTCTGTCCCTCACCTCACATGGCCCCAGGACTGGTCCTGGTTCCACAGATGATCCACAAACCCCTCTTTTCTCAGTTTCTATTCTGCCTGAACTTCTCTTAATCTTGCATTTCTTTCAATCTGGTGTTATAGTTGGGGACCCCCCCCACCTCACCCCACAGAGGAGGGATGGGAGGTAAGAACCATGAGAAAGATAGGGGAGCACGAGGCTTGAATGTGACCCTAGCCCACCTCTGAAGCTGTTTGCGATCCTGAGTGGACGAGAAGTTCTGCTGATGGTCTCATCGAGGCCAGAAGAACCCCCATGCCGGAGGCTGCTCTGTGCTTTGAGTAACAAATTAAGATGGATATCGTTTGTAACTAAGAGAACTCGTGGGAGTTTATGGACCTAATACCACGGAAGATGCAGGATATCACTACCTGTGAGCAGGTGGAAGCCAGGGACTCTGTGTTCTTCACCTCAGTATCCCCAGCATCCACTCAGGTCATGGCAGATAGTAGGACCTCAGCGAATGCTCACTGATCGGCTGACAAGATGCCCTGTGTAAACACAGCTCAGCTTTTATAAGGATGTGAAAAGAGGCAACCTCACCATAACTTCCCCATTCTCATCCCACCAGGCCAGCTCTGTTTTCACAGCTCCCCAGGTCACCCATGTCCTCTTGTGAGTAAAGTTTGGCTCAGAGATGGATCCAGCTCTGTCCCTGGAAAAGGCTAGTTAAGTCAACCTCAGCCTTTAATCGGAGGGCTTTCTGATCCCATCTTTTACATGATCTCTTTCCATCCCTGGATACTCCAACAGGACAGAGTTTACCACTTGGTCCTCTGAAACAAGCCTCAAAGAATCCACATGGATATTCCAGAAAGAAGAAAACATACCTTCCTTCCTTGCCCCCCCCCACAGGTGCATCTGTGGGGTACTCCAACTCAGGTGTTCTTAGCCTTGGCCACACATTGTGCTCTCCTTGGTGTGGAGGCTGTTAAAGATCCCAGGGCACAGACCAAACCACAAAAGCCTTGAGTCAGAATCACTTGGATTGGACTCAGGCACCAAACTTTTGAAATCTCCCAGGTGATACAAGTATTCAGCTGAGTAACCGAACCTAGATAAATATTTCTCAAGATTGCATCATAGATATTTGGAATATGTTGGTGTAGAAAGAAACTTGCAAGTGACAGTAGTTATGTGCATTTCTGACCATCACAGGCATCCTGCCATTAATGCCCAAATATGGTATATACAGTTTTGCCTGAGTTCTAATATCTCTTTAAAAATAACATCAAGCCTGCTTACAGAATTTATTGGAAGAGAGAGATTGTTCTAACTCAGCAGATACTGGTTGGACCTGTGTTTCTAAGAGATTTGTTTACTCTTTTTCCTTTTTGCCTATGTTAATGGAACAGTTTTGTGTCTTAGTAGTGAAGAGGGGAAGTTACCAGGCCTTTGTGCTAAAACTCCATGGGCACTCCAAAATATTACGTTGCACGGTTTGCAAAAGGAAAGTGATAACTGAGGGGGGCACTTGACGGGATGAGCACTGGGTGTTACTCTGTATGTTGGCAAATTGAACACCAATAAAAAATAAATCTATTATTAAAAAAATAAAAATAAAAAAAGGAAAGTGATAAATAGCCAAATGGTGAAAAGACCCAAGCGTCCACCAAAGGATAAATGGATAAAGAACAGATATGTGGTCTGTACAACAGAGGAATACTATTCTTCTATAGAAAGAAGTGGAATTCTGATAAATGCTACAGCATGAGTGGAGTTGGAAAACATTATTCTGTGTGAAATTAGCCAAACATAAAAGGACAAATATTTATGACTCCACTTACCTGAAGTACCTTTGGTTGTTTCTTTGGTGTCGCCTATTCTAATAGGGAAATCCATGGAGATAGAATGTGGAACAGAGGTTATCAGGAGGCCAGAGATAAAGAGAGGAAAAAAGCTTATTGATTAATGAGTACAGAATTTATGTCAGGGATGTTGAAAAAGTGGGTTGAGGGCTTTGCACAGCTCAGTAGATCAGTGGACACACCCTCAGGTTAGATTGGATTGGTCATACATTCCAGACCCTAGGATATCTCATCTGATCTCATCTCCGTCTTCAGCAGGGCAGCTTCTCAGGGGCCTGGTAACTTAGGGGAGTGACAGGAAGTCCACTAGGAGAGACTCATTGTCTCTCAAAGACAAACACGACAAAGAAAAGGTTGATCTCATTGACGTGAGGAAGATCAGGAACATTTGAAAGGTAGAAACAAGCCAGGTGTCCACCAACAGGTGGGTGGGTAAACAAAACATGATCCATACATAAAACTGAATTGTACTCAGCCATAAAAAGAAATGAAAATTTCATACAAGTTGCTTGGGAGGATCTCTGGAAGGGATGCTGGTAGAATCAGTGTCTAAATCAGGCAGAGGAGAGTGCATGAAGAAAGGAATTAGGAACATAAAAAGATCATTTTTTGAGCATGGACTGATCATGTGTGCTTGAACCTGATTTTGAAGGTAACTGTGAAAGATGAGGGAACTTGTAACCATGGACGTGTATTCCTCAAGGCCCCACAAGGACTGTGTGCAGGATTGGAATCCTCAGAACTATGCTGTGTTCATCACATCCCTGCGTTCTCTCGCATACAAACAGGTGTGTCCTCCCAAGGTGAGCCTTTGACGGTAGGGGTGCTCCGGGGAGGAGCCTGGACCCTGGGGATCAGAGAACTGTAGTGGTAGCAGGAAGCTGAGTGCAGAGGGCCATGCAGAGGCGGGTCCTCCTCCCCTGACTTTTTCTGAATAACAAGCTTTGTTGGTGTCCGGAAACCAGTTCATTCTGAGGTACAGTTCTAGCTCCATAACCAGGGACATTCGGAACCACTCCTCTCTACCTCCTCAGGCTTTTTCCAAAGTCCTTTCAGACATGCCTAAGGTGCTGCATACCACAGACCCCACATGTGTGCTCCTCTTAATTTGACCTCATGGCTGAGTGGAAACATTTTTGGAGCTGAGCGGTTCTGGGTTGAGATCTGGCTTCCTTACCACCTGTGCAATCTGAGGCAACTCGCTCACTTTGCAGACTCAAATTTGATGCCTGATCTATAAAAATGTACCTCATTCTCTCTTGAAGGGTTTTTCTTTTTAAAGGGGGGGGTAGATCATAGTGATATTTCCCAAATGTAGAACACATCCCATCAGTTTTATGTGTGATGATTTTAGGTGGAAGGAAGGACAATCAGAGCATTACATGGGGGTGCCTGGGTGACAGAGTTAAGCATCCGACTCTTGGTGTCCACTCAGGTCATGATCTCAGGGTTGTGGGATGGAACCCTGCCTGGGGCTCTGCGCTCAGAATGGAGTCTGCTTGAGATTCTCTCTCCCTCTCCCTCTGTCCCTCACCCTCACCCTTCTGTGTGCATCCACTCTCTCTATCTCAAATAAATAAAAAGAGAGGGCATGTGAGAGAGAGCATGAGTGGGGGGAGAGGCAGTTGTAGAGGGAGAGGCAGACTCCCACCGAGCAGGGAGCCCAATGTGGGGCTCAATCCCAGGACTCCGGGATCATGACTTGAGCCAAAGGCAGATGCTCAACCGAATGAGCTACCCAGGTGTCCCTCAAATAAATAATCTTTTTTAAAAAAGCACTATATGATTGCATGCAGTATGCAGTCCAGTAGAGCTGATTATATCACCAAGGAAACTTCCTTGAAGCTAGCCTCTGATATATGTGGATCGTGGCTTTTTGCCTTTAGAGCAAGAACTAGCAGGTCTCAGGCTCAGAAGCTTGATGAGGACCAGTGTATAGTTACAATATCCTTTTTTTAATTTTTATTTATTTATGATAGTCACACACAGAGAGAGAGAGAGAGAGAGAGGCAGAGACACAGGCAGAGGGAGAAGCAGGCTCCATGCACCGGGAGCCCGACGTGGGACTCGATCCCGGGTCTCCAGGATCGTGCCCTGGGCCAAAGGCAGGCGCTAAACCGCTGCACCACCCAGGGATCCCTAGTTACAATATCCTAACATTGTTTCCTTATCACTGAATTTACTTTATAGTCCTTGTATTTGACCTGGATTTTTCTGATAGTATCAAGATTTTTGCTGATAGTATCAAGATTTTCTATTATAAGCACTTTTCTTTAAGGAAAAAAGGTTGAGTCTATATTAAAAACAAAACACATTAAGCCAATAAAGTACAGGTAGCAAAGGCATTCAGCAGAAACCCTGAACTTGGAACAAGACTAATTGAAATTTGTAAAGCACAGGCTTACATTATGTAGCATATGCATTGCACTCAGCAAGATTTCTGATATATAGTATGCAGCCGATAAACCAAAGCTGATGCTTTATTTTCTCTTTCCATCCCCAGTCCAAATCTCTTACCCCACTTGATCTTAGCCAAGAGGCCGAGAAGCAATACCAAACCTCTTACCAATTCTGTTGTTTTCTGTGGTCCCAGTGTGTGCCCTGTGACACTTACTGAGACAGAGGAGTGGGAGTAGTTGGGAAATCATGGCAGCACGTCACTTTCTGCCTGTCCAACACCTACTTTCAGTTCTGCAGTCCATAGGTGGGCGAGGAGCTGGGGTGGCCATGGCCTTGCCCTGAATCCACAGTGTCGAAGTAATGATCTTTCTCAGACTTTTCAGTTCCTCCTTCCATGCCGCTTTCTGAAAATGTTGTTGGTGCTGCCGATTGCAACATACTCTTTGCACACTTGGCTTCAAAGACTTGGCTCACAGAAAGTCCTCATCTGTCACAAATTTCAGGCATCAAATGTGTCCCCCTCCCCCCAGATGCCCAAGGCTTGAGCCTGAAGAGTTCCTAAGAGGAGATAAAGGTACCTCACTGTTGAAAATATTGGAAAATCCTGGATACTCAGGTTGCTAGACATTCCCCACTGTCTTAAGAGCTAAGGACTATAGCCAAATAGTTCTTCTTCTTCTTTTTTATTTTCTAAGATTCTATTTATTTATTCATGAGAGAGAGAGAGAGAGAGAGAGAGAGAGAGAGAGAGGCAGAGACATAGGCAGGGGGAGAAGCAGGCTCCATGCAGGGAGCCTGATGAGGGACTCGATCCATGGATCAAGGATCACAACCTGAGCCAAAGGCAGATGCCCAACTGCTGAGCCACCCAGGCATCCCTTTCTTTTTTTTTTTTTTAATTAAATTCAGTGCCCATCATGTCACTCAAACTCACAACCCTGAGATCAAGAGTCCTATGCTCGGGATCCCTGGGTGGCGCAGCGGTTTGGCGCCTGCCTTTGGCCCAGGGCGCGATCCTGGAGACCCGGGATCGAATCCCACGTCGGGCTCCCGGTGCATGGAGCCTGCTTCTCCCTCTGCCTGTGTCTCTGCCTCTCTCTCTCTCTCTCTGTGTGTGACTATCATAAATAAAGAAAAAAAAAGAGTCCTATGCTCTACCGACTGAGCCAGCCAGGTATCCCAACAAATAGTTCTTTTACTAACTATGCCATGAGGTTCAGTTGCTAAAGCAGACTGATAGAACCCACATGTTGTGTGTTGTAGGGGAAGGATACAATATAGAAGCTGTAGAGCATTACAATGAGAGTGTGCATCCCAGGCAAAAAAAGGATTTCTCTCCTCTCAGCTGCCTAGATGGACTTTCTCTCTTGGGTCAGAGGGTCACCAGCATGTTCACAAAGTGTCTCAGAACAAGGAAACCCAAAATGGGTGTTTGGCTGGGGTTTCCTATTCCATGACAGGCATGTTGGCCGTCCCAGTGGCAGAGGCCTCTGGAGGGTCTCAGGACCCAGTGTGAATCATCCTTCTCATGTTGACCAGTAAATAGCACTGAGAAGCTGGCACAGACCTCTCCAGAACTGCTTGGACCTATGGTTGCAGAGCAACACTATTAATCATTAGACCTCATTCCATGACCAGAGGCCCCTGTCATGAGGTACACGTGTGTCAGCACCATGCTTGAAGAACCATCATGCGTGGGCACAGTGCCACGTTCTTCAGGATTTGCAGTGATTTTGGTGAAGCCATGGTGTCTACACCCACAATCGTTTTTGTCTGCTGGGAAAGCTGTGTGTGACTCACAGGCTCTTACTTAGCCAAGAAATGAAATTATCAGAAGGTCTGAAATGGCAACTTTCCATTCTTTTCCACCACCCTCACTGATTTGTCTTTAGATAGCAAAATGTGTCTCTGCAACTTAAAAATGTAAATCCCGGTTTACCTACATTTTGACTAACTTGCTGACTTCACGGTACAGGTGAACCAGTGTGCTTCCTGCCAAATCATATTTGGTAAAATTAGAGTGCCAGGGGAAAATTCACTGGAAATATGTAAAGTGAGGGGCAGCAGGGCAGATTCCCTTGTGCAAAGACATAGAGGTAAAAGAGGCAGATGCAGGAGTTGGAACCCAGCTCTGTGTCAGAAGCCCATTCCCTTTCCAGAAAACCATTTGAAGCCCCCACCACCACCAACATGGTGTCAGCCAAGGCTGGGGTCTAATCTGAGAGTTCAGCTGAGGAAGGGTCTGCTTCCGAGCTCCAATGCAATTCTGACACAACCCACCCAGAGTTAGCACAGACTTCACAGGCTGACGGTGCAGCGCCCACAAGACTGTCCTCACTGCAGACACAAGCTAAAGACGTAGGTATCCTGAGTCACCTGCACTTCTGAACCAATGACCTAAAATTTTGGAGGTTCCTGCTTCTGTCAGATTCAATAACTTGCTAGAACTACTCAAAGAATTCAGGGAAGTACTGTATTTATGTTTATAGTTTTTATTACAAAGCACACAAATCAAGACCACCTAGATGAAAAGACACACAGAGGGACGTCTGGGAGGGCCCCCAAAGCAAAGCTTCCTATATTCTCAGGATGTGTCACCAGCCAGAAAGCTCCCCAAGTGGTGTCCAGAGTTTTCATCAGGATATCCTCACATAGGTGTGATTTTGATTGAATCACTACCCACATAACTGACTGTTTCCCCCTCTGATCCCCAGAGGTCAAGGTTGTAACCCTGTAATCATATGGTTGATCTTTCTAGAATCACCACCTCCATCCCGGGTCATCTGATTGGCATAAATGCAGCTGTGGTACAAAGCACCCACTGTGAATAGCAAAGATACTCCTGTTACTCGAGAGATTCTGAGCACTTAGAGATTACCTCCCAGAAGCCAAGGAAAAAGACCAGCCATATTCTTTATTACACAACACATACCACATGCTTGTTGGCAGGAGTCAGTTCCTTACTGGCTAGAGACTATTCTTGGTTCCTTGCCAAGTGGGCTTCTCCATGTTGGGGAGCTCACATCATCAAGCAAGTGCACAATCCTAGAAGGCAAGAGAAAGCCTGCTGTCTAGGTGGTAGTTGTATTCTTCAGTAATGCAAGTGCTGAACTGACATCCTGCCTTCTTTGCCTCATTCTGTAGGTTAGAAACAAGTCTTCCAAAGCCAGGGGAGGGCATTACATAGGGGCACGAAGACCAGCAGTGAGGATCATTGGAGGTCACAAGCCACAGTGAAGGCTGGCTCAAGCCCACAGACTTGTATAAGGTTATGTGAAGAGAAGGGAGTGGGAACAGAGTGTGACCACTAAGAAAGGCACTGGGCACTTGTCAAGAAGGAAACAGGAAGTGGTACAACCCCTCTGGTAAACTGTTCAGAAGTGTCTAATGAAATGAAGCACACACCTGTTCTTTGACCCAGTCATCCCACTATTTACAATCCAGGGAAAGGCCTGCATGTATGCCACAAAGACATAGTTAAGAGTGTTCATGCAGCCTGACCCATAGAAACGTCAGCCTGGAAGCAACCCAGATGTCCATCCACCTGAAGGTGGATCAACAAACTTTGCATGACCATGCAACGGAGTAATACTCAGCAGTAAAAAGGGAAGAAGATATGGATATGAGTAACATCAGGGATGAGCCTCAGAAATAACATATGTGTGTGGAAGCAGCTGATGCAGAAGAGTACATGTGGTGTATCGCAGGTGTATGAGTGCATATGAAGAACAGGCAAGTCATCCAAGGTGACACAAGTCAGAGAAAGGAATGATCTCAGCGAAAATGGCGGTTAGCTGGAGAGTGGTGCAAGGAAACCTTCTAGAAGGAGTGCTGGAAATGCTGTTTTTATTTGGACAGTAGTTATACCAAAGGGAATAGGTAGAGATCTATCACTGAGATCTATATATATACACACGCACACAGTCACTTGGCTATGTAAGGTTTGTGCATCTTACTCTGTGCAAATGATACCTCTCATTTGAAAACAAATTTTTAGAAGAAGGAAACAAGTGTTCATTGAAAATTTGGGGGAAGGGATCCCCATTTGCCTAGTGTCCCAAGGGTCCTTCCTCTCTTTATCATCCATCTCCGTGCTAGAAGTTCTTTCGTGGGCTACAGGTGCCCTTCTGGCTATGCCTTAAGGCTCGAATACACGCAGGTTTCCAGGGGCTGCTCCATCTGCAGGGAAAGACCCTCTCTTAGGGCTCTGGTGTTAAGCTCAGCATAAGTCACTGTGTGGGGTTCCTCAGCTCTTGACACCTGGGATGCTTTATCCTGAAAGGGAAGCAAGGAGAAAAGGATCAAGTACTCCCAGGAAGAAGTGTTGGGTTGTGAAGATTGAGCGTTTGGGACAAGTTGTGGTAGACAACTGTGTTAGAGCCTCCCACTCTTCAAGTCTTGCTGTGTTCCCCTACCCTCTTGAAGTTTGATGGAATCTAGGGATGTGCATCTGTCAAACAGAATAAGCATAAAAGATGGGCTGTTGTGTGTCATCATGTCCAAGACTAGGTTATGAAGGACTGACTTCCATCTTGTTCACACTGGTCACTTGCTCACGCTGATCAAGCCAGCTGCTGTGTCATAAGCTGTCCTATGGAAAGGCCCATATGGTCAGGATGGTCTGTGGCCAACAGCCAGTGAGGAACTGAATTCCACCAGCCACCACCTGAGTGAGTGGATGTGGAAACACATCCTCTCTTCATCAAGCCTAAATCCCAACCTGTGAGACCCGGCACGAGCCACACTCAGATTCCTGACCTGCAGACACTGTGAGATCATTAAGTGTTGCTTAAGCCACTACGTTGGGGATGAATTGTTATGAACCATAGATAATTTATACCCACAGCCATCAGAGTGAGTGTTAATATGAAATGTCCTTAGGGTCAGAAAGCTAGTGGTGGTCAGGGGCTTGGGGTGGGGGTGTGGGCATGTGGAGAGTGCTTAAAGGCTGTGTGGTTTTTTGGGGCACCATGAAAACAGTCTGGAATTAGATATTGGTGATTATTGTACAGCATTGTGAATATTCCAAAAGTTGCTAAATTGTATGGGTTAAAATTACGAATTTTATGTGATGTGAATTTTGCTGCAATTTTTTAAAAATTGAACTGTAAAAAAAATAAGGGTGACTATCAATAGCTGCAGGATGTACTATGGATGTATTTCATGGTAGGTGCTTTACAGGGGATCTTACCATATTTTCATTAAGAGCACCAAGAGGTGGGCTGTATTATCCCCATTGTCCAGATGGAGAAACAGATGTTCAGGATGGGAAGGTCGCTGGCCCGAGATTCTAACAGTTTATAATAATAGTACGTTCAGGGGTATTGAACGCAATGCCATGACTGGGATCTGACTGATCATTGTGTGGCTCTGAGCTCATTAAATCATCCCATTAGTTCTAGAGAGAAGGTGGCCTGCATCCCACGTCACATGGGGAAATGTCCCCAGAAAGGACAAGTCATGGGATAAAGAGTTCAACCCAGATTCCTCTGGAAAGTTGAGTGAGGGCTGGGGTGGGGGCGGTGAGGAGGAATGCAGAGGCCCCAAACCATTGACAAAACCAGGCAGAGTGACAGAGAACCTGAGACAAGGAGGGGTGATGATGGGGTGGCCATAGTGGGAACTCACCAAGGCAGGAGAACAGTTTGTGATAGCCATGGACAGATCTGGGAAGGAAAAGAATCTGCTGTTGCCGTGCCCCCAGGCTCCCAGGGTGAAATCTCCACACACACCACCACTCACAAGGACATTCATCATACACACCCTCACATGCACACACCTATCCCTGTATATCCTCTCACACACACACATGCACATATATGTGCACTCACAATTACTCCTACACACACACACTCGCATACGTACATTCACGGACACATGAACATACAAACCACACACAAACACATGCAACACAGACTTATACAACCACACACATCTACAAACACACACTCACAGACACACGTACACACACATTTGTGCACTGTTACATGCATACACATGTTCACATGCATGCATACATCCCTGCGCACCTACATGTGCAGACTCACATGTGCACACTCAAATACACATGCTTACATGGGCACAGGCAGCACGCAAATGTGCACACCCTGCACACGTACAAATACACACACACAGGGGACCCACCATCGCTTTCTTTCCCAGGCTGAACACTTGTCCTCCGTTCTTGAGGGTCCTTAGAAGAGCGGGAGCTGAAGGAGAGAAACATTGAAGCATTGGAGGTGAAGGAAATTGGAGTGAGACACTGGGATCATGGTGGATGGGCGGAGGTGAGGTGGCAAGCAAGATTGTATGTAAACCAAAGTCCCCCCACCTCCTCCATACTCATGTACCACTCCCTGGGGTCCCCAGGCTGTTCAGGTGCCCAGCAGAGTCTTGTGAGAGGAGGGGGGGAAGGGGTGGTCCATGAGGACAGGCTCCGAGGAAAGATCATTGGGTGAGAATTGAAGGGTGGTCGTAAGAAGAGAAGACATGGAGAGATGCTTGGGGTGGTCATTGGGGTAAGGGTAAGAAAGGTGCTGAGGAATCAAGGCAGCAGTGGAGGAGGAGTTAAGTATGGGCTGATGGGATCCTCCGAGTAGCCCTACCATTTGGTCATCTTGTTAGGAGCTGCCCCTGGGGATGAAAGAGAGACAGCATCAACCCTGTGGTGTTAACTTTCCCATTCCATTTCTTCCATTTCCTCCCAAATACGTAGCGGTTGCTTTCCTGAACTCACCACACCGGGTGTATTTGTAGATGAGGAAGACTCCGAGGATGAAGAGAAGGATGAAGATCACAATGAGGGTGAGCTCCACGGTCCCTGGGGAGAGGAGAAGAGTTGAGAGCGCCCTCCATTTCCTGAGACATGTTCTGGTGCCTCAGTGTGTCTACCATCAATTGAGTTCCTGCCGCGTGCTGGAGATCTACCTCTACGTTTTTCTCACACTGGGAGGGAGACCAAGTGATGCCCCCCTGTGCAGATGCCGGAGCTGAGCGTCAGAGAATTGAAGTACCATTTCCAAAGTGGCCCAGCTACTGAATATGCAGAGCTGTGCCTCTGATCCTCCCCACCTCAAAAGACCTAGCACTGAGCCACAGCCTTCAGGCATCACTGAAAGATAGACATCTTCCAGAATTTTCCCAGAGGTGGATAACTCAGGACTTCACAAGGATGTCCCATCCCACGGGTGAATGACCTTTTGTCCCAGGAAGCTCTACTGTCTTACCTACTCCTGTTTCTGCCATCTTGGGAGACTCTCTTTCAGTTTTATCTAGAAGACAGAATTCTTGAGTTTAAATTTAAATAAAATTAAATAAAATTTAAAACTCTATGCATTATTTACAAAGGCATGCCTATGTAGTAAAAGTATAAAAACATGCACAGAAATAACACTAACCACAGGGTGGAGGGTTCTACTGGGAAGGAGAAAAATAATGTTGAGAGGGAAAGAGCACTCTTTAAATCTTTTGTGTGTGTGTGTGTGTGTGTGTGTGTGTAAAGAAAACAGTTTAGAGCAAATACGATGAGCTGTAAGCAAGTATAATTCTGGGTGGTGGATATGTAACTGTTATTTGATGGTTACTTCTATTAGGTAGTATTTTTCAGATTTCTCAAAAGAAAGGAAATTCCTATCAGTTCTCTCGCTGGTTTGTGGGAGGAAGGTTTTCTGAGTTTTAGATCTATCCAGGGAACAGAATTAAGTAAGATAGGATGCAGAAAGAAAAAGCGAGTGTACTCCAGGAATGTCCGGATCCCATTCAGGGACCCCAAGCTTCCTGTGTAGGCAGGTGTGATGGTTAGATTTATGTGTCGACTTGACTAGGTTATGGTACCCAGTTATTTGGTAAAATACCAGTCTAGACTGGTTGCCAGGAAGATGGCACCTGAAACTAATATAACACTGTATATTAACTACACTGGAATTAAAACAAATGCAGTCTTAACCTAAATTCATTTTTTAAAAAGACGTGATTAACGTTTAAGTCTGCAGAGTTTGAGTGGAGCAGATTAGTCTCCGTAATATTGGTGGGCCTCATCCAATCAGTTGAAGGCCAAAAGAGAAAGACTGATCTCCTTTGGGGATGAAGGAATTCTTCTTACAGCTACCCCCTCTAGACTCAACATCAGCTCTTCCTCAGGGTCTCTAGCCTGCTGGCTACATGAGTTGCCCGGGGTCGCACAGTTAGTGAGTAGCAGAGCCAGGGTGGGACCAAGCTTCATGAAGCTCTGCGGATATGATACTCACCATGTCACTCTTCATTGCCTTTACCACCCACAGCTTTGCTGGCTCCACCTCTAGGAGCTGACCACAGCAGAAGAAGTAGACCTCTGAGACCACCCGAAGACCCCACCTCCTCCCAGCCCTGTACTTCACCCCAGGCCACTGTTTGTGCTGTTCTCTATTGGACCACTCATAGTTGTTCACCTGTGTGTCCTAGGGAGCCACAGTGTCAGAAAGGGGGACACTGTTTGTCTCAAACACCTCCTGTCTACTCACCCTCCCCTCCCACCCCCTGCCAGCTGCATTTGCTCTCCTCCTGACCAGAGACTGCTTTGACAGTTCTGACTTCAGAAACGATGAGTAAGCCCCACGAACCATCAGGCTTCTAGGGTCTGGCTCCAAAGAAATCACTGGGAAGCTGGACACAAATCACACTTTGGAATAAAGGGAGAAAAAACCAAACACCTCAAGTGACCTTGAAGGAAGACAGGACCACAGGAAAGGTGGTTGAGCCAGTATTCTGGTAAGTAGCTTCTGAAGCAGCTTACTGGTCCGGGGCACATAGTTTAAGTAATTAGAGGCTTTAGGAGTTGGAGGAGAGTATGGTCTCCACCTGTAAAATCCCTGAAGGAACTCTGGTGTCGACCTGGAAATGAGACAATAGGTCTGGAGCAGAGTTTCTCATCTTGGGCACTACCGATATTTGGGGCTGGTTAATTCTTGGTGGGGAGGAGTCCTGTGCATCATCGGCTGTTTTGTGGCCATCCATGGTCTCTACCTCCTAGATGCCATGAGCATCGCCTATCCCCCATCCCCAGCCACAACCACCAGAAATGTCTCAGACATTGCCATATGCCACTGAGTAGCAAAATCGCTCCTAGTGAAGAACCACTGGACTGGGGAAAATAAGAGGGGAGCCTAAGATGAGCAACTTCTCTTTCCTTGTCCTCTGTCAGAATGCCTGCTTCCTGCCTTGGCCAGTCAGGTGACCCTCTCATCCCCACAAGTTAAATAGGCTGTGTAGCAGCTGGTTTGGGGGGGTCTGGCCCTGTAAGAACTGCGTTAGACTGTAAGGGTGTACAAAAGGCTCTGGCGAATCCCTAAGGAAACTCTTGGGCTCCATTGCTGATAATCTGTCCATGCACCTGGATCCAGTCATCCACCTGCCAACTCCTCCCCCACCACCCCTCTGCAGGTGACATCTTCCTGTCTTCTTCAGCCTGTTGCCCTTGGTTACAGTTGCCCGGATGTGAACAGTGGCTGAAAGAACACAGGAAAGGTGGTTGAGCTTATCAATAGCCTCCAGGTGAGACGTTCCGTTACACGTATTCACACCAGAAGAAGCAGTATGTGTGACCATCACACAAGAAACTCAGAAGGTTCCTTACATGCCAAGGATAAGGAAGAGGGGAAAAAATGACTCACCAGTTGTTGAATAACCCCAAATTATTTAAAATTTCTCCCTTCTACAGAAAGCAACTCCAGCCTACAATATTTTTCTTCCAGTTTTGTCTCCTTGAGCATCACATTTTGAAAAGACTGTGTCATCTGTGCTTAATGCTTGTACCTTGTCACATGCAGTTGAGCTGAGTTAGAGACACAGACGTGTACCCTTGGCCTTTTTAGAACCTGGAAGATCTTGAGAGGTCATGCAGCTTTCCACTAATATTTATAATTCATTGTAACCATGAGGATATTTACTGTTATCATTTGAAGGATAAGTACCTTCTCTGTTTCCTAGAAAGTCTCCCACTAGGAGTGCAGTTCTTGATAAAGCTGTTTCAACATGTAAGGGAGAAATTTGGGATGTTGATAATGATAATAATAGTAAATACTTAGATGATATTTGCTGTCCACCAGACACAGCTTAGAAAGGATTTAGGTAAATCATTATTTTAAAAAAAAAACTTTATTTTTTTTAAAGATTTGTATTTATTTATTCATAGAGACACAGAGAGGCAGAGACACAGGCAGAGGGAGAAGCAGGCTCCACTCAGGGAGCCCGACATGGGACTCGATCCCAGGCCTCCAGGATCACACCCCAGGCTGCAGGCGGCACTAAACCACTGCACCACGGGGGCTGCCTGGATTTAGGTAAATTACCTCCTCAGAATCTCACCCCAAGTCCCTCATGTAGGTACCACTATCAACCCTGTTTAACAGAAGCTGAGGCAGACAGGGGCAGAGTAATCTTTGGCCCCAACCCAAATCCAAACACTTGTAATTAATTTGCAAAACAAGAGTAGGTACACACCTTCCAGATAGTAGGGCCATCTACCTAAGTAACAGATGGGTGGTTACCGTTGTTGGAATGTTTTTTCCTTTCACCCAGTTACCTGACTTATGCCCCTGGGGGGAATGCCCTTTACACTGACCTAGAAATCAATGGAGCAGGTGGATCTTAGATACAGGAAAGGTGTCCCTAGGTCTGTGAATTCCCCACCTCACTCCCTGGCCCCAACCTGGGGTAGAGATAAAACGCCTTTACCTGGTGCTGCCAGATGGTCTCCAAATCAGCATCAGGACCTTAGAATTTTCTTGCTCTGTCCAGGGCTCTATAATTCTGGAGCAAACACCCTTACTGAGCAAATACCTCACCCTCCTTAGCTGTCTCAGTCCATTTGGGCTGCTCTAACAGAATGCCACAGGCCAGGGGGCTGATGAACAACAGACATCTTTTGCTCACAGGTCTGGAGACCAGAAGTCCGAGATAAGGGTGTCAGCATGGTCCAGGGATGTTGGGGCTCTTCTAGGTGGCAAACTTCGATAGCCTCACCCAGCGGAAGGGAGGGCTCCACTCTTAACTGAAGCGCCTCCCAAAGGCCCCCACCTCCTGATGCTGTCACATCAGGAGTTAGGATTTCAACATGAAATTGCAGGGAGGAGGGACACAACTTTGAGACCCTAGGATCAGAAGGTATCACCTCTCCTCTTTTTTAGGAACTGCTCATTGCCTCCTACAATCAAGTCACCCAGGATGGACCTGAGTTTTTCTTGCACAGCATCCTCCTGAGAGAGCATTTCCTAGGATCAACCTAGAGGCTGAGCTGACCAGACCTGTTCACAAACCTCCACCCCATCTCCCAATCCTCTGCCCCAGGTCCCTTTGTCTGTGTGTGTCTGTTTTGAACTGGGTCTGGGAAGGAGAGTCAGATGGTTCTCCAGGAGTAGAATTTATGAGCTGCAAACTCAGCTCTTAAAAGTCATGTTCGGGATCCCTGGGTGGCGCAGCGGTTTGGTGCCTGCCTTTGGCCCAGGGTGCGATCCTGGAGACCCGGGATCGAATCCCACGTCGGGCTCCCGGTGCATGGAGCCTGCTTCTCCCTCTGCCTGTGTCTCTGCCTCTCTCTCTCTATCTGTGTGACTGTCATAAATAAATAAAAAATTAAAAAAAAAAATTAAAAAAAAAAAAAAAGTCATGTTCTCTGCCCAAAAGAAGGAACTGGTCCCCACTAAAAGAGAATGAAACCAGTCCCTCATTCTAGTTTCTTTTCTTTTTTTTTTTCATTCTAGTTTCTGAAGCCAAGTGGCATCCACGCACTTCCCACGATTTCCTGGCCTGTGATCCCAGTGGTTTCCAGCCAGGCCTGGCCTCGCCTTGCCTCTGTGGGACATTGGGCAGTGTCTGGAGACCTTGTGGGTGTCACAGCTGGCAAAGGACACTTGTAGCAGGTGGAGATCAGAGATGGGGCTGAACATCCTATGATGCACAGGATGCACTTTTCTCCCCACCCCACCCACACACACACAAAAATAATGATCCAGCAAAAAAGTGTCAGTAGTGCCAGGTTAGGACACCCTGAATGACCTCTTCAATTCCAAAGACTGATAGATTCCCCTAACTTTTCCTAGGTCACTTCAAAGTAGGTGCAACCAAGTGTCTTGACTAATATAATCATGAAAACTATCTGTTATAATTGATCAGCTATATTCCCTCTCCTTCTCATAGAAGTTGTATGGGTCCGATGTGTGCATTGCTCCCCCCAGAAAGGCATACCAAGAAATGAGTTGCAGGATACTCACAGCGAGTGCCAGAGCTATAGTTTTAACTCAGGGCAGCTGACTTCTCTTCTTCTCATATACTGTATGACATTTCTCAGGACCTCTGAATCCCTGCCCCATGAGCTTTTAGGAAATTCTGGTCCTTGTATCAATACAGGGGAACTCAGCCCCCATCCAGGAGGATGCCTGGTTCCTACTGGCCTCTCTTCCTACCCTCATCCTGGACAAACTCACAAAATAGCCCTGGTGCACAAGGGTAAAAAAAACGTCCCTTTCCTGGGATGCCTGGGTGCTCAGCAGTTGAGCGTCTATCTTTGGCTTAGGGTGTCATCCTGGAGTTCCGGGATTGAGTCCCGCAGGGAGCCTGCTTCTCCCTCTGCCTATGTCTCTGCCTTCTCTCTGTGTCTCTCATGAATAAATAAATAAAATATTTAAAAAAACCAAACAAATAAACAAAAAAAATCCCTTTCCTGAACAGACCTACAGAACCCATATGCACTGTAGATAGCAATGTAGAATGGTGTGGCCACTATGAAAAACAGGATGGTGGTGGGTCCTCAAAAAACTAAAAGTAGAACTCTCCTGTGATCCAGCAATCCCATTTCTGAGTATACATCCAAAAGAACTGATACCCAGTAGGCGGCCAGCAGGTGATGGGCCAGTAGTCAAATAGGTGGAAATGACCCAGATATCCATCAGTGGATGAATAGGTACATGAAATGTGGTCCGTTCATAAAATGGACCATTGTCAACCTTGACAAGGAAGGAAATCCAGCTATCTGCTACAGTATGCACGAACCTTTAGACATGATTCAGAGTGAGAAAAGCCAGTCACAAAAGGACAGATACGGTATGATTCCAGTTACGTGAGGTTCCTGGATTTGTCAGATGCATTGAGACAACATAGGATGGAGGGTGCTGGGGGAGTGGGGTGTGGAGAGGCTGTTTGATGGGGACAGAGTTTCGATTCTGCAAGATGAAAAGCATTCTGGAGGCAGGTGTTGGTGGTGGTGGCAGCAGCTAGGCTACAGTGCAAGTGCACTTGACACTTCTAAGCTGTGCACTTGAAAATACTTACAATGGTAACTTTTATGTTAGGCACTTTTGCCATGGTTTTTAAAAATCATTCCCCTTGGGCACCTGGGTGACTCAGTTAAGTGTCTGCCTTCGGCTCAGGTCTTGATCTCGGGGTCCTGGGATGGAGCCCCACATTGGTCTCCCTGCTCAGCAGGGAGTCTGCTTCTCCTTCTGCCCCTGCCCCACTCATGTGCACTCACTCATGCACACACAGTCTCTCTCAAATGAATATTTTTTTAAATAAAAATAAATTAAAATCATTCCTCTCCAAAAGAAAGAAAGGGCTCAACTTTCTAGGAAGAGAAAAGCTCAACTCAGCTGAGCTAAAAGGCAAGAGTGCTAGATTCCCAGTGAAAATGGAACACAGATCTTCCTTGAGTCTCTGAGTCTTTCTCAGAAAGATGCTCCTGGGCTCTCTGTTATTCTCTCCCTCCTCATCCACCATTTTGCTAGAACCTCTTCCTGCCTAACCCCAGGAGGTGTCATTCACACGTTAGTCTAAATTAATTGTGCCCTGCCCAGGATATATGTGACAGTTTTGTGGCTACTTCTTATTTTCTTAGTGGGGGTCAATTGCAAATCCCCCCTCACTCACACCTGGTGTCCTCAGAGCATATTTGGCTACCTGCACCGGGAAGCCCACACCCAGCCTCCTTTTATATGATTCTCCACCATTTGCACTCCTTCCTTGGCACAAGATCCTCTACACTATTCCACAGAATACTGGCCCTCACTTGGATTTTCCTAAATGATTTCTCCAAGTTGCAGAGTCTTGTGGAGACAGTGTCCACACCTCACTCTCTCAGGTTCCAGCAGCTCAGCAGGCAGGTAATCCATCTGCCGTCCTCCTGACAGTAAACACCTCACCTTTCACTGTGATCTCAAGATGGTTGCTAGGCTCCGAGGCCCAGAAAGGAGCACTCATCAGGAAGTACACGCAGCTGTAGTTCCCAGCATCACTGACTGTCACACTCCTGAGGGAGAAGTTCATCTTCTTCTTTGCTGGACCCTGGACCCTTATGGGTTCTGCTGCTCCCGCCTTCAGCAAAGCAAACTTTACAGACTCGAAAGAATTGTTTGGCCTCTGACACTGCAGGGTCACGTTTTCTCTTGCGGTCACCACACCTCTTTGGTGGGCTTGGAGGGAAGGTTTAGGGAACTCTCCTGGAAGAGAAGAGGGCTCCAAGGTCACAGGGAGAAGCCTGAGATCCCCCCCTCCCCGTTCTCCTGGCAGGGGTCCCGCCAAGCAGGAGAGATGACAGATCCCTGGTCTCACCCTTTTCTGACTCTGACTACAAGCCCTGGGTGAAGCCCAGCCAAGTCGTTCTGCTGCTGTGTTTCTCCGTCTCCCCTTGCCGCTCCCCCCCCTCCCTGGGGTTCCTCCCCCACACCTGCCCCTGTCACTCCAAAGCACCCTCCTCACCTGTCACCAGCAGGAGGAGAATGTCACTGGGCTGTGAACTTATTTGGGGAGGCTCTCGTCTGTAGTATTCGCAGGTGTACGGTCCAGAGCTGCTGGCCTCTAGGTCAGTGAGGAGAAAAAGAGCCATGCCCTCTGTGGAATCTGGTGATTGTGGGAACTCCACAGGAACATTTCCCTTTCTGAGAGCAAAGTTGACATCATTGGTGGAAGTGTGGCATTGCAGTGTCACATTGCTCTTGGGAGGCATTATCCAGCTGGGCCAGGCCCTGAGGGAGGGCTTGGGAAGGGTCTCTGGAAGGAAGCAGATTTGGGGATGGGATTTGGTGCCTGAGCTGCTCTCAGGAAGTCCCTTTAAGTAAAGAGAAGGGAGTAATATTCCATTGTATACATAAACCACATCTTCTTTATCCATTCATCTTTCGATGGACACCGAGGCTCCTTCCACAGTTTGGCTATTGTGGACATTGCTGCTATAAACATCAGGGTGCAGCCATTAGAAACGACAAATACCGACCATTTGCTTCAACGTGGATGGAACTGGAGGGTATTATGCTGAGTGAAGTAAGTCAATCGGAGAAGGACAAACAGTGTATGTTCTCATTCATTTGGGGAATATAAATAATAGTGAAAGGGAATATAAGGGAAGGGAGAAGAAATGTGTGGGAAATACCAGAAAGGGAGACAGAACATAAAGACTCCTAACTCTGGGAAACGAACTAGGGGTGGTGGAAGGGGGGGAGGGCGGGAGGTGGAGGTGAATGGGTGATGGGCACTGAGGGGGGCACTTGATGGGATGAGCACTGGGTGTTATTCTGTATGTTGGTAAATTGAACACCAATAAAAAATAAATTTATTATAAAAAAAAAGTAAAGAGAAGGGACACGGTGAGTTTGGAGTGAAGGAGAGAGAGGATCTAACTGAAGAAACTCACCATCAGTCATCCTGTTTCCTCGGCCAGCGCACAGCCCTGTGAGAGAATCATCCATGAGACACGAGCATCCGCCTGGAGCCCTGTCCTGAGGGGCCTCCCTGGGGCTCCTGCTGAGAATGTACTCCCGTCATCACACTCAGTGACAGTCTCAGACTCCTGCAGGAGAGCCCATCTGGCATGGGTGCTGGTTTGCCCCTCATGTTAATTTCCTAGGGCTGCTGGTGTCACAAATTGTCACAAGTTTAATGGCTCCTGACAACACAGATTTATTATCTTGCAGTTCTGTGGGTTACAAAAGTCCAACAACACAGGTTCCACTGGCTAACACCAGGGTTCTTTGGGGATGATTTCCTTCTGGAGGCTATAGATGAAACCCATCTCCTGGTCTTTTCCATGTCTAGACACGCCCACACCCTTTGGTGGTGGTCTCCTCCTCTGGCTCTAAAACTAGCAATGGTTGGTGCATTGACACCTCTTGTACCTGTTTTGCTACACTCTAAGGATCCTGTGGTTACACTCTGACCACCCAAATAATTCAGAAGCAACTCCCTACCTTAAGGTCAACTGATAAGCAACTATAATACTACCTGCCACTTGGATTTTCTTTGCCACATCCAGGAATGTACCCACAGCTCCAGGGAGTCAGGACACAGACATCCTTGGGAGTCTATCTCAGTCTCTCTGTCATTTCTCATGTTGTCCCACTTCACCGTCCCAGGGTCCTCTCTCCTTACAATGGCCCCAGGACTTTGGATGGCCTTGCCATTTTGCCTCAGAGTCCAAGGATTTCCCCCCCTTTACCCATCCATCCTACTCATCTGTTGTATTCTGTGATGTCCTCTTTAGATTTCATGGTGGAGGGCATGGTGAAGGACATGGGGCACTATGCTTGGCTCCTGATCATCACTGTTATGCTAAGTGTGTCACTCAAGCTGTCTCCTGAGCATGTCAACATTGCAGAGGGCACAGGATCTACTCTTCCCCTCATATCATGGCTTCTAGAGTGTGAGAAAGATCTTAATTATGACCCAAACCATTTGACTGGGGGGAAATCCAACCACTTAGGTTCTAGAGACACCTATTATTCCTGATGCTATTGGGTCCTGAAGAGATTTGGAGTCACTAGAATTTAAGCTCCTTGGGATCCCTGGGTGGCGCAGCGGTTTGGTGCCTGCCTTTGGCCCAGGGCGCGATCCTGGAGACCCGGGATCGAATCCCACGTCGGGCTCCCGGTGCATGGAGACTGCTTGTGTCTCTGCCTCTCTCTCTCTCTCTCTCTCTCTCTCTCTCTCTGTGACTATTATAAATAAATAAATAAATAAATAAATAAATAAATAAATAAATAAAATAATTTAAAAAAACAATTTAAAAAAAAGAATTTAAGCTCCTTGAGGGCAGAGAATACATCCTCAGCACCTGGAACACAGCACAGACTTTGGCAAATATTCAATAAATATATGATTACCAGTGGAGTCTGAATCTTATGTAAAGAGAGTCATTTGCAAAGATTTCTGAAGTCCCAGAAATTATTTCCCAAATCCCTCCCAACACAACAGCATAACCATCTGCGTCAACTGAGAGCAGGGGAAGGAGGTGGGGAGATCCCTATCCTATGATAAGGGACATGTAGCTGCTGAGAATGCAGTCCTTTGTGTGAAGATACTTGTCTGCCCTTGGGAAATAGCCTAAATGCATCCCTGGTATGATGGTTGGCATGAGTCATCTCCTTGGTGCCCCAGAGTCAATCTCAAAAATATAAGATCGGAATTGCTTGCAAGGATGAAGTGTATGTTCCCCATCTACCCCCTCTGGTGGCCTTACTTTCAGATCTAGACCAAACTGATCCTAAAAGTGAGATCATGCAGTATTTGTCTTTGTCTGACTTGTTCCACTTCATGTAAAACCCTCAAGGTCCATCCATGTTGTCACAAATGGTGGGATTTCCTTCTTCCTCACAGCTGAATAATATCCCATTATACATACAGACCACATCTTCTGTAGTCATTTATCCATGATGGACCCTTAGGTCATTTCCATGCCTTAGCTGTTGTTAATAATGCTGCAAAAAACATGGAGGTGCAGACATTCCTCCAATTTCCTGTTTTAATTTTCTTCAGATATGTAACCCCAAAGTGAGATTGATGATCATATAGTAGTTCTACTTTTAGCTTTTAAAAAAATTTTTATTAGAAAGAGACTGTGAGTATGTGGGGGAGGGGCAGAGGAAGAAGGAGAGAAAGCAAGCAGGCTCATGCTCAGTGTAGAACCCAACATGAGGTTCAGACTCATGACCCTGAGTTCATGACCTAAGCCAAAATCTAGAGTCAGACACCCAACCAAATGAGCCACCTAGGAGCCCTACTTTTAACTTTTTGAGGAATCTCCATACTGTCTTCCACAGTGGTTGCACCCGTTTGCATCCCCACCAGCAGTGCATGAGGATTCCCTATTCTCCACGTCCTCACCAACACCTGTTGCCTCTTGTCTTCTTGATGACAGCCATTCTGACAGGTGTTGAGTGGTTTCACCCGTTTGCATCCCCACCAGCAGTGCGTGAGGATTCCCTATTCTCCACGTCCTCACCAACACCTGTTGCCTCTTGTCTTCTTGATGACAGCCATTCTGACAGGTGTTGAGTGGTAGCAGCAGAGATCATGCAGCCCACAGAGCCTGTCTCTCAGGCCCTATACAGGAGAAGATTGCCAACACCTATTTAGATCACTGGATCCAATGTTCACTTACCTTCTTGAGGTTTTTCTAGCCACAACTCCCTTCACTCACCCTCCAGACATTTCTACCCCTAGACCCCCAAATTAGGACCTTTTAAATTCCTTCATATTGCCCAATAGAAAATTATGACTTTTGGTATGGTGCAGACCAGAATTTGAATTCACCTTCTTCACATAGTAGCTGAGTGGCCTTGGCACATACTTCAGCTGTGAGTTTCGGATTCTTTGAATGAAGTATGGGGAAGAGAACTATTTGGGGGAATTTCTCTAAGAGATGTAAGGTCATGCAATGACAGGAGAGTATCGCTGAGCCTGTGTGAGAAAATCTCTCTCTTCTGGGTTCCTGGTTCTCTCTCCGATCCCGTGGAGGAATACCACAGCCCAGTGCTGGTCTGCAGCCAGCTTCTCGCATTTACTGCTACTTCTCAGAAACAGAAAACTGTGGCCCAGGGACCAGAGGGTCTGTTTTTGAGGATGGACACTGATTTTCCATTAATAGAAGTATTCTACAGATTTTCTTTTAAGATAGAGTTGAGTACAAAAATAATAACATTAAAAACCTGGGGAATTTGAAGAGGAAGATAACATAGGAAAGAATACAGATGCCACGTACAGAGGGAAAAATGTCATTAGGAAATTCAGGGTTGACTGAGTTTGGGGAAACAGGAAAATGTGTGTAAAGCCCCCGACATATCCTGTGTACAGAATTTGTATTCAGCGTTCTAGTTTTAATAAAACTTCTGTAGAAGGTTCTAGTCTCTGTTTCCACACCCTGCCCTGCAGGCCCTGCCAGCTCCAGCTGCTGCCCCAGACCAGCCCCACCTCCCATAGTGACTGCCCTTCCCCAAGATTTACCAGTATAGAGCACAACCAGGAGTTGGGACATCATGGCAGCCATACAAGCCTCTTCCAAGGATCTTCCTTCAGTCTTGCTGTTGGTGATTAGCCAAATGTTCTCGACTCCAGGACATACAGGAACAGCTTTGCCTCTGGTTTTTCAGCCCTCCACTCTACATGCCTGCAGTTTCTGTCTTCTAGTCTCTATCAGGAAATGACTATTGCAATACACTCTCAAGTCACTTCCTTCAGGCCTGACCCACTGAGTCCTCCAACAGCACAGAAGTCAGCCACCCACTTCTAAGGCATATCCATGAATATGCAAAGCATGGGAGAAACTGCTAGCTGAATTTCCATCACCATCGTCCCCTTCTGCACAGTGACAGCAAATAGCTGGGCTCCCAGCAATCTAGAATAAGAACTACATTTCTCTAAGGGCACCTCAGTGGCTCAGTCATTTGAGCATCTGACTCTTGGTTTCAGCTCAGAGCATGATCTCAGGATCATGAGATTGAGCCTTGTGAGCCCTGCATTGGGCTCTGCACTCAGCAGGGAGTCTGATTCTCTCTCTCCCTCTTCCTCTGTCCCTCCCCAATAAAATAAATAAAATCTTAAAAACAAACAAACAAACAACGTTTCTCTGCCTTAGGAAATTGTGGGTTCTTCTGCTCATAGGATGTGAGCAAAGTAATGTGAACAACTTCTGGATTGTGTCCCAGGAACCCTAAAGGCAAGAGCAGGGCCAGGGTGGAGGGCAAAGAGATGAGAACTCATAGGGCATCAGGGAAGGGTCAGGATCCTGGAGAACAAGAGAACAGGCCCTATAAAGAAAGGGTAAGGCAGAAGAACACTTACTGAAAGGCAGTATGGCAGAAAAGGAATTTGAAGAAGGAAATGTCTGTGGTGGGTTTGTAAGTTGTTTGCTGTGGAACGTGATGTGAACTACCTTGTGGGTGAAATCTCTTCTGTGAAATCTTCTGTCATTAGATCTCTGGTGTAACGAAGCCCTTCAGAAGAACTCAGGGAGTCATGTTCCACATCTGGTTGAAGTGTAGACAGAACAGGAGACAATCCAGACAGTGGACCCAGGCAATAGGCAGGAGCTGACTTGCACATGGAAAAATCTAGAAGGGTATATCTAGTATTTTTAAAGTGTTATTTTCTGAGTAGTAGAATTGTGCTCAGTATTTTTTTCCTTTGGTTATATATGTTTTCTAAATTGGCTGAAATTGATATGTGAATTTTAACCCTTTAAATATTATTGAAATTTAAGGTTTTCTAAATTTTAAGTGAAGTGCTGTGAATGAGAAAAACTCAAGGTTGAAACAAGGAGTGAACTTGGGATACCTGGGTGGCACAGTGGTTGAGCGTCTACCTTCAGTTCAGGTCGTGGTCCTGGGTCCTGGGATCGAGTTCTGCATCCAGCTCCCTGCGAGGAGCCTGCTTCTCCTACCTATGTCTCTGCCTCTCTCTCTGCATCTCTCATGAACAAATAAATAAAATCTTTTTTTTTTTAAGTGAACTCTTGTAAAGCTTAGAATTTGGGTGGCACCAGGGTGGCTCAGTGGTTGAGCGTCTGCCTTTGGTTCAGGGTGTGATCTCGGGTCCTAGGATCGAGTCCCGCATTGGGCTCCCTGCAGGAAGCCTGCTTCTCCCTCTGCTTATGTCTCTGCCTCTCTCTGTATGTCTCTCATGAATAAATAAAATCTTAGAAAATAAAAAGCTTAGAATTTGGGACTGCTGAATTTAGGGACAGATATAAGGACTTTCACATAAACATGCCAATGGGACATAACACATTTCTTCCCAAAATTTCATTGAAAGGGGATTTATGAGGAGGATATAAGCTGAGAAGCAAGAAAGGCAATGAGAGGAGCAACTGTAAGATAAGAAATGTTGATACAATTATGGAAACTGCATGTGTGTCCTTGTAGCAGGGCACCAAGAAGAAAAGTCACGTCCCCTGACTCTCAAACTGCATAGCCTAACATTAGGCTCCCTGCTAAGTGGGGAGTCTGCTTCTCCTTCTCCCTCTGCCCCTCCCCCTGCCACCGTGCTCTCACATGCACATGCGCACTGGGGGGGGGGGACACATGCAGGCACTCTCTCTCTCTAAAATAATAAAACAAACAAAGAGACTTGCACCAGGTTGTGGTTGCTTTTAGGGGTGGAGGGGAATGGATAGGGCCATGCTTATGCCTGATAGATTATGATTATAGTAATTGTTATTGCTTTGGCTATTTTGGGATCTTTTGTGATTCCATATAAATTTTAGTATTATTTGTTCTGGTTCTGTGTAAAATGCTGTTGCTATTTTGATAGGCATCACATCAAGTCTGTAGATTATTTTGGGTAGTATGGACATTTTATCAATATTCTTCCAATCCATGAACATGGAATACCTTTCTATTTCTTTAATTTCTTTCATTCAGGGATGCCTGGGTGGCTCAGCAGTTGAGCGTCTGCTTTTTGCTCAGGGCTCAAGGCATAATCCTGGAGTCTCAGGATCAAGTCTCACATCGGGCTCCCTACATGGAGCCTGCTTCTCCCTCTGCCTATGTCTCTGCCTCTCTCTGTATGTGTGTCTCTCATGAATAAATTTTTTTAAAAAATTCTTTCATTCATGTTTTATAGTTTTCAGAGTACAGTTCTTTCACTTCCTTGATTAAATTTATTCATAGGTATTTTATTCTTTTTGGTACAATTGTAAATGGATCGTTTTCTTAGTTTCTCTTTCTGCTACTTTGTTATTAGTCTGTATAGGAATGCTACCAACCTCTGGATATTAATTTTATATCCTGCAACTTCACATAATTCATTTATTCTTATATTTTTTTGTGGAGTCTTTAGGGTTTTCTTTGTGCAATATCATATCATCTGCAAATAGTGAAAATTTAACTTCTTCCTTACTGATTAGATGCCTCTTATTTCTGTCTGATTGCTATAGCTAGGACGTCTAGGATGATTTTGAATAAAATGGATGAGAATGGACATCCTTGTCTTGTTTCTGATCTAAGAGACCTGAACCCATAAAAATCCTAGAAAAGAACGCAGGCAGTAATTTCCCTGATGTGAGCCATAACAACATTTTTCTAGATATGTCTCCTAAAGCAAAAGGGGAAAAAGCTAAAAAAAAACTATTGAGACTACATCAACATAAAAATAAAGAGCTTCTGCATAGCAAAGGAACCATCAACAAGACAAAAAAGAAACCTACTGAATGGGAGAAGATATTTGCATATGATATACCTGATAAGGAGTTAATACTCAAAGTATATAAAGAATTTATATAGCCCAACACCAAAAAAAAAAAACCACCAACAATCCAATTTTAAAAATGGGCAGATGATCTGAATAGACGCTCTTCCAGAGAAGACATACTGATTGTCAACAGACACATTAAAAGATGATGAACATTGCTAATCATCAGGGAAATGCAAATCAAAACCATAATAAAGTACCTGTCAGAATGGTTAAAATAAAAATACAATAAATAAAAGTGTTGATAAGGATGTGGAGAAAAGGGAGCCCTCTTGCACTGTTGGTGGGAATGCAAACTGATGCATCCATCATGGAAAGCAGTATGGAGGTTCCTCAAAAAATTAAAAATAGAAATACCTTATGATCCAATAATTTCACTACTGGGTGTTTATCCAAGAAGATGAAAACTCTAATTCGAAAAGATACATACACCCTTAAACTCATTGCAGCATTATTTACAATAGTCAAGATATGGAAGCAACCTAAGTACCCATCAATAGATGAATGGATAAGGAAGAAGTGACACACACACAGAGGAATATTATGCAGCCATAAAAAGGATTAGGTCTTGTCATTTGCAACAACACAGATGGACTTAGAGGGTATTGTGCCAACACTTGGTAAGTAGGTAAGTCGGTAAGTAAGTCAGACTAAGAGAGAGAGACAAATACCATATGATTTCATTCATATGTGGAGTCTAAAAAATGAATAAATAAAAAGCAGAATCAAACCTAAAAATACAGAAAACAAATTGATGGTTGCCGGAAAGAAAGGGGGTAGGGATGGGCAAAATAGGTGTAGGGGAGAGAGAGATACAGGTGTCCAGCTATGGATTAAGTCATGGGAATATAAAATGCAGCATAGGGAGTATGGTCCATGAGACTGTGATAGTGTTGTATGGTGATAGATGGTGGCTACACTTGTGGTAAGCATAGTGTGACATATAGAGAAGTTGAATCACTCTTTTGTACACCTGAAACAAAGTGATATTGTGTGTCAACTACACTAAAAAAAAAAAACAACTTTAAGTAATAGTAGCTATTAAATAATTAGATTTTACTGAGTAAATTTCTTGTGAACGTATCTTTTTAATCCCAAAATATTTTAGTACATAGCTATCTTTATCAGATGAGAATCTGTTTTAAAAAATATATAATAACCACCAAAGCAATATCATAGTAGTATCTTTGCTACCATCTCATAATCCAGCCAGTATCCATATTACCTCAATAATATCAAATATATTCTTTGGTCAGTTTTTTTTAAAAAAGATTTTTATTTATTTATTCATGAGAGATACAGAGAGAGAGAAAGGTGGAGATACAGGCAGAGGGAGAAGCAGGCTCCACACAAAGAATCCAATGTGGGACTCGATCCTGGGAGTCTGGGATCACGCCCTGAGCCAAAGGCAGATGCTCAACCACTGAGCCACCCAGGCATCCCTGTCAGTTTTTTTAAAAATCAGGATTCAAATCTACAAGTCGACAAGCTGTATTTGATCGATAGGCCAATTTAAGACAAAATTCCCAATGTTTTGGTTAACTAAGAAGCCAAGCACATCATAGGTTTTTATGATTTTTTCCACCATTAATTTGGAAGAAAAGCAACATGCCCCTGAGACTATTGTCTTGACAGAGCTTACTTATCTTTCTGTTCAGTAATATAGGAAAATCAACAAGGCAATGAATTATCGGGGAGAGAAACCAATTATAATCACAGGAGTTTCTTTGAAGGTGATCTCCAAAAGATATGGCAATGATTTTTAAAGTCTTGAGATTCGAGATGCCTGGGTGGCTTGGTGGTTGAGAGTCTGCCTTTGGCTCAGGGTGTGATCCTGGGGTCCAGGATAGAGTCCCGCATCAGGCTGCCCACAGGGTGCCTGCTTCTCCCTCTGCCTATGTCTCTGCCTCTCTCTCTGTGTGTGTCTCTCATGAATAAATAAATAAAAATCTTTAAAAAAATAAATAAAATCTTTTAAAAAAATAAAGTCTTGAGATTCTTATGAGACCCTTTTGTTTAAATAACACTTCTCTGTGTAGATTTATTTCAACAGAGTAGAGAACAATATAGTAAAATGAATTATTTATGTGATTCTCCTAATTGCACCGGAAAACAACACTGATACTTTTGGCAAAGCTTTCACCTTAACTCTTTAACCAGATTGAGTGATTGATTGATTGATTGACTTTAAGTTTGAACCCAGCATGGAGCCCAACACAGGGCTTGAACTCACAACCCTGAGATGAAGACCTGAGCTGAGATCAAGAGTCAGATGCTTAACTGACTGAGCCACCCAAGCCCCCGTAACCAGATTTCTTTTTTTTTTAAGATTTTATTTATTTATTCATGAAAGACACACAGAGAGAGAGGCAGAGACACAGGCAGAGGGAGAAGCAGGCTCCCTGTGGGGAGCCTGATGTCATACTCTATCCCCAGACTGAGATCACGCCATGAGCTGAAGGCAGATGCTCAACTGCTGAGCCACCCAGGTGTCCAGTAACCAGATTTCTTAAATAATTTGTATGACTTAGAAAGATCTTTCTTCTTCATCACGTGGCTTTTGTGGAAGTTCCACTATGAGGCATGATTGATTAAATTATTGGCCATTGAGTTAATCACTCAATACCCAGCCTCTTCCCCTCTTCCCAGAGATGAGGATGGTACTGAAGATTCCAAGCTTCCAGTCACATGGCTGGTCTTTCTGATGATCAGTCCCCATCCTAAGCTACCTAGAGGCTCACCAAGTGTGGCCTCATTAGAACAAAAGATGCTTCTGTCACCCTGGTCACTCAGTAAATCTCAAGAGTTTTAGGAGCTCTGTGCCAGGAACCAGAAATAAAGGCCACGTCTCTTTCTGCAGACCCACAAGAGCCCAGTCTAGACTGCAGCTGAACATTTTTGTATTCTGGAGCTGCAGTCTGAGGGGAGCAGGGCAGAAAGCATCACGCCTCATTGGAACCTGAGAAGCAATGAGAAGCTGTCTGGCAAAAATCTCCCGGGGGGAAGATAAGGTGAGTGGGAGATGGGCTCACAGCAGCTCCTCACAAACCTCCCATTCTTGCGTGTTCCAGTGGGATCATAAGGCATTGTGCCCGGACTCAGATTAGCTGCAGTTCAAGCCTCTGACTGTGTAGCCATGTGAAGGGTTTCCAGGATGCCATAGCAGAGCCCACCACCACCTTCCCGTGGCATGAACTATCCATAGTTCTTTAAAAATAAGCAATGGGTACAAGATCTCCAGAAGGATGTTGTTACTGGCTGAATGTCTGTGTCTCCCCAAAATTCTTATGTTGAAGCCCTTAACCCCTAGTGTGCTGGTATTAGGAGGTGAGACCTTTGGGGGTGATTAGGTTTGATGATATTATGAGGGTGGAGCCCACATGGTTGGGATTAGTACCTTTATAAGAAGACACATGAGAAGAACCTCAGGTCTCTCTTTCCTTCTCTCCCTCTCCCTCTCCCTCTCCCCCTGCCATGTGAGGATACAACAAGAGGGCACCTGCAAGCCAGAGAGAGGGCTTTCACAAGAACCATGCTGGCACTCAGCTGCCAGGATTGTGAGAAATAAGTTTCTGTTGTTCAAGCCACCCAGCGTATGGCATTTTTAAAAAGCCCAAGTTGACCAAGACAGGCATACAAAAAGATGGTAATATTGATTGGCACCTAGGAGGAGTGCCTGGAGCCAGGTAGGACAGGGAGACTCTAGTAGGAGCAGCTGGTGGGGGGTCTGGTTCATCTTTGTCCCTCATGCACCCCGACCAGTGGAGCAGCCACCATCTCTGACATTGCTGGTCACTCTGTCTAGGAAAAGAGGGAGCTCGGAGTGGGGAGGAGGGAGTTCTTACAATTAAACACTCCAGCTTGGAAGTGACACTGGTCACTGCCATTCACAACTCAGTGTCGAGCCAGAATAGACAAGGATGGCTAACAGTCCTATGACGTGCCTGTTAGGGAGTTCAGGGATTGTCAGGAAAAAGGTGTGACCACAAGGTGGCAGGAGCACACAATTTTGCATCTCTCAATCCCAGTGCCCTCCACCCGGCATTGAGTGGGGGTGGGGGAGGGGAGCTTTGCACATGCTCTTCCCTCTGCTTAGGACACCCTTCCAGCACCTTTACCTTGTTAAAATCTGCTCACCTTTCAGATCTCCCCTCTTCACTTCAGTAAGCCATCAGAGAGCTCCAAGATTAGACCAAATCTCTCTCTTCTGTTTTGCTATAGTGGTCCTGATGAAGATGGCTAATGGTTTCCTAGCATCCAAATTTCCCTTCTTCCTTTAAGTAATAGAACCCACCTGCCCATTTTCAGAAGGTCACATGTGAGAGCCGAGCCACTTTTGCAGCTAGACCTGGCCATAGAACTGAGTTCTGGAATGAGAGTAGAGGAGACATGTTCAAATCCTGGGTCTTATTCTTTAAAAATGATTGTTTCTCTCTGTCTCTGTCTTTCTCTCTTCCTCCTTTCATGCTGCCTCAGAACCACACCGGAAAGCTGCATGTTGACAAGAGCAAAGCTGTTGGTAAACAGTCCCAGACTGTTTCAACTATATTCTGTGAAGTGAAAGAGACATAAAATCATATAGGTTTTTTTTTTCCTTCTCTTTTTTTTACAGCAGCTCAAAGTGCTCCCTCATCAATACAGTGAGTAGCAATTTGGTTAATGCTTTTCTCAGTGAGCATCATGAGAGTAGAGTTTATGCCTGCTGTCATTCCCCGCTTGTCCCCAGCACCCAGCACAGTGCCCCCCAATGTGGAGGGCATTGAAAAAATGTGTGCCAAGTGGATGAATGGGGACCTGGGGGAAGCAAGATTGGGGACCGAAGTGGAAGTCCTAAGGGTGAACATAACTGGGTTTGTGGGAAAAGGAAAGAGGTCTCATTGAAGCTAAGAGTATTAGTTTTGCTATTGCTGTTGTGACAAATTGTCACAAACTAGTAGCCTGAACAAAAATGTTTTCTCTCTCTGTTCTGGAGGTCAGAAGTCCAAAATGGGTTAAGAGTCTGCATTCCTTCTGGAGGCTCTAGGGGAGAATCCAATTCCTTGACTTTTCCAGCTTTAGAGGAGCCTGTATTCCTTGGCTCATGACCCTGCATCACACTGGCCTGTGCTTCTGTCTCTACATTCCCGTCTCTGACTCTGACCTCTTCCTTCTTATAAATAAGGACCCTTGTGACTACATGGAACCTACCTAAATAATCCTGCATAACCTCCCCACCTCACGATGCTTAATTTAATCACACCTAGGAAGTCCCTTTGGCCATGCACAACATTTTCACAGGTTCCAGGAATCAGGACGTCACTTGTTGGCAGGGGCGGCGGGGAGCAGTTTTGCATCATTCTGCCCACTGCACAAAGGCAAAAAAAAGTACGGAACTCACTTAGATCATTGTCAGGGTGCTGAGCCTCATCCAGACACACTGTGCACATTTCCTAAGACCTATGCCAGGCTCTGGAGACACAGAAATGAAATGGCCTGGTCCCTCTTGGGAGGAGCTTGTGGTCTAATGGGTGGCGGGGAGAGAATCAGAATACAGTGTAAATACTCAGGGAACTATGGGAACACAGGTGGGCCAGGCAAGCTTGCAGGGGAAACAGCATCTAACCTGAGACCAGAAGGATGAGTGCAGACCCAGGCAAGGGCAGATAGAAAAGGAGAGCTGGTAGAGCTGGTAGTAGATGTGTCACAATCTCACTTCAAACACCTTGTGAGCATTTGTGGGTGACAAAGAAAAGGAACCTGGGGGCCCCTAAGGGTGTCGTCGGTTGAGCGTCTGACTCTTGGTTTCTGCTCAGGTCATGATCTCAGGGTCATGGGATCAAGCCCCTCATTGGGCTCTGCACTCAGCATGGAGGCTGCTTGAGATGCTCTCCCCCTCCCTCTGTGCCCATTCCCCCTTCTAAGATAAATAAATAAATCTTAAAAAAAAAAAGAAAAAGGAACCACTGCCTCAGGAATGGTGAATTGCTTTGCAATGGTTAAATGTAATAATGTTCCCCTTTCTCTTCCTCATTCAAAAGTGGAAGTGACAGGAGCACCTGGGTGGCTCAGTTGGTTGGGTGGCCAACTCATGGTTTCTGCTCAGGTCGTGGTTTCAAGGACCCGAGATCCAGGCCCGTGTTGGGCTCTGCGCTTAGCGAGGAGTCTGCTTGAGAATCCTCTCTCCCTCTCCCTGTGCTCCTCACCCTGCTCACACATGCTTTCTAAATAAATAAATAAATAAATAAATAAATAAATAAATAAATATTTTTTTCTTTTAAAAGATTTTGTTTACTCATGAGAGACAGAGAGAGAGGCAGAGACACAGGCAGAGGGAGAAGCAGGCTCCCCACAGGGAGCCAGATGCAGACTTGATCCCAGAGCGTGGGATCATGACCTGAGCAGAAGGCAGATGCTCAACCACTGAGCCACCCAGGTGCCCCAATAAGTAAATATTTAAAAGTAAAAATAATAATAGTCTATTTATAATATTATTTATCAATAACGTTCTAGTTTTCATCTGGCTAACCTTTATTCCTTTCTCATTCTTGTACACACATTTTCCGCCTCAGAGCACTTCTAACCACTCAAAACTCATGTGTTCCATTCCTGATTTATGTCTCATTTTGGTAGAGCACACATCCTCTTCTGTTGTTATTAAATTTTCCAATGTCCCTTCCCCCTCTCCCCACTTACTGAAGAAGAGACCTTCAAGTTTTTGGATAAGTAAATGCATAGGTTGGTTGATGGATACTGAATAAGTATAATAAATAGATGAGTGGATTAATAAATTAACTGATTAGTAAAGGGAGGAATGGGTGAATGGATGTGAGAATGAATGAATGATGGGTATAAGGGCAAAAGAAAGGATAGATATTTAAATAAGAGCAAGAAAGAAAAATAAATAAGAGCAAGAGGAAAGGGGATGGGTGGATGGATAGAAAGAAACTAGGATGAGAATCATTGAACAAAAGGATGGATGACAATGAATGACTGGGATAAGTGGTTGAATAGTAAAGGAACTAATGAATGAATAGACGGAGCCTCCTGATGTGACACTGACTTCCTGTATGACTAGGGGAGCTCCATGCCACCCTTCCATTCCACCATTTTCCCATCCATAAAATAAGAAGATTGGATTTGATGACTTTGCAGCCCCATCCACATCTGGTTCCTTCATGTGAACCTGGTTCTCTGCTTCTCCCTTGACTTCTGATATCCGCACACAGTTCACAGAGAGATTGCCCAGGACATGCTCCACAGGAGTCCCCATTGGTACTAAGTGCAAACCCAGAAAGTCCTGCTTGGAAGTCCCTCCTCTTGTCTCTTCAGCAAAAGTCAATGAACCCAGGTGGCTACTTTGATTCCCAAATTTCAGTGCTGCTGAATTTCAGTACCCAAATTTCAACTACTAGGAGAACTGGGTGTTGAAATAGCATCATTTTACACTCTTTATCCATATTTTGAATTTACTGGTCTTTATACAAGTCCAGAAATCTGTTTCTGTAACCGAAGAACAAATATTGCTCAACTTCTTAAAGTCATGTTTCACCGTGCATGTTAGGCATGTGAGCTGTTGTGAATGACAATGAAAGGAGTCATGATCAGCATTTTAAATAAAACAGATTATAATAAAATAGTGGAAGTAGATATTGCTTCATAGAACTTGAATTCTAGTTTATAGATGTAAGTGGATGCATATACAGGGCTGTGATGTAAGCTTTGCTTCCTACTCAATGTCTCCCCAAAACGGAGTGAATAGGTTAAAACAGTTGATCTGCGCTTTTATGATCTCTCTCCACATGTTGGGGACAAGTTGTTTGGTTCTCTTGAACCAAGAGGGTAGATATTTTTAGTTTCCTCTTTCACAGACGACAATTCAAGAGACTCTAGAGATTGCTCAAGGCTATCCCGCTAGTGAGTGATGGAGCTGGGGCTGTCCAAAAAATGGAATTTATCCTCTCCTTGATAAAGTGGGGAGAGGAGGGGAAGGTGGAAAATTTAGTAACAAAAGAAGAGGATGTATGCTCCATCAAAATCAGGCATAATGCAGGTGCCTGGGTGGCTCAGTGGTTGACTGTCTGCCTTCAGCTTGGGTCCTGATCCTAAGGTCCTGGGATTGAGTCCTGCATCAGGCTTCCCACAGGGAGCCTGTTTCTCCCTCTGCCTCTGTCTCTGCCTCTCTCTGTGTGTCTCTCATGAATAAATAAATAAAATCTTAAAACACACACACACACACACACACACACACACACACAAATCCCACAATGGTGAAAGCAGCCAAGAGTCGGTGGGAAGCGGGCAGGTGCAACGTATAAATGTCTAGGTCAAAGCTCTTGTGTGCACACTGCTCTTGCTGTAGCCTTGGCAACAGACTCTGCTTAATCATAACAATGACTCAAGAAAACAACCTGCACTGCACACAAACGAAGCTGTATAGGGAAAAAGTTCTACCTTGTCTGATCTTGGTCTAGACTTTGGTGAAGGTCTGAGGAGGTGTTCAGAAGAGGTTTGCTTGGCGACCAAGAATGATGTCATGAAGGAAATGGTAGTGAATTGCTTAAAAGTTCAGCTGGAACATGCACAATGGAAAACAAACAAACCCTATACCTTCATTCCAGTCCTGTGCATCTGGTAGAAACTACAGTTATGTAAGAGCTAACATTTACTGAGTGTTTACTATAGGCCAGTCACTTTTAAGGGCTTTGTGTGTATTGCCCACTTAATCCTACAACAAGACTACGAAGTGGGTATTATCACTGAGCCCATTTTACAGTTAGGGTAATTTAGACTTGGGAGAGGTCGCTTTCCTAATATCCCAGTGAGTGAGCAGCAGCACTGGGACTCAAACCCAGGCCTCGTGACTAGGAAGACAGAACCATAGATAGAGCCTTCCACTGATCTACTAGAGGAATGACCCAGAAGGGAGCTAGAGAACACAGTAGGAAGTTTATTGTGACTCAGAAGCTGAGCTCAGCCAGGAGGACTGAGGGGCTCTTGAAAGGGCCTGTCCAACCCCAGGAAACCTATTTCTTCTCCCCATCTCTGGGAAGTGTTCTCACACTTGGAGGCATCTGTATCCAGTCCTCTGGGGCTCAGGGCCTGACGCTGCCTGGGTGCGACTCTGGCTGTGCCAGTCAAAAACAACCAGTGTGCCCAGGGAGATGAGGACCAGGCCAGCCAACCCCAGGCGGACGAGGTTGCTCTGAGTGTAGTCCAAGGAGCCTGAGCCTGTGGGACAGCAAGAGAGGCCTTCAGCTCCAGAACCCAGAGTCTGGGCCTGCCATCCGGGTCTTGAACCTACAGGGTGATAGTGGGGACACAGCTCCCAGTCTCAAAGTTGAGATGGGTCAGTGGGAGCAGGGGTCCTGGACTCCCGGGTCTGGGAGCAGGGGGTAGAGTCATGACCCCTAGACTGGGGAGCAGGGAGGAATCAGGGGCCTGGATCCTTGGGCTGGGGAGCAGGGAGAGGCTGGGAACCCAGACACCTGGGATAGGGAGCAGGGAGGAACCAGGTCCCAGACCCCAGGGTTGGGGAGCAGGGAGGAACCCGAGGCCTGGATCCCCTGGCTGGGGAGTAAGGGGCAAGGGGGCGGGGCTGGATCCCTGGGCTGGGGAGTAGGGAGGAACAGGGGGCCCGGACTCCTGGCAGGGGGAGTAGGGAGAGGCTGGGGGCCCGGGTCCCTAGACTGGGGAGCAGGGAGGCACCGGAGGCCCGACTCCCCCGCCAGGGAGCAGGGGCTGCGGCCGGGCGCCCGGCCCTTACCGTCAGCGCTGATGACCAGCGGCTCGCTGCGCAGCGACAGCACGTACGGGGAGGACGGCGTGTGGTAGTAGCAGCTGTAGGTGCCCGGCGCGCGGGCTCCGGGCAGCGGGAAGTCGGCCCAGGGCTCCGCCGAGTCGCGGTACTGCAGCGGCGCCGCCACCCCCACGCGGTACAGCGCGAAGCTCATGCCCCGCAGGCGGCCGGCGCAGCGCAGGCTCACGTTGGCATCGGGCGCCACCACCGGCCCGGGCAGCGCCACGAGCGATGGGCGCGGCAGCTGGTCTGCGAGGGGCACGGGCGGGGGCGAGCGCTGGCGCGGGCCTGGCCCCCCGGCCCTGCGCCCCTCCTCCCGCTCCCCCGGCCCTGTGCCCCCGGGCCTGGCCCCGTTCTCCCGCTGCCTCCGCCTCCTGCTCTCGTTCCCTCTCCCCCGCTCACCGACGCCCCTGCCCTACCTCACTCTGCATTTCTCTCCCTCCTTCCCAACATCAGTTTGTGTCTCGTTATTTCTGCTTCTGTGTCCTTTGCATCCTAGTCGGTGGCGCCCCCTGTATCTTCATCCCCCAGCACACCTTTCTCTTGCAGTCTCTGCCTCTGTGTCCCCGGATGTCCCCTTGTCTGTCTGCCTGTGGTTCACTGAAATTCTCTTTGTACGTCCCTGTTTTAATCTCCCCCGCGGGGTGTGTTTCACTACCCTGGATGTCCGAGGCAGTGTCTGCCGAATGGTTTCTTCTGGTGCTTCTGGGTTTCTCCCAAGGTTTCCTAACCACAGTACTCGTCACATTTTGGATAAATCCAGATAATTCTTTGTTGTATGGGGTGAGGATGGAGGTTGTCCTGTGCATTGTTGGGTGTTTTGCAGCAATTCTGGTAGTAGGGATAGCCCAAAAATGTAGTGACAACCAGAAATGTCTCCAGGTATTGCCAAAGGTCACCTGGGAGGCACAGTCGTCCCTAGTAAAGAATCATCCATTTCTCTGGTTCTCTTTCCCTCATTTTTTTGCTAGCAATTTTTGTAGCAATTTTTGCTCTGGGTCATTGTACAAGCCTGTCTCTGTATGTCTTTTTCCGTATCTCCTGTATCTCTCAGTCCCTCCTTCTCCCTCCCTCATCACACCCCAAAGTCCCTTCTTTCCCCTCAGCGCCCCACCCCAGGACCTCACCTGTCACCAGCAGTTCCAGTGTATCACTGGGGTGGGACCAGATGCCCAGGTCCCAGCCAAGACTCCGGTAGCAGCAGTGGTAACTGCCCCCCTGGGCTGGAGTCACCTCCTCCAGGAAGAACTCTGCCAGCTCCATGGACACATCCCGGTACAGCACAGGAGTGATTTCTCCAGACTTGAAGAGTGCAAACCTCCAGGCAAGTTGAGGTGCCTGGCACCTCAAGGTCACGTTGACCCCAGGGGTTACAATTGCAGCAGGCTGAGCCTCCAGCCATGGCTTGGGGTATAAGGCTGGGGAGACTGAATAAAGAGAACTCCTGGGTCCCTGGGCTTCCTGGGCAGGTGGGGTGGGAAGAGAATCACCTGGGGCAGTCCCTGCCTCTTTCTCATCCTCAGTTCCCTGCTTATAAAATAGGGAAGGCGCTGGACCCCAGTCAAGGATTGTCAAGACTAGCTGCAAATTAGAATAGCAGGGCCACTCCTGAGCTTTATTGACTCCATGTTTTTTAAACATAATGTCAAGGGATTGGGTCCCTGAAATCTGCAATTTTAAATTGTTCTTCAGACTATTTGTATCATAGTCAGCATATTTCAGTAGTTGCCAAATTTGCTATCTACTGGGGGGGGGGGAGGGAGGTGTATCCCTACCTCAGACCATTCACCAATACCAATTCCAGGTTAAATGTTTTATTTTGTTTTGTTTTACTGTAAAAGTATTAGAAGAAAATATAGGAAAAGCTATCTGTCTTGGGGGTAGAAAAAGCTATCTTAAAATACAGAACAAAAAAATTCAGAAGACAAGGTTAATTAATTTGATGACTGCAAAATTTTGAAGTTGTATATGAGACTAGACAAATGGATCTAGAAAACAATCAACAGCACTGGCAGAAATGACTTATTCATTCATCACATAGATTAAGAGTATAGAAAGAAATCCCAAACCCAGCTGAGTTGAAAATTGGACAAAACATGAATAAGGCAGTACACAAAAGAGGAAGTCCAAGGTGTGAAAACACATAGGGAGCGGGGGAAGTTGCTTAATGTTACTAGTAATCTTTAAAAAAAATTTAAACAACAATAAGATATTTTTGCCTATCAGGTTGTCAAAAATTAAAACAATTGTTTATCTCCTGTTTAAATGAAGATGTGGTGAAACAGGTAGGTAGGTATACTTGAGTGCACCTTTTGTGAAGGCAGTTCATTCATCTCTTTCTATCAAAATCCACAAAGGGCATGCCCTAATAATTCCATTGTTTCACCCTAGACAGATATACACACAGAGGCACAACAAGCTCACTTTGGAGCACTCATTGAAGCATTAATTAGGGTGAGACTGGAGAAAGACCCTGGAAACAACCTAAATATATATCAAGAGGGCCAAATAAACTAGACTCCAACCATACATAGCAAATGGTAAGCAGCAGTTTAAAAAAATGTAGTTAGTTATAATAATATAGAAACATCTCCAAGAGAGATTGTAAAGTGAGAAATAGAAGATGCAGAACAACATGGGTCATGAAATATCAATCTTGCCTTGGCAAGAAAACAAAGCATATAAGTACATATATGAGTCTGAATGCATGGAAATTTTTTGGTAAGGAACCACAGCTTATTTAAGGAAGATGAGGAAGGGGAAGAGGGAGGTTATATGTCCTTTGGTAAAGATTTTTTAAACCATGAATATATGTTAGCTGTATCATTAAAAACTATTAATTTAAAATAAATTGATAGTTAAGGTGGTTTTCAGTGGTTTTCCAGGTGATTCTTGTTTGAAGGTGTAGTGTAGTGGGGAGGTTTGAGAGAAAGAGATTGCACCCATCAGAAAACCTAGAAGGAAACTCAAGGCTCTCTCAGGATGGAGGATCCCCACTCCTGTCCAAATGGGCTTCCAAATGGGGGAATAATTGGCATTGGCCAGAGATCCTCTTTCTTGAGCCCTGCACTACACCAAGCTCTGAGTCAAGGGTTTTACAACGTGATTTTTAAAATTTATTTTAAAAATATTTTTTAAATGTAATGTCTACACTGGGATGCCTGTGTGGCTCAGTGATCTCGGGTTCTTGGGATCAAATCCTACATCGGGCTCCCCTGGGGGAGCCTGCTTTTCCCTCTGCCTGTGTCTCTGCCTCTCTCTGTGTGTCTCTCATGAATAAATAAAATCTTTAAAAAAATAAAAATAATCTCTACACCCAACATGGAGCTCAAACTCACAACCCCAAGATCAAGAGTCCCACGCTCTATGGACTGAGCTAGCCAGGCTCCCGGTATACATGGGTGATTTCATTAAATCCTCACAATAGCCTATTTCATAGAGAAGGAAACTGAGTAGCAAGTGGTGCTTTGTTCAAAGTTGCAAGTGAATAATATGGTGAAAGTGGGGTTCTAGCTTAGAGATCTTTAGTTCCAAAGTTCATGGTCTTTACTACTCACCTATCCTGATCGCTAAAGGGAGTAAGATGAGAAGGAAAGAAAGGAGGGAGAAAGGGAAGGAAAAGATGTAAGAAGAGAGGAGCGGGAGGGAGGGAAATCTGGAAATCTGGGGTGAGCTTGGGCACCAAAATAAAATCTGAGTAGTTGGAAATGGGCTGTCAGTGGCTTACAGCTGAATGGCTGGGGGATATTACTCACCAGTTGGAGTGATGTCTGAATGACACAGAGGCCCTGTAGATCACGGAGGGGCTAAGTCTTTTCAAAGTTCTAGGCTTCTCCCAGCTCCACCTCACTGCAAACCCAGGAATCTAAATCTTCCTCTGGGAAACAGGAATCTTACCCATATGTCCTCTTTCAGTAGCCAGAACTGCAGGCTCTTAACCCCTGCCTACTTCATTAGTCTGAAGTCCGGCCCCAGCCCCCTCTTGCCTCTACACCCAGTGTCCAGACCCCTGGACTCCACCTTTTCCAGGAGACAGTAATCTGAGCCCACACTGTCTCCTCCCTGGGGTCCAGGAGTCTGGGTCCCCAGCTCCCTTCTTTCCCAGAGACCCAGGTCTTCTGGCTTCCTCTTCTTCCCACATCAGAGTCTAGGATTCTACATTTGTCATTCCCAGGAGTTCAGTCCTTAGGAAGGAATTCAAGACCTCTGTGTTCTCCTGTGTTAGGAACCAAGGATCTGGGTCCTGTCCCCTTATTCTGGGTCTAGAATTCTGAACCCTCAGCTAGTGCTGTCTGACCATCCCGCACCTACCCTCAGAGGGACTCAGTAGCCCTCTTCCGTTCCCTCTCCCTGCTCAGAGTGTCCAGGTCCCCAGAGCCTGTCTCTCTGCACCCAAGCCAGCCTGGGACCCAGGGAGAAGGGGGAGGGGTGGCTCACAGAGGATCAGCAGCTCGAGGATCAGCGCCAGAGCCATGGTGGGCAGATCTTGGCTGGAGCAGAAGCAGGAGCCAGGGCTCAGCGGTGCCCTCTCACTTCTCAGGAACTGCAATACCAGAAAGCCAGAGCTCTGTTTAAGGAAGGGAGGAGGGAAGTGGGGGCCTCTGGGTGACTGTGTCACAGCCCCATGGTGCTGTGGAAAAGCCTGGGAGATGGGGCAGTCATAACCAGTTGTGTTCACTAATTAAACTTAAAAAAAAAAAAAGGCTAAAACTAGCACCTATGATGTGCCAGACCCTGTGCTGCGCTATTCTGGGGACAGAGAGGGATCAGACCCCATTACTGCCCTAGAGAAGCTCCCAGTCTGATGTAAAAACAGAGGCAGACCAGGTGAGTTTAAAAAAAAAAAAAAGTCACATGTGGCACTGAGAGAGTCCACAGAAGGCCCCTAACCCTCCTGGGATGAGACTTAAAGCTTCCAGGATGAACTGATTTTGAGCTGCTACCTCAAATGATAGCTAAGTTATCTGTCCTCTCCCAGCCTCCGCTTCTTCATCCGTGAAATGGGCTTTCATGAGTCAACTCTAAAATGAGGACTATTGCATTCCGCCTCGGATGAGTCGCAGCTGCAGAACTGGGAGTACTCCTCAGGCACGACTCCTAGGCGGAGACAGATTTGCACTTAAATCTGCAGTGCCGCCTGCTTGCTTTGCCGCGGATTCTGACAGCTGTCCTGTTCCAGTGCGCGCGTGCGGACTCAGGCTGCGGGGGCTCGAGCGCGGGGACCACAACTCCCAGAGCGCTTCGCGTCCTCGCCACAGCCCCGGGCCGCAGTTCTGTGCCAGTGCGCATGCGCACACTCAGATTGCGGAGCTCGGGCGCGGGAACCACAACTCCCAGAGTGCTCCGGCCGCTTGCTGCCGCCGCCGCCGCCGCCGCCGAGACCAAGATGGCCGGGAGTAAGTAAGGGCGCCCGTGGCGCGCTGGGTCCGCTGGTTCCCGGAGCCCCGGTGGTGCCGGCGCTGGGGCACGGCGGAGCCTCCGTGCAGGCGGTGGGGGCAGGGCCACAGGGGGGCGCCGAGATCACGAGAGGGCTCCTCCGGGGCGGGGGTGGCGCGAGAGGGTTAGAGGTCACCGGAGGCGTCCCCTGCAGGAATGACCCTCCTCGCCCTCCCCTCCAGGACTCGCCGCCTTCCTCAAGGATGCCTGGGCCAAAGAGCCGGTGCTGGTCGCGTCCTTCACCATCGGGGGCCTCGGTGCGTGAGCGTGCAGCGCCCTCACCCAAGGTCCCGTCGCTCCCCACAGCGCTCTGCCCTGTACCCTCAACGTTCCAGGGCCCCTCGTGTGTCTGCACCCCGCCCCACCCCCACTATTAGGACCACCCTGTACACACCTACCTCGGAGGTCCATGACCCTCCCCCACCCCACCCTCAGGGCGAGGTCCTCAGCCCTGGCTGTGCATTAAAAACACGGTCAGAATCCTACCACTCCTCACCTTGCCCCCCACCCCCCCGCCCCACACTAAGCTTGGAGAGGGGTGGGGTGGAGGTGGGGCTGGGGAATCTCCGGTGAAAAGCCTCTTCCGGGCTGCCTTGACTGACAGCTTCTGTTCTAGAGCAGGGCTGCTCAGACTTTAACGTGCGGGAGGTCTTGTTCAAGGGCAGGCTCTCGGCATAGGTCAGGGATGCGCAGCGAATGCGGCATCTCCCCCAGGTCCCAGGTCCTGTCAGCGCTGCTGGTCTGCAGGCCGCCCGCAGCCCGCTGAGGTTCTAGAGCAGTTGTCCCCCATGGCAGCCACAGGCCACACCGGCCCGAGCGCCTGAAACTGAACCACTGTGAATTGAGCTGGGTAGGCTCTGTGTAAAGTACACACTGGATTGCAAAGCAAATGACAAGTATATAAAATATCTCTGCTGCTTTCATGTTGATGGGGTGTTGAAATGATGTTTCCAATATGCCAGGTTAAGTCATTTTTAAAAACTCATTTGTACCTTTTATTTTTATGTGCCTGTTAGAAGGTGTGAAACTAAATATGTGGCTCTTATGTTTCTGCTGGACAGTGCTGGCCTAGAACATTCTTTTTACCCCCCACCCCTGCCCTACTCCCTGGGACTCCTGGTGCCCACCCTAGGTGGACTGTGATTTCTGAGACAACCCTTCCTTTCCTCGGTTTGTAACAGTTCATGATTCCACTGGAAGATCCCCAAACCATTCCTCTCACCCACTACCTTGTGCTCCCTGACCACCTCTACACTCATGCCCTCATTCTGTGACCACCCCCATGTCTTCCCTCCTCTGTGCCCTCTAGGTCCCATTCCTGCTCCATCCACTGATAAGTGGGGATCTCAGAATGCCATGGGGTCTCCTGGAGGGGCAGGACCTCCCCACACCCCTCCTCCCAAGTACCTGACTCCTAGTTTGCTGAGGTTCAGCTTCTGCCCCTCCCCTGTCCTGAAAGCCACCTTCCCCTGGGCCTCACCCGTCTCTCCACAGCTGTGATTCTGCCCATCTTCAGTCCCTTCACCAAATATGCCACCATGATCAACCAGGCCACACCCTACAACTATCCAGGTGAGTGGGAGCTGGAGGGCTGACCCAAAACAGGGGTGGAGGGTGAGGAGGGACCTTCCTGCGCTGGGGGAGGAATAATCATGGGTAGGTTCTTCCTCAGCAGGGATCTGAGAACCTGCTGTGTGGACTGGACTTTCTTTTTTCTGAGGTCTGATTCATGTGCCATAAAAATAATTTCCTGTCTGTTTTTGCACTTTTGAGTTTCTGTTGTCATTCCAGATTTGTATTCCTTTCTGGACTTTTGTCATTCTAGGTGTCTGTCCTGTTTCTGTTTCTCTGCTTTTCTGTACCTCCAGGTCTCTATCTCCCTGCTTCTCTCTGCATCCCCTCTCTCACCTCTCCCCTGGGGTCCCATTTCTCTCTTTGAGTCCAAACTGACAGACTAGCCTTTATGGGCCTCCCAAGACCTGCTGGTCTCAATGGCCCACCCTCCTGCCCCACAGTGCCCCTCCGAGATGATGGGAACATGCCTGACGTGCCCAGCCACCCCCAGGACCCCCAGGGCCCCAGCCTGGAGTGGCTGAAGAAATTGTGAGCACCTCTGGTGATATGGAGGTGGCCCCTTCCCTGTAGTCAATAAAATGCATAGAGTGACCCCAGAATCTGAGCTTGAGTGTGATCAGAGGTGGAAACAGTGGCCAAGGCGAGTCTGCGGGTGAGTTTATTGGGGGTGGGGGTGGGGGGTCAGTCAAAGGGGGGACTGGCTAGGGTGGGGTAGGGCAGCAGTTTGTCTGGCCCCCGAGAAACCCAACTGGAGTCCAGGGCCTCATCTGCTTCGAAGCCAAAGTCTTCCTCCACCTTAATCTGGGGGAGAGAAGGAGCCAGCGTAAGCAGGCCTAGAATCTCGAGAAGGCCCAGCAGCTTCACCATTCAACCTCCTCAACTTCCTCTGTGTACCTGGGAGAAATCCCAATGGTCCCACCTTCCCTTCCACCCATGTTCTCTGACCCTCCTGCTACCCACCCACCCCCAGCTTCCTCCAGATCGCTCTCCTTCCTTTTCCATCCAAGCCCTCACCTGGCTTCTTCCAGCTCTTTATTCTTCCCTGCCCACCCGCATCCCTCCCAGCCCCACCTCCTTTCTCCAGTTGTCCCTTGCCCTGAGCTTGTCCTGAGCCTGCCCTGAGCTCGAGTGCTCTGCAAGGCCCAGCTCCCACAGCACTGCTGCAAAACCCAAGGCCCTGGTCCCACCTGTACCGGGGCTAGTTCTGGAGTCAGCACAGCTCCCGCTCGGCGTCCGTCCCGGGGTGCTCGCCGCCTCTTGCGTCCACTGGGCCCCTCCCCGGGGGTTGGGCTGCTGGGTTCTGGAGGTGCGGGTGTCCTTCGGGGTGGGGACAGCCCCTCTTTCTCTGGGGGCTCATTCTCAGCATTGCCAGGGGTGGGAGCATCTGTGCCCTGGCTGCCCTCGTCCTGGTGGGGAGAAGGGGTGGCAGGTGAAGGCTGTGTCCTGGTGCCCTGTCCCCCCACACCCACCCCCCTGCCTGCCAGGAGGCCATGCTCACCTCCAGGACTATGGTGAGCTGGCTGGCACGGTAGTCATCGCCATAAGCATCCAGCACTCTCATGAGGAACCTGCGTCCGGAGAGAGGCCATTGGGGAGGCACAACCTCAGTATCTGGTGGTTGGAGAAAGGGGCGCCCGATAGCCCCGCCCCAGCTCAGAAGCCAAGGCTGTCCCAGACCCATAAACCCAGAAGATTCAGAGCTGCCAAATCTGAGACCTGGTTGCCAAGTAGTTGAGCAGCAGGGGACGCTGGGCCAGACCAGGGGACTTCTCTGCACCTGCTTCCCGCTCTGTTGACAGGACACGACAGCCCTGAGTGGGCGGGCCACCTGAGGGTGACACTGCAGCTGGAGAGTGCCATCTGCTGTGCTCAGCCCATGTTCTGGTGTCAGCTATCTTTATTAGTAACTGAAGGGCAAGACAAAGAGCCCTCCTGCTGACATGACCTTCCTCTGCTTCCCCGGTTCCTGCTTCCCAGAGCTCTGAATGCTATCTGGGGGCAAGCACCTGGGTGGAGCGCTTTACCTACAGTCTCTTTCCAGGTATGCGTCCATACCTGTTCTGTACCGTGTCTTGGTGCTAGTGATACATCGGGGAACCAAACAAAAACCCGTCTGCACCGAACTTGGGACAATCAGCAAATCAGCCAAACAGTAGTAGGAAGGAGGATGCATGATACCTGGAAGAGGGCTGAAACCTCTGAAAGTCGGTGGGGAAGGCCTCACTGAGAAGGTGAGGGAGTGGCAGAAAAACACTTCTGGCAGAAGGAACAGCAAGTGCAAAAGCCCTGAGGTGGGAGCAGCATGCGTGCCGTGTTCTTGGTAGAGCAAGGTGAAAGGCCCTCGAAGTACCCTTGTTGGCTACTGTAGGATGATCTTGCTCTGAGAGGTGACTTGGTCAGTCTTACCTCTTATGTTGGTTTTCTTTCTTTCTTTTTTTTTTTTACTTTTGAAAGAGAATTTTTAAAAATTTATGGTAAGATACACATAACATAGTTTGCCAATTTAACCAGTTTTAAGTTAACCAGTACAGCTCAGGGGCATGAAGCACATTCAGTGTTGTGCAACCATCACTCCCGTTGGTCTCCAGGACTCTTCATTTTCCCAAAGTAAAACTGTCCCATTAACTAACTCCCATCCCCCTAGCAGTCACCACTCTCCAGGTCTATGAACTTAAGTCCTTATATTAGTGGAATCACAGAGTATTTGTCCTCCTGGGACCAGCTCAAATAACGTATTCATAGTTCATGTGTAATGTGGGTCAGGATTTCCTTCCTTTTTAAGACTAAATGATAATCCTACGTGTGGACCATGTTCCGTTCATTCGTCTATCCACAAAATGCTTCCACATTTTGGCTGCTGTGAATACTGTTAGGATCCCGTGTGTATGCATATCGGTCAGCAGCCCTATGTTTGAATCTTTTTTTTTGGGTGGGGGGGTATACCTAGGAATGGAGTTGCTAGACCATATAATAATTCTGTTTTTAAATTTTGGGGAATTGCCATACTATTTTTACACAGTGGCCTGTCTTAGGTTTTATAAGTGGACAGTCCCTGAATCTCTGATACCATAGGTCTGGGTGAGTGAGGCCTTGGAACCTGGGTTTGTGGCAAGTTCCCATGTGGCATTGGGGCTCCTGGTCCAAGGGCTGCACACTGAAAAGCTCGGGGTTGAGCAGCATTCAAGAGAGGCAGCTTAGAGAAGGTGATCACCCTGACTGATCTGTACTGTTAAGGCAAGTGTAGCATTTGTAGATCCCATTCCCAGACTTTTGACCTTATAGCCATCAAGGCCACCCTCCCCTTTCATAAACTCTCTTGGTTTTACTGTAAAAGAGTCTTGGCGGATGGTACAACTAGAGAAAAAAAGGTTCACCCAAGGTGTTGTGACAGGAGCCCTGCGAGAGGTGAGGGGAGGCCAGGGAGAGTGTGTCAGGCATGGGCAAGGAGCCATGGCCTGTGGCTCAGGGTGCTGACACCCAGGGTCTGTTCTGAGGGCACGTCAGACCAGGAGGTGGGAGATAAGCCAATGGGAGGGTTCATTCCCCGACACGAAGCAGCCTGAGGGGGAGCACACGGGGGGTAGGGGCGAGGTCAGGGCTAGCTCTGCATGTGTGTGAGGTGACCAGAAGCCACTGTCCAGCAGACGGTCCACAGAGGGGATACACAGCTGAAAGAGCTGCAGACAGGACTGAAAGGTTGGCGGTGTTTAGATGTCCTTTCCGACCACGATGCTGTGAGATGTTCTAGAAGTGCACACAGAACCTTCTGTGAGGACAGGAACGGCCTGTACCTGTGCCATGCACCACAGAGCTGCTGGCCACCTGTCGCCGTGTGGTGACAGTAACGAAGGAACTTTTTGAGGTCATTTATTTCAGTTTTGATGTCAGTTGTGACCTGTGCTACTGAGCTGCAGTGCAGGAGCACCACTGAGGGAGCATTTCATTTCATTTCATTTTAGTTTGGGTAAAAATCACCACTGGTAGTGGCTGAGCATGTGAATGGAGGCCAGTGCAACTGAAGGAACTGAATTTTCTATTTTGTGTCAATCAATTAAAATTTATTTTGACTAATGTTAAATTTTAGTTTTAATAAACTGTCAGATTAGGTCAGCACCTGTGGCTACCATGCTGGACAGTGGTGGTGTAGATGCAAGGGCACCCAGGGCCAAGGTACTGGGGCCAGGGAGTGGGGGAGTCCAGGTGAGTGAGGGACCTGCTTCCAGGTGGGCGCATCCTGCGGGTCAGGTGAGTGCATGGCTGAGGACTGACCAGGGCTCAGCATCCTGGCGCCTTCTCAGAGTACAGGTCACAGACATTGGGACATAGCACGTGGCCGGAGGCTCTGGGCACAGCCCATGAACTCCTCTTCAGTACTCAGCAGCTACTGAGATTTTGGCGTTACCCAATCTCAACCGAGACGGGAAACAGACTCAGAGAGGTATGTGGCTTGCTGAGCATCACACAGCAAAACTGCTTGAAACCAAGTGTGTGACTCTACATCATGATCCTGTTCTGCTGGACCTCCCATTCAAAAGGAGTGCACCTGCCACCCAAGCCTCCCTCAGCCCATCCGGTGAGGCCTTCACAGACACGAAGGAGGCAAGAATCGCCAGAGGTGGTAGAAACAGCAGCTGGGAGCAGAGGCCCGGGGCCCAGGGAGGGGAGCATGCAGGGGCTTACCTCCGCTCCTGCTGCAGTCTCCGTGTTATCCTTTGCACCTGATGGAGTCTGTTCAGGACCCGCTCATTCACCTGCAGGGAGCCAGAAGGCACAGGTCACCTGGACTCTGCTCCTTATTCCATGTGGGATGAATGTAGCGCCAGCGGGGGCCCAGGGCCCTCAGGGAGCCGGCCACACTCCCCATGGCCTCTGGGGCTGCTGCACCCACTCCTTTCCTGCATCTGTGCCTCCCTAGCTGTCTGCCTCCTGTCCTGGGGGCCTTCCCACATGCCAGAGGAGCTCCCTCCCTCAAGCCTGACCTCAGAGGTTACCTCCTCAGGGAGTCCACCCAGACCTCCCACCACACAGCAATACCCCCTCTTCACTCCCCCTACCAGAACTGTGCACCCAGCTACTCCTCTGCTTTGGCTTTCGTTAAAATGTTCCTTGCCGCCTTCTAGCCTATCCACTTCTCTTGCTCACCCTCTCCCACCAGACCATAAGCTCCAAAGGACGGGTTGTGCCTGTGTCCCCACTCCCTAAGCAGAACCCTGTAGGGGGCAGGGGGCTCCATCACTATTTGCTAAATGCATGCCTTCCTGCTATGTACAGTGGGGACAGCAAGCGGGTTCACATGCTGGAGATGAGGAGGAGGTGGCCTAACTTCAGGGCTATCAGAGAGGCATGTGGGCTGAGACACGAACGAGCAGGTACTTCCCTGGATCGGAAAGACCTGGGTTCAAACCCCAGCCTGCCACTCTCAGCTGTGTGACCTTGGGCAAGTTACCTAACCTATCTTAGACTTGCATTTCACCACCTGTCTTGAATAACGCTACCTGTTCTAATGGGGCAGATTAAGAGCAGAAAATCAAATGCCAGATACATTTGAGCAAATGCTTGAGTCCCTCTGGACCTGGTATTTGTATGCTAAACAGGGCTTGGGGTCCCTGCTGCAAGTCGGGGGAGCTGGGGGTGGGGGGGTAGGTAGAGGTAGTAGGGCATCCTGAGATGTCGTGTTTTGTAAAGCCTAGGGCAGGCCTGGAACACGGTGGGTGCTCCCATGTCACAGTGGTCGCTCTGACGTCAGCACCCATGTACTGAGAAGCCCTGTGAACACAGAATGCCAGGGATGAAATGTTATGGCTACCATGGGATTCAGGTGAGGAGTCTCCAGGAGAGAAAAGGTAGGAGGGAGGTCGGGGTGGGGCCAACAACTGCCTAGTACAAGATGTATAGTATCTGTGGATATCACATCTGATTTGTCTCCACACTATTTTACACCAACACATGTGAACACACATAAAACCGTATCGCAGATAGCATCCTGGATCATCCTAGCTGTTCCCAGGTGCACGTAGACTCAGCTTCAGAGCAGCTTCTGGGGCTGACCTGCTCCAAGCACTCCCACTGCCCTCACTTCCCATGCGGTTCTCCCCAACATCTCCTGTCAAAACAAGTGTCTATTCGGCTTCAGGCAGTCTGATGAGCTCATCCTAAGAGGGCTTCAACGTCCGCCCTGGTTCTCCACCTGCTCTGTCTCCTGACCCCTGCTCCAGTGCAGACTGCATCCTCTCCTGCCCAGGCTACTACCCAGCCTCCCTTCTTCCCCAGCTCCCCAACACCGCCATTAGGGGTCGGATGGTGTCCCCCCAAAAAAGTACTTCAGAATGTGAACTTCTTTGGAGATGGGGTCTTCACAGAGATGATCAAGTGAAACGAGGTCGGTAGCACCTGACCCAACATGACCATGTCCTCATACAAGGAGAAAAGCAGGGCAAAGACAGGGACACCCCCCCCGGGAGATCGCCATGTGGGTGACGGCAGAGACCTACCAGTCAGGTGCCAGCAAGCACCAGATGCAAAGAGAGAGGCACGTGGTAGATTCCTCACCGCCTTCAGAAGGAACCAACTGTGGACTAACACCCTGATCTTGCACTGGCAGCCTCAGAGCCATGACAGTACACTTCTGTTATTTAGCGCCCCGTTCGTGGCACTAAGACTAACACGACCATGCTTAGGCTTTCAAACACCTAGACCTGACCCTGTCCCTTCCCCCTCACTTAAATGTTAAAACAAATGCCAAACTTCATGCCCCGGTGTTCCCGGCTTTTCAAGATCTGGTCCAGGCCAACCGCATGCTCCTCATTCTCACCGAGGAGCTGATGCAGTGATGCAGCTGAGAACCTGTGTCTGGGGCAGAAGCCATGGGGATGGGGGCAGGGGAAGGATCCAACAGGACAGGAGGACCTGATGAGAAGGGTACAGGAGACTTGAAAAGTCTGATCAGCGGGGAACATGAGAGGCACCTACAAACATCAGTGAGCTGAGCTGGGTCACCAGGGATGCTCAGAGCACAGGGCTCTCCCAGTGCCTTGTATGGTGCCTGATACACAATAGGTACAGAACCACTGAACGATTCACTCAGCCAGGTAAGGAAGGCAGGCATGTGGACAGAGAAGGGGTAATTTAGGCCAGGGGACCCCAGAACGGGGGAATCCGCACTCACCTACCTGCTCGATCTCCCGGCAGCGCCGACCTAGCACCTGGTACTTCCTACGATTTAGTTCCCGCTGGCGCCGCCGCTGGCCCCGGGCAGCCTCTTCCTCTTCATCTCGCTCCCGGAGCCCTGAGCCACCCAGACCCCCGGACACGAACTCCACTTCCGTCTCCAGCTCACTCTCCAAAATGTGACCACCGAACAGCGGCGGCAGCGCCAGCTCCGAGCCTGGCGGCGCCGAGAACTCTTCAAAGCCCACAGCTGCCATGGTCCTGTAAGGTCAGTAGGTTCAGGAATCCTGAACCACCGGCCCCAGCCTCTCCTCCCTCAGACCCGGAAGTCCAGACCCCCAGCCCCTCCTCCCTCAGACCCGGGAGTCCCACTAGAGTTCGAGCCCCGACCCCTCCTCCCAGGATCCAGGTGTCCATACCCCCAGACTTGCTCCCCGAGGATCGCTGGGACTTCAAGCCCCCACTCAGACCCAGGAGCCGGGGCCTCCAACCTCGTCTGTCTCTCAGATTCAGAACTCCAACTTCTAGCTTTTTCCCCCTGAACGTCCAAGCGCAGACCCCGGTCCTTAAGAGGGCTCAGCGAAAGCAGCTGCATGAACTACAATCCCCATCCGCCCTCAAATAAAAGCGCAGATGGGTGTACGCGATGCAGCCGCAATGCCTTTTGGGAGCGGTAGTTTCCTCCAAAGCCACTCACCCCTCTCTCTGCTCCAATTCCATGTCTCTCTCCAGCTCCAGCCGCCGCGGGTCTCAGAACGCCCAGCCTCGCAAACCTCTAGGTTAAGTCCTTCGCAAAACTACCTGTCCCATCGGGCTTCACGGCCTCGGCATCCGGGTCTTTGCCGCTGGGCTTTCTGGGAATTGTAGTTCCCTGCTTCCGGCTTCGCTCCCTACCCCCCTCCACCTTCACCTCCACCCGGAGTTCCGTCCTGCTTAAAGGCCTTGCTTTCTCGTCTCACTCCTTCCTCGGTCGTCTTAGTTGTCCCCGTCTTTATTCTTGTCTGGGCACCTTCTCACTGGCTAGGGCGATGCTCCGCTTAGCAGGCTCAGTACTCGGCGGGCCGTCAGCCCGACAAGTCCCTTCTCCTCTGCTTACCCCCTCTCCGCTTCGCTGCAGGAACTAATAAAGTTGTTGTTCCAAAGGCGTCCGGGAATGACGCGAGGGCGGGAGCCAATCAGAGCGCGGGTTTGACGCGACGCCGTCGCGAGCCTGGGACGTCATCAGTGGGCGCCTACCACTGTTCGGAAGCGACTCTCCTAGAAACCGTCGTGCGAGGCGGGGAGAAGTGAGTGTAAGGGAGACGAGGGGAGTGGGGAGGCCGGGCTCTCGGGTCCGGGGGCGGGAGTGTGCAGGGAGAGAGACACACCTTACTGGAGGGGTGGCGCGAAGGTCCTCCATGCCTCTGCGGCGTCCGCGCTCTGGCGGTGTAGCGGGAGCAGACCCTGTTCCTGCCGTGTCTGTGCTGTGCTGGTTCCTGAGGAGACGGGCTTAGGTCGCTAGAGAGTCTGGGACGCGCGGGGCTCCCGGGGTGACGGGAGGAGACCCGGGGGCTGAGCAGGGGTCGGGCCGGGACGGGAGTGGGCGGCCTCCTGGTGTAGCTGGGAACAGATGTGGTGCCCGGGTCTGCCTACCGTCAAGTGGGGAAACGGGAGAGGATGTGCACAGATACCCACGTCCTGCGTATGGGGAGCAAGGTGTGTTCTGTGGGAAGAGAGCTTTTCTGCAGAGAAAGTGAATGAGAGAGGCACGTACGAGACCACGCAGGAATGCTGTGTCTTGTGAAGAGAGAGAGGTGACTAAGTATAAAGGGGATGTCCCGTCCGAGGGAGAGAGGAGGGCGTGAGGGGAAACTGACCTCAGACAGACAGCTGGACACCCAGAGGTCCCAAACTGCCACCTCGAGGGCCAGACCTGGCCTGTAGCCTGTCGGACTCTACCTGTGCTGTGCTGGTTTGGCGAGGCTTTCTTTAGTTTTAGTTAAATCATCCCCTTGAATAATCACAAGGAAACTTTGAAACTGAGAGATTTTACATAAAAGTCCTGAATCTCTTGAGAAAACCTGGCGCCATGCAACCAACAGTCCCACTTGCAAGGCTCATGTGCAGCTGCTCGTGGGCTGCACGTTTACACTGCCCCCGAGCTCTCTGCACCCCTGTCACCGCGCGGGGGGCTTCACTCCACAAATCACCCGCTAAGCCTCTGGTTTTATGTTTCAGGGGGGCATGGTGTCGAAGGGAAGGGAATGAGGGATTTGTTCTCTGGAACAGTGAAAGCACAGGAAGGAGGAGAGGTTTCTCACTTTAAAGAAGTAAAAGCAGCGGGAGGATGGTGGCGGGATTGTGCCTTGCTGAGTCGTGCTTCCTGCTCTTTTCCGCATCATGGGACTCAAAGAAAATACTCGTTTTGTCCAACACCTGGAGTAGATGAGGAGACTGCGCTCATGGCCAGAGGGGATTAGCCTGGGGGCTCCAGACACTTGAGGCCCCACATGGTCGCCATGATGGCTGGGGAGATTGGTATTTTAGGATATCTGTCACCCAACAATTTTGAGGAGGGGTCTCTGTATGGGAGAAAAATGGTCAGAAGAGAGGTCCCATCTCATCAAGGGGAGGTTTTTAAAGTCTTCAAGTCTTTTAAAGTGGTTGTGTGAGGGGCATGCTGTGTCTTTTCCAGTGAAGTAAGTGTGAGAAGGGAAGGTGGTGTGAGCTGTGACCAGAGATCACCTAGTTCTGGGAAGTTTGTTCACAAAGTGATTCAGTGGGTGCTTAATGAGCATCTATTAGGTGCCAGGCACAATTAGGTGCCAAAGAACAAAGCAAAAGAAAATACCCGTGCTTACGGAGCCTGCATGCTTGTGGGGCTGACCCGTGAAGGACCAGGCCAAGCCCCTCTCATTAATGAGAGGGGATGCTGCTTTCCCTTCCCATAGGCCTCGGCATGTCTCTGGCAGATGAGCTTCTGGCCGACCTTGAGGAGGCGGCAGAGGAGGAAGAAGGAGGAAGCTATGGGGAGGAAGAAGAGGAGCCAGCAATCGAGGATGTGCAGGAGGAGACACAGCTGGATCTTTCTGGGGATTCAGTCAAGAGTATCGCCAAGCTGTGGGACAGCAAGATGGTGAGCAGGCTGTAGAGAGAAGCTGTCGGGAGGGCTGATGTGTGCAGTTGCTCTTCTTTCTGAGAGTCCTGAGTTCTGGCTCTCTGTCCTCCCTGAACAGTTTGCTGAGATCATGATGAAGATTGAGGAGTATATCAGCAAGCAGGCCAAGGCCTCGGAAGGTACCTCTCCCCTCCCCCTCACCCACCCAGCTGTGTCCCTGGGCTCCTTTGCTGCGTACAGCTTTGAAAGTTTGTTCTGCCTGCCTCTCAGCCTTTGTGAGAGCCCTCTTTTTCTTTTCCATCCCAACCCAGTCTCTTCTCCCCTGAGAACACATCACATCATAAAGCTGATGTTCCTTAAGTCCTTGCTCTGTGCTGAGCACTTACTAACTGCAGTAGCACTTGCCTCAGGATTCCTCCAGCTTCAGGGATTCATGTGACTGCTCGAGGGTCTTGCCACATCTGTGAACACTTGTTTTGTTTTTTACTTAATTTTTTTTTTTCAAATCAGTGTACTCTTTTCTTTGAATTTACCTAAAAAGGAAAGTTATTGCTACTGCGAGTAGAAAACTGGTATCACTTGGTAAGTAGAGAGTAATTCTAAAACACACAGTTTTCAGATCATCAGCTTTGGGGCATGCTACATTGCCTCTGAATACTCAACCCAGCTCTGAGAGGCTTCTCCTGTTGCCACCCATTCTTCTTAACAGTTTGGAGTTCCGGAATGGAATTCATTGGCAGAGGCAGCCATGGGAGGTTGTCAGTGCAGCAGTGGTGTGGGCAGAGCAGAGTTGCAGGCAGACCTACTCTTTCCTTCCTTCTTGTAAAGTTTTCATGAGGTGCCCCGTGGCAAGCCTGCATGGGGAACCCACCCAGCTCTCTGCTCTCAGGATACTTGGTGTCTGGCAAAGCGGATAGGTCAGGTCTGGGCAGTGGTTGTGGGTGGTGCCTGCTGGGGTGGGGATAGCTGGGGGCATTGGAGCCACCAGAGTGGGGCTGACCCTGCCTCAGGCCATACCTGAAATTGGCTTTGAAGCATGAATACACATACCAGGCCAAGAACAGCAGCTATATGCCCTGAGAAAGAGAACTGTGTGTGCAAAGCCTCACATGTCTGGAGTGGCAGAGGCAGCAGGAGAAAGTGCCAGATCCTGCAGGATTTTGAGCACCAGGCCAGCAAGCTGTGGGGAGCGGTAGAAGGGTCACTCCCTGATGTCGGGTCAGGCTCGGGGTTAGGTCAGACCTGATCTCACCTGGTGTTTGGTGGATTTGGTGAACACAGAACACCTCCAACCTGGGTGACGGTTATGTCTAACGGATGTGGCAGGAGTTCCGCAGGAGCACAGAGGAGACATCTGACCCTCCTGAAGGGGGAGGGAAGGATCCTGAGGTGCTGTCTGAGTCTCAAGATGCAGAAACATTTGAGTGATCAGGGTTAAGAATGCAGGTGCTGGGGCTAGATCTCAGGTCTGCCATCTGCTGGGTCCATGGCTTTAGGCCACATCCCTCCATTTCTCTCTCTCTGCCTCAATGGTCTGATGTGATGCCCGCCTCCCCAGGTGATAGTGGTAAAACAGGTTAATACCTGTAAGGCACATAGAGTAGTGGCACTTACGTGGTAAGTCCCATGTGTGTTGGCCACTGCACCTACGGCCTGTGACCATGTTCTCACTGTCATCATTGTTAAAACCTGGAGAGGAACCTTTTGGAAACAGATGTGAGGAAGGGCCATGCCAGGGAGGGGGAACAGCATATGCAGAGGCCCAGAGGAGAGGAAGCAGCCCTGAGTGCTCGGGCACTGCAGTCAGTCCTTCCTGGCTGGTGTGTGATAAGATGGTGGTGTCTTGAAAGAGTGGGGCTTGGACGGTGCAAAGGCCAGACTGTGGAGTTGGAGAGTCAGCAGGTACCTACAGAGCAATGCCCGTGCGCCAGGCACTGTTGTGGGCATCTGGGCACTGGGGGGCGCAGAACTTGTCCTCACAGTGTTTCCCGTCTGGGGAGCTTGCACCTCGGCCTCAGTGGTGTGGGGATCCCCTAAGGGGTTAGTTCCAGGGCGACATACCGTAGTGTCTAGACTGGCCTGGAGGGAGAGAAATGGGAGGTGTGCCAGCGTGGAAACCCACCTTCAGGTTTTCTTCTTAGCCTCCCAGCTCCCTTCCAACTACACCTCCTGACTCCCCTGGCTGTGGGAGCCTAGACACCCACCAAGGCTGCTTTTCATCTTCACAGTGATGGGACCTGTTGAGGCGGCCCCTGAATACCGAGTCATCGTGGATGCTAACAACCTGACCGTGGAGATCGAGAATGAGCTGAGTGAGTGGCAGGAAGGGCAGAGATGGCCCTGCCTGCTGTCCCTCACACCCTCCTCCCATCCACAAGGAGAGGACAGGCAGGACCCTGGTTGCTTTCCCCACTGGCCTTCCCCAAGATCCTGCCCCCAGACTCCTCATACTAGCTGTAGTCCAGATTCAGCTGCCATAACAGCAGCTTAAAAAAAAGAAAGTGTGCTTTTCTCCGATGTGAGAATCTGGATGAGGAGTCCAGCCCTGGAGTCAGGCTCTTTCTGTCTTGACCTGCCACCTGTGTCAGGGCACAAGGTGACTGTCCATCTCCAGTCATCACCTCCACATCCCCACCAGCAGAACAGGGAAGAAGAAGAGGGCACAGTTCTTTAAGGGGATGACCTGGAAATTGCATGCGTCACTTCAGATGATATCCTGTAGACCAGAACTAACTTGCAGGGCCACACCTGGCAGCAGGGGAGTAGCGTTTTTGCTGGGTACCCACGAACCCAGCTAAATTCAGGGGTTCAGTTATTTAAAAAGAAGCAGGGAGGGGATCCCTGGGTGGCGCAGCGGTTTGGCGCCTGCCTTTGGCCCAGGCGCGATCCTGGAGTGGAGACCCGGGATCGAGTCCCACATCGGGCTCCCGGTGCATGGAGCCTGCTTCTCCCTCTGCCTGTGTCTCTGCCTCTCTCTCTCTCTCTGTGACTATCGTAAATAAATAAATAAAAAAAAAAAAAACCTTTAAAAAAAAAAAAAAAAAAAAAAAAGAAGCAGGGAGATGGGTGTTGCAGACAGCCAGCGGAGTCTGCCTGCCCTCTTATCAGCTACCTGTCCTCCCTACCTTAGACATCATCCATAAGTTCATCCGGGATAAGTACTCAAAGCGCTTCCCTGAACTGGAGTCTCTGGTCCCTAATGCACTGGATTACATCCGCACGGTCAAGGTGAGTGGACAGAGGTGGGGACTCAGGAACAGTGGAGTCCTCTTGACTACCCCTCATGTGAAGGGGAGCAGGGAGCAGGTGAATGACCTGGAGGTGGTTAGTGAGGCTGCTCCAGGCCTCAGCTGCCTTTCTCGTTATTGAGGCCTGCAGATACTGGCGGGGGCCGAGTGGTGGCTCAGCTGCTCCAGGCTCCCCAGCAAGAAAGGGATGAAGCCTGGAAAGGATGTTCTCATGGCTCCTCTGCCACCCATCCAATCCTGCTGCTTCCTTGGATGGGTCCCCCAGGAAGAGCTGGGAGCTGCTTGAGGCTGAGGAAGCAAGGAGGGAGATGAGGGGGTCCCTCATGCCACCAACAGTGGTTGGAGCAGGTGGCATTGAGTCGATATCTAAAGGTAGATGCAGGGGCAGCCATGCAGAGATAATGGGGGGGAAAGCCTGGAGTACCAAGAACGGGAGATAATGACAAGCTGTGGTATGTTCAGAAGGGAGGAAGTGAGGGCAAAGTCAATGAGGTTGCATCCCCTGTGACCCCCAAGGCTTTGGGCCTTCTGGAAAAGCCATGAGAGGGCTAGGTACTAGTGAGAGTGGGGACACCGGTGAGGAGATTCCGGTGTGCTGCCAGGAGGAGGTGAGGATTGGTGCAGGGGGCATCCATGCAGGAAGCAGTGTGGTCAAAGTTGCATTTTGAGTTGCTGCAGACAGTGGGTCTGCCTGGTTCTGGTTCTAGACCAGCAGTGCAGGAGCAATGGTACCGATGTTCTGAGTGGTGAAATCCTGGGAGCTGGGAGCAGGCAGCCTTCGTCCAGACCCCAGATGTCCCCAGAAGATACTCAGCTAGGTGCAGGGGCAAGAGAGCTCCTCAGGCCTTCCTGAGTCCCTGCGCCTCCCTCTCTTGCCTTCTCACCTCCAGGAGCTGGGCAACAGCCTGGACAAGTGCAAGAATAATGAAAACCTACAACAGATCCTAACCAACGCCACCATCATGGTCGTCAGCGTGACTGCCTCCACCACCCAGGGGTGCGTGCATAGGGTGGGACCATGCACTGCAGCCCCCTCGAGCCCATCTAACAGCAGATGAGGATCTTGGGGTCCCAGCGATACAGGTGTCCATCTCAGGAGGACAGTTTATTTCTGTCTCACGAATGTTTAATAAGGGCCCCCTGTAACCCAGGTTCCATGCTGGGCCCTGGGGTGCTCGGTCAGTGGAGAGCCTGAGGCCTTGAGTGCTGAGGTGAGCCACGTACACTGCTAGGCCCAGGGTGCTTGGTCAGTGAGGGATCAGGCCTTGAGTGCTGAGGTGAGCCAGGTACCCTGCTGGGCCTGGAGGGGCTCATTCAGTGGGGAGCCTGAAGCCTTGAGTGCAGAGGCAGAGGGCCATCCCATAGAATGTTGGTCTCGGGCATGTTGTCCCTCGTTGGAATGAAAGTGTCTGAAGTCAGGGACCTTGTGTTGGCCCCTTGGTCTCCACCTTCCCCTCTGGCCTCTGTGCCTAAGAGGAGGAACTGTCTTGAACCCCAGAGCAGAGTCCTGGGGTGTGGAGACCTCTCTTGGGCTCTCATTCTGTTTGTTGAATAGATGCCAGCCAAGCACGGGGAACTGTTCTGAGGGCAAAGATTAGAGAAGTTCGCAAAGGGGAGGCTGCTCTGCCCGAGCTCCTATCTAGGAGGAAGCAGGTGCACACACAGGTCAAGCTGGAGGGCAAGTGTCAGAGTGCAGATGGGGTACCAAGGGATACTTATCCTGCTGGGCTGGGTGGCTTCCTGGAGGAGGTGACAACTCCACCTCAGGCAGGGACCAGGCTCTAGTGGGAGAACAAGTGGGCTCTCAGCTTGTCCCTGATGGGGGCAGCTATGAGCATGAACCCCCTGGACTTTGTTTGCAGGGCCTGTGGTAGCCTCCATGGTCCCCCTTAGTGCTCTTTACAGCGTGGGTGGGGTAACTGAGGGAAGGGTGTGGCTGGGTGTGGTTACCAGCTCTGCGGCTTTAGGCCAGTCCCCTTTGCCTTCTCACCCTAGGGCCCCCCTCTATAAAACGACAGTGATGACAGCCCCCCTTTGTGGTTTTCTTCCACAAGTACTTGGTCAGCATCTTCCATGTACCAGAGATGGGCTGGCCATGCTGCTGAGGATCAGGTGTGGGGTCCCTCTTCAGGGGCTGTCTCCCGTCAGAAGTGGACAGAAAGTGGGGAGGCTGTAAACAGGCACAGTTTGGCAGCTGGTAACAGCGGGCCTCTGGCTAGCGAGGCAGAGACCTAGAGGATGAGGAAGAGTAGTGGGGGCCCACAGGCAAAGGCTCTGACACCGGCTTGCACCTGGCAGAGACTGGCATGGGCAGGCAGGCCCTGGCCGGCAAGGGTGGTGCCCTAGGATTCCTAGTAGCTCCTGCTTCCAGGCCTTAGGGCTGACGGGACTTGGAATTGCCCTGACGTGCACATATGTGTACAGACGTGCACACACTGCTAGGAGGACACGGGCTCTCATGCTGGTCAGGTGGGATCCCCAGGAGGGGCAGGGGTCCGACCCAGCCACATCATTAACCACTGCAGGCAGCAGCTGTCAGAGGAGGAGCTAGAGCGGCTGGAGGAGGCCTGTGACATGGCACTAGAGCTGAACGCCTCCAAGCACCGCATCTACGAATATGTGGAGTCTCGGATGTCCTTCATCGCACCCAACCTCTCCATCATCATTGGGGCATCCACAGCCGCTAAGATTATGGGTGAGGCTCTGGGGTGCGGTGGAGATATGGGGCCATCCTCGGACAGTGTGACCTTGAGGAAGCCACGTCCCTCCTCTACGGGACAGGACCCTACTCCCCCTCACCCTCATCCTGTCATCCCTCCTAGAGATCACAGAGGTCACCCAGCCTGCTATTCCTGCACACACGGAGAAAGGATGGCAGCCCTGAGCCAGGCTGGACTAGGCAGGCGCAGGAGGAGATAGCATGGCTGCTGGAGAGGCTGGCCCTCCTCAGCACTCCACTCTGCAGAGACCCTAGGGCTGCCTGGCACTGGCTGCATCAGCTCTTAGGATCTCGGTTTCATGCATGAGGCGGGGTGCCAGTCGGGATGATGTGTTAGGGCTGACGGTGGTGCCTCATCTGCCAGCATGCCCTCTTGGGCTCCTAGCCCCCTCAGCTGAGGGACTCTTTGGGGGAGTTTGGTAAAGCAGCTGTGCTAGGTTGCTCAGGCTGCCCTAACAAAGTGTCACCGGTCGGGGCGGGCAGTGGGGGCCTTACTGGGGGTTCATTGTCACACAGCCCTGGAGGCAGGGAGGCCAGGAGCAGCATGTCAGCAGGCTGTGCCCTGCAGAGGCCTCTCTTTTCGGCTTGTAGGTGGCCATCTACTCACATGGCCTCCCCTCTGCCTGTTTGTGTCCTCATCTCTTCTTACGAGCATGCTGGTCACACTGGATCAGGACCCATCCAATGATGTCATTCTTTTAATCACTGCTTTCAAAGCCTGTCTCCAAACACAGTCCCATTCTGTGGTACTGGGGTGTAGGGCTTCAACACAGGAATTCAGGGAGACACAGCTCAGCTCGTAGCACAGCCTTGGGTGGCAGGTGTGTGCACAGCTGCAGGGCAGAAGGAGGCAGTGGTTTCAGAGCAAGATAAACTTAGGTGTGGATCCTCCTTCCCCCTTCGCTGACCTCGCATCTTTGGGCAGGTGACATCTCGTACCTTGGTGTCCCTGGTGGTGTGGGGCTTTGCTCCTGTCCTATGACTGCGGGGCTAAAATCAAGGTATTAGTTCCTGTATAGAGTTCCGGGAAGGGATCCACTTCTGGCTTTTTCTGGCTTCTAGAAGCTTCCTGCATCCTCCCACCTGAAAGTCTCCTGTTTCACATCCCTGTGACTCTGCCTTTCCCTTCCACTACCCTGTCTCAAGGTCCTTCACATAATTATATTTGCATAGGGTCCCAGGTTGTAGGGATTGTGATGTCTGTGTGTGGGTGGGGGGGCGTTCTTCTCACACATGGATTGCCATGCCTGTGTGGGAAGCGTGTGTTTGATCAAACAGTTGACCTAGTCCTTAAAAACGCCCAGTGCAGGGCCTGGCACAAGCAGACCCCTGTCAGAGGTAGGCATTTTTACTTACAGCTCTTCCTCCCCTCTCCTGGGCCTGCAGATGCGCTCACGGGAACCCAGAGATGATTCACATTAGGCCCTGTCGTCAGGGTGTCCCCGGTATGGTGGTAACTGTTATAAAACAGAGCAGGGGCTGTGTAGCTCTGCAGACTTGGGGGCAAGTTCCTGTTGGGCTGCCGCCTCACTTTCCATCCTCAGTTAGGTGATTTCACTTCTCTGAGCCTTCTCTGAATCCTCCTTCTGAAAGGGGACTTATCAGGCCCTCCCAGGCAGGGCCCATCCAGAAATTCAACCAGAAACTCACCTAAAGGCACAAAGCATTCGGTGAGCCCCCAAACAAATGTCCTGTGTTCCTTTTGACGTGTTTCCCTCCTTCCTGTTGCAGGGGTGGCTGGGGGCCTGACCAACCTCTCCAAGATGCCCGCCTGCAACATCATGCTGCTTGGGGCCCAGCGGAAGACGCTGTCCGGCTTCTCGTCCACGTCTGTGCTGCCCCACACTGGTTACATCTACCACAGCGACATTGTGCAGTCTCTGCCCCCGGTGAGTGCCCCTGGCATGTGGCTCCCCGCAGAGCCTTTTGCTGGGCCAGAAGCAGCCTTGTCCAGAGGGCACTGTGAGCCCAAGCAAGTTGCCCCCTCTGCTCCTCAGTTCCCATTGACCAGGAGCTCAGAGGATAGGGTCACATGGGGCATAGGAACAAGGACCCCAGAGCAGATGTACGGGGGTAGGGATTCTGGAGCTCTACTTAACAACTGGGCAAGAGGCATGAGCTGTGCCTCAGTGTTGTAAAATGGGGGAAATAGAACCTGCTTCCTGGGGTTGTGATTAGGATTCCTATATGAAACACTTCCAGGTCTTGCACATAACAAGCGATGTCATTAGCTTGCAAGTTGCAGGGGTCTCCAAGCCATCCTTGGGTTCAGTAGCCCACTAGAGGGGTGTACAGACTCCAAGCTGACCTACTTGGGCTATGGTTTGTCGTCGTGAAAGGACAGACTCATTTCAGCCACTGGAGGAAGCGTATGGGGCAGGAGCCAGAAGTGCCAGCCTCAGCGCTTCCAGTCATCCTCTCCATCAGGACATGTCACTCTGGCCTCCACATGTGACAGCGTGCAGAAAGAACCGCCACCAGGGAGGCCCAGCTGAGCCTTGAAGTTCAGTCTTTCCTGGGGCTTAGTTGAATAGATGTGCTTGGGTAGCCCAGGTGGTTGATCTGGGCTCCAGGTTGAGAGCCCGTAACCCAAAGACCTCATCCTAAATAACACAGTTGGTCTCTGTCTTGTCCGAGGCCCCCAGGCCAAAAGATCACTGCCCAGGAGCTGAGGGCAAGGTTACACATAGCCACTACTAACTTTGTTTTATCATCATTATTAATTGAGATGTGTGGCTGGGGGTTTATGTGTACCCTCTTGGTGTGTCTCAGAACAAGAACCACCTTCCTTTGGTGACACAGGACACAACTTTCTGTTACACAAATGGATGTTTCTACTCAGTCATTGGTTTTATTTTTTTTTCTCTTCCTCCTTTATTTTTTAATATGTATCTTTTTTATTGGAGTTCGATGTGCCAACATATAGTATAACACCCAGTGCTCATCCTGTCAAATGCTCCCCTCAGCGCCCATCACCCAGTCACCCCATCCCCCTGCCCCGTTTCCACAACCCTTTGTTCGTTTCCCAGAGTTAGGAGTCTCTCATGTTCTGTCACCTTCTCTGGTTTTTCCCTTTCATTTTCTGTCCTTTCCCCTATAATCCCTTTCACTATTTTTTATATTCCCCGTATGAGTGAACCCATATAATGATTGTCCTTCTCTGAATGACTTACTTCACTCAGCATAATACCCTCCAGTTCCATCCACCTCAAAGCACATGGTGGGTATTTGTCGTTTCTAATGGCTGAGTAATATTCCATTGTATACATAAACCACATCTTCTTTATCCATTCATCTTTCGATGGACGTCGAGGCTCCTTCCACAGTTTGGCTACTGTGGACATTGCTGCTATAAACATCGGGGTGCAGGTGTCCTGCCGTTTCACTGCATCAGTATCTTTGGGGTAAATCCCCAGGAGTGCAATTGCTGGTTCATAGGGGAGCTCTATTTTTAACTCTTTGAGGAACCTTCACACAGTTTTCCAGAGTGGCTGCACCAGTTCACATTCCCACCAACAGTGCAAGAGGGTTCCCCTTTCTCCACATCCTCTCCAACATTTGTTGTTTCCTGTCTTACTAATTTTCCCCATTCTCACTGGTGTGAGGTGGTATCTCATTGTGGTTTTGATTTGTATTTCCCTGATGGCACGCGATGTGGAGCATTTTTTCATGTGCTTTTTGGTCATGTGTATGTCTTTGGTGAGATTTCTGTTTATGTCTTTTGCCCATTTCATGATTGGATTGTTTGTTTCTTTGCTGTTGAGTTTAAGAAGCTCTTTATGGATTTTGGATACTAGTCCTTTATCTGATAATGTCATTTGCAAATATCTTCTCCTATTCTGTAGGTTGTCTTTTAGTTTCTTTTAGTGTCTTTTGTTTCTTTTGCTGTAGAGAAGCTTTTTATCCTGATTAAGTCCAATAATTCATTTTTGCTTTTGGTTCCCTTGCCTTCATAGATGTATCTTGCAAGAAGTTGCTGTGGCCAAGTTTAAAAAGGGTGTTGCCTGTGGTCTCCTCTAGAATTTTGATGGATTCTTTTTTTTTTTTATTTTGATTTTGATGGATTCTTGTCTCACATTTAGATCTTTCATCCATTTTGAGTTTATCTTTGTGTATGGTATAAGAGAATGGTCTAGTTTCATTCTTCTGCATGTGGATGTTCAATTTGCCCAGCACCATTTATTGAAGAGACTGTCCTTTTTCCAGTGGATAGTCTTTCCTGCTTTCTCGAATATTAGTTGACCATAAAGTTGAGGGTCCATTTCTAGATTCTCTATTCTGTTCCATTGATCTATGTGTCTGTTTTTGTGCCAGTACCACACTGTCTTGATGACCACAACTTTGTAGTACAACCTGAAATCTGGCATTGTGATGCCCCGGCTCTGGTTTACTTTTTCAATATTCCCCTGGGTCTTTTCTGATTCCACACAAATCTTAAGACGATTTGTTCCAACTCTGGAGAAAGTCCATGGTATTTTGATAGGGATTGCCTTGAATGTATAAATTGCCCTGGGTAGCATGGACATTTTCACAATATTAATTCTTCCAATCCATGAGCATGGAATATTTTTCCACCTCTTTGTGTCTTCCTCAATTTCTTTCAGAAGTGTTCTGTAGTTTTTAGGGTATAGATCCTTTACCTCTTTGGTTAGGTTTATTCCTAGGTATCTTATGCTTTTGGGTGCAATTATAAATGGGATTGACTCCTTAATTTCTCTTTCTTCAGTCTCATTGTTAGTGTAGAGAAATGCCACTGATTTCTGGGCATTGATTTTGTTTCCGGCCACATTCTAGCAATCTTGGGGTGGAGTCTTTTGGGTTTTCTATGTACAGTATCATGTCATCTGCAAAGAGGGAGAGTTTGACTTCTTTGCCAGTTTGAACGCCTTTTTTTTTCTTTTTGTTGTCTGATTGCTGAGGCTAGGACTTCTAGTACTATGTTGAATAGCAGTGGTTAGAGTGGACATCCCTGTTGTGTTCCTGATTCTTAGGGGAAAGGCTCTCAGTTTTTCCCTATTGAGAATGTTTGCTGTGGGCTTTTCATAGATGCCTTTAAGATGCTGAGGAATGTTCCCTCTTCAGTCATTGGTCTTATTGGTATTTTTTTTTATTTTTAAATTTTATTTATTTATTCACGAAAGACATGGAGAGAGAGGCAGAGACACAGGCAGAGGGAGAAGCAGGCTCCATGCAGGGAGCCTGATGCGGGACTTGATCTGGGGTCTCCAGGATCAGGCCCTGGGCCAAAGGCAGGCGCCAAACCACTGAGCCACCCAGGGATCCCCTAGTCATTGGCTTTAGTCTGAGTCTTGTTCCTGCAGTACCCCAGCTGTCTATGAAGAACCCGTTTTCATGAAAAAGTAGGTTGAAAGAAAACCATGACAGTGAAGATTTGTTGCCATGACACGTTATTACGGTAACACATAGTGAGATGGTGAACCGCTGACCCATCGGAAGTGAGCCAGTGGCAGCTGGGGTTTGGGAAACGCTTGGTGTCTGGTAAATGCTCGGTGTTGGCGGATGAATCCTCCCATTGACTCTGCCCCTTTTCTGCTGCCTCAGGATCTCCGGCGGAAAGCGGCTCGGTTGGTGGCTGCCAAGTGCACACTGGCAGCCCGTGTGGACAGCTTCCACGAGAGCACAGAAGGGAAGGTGAGGCACAGTAGGCATCTGTGTGGGTCTGTCTCCTCTACCAGACTTGTCATTGTTCAGGTCATCACTGAGTTTACCTCTATCTCTCTTGGCAGACTTGCTCCATGAAAGTGGGTATGTCTTGTCTTGTGCAGTCTGGCACAGTGTCCAGGCTTCAGTCTCTTTCTCTCACTGCCCCCCACTTTTCCTCTTGACCACTGGTTGAGGTTCCAGGGAGGACAGCAGTGAGCACTCCGACCAAAGCCATGCCCTTGTGGCATTCATGTTCTGGCTGGGGGCGGGGTGAGGACACGGGCCATCTGTGGTGTGTCCAGGGGTGCCACATAAATGCTAGGGTGGGATCAAAGGGTGCTGGGCTGGTGAGGGAGGTTGAGTTTAACCCGGGTGTTGGGGAGGGCTTCGCTGCAAAGGTGAAGGTCTAATCTGCACCCAAGTGAAGTTAGCAAGTAAGTCAAGTGAGTGCCTGGGGGAAGAGTCCTAGGAAGGAGAAGCAGCCAGTGCAATGGCCCTGAGCCTGGCCCACAGGAAGCCAGGGAGAGGAGGCTGTGGGATGGGACAGGTCATGCAGAGCCTGTGTGCCCCAGAGAGACCTTGGCTGTAGCAGAGGTGCTGAGGGGTGCGATTTGGGGTCTTAACTGAAGGAAAAGCCCAGAGGGAGAGAAGCCAGAGGTGAGGCTCCCAAGTGACCTCCCTTTACCAACTTGTGCAGGCCAGAGCTGGAGGCTGGGGAAGAGGTGCAGGTGTGCGGTTTGGCCCTGTTGCACTCAGGGGCTGCCCTCCTTTTCCCCCATCAAGGACAGAATTATATGAGGGGTGCTGGGAGAAGTCTGAGTCTCCTAAGAAACACAGGCCCCCCAGGCCTGGGAACAGGTGCCACACACAGGCAGAGGGACGGGCAAGGCTCAATGGGACCCCCTGCCCTCCCCAGGTGGGCTATGAGCTGAAGGATGAGATCGAGCGTAAGTTTGACAAATGGCAGGAGCCGCCGCCCGTGAAGCAGGTGAAGCCCCTGCCTGCACCCCTGGACGGGCAGCGCAAGAAGCGAGGCGGCCGCAGGTAGGCCCTGAGGGCCAGTGGGGGTGAAGAGGAGGGGAAGGGGCTTGTAACCCTGGCTGACCCTTGGCGCCCCTCCCCAGGTACCGCAAGATGAAGGAGCGGCTAGGGCTGACCGAGATCCGGAAGCAGGCCAACCGCATGAGCTTCGGAGAGGTCAAAGCCTTAGTCTGGATGTGCCCACCACATTTCTTCCTGGCTGAGGCAGCACCTCACCTCCAGCCTCCCCCCACATCCATGTACCCTGAAGGGACCTATGCAGCATTCAGTGCTGGCCCTGTCCCCCCACCCCCACCCTTTTGTACACACCTCCCTGTTGGGTTGGATCTGCTCAGGGAGGGTCCTTCCTCAGGCTTCACCTCTGCCAGACTCATTACCCGAGCATCATCCTCATGGTCCTGCAAGAACCAGCTCAAACACCCTCTAGTCAGCAAGCCCAGTTTTGGTTGTTGACACTGTATACATGAACACTCACAGCTTCCCTCAACTGTCAGCTCAGGGAGCCATAATAGGACTGGACTCCTCACTGGGCCCCAGCAGGCACCTGAATCGGGTCAGTGCCTGGGGCATCCGGCTGATGAAAGATGGCTAACTCTTGGTTACCTTCCCCTCCCACCAGATCGAGGAAGACGCCTACCAAGAGGACCTGGGCTTCAGCCTGGGCCATCTGGGCAAATCAGGCAGCGGGCGGGTACGGCAGACACAGGTGAACGAGGCCACCAAAGCCAGGATCTCTAAGACACTGCAGGTACAGGCGGGGCCTGAGTGGGCCTGGGAGTCTGGGAGCTCCAGCAGGAGAGCCCAAGCCAAGCCCAAACATCCTGTCCCCTCCCCTCCACACAGCGGACCCTGCAGAAGCAGAGTGTCGTGTATGGCGGGAAGTCCACCATCCGTGACCGCTCCTCGGGGACTGCTTCCAGTGTGGCTTTCACCCCTTTGCAGGTACTGTGCGCCTGAGTCAGGAGGCCCAGTTCTGGGCAGGTTATACTCCCAGCTTTCTGAGTGGCCCTGGGCAAGCCCCTTCCTCTCGCAGGGCTGTTGTGGACAGCCTTGTGTATCAGTGAAGCCCCTGAAAGGTACAGCTCAGTTCCTGGTGCTCAAGCTAGTGGGAACAGAAGGGAAAAGGTCTGCCTGCAAGTGCAGGCTGGCTTTAGGATCGGGCTGGGACTAGGGGTGACTCCTGATTCCCCATGACCTCAAGTGGGCTCAGCTCCTCCCTGAGGTGCTAGGTGGCTGGGACAACCTCAGGGCTCCACGGAAGAAAACTCAAAGGTAGCTGGCTGGGAAGCAGAGGTCCCAGCCCAGCCACTCATGCACAGGACAGAGCCTCTGCATCTGTCCATTTCTCAGCCTACCCACAGATACTGCCAGCATGCCCCATAGCATCGAGTAGAATAACTGAGTTCATTGGCAACATCAGCAAGGGTGTACTGAGCACCTAAGTTTTAGGTGCTGTTGCAGGCACTGGGGATAGAGCCACAAGCACAAGACAGAAAGCCTTGCCCTCAGGGAGCTTGTGGGGTGGCAGGGATCAGATAAGATATGGAGCCTGGTGGAAAGCAGAAAGTGCAGGGAAGAAAGGGGAGAGGGAGTGAGGCATCGGGTTGGACCCGCCCAGGGAGGCCTCAGCGAGAAGGTGAGAATTACCTGTGGAAGATACTGGGAATGGTGCCAGCCAGTGTGGAGCCCCCAGAGCTGGACGCTGTGTCACCAGTGGGCTTGGTGTAATTTGCAGGAGGGCCAGAGGTTAGCCACTTAGCTCTGTGACTCAGTTTCCTTATTCAGGAACCAAACCCAGTCAGCTATTCTGAAACATTGATTTTTTTTTTTAAGATTTTTATTTATTTATTCATGAGAGACATACAGAGAGAGAGAGAGAGGCAGAGACACAGGCAGAGGGAGAAGCAGGCTCCATGCAGGGGGCCTGATGTGGGACTCCATCCCGCGTCTCCAGGATCATCAGGCCCTGGGCTGAAGGCGGCACTAAACCGCTGAGCCACCTGGGCTGCCCAACATTGATGTTTTTAAAATTGCTTAGAGAACTTGATAAAAATTCAGATGCCCAGGTCCTCCCCACTCTTCCCCCTTCCCAGAGCCACAGTTAGAATCTCCCCAGGTTTGGGGTGGGGGCAATTTGGTAATTGGAAAACTGTTCTATCACCTGGAGCCTGGAACCATTGAAAAGGGCCTCCCCTTGTCACAGTTCTCTTACTGGGTAAGGGGGCCTTGTCAGGGGCCAGCCCATCTCCCCACCCCATCATCACCTCCTTCACCTGCCCAGGGCCTAGAGATTGTGAACCCACAAGCAGCTGAGAAGAAGGTGGCTGAAGCCAACCAGAAGTATTTCTCCAGCATGGCCGAGTTCCTCAAGGTCAAGGGCGAGAAAAGCGGCATCATGTCCACCTGAGGGGCTGTACCCTGGGTGGCTGCCCCTGAAGCTACACAGGCCCTGCCCTTCTGAAGGGATCAGGGTCAGGATAGGGCTGGGAGGTTCTGTCCTCAGCCCAGTGCCAGGACTGTCCAGGGAGACTCAGGAGGAGGCCCAGTCCTCATGCACGAGATCGCTCCCTATTGCAGGGGGGCAGAGCCAGTCTTCATCATGCCTCACATTTTTTAACTAGGAAGGAAGATACTTTTGGAAAAAGTACGATTAAAAAGCACATTATCAAGTTCCGTTCCTGGGGAGTGATCATTTGTCAAACACATGCGTGACTGGAGGAGTCAGAGCTGTGGGGGTTTGGGGGCACAGAGCTTGGGCCCTTCCCTAGCCTTTCACTTCCCTGTGATGGACCCCAGGAAGAGAAAAGCCTTCTCTATGTCCAAACCTCCTTGGAGAACGTAAGTTCTGACACTCAAGTTCTGACACTTCTGATGTGGCTACTGAAAGCCCTGGCTTTGAAAACTTGCCAACCTGGGTGGCTGTGATGTCAGGGGAGTGGCCATGCCTTTCCAGGCCTCCACCCTGAACACTACGGTGTCACCCATGACCATGTGAGACATGCTTGGGAGGTGCTTAGTGTTGGGCTCCCCGACAGGGTCCAGTATTTGTGGAGGATTCCCCGTCCACCCTGGTGCCCCAAGCCCTGATGGGGCCGAAGCGGGCTCCCTACTGGCAGCCTACCCTGTAGGAAGGTGCTGCCTCCTACCTCTGCCCATCTCCTGCCCTGCAGTTCACACTTTCTCTCTGGGGCTCTGGCTGTCCGAGATCTATCTCCCTCTCTTTTCCTCTTTCTGGGCTGCCCCCCACCCCCACTGTCATACTTGCTCTGAGTGTGTCTCAGTTCAGGGCTCACTCTGGGGACCTCAGCAGCTCTTTGCACCTCTCCCCTCACATTAGAGTCTCCATCACCTGGGAGATTCCTTCTAATGGCCAAATTACCCCAGGTCACGTCACTCGGTTTCTCCAACTTTTATCCCTGAGCCTTTAGATCAGCCTTGTTGGAAAGTTAAAAACTTGCTGATGAGTCTGCTAGAAGGGTGCTCTGCCCGCCACTCTTCACAACCTTCACCCACTTGTCCGGAGTCAAGAAAGGATCTGACTCCTCTGGTGCTGCAGTTCTGCGAAGTCTTAGAGATTCTCAAAGCTTAATATACTTCAAATTACCCAGGGTGGCTTGTTAAAACCAAGGTTGCAGAGTCCAGAGTTTCTGCTTCCGTTGGTCTAGGGTGGGAACTCAAAAGTGTGGATTTCTAGTAAGTTCCCAGGTGATGTTTAGGCTGCTGATTGAGACCTCACTGGAGAACCACTGCCCTAGAAAATTTTCTGTACCGAATGAGCTACATGTTAGAATCATCTCAGTAGACTTAAAAATTACTGTCTGGTTCCTGTGTCCAGAAATTCAGATTTCATTGGTCTAGGGTAAAGCCTGAGTATCTGGATTTTTTTTTTTCAAGCCACCCAGGGTATTGTAGCCACGTGCAACCAAATTTGAGAACCACTGCTCTGTATCCTTGCTATTCAAAGTGCCAACTGTGGAGCATCAGGATCACCTGGCAACTCCTGAATCAGAATATGCATTTTAACAAATCTCCAGTTGGTTCCCAGATGCCTGAGAGGCATTGCTCCATCCAGGGACCACACGTTGAAGAGTGTTGTGGCTCTAGATCAATGGCCATCCAACTCCAGTGAGCATGGGGATCACAGGGAAGTGTGTAAAAGTGCAGACGTCTAGGCTTCGCTATCTCCATCTGTGTGGACCTGGGAACACTGCGTTTTCACAAACCCTTCCCCTCCTTTGCCAGGCGATTCCGATGCACCCCTCACTTGCACCCTCCTTGGATTTGTCCTTCCCCACCTTCCCATCTAGACCGTCTGACCCTGGGCAAATGCCTCAGGGTTCGTGAAACCACCAGTGCCTCCCGAGTCGTCGACCACAAGTCTTCCCTCGCATGCATGCACATGCATTCATTCATCCCTTCACTGAGCAAACAGTTACTGTGTTCCTGCGGATGCCAGCTCCAGGAGGGCAGCCGGGGCGCGGGAGGGCACAGGGCGATCTCCTGCGTATCCTCTGCATTGTCCTCACGACGCCGAGGAAGCGGACGTGCAGAGGAAGCTCCTGTTCCCCCGCCGCGGAGCCAGGCGGAGGCAGTACAGAAACTGCATGCCCCGTGAGCGCGGAGCTGCCGGTGACCACTGCCTCCCTCCTCCGATCTACAACCCTGAGTCGGAAACGTGAGAATCGCAAACACAGCGAGAGGAGCACTAAGCGCCCGGGAGCCGAGCCCGCCTGCTACGCCCCGTTTCACACGCCGCGAAGGCCGGTGCCTCCCCCTCGCTGCGCCCCTGGACTGGCTGCGGTGAGCGACAGCCGTCCTGGCCAACGAGCGGAGAGGGGCGGGCCCGCCGGCCCAGCTCCGCCCCGTGGCCCAGCGCAGCTTTAATTGGCAGGCGACTTCGGCACCTGTCCTCCTCCCATTAGGTGTAAGGCCTTTCACGCCCACGCTCCACGCCTGCCTCCGCTTTCCCCACCCACTTCTGGAGCCAGCCAATGGCCTCGGGGCAGAAGATCCCCTCACAACCAATTAAGAACGGCCCTAAACTCGACGCCTGACTTCCCGCCCCTGATCAAGCCTAGCTCCTCCCCCCGGCCAATTGGTTTAGGAGAGGGGGGCGGGTGTATCCAATCAGCACGACAGTGGCGTCTTGATGGACGCGCGGGCCCTCGCGCTGGCGTGTTGTGCCCTGAGGCGGGGAGGAGGAGGAGCGGGGAGGAAAACCTGAGCCAATCCTAGTAGCCTGCGCGGGAGGCCAATCGAACGCCGCGCCTTGGAGGGATTGCCCAATCGGCGAGAGGGGGCCGGCTGCGTCCTGGCCAAAGACCAATAGGGTGCGACCGAAGGGCAAGAGCGACGTGCCGCCGGAGCAATCACAGACCTGTGCACGGGGCTCGGGGGCGGGTCGGCGCCAGAGACGAGAAGAGAGGAGGGGAGGCCTCCTCCGCCGCCGCCATCTTGGACCGGGCCCGGTCAGCTTCCGCGGAGCCATCGGCAGACGCCGCGGCCTCCCCTGAGCCCCGGCCCCGTCGTCAGAACAACCCCGGGCCCACTTCCCCCCCACCCCACTTCCGCTTCGCGCCGCTATCGCGATAGCGCCCGGGCCCGGGGCGCGAGAAAAAGGCGGCGGGTGCTCGCCTCCCCCGCCTGTCGCGATACGCTCCTCAGCGGCGGCGCCAGCTCCTGTGGTGAGAGCGTCAGGCTCGACTGGGCCGGACCCCTTCCCCTCCTCCCCCGGCGCCACCACCGCCTGTCGCGACATGGCCGCCCCCGCACCCCCGGCCCCGTGCGGACCTCCGGCTCCCGGCAGGGGCGGCCCCGGCGCCCGCCGCCCTGCCCCCGCCCCCCGTGCCCCCCTTGTCCGCGCCCCGCGGCGGCGCCGGAGGTCCCCCGCGGGGGTCCGGTGGTGCGGGCGCGCGGGGCCGCCCCTTTCCGCGTCGGGGGCGGCGGCTCGGGGAGGGGGTCTCCACCCCGGGGCCAGGTCCCCCTGCACCACCCGCCGCCGGCCCCCGGCAGCCTCCGCCAAAGTTTGCCCCGCAGCGGAAAGTCGGGGGCCCGGGCCCTGCGCCTTCGGGGCGGCCGGGGCAGCCCCCTGCGCTGCCGCTCGGGGCGGGTGATGTCACTCCCACTCCCTCGGCTTCGCGGGTCTGGGGCGCCCGCCACGGACCTGGGTGTGCCGATAGCGTGCCCCCTTCCCATCAGCCCTTGGTGGAGTGCACCCCCCCGTGGCCCGGCCCGCCCCCCGGCGTCTGTGCCGGTCCCTACTGGTGTCCGCAGTGCTGGGTCCCGGGCACACGGCACCCCACTCCCAGGTACCGGGGACCCCTGGGAACCTGAGGCCTCCTAGGGCTGAGGCTCCCCTACCAATGAGACATGTGCACTTTGCTGGGGGGTGTGCTTTCTCCTCCAGGGCAAGGAAACTTTCTCGGTGTTGCTACCCCCAGGCAGCGGGTTCCTGCCCCGGTGGGCCCTGGCCCGTGTTAGGTGTAGGTGCACAGGGCAGCGCTTCTGCCCCTTCCTGCATGCTCTCAGGTGTGGCTCTAAGGCTTCCACCCTCTCAGCGGCTGGGAGACCACCGCCGTTGTCAGTTTGCGAAGCACAGAGGTTCCTCTGCTGTAGTCTTTCCCCGGGTGGGGTTCCCAGGCCCCCATCCTTGGTGTCAGCCTCCCTGTGTGTGTGTGGGGGGGGAGGTGACTACCTGAACCCTAGGCTCTACATGTCCCTCCTTCAGGGTCTCAGGAGCATTGTGTGGCTCCGTTAGCAGCCTCCTGGGCTAAGGACTGCTCTCCAGCATCACTTCCCAGTGTGCCAAAGCTCCTGGTCCACTGTGACAGCCCCCGGGGTTAGGGACTAGGCTTTCTGCCCTCCTCCCCCGGGTCCCCGGCAAGGCCTCTCTGTGACTGTGCCCTTTCCCCAGAGCTAAGGTTTTGGGGGCTGTCCATGATTGTCGTTTTGGTCCCGCGTTGAAATGGCTGTTGCTTCCCATGGGTCTGGCGCACTACTTACCCCAACCCCAGAATGGGCTCCTGGGGAGGGATGAGACTTGGTGAAGCCTCTTGGGCCAGGGCTTCTTGTTTCCTCAGTTGTGTTTGAGGCACTTTGCCATGAGCGTGCGAGCTCTTCGGTGCCTGAGATCCCCTGTCTCGGTGGGTCTACTGTGGTTACCTTTTCCTTGAGGATCCCCCAGGAGCCATGGGGGTTCCCAGCTCTTTAAGAATGGGGCTTTTCCATTGTGGCACCTCCACTTCAAGGCCCAGGCTCCAGTTCTCTTTATCTGTGGTCCCTTGTTTCAGGGTGGGGGAGGGAGAGCATCTATCTTCAAAGGCAGGGGCTGTTGCTCCCACAGCGAAGGCTCCTGTCCACTGTAGCACCCAGCCCAGAAGGTGCAAGTACCCTGGGCCCTGGTGCCTCCCACAGATCCAGGGTTGTCTTCCCTGGGCCCAAGATGTCCTCTCCTGGGTGAGGCCTCTTGTTCCCCTGGCACCGTGCTTCTCACTCCTTCAGGACTTGCCACAGTCTGCTCCCCTCTTGGGGTATCACCTCCCCCCTGAGCTGTGGCATGCATCCTCTCTCTCCGGGCTGCCCCTGGGCAGTAAGAGGCATTCCTGTGTTGGGGTCTTGGCCCTCTCCCAAGCTCCCAGGCCAAAGGCTCTTCCATTTCAGTTTGGTCCTCTCTGTGCAACTGTCTGCTAGGTGCTTCTCTGGCTGCCTCCTTTTTGGAGGGATCTTCTTGTGTGGGGATCTGGCCCCACTGTGGTGTGTCGGCTGGCCTGGGGCCGAGGGTGGAGCCATCATCTGGGTTGGCCCTTATGGAGATGTATGCTCCCTCAAGTCTGAGCTGTGACATCCCTCTCCCCCGCTCTTCAGTGTCCAGAATGGGTTCTCGCAGAGGATGCTGGTGCAGACAGCCTCGGGGCCTTGGTCCTTTTCCAGCATACTCTCATGCTCTGTGCTTTCATACGTGTTATACACTAGCCGTTAGCTGTGTGTAATTGAAATAAAAATGCAAAGTTCTAGTTTTTCATAGTGGTGTTTAGAAACATAGGTAGCATTTATAGGGAGCATTTCTGTTGTCGTAGAAAGTGTTGTTGGATAGGGCTGTTGGTGAGGCAGTCCGTCCTGGCCATGGGTAAGGCCGCTCTTGGGCTCTCTGCCCTGGGCCTGTCTCAGCCACAGGAGAGACCCCCTCTCTGGGGAGTGACCTCTGGCATAACCCTCCTGCAAGGCTCCTGGATCCCCCCTGATCCTGGTGTCTACCCTAAGTTGTGGCTTCCTTGGGCCAGAGCTCCTGGTGGCTCCCCTTTGACCTCAGCGTCCTCTGGGTTGCATAGACTGTTAGGGTGAAGATGCCCCTCTCTCCTGGTCCTGGCGGTTTATGTTTCTCCGAGTCTGTGTTACCACCACATCTGATATGTAACTCCTTCGAGTGCCCAGATGGCTCTCTCATACCTGTGGTCCCCTTCCACCTTCCTGGCCCTCCGGGGGTGATGCTTTCTATCCTCATGTGTCTAAATCTTGGTATCGGTGTCTTTGGGTTGGGCTGTCTCTTGTGTTTTAAGGATTCTGTTCTGGAATGAACTTGGTGGTGTAAGGCCCTCTTCTGTTTGGGACCCAGTCCTGTCACGACGGGTGGGTTTAGCTCTTCATGATTCCAGGTATTTCCCTCTGAATCTCCCGCTGCTACCCCTCCTTTCCCTGCAGTTCTCACAGCAGACAGCATCTGCACTTTCTCCCTGAAAACTGTCTCTGACCTGTCTGAGGGGTAACCTCCCCGAGTTAGGAGTCTAGACACCTGTGTGCCCTGCCCCTCTGTGGGCCTTCATCCCCAGCACTCAGCCATCAGCTGCTTGACTTCTTGCTCTAAAATGTCTGGAGTGTCATCTGGTGAGAAAGTATCCCGTGCTCTAGGTACTTCCCACTTCCTGGGTCGGAGGTACACGAAAAGTACATTTGTTTCCTTGTTTCAGCAAACTTCCAGAGTGTTCAGACCCCTGCAGTGGACTGTCAGGGCAGCATAAGTAGAACTTGGCCTCATCTCTCATCAGAGAGTGAACGCATCTTCGCTTTACCATCCCATGTATTCCTGTTCCCAGCCTCGTCATGTTTGTGTTTGGAACAGACAGGCAATAAACATGTCCCCCTTCCTTGTCTCTCAGCAGCGTCCGTCTCTAAGAGAGTATGAAGAGAGTGCGTCTGTAGGGCAGGGAAGATGGCGGACAAGCGCAAACTCCAAGGTACTGGTCTCCCTGCCCACTGCCTGTGTGGCCTCGTGCCCACTATCCTCAGAACTCCCCCTTGGGTGCCTGCTGCCTGGGCAAGGTGCTAATAGCCTCTCCTCCCTGGCCAGGTGAGATTGATCGCTGCCTCAAGAAGGTGTCCGAGGGCGTGGAACAGTTTGAGGATATTTGGCAGAAGGTACAGAGCCTGGGGCCTTAACATTCTGGGTCTTAGAGGAGAAGAGCACGGGAAAAGGCTCAGGGTCTCTGGGTATAGGCCAGGGAGAGGGGCTGTGGGTCTGGTGCTGAGGACGGAAGGAGCAGCTCTGAGACAGATGGGGGTGGAGGCATCCATACCCCTCAGAGGCCGGAGCTTCACCACTAGAATGGGCACTAGGATGGCAAGCCCCACACTGACACCTGGGCTCCCTTCATCCCGCAGCTCCACAATGCAGCCAACGCGAACCAGAAAGAAAAGTATGAAGCTGATCTAAAGAAGGAGATTAAGAAGCTTCAAGTGAGGGGCCTAGGGGCCCGGCTTCCTGCATCCTGAGGGCAGAGGGAACAGGGAGGAGGGGGCTGGCAGCCTTGGTGCCCAGGTCCTGAGGCAATGTGACTCTTGCTTTTCCCCATCTGCAGCGGCTGAGGGACCAGATCAAGACATGGGTAGCATCCAACGAGATCAAGGACAAGAGGCAGCTCATAGACAACCGCAAACTCATTGAGACGGTAGGAGCTCAGAGCCTGGTACCTGAGAGGTGGGAGGTGGCCGGATTCCCTGGGCCCAAGAAGTCTCTGGAAGAGGATGGTTTCTCCGGCAAGGTTAAGGGGAGAGGTGATGGGCTGGGATCTCCTGCCAACTGCGCTCTCCACAGCAAATGGAACGGTTCAAAGTTGTGGAGCGAGAGACCAAGACTAAAGCCTACAGCAAGGAGGGCCTGGGCCTGGCGCAGAAGGTGGACCCTGCCCAGAAAGAGAAGGAGGAGGTCGGCCAGTGGCTCACAGTGAGTCAGGAAAGAGAGGAGGAGGTGACCTTTGGGGCCTTAACCTCCAGGCATCCACGGAGACCTGCTGACCAGCTGCTTTCCACTCCCTCTCCCCCAGAACACCATTGACACCCTGAACATGCAGGTGGACCAGTTTGAGAGTGAAGTGGAGTCACTGTCCGTGCAGACACGCAAGAAGAAGGGTGACAAGGATGTGAGTAGGGGGACACTGCACCCAGGGGACAGAGATGGGCTGGCAAGTGGGCGGCAGGTGGCCAGTTGGGGGTAGCACCTGTCGGTGAGCCAGTGTCAGGGCTCCAGCCTTGGTCAGCAGTGGCACCATGGAAAGGGGGAGTGGTTTGGGGGAACATGCTGGGTTCTGCTGGGGTTGCAGACTAGGTGAGAGCAGATAGCCATACAGGGTGGAGAAGTCTGAGAGCTGAAGCCTCCTGGCTCCGAGAAGGCTCAGGTCCTGAGGCAGTAAGGAGAGGCGAGCCTCATTTGGCCTGAGAAGAGCCATCTAGGGCAGAGCCAGGTCTAGGTTCCCAGATTCCAGAACTCCAGGGCTGAAGGGTATGGATTCAGGGGGATGCAAACGACATGTACTTGATGGCACAGGGAGCGGAGAGCTGGGTCCAGGGGCAGGGGGCATGGGAGAGGTGCCCAATCTGGGTGTCAGACTCCGAGGAGTTTGGGAATCTGGAGCCACAACAGGTCCTTGTGGAAAGGATGGGGATATTTAGAACTGAAGGAGGGGCAGGTGGTTGGAGAGCCCGAGCCAAGCTGCTGAATCTGGACTCCTAGGGGTGGGGATTGTGAGGACAAAGATGACGGTGGTCATAAACAGCAAGCTCGCTGCAAACAGGCATCATCATTTGCCGTTAGAGCAAGATGGGGCGGGGGGGTGGGCTGCAGTTGTGAGATCTGGGCTGTCTGGGGAGCTGCAGGGAGGGCCACAGTGTAGGCGGCATGGGGCTTTCTGGTCTGTTGGGAGGTTTCCAGGGATGTCTGGGTGGGAGCTGAGGGTCCTTGAGGGGCCGGGGCGGGCAGACTCCACACTGCCCGTGCCAGGAGGGGCTGGAGTGGAGCCTCCTGCGTCTGTGCAGGGGTCGGGGACTGAGGACGGGTTCTGTAGGGGCAGGAGGGGCCTGGGCAGGTGCCCTGCAGCCCCTGAGCCTGGCCCTGGGCTCGCCAGCAGAAGCAGGACCGGATCGAGGGCCTGAAGCGGCACATCGAGAAGCACCGCTACCACGTGCGCATGTTGGAGACCATCCTGCGCATGCTGGACAACGATTCTATCCTTGTCGATGCCATTCGCAAGATCAAGGATGACGTTGAGTACTATGTCGACTCGTCCCAGGACCCTGACTTCGAGGAGAACGAGTTCCTCTATGACGATCTGGACCTCGAGGACATTCGTGAGGCCCGGGGTTGGCCTGCGGGCATGGGGCAGTGAGGGCCAGGTGGGACGGTGTCCGAGCCTGTTCAGCATGCCCCTCCCTGCCCCCAACAGCACAGGCGCTGGTCGCCACCTCCCCCCCCAGCCACAGTCATATGGAGGATGAGATCTTCAACCAGTCCAGCAGCACACCCACCTCGACCACCTCCAGCTCTCCCATCCCGCCCAGCCCGGCCAACTGTACCACGGTGAGGAGGCAGCCAGGGGAGGGGAACCAAGGAAGTGGGGTCTTGGTGTCACGGGTTGGGGCATGCGGCAGAGGCCAGGCAGTGGGGGGTGGCTCAGGCAGGGATCCAGGACTGGATTCCCTGAGGAGAGCAGGCTGCCAGGCCTGTGAGACACTGGCAGGGGGTGCTGGCTCCCAGGAGGCAAGGACCCTGGGTCCCCCGATGAGGTTAAGGGCATAGGTCCCACAGCAGCCCTGGGAGCTTCAGAGATTGGAGTCTCTGTTGGGGCCCTAAGGGTCACACAGGTTTCCGACTGCTCCTCTCCCACTTCAGGAAAACTCTGAAGATGACAAGAAGAGAGGGCGCTCAACAGATAGCGAAGTCAGCCAGGTAGGTGTGACGGGCACATCAGTCTGCCATTGGCTCCCAGGGCTCACAAAGGCCTGAGTGCACCCCGAGGAAGGCCAGTAGCCTTACTTAGGGCAGGTGTGGAGGGCCAGGCAAGCAGGTGGCTAGTGCTGTGGTTGAGTGTGTGGCATGGAGTAGCCTGGCCTGGGTGGTCAGGAGACATTGTTCCAGAGAGGTCCCTGCCCCTGACGTGGGGGGAAGACTATGGTTTACCAGGTGGGGAGAAGGGGGCGGGCAGACAGGTGGGTGGTGCCCAAGGATGACCCACCTGGCTCAGGCCGAGGGGTGTCCCCCCCCGCCCCTTGTGGAGTGGCTGTGGAATGGCCCCACCAGCTGGAGAAACAACCAGTCAGAAGTCACACTTTGGGCCTCTTTGGGCCTTGTCCTGTGTCTTGGCTGTGCTAGTGATGGACATCATGGACTTCCGAGCGGGGAGGCACTTCTCAGGCCGTCTGTGTTCCCCCAGTGAACCTTGTGGATTCTGGGACGGGAGCTGGTCCTCGAACCAGGGTCCTAGTTAGGGAGGAGCCTGGTGGGAGGGCACCGGTAGGGCTGTTGTGGGCCCTGGGGGGGGCCAGGAACCAGATGGTCTCACAATCCCTTGACATGTGGCATGTCTGAGGTGTGGGGAACAGTTAGCTGCCACTGTGCCCTGGGCGTGTCACTCTGCTCTCTAGGTAGTGGTCATCAGCAGCCCTTCAAGTAGCTTTTGTGAACCTTGAAGTGACATTCAGAACTGCTGTCCAATTTAGACTTTTTTCTTCTCTTGGACTCAGCTGGTTGGACTAATTTCATACTGAGGACATTTAGTTACCTCCCTGCCCTCAGATGGGTGTCTGTGACCGACACCTGGGTTGTGTGTCAAACCCCCACCGGATATTGTGGGGAGGCGTCCATGTAGGACATGGGGAGCTGGGGTGGGGGGCTGGGATGCATGTGAGTGTCTTAGGTGTGAAGGTGGTTATTGAAGCCTTGAGGGTGAGGTCAGCAGGGGGAGGAAGCTCAGGCAGCCAGGCCCAGTGAGGACGGCAGCCCAGCTTGGAGGAGACCTGCTGTGCTGGGGGGGGGGCGGGGCGGGGGGGGGCAGCATGTGCAGGAGGCTCAGCAGACCTGCTGGTCAACTGGATCCTGATCCTCTTCTCTCCCACCTGCAGTCTCCAGCCAAAAATGGCTCTAAGCCTGTCCATAGCAACCAGCATCCTCAGTCTCCGGCCGTGCCGCCCAGCTACCCACCTGGCCCCCCACCTGCCACCTCTGCCCTTAGCACCACTCCTGGCAACAATGGGGCCTCCACCCCAGCAGCGCCCACAAGTGCCCTGGGCCCCAAGGCCAGCCCAGCTCCCAGCCACAGTTCCGGCACCCCTGCCCCCTACGCCCAGGCCGTGGCCCCACCAGCCCCCAGCGGGTCCAGCACCACCCAGCCCCGGCCTCCCAGTGTCCAGCCCGGTGGGGGAGGGGGAAGTGGTGGAGGCGGCAGTGGCAGCAGTGGCAGTAGTAACAGCAGTGGAGGTGGAGGTGCTGGCAAACAGAACGGCGCCACCAGTAAGTGGGAGGACTGCAGGGGGTTGGGGGGGGTCTGGGATTGGTTGGCCTCTTTTCATTCTCTCTTCCCACCCCCAGGTTATAGCTCAGTGGTGGCCGACAGCCCGGCAGAGGTGGCTCTCAGCAGCAGTGGGGGCAGTGGTGCCAGCAGCCAGGCTCTGGGCCCCCCATCAGGTCCCCACAACCCACCTCCCAGCACCTCGTGAGTGTCTGGCCTTCAGCAGCTCCTGTCCTTGCCAGGACTTCTCCCACTGGGTTGGGTGTCGTGTCCAACTTCTTTCCAGTCAGAACATCGTATACACCAGTCCCCTAGCTTTGCCCTTCTGACTGTCTTAAAACGTTCCTTGGTTAATTGGGAGTGTTCTCAGAGTTCCATATGTCCCCTTTCTGGTGACCTGCCTCAGGCTCACCTGACTCCCCTCAGAGAGCTGCCGCTCCATACCTCAGGTCAGACCTTTCTCAGAAGATGGCCCCAAGAAAGGGAGGAGTGAAGAGCTGCTCCCTGGGTCTGCCTCCTTACGAGGCTCTGGGTGGGCTGCCCCAAGGGATGGACGCACTTGCCCTGTGTCCATGCACCTAAGTGGAACATCCACCTCCCACATGCTCCCCACCCCATGTGCCGTTGCCGCGGCCTGACTCGTCCCTGGAGCACCGAGCCCTCTCTCCTTCTCTGCTGCCTAGGAAGGAACCCAGTGCAGCAGCCCCTGCAGGGGCTGGGGGTGTGGCCCCAGGCTCAGGGAACAATACAGGAGGACCCAGCCTCCTGGTGCCGCTTCCCGTGAACCCTCCCAGCTCGCCGACACCTAGCTTCAGTGAGGCCAAGGCAGCTGGCGCCCTGCTCAACGGACCTCCACAGTTCAGCACCGCCCCGGAGATCAAGGTGGGCCCCAGCTGCTGTGTCTTTGTCCTGCCGTCCTCCTGTACATTTGCTGTCCCCCCAACCTGCAGGTCTGCCACCCTCAACTCCTCTGGGGGGCTCTGGTGTGTTCTCCCCACTGCCTGCGCTCTCGCCTGGTCTCTGAGCTCCTCCACCATCCTGCCCTCTGGGACACTTTCCTGTGCTCCTGTTGGGACCTGCCCTCTTGCACTCTGGGTTCCCATCATCTCTGTCCCCATTTCTGCTCACTCCTTCAGACACCCATCATCCAGCTCACCACCATCCTTTTCCCTTCCGAGGGACCGCCTAAATTGAGAAAACACTGATGCCCACTCTGGGATGCACTTCATGCTGGGTGAATACACCCAGGTCCTGCCTTCTGTACGGGAAGCTGCGTGTGACTGCATGGGGCAGGGCAGCACGTGCTGTGGAGCCGTAGAAATGTCTTGTACTGAACCTGGGGAGGTGGCCCAGCAAGGTCTCTAAGGAGAGACCTCTGAGCCGGGAGTGATGGGGGTCCTGGGGTCCGGTGAGGTCCCCATAGCAGGACAGGCTAAGGAAAGGAGTGGTTCTCTTGTGCCAAAGTTCTGGGATGGCTGCCATGGGAGCTGGGGTACATGCAGATCCCTGCCACACAGCAGCCTCCCATGGCATGGCCGCCAGCGGAGTGGGTGCTAGTGTGGGTGTGAGAATTGTGTGCTACCACATGTTCTGAGCGGTGGTGGTGCCGCATCCATGCACCACAGTTTGGTCTGCCATGTGCAGCACGCGGTCATGGTCCGGCTCGGGAGGGGCCCTGCTCACCAGGCATTCCTCTGATGCTGCCTATGCCCCAACATCCAGATTTTCTCCCCACTGCCAGCTGCCTTGGTGAAGAACTGGTAGCCTTGGCTGAGCCAAGCGTCCGCCAGAGGGGGAAGCAGCATGGGTAGCAGCTGTCTTCTTCCCACAGGCCCCGGAACCTCTGAGCTCTCTCAAGTCCATGGCAGAGCGGGCAGCCATCAGTTCCGGCATCGAGGATCCTGTGCCAACGCTGCACCTAACCGAGCGAGGTGAGGGTCTGGGTGAGGTGGGGGCGGCCGGGCAGGGGTAACGGCACACTCCAGCCTCACGGGAGGGCCTGGCCCTGCCACACCCCCCACACCGCCCTGCAGACATCATCCTGAGCAGCACGTCCGCCCCACCAGCCTCGGCTCAGCCGCCCCTGCAGCTGTCAGAAGTGAACATCCCGCTCTCGCTGGGCGTGTGTCCCCTGGGGCCTGTGCCCCTCACCAAGGAGCAGCTCTACCAGCAGGCCATGGAAGAGGCCGCCTGGCACCATATGCCCCACCCCTCAGACTCCGAGCGTATCCGGTGAGGGACCAAGACCCCTGAGTGTGGGGAGGCGGCCCTGATGGGGGTTATGGTTCCCCAGTCCTGAGACACTGTGTGAAGCTTGCTGCTGGTCCTCCATGCTGGGGTGATCGGGTGCATGGAAGCTCCCTTGATCCGTGGGGTGGGCGGCTGTGGTCAGATCAGGGCTAGATTTCTACCCCCACCTCGAGACTGGGAATCATCAGGCACTAGAATAAGCCTCGTCTCGTCCACAGGCAGTACCTCCCCCGGAACCCCTGCCCGACACCCCCCTACCACCACCAGATGCCACCCCCACACTCGGACACCGTGGAGTTCTACCAGCGCCTGTCGACTGAGACGCTCTTCTTCATCTTCTACTATCTGGAGGTACAGCAGGGCCCCCGGGGCAGCCTCGGGCCCCCCGGCTTCGCCGCCACCGCCGCCGTCCCCCCTCGGGCTGGAGGGGTGAGGTGGGTGCCCCACAGCGGCCACCGGGACCGCACCCCCTCCCTGTCCCCAGTCCTGCCCTCCCCTCACCCCCCAGGCAAACCTGTCCCCATCCCCACTTCAGCTCAGGCTAGGTTTGTCCACTGTTGGGGCTTGGGAGCCCCCGCCCCTCCGGCCTCCTGTGGGTGTGCCCCAGTATCCGTCACAGTGCAGTCATGGCTTCTGGAGGCCACTAGAGAACTGTCCCCTCTGCATGACCCCAGGGAGTTAGAACCAGCCCCACTCTCATCCTGCCCTGGGAAGCTTCCTGAACTGCCTGCTCTCAGCTCTCAACACGCAGTAGTTTCTTTTCCTTCTCAAAGCTTCTCTGAAAGCAATTTCTTCCTGACCAGCAGTGGTATGTTCTGTGTCCCCACCCATCTCCACCTGGACTGTCCAGCCCACCCTCCGTCTACGGCGGGGCCCGGGTCAGCCCTGATGCCCTGTGCCCCTTGCCCCCACCAGTTTGGGGGCCCCCTGATCCTTGGCTCCTCCCTTCCTCCCCCAGGGCACAAAGGCGCAGTATCTGGCAGCCAAGGCCTTAAAGAAGCAGTCGTGGCGGTTCCACACCAAGTACATGATGTGGTTCCAGAGGCACGAGGAGCCCAAGACCATCACAGATGAGTTTGAGCAGGTGAGGGCCCCTCGCTGTGCCCTGCCCACCCCCAGGCCCATCGTCGTCCTCCTCTTCCTCCGGCCCCATTGCTGGTCCTCCCCTGGGGCATCACCATGGTGTCCCTTCCTCCAGGGAGGCACCTGGCCTATCGTCTCACACCCAGCAGATCAGGGGCTCCTCGGCAAACACAAACAGAAAAGCTGTATTCTTTAATGACCTTCCCACATGGTGAAAATCAGAACCTCCTACTTGTTGCACAACATTCTGTGGCCAGGCTGTGTTGGGTTTGAATTCAGCTCCAGCTGGGTGACCTTGGGCAAGTCACTTGGACCTGCCTCCATGCCCTTATGTATAAACACGAGCTGACAAAACCCATGTGTGCAGTTGTTACAAGGATTAGATGAATTAATGACATGTGAGTACCCTGTGTGTGCTCTGTAGTACCATGGGGGTGTTGACTTCTGATAACTTCTAATTGTTGTATTCCACAATGGTTTTTTCTACCCAATATTTGCCTGATGCCAAGTTATGAACAAGGCCTCTATCCTCAGAGAACTCGGTCCCCTCCCCTCAGTTCTTTTCAGGTTCTTTGCAGCATCTCAGATACTGATGCAGACCCGGCCCCTTCCCCGTGTCCTCTGACATTAAGCAGACTCCCCTCTCTATCCTGGTTTGGGCCAAAGTAATCCTCCAAGTCCACGGCAAGGCCTCCCTCCTTCAGAAACACCCACGCCACCACTGTCACCAATAAAACATCTATCCCAACAGTGTGCCTGGACGTAGACTCAGCCTATTCCATTCTCTAGGATGGGGGTAACAGCCTCGGGGTTGTGTGAAGGTCAATGCTAGCACACAGCTCAAGGGCCGAGCACCAGCTCCTGTGCTCAAGCGCCGCAGCCCTCACGAGAAGTCAGATGCTGTATAAATGTGCGGGGGACTGAGGCCCCATGCTGGCCTCAGTGCGCCTCTGCCTCCCCGGTTCCTTTAAAGGGGGCAGGAGAATCTTTTCCTGCCCGAAAAGAGCCTGGTGAGGGTGGAGGGAGCTGGCACGTGCATGCAGGCCGCTGGGCCTGGTACCTAGCACGTACCTGGCACATCCCTGGCCCAGAGATCCATTCCCTCTGTCTGTCGGTCCGGCCCAGATTCCTGGCCACCTGCTCATCCACTCACTGACCACCTTCTCCCCTGGGCAGGGCACCTACATCTACTTTGACTACGAGAAGTGGGGCCAGCGGAAGAAGGAAGGCTTCACCTTTGAGTACCGCTACCTGGAGGACCGGGACCTCCAGTGACACCGGCCCCTCCCTCTACCCCTGCACCCCCGCCCCCGCATGCTGACCCCCCTGCCCAGGCTAGGGCCCGGCCCTGGAAGACTGGGGGAGGCCCCAGGCCTTGGGGCAGCCCTCACCCCCAGGAAGCAGCCCCACCCTGGGGGCCCGGGGGCGAGGGCTGCCCCCTCCTCCCCTCCCCAGTGAGGGACATTTTTTGGTAAACCTATTTTCATTTTGGAAAATATTTATGAATAAATAGTTTTATATGACGGCTGGCAGCTGCGGCCTCTCCTCTCCCCCCAGGAGTCAGTGAGCGCTGGGGTCTTGCTGGTGGGGCGCCGGGCCCACTGGGGATTGAACTGGGAGTTGTACCGCCTCCGCCGTTCATCTGTCTCCTCCTCAGGCTGCTCCTCCTGGGGGGTTGTGCTCCGGACTCGTGCCAGCAGGGCCTCTGCCCGAGCCCGTTCTGTTGCTTCCCGCCGAAGACGTTCAGCTCGAAGCTGGTCCAGGGATGGGGGTCTGGGGGGGAGAACACTCAGGTCAGAAAACTTGTAGCCCCTAGAGGTCCCACTTTCCCCCAAGAAGGAGCTGCCCCACTTGGAACCCCATCCACCCCTACCTGCTCTGGTCTGAGAGGTTTGTGGGTAGGAAGCTGGCCTCATGCTGTGCAAGGACCCAGGACTGCCATCACTGCCCCTCCTGATGCCCCTCCAGATCACGAGCTATGATGATGAGCACAGCCAGGACCTCAGTTTCCCCTTCTGTAGGAGCTAGGAGACCTGCTCAGTTTTGTCCTCCTTGGGACACAAACCTGCTCTGACTGACCCCGTGGTTCTCAAACTAGACCCCAGAAAGCTTTGTTTCAGTGGGTTTCATCTATTGCTATTTTGCATAGAAGCGAGGAAACCTTGAAACAAGGTTACGTCCCCAGTCACCACAGTGTCTCTTCACACCCTGTCTCTCCAGAAGCCACTAGACAATCAAGGCTGAGTGAAGGGGCACGGGGGCTCAGGAAAACCAGCTTGCCTCTGCAGACCCCCTGCTAGGGCATTGGGGCCCCAAAGCCACACGTGGCGAGCTGCCTTCCCAGGCCCCCAGCCCCCCAGCCCCTCACCCTGACAGCACCAATGCAGCCGCCCACTTCCTTACACTTCAGGCCGCTGCTTCTCAGGCCTCTCCTTCCCCTTCCTGCCATGGCCACCATTGTCCCCACTGTGCTGTCTCTTCTTCCTTAAGTGCTTCTGTATCTCCTGTAGAGGGTCCAGGCGGTTCTTGATCTTTTCATCTGGACCTGGGCCGAGCTGGGGGGCCCCTTGCCGTGGGGGTAGCTGGTACCAAGGCGGCTGAGTCTGGGCTTCTGCTGCGCTCTGGCCCAGGTAGGTCAGGATGCCCAGAGCTTTCTCCTGCCTCTCCTGAGGGGGACAGAATGAGGGAACTGAGGACGTCAGCAATGTCTCCACTCAGGGAGCCCTACCTGTGACAACAGAATCCCCCCAGGCTCCTGGACAGGTAGAAGCAGCATGAGTCAACTCAGCCATTTTTCCAAGGACTGGTGGGCCTCCTGCACTGGGCAGAGTGTCAGTTCGATAACAAAAAACACAAGGGGGAAGGACGGGGTGCAGCTGCTTTAGGGTTCAGAGGCAACATCTTTGGGGAGATACTTTGAAGATGAACCTGAAAGCCCGCCAGCAAGGCAAAGGAGTGAGGCGAGACAAAGGCAAGTTCAGAGTTTGGTGGGAACCCCTGAGAGTGGGTAAGTGACAGGACCCCCAGGTTCTGATTTAGATGAAAAAGCTTCCTAATACACCTCCACAGGGTCTTGACATCAGCCCAAGGGGTCTGTACCTACAGTGCCGTGCACCCACTTCCAAGCCCCTGCAGGGAGGGTGCCAATAACCCACACTCAGAGTGCTGTGTTCCAGTACTGAGTTCTCTGTGTCAGCTCATTTCATCCCCACCCTACCCCTCTGTTCCCATCAGTCACCCCAGACTTTACCTGACTGGCGGGGGGGGGGGGGGGTGGGGGGTGGCGCGCAGCTTACTTTCTCCTGTCGCTTTTCTTCTTCATACTCTCTATTGCCTCTGGTCGCCCCTTTCCCTTCCTCCAGCAGCTCCCGAAATAGGTCCACAGGGCCAGAACTGGGGGCTCCCGCCTCTGCTGCTTGGAGCTCAGGTGGCGAGTGCTGGTGCCTGGCTTTCTTCCGTAGGAATTCTGTGCGGGCCTGGGGAAAAGAAAGTTACAGGCAGAGCATTCATTGCTAGCCGTGCCTCCACGAACTGTGAGACCGGTGCCAAGCACAGAGAATCCCCGTGCTGGTGCTGAGGGCTCATCAGAGCATCACCCAGCCTGGGGGAGAGGATGGGAGAATGAGGTGACACCTGGGTTTGTACGCTGCCTTTGGTGAACCAGAGGGTTTCCCAACCTCAGCTGGCACAAAAACAGCTAGGAAGGCAGCCCAAAATTTGCGAACAGGCGACCAGAAATACAGGTAAGGCTCCAGATCACTGTCCCTCGACCACACGCAATCTGCTGACAAAAGAGCTTTAAAAGCCCAGACCACCTCCCGGCCAGCGGTGAGGGCCAGATTCGTTAACAAACTTCAAACTCCGTGCACGCTAGAAGCTAGAAGTTACACCGAGAGCCCCCGGGGTTGGGGGCCGCGGGAAGAGGGCTCGCCCCACAGGGGGACGGGTATGTCCCACTTCTCTGCACAGCGCAGGGCAGTGCCCTCTGGGCACGAACAGAGCAGGTCCAGCGCTCTGCTCGGGGCGAGCATACAGCAGACGCTCTAGAGAGGTCGGGCAGGAACTAAACGTGGGTCTGCGTTTCTCTGAACTGCACAGGATTCATTTTTTCAGCAGCCCCTACTCTAAGCCAGGCACACCCTGGCCTCACGAAAAACGAGTGGCGGAAACCAGGGCAAAGGGGAGGCCCAGGTGGGGGAGCCTCAGGTAGGGCCCGCGCAGGTGAGCCCCTGCGTTTCCAACCGTGCCCAGCTCCTCCAGCCTCACGGGAGGCACTGCGCTTGTGCGCCATCCCGCTTCCGGCCCCTCCCCCACGCGCCTGCGCGCTCGGCCCGGGAGTCCCGTCCGACCGCACTCGGGGCTTACCTCCTGCTGAGCGAGCAGCACCCTCCGCTCACGTTCTTTCTCCTCCTCTCGGGCCTGAGCCTCGTCACGCCGCACGCGGGCGACATTGTCCTTGTTCCGGACGTGCCAACTCTTCTTGGGCAAGATATTCATGGCGTCGTAGCCGTCCACCGACTGGAGACCCGCCTCTGAGCACTTTCTATTGGCGAGAGGATGCCGTTCCCTGTTGTTCCTGCCTCAGCTACGGATTGGCCCTGGGCTGGCTGCCACGCCCCTCCAAGTCCGTAGCGAGCGCTGATTGGCTGAGATGCCGAATTCGGGTTGGTGTAGCCTGGAGACCGCCTCTTCACCAGGTTCTGAGCCAATCACTTGTCCCCGCCCTGAAGCTACGGGACGCGGCCGCTGATTGGCTGGCCGTCTCGAGGCCGATACATCTGATTGGCCGGCTCAGGATGCAAGTTACAAACAAAGCGCTCTGCAGTCTCAGCGGCGTTTATTGGTACGAGAAAGGTTAACGCGACAGTGAGGGGGCGTCAGGGCCCCGGAAATCTCCGCGGCCGGGGACTTAGGGTCTTCTCAAGTTCTCTTTTACAGATGAGGTGCGGGCTTCCAAAGGGTCCGGGGGCAGGATGAAGTGGGCCATGGTCCCGAGCAGGGCTAGGGAGGTCGAAGAGCCCCGGTGGCCGAGCTCAGTGCCACAGCGCGCTGTGCCAGGAAGACCTTATTCTGCGCCTCCTGGGTAGAGGTAAAGGGTAAAGAGAAGTGCAGGTGAGGCCGACCGCTCCCCACCATTTCTTTCAATATCCAGGACCCCCTACCATGAACCCGCTTTGCCTCACCGTCTCTATCTGGCGTTTGAGCTCAGAGACGAGACGTCCATAGGAGTTAGCCAAGGCCAGGGTATATGCCATCAGGATGCTAGAGGAGACGGAAATGGAAGCCATACCCAGGGGGCTCTTAGCATATCTTCAGTGTAAAGGCTCCTTAGAAACCGGGGATCTGGACTCCCAGCCCCACCCCCCCGCCAGACCCCTCCTCCCTCAGACCCGGGAGTCCAGGCTCCTCCTCCTTCAGACCCAAGAGTCCAGGCCCCCAGCCCCCTCCTTCCTCAGACCCAGGAGTCCTGGCCCCCAGCCCCTCCTTTCTTAGAAACAGGCAGTAGGGGCCCCCAGGGAACACAAACTCAGACCCAGGATTCTGGGCTCCCTCACCTGGAGATTAAGAGAAGAGGCACAGCAAAAGCCTGGGTCCCCAGGAAAAAGAGAAAGTTCTGGACGGTCTGAGGGAGGTTGGAAATAGACTCAGGGATCTGGGCCCAGATAGACGACTGCCCTTGGAATGGACCACACAGCTTAGAAGGTGGGATCCTGAAGAAGTCAGACAGTGTTCAAGGATGGCCAAGATTCAGAATCCTGGATGAGGGTGGAAGGAAGGAGGGAAGGAGAAGGGAGAGGCAGGCCCCTCTCACACTTACAGGAAGATGCTGTAAAGCACGGGAACAGCGGAGATGGCCAGACCCAGGAGAAGGACCAAGGGGAAAAAGAAGTTCGCTGTGGAAGCCCGAAAGGTGCGGGAGGCCGGGGAGCAGGTGGAGAAAAGGGTGAACTGGGAGAAGAAGGAGACACAAGACCCTGAGCCCTGGCCTGTCCTTTTTCATCGTCCAAGAGTCCTTGTCCCTGGCCCCTCCTCAGGAGGGAAACAATCCCTGGTTCTTTGCTGCCGTCAGATCTGGGAGGCCGGATCCCCTCTTCCCCTGGACGGAAAAGACGCCCTAATCCCCTCCTCCCACATCCAGGAGTCTGTCCTCCAGACCCTTCTCTCTCAGGAGCTAGTAGCTGGGGACTCTCGCATCCTCCTTCCTCAGGACCCAGGAATCCACCACACTCCTCACCTTCTTGAAATAGAAAAGTAACAGGAACTTGGCCGTGTTGAGCAGAGGTAGTAGAGGGCAGAAAAAACTCCCTACCCAGACCACCGTCTGTGCGTAGATGAGCCCGAGCACCTCGTCGGGTACCTGGAACTCCTGGGTTCCCACCACGCGACCCAGGGCCCCGGGACAGAGGCCACAGAGCAGCCTGAGGGGTGGGGCGGGGCCAAGTCAGAGGCAAGCCCGCCCGCCTTGCCCCGCCCCTGCCGTCCTGCCCGCCAATCAGAAGTGAATATATTTGAATAGGGGTAGAGTTTTCAGTCCTGGAGGGAGTGTGTGTCTAGAGGGAAGTAACTAGGTAAGAGGGGGCGGGGCCTGCAGACAGGAGGGCGAAGAAATGGGGTAGGGGTGGGGGCTCACTTCCGAGGAAACTGGATGAGCAGCATGACAGCCACGCCAGTCAGCAGATCAAAGAGCAGGAGTTTGTACATCTCCTGCCCCAGCCGGGTCTCCCAGCACTGAGGAAGGAAGGCATGGATCAGAAAGACCTCCAGATCCAGGCACCTGGAGGTCCAAGCATCCAAGTCTCCAAATCACAAGTGATCCTAACAACCCTATGTTGGGGGGGGGGGCTTAAGGGGAGGGTGTCCTAGCACTTTAAGCTCCTTCTTCCTCTTAAACCTGGAGTCTGAACCCATCTGGTTCCTGCTTTCCTTCAAGGACCCAGGATTTGGGGCCCCTTTCTTTCTCACCGGTAGTTCCCTGTAATTGTAGCCACAGGTCTTACACTCTTCAGCCTCAGCCTTGCCCCCACAAGTGATCTGATTCCAGAGGGAGAAGAGCAGGACTAGCAGGGATGCCAGGCGGAGAAACACGGTCCTGGCAAGGGGAACAGAATCAGCCCTGACCAGTGTTCACCACGTGCCAGCCGCCCTCCGCCCCCCACATGTGGAACATGCTCACAATTCTTCCCACTTCACAAATGAAGAAACTGAGGCTCTGATGGAACAAGAGTCAGGATTTGAATCCAGATCTCACTGGGTCCCATATCCTGGGGATTTCTGTGCCTTGTGTACTAGAGCCAGTGTCTTTCACATCAGCCCTGCCGTCATCCCCAGCACACCCACAAAGGTAGAACCTGAGCAGGATAAAAGCAATCTGGTGGCTCCTGGTGTAGCCCTCCAGCGGGGCGATGAGCTTGAACACAGGTGGCAGCAAGAAGTTAACCCCAGAGATGAAGATGGATGGAAGGTAATCCACCAGGAGCTTTAGCAGTGGCATCTGCTGGACAGAGGGCGTCTCCTGGGAGAGAGGGTGATGGATCAAGCAAAGAAGCTCTGGGCTTCTGGTCCTCCAGAACCTTGCTAAACGTCCTCCCCCAGCCTTTTCTTCCTCCAGCACCCCAAAGTCCAAACATACACCCCCACCCCTCCTAAGATGCCCTCCAACCTTGGAAATGTAAGTTCCAGGATGGAAGGACTCTCCTCCCCCAGGACCCTCCACACCTGAAGCCCCACGGTGGCCCCTGTAGCCCAGTAGATTCCGTAGAAGGCCGCTCCCAGGAGTGCAATCACCAGCAGATTGAGCACGATCCGCACCGACCACACCCTGGCTTGCTGTCCCAGGGTCCGCACTGCAGCCTGGCGCCTCACCACAGCTTCCTCCAGCTCCACCTGAGGCCAGGAAAGACGTCCTTGGGGGCTCAAGTCCCCCAGACAGGCCCGGCAGGTGGTTCAGAACCCCAGCTCAACATGAACTGACACAGCAGCACCCTCTAAAGACTTCTGCAGGGGATCCCTGGATGGCTCAGGGGTTTAGCACCTGCCTTTGGCCCAGGGCGTGATCCTGGAGTCCCGGGATCGAGTTCCGCATCAGGCTCTCTGCATGGAGCCTGCTTCACCCTCTGCCTGTGTCTCTGCCTCTCTCTGTGTCTCTCATGAATAAATAAATAAAATCTTAAAAAAAAAAAGACTTCTGCAGTTCTTGCCCCAATCCCCCCATGGTCCTCTACTGGACAATTTAGATCTCCCACCTCTCCCCAGCCCCACCCAGGGCTCCACACCGCGCCCCTCCGAGGCCCCGCCCAGCCCTCTTGCCTGGGGCGGAGTTCCAGTTCTACTTTCTTAGCCTCCTTCTGGCCAAGCCCAAGTCCTCACCCAGTGCAGAGGAGCTTCATGCCCCGCCCCCTTCCCGCTGCCTGCTTTTTTCCTGTCCCCTTTGACATCAGGTATCCCTACTGGGGCCTCGTCCCAGCCCTCTCATTTCGCGAGGTCCGCCTCCTTAGGAGAAAGTTCCGCCCAGCGTCGCTTTGAGCCCTGTCCCGGGTCTGAACCCCGCCCAGATTCTCGGCCCCGCCCCCTCTGGTCCTTTCCCTGAGCTCACCTGCAGCTCATACAGGATGTTGCGCTGGCGCAGCCGCACGTGGACATCCCCACAGAGGCCGAAGTCCCAGGCGGTGAACACCCGATGGCTGTAGCTGGTCAGGGCCCCCGACTCAGCCAACAGCGTCTGTTTCAGTCCTGACACGGAGCTGAGAGAGGAAGGCCCCAGAGACGGGGTGTGGAAGGTCAGTGAGGGCGGGGTCACCCCTCTTATGGGACTAGCAGGGAAATGAACCCTGGGACCTTGGGAATTTGACAAGTAGAGTCAGAGACGTGCAGACACACACAGTCATGGGAGCCAAAGACCAAGAGAGGGATTCAGGGGCCAACTGGGGAAGGTAGACACCCGGCAGAGAGCCACGGCGCTCCAGAGAGCAGAGGGCCGGGACCCAGAGTGACAAAGATCCTGGGGACAGACACAAATGTAGAGGGGAGACTGCGACCCCACTGGGAAAGGATTCAGAGAAAGTGGACAGGGAAATGAGGGAAGAGGTCTAGAGAGAAGTGAGAGACTCAGAGGGAAGGACAGACGTCCAGAGAAGGGGGTGAGGGAGAAAGACCCAAAGGGTGGAGGACTGAGACTCAAAGAAATGGGGCAGGGACGCCTGGGTGGCTCAGCGGTTGAGCGTCTCCCTTAGGCTCAGGGCATGATCCCGGGTCTGGGGATTGAGTCCCACATCGGGCTCCCTGTGGGGAGCCTGCTTCTCCCTCTGTCTGTGTCTGCCTCTCTGTGTCATTCATAGATAGATAGATAGATAGATAGATAGATAGATAGATAGATAGATAGATAGATAGATGAAAGGAAAGGAAAGAGGAAAAAGGAAAAGGAAAGTGGGGCAAAGACCCAGGGAGAGGACAAGGAAGCAGAGAAAACTGGGCAAAGAGATTCCATATCCACCTTTAATGACCTGGCACAAGCCCCCAGAATCTCTTGAGTGGATGACTACAGAGAACTGCCACCTGGCCTCTGCTTCCACCCTCACCCTCTTGAATCCATTCTGTTCCCACTCTGGTGGAACCTTCTTTTTTTTTTAAGATTATTTATTTATTTACTCATAGAGACACACAGATATATATATATATATATATATATATATATATATATATATATATATATATATATATATATATATATATATATAGAGAGAGAGAGAGAGAGAGAGAGAGAGAGAGAGAGGCAGAGGGACAAGCAGGCACTATGCAGAGAGCCTGACATGGGACTCCATTCAGGGTCTCCAGGATCACTCCCTGGGCTGCAGGCGGCGCTAAACCACTGTGCCACCGGAGCTGCCCTGGAACCTTCTTTCTATGCAGACTAGATGGTACTACCACTTAAAAACTATTCCACAGCTCGTCCTTGTTCTGGAAGTTTAGGCTCCTTCATAGCACAGCCAGCCAGCAAACACCTAATCTAGCCCCCACCTACTTCTTGAAACTCAAATCCTGTCCCTCCTCCTGGCCTTTCATTTCTCAGAACACTCCAAACCTCTTCTTACCATAGGGCCTTTGCACGTGCAGTTCCTGCTGCCAAGAATGTCCAGATCGTTAATTGCTCACCTGGCACGTTCCTTCTCATCTTCTGGTCTCTACCTACAGGTCAGTCCTTTACTACCACTTCAATTAATGAGGGTCCCCTCCCATTCTCTATCACAGGGGGTGGCAAATTATGGTGCCAGTTTTTTGTAAATGAAGTTTTATTGGAACAGAACCACATCCACTCATTTACTTACTGGCTATAGCTGCCTTAGCCCTACAACAGCAGAGTTTAATTGAGACACAGACCATATAGCCAGAAAAGATGAACATATTTCCTATCAGGCCTTTACTTTATCAGGAAAATAATTGCTGATCTCTGCTTTATCATCTCATCCCTTTTTTCTTTAAAAAAAAACTGTTGTTTTTTAGATTTTATTTGACAGAGAAAGCACAAGCAAGGGAGTGGCAAGCTCTCCATTGAGCAGGGAGCCCGAAGTGGGGCTCGATTGCAGTACCCTGAGATCATGTCCTGAGCCAAAGGCAGATGCTTCACCGACTGGGCCCCCCAGGTGCCCCCCATTTGTTTTCTATATAGTACTGCTCTCACACTGAAATAGCTGATTCGATTTTTAATGTAAAAGTTGCTTGTTCTTTATCTCACAAGTCTCTCCTCCTGGACTGTGTGAACTGTGCAAAGGTAGGGGGACCCAATCTTATGGCCCTGGCCCAGTGCCTGGCATTTAGGAGACCCTCCACTTCTTCTTTGTTAAGCCCATGATTTTCTTCTTGACCACAGCCCCTGCCCTTGAGGGATTCCCAGTCTTGCCTGAATGCCAGCATGTCCCAGATGGGCATCTCTATCTGGATCCATCTCCAGAACCCATGTGGGCAACCACCTACTCCCTTCATTTGTCCAGAAGCCACTTCAGAACCAACCGGCCACAACTGTGCTCCCCACCAAGGCTACTCTCTCCATGGCCCTTGCCATCACAACTGCCAGCAATGTGGCCCTTCCAGGGGCTCGGGCTCAACACACCTGAAGTCATTCTTAACTTCCCAGCTTCACCATGCCCCATATCCAATCATTAGGGAACCCTCTGGGCTCTACTCAACATACAGCCAGAGTCTCCCTTTTATATGAAGAACAAAACAGGCCAGAGCAGCCCATGATGTTAACAGAAAGGATGGGGTGGGGAGAGTTCAGGGGAAATGCAGTAACCTGAGATCTTGAGGGGGCTTCCATGGGCTGGTCATGTTCTATTTCTTGATATGGATGGGGACATATCAAGCTCTATTCTTTGATTTTTGCATTTTTCTGGATATGTGTGATATTAAAAATATATATATACACACACACAACACTAAGATTTGACAAGGGAGCCCACATATTCCCTTGGGGAGGATAGTCTTTTCAACAAATGTTGCTGATAAAACTGGAGAGCCACATGCAGAAGAACGAACCTGGTCTCAATCTTAAACTGCTCACAAAAATTAACTTGAAATGCTTTAAACATGTAAACATAAGACCTAAAACAGAAAAAGTCCTAGGGAAAAAAAAATGATGGAAGACCTCCTTGACATTCATTGGGGATGATATTTTGGCTAGGACACCAAAAGCATAAGCAACAAAAGCAAAAATGAATTAGTGGGACTCCATCACACTTAAAAGCCGCTGAACAGCAAAAGAAACAATGCATAGAATGAAAAGGCAACCTATGGAATAAGAGAAAATATTTGCAAATCATATCTGTCACTGGGGTTAATTGAAAAAAAAATAGAAAAAGAACACATACAATACTCAACAGGAAAAAAATTTCAATTTAAAAATGGGCAGAGAAATTGAGACTTTTTTTTAAGACATCTAGATGGCCAACAGGTATGCAAACATGTGCTCATCATCACTGATCATCAGGGAAATGCCAATCAAAACCACAATGAGCTATCACACCTGTCAGAATGGCTGTCATCAAGAAGACAAGAGATAAGACCTGTTGGTGAGGATGTGGCAAACAGAAAACGCTGGTGCCCTGTTGGGAATGTAAATCAGTGTAGCCACTATGGAAAACAGTATGGAAGTTCCCCCCAAAGTTAAAAATAGAGCTACCACTTCATCCAGCAATCCCAGAAGCAAACTTCTGGGTATATGTCCAAAGGAAATGGAAGGAGGATCTCAAGAGACATCGGCACCCCCACATTCATTGCATTATCAGCAATAGCCAGGATATGGAAACAACCTGTTTGCCAACGGATGGATGGATAAAGATCTGATACGTACACATATAACAACAGTATTATTCAACCCCGAGAAAGAAGGAGATCCTGCCATTTGCAACATCACGGATGGACCTTGAGGCCATTATGCTAAGTGAGATAAGTCAGAGCAGACAAACGTTGTGTGATACCACTTATTTATGGAATCTAAAAAAGTTAAACTCATGGAAACAGAGTAAACTGGTGGTTACCAGGGGATGGGGACGCGTAGAGGTCAAAGGTTACACACTTCCAATTATAAGTTCTGGGGAGCTAATGTACAACACTCTGAATATAGTTAACAGTACTATCTATGTTAGATACTTGAAAGTTGCTACAAGAGTAAAGATTTTATTTATTCACGAGAGACAGAGAGAGAGAGAGAGAGAGAGGCATAGGCAGAGGGAGAAGCAGGCTCCATACAGGAAGCCCGATGCGGAACTTGTTCCTGGGACCCCAGGGTCACACCCTAAGCCGAAGGCAGACCCTCAATCGCTGAGCCACCCAGGTGTCCCTACAAGAGTATATCTTTTTTTAAAAATTTTTTTTATTATTTATTTATGATAGTCATACAGAGAGAGAGAGAGAGGCAGAGACATAGGCAGAGGGAGAAGCAGGCTCCATGCACCGGGAGCCTGATGTGGGATTCGATCCCGGGTCTCCAGGATGGCGCCCTGGGCCAAAGGCAGGCGCCAAACCGCTGCGCCACCCAGGGATCCCTAGAGTACATCTTAAATGTCATCATAAAAGACATGATATGATGTGAGGGGGTGGAGGTATGAGCCATTGCTTGGCGTTAATCATGTTGCAATATGTAAATGTACCAAATCAACACTTTGTACACCCTAAACTTACACAATGTTATTTATGCCAATTGTATCTCAAGACAGCTGGGGGACAGGGATTAGAAATTCAATTTAAAAAAAAGAAAAGAGGGATCCCTGGGTGGCACAGTGGTTTAGCGCCTGCCTTTGGCCCAGGGTGTGATCCTGGAGACCCGGGATCGAATCCCACGTCAGGCTCCTGGTGCATGGAGCCTGCTTCTCCCTCTGCTTATGTCTCTGCCTCTCTCTCTCTCTCTCTCTGTGACTATCATAAATAAATTTTTTTAAAAAATTATAAAAAAATTTTTTTAATTAAAAAAAAAAAAGAAAAGAAAAATCCCAAGCTGACCACTACCACCACCCTACTCCAAGCCACCACTGTCTCTTGCCTGGATTGCAAAACCCTTGTGACTATTTCACCTGCTGTGGGTCTGCTCATCCCTTACTGTCTTTCCTCCCTCCTTTCCTTCTTGCCTCTCCCTCCCTCAGGGCCAGAACCTGAAATCAAATCAGGTTGATCTGGTCAAGAAACTGCAGTGAGTCCCATCTCACTCAGAAAAGCAGCCAGATCCTTTCTGGAGTGCAGGTGCATCTCCACGGCTCTCCCCACCTCCCTCTGCTCTGGCCCCAGCCGGCTGCCTAGTGCGCCCTCCAGCACACCACTCTCCTCCTACCTTGCTCTGGCCGGGCCCTCTGCCTGCAGTGTTCTTTCCCTGCGTGGTTACTTGACCAGATCCCTCTCCTTCTCAACATCCTCATTTAAAGATCTTGTCTTGGGACGCCTGGGTGGCTCAGCGGTTGAGCATATGCCTTTGGCTCAGGGCATGATCCCGGAGTCCTGGGATTGAGTCCCAAGTCGAGCTCTCTGCATGGAGCCTGCTTCTCCCTCTGCTTGTGTCTCTGCCTCTCTCTGTGTGTCTCATGAATAAATAAATAAAATCTTAAAAAAAATAAAGATCTTGTCTCAGTGAAGCCTCCTTGGGCACCTATTCATAGGCAGCCTGGCCTATCATCACTGGCACCCCACTTCACCTGCTCTGTGTGTGTCCAGAGCCCCATGTCATGGACTCATTTATAGCTTATTGCTTATCACCTGTCTCCACCAGGCCGACTGTCAGCTCCATCAGGACAGAACTCGGTCAGGTTTTCTTCTTTTAAAAAATATTTTATTTATTTATTCATGGAGACAGAGAGAGGCAGAGGGAGAAGTAGTCTCCCTACAGAGAGCCTGATGTGGGACTCGATCCCAGGACCCCAGGATCATGACCTGAGCCAAAGGCAGATGCTCAACCACTGAGCCACCCAGGTGCCCCTCGGTCAGGTTTTCATTCATTTGTTGTCCTGTTTTGCCAACTGTCTAGAACAGTGACCAGAACATAGTAGGGGCTTAATAAATATTTGTGAGAATGAATGAATCACCCCTATTGGTTTCTTATAAAGCACTCTCCCCTCCAGAAAAGATGTATTTAATTTGCTGGGCTAATATCTTACTTTCCCCTACAAGCTTCTAAGACGCAGGAAGTTGAAACTGTCCATCTTTGTCACTGGTCTTTGCCATTTTAAAAATTTGATTTCAATACAGCTAGAGAAAGGGATCATGGAGCAGGACTCTGGATTCTTGGGGATTGGTCCTCTACCACCACCACTCCTTCCCCACGACACCAGGGTGGGGATGGGGTGCGGTTGTTACTTACCGGTGGAGGATGAGCAGCAGATACAGGAGGCCAATGACAAAGACGGAGCACAGATAGGTGACTGCCAGGTGTGCGCGGGGTGGGTAGAACCCATAGAAGAGGGGAGACCATTCTAGAAAACCCTGCAGAGGAAAAGTTCACCGTGGGCTTAGGCAATCAGAATTGGGGGGTACTGAGGCTCGGTGGGGGGGGGCCTCCCAGGGCTCCAGGGACGCACCTCTCCTGACAGCAAGTTGAGGAGATGGGTGGGGAAGGTGACTAGGCCTTGGGGGCTGGGGTTGTAGAAGCCACAGGGCGAGGAGGTGTCAGAGCCAGGGGGACCCGGGAGGGTCCCTTCCAGCCAGGTGGGCAGCAGTGTCATACAGGCCTTAATTACAGACGCCAGCACGTTGAGAAGCAGCAGGAAACGCAGCAAGGAGAAGTAGGACTCGGTGCCGGCACCAAACTGGCCTACGGGGGGTGCAGAGAGGCCTGGGGCTCCTTTCCAGGTCCAGAGTCAGGGCCCTGACATACAGTCCCTCAGACCTGGGAGTCCTGATTCCCCAGCCCCTCCTCCCTCAGACCCAGGAATGGGGCCAGCCTCAACCCCACCACACCCCCAATTCTCTTCAGTGTCCACGCCCAGGGTTGCAAGGTGTGCAGGCCTTCCTTCATCTTCTCCTTCAACCTCCGGAACTTCAGGGCGCAATTTGAGGCTCTGGAACCTGATCCCTGAGCCACTTGGTCCCTGGCATGGCTCTTCCTGGTAGGGAAACATTCAGAGACAGAATAGGAAGGACCTGGCAGCTCCCAATGGACACCCCCAAGTGGAGAAACAACACAACAGCAGGAGCGGGAAGTAAATTGTAATATATCGATAACTCGGAATCCTCTACAGCCATAGGAAGAGACACAGCTAATGCACAGAAGGCCAGGCAGGCTGTAGGTACCGCAGGAGCTCTGGAGCAAGCACACACACTGTGCTCTTCAGGGATGAACTTGCAGGTGGCCAAGCTGGACAGGAGAATGAGGAACAGATCAGAGAAGCCTGGGAAGGATAGGATGCCTAGGTGGCTCAGCGGCTGAGCATCTGCCTTTGGCCCAGGGCGTGATCCTGGGATCCAGGATCAAGTCCCACATCAGGGTCCCAGCAGGGTTAGTTCTCCCTCGGCCTGTGTCTCTGCCTTTCTCTCTGTGTCTCTCATGAATAAATAAATAAAATATTTTTTTAAAAGTCTGGGAAGGGATGTTGTGGGGAGGTGGGGGTGACTTGGGGCCCATGGGCAGCTTCTGGGAGCTGTGGAGCTGTGTCTCCTGCCCTGCGTGGAGTTTCCGTGGGTTCCCGTTATGGGAATACTCTGTGTATACACAATGTTTCATGCACTTTTCTGTAGGCAAATATCAAAACCTAAAAGGAAAAAAGGAAAAAAAAAAAAAGGAAGGTGTGATCCTGTGATTTATAATAAGAAATATATATCTGAAAAAAATATATATATCTGGGTTTTGTCCCCCATTCCTGGCACAGAGCTTTAAAAATCTTTGGAATACCCTGAGTAATGAGACTAAGAGTGGGGGCCTCGTTGCGGGGGGGAGCCAGCCCTGAGACTGGAGGGAGAGAGAGGGGCTGCAGGCTGAGTTCCATGGCCAATGCCCACAGATTTAACCAAGCACACCTATGCAACAAAACCACCATAAAAACCCAAAACGAGGGAGGCCTGGGTGTCTCAGTGGTTGAGCGTCTGCCTTTGGCTCAGGTCGTGGTCCCATGGTCCTGGGATCGAGTCCCGCATTAGGTTCCCCGCAGGGAGCCTGCGTCTCCCTCTGTGTCTCTGCCTCTCTCTCTGTGTCTCTCATGAATAAATACATTAAAAAAATAAAGAATAAAAACAAAATGATGGGGTTTGGAGAACAATTTCAAGACACACGGCCCCATTCTCAGAAGGGCCTCGTGTTTGCTTCTTTTGTCCTGCTGTTCCTGGGTGGTAATGCACAACACAGGCATCCCACACTTTCCCAAAGTTCCAGGGCCAGGCCTTTGTTTTTAGGAAAGACCTGTGTTACCCTTTGCTTGACGCCCCAAGCAGGTTTATGAAAGGTTTCATAGCAACGCTGTCCTTTGGATAGCGGGGAAACCTGTCAGTCTTGCCGGAGCTGTCCAGAATGTTCGTTGTTCAGCAGCCGTGCACATCGTGTAGCCCGGGAAGGGAAAGAAGGAAGAGGGACAAACTTCGGAAAACAGAAGGCCACAACAAAACACTACACAGATTCCAGGCACAGGGAGAAGGAGCCAGAGCAGAGAGCCAGCACACGAACCCAGGCGACAGGAGAGTTCTGGAGCCAGGAGCCAGGAGCCAGGGAGGCAGGAGGCCTGGGAGTCAGAGAAGCAGAGACACAGGCACAGGGAAAGAAGGCAAGAGAAGCAGGGAGAGGCTGAGGGAGGAGGAGAGGACACACGCTGGCAAGCCGGAGCGGAGCCTCACCTGTGTGTCCGGCGGGCCTGCATGGGCCATGGCAGCTCCCGGGAGGCGATGGGCTCCTCCAGCTCCTGCTGGGCGGCTTCTGCCATGGTCTGGAGTCTCCTCTCTCCATCTCCTTCCTCTTCCTCCGATGCCCCCCACGGAAGAACCCCAGGGCCTCGGTACCGAAGGGTTGCAGCACTGGGGAGCTCATTCAGCACAGAGGAGAGCGATGGGCCTGGGGTGGAAGAGAAGGGGCTGGGAGGGCGCGGGAGCCCCAGCCTCCTCCCTCAGACCCAGGAGCCCAGGCCCCTGCTCCTCCTCCCTCAGACCAGGAGTCCAGGCCCCTGCTCCTCCTCCCTCAGACCCAGGAGTCCAGGTCCCCAGTCCCTCCTCCTTCAGACCCAGGAATCCAGGTCCCCAGTCCCTCCTCCTTCAGACCCAGGAGTCCAGGCCCCGTGTCCCCTCTGTAAGCACTGAAATGTGGACTCCCTAGACCCCTCCTTCCTCAGGGCTGAGGAACTCAGTCTTCAATTTCCTTTTTCCTCTTGCTCAGGAGTTTGCAACCCTGCCCCCCCTCTTCCCCCCTCTACTGCTCCTCAGGACACAGGAGTCCTAGCTCCTGGTTCCCTTCTCCCTCAGACAACCAGGAATTTAACCCTCCCCCTTCTGCCCTCTGGACCCTGGAGTTTCAGCCTCCGTTCCCTGCCTCCCTCAGGACTTCCACCAGCCGAAGGGGCTGGACCCCCTCCCACTCCCCCACCTGCTCTGGCCTCCCGGGGTGCCAGCCACCCTCCAGGGGAGCCCCAGGCCTCCGGTTCCCATGTCGGGCGCTCTTCCATGGCCGCAGGTGAAACTGTTTCCGTCTCCAGCGGCCAGCTGGGCGCGGTCAGCCACAGGTAAGGAAGGGACATTGGCAGGTCCATACCTGGCCACCAGGTGGCTCAGGGAGGGGAATCCGAAGCACTTGTCATCAACCAACAGGGCGGCTGCTCGAAAGGTCTTCTGGGAACCGAAACCCCCGGATGCCAGTGTGACACCAGGGAGCCTGGCTCGAGCCCATCCTGCAGCGGCTGTGTGAGCCCCACACCTGGTGGTCACTCATAGACACACATACGGACCTCTTGGAACATTTTATTGGGGGAGGTTCACACAGTCTGACCCTACCTTAGGCCAGAAAATGACAAGAGGGTGACAGAAGCACTGGGACCCTGAGGTGGCTCAGATGGAAGCTGCAGCTTCTAGCTGCCTCAGTTTACCCGTTGTGAAATGTTCCCTTCCCGGCCTGAAACACTGCTTGATGAAAGGGGGAAAGCCCATGAGAGAGGTTCCCACTCCCAGGGCCTGCCCTGAGGCTCCTGGCCTCACACCGTGGAGCCAGAAACAGGCAATTTGCCCGAGAATCCCCGTGGCCCTGTTGGGGGGCTGGGGAGCGGGTAGCTCGCTCTGAAGACCTGGCAGCTGGGGCAGGGACCAAGGGAGATTCTTCTAGACAACACCTGAACTTTCCAGAAGGGAAGTCTGAGCTTCCTGAGCCCTCGGGTCAGGGCAGGGGAGCAGGGAGAGCAGCCCTGCCTTGCTGGGGGAGGGTGGGGTGCAGAGCTGAGGGAATCCTCTCCAGGCCCCAGCCCAATCCGGGGCTCTTTCTGGGAAAGGAGACAGCAGCCTGGTTCATGGAATTCCCAGGCAGAAGCTTAGTGGCTGAAGTGGCGGGCAAAGGGGTGTCACGGTGGTGGCCTACTCCTCCCGGAGTTTTTCTGGGGCGAGGCTGGCGGCCTGGGGTGACGTCTTCCTGCGGCCGGGGCTGCCCCCACCCAGGGCCAGCCCCAGCAGCAGGGCGGCCACAGCCACGATGTGGACGCAGAAGTAGACAGAGGCCCAGTACCGGAGGGTGTCTCCCAGGGACAGCAGCACAAAGCCCATGCACATGTAATCGTAGGCCCGCATCTTCAGGAACCAGTGCACCCAGTCCCAGGCCTTCTGGCCCCCGGGGCTGAGCCGCCCCCGCAGGGCTGACTCCAGCCAGCCCTCAGCTGACAGGCACAGCGGGATGGTCAGGAAGCTTAGGTAGTAGCCAGGGTGCAGGCCGTGCCAGTAGGCGCTCAGCAACATGGTCCAGGCGCTCCTGGGGGAGAGGCTGAGATTCAGGACCTGGGAGCCAGACCCCCTAGCCCCTCCTCCCTCAGACCCAGGAGTCCAGGCCCCCCAGCCCCCTCTTCTCTCAGACCCAGGAATTCAGGCCCCAGCCCCTTCCTCCTCAGACCCAGGAGTACAGGCCCCAGCCTGCTCCTCCCTCAGACCCAGGAGTTCAGGCCCCTCAGCTCCCTCCTCCCTCAGACCCAGGAGTTCAGGCCCCTCAGCCCCCTCCTCCCTCAGACCCAGGAGTCACTACTCTTCAGGAAATCTGGTTAACCCCTCTTATCATATCTGTCCTTAAGACCCAAGAACCTGAGCCTCCAGCCACTTCCTTTTGGCATCAGTATAATTCCTGATTCATGAGGACTCAGAAATCTCCAGCCATGGTCTCCTCTTTCTATGACCCAAACATGCTTTCCATAGAAGACCCACAAACTCAGGCACGTGCATGGAAGACACAGAAGTCACAGCAGGCTCTGCCATGGACCACGGCCTGGGGTGGGGATGGAGCTCTTCCTGGTCTGTGGCATCAACTTTTCCTTCTGGCTTATCAGGGTGCTGATGACACCTGGTGACACAATGATGCTGTCCTCTCATTCTTGGGGGGCACACAGAGTCCATAAAAAGGCTGAATTTTCCTTGCTACCAAAAGGGGAGACCTTTCTCTCTCTCTCTCTCTTCTTGGCTACTTCCCTGGAAAACCTAGTGTTTGAGACTCTTTCCTCTGTCCTTTGGGTGTAGATGAAAACATCACAATCCATGAATGTTTTTCTGGAGGGAGGTGGTGCCACCTCTGCGAGATCTACAGGGTCCCTGTCTCCCCACCACTGTGGGGGCCCATCCCAGCACCTGGCACCATGCTGCCACCTGCTCGTCATAGGCACACGTTCCAGTCTTCCTATTGAGCAGCACCAGTGGCTGCCCCCGGTCACCAGCCCAACTGAGGAAGAACATGAAGGAATGGGTGGCAAACGGAGCTGCTGAGTCCCTGCCAGAGGGCAAGTTACCATCGTGTCTCTCAAGCACGTGCTGCGTAGTAGGCTGTGACAGGTGGGTCTACAAGAAGGTGAGCTTTCCGGGTTGGTAATCTCCCTAGCGGGTTACAAGCGACGACGTGCATCACAGCCTGGCTTAATGCTAGCTCATTAACAAAACTGTTTTCTTTCTTTTCCACCTATAGTGGAGGAAGAATTCTCTGGGTCAGGAACTTTGCAATGATGGTCCCCAACAGGGGGAAGCAGGGCAGCAGGGTGCACACGGATGGCGCCTGGGGACCTAGGATCATACACAGGTACACGGCAACACTGGGCATGGATCCTCCTCTGCTCGCCCTGTCTGGCAGTGAACACTCTCCAAGGACTAGCCCACGCTCCCCTCAACCCTTCCCCGTTTCTGTCCTCCCTGGAACCCACTCCAACTGCTTTTGCTTCCACCCACCAAACTGCTCCTGTCAAGGCTGCATCAAGGCTGCCGGGGACTTTCTCCTCCCCTCCCAACCCCGTGCTGAAGCTCCTGACGTCACCAGACACAAGTAACCCCTCCGTCCTTGAAGCACTCTGTTCACTTGGCTCCCACCTGGGAAGGAACACTTTCCTGACTGGCCTCCTATCTCATGGGCTGTGTCTTTGCCGGCTCCTCCTCGTCCCTAGTCCACACCAGGGTTTCTCAATTTCAGCACTACCAACATTTGGGGCCAGGTCATTCTGTGTTATGGGGGCCATTCTGTGCTTCCCAGGATGTTGAGGAGCATCTCTGCCTCTAAGCACTGGATGCCAGTAGCACCTCCCGGTTATGACAACGTTTCTAGCTGTTGATGAATGCCCGCCCGCTCCCCCGCCCCCGGCCAAGGAGTGTGGCACAAACTCTCCCTCCCCCACCCATTGGGAATGTCTAATGTCTGGAGCCCCCTGGACTTTGACCTGGTGCTCGGCTCCAGAGCCTTCCATATTGCCTCTACCTGATGATACCGGAGTGTCTGCTTCTCACACCGACCTCCTTATGTGCCAGAGTCACGCAACTAACGGCCTATCTGGTAACCTCAGCTGAACGCAACTGTCACCCCAGGTTAAGTGACACTAGAGCTGTTTTGCTCCCTCATCTGACCCAGTCCTGAAACTGCCTCCTGCCCAGTCTCCCCATCTCGGGAATGGCCCTTCTGTGCCCTAGGTTCCCCCAGCCACCACCTGGTGTGCTGTGTCATCTCTGCACTTTCTTATTCCCACATCCAGTTGGTGCCAGACCCCGACCCCAGCACCCAGTAAGTCTGGCTTCATTACAAGACTCTGTCAGGTGCGTCCTGACCTCATCTGCTGGTTCTGGGAAAGCTGAGTAACACTAGGCAGATTAGCTAACCCTCTGAGCCTCAGTTCTACATCTTAAGGTTGTAAACATAGCAGTATCTGGCACAAAGTTTTCACTCAAGAAATATAAGATGAATGATGGAAAAAAATCTATAGTGACCACCCACCTGGCGGGCCCCACAGTGACTACATTTCACACTTTATCTCCCTTCATCTTCACATCAAACTATGAAGCAGGTAACATCATGACCCCCATTCAGGAGTTGAGGACACAGGTCAGCTCATTCATTAAGGTTTCTCTGTAGTTGGTAGGGCCAAGATTCCAGAAAGTCTGACCAGAGTCCATAGGATTCAGTACATTGCTTCTGTCGAATGAGGTTGACAGGACGGAAGTAGAAACTGAGGCCCAGAGAGGGGGAATGATTTACCTCCCAGAGGAATGCGAATCAATGGCAGGGCAACAGCCTCGAGAAACTACAACTCCCGTGACTCTATTGGGAGGAGGCCCGACCGCGGAGCCAGCAGGCAGCCCCAGGTGCTGCCGGAAGATGTAGTTCCGAGTTTTCCCAAGGCAGGCGGGCTCACCTGAGAACATAGGAGCGGGCAGGTGCGCTCTTGTAGATATACTGTGCCAGCCACCACTGCACCGTCATGTTCCAGTACCGCATGCCATCCCGCACCCGCACGCAGAAGTCAGTGCCGTAGCAGTCGATGTTGCGGATGGTCTCATAGTCGTACTCCAGGGAAGCCGCCTTCTCCGGACTGGGGGTGGGGGGTGGAGGATGAGGGTGGGGGACAGACATGCAGCTCAGCCAGGCCCCCTCCCGACGCTGGCTACTGTCCTAGCCCCAGACACTCGGGAGGGGATCACAGCCAGCAGTCACAGATCACGCTCTGGCTGTCACATTTGCTAGGGCAACAGGGCTGGGGGGGGGGAGCTTTTCCAGGACTAAGACTAGTGGAGGTGAGGGGCACAGTTCACTGACAATGGGGTCCTCCTCTTGGTAACAGGGCTGCAACAGCAAGGAAGAGCCTGGAAGAGCTACAGTTGCTAAGCTAGGAGTCCTTAGCAACCTGATCCTTCACTGGTCTCTGATGCTAGGGAAAGGCCATTCCATAGCAACCAAGCTCACTATATTCCAAGAAGCTTCCAAGTATGGTCCCTTCTAAGTGGAGAAGATACTGTGGTTGCTAGGGAAGTAGCATTCCTAACAATGAGGTGGTCTGTGGTTGCTAGGGAGATGTTCTGACCCATGTGACACCAGGATGGTCTCTGTTGCTAGAAAAAGGGCATTCCTTAGCAAAAAGGCCTGGGATGTTTAGAAATGCTTCCAGAAAGGGCCTTTCCTGGTTATTGGTCCTATGATGACTTAAGAAGTGTCATCTCCAGCAATACGGTGGTTCCTGGATCACTGGTGTCAACATCCCCAACATTCTGCACCCATCTGAGCCGTTGGTGGTTTCTGATAATGGGATGGGAGCCATTTATTACAAGTGGGGCTCAGTAGATTTAGAAAAGCCTTCAGTTTCTGCTTGACATTTTCTGGGAGACACTCTCTCTAGTAACTGGAGGTCCACTCGTGGTTACCAGGGCAGTGGCTGAAATTCGTTTGGAGGTGCCACTTCCCCCTTAATGGAATGGCTGTCTGTGACTACTAGGGGATGCCCCAATCTGGGCAAGGAGGAATTCATAATTTACATAGATAGGCTGCTTTGCCCAGCCTCAGCCCCAGGTAGAAGGCCACCCATGTTTGCTAGGAACAGTGGGGCAGTCCATTCCCAGTTGCTAGGAGCATCATTTCCCTAGCAACATAGGGGCAACACTTCCTTAGCAACAAGATGCCCCTAGTTACTGGCAGTGTGACCTACCCAACAACTAAAGAAAGGGGTGAGGTGAGGGCTGCAGCATTGCCAACAAGGTCACTCCATAGTTACCAGGGTATGTCCTTGGCAATGGTAGGAAAGTGACCTGCGGTGGCTAGGAGTGCCATTCCCTCTGTGCAGAGGGCAGCATGGTCAGGGATGCCATTTGCTTAGAAGGTGCAGGCTGCTAGGACAGCCCATGGTTGGGGGTGTGTGTGCTGGCTTCTAGCCACAGAGGGCAGTTTAAAGGGGATGCTATTTACATAGCAATGAAAAGCAAGTCTTGTGGCTGGAAGGGGCAGGCCACGGTTGCTAGGGAAGCACTTCTCTGGCACAGAGGGGCAGTCTAGTTGCCAGGGTACCATTTCCCTAGCAACACAGGGTGGGGCCCCATCACAGCCCAAAGATGGTATCTGGAGTAACCAGGAACAACCGAGCTACCAGGGTAACACTTCTATGGCAACAGAAGGGCAGTGCATGGTTGCTAAAAGACCATCTTCCCTCTCCTAACAACAGAGAGCAGTTCGCCATCCCAAGAGGTGACAAGCAGTAGCACAAGGGGCAGTGGAAGGTATGGGGAGTATTGCTCCCTAGGACAGGGGTAGGTGGGCGACACTCTTCTGACAACAGGTGATGAACCTGCTCCCTTGCTCCCCACTCTCCTCCCTGCTAGGGGCATGACCAGCCTGTGGTGATGGGGCCTGCCGGGTCTTGGGAAGCCTCCCTCCCACTGCCTGACCTGCTGGGGGGTGGGCATTGGAGGGTGGGGCCGCCCCCGGCCCGGGCCTTGGCGGCCACAGGGTAGGCCCCGAAGCCGGCAGCAATGCAGCCGCACTCAGCGGCAATCCAGGCCACGTAGAAGCGCATGCGGAAGGCGAAGAAGACGGGGATCATGTAGAAGAGGCGGGCGGGCAGCGGGCGGGCGTAGAAGGCGTCCTCACGCACGGCCTCCAGCGGGAAGAGGTGTGAGGACAGCAGGAATAGCAGCCCGAAGAGGGGGGCCGGCCAGGCTCGGCGCAGGAGGGGCCGCAGGCTGGGCACGGCTCCCGGGAAGGGCTGCTCCAGCCAATCCAGGTAGGTGCGGTAGCGGAAGAATGGGCCTGTGGCAGGAGGGAGGAGGGAGGGGTGGCTGGTCAGACATCCCTGGCTGGGAGGGTGGCCACAGCTAGTGTCTGATGTCCGGGGGGGGCCTGAGACTGGGGAGCTGCGGGGAGAGGGTTATGAAACCTCCAACAGGAGGAAGGAGGCCAGAGGCCTGAGATTGGGGAGATGGGGGGGAGGGGCGAGGAGGAGGGAGAGGGGTCTGAAACCCAGAACAAGGAGAGTGACACTCAGAGAAAAAAGGACAAGAAAATCAATGAGTGAGCAGACTCTTGATCTTGGGGTCATGAGTTCCAGCCCCACATTGGGTGCTGGGTATAGAGATTACTTAAAAACACAATCTTAAGTGCAGTGTGTATCTACAATGGAATATTACTCAGCCATCAAAAAGACTGAAATCCTAGCTGTGGAGGGAACCAGAGGGCACTATGCTAAGTGAAATAAGTCAGTCAGAGAAAGATAAACACATGTGCTGTAACTCATGTGTGGAATTTAGGAGACAAAACAAATGAACACAGGGGAAGGGGAAGCGGTGCACCTCGGTGACTCAGTTGGTGAAGTGTCAGCCTTCTGCTCAGGTCATGATCTCAGGGTCCTGGGATCAAGCCCTGCGTTAGGCTCTCTGCTCAGCTGTAAACTGCTTCTCAATCTCCCTCTCCTGCCCCCCCCCCCTTGTGCTCTCTCTCTCTCTCTCAAATGAATAAATAAAATCTTAAAAAGGGTGGGGGGAAGGAGACCATAAGAGACTCTTAACAATACAGAACCACCTGAGGGCTGATAGAGGCAGGTGGGTGGGAGATGGGCAGGATGGGTGCCTGGCATTAAGGGAGCACTTGCTGGGATGAGTACTGAGCGTTGCATGTAAGTGCTGAATCACTGAATTCTACCACTGAAACCAATCTGACACTGTGTGTTAACTAACTTGAATTTAAATAAAAGTTTGGAAGGAAAAAAACTAAAAATATAAGTAAAATCTTAAAGAAAAAAAAGACAGACACTGGAGAGAGGGAGTTCACAGGACTGAGAGAGAAAGAGGACAGAGCAGCCAGATGGTGAGGAACAAAGACCTAGAGAAGGAGGGCTATGGAGACAAGTCCCCGAGAAAGATGGGGATGCATAAGCCAGACCCCGTGGGATGGGAGTGAGCTCTGCATGAGGGAGAAGGTAGAGTGGTGCATCTGTAAAGGAAGAGAGAGGTGGGAGAAGAAGCCAGAGGGTCGCAGAGGTCAGGTCGCTGGCCTTGCAGGCACCAAGAATGGGGGCGGGGGGTGTTCTGTGCTGAGAGCTAGGAAACCAGCGTAGGCTAGGAAGTGCTGGGAAGTGCAGAATAGCATTTCCCTTCATCCCTCGAGCAGGGCTGAGACTGCCAGGGGTCACTGATGGAAAGGAAGACAGGAAAGAGCTGTCAAGCCAGAGATACACTCATGACCTGGCCTGGGGAGGGGGCTGTGGGGATGAACAGAAGCGGCCACGTCACATGTCACAAAAAAGACCAGATTGAGTGGGATTCCATTCGTAATGATCCAAAGGGGCAAGTCTGCGGTGGTTTCCAGGAGCTGGGGCCTGGGAAGGTGATACAACTGTCCTACAGTGATGTGGTGGTGAAGGTTGCATGGCTCCGCAACTGGACTTAAAGCTAGTGAATGGGATGCAGTTTGAAGTGGGCGAACACATGGATCAGAGATCAGGACAGCAGTCATCAAACAGAAAACCACCTAGGAGGTCAGCGTCAGTGGAAACTACTTCCTGAGGCTAACGTGGGAGTGGAATGTATTTATTCCCTGCATGGCAGAAACCTCAGGCTTCCATAGGTCATTCTCCCTCATCTCCTATTTGCTCCCAAGAAGCCACAGGAAATCATTTAGGCGGAGAACAGTCTGTCTCTACTCTGGAGGAGCAGCGGGAAAGCTTGACATAAACCCAGGCCTAGATGCTCATCCTTTACAGGAGCAGACACTGGGATGGAGGCAGGAACACAGGGCAAGCACCAAAGTCAGGGTGCAGAATGGAGCCGAGAGGGTGATGGGATGGGGGCACAGGCACACTCACCTGTCATGATTCCTACGTAGCAGTAGCTGTAGCTGAGTGTCTCCATCAGGGAGGGGACGTCGGGCAGGAGCCCCAGGCTGGGCCCCTTGCTGAAACCTGAGGCCATTTCCTTCCTCTGGGCCAAGTGCAGGTCCTGTACTTCACTGGCCAGGCTCACCAGCTGGGAGCAGGGGGCACAGGTAGGGTACAGACACATCAGACAACAGGACCTCCTCGCCCCCACTCCTCTCAGCAGCCAAGGGGTGCTGCGGCCGGCGTGCCACTGGGAGCCGAGCTTCTATTCCAGGGGCAGCTCTGGGCCTCTGGAATCAGGAGTGGCCCGGTAGTAGCTTCTGCTAGCTGAGGACTTTGGGCACTCCCTTCTGGGCCCTTCCATCTCTCTGTTCCCCCTTCCAGGTTCTTCTGTCCTCTGTGGCTTGATACCAGCCACGATCTCATGACCTCCACAAACTGTATCCTTAGTCTGGGTTCCTCCCTCCAGCCCCCAAAACCACTCAGGGTGACTCCTGTCATTAGGACTTGGATACCTGCCAGGTTCCTCAGACTTGACACATCCAGAGTGGAGCGTGGTGCTACTCACTCCACAGAGCGGGTCCCCTCCCAGTCCCCTCAGCAAAGGCCACTAGCAGCCTGAACTGCTCAGACCAGGAACCTGCCTTACTTCCCAGATCTGATCCCGCAGGTCTCGGAGTCTGTCCCCCACACTCTGCTGAGGCTGAATGCGTTCACCCTGGTTCCCTGCCCCCCCCCCCCCCAACCTTCTCTGCAGACCTCAGGCTGAGCCTACAGCAGCAGGCCTCAGCTGGGCTTCCAGCTTCCTCTCAGGTTTGGCCCATAGAAAGCCTAGGGTGGAGAGGGGGCAGGCAGGATTGAGCACTGGGCTCTTCTTCCCTTGTAAGATCCCCAGGGCCTGGCTGTGCCCCTTCACTGATGGACGGATCGTGTCAAGGTGGAGGGAGGGCTCTGCACAATGTCTTCCCTTCAGGTTGTACTACCTGGCCCTCCTCTCGGCCCTGGGCTCCCCAGCTGCTGGTCCAGGATTCCTGCACTGTCCCCTCTGGCTCTTCTACATCCTGCCCCCACTGCTGTAAAGAAGAACTCCTCAAAGTGTCCCAAATGCAGCATTTCCTGCTGGAGCTCTGGCTGTATCAAGCTGCCACTGCCAGTCAGCAGGACTTTGATCAAGGAGACCATCCTTATCCCTTCTTGCCCTTTCTGTGGCAATTCTGTTAGCATCCAGAGCATATTTCCAAACACATAAACCTGGTCCCATTACCTCTTCTGGCAACAAACCAAAAGACCACTCCCAGGGGCTCCTGGGCCCCATAAGAAGCCCAAAGCCCACACCTTGGGCCCATTCCCCTTCCTTCTCCCATTGCACACTCGCTATGGCTGGCACACCATTGATGCAACCCGGCCTGCTCCCTTCCACACCCTGGTCCTATATCCCGAAAGGCTCTCCCTCCAACTCTTTGCTGACCAACTCCTGCCTGTCCTTGCCTTGCCACCCGAGAACCTGGGACACTGAGGACACTGGGTTCACAACCTTGTGTGACTATCCTGTGCCCTGATATGTTGTTGGAGCCAGGCACATGGGAAATCCTGACTTTTCAGTCGGGGGTGGGGCCTGGGAATCTGCTTTCACCCATTCTCCCAGGTGATAAAGAGCCAGACATGGATGTCCTGTGCCCTTAGAGAAGTGCTTTCTCTCCAAAGCTGTTTCTCCTACCTTGCTAAATGGTTTGCTACCAACACGTGCTCCTGGAGAACACGTTGGTAAAGCACTTAGCTCCCCTCTGGCAAATGGCAAACACCTACGGTTACATTACATAGATGGGGGTGTGGGTGTACTTCTCTACCCCAGGGAATAGCTGAGAGGTGAAGATCTGCCCAGAGCATGAAGGGGCAGATCACCCACGTCCTGGGGTACAGGGGAGGTAAGATCCCACTTCCCCTGCTCCCCACAGGAGTGGGTCAGGGGAGGAGGAGGTGAAAATGGGAGTTCAAGGGTACAAAGAGGGGCTGGAGGGGCATCTGACCTTGAGTGTGAGCAGCAGCTGAACCGCATTGGTGAAGGGCGTGGGGGTGGGAAGGCCCAGCAGGCTGAGCGCACGGAAGAACAGCAGGTACGAGAAGGTCCAGGCCAGGGCGAGGGCGTGGCAGGAGCTGGGACAGAGGAAGGCCGCAGGCTGTGTTGGGTGCAGGGCCCTTGCCTCTGCCTCCCCCAGAGTCTAGCTCCAGAACCTCCCCCACCACCACCCCAAAAATGGGGGATGGTAGAAGAAGGGGCGCAGCCCCACAGAAATGCTCCATGCCAGAGAAGAGCATGAGAAGGGGTCAGGAGAAGCTTTAGGGTGAAAACCCACAGGGCCTCCATCTTTTCTGCAGGAGGCGAGAAAAAAGGAGGGAGAAAGAGACATAATACAAACACGAATGGTGGCAGGGCCAGCACACAAACGCCCCTTCCTCCTGAATACAGGATCTGGATGTTAAGGATCAGGTCAATCGCACAGGGATGAGACCCAGAAGAAAAGGCACGAGAGGAAGAGAAACAGACCAAACGACACAGTGAGTTCAGAGATAAGCAAGAGATGTCCAGAGACAGAGGCAGAAAGGGACAGACCTCCTCCCCACTCCCCCTCCCACCAAATCCTCACCAGGGCTGGGCCTGGATGAGGGCCCAGGTCCCAAGGATGGTGATCAGAGAATGCAAAGTGTGGGGGCCACAGGTGAACAAGGTGAGCCCCAGGCCCACGGCTGCTGCCCCCCATCTCTTCAGCCCAGGTCCTGCAAAGAGAAGGGAGAGCATAAGCCTGGAACCTTCCAGGGAGCTCCTGCCGGGTTCCCCCCACCCCTCCCCCAGTTTCCACTAGGGAGGGAACCTAACTCACCAGCTTTCTTAAAGAGGAAGCCGATGGGGATGGAGATGAGAAGCACCACTAGGTAAGTCCATTCTTCAGGCGACATGGTCTGGGGGAGGGGCAGAGGTTCCTAGTGAGGCCCCTCCCCCCTGGAGGGTTCCGGAACCCACTCTCCCGTAGTTCCCAGTTGTGAGGGTCCTGGAGTCCTACCCTCAGCTCCTCTCCTCTGAGAACACGGAAATCTGTACCTCTAGAACCTTCCTCCTTCGAGGATAAAGAAATCTACCCCCCCCAGCTCCGCTTTTCTGAGAACCCGGGCCACCAGTCCTCTTCCCCTGTGAGAACCAGGAACCCAGACCTCTCAGGCCCTCTCTCTGCGATCCCAGAAATCAAAGCAACTCCCCCCACCCCAACTGAGGTCCCAGGGATTGAGATATCCCTCTGAGAACCCAGCAACAACCCTTGTCCCAGGCCCTTCCCTTGGAGAGCCCAGGATTCCAGATCTCCCGGCCTCCTCCTCCCTCCTTCGAGGACCCAGGAACTCAACCCTCCCTCTCCGATAACCCAGGTTTCAGCCTCCAGCCTCCACCTCCTCCGGAGCTGCAGACCCTTCTCCCACCTGAAGCCCGGAGGACGGTCCACCCCAGCGCCCCAGTTCCCCGCAGCGCAAGTCAGACCTCCCGGCAGAGCCACAGGCGGTTACGCCACTCCGCGCTCCGCCGCGCTCTCGGCGCCACACCCGCCCGGGTCGGCCTGCGGGTCCGCAAGCGCCCCCGCCTCGCCCCCGAGGCGCCCCGCTCCGGCCCACCTGGGCCCGGCTCCGCGCTGCCCGCCGGGCAGAAGGCGGCGGAGCAGTCCCGGCCCACCGGCGCCCCGGATCCGGCCACGCCTCCCTCGCCCCGCGCGCGCGGTCCCGGGCCGGGTGCGCGGCTCCGCAGGCTGCGGGCCAGGCAGGGAAGCGTCCTGCTCCGCGCGCCCGCGAGCCCCCCTCGGCCGCTGCACCTGGACCTCACGGCAGCCAAGCCCAGAGCACGTAAAGAGGCGAGGCCTCGGACTTGAAGGAGGCGGGGCCTCGCTTCGGGTTCCCTCGGGCAGAATCGGCGGCAGCTTGGAGGCGGGGCCACGGGCTTCGGCTTACTTCGGAAGTCTCTGTTCGGATGTAGGCGGGGCCAAGAGCTCCGGGCGGATGTAGGCGAGGTCATAGCGTCGGTTTCGTTCGGAGATGGTTGGGTACCAGCGGCTCAGATTAGGAGATAGGCGGAGTCTGTTTTTTCCTGAGGAGGCGGGGCCACAGACAGGGATCGGAAGGGGGCGGGGCTAACAGTAGCCCAGCCCGAGGGGCGGCCCCCGTTGACCTGTCAGCCGCGGGGGCGGGGCGGGGGCGGGGGCGGGGCGGGGCCAGGGTAATTAGCCTCCCGCACTCGAGAGGCAGAACCGTAGAGGCGGAGGGAGGTTCGCTTCGCGGGGGCGGGGCCAGGTTGTTCCCCTTCGCAGGAAGGCGGGGCTACGGTGCTGCTGGGGCGGATCCCAGACTTCCCGCTCGGCTGAGGCGGCGGCGTGACGAGATTGACGCAGGGGGTCGGAACGGGGAGGGGTGGAGGAAGCTGCGCGTGGCGCGCGACGTAGGGGGTGGCTCCGCCGGGGCTGCGAGCTGGTGTTTACGAGGTGCCTAACTCGTTCTATCGGAGGACGGTACCGCATTCTGAGGGGAACGCTCACGAGGAGGTGAGCCCGCCCGAGCAGGGAACGGACGGCGGGTGCTCAGGGGGAGGGACCTCCGGCTGCGGGGTTCGCTCAGTAGGGCGGGTACTCCCCAGCCGGGAGCGCCTGCGGCCGGAGCGGGCGGGGCCTGGCTGCTGGTTGACGGGAGCCGAGGGAGCCCGAACGCCGGCCTTCGGGAGGGGGCGGGGCTGCGAGTTCGGCCGACCCGGGAGGGGCGGGGCTTGTGCTGTGGGTGTCCCACCCCGCGAGAGGAGGGCCTGAGGCCGCGCCTCGTTGGTTCGGAAAGGGGAGGGGCCGAGTTCCGAGGCACCGGAAGGGGGCGTGGCCCCGCGCTAGGGGAGCAGAGGACCGGAACGCTGACTGCAGGGTCCGGAGGGCCGAGCTGGGCCCCAACGTCTCGGCGAGAGGCGGGGCCTCGTCTCGGCGGCACCGCGGCCTGGTGGGATCGCCCGAGGGCGGGGTCCGGGGCCCAGGGGGCGGGCCCGGCGGCCAGGGGGCGGGGCCTGGCGTGGAAAATTGGCAGGTGGCGAACGCGGCCCCGGCGAGGCTCCACCCCCCAGGCTCAGGGGCGGGGCGTCGCTGAGACACCCCACCCCCCACCCCCACCCCCACCCCCCACCCCCACCCCCACCCCCACCCCCGCGGTGGGAGCACTCTGTCGGTGACTGCTGTGCCTCCCTGGCCCCCGCAGGAGGATGCTGGTGGTGGAGGTGGCGAACGGCCGCTCCCTGGTATGGGGGGCCGAGGCGGTGCAGGCTCTGCGGGAGCGTCTGGGAGTAGGGGGCCGCACCGTGGGCGCCCTGCCCCGCGGGCCCCGCCAGAACTCGCGCCTGGGCCTCCCGCTGCTGCTGATGCCCGAAGAGGCGCGGCTTCTGGCCGAGATCGGCGCGGTGACCCTGGTCAGCGCCCCGCGCCCGGATCCGCGCCAACACAGCCTGGTAAGGGGCGGACGGGGTGGGGGCGGTGCAAACGCTCAGGACGTGGAGGCAGGACACCCAGACTGCGGGTCTCTGCGGGAGGGGTCTGGGCGCCTTGGATTCTGGAGACCGGGATCCCCAGGTTCAGGCTTTGGGTTAGGGAGGAGTCAGGGAGCCAGGGTTCCTGGCTTCCTAAGGCAGGGCAGACTTGGATCCTGGGATTCCCTCCGCTTTACTTCTCAGGCTCTGGCATCCTTCAAACGCCAGCAAGAGCAGGGCTTCCAGGAGCAAAGCGCCCTGGCAGCGGAGGCCCGTGAGACTCGTCGTCAGGAACTCCTAGAGAAGATTGCGGAGGGCCAGGCTGCGAAGAAACAGAAGCTGGAGCAGGAATCGGTGGCCAGCGAGAGCCAGGAGGCCAGTGCGAACCCGGCTGCCGCAGAGAGTGAGGCCGGTGCGAGCCAGGCTCCTGGAGAGCCGGAGGAAGCAGGTGAGGGTGGGAGTGGAGTCCACGGACCAGGAGCAGGGGAGAGGGAGATCTTTTGGGAATCCTGGCTGGGAATCTAGGGCCTGGGGCTCATTGGGGGATGGGAAGACATGTCCTTGGATGCATCAGACTCTTGCATTCACCTCCCGCAGGTTCCTCCTCTCCTCAGCCAGGGCCATCAAATGGGGTGGCCCCTTTGCCCAGGTCGGCTCTGCTGGTCCAGCTGGCCACTGCTAGGCCTCGACCTATGAAGGCTAGGCCCCTGGATTGGCGTGTCCAGTCCAAAGACTGGCCGCATGCTGGCCGTCCTGCCCATGAGCTTCGGTATAGCATCTACAGAGACCTGTGGGAACGAGGCTTCTTCCTCAGTGCAGCTGGCAAGTTCGGGGGTGACTTCCTGGTCTATCCTGGTGAGTTTTGTTGGGACCTCCCCTTGTGAAAGGGACCTCCTTTTTCTCAAAGCCCTCCCCTTTTTTCACAAGCCTGCCACCTTTTTGTCTTTTCTCAGCCTCTGAAACCCATGGAAGGACAAGAACACTTGGGAACCATTTGAAAGGCAGTATAGTAAATCTAAGCACTTTCTTTGATCCAGAAGTTTCATTCAGAGACTCTTAGATATGTGCACAAAACGTACAAGGAATCATCACTGCAGGATTCCTTACGGTAGTGAAATATTAGAAAGCAACCAGAATGATTATTAATAGGTTAGTGGTTACACACTGGTGTTAGTTGTCAGAGTAATGTAGGTCCATGTACATTTATGAAAAAATGACCAAAGGGGGGGAGGGGGAGAACCACTTGTTGGAAACAGGTACAGTAAAAAGCACATTATGTTTTCTGTTGTGATGCAGTTATGTACGTGTTATTTGAGTAGCCTTAAAAATTATGCTCTAGGGGCATCTGGCTGGCTCTTCCGGTAGAGCATGTGACTTTTGACCTCAGGTTGTAGGTTCCAGCCCCATATTGGGTGAAGAGATTACTTAAAATCTTAAAAAAAAAAAAAATCCATATGACTCTAGTGAAAGAATATGATAACTTAAGGTGAAGTATGGAGTGGAAAGTAACTAGCAAGGAGAAGAAGGCCTGAAAGAACGTACTCCAGCCCAAGTACAGTGGTTACCTCTGAGGAGGAATGTGCATTGGGTGTAGGTAAAGGAGACTTTCAGTGTATTAGTTCATTTTTGAATTTGTAGTAAGATTGCCTTTATTGTGTAACTAAAAGGTTAAAAAAGTAAGTCTGCAGGCAAATCACCTTTTTTTGTTCCTCCTGAGAACGCAGAAGGATAGAAACACCTGATACATAGTCAAATCTTAGCTATTGGTTGGAGACGACCGTGTCTTCTGCACACGAGCTGAGAACCTTCATCTCTTCTCAGACCAAACACTCAACTGAGGGACTGACTTAGGACAGACAGTGTACCTGCCCTGTGCTCTACAGAACCACTGTCCTTACTTTGCTGCTGGTTTTTTGTGACTTCTGTACATAAAAGGTGATTTTGGTTTTGAAAATGAGTGTTCAGCTTACTAAACATATGAAGGCTAATATCTAGTTTCTAAGCTTTCAGTTCAGGTTGCAAATCCTTCTTTCCAATCTAGCAGGTTTTTGTTTTGTTTTGTTTTGTTTTAATTCATGAGAGACACAGAGACACAGGCAGAGGGAGAAGCAGGCTCCACACAGGGAGCCCGATGTGGGACTCAATCCCAGGACCCCAGGATCACTCCCTGGGCCAAAGGCAGGCGCTAAACCACTGAGCCACCCAGGGATCCCTATCAATCTAGCAGATTTTGAGGGACTGTTTGTCCCTGTGTGATCCTACTCACAGAAGGCCTTATGTGGTTCTCAGCGTTAGAAGCTGCATTTTAAATTTTAATGTATTTCTTTTCCTTTTTAAGTTGTATGGTTTTCTGGTTATAGAACTTGCCAAAAACTCAGATCTAATAAATTGCAAATGGGCTGAGTTTTAAGTTTACATGTTCTAATACGGTTAAGAGTCTTACTAAAACTACAGGTTAAAATAAGGTTAAATCTGGATCACCTGGGCAGCCCGGGTGGCTCAGCAGTTTAGCACCACCTTCAGCCCAGGGCGTGATCCCGGAGTTCTGGGATCGAGTCCCATGTCAAGCTCCCTGCATGGAGCCTGCTTCTCTCCCTCTGCCTGTGTCTGTGTCTGTGTCTCTGTCTCTCTCTCTCTCTCATGAATAAATAAAATCTTAAAAAAATAAATTTGGAGCACCTGGGTGGCTCAGTTGGTAAAGCATCTGCCTTCAACTTGCATCATGATCTCAGGGTCCCGGGATTGAGTCCTGCATCAGGCTCCCTGCTCAGTGGGGAGTCTGCTTCTCCCTCTCCCTCTACCCCCTACCCCCTGCTCATGCACGTGTGTGTGCTCTCTCTCTCTCATAAATAAAAAAAAAATTTTTTAAAAAGTAATAAAATAACAATGAAATAAGGTTAAATACACCAACAACTTAATCACACATTTGAAACTGGCCCACAAGGCTGACCTGTTAGGTTTTTTTTTTTAAGATTTTATTTATTTATTTATGAGAGACAGAAAGAGAGGCAGAGACATAGGCAGAGGGAGAAGCAGACTCCTCGCAAGGAGCCCGATGTGGACTCGACCCAGACTCCGGGATCATGCCCTGAGTCAAAGGCAGATGCTCAACCACTCAGCCATCCAGGCATCCCTGACCTGTTCTAATACATCAATATTTCTAAAACAATGCATACTTGATATATATGAGATATACATAAAATCCTTATTCCCTGAAGATGAAAATCTTCAAGGTCTGAATCCCTTAAATATTTCTAACAGTGAATCTTCCCAATCTTAAAAGACACTAAGTCTTTTAGAACAGTTTTGGGGTACCTTCTCAAGTGTTTTGATGCTTCCTTCTGAGCCGGCAGAGGTGTCACACCAGACAGAGTGATGCCTGGCTCCTGGCTGTGTTCTGGCTGGAAATCCAGCTAACAGTCCTCTCATGTGGGATATCTCACCGCTTTGCTCTTGTAGGTTTACATTACCTACCCCTTTATCTTCTGTATGGTACCCCACTCTGGTTCCTACTCTATTTGATCAGATTTACCTAATTCAGGGGCAGACCACAACCCCAGGTCAAATGCAGTCCAACAGGTTTTAAAGGTAAAGTTAGCAAAACGCAGCCCTGTCCATTTGTTGACGTACGGTCTGTGGCTCCTGTTGTGCTACAGTGCAGAGGTGAGTACCTGTAACATGGCCCACAAAATGGAGGGTATTTAGTATCTGGCCCTTTTCTGAAAAATTGTGTTAGCTCCTTTATCGCATCTATTTATCACTCCATCCTTTTGTAAATTCTTTTCTTCTTTTACTCTGTTAGAGTCACTTCTTGGATATTCACATGACATGGCTTTGACTGACTTTGTGGTCCTAGTTCTTACATCACGACAGTGATATATTCAATTCACTGTTTTGTTTTTTTAATACAATTATGCCATACATCTGTGGCAGTTTGCCCCACCTGCCCCTCCCCACGCAGGGTATTGTTTATTTTTCCATGTTGGTACATTCTTTTCATTTTAACAGCTATAATCGCTTCTCAGCCTTTTGGCTAAGATCAAGTGCATTTAAACAGCTATATAGGGATCCCTGGGTGGCACAGCGGCTTGGCTCCTGCCTTTGGCTCAGGGCGCCATCCTGGAGACCCGGGATCGAATCCCATATCGGGCTCCCGGTGCATGGAGCCTGCTTCTCCCTCTGCCTGTGTCTAAGTCTGTGGGTTTTTTTTTAATCATTTTTTTAAAATTTTATTTTATTTTTTTTAATAAATTAATTTTTATTGGTGTTCGATTTACCAACATACAAAATAACACCCAGTGCTCATCCCGTCAAGTGTCTCCTTCAGTGCCCGTCACCCATTCACCCCCACCCCCCGCCCTCCTCCCCTTCCACCACCCCTAGTTCATTTCCCAGAGTTAGGAGTCTTTATGTTCTGTCTCCCTTTCTGATATTTCCCACACATTTCTTCTCCCTTCCCTTATATTCCCAAGTCTGTGGTTTTGATTGTTTCCATTTTTTAGCAGTTGTAAATGATAACAGAGTGAACATCTTCAAAGATATATTTTAGTGCCACTATCCTTATAAGTAAAAAATGCCAAAGAGTGGAACTGCTAGGTACAAGAAGAGCTATTTTGAAATATTCATAGTGATTACTAAAATGATTCCTGTCTCCTACCTGTAGACATTCCAGTGTCTTCTATCTAGCCTTCTACCACTGGGAACTGCTACATGTCTCTCTTTTACCTAGGTGACCCACTTCGTTTCCACGCCCACTACATTGCTCAGTGCTGGGCTCCTGGGGACCCCATTCCACTCCAGGACCTGGTTTCTGCTGGCCGCCTGGGGACCAGCGTCAGAAAGACGCTGCTGCTCTGTTCCCCTCAGCCTGATGGTAAAGTGGTCTACACCTCCCTGCAGTGGGCCAGCCTACAGTGAACTCCAGAGACCCGTGGGGATGTGGCTGCATCTGTGGAAAGAGCCTTTCTAGATGGTCCCAAGCTCATCTCTGCAAATGGGAGGCTGCAAACCCTCCTACCTCTTTCTGCGTTTAGATTTTGACTCTGGATTTATAAACACTACATCCTTCTTATTTCCCTCCCTGTTTCAAAGCACTTATTGGCTGTGATATTTTTGTAGTTACCTATTTCCAAGCTGTGAGCTTCTTGAGGGTGAAGACTGGGTTTGATTCATCTCCAGTTTCTACAATGCTTAGGGCCAAGAGGTCTCAGTAAACTTGTTGAATAAACGCGGAGTCTGTGTTTTGAATTCTGATGGCAACGGGGCGGGGGGGGGGGGGGCAGTGTGGGTGTTTGCATTTGCTTATACAGAGGAGGGAATGCCTGGAGGAGTCCTGCTGCTAGTGGGTAGCCAGTGGGGCTGGGATTTTTTTTTTTTAAGATTTTATTTATTCATGAGAGAGAGAGAGGCAGAGACACAGCCATAGGAAGAAGCAGGCTTCATGCAGGGAGCCCAACATGGGACTCAATCCCGGGTCTCCAGGGTCACACCCTGGGCTGAAGGCAGCGCTGATTTAAAACTTGGTCTTTCTTTCTTTCTTTCTTTCTTTCTTTCTTTCTTTCTTTCTTTCTTTTTTTCTTTTTTTTTTTTTTTTTTAAACCTGGTCTTTCTGAATCCAGGGTCTGCACTCTTCCCACCACACTGAACTTCCTTTTGAGAAGACTTTCACAGAGTGTTTCAGGTGCACACAAAGGCATAAATAAAAGTAACATGAAGAAAAGGCACATGAGTGTTGCAGTTTCAGGACAGAGATTCAGGTGGGGAGGGAATGTCAGGAGGGACACTTAGGGCTGTGGAATGCTGCTGGTGGTTTTTTTTCTTGGCCTGGGTGGTGTTTATTCAGGTGTATAGCATTATTTTTTATACCATACATTTATGATTCAGATCATTTTTTTATATGGGTGTTCTGTTCCACCCTTTCTTAAAAAGCTGAAACACATCCAGAGAAAATACACATTTGTGAGATGCCTTTCTGCTTGAAAAATTGCTTGAACGTTATCACTACTGATTTTCAATATTTACATATATACTTTAAAAATGCATAGTTTGTTACATAGATTTTGTTACTGAAATACAGTCACATGGTAATGATTCTGGAGCTGAAAGTGTCTATCTCTAGTTTCTCAATGTCTGGGCTGCCAATTTCTTCTTTCTTTCCTATCCTTCTCAGTAAACGAATTTGCTAGAACCTCATATTTCCTGTAAGCTTAGATTAATTTAAAACAGGACACAAATCCCTGCCTCATTAACACTCTGTTTTTTGTGCCTGTTTGATAACTGGCTTGCAAATCTATTCTCCAGGCTCTCTCTTCTCTACAACAAAGTACTTAGTTGAGTCAGTACTGAGTACCTCTGTCTTGAGTCTTCCCTCAAAAATTCCTCATTAAAAACTTGGCACTTGGTGGGCAGCTCTTGATCTCAGGGTCATGAGTTCAAGCTCCATGTCTAGGTCTACAGTTTACTTAACAACAACAACTTGTAAGGACTTCCACATGCAAAAGAAGAAAGAGAAGAAGGAAATGTAGACTTTATGCCCTTTACAAAAATTAACTCAAAATGGATCATAGACTTCAGTATAAAATGCAGAGCTATTTAACTCATAGGAGATAATAGGAGAAAACCTAGACAACCATGGTTGTGGCCATGACACTTCAGACAGAATACCAAAGGCAGGACCAATGAAAGAATTGATAAGGTGGACTTCACTAAAATTAAAAACTGAGGACGTACTGCAAAAGACAGCTGATAAAAGACTGTCGTCCGAAATATAGAAATAATTCTTAAACCTCAACAGTAAGAAACAACCTAACCAGGGGCACCTGGGTGGCTCAGTCGGTTAGACACCCCACTGGAGCCCAATGTGGTACTAGATCCCTGAAATCCAGGATCACACCCTGAGACAAAAGCAGAGCTTAACCACTGAGTTATCCAGGCATCCTGTCAGCTCAGGTCTTAAACTCAGCATTATGAGTTCAAGCTCTGCATTAGGCTCTGCACTAGGTGTGGGAACCTACTTAAAAACATCGGGCTCCCTGCATGGAGCCTGCTTCTTCCTCTGCTTGTGTCTCTGCCTCTCTCTCTCTCTCTCTCTCTCTCTCTCTCTGTCGTTAATAAATAAATAAAATCTTAAAAAAAAATAAAACAACAATCTGACCTAAAAAAAAAAAAAAAAAAAAAAGCCAAAGACCTTAACAGACCCCTCACTGAAGGAGTTCTACAGATGGTGAGTAAGCACATGAAAAGATGCTCCACATCTTGTGTCATGTAGACATGAAATTAAGTAACAGTGAGATACAACTACACACCTGTTAGAATGGCCAAAATCCAGAACATTAACACCACCAAATGCTGGAGAGATGAGCATCCAAAACTCATTCATTGCTGGTGGGAACACAAATTGGCACAGCCAGTTAGGAAGACAGTCTGGAGATTTCTCACAAAACTGAATATACTCTCACCATATCAAATTGATGTGACTGTTTCCAGTAAGTATATTCCTTGGTATTTACCTAAAGGAGCTGAATATTTATGGCCCCATCAAAACCAGATGTTTATAACAGCGTTATTCATAGTTGCCAAAACTTGGACACAATCAAGACGTCCATTGTAGATGGATAAATAAACTAGTCCATCGAGACTATGGAATATTATTCAGTGTCAAAGAGAGCCAAAGTATCAAGCCATGAAAAGACATGGAGAAACCTTAAATGGACAGTACTAAGTGAAAGCAGCCAATCTGAAAAGGCTGCTTACTGTATGATTCCAACTGTGTGACATTCTGGAAAAGGCAAAACTGGAGACAATAAAATGATGAATAGTTGCCAGAAGTTAGGGAGGAGGGATGAACAGGAGAACAGAGGATTTGTAGGCCAGGGAAACTACTAAGACCATACTGGTGGATATGCATCACTATACATTTGTCCAAACCCATAGTGCGCACATCACGAGTGACCTCTAATGTGAACTATAGGGCTTGGTGCAAATGAGGTGTTGATGTAGGCTTATCAGTGGTAACAAATGGACCCCCAGGTGGGGGATGCTGATGTTGGAAGAGACTGTGCATTAGTGGGGGGTGGGGGCATGCAGGAAATCTCTGTACCTTCCTCTCAGTTTTGCTGGGACCCTAAAATAGGTCTTTAAAAAAACCCATATAGGTGCTACCTTTCAAACACTGTAGACCCATATTTGACCACATCACTCCATCTTCTCAGCCACCATGTCAGCAATAGCAACATTACTCATGTGGATGATTGCAGTAGGTTCCTGACTCATTTCCTTGGATTCTATCCTCGCCCCTCTATGCTCTGTTTTCAACAGAATGGCTGGCATAATTGGGTTAAAAGGTGGGTCAAACCGTGTCCCTCTTCTTTGGAACTCTCCAGTGGTTTCCTATCTCAAAGGAAAAGCAAAGGCTCGATGTTCCCCGTCCCTGTCCGTGTCTCTTGTCTATGCTTACACTACCCCTATATTCTACCTGGAATGCTCTTCCCCTGATGGCCACATGGTCTTGTCCCGTACAGTCCACTGGTCTTTGCTTCAATGTCACTTTCTCAGGCCTTCCATGATAACCCTACCTTTATAGTTAACATCCCTCCTGTATGTCCCTTCCCTCTTCATTTATTTGCTTTAACATTTATCACTAATGTGATTTATAGTGAGAAATGTGCATTTGGATTTCATCTCCATTCTTGGCACAGACCTCCTAAAACCCTTGCAATTTCCTAAGAGCAATAAAGATGTCTTGTTATTCCTAACAAAACCCTTTCAACCACACCTGAGTTTATATTAATGAGATGACCTCCGGGGGGTGGGGGAAGAAGGGCTGAAGGTTGGGTCATTCATGAATTGCCCATGATTTAATTAATTGTGGCTAAGTAATGAAGCCACCCTATAAACCCCAAAGGACGGGAGTCGAGAACTTCTGGGTAGGTAAACATATGGAGATGACATACACGCTCTGGGTCCTCTTCCCATGCCTGGCCCTATGCATCTCTCCCATCTGCTGTCCCTGAGTTACATTCTTACATAATAAACCAATGATCAGGTAAGTAAAATGTGCCTCTGAGTTCTTTTTTTTTTTTTTTTTTTTTTTATGACAGTCACAGAGAGAGAAGGAGAGAGAGGCAGAGACACAGGCAGAGGGAGAAGCAGGCTCCATGCACCGGGAGCCCGATGTGGGATTCGATCCCGGGTCTCCAGGATCGCGCCCTGGGCCAAAGGCAGGCGCCAAACCGCTGCGCCACCCAGGGATCCCATGTGCCTCTGAGTTCTGTGAACCACTGTAGTAAATTAATGACTGGAGGAGATATTTGTGAGAAACTTCCATCTGTAGATGGAGTATATATTTAGTTATTCATAAATTTAACACTGTCAACTATAGTTGATCCTCTGCTAAGACACAGATAAAAAGGAAATATGAGACCCCTGCCATCCTATAACTTTTTTGTCTGGGAGCTAATCTGTAAATAAGAAAACAAAAATGAACAAGGTAGCCTGAAAGACCTAGCAATACATGATGAGACCACAATGATGATGATTCCTAATAGTGAGCGCCTTCTTTGTGCACCATCAGTCCCCACTGTAATCTTATGAGGTGGCACCACCAAGAACCTCATTTCACAGATAAGGACACTGAGGCAGAGAATGGTGGAGAAACTTGTCCAAGGGAGTTCGGTGAGCAGGTGGTTGCAGGGTTTCAGCCCAGGCGTCTGGCTAGAGCTGCCTCCCTGAGGTGGGGATGCTGCCTGTTGGGAGCACAGAGCGACAACAGTGCAAAGCAGTGCTCAAGAGCACAGCCACAGGGCCAGGCCACAGGGCCAGTCCAACTCCAACCTTGGTCTGATTTCCCTTGTTGAGAGACTGTGTAGAAAAATGGACAATGGTCAGACCACGCACAAAGATAGAATTCTGAGGGAGGCCAGCCTGCTCCCTCTAGGAACAGTGCAGGAAGCCATACCATACCCCTGTAACCATTGGTCCAAAATGGCTAGGACTTGACTAATAACTGACAACTTCTCTAATTTTTTTGTTGCTGGCTCTAATATAAGACCAATTAGAAAGATCCAAATATGCTCTCCTAACCGATGGCATAGGACAGCGACTCCTGGTGAGCCTGCCTCTAGGTTCTCTGGGCCCACAGTCTCTGGTCAGGGCTCACATGCAGCTTTCCATGTTTTCCACTGTAGGCTTTCCCCCTCCTCTGCCTGCTTGAGTTTCTGCCAGAATTGCCATGTCTGTGGCTCTGCCCTCATGGATGACTTTGAGGGGTTCAAGACTTCAGGGGAGGAAGTGACTACAGATGTGGTGGGAACAGCAAGAAAACCTGGGTTAGAAGTGGAGCCTGAATATGGGATCGCATTGCTGCAAGTTCATGGTCAAACTGGAACAGATGAGGAGCTGCCTCTGAAGGAGGAGTGAAGAACGTGGTTTTCGGAGATGGAATCGACTCCTGGTGAAGATGCTGTGAAGATTGTTGAAACGACAACAGTGGATTTAGAATATCACATAAGCTTGGCAAAGCAGTGGCAGGGTTTTAGAGCATTGACTCCAATTGGGAAAGCAGTTCTACTAAGGGTAAAACATTATCAAACTGCATCAGCTGCCACAGGAAGTCATGACCGGAAGAGTCAACTGATGTGGCAAACTTCACTGTTGTATTATTTTTAAAAATATATTTTATTTATTTATTCATGAGAGATACAGAGAGAGGCAGAGACACAGGCAGAGGGAGAAGTAGGCTCCATGCAGGGAGCCTGATGTGGGACTCGATCCCGGGTCTCCAGGATCACGCCCTGGGCTGAAGGCGGCACTAAACAGCTGAGCCACCCGGGCTGCCCCAACTATTGTCTTATTTTAAGAAGTTGCCCCAGCTACCCCATCTTCAGCACCCACCACCCTGACCAGTCAGCCACCACCAACGTGGAGGCAAGACCTTCCAGCAGCAGAAGGATTACGACTCACTGAGAGCTCAGATGATGGTCAGCATTTGTTAGCAATAAAGTGTTTTTAAAAGTAAGGTGCAGGGCAGCCCGAGCGGCTCAGCGGTTTATCGCTGTCTTCAGCCCAGGACGTGATCCTGGAGACTGGGGATCAAGTCCCACCTTGGGCTCCCTGCATGGAGCCTGCTTCTCCCTATGCCTCTGTGTGTGTGTGTGTGTGTGTGTGTGTGTGTCCCTCTCATGAATAAATAAATAAAATATATATTTTTTAAATTAAGGTGCATAAGTGATGCCTGGGTGGCTCAGGGTTGAGCCTCTGCCTTTGGCTCAGAGTGTGTGATCCCAAGGCCCTGGGATCAAGTCCCATATTGGGCTCCTTACGGGGAGCCTGCTTCTCCCTCTGCCTATGTCTCTGCCTCCCTCTGTGTGTCCCTCATGAATAAATAAACAAAATTAAGGTGTGTACATTGTCTTTTTAGACATAATGCTATTGCACACTTAATAAACTACAGTATCATGTAAGCATAATTTTTGTTTTTATTTTTGAGAGAAAAAGAGAGGGAGAAAGTGAGGGAAAGGGCAGGGGGAGAGAGAGAGAGAGAGAGATTGAGAGTCCTAAGCAGACTCCTTACTAAGCAAGGAGCCTGACATAGGACTTGATCTTGTGACCCTGAGATTATGACCTGAGCCAAAATCAAAAGTCAGCTGCTCAACCAACTGAGCCACCCAGGCATAACATTTTTATATCCACAAGGACCTTATGGCCATAGCCATGACCTACCACATTATGCTGCTAGGAGTAGGCGTATGTGCTGAGATGCTATGTGATCCCTCTGCTGAGCCTCAATTGGTTTTGGGCTCATGTCATCACAACACTTGTGCAAGAGAGCTAGGTACCATTTAAAAAGCTGCCTCTGACATGCCACTGGTCCCAACAGAAACCGAATGACAGGAGACATGAGTGTGTATGCAACTGGACCTATCCATGATGAGCTGGGTATGGTTATTTCCATTCAGGCTTAAGTTCACACTTACTGTTGGCCACTGTTGGGTAAAGGGTAGGCCTAGGCCATGAATAGGTCTGGGGGCAAATGTGGGGATTGCAAGCATACACCTACACACTTACCCTGTCACAATGACACCTCTTTTCAGTGGTCATCAACAGCTTTGTGACCTGGGTCGTGTTTGGGTAGTGTGATGTTTCAGAGTAGTGTTGCTCTACAGCCACACCAGTGGGACTCTTAAAAATACCAGTGAGCAGATATTTTGGTAATGAACAGGATGATACACTTTTTTAAAAAAGGGATTTATTTATTTATTTGAGAGAGAGAGAGAGAGAGCGCATGAGCAGGAGGAAGGGGGAAAGGGAGAAGCAGACTCCTTGCTGAGCAGGAAGCCCGATGTGGGACTCAATCCCAGAGCCCTGGGATCACGACCTGAGCTGAAGGCAGACACTTAACCGACTGAGCCACCCAAGTGCCCCAGGATAATGCATATTTTGTGGAAAGAGATCCGACTAGGTGTGAGATGTGCACAGACTCCTGGATGGTAGTAAATGCCTCACGTACATGATCAGGGAACTGGAAGGAGCAGGCTCAGTGGGAGGGTACAGGGTTATCCAGGAAGAGGCATGTGTATGCATAGACGAAAGGAGTGGGCACAGAGCACTTGGATTTTTGAATCAGATAGAAATATCCCCTGCAGACTCTCTGGCCAACGAGACAGGGTGGCTCATTGAGTAGATGTTAGCCAGCCTCTCTGTTCTTCCTTGTCCCAGTGTTTGTGCAGTGAGCCTATGGAGTAAGTAGCCATGCTGGCAGAGGCGGAGGGTGCTCAGGAGTCTCATAACATGGATTGCCTTTATTGAAAGTGACCTAGCTATAGACACTGCTCAATGTCCATCGCTTCAGGAGCGGAGACCAACACTGAGTCCTTAGCTTTGTATCATTTCTACGGAAGCAAAGCAAACATACGGTTGCAAGATGATTTCATCTGCAGTGGAATGGACGCGAATGGAGCCTAACTGATATGCATATATAGTCACTGGGGTGTAAACTGTACCCCCTTTAGTTGTGCAGTGTGATCAGCTTTGGCAAATGTACAACTCAGTTAACAACCTTCGCCACAATCAATACATGAAACATTGCCATCACTCCTCAAAGTTCCATGGTGAGCTTTCCAGTCAACCTGATGGAAGCAAACAGCAATTAGCTTTCTTTCTCTAGGTCTTACTCTTGTTCATTGTAGAATTTTACAGAAATGAAGCCATAAGATATATACTCCTGTCATGTCTGCCCTCTTTCGTGCAGTCTGTTTTTAAAAATCTCATCCATTTTATTGATGTCTTTTTGAATTTCATTTTTCTAATGATTATACATGTTGAGCATTTTTATGTGTTCATTGTTATTTATGTACTTTCTTTGAGAAATGTTGGTTCAAATTATTTTGCTCATGTGGGAGGGTTTTATTATTACTTGTAAAAGTGCTTATTTATTCTACATAATCCTTTATTGGATACACATATGTACACGCACACATACTTCTTAGTCCTGGCTTGTCTTTTCCATTACCTAATGCTGTCTTTTAAGAGCAAAAAAGTTTAATTTTATGAAGTCCAAAAACCTTTCTTTTTTTGTACCTTGCTAAAAAATCTTTGCCTAATCCAATTTGTGAAGATTTTTAAAAAGTGTTTTGTTTTTCTTAGATGCCTTATGGTTTTGACTTTTGCTATAAGGTCTATGATCCGTTTTATGTGAATTACTGTGTATGGTGATGGTGTGAAGTAAAGATCAAGGTTCTTTTTTTTTTCCCTCAAACACATACCTAGTTGTTCCAGCAACATTTGTTGAGATTTATCTTTCCATCAAGAAGTGCTTTTGTCACTTTGTTAAAAATTAATCAATCATATATGTGTGGGTTTACCTCTGGCATCTCTATTTTTTCCAACTACCTATCCCTATGCAAATGCCACACCATCCATTACATTTATTCCTTCCACAGAAAGTCTTGGAGGAAGAAGACGTCCAATCTTGTTCTTTTTCAGAATTGTGGTGCTATTATTGTTCTTTTATATTTCCACACAGATGTTAGAGTCAGCTTGTCAACCACTAAAATAGCTAGTTGGGATTTTTAAAAATTATTTAAGTAATCTCTACACCCAACGTGGGGCTGGAATTCATGACACAAAGATCAAGAGTCACACACTCTTCCAAATGAGTCAGCCTGGTGCCCCAGCTAGTTGGGATTTTGATTTGGTTTGCTTACTAGTTTTTGTTTTGTTTTGTTTTTTTTTTTTTGAAGATTTATTTATTTGTTTATTCAGAGAGAGAGAGAGAGAGAGAGGCAGAGACACAGGCAGAGGGAGAAGCAGGCTCCAGGCAGGGAGCCTGATGTGGGGCTGGATCCCAGGACACGAGGATCACGCCCTGGGCCGAAGGCAGGTGCTCAACTGCTGAGCCACTCAGCATCCCGGTATTTGTCTTTCTCTGACCGATTTTGCTTAACATTATACTCTCTTGCAAATGGAAAGATTTCATTCTTTTTTTGTGACAATGTTGAGTCATTATTTATTTGTATTTTAAGTAGGCTCCATGGCTGATATGGGGCTTGAATTTATAACCCTGAGATTAAGAGTTGCATGAACCAGCCAGCTGCCCCCAATGTTGAGTCTTTCAATCAATGAATGTGGTTATCTCTTTTTCAGTTCTTTAATTTCTCTTAGCTAAGTATTATAGTTTTTAGCTCCAGATTTGGAAACTTTCATCTATACTCATACTTATCCCTACATGTGTATAGTTTTGGGAGCTATTATAATAGTATTTTAATTTTACTTTCCAATTGTTCATTAATTTATAGAATAAAATTCAGTTGATATTTCTTCCTCCTTTGTATGCTTTTTATTCCTTTCACTTGTTTTACTGTTCGCCAGTTCTGAATAGAAGTCATGAGAGTATCATTGATTTGTTTCATAACATGAAAGTGTTCAGTATGATATTAAAGGTTTTTCATAGGTGTTCTTTATCTGATTAAGGAGATTCCCTTCTATTCCCATGCAGCTGAGCATTTTATTTATTGAATCTTTGTGCATGCACTTATATCATGATGTGCTTTTTCTTTGGCAGTCTATTTTTAAAAAGATTTTGTTTATTTATTTGCAAGGGACAGAGAAAGAGAGGCAGGAACACAGGCAGAGGGAGAAGCAGGCTCCATGCAGGAAGCCTGATGCGGGACTCGATCCCAGGACTCTAGGATCATGCCCTGAGCCGAAGGCAAGCACTCAACCGCTGAGCCACCCAGGGGCCCCTCTTGTATAGTCTATTGACATGGTGGATTAACTTTATTGATTTTCAGATGTTCAACTAGCCTATCATTTGAGGATAAATTATACTTTGTTGTGATGCTATTATCATTTTCTTATATTTTAAATTTACCAATATTTTTTATTTACCAAAATTTTAGTGAGGATTTTTGCATTTATGTTTTTGAAGGATATCGGTCTACAGCTTTCTTTCCTCGTACTGTCTTGTCTGATTTGTGCTGCTTGCTGCATTTGGAGTGCTGCTTGCTGATAAAATTGTTGGAAAGTTTTCCTTTCTCTTTTACTTTATGGAAGAGATTGTGTAGAATGTTATTTTCTTTACCCAAGTGCTCAGTGATTTGTGCCAGTGAGAACATTGTGGCTGGGAGTTTCCTTTGTTGGAAAGATGTTTTAACTACAAATGCAACTTAATATTTTAAAAAATATTAAGGTTATTTCTTCTTGAATGAGTCTTGGTACTTTTGTGTCTTTTTTTATTTGTTTGTTCATAGAGACACAGAGAGAGAGGCAGAGACACAGGCAGAGAGAGAAGCAGGCTCCATGCAGAGAACCTGATGTGGGACTCCATCCCAGGTCTCCAGGATCACACCCCGGGCTGCAGGCGGCGCTAAACCGCTGCGCCACTGGGGCTGCCCAGTACTTTTGTGTCTTTTAGGAGTTGGTCCATTCAACAATGAACCTAGAGGTTATAATGCTAAGTGAAACAAGTCAGATTGAGAAAGACACATCCTATATGATTTCACATATAAGCAGAACCTAAACAAACAAACAGCAGAATCAGACCTATAAATACAGAGAACAAACATTTGGTTGTCAGAAAAGAGCAAGGTGGAAGGATGGGCAAAATGAGTGAAGGGGAGAGGGAGATATTGGATTCCACCTATGGTGTAAGTTACAGGAATAAAAGGCACAGGGAATATGGTCCATGATACTGTGATAGTGTTGTATGGTGACAGATGGTAGCTACACTTGTGAATATAGCATAATGTATCAACTTGTCAAATCACTAAGTTACACACCTAAAATTAATGTAACATTGTGTGTCAACTATCCTAAAAAAAAATGAGTTGGACCATTCAAGTTGCCAATATTTTGGGGCACAGAGTTTGCAGTGTTCTCTTACATCCTATTAATGTCAGTGTGGTTTATAGAGATCTCCTGTCATTCATTCCAGATGTTGGCAAGTTGTGTCTTCCTTTGTCCTGGCTAGGCGTTGGCAATTATATTGGTCTTTAAAAATCAGCAGTGGGTTTCACTGACTTATTACCATTTTTCTGTTCTTGGTTTCATTAATTTCTGCCCCTTAACATGCTCAGTTTGGGGTGAGTTACTCTTCATTTTCTTGTGTCTTAAGATGAAAGGTTAGGTTAGTGACTAGAAATCATTCTTTTTAAAAATATAAGTGCTTGCTGCTTGTGATTTCCTCCTAAACACATCAGCTGCATCCCACAAAGTTTTGAATGCTGTTTTCATTTTCATTCAGTTCAAAATAATTTCCAATTCTCCTCGAGTTCCTCCTTGACCCACAAATTATTTAGACAAGTGTTAATTTCTAAACAACTGAAGATTTCCCAGATTATCTTTCTAGTAATAGATTTTTTAAAAATATTTTATTTATTGATAGAGACACAGAGAGAGAGAGAGAAAGGCAGAGACACAGGCAGAGGGAGAAGCAGGCTCCATGCAGGAAGCCTGACGTGGGACTCGATCCCGAGTCCCCAGGATCACACCCCAGGTTGCAGGCGGTGCTAAACTGCTGCGCCACAGGGGCTGCCCTAGTAATAGATTTTTTTTAATATTTTATTTATTTATTCATGAGAGACACAGAGATTAGAGAGAATTAGAGAGAAAAATAATTAGATAAATTAGAGATAAATTAGAAAACATAGTTATTTTTATTTAAAATATTAGCTGATAGTTGTATAGATATTCAACAAAATTAAATGCAAAGCCACAATGTTTTCTTTTTTAAAATATTTTTTTAAAGATTTTATTTATTTATTTATTCATGAGAGACACAGAGAGAGAGAGGCGGAGACACAGGCAGAGGGAGAAGCAGGCTCCATGCAGGGAGCCCAATGTGGGACTTGATCCTGGGTCTCCAGGATCACGCCCTGGGCCGAAGGCAGGTGCTAAACCACTGAGCCACCCGGGCTGCCCTAGTAATAGATTTTAATGTAAATTCCATTAGGTTCTGGAAAGAAGTGATGTAGGATATTAATTCTTTTGAATGTGTTAAGCTTTGTTTTGTAACCAAGGATACAAGCTATCTTGGCCAATAATCCATGTGCACTTGAAAAGACTGTATTTTGCTGTTGGTTGGGTGCTCTCTGTGTGTCAATTAGGTCAAGTTGGTAGATAGAGTAGTTAAGGTTTTCTATATCCTTGCTGATTTACTATCTATTTGCTCTATCATTTACCAAGAGAGGAGTGTTAAAGTCTGTGACCATAACTGTTTACCTATTTGTCCTTTCATTTCTGGCAGTTTTTGCTTTATGTATTTTGAAGCTCTGTGGTTTTGTTCATACACATTTAGGAATACCATGTCTTTTTAATGAATTGACTTTTTTATTCCCAATAACTTTCTTATTCAAAAGCCTACTTGATCTGGTATCTTTTACTGTATGGTCTTGGACAGTATGGCAGATAGAAAAAAATGGTAGATGGAGGTAGAAAAAAATGGTGGTAGATGGAAAGCTGCTGCTACCTCCCAATTCCCAAAGGTGTCAATGCCCTAATCCCTGAAACCTGTGAGCATGTTACCTTACAAGCTAAGGGGACTTTGTAAATGGGACTAAAGTAAGTACCTTGAGATGGGAACATTACCCTTATTTTTTGGGTGAACCCAGTGTATTCAGAGGCTTCTTATTAGAGGGGGCCAAAGGATCAGAGTCAATGGAAGGGGAGGTGAAGACAGAATCAAGAGGCTGCAGTGATGGAAGGAAGGGGTAGGGAGCCATAAGCCACATGCAGTCTCTGGAAGCTGAAAAGGCAAGGAAACACATTCTCACTGCAGAGCTACCAAAAGCAAGCAGCCTTGCTGATGCCTCGGTGTTAGCCCAGTGATTTTGTACTTGTGACCTCAAGAACTGTAAGACAATATATCTTTGTTGTTGAGTCACCAAGTTTATGGTAATTTGTTACACCAGCCATAGGAAATTAATGCAGCCACTTAAGGTTCCTTTTTATTGATGTTTGCAAAATATATTCTTTTTAAAATTTATATGAGATTTATTTTTTTTTACATTTTTAAAATGTAAATTCAATTTGCCAACATATAACACTAAGTACCTCTACCTCCTGTAGACTGCACAAAGTTGGGTCTTGGTGGTAGTAATCCAGTCCTATAATCTCTGCCATTTAATTGTGCTTTCCCTATTTATATTATGTAATTACTGATATAAGATTGATTTTACATTTACCATCTTATTGTTTACTTTCTGTTTGTCTCCCTCTTACTTATTGTTTGTTTTTCACTTTTCCCTCTCCTGCCGTCTTTTGGATTTCTAGAATATTTCTAAGTATTCCATTTTAACTTCTTTTGGTGGGGAGGGTGGAGGGAGGGGCAGAGGGAGAAGGAGAGAGAGCATCTGAAGCAGGCTCCATGCCCAGTGCAGAGCCCAACACAGGGCTCGATCTCATGACCCTGAGATCATGACCTGGGCCAAAATCAAGAGCTGGAGGCTTAACTGACTGAGTTTCCCAGGTGCCCTTATCTATTGGTGTTTTAACTATAACTCTTTGTATATTGTTTTTAAAGTGGCCACTGTAGGTATTATACATACCTAATTTCAGAGTCTACATAGAGTTAATATTTCACCTCTTTCAGAAAAAATAGAAGCCTTACAAGTGTATAGGGCCTTCAACCTCACCCCCTTATGTTGCCGATGTCCTATGTGTTACCTCTACATACATTCAAACCCCACCAGAGCTTATCGGTTTTGCTTTCAACAGTCATACATGTTAATGAATGTAAGAGGACAGAAGTATGCTATTACATTTACCTAGATATTTACCTTTTTTCTTCCCAGTTTCCCTCCAGAATTAATTCCTTTCTGCCTGAAGACTTACCTTATCATCTCTTGTACAGCAGAGCTGCTGGCAACATTCTCCCTGTGCTCCCTCCTCTAAGAATGAATTTATTTTGCTTCCATTCCTGAACAATATATCCAGAAGAATTCTAGGTTGGCTCTCAGAACTTTAAAGTTGATGATTTCTGACAAAAGTTGATGATTTCTGACATTAAATCTGTTATCACTCAAATCGTTTTCCATCTTTATGTAATGTGGCATTTTCTCTACTTTTTTTTTTCTTTTTTGGTTTTGACTAGTTTAATTATGTGTGTGGGTGGCTTTTTAAAGCTTATCCTATTTTGCATTTGCTGAGCATCTTGGACATGTAAATGTATGACTTTCAACAAATCTATGAAATGGACAGTTATTTATTTCTTCAAACTTTTTTCTTTATTGATATCATTCTCCTTTTGCTGGCGGATCAATTATATAATTTATCTCACAAATCCCTCAATCTGTGTTCATTTTTTGAAATCTTTTTTTTCTCTACTGTTCAGATTGTATTTCCCTTGTTCTGTTTTCAATTTCGCTGATTGCCTTTGTCATTTTCATTCATTAGACACAAGGAATTTATTTCAGTTACTGAATTTTTCAGTTCTAAAATTTTCTTTTTTTCTCCCTCTTATTTCTTTGCTGAGAGAATTCTATTTTTTCCATTTATTTCAATAGTGTTTGCACTTATTTTATGAAGCTCGATTATAAAAATGGCTTTAGGGCCACCTGGTGGCTTGGTTGGTTCAGCATCTGACTCTTGATTTTGGCTCAGGTCATGACCTCAGGGTCATGAGATAGACCCCTCATCAGGCTCTGCGCTCAGTGGGGAGTCTGCTGGAGATTCTCTCTCTCTCTCCCTCTGACCCTCACCCCGCTCTCTCTCCAATAGATAAATCAATCAATCTTTCAAAAACTGGCTTTAAATTGTTGGTTAACTCAGAGTGGTGTCTGTTATTTTTCCTTTGAGTATCATTACTGAGACTTTCCTGTTTCTTTGAAAATTAATTACGGGGGATCCCTGGGTGGCGCAGCGGTTTGGCGCCTGCCTTTGGCCCAGGGCGCGATCCTGGAGACCCGGGATCGAATCCCACATCGGGCTCCCGGTGCATGGAGCCTGCTTCTCCCTCTGCCTCTCTCTCTCTGTGACTATCATAAACAAATAAATTAAAAAATAAAAAAATAAAAAATAAAATAAAATAAAGAAAATTAATTACGTTAGAAGGCACTGGGTTCTGATAAAATCTTCTGGGGAATGTGGATTTTTGTTTCTTTGAGCAGGTTATCAGTCTGGCTAGGTACTGATATTTTGACCTGCTTTCGAGGATGCGGTTCCCAGTAAGTTTGGCTGTCACAGCCCATGCTGACCATTTCTCTGGTTTCATTTCCAAAATAACCCTTAACAACAATATCTGATTACTGCCACTTTATTATTCTCTCATTTCCTCCACTAAAATGAAGGACAAATGTGTTTTAGGACCTAGTTATTCTATTTTCCATGTGTTAGATTATATCCTTTTGGTTTCTATTTTTATGATATTCAGTTGCATTCTGGGATACTTCCTGAGTTTCATTTTCAAATTCCATTTTTTCAATTCCAATTTTATGATCAGCTATCTAATATCTATTATGGAATAGATCTTTGGAATCCTTCTATTCAACTAATGAGTTTTTATTTATGACATTTTCTTAGCATCTTTTTTCCCACTAAACCCTTCTTGTATCATAAATGTCACAACTTCCTTTAACTGTTTGAGGATTTAAAGCATGCTTATTTTTAAGTCTCTTCCCAATTTTCAATTTATCTCCCTTGCCTTCATTGGGAATTCCCACACTGACTGGATCTGTACTCTATTTTTCATGGCATAGTTGATCATATATACCTGGTCATTTTGCCACTGAGCTAACCCTTCACAGAAGTCATTATCCCATTTTCCTGCACTATGAAGTTCTAAACAAGTGGTCACCTTGCAACTGCTTCAGATTTATGATTTGCAGGTGTTCCAAACACAGGATTCTAGCAATGCATGGATTATTTAAAACTGAGCTCCATACTACAGTGATACCTGCCCATATTATACTGGATATTTTTTGCTCATACCTGGAGAAAGGAGCTGAATTCTGAGCATGACCTCAGATCACTGAGTGGAGATACTGCAGCCCCCATTTAGACAGGCAGCAGAGTCAGAGCTCCCAGTTTCATACCAGGAATTCTGTTTCCTATGGGGCTTTGCCATATGTCTCTGTAGGTACACAGCAAACCAGGTCCTGGGTCCCATCTGTGGGACCCATCACCAAGCCTACTCAGCATTGGTTTCTAGTTATGTCTAGGGATTCACTCTACATTTCGGGGGCTTTAGTTATTCTAGTTTGACTGTGGCCACATATCTTACAAACCTTTATCTGGCATTTATACGTGTTTGCAGTGAATGTTGGCTATGGCCTTCAATCTGCCCCATGATATTAACTCTGACACTGCAGTCATCTCAATGCCTACAAGTTACACATGAAACTACCCCGGCTGGAGCCCCTCCATGTCTCAGGCACCACAGCAATCCTGAGAGGAGAGGCCGCTATTTCGTCACTATGAAGAACAGAAGACTCAGAAAGGGTAAGTATCTGCTAAAGATTGACAGTAGTATTTTAGCTCTAACTTTAATTAAACCTCTGAATTACCTCTAACTCATGCTCTTACCCTGTGCCTGGAGAAGTAATTCCCAGTATGGGATGGAGAGCCCTGCCCAGGGGAAGACAGAGCCCTGAGGAGGCAGAAATGACTCAGGTTTAGGAGTGATGAAGAGAAAGATGTTGCTGACTTACAGAAATAAGGAAGTCAGTGAAGGGAAGTGTGGGGTACAAAGAAAATCCACAATGCCAGGGTAGGAGGAAGGGTCATGCTTCCTTCTGAGAAATGATGATCTGTCTTCAAATCACCTCCCAGTCCCTGCCTCTTGCTGGGTCATCCTCCTGGGATGGCCCCACTGGCTCCTCCAGCCAACAGACAGAGAGTCTCTGGATACACACCACCATGCCTCTTGAGACCTTCTTAAAAATGTCCAACCCATTGCAAGACTCAAGAAGTCTGTGTGCGTCAGCAGGTCAGCCTCCCCACTGCTCCTCCAAGCAGGCCCCCCTCTCCCATTGCATTCCTCTCACCGCCTCTAGATTAGAAGACCCTACTAAACACTAGGCTGGGCTCATCCTGTGGGATGCTCAAAACCCTCCCCACACTCTCCTTCAGAAAGATATAAGTTGCACTATCTCATCTTTAAGGCTGTGACCATCAGGCCAGAGCTAAACCCACTAGCCCCAGCAAACACAACTCCCCTCCCACCCAAATACCTTCCCAAGCAACACACACTGAGCTACTCAACAATTCCACGCCTTTTCTCGGGCTGTCCCCTCAGCCAATCTGAACCTGGCCAACTCCTCCCCAACCTGCCAGATGGAGAAGTCATCCTGGCTCGTTCTGCTCAACTGTATATGTGATTTGTATGATAGGTTCATGTAAGGCTTAAATACTGATCAGCACAACCCAGAGACCACATGAATGCTGGGGTTTTACTACTAATTGTCAGTATTTCCTACAGTGTTAGTCTTTTCCAGACAGAAATTTGTTTGACTCTCTGCCGGTTAAAATCTTCCCATTGCCTTAAAGTAGAAATCCCAAATGCTTACTTGGGGCTCAAAATCCTGCATGACAAGGTACTGGCCTCCTGATCACTCTCGGTTCTGAGAAAAGCTCAAGATCTTTCTGGTTAAGGATGTCCCCCACTCTCGTCTCTGCATACCCCTGGCTTGTGCCTTCCATCATTCCATCCCCCAGAAGGACCTCTCATGACCAGGACCCAGGTTGTATGACATCTACATGTTACCGAATCTCATGGTTCCCTGTTTCTTTTTTCTTCCAACTTGGAAGAGTCTTATTAGACCATAGTAGAATTGTTTTATCCCTAAATATTTGTATTGTCTGATGGTCACTAATCACAGCACATGAGTCCAGGGAAGGAGTGTGTCACCTCAACAATGAATCTCCAGTGCTGGGGACCATGCCTGGATGTGATGACTTCTCACTAAACATGCTTGATTGCCAGCCTCGTAGAAGGAAGGAAAAAAATTTGCATTTACAGAAACTCAGGAAGGGGAAGTGTCCTAGCCTGGGTCACACAGCCTCTGTGACAGGCAGGGGCAGAACTGGAACTGACATTGGACTGGCTCCCAGGCCCTGCCTTACCTCCCCAGCCTGGAGACCTGGTACGATGGCCACTCTCTGGACATGGGATCCGTGAGGAAAAGGTAGAGGGAATGGGGTCTGGGGAGACACACTTCTGGTCTGCAAGGTCCCAGGGATTTCTGCTGTGGGGCCACCCTTCAGGGAGAGCAGAGCAAGGCCCTAGGCAGGGCTGTGAGGCTGCTCATGAGAGACCCATGACGGGGAACACAGGGCCTGGGCCCTGTCACGCCCTGAGTATCTGTCCATCTTGTAGGCTCTGAGGACTTTATAAGCTGTCTGCACCTCTGGGGACCATGGGAAGCAGCACCAGCACCCTGAACCTCACTGTCCTTCTCTACCTCGGTAAGATCTTTGGAAAACAGAAGGGATGGGGTTGTCCTCTCCCTACTCCCAAGTCCTGGTCCCTGGGAGACCCCAGGTTGGGGAGAATCGGAGGGGGCAGAACTTCTGGGGGAGAAGTGTACTGTGCCCCAAATATGACCCCAGTGCCCAGGGGCCCACCTAGGCCTGGAGCAACTGCGTGTGGGTGGAGGGACCCATTCACAGGCACTCTCTTCCAGGGCTGTGTTGGGGACCATGGGACCAGGCGCAGGCAGGTGAGTCCTCCCCAGACATCCTACTTCTGCCCATAACCCCAGGACAGCTGGGGGCAGAGGGTCAGGGATGATGATGACCAGTGTGGGAGGGGCCTTGGGGTGGCAGGGGGGAAAATAAGGCGTGAATGGCACCTTTGCAACTATGCATCTTATTCCTTTCCAGGAACCCTCCCCAAGCCCTCTATCTGGGCTGACCCAGGCTTCATGGCCACCAAGGGGAGCCCTGTGACCCTCTGGTGTCAGACGTCTCTGCAGGCTGATGGTTACTACCTGTTTAAAGAGAGGGTCTCTAGACATTTTTCCATGGAGATCTCCCAGGATTCCAAAACCAAAGCCAGTTACTCCATTGAATTCATGAGCACACATGAGGCAGGGCGATACCAGTGTGCATATCAGAGCAGGAAGAGCTGGTCACAGCTGAGTGACTTCCTGACCCTGGTGGTGACAGGTAAGGGCAGGTGCTGACCCGACCTCTGGGGCCCCTCCTCCAGGCTGAAGAGAATGGAATGTGGTCTCAGGGGACCCCTTGCTCACAGCACAGAGTACATGGAGTACATGGGTTGACTGTCCGCTGTAACATAGCTTCCTCCTTCTCTCTCAGGAGTATTTGAGGCACCCACCCTCTCAGCTAACCCAGGCCCTGTGGTGGCCTCAGGAGTGAACATGTCCCTCTCCTGTAGTTCACGTTACCCAAGGTACTCATTCCATCTGCTGAAGGAGCAGGGAGCTGATGTGCCCCAACACCTGGAATTGACGATCCTTCGTGAGAGGTACCGGGCACTCTTCCCTGTGGGCCCTGTGAACACCTCCCATGGGGGGACCTACAGATGCTACATTTCTGAACAGTCGTACCCGTATTCATGGTCACACCCCAGTGACCCCCTACACCTTCAGGTCACAGGTGAGGCAGCCCCTGCTGTACCCCATCTTTCTCCTGGGCCCATATGACTGACCTAAGCCATATGCCCAATGGAGCCCTGGGAGTGATGCAGGGTGGGTGACACTGGCCTCCTAGGGCCAGAACTATAGGTTGAAGGCCTTGGGAGGGACCCATGGTAGCTTCATGTAGGCCTTGGGCCCAATGCAGGGTCTGGGTCCCCTCAGTGCCTCTGTGCCCTTCCATGCAGGTGCCTACAGGGAGCCCTCACTCATGGCCCAGCCGGGCTCACTGGTTCATTCTGGAGACAACCTGACCCTGCAGTGTCGCTCAGAAGCTGGCTTTAATAGATTCGCTCTGACCAAGGATGAGGAGCTCAGACCGGCCCAGCATCTGGATGGTCAACCCAGCCCCGACTTCCCCCTGGACACTGTGAGCCGCACCCACGGGGGCCGGTACAGGTGCTACAGTGGACACAACCTCTCCTCCACGTGGTCAGCACCCAGTGCCCCTCTGGACATCCTGATCACAGGTGAGGAGACCCCTGCCCCATGTCCTGTCTGCTGAAGGCTCAGGGGCCACTGTCACCCCTGGGTGATGGGGTCCGGGGAGAGGGTCAGGAGCACAGGCTGAGATGGGGCCATGTTCTAGGGACAGGGGCTGAAAAATGGCCGGTGAGGGTCATGGAGATGAAGGACATCCACTCAGAGAGACAAGAGGAGCTGAGAGGGGTCCCACACAGAGTCTCTGGAGAGATGAAAGTGGTCCCCCAGCTGGGTCAAGGGCGTATGTGGAGAGGCAGGCCTCTACACATCACGACCTTCCTTTTCCCCAGGAATATACCCAAAACCATCCCTCTCAGCCCAGCCTGGGCCTTCAGTATCCTGGGGAGAGAATGTGACCCTGCGGTGTCGCTCTGAGATCTGGTTCAATACCTTCCACCTGTCCAAGGAGGGGTCCCTTGCTCCTCCCCAGCACCTTCATCTGCAGGACACAGCTATACCATATGAGGTCAACTTCACCCTGAATCCTGTGACCTCAGACCACCAGGGGACCTACAGGTGCTACAGCTCACACAACTCCTCCCCCTACCTGTTGTCAAGTCCCAGTGACTCCCTGGAGCTCCTGGTCTCAGGTGAGGGGCCCCTGACCCTCTCCCTCTGTGTCCTCCTGGTCAGCTCAGGGACCTGCCCACAGGGCAGTGCTAGGCTGGGATGGGAGTGAGGGGTCACAGAATTAGGAGATCATCCAGAGGGGACCTCAGCTCTCAGAGGGATAGTCAGGACAACACCATCCCTGACTTCTCCCCTTCCCCTGAGGCCCTGTAGTGACAGGGGAGTGATGTAGACTGGAGAGGACTCAGGGCTGACAGAAGGGAAGGCCAGAGGCCCTTCCCGCTCATTCTCCTCCAGTCTCCAGTCCTAGGAGCCGCTCCTCCAGAGACACCAACACCAGAGTGTGTGACCAGCAGAGGCTGGACCCCTGGAGGGACCAAGGTCACCCTCTCTGGCATGGCTTGTGTCTGGGGTGACCACAGGGCTTTGGGGTCTCAGCCTGGGCCAGATCCCAGGTGGAGTGAGGGCAGAGAGAGGGTGGGGCCCAGCTGGGGAGGAGCCCTGCTCCTCCCGCCCTGTCCGGGTCCCCAGGAGGCTCTGAGGATGCACCCCTCTTCCCACATGGAGTAAGTGGGGTCGCTGTCAGGAGGCGGTGGGTGGGAGGAGCTCGGCCTTGGTTTGCCTCAGTCACTTCCTGAGATTACACCCCAGAGAAGTTGCTTGTCACTGGGACAATCCCTCTGATAGCAAACGCGACTGCAAAGTGCAAGAAGGTGGTTTCATCACTGTGTGGGACCAGGGGCGGGGTGGGTGAGCGGGCACACACAAAGGGGGAGTCTGACTTCTCCTTCACAGATGGCAAGGGGGGTTCAGCCTGGGAGTGGCTGTGGAGTCTGGGCAAGAACAAGGCTTGGAAGTCACACCCCCAGGTTCAGCCCTCAGCTCTGCTACTTCCCAGCTGCGGGATCCTGGACAAGTCACGTCCCTCTCCCAGGCCCAGGCCCAGGCTCACGATCTGCACAACAGGGCTCCCACCACCTCCCTCAGGGCTGCTGTGAGATTTTGGTGAAAGCCATCAGCCCCCCACAGGTGCACACACTCCAGGTCCCCACAGGTTCCTCTGGGGGTGTCAGGCTGTGCAGTGCAGGAGACAGGCCTGGGCTTGGGTTTGGTGGACAGGTCTCCACTTCAGTGTTCTGCCCAGAGGGTAAGGGGACAGCATGAAGAACCCCAAAATCCCACAAGGGAACCCTCACCCCTGGTTCCAGTCCCAGCCCTGCCACCTCCACGCTGGGCAACCTGAAACATGTGATTGACCTCTCTGTGCCTGTTTCTGTCCGTGGAGCAGATGGGAGGAACAGCAATCCCCTGCTGCATTGCATGATGGTTGTCAAAGTCAGAGGGGAGTGTAGAGAGCCCAGCAGGTGCCTGGCACACAGTAGACGCTCAGTTAAATGGCATCACTGACTCATTCATGCTGTAGCTCCTGCTCAAGCCTCAGACCAGTACCTGTACATCCTTGTTGGGGCCTTAGTGGCCTTCGTCCTGCTGCTCTGCCTCCTCGTCCTCTTCCTGGTCCGACAGTGGCATCAAGGCAAAGGCAGGAAGCCGGGTAAGGAGCTGAAGGGCCCCAGGGGTAGTGGTGCCCCATGGGCTGACCGAGGGTGGGCTCAGGGCAGTGGCCAGAGGAACCCAGAGAGGTGGGAAGGCCAGCGTAGGACTCCAGGATCTCCCAATGAGAAACCCAGAAAGAGGGGTCCATGTGAGTATACTTGTGAAAATTTCTTTTGCCTTTTCAAGCTTATGAAATGTTTGAACACACATACAAGCTTTGTTTTATTTAGAACCCTTTCCTCTTGAATTCTACTTGGTGATGGGCAGGGAATATGTAGAGCCTCAGCTTAAGGTGGCCCCAGGGGGGGTTCCGGGATGGGGGGCCTGAGGCTGATTTCCCACTTCTTGCAGCAGCGGCAGCAGCAGTGCCTGAGGACAGAGGCCTGCCCGGGAGGTAAGACCTGTCCCAGACCCTGTCCCAGACCCCGCTCCCGCTGGCTAGTGGCCCACTCACCGCCCCTAACACCCCCTCTCCTCCCCAGCTCCAGTCCTGCTGCCACCACCCAGGAGGAGAACTTGTGTAAGGGGAAGTGTGGAGCTGCTGGGGGCTGGGAGTAGGGGGGCCCAGAGACGTGGTGGGTGGCCAATGGAGGCAGGGATTGGCGGGAAATGGATCTGATCTGGTGCGGTTCAGCATCTGATTCTGTGTGGCTTTGTAACATCACTGACCCTCTCTGGGCTCCTGCCATGTGAGATCTCAGGGCAACCTAGTAAGAGGGCCACCTTGTTCTGTCCTCACCAGATGCCGTCATAAAAGACACGCAGCCTGAGGACAGCCAGCAGGACAGCCAGGTGAACTCCCTGTGCTCCTGACCAGGGCACCCCCTGCCTCCCTGTGCATGCTCCACCCCACAGTGGGCCTTCCCTTCTGGAAGCACCGCGGTCTATGGTGCTGCAACCCCACTCCCCCTGGCCTCCTCTGATCTCCAGCTGTTGGGACATTTGGGTCAAGTGGGCAGAACTGGAGGTGAGGACTGAACAGCCTGTGCCCTGTCCCCACAACCTATGGGCTGGTTCACACAGTTCACACTGGGCTGAACCCCTTGCCGGGGTGCCAGGGTCTGTTCATCCCTCCAGCTGATGGCCTACTGCAACCCCTTCCTCCAGATTCCCACGGCCAACCACTCATGTCAGCACCACAGGCATTTCAACTTTGTACACCGCCTCCCCAGATACCCTGACTGCAGGAGGGCAGAAGTGGGCTCAGGGCCCTCAGACCCCCAGAGAGCACATCCTCTTCTCAGCCACGTGCCTTTCCTCTCCCCCTGCTCCAGGTGGCCATATCTGAGGACCAGCAAGATGTGATCTATATCCAACTGAACCACCTGACCCTCGGACAGGAAACAAGTGCATCCTCTCCCTCCCAATCAGAGGAGCTCCCAGAGGAGCCCAGTGTGTATGCTGCTCTGGCCTTCTACTAGCCCAGAAGGACCCAGACCCCACACTCCAGAGGTCCTAAGACTCCCTACAGGGACCCCAGAAGGCACAGGAGCTGCTCACAGCAGGTACCACTTGAGCCCAGGCAGCCTGGAGGCAGGACAAGGACCACCAGGAACTTCCTGGGGTCTTATGAGAGTCCATTGCTTCCAGAATTCCCATCAGAACACAGCTCATCTTAGAGTTTCTGTAAGATGCCAAGGAAATGCTAACACCATTTGTTACCACACGGCAACCTTGTGGCGTAGGGGAACCCAGCACTAAGCTGCAAGGACTGGGGACCTCCTGCAGGCTCCATGGCAGCCTGGCAACATCCCAGGCCACCAATGACCTCAGAAACCAGCAGTGCCACAGCCCATGAGGGGTTGCTCAATGCCAAGGGCTTTGTGTTTCCTGAGACCAAGCCCCTTCCTCCTCTGCCTGATCCAGCTTCTCAGCAAGACAGAGAAAATGGAAGCCAGTCTCCTTCCTGACTCACCCGGTTCACAAACTCCAGATGCAGGGGGTAGGGAGCAGGGTGCCTCAGCCATTTTCCCAACCATACCGAAATAAGCTTTGCAATGCTCCCCAGCAAAACCCAATTAAACTGTTTCATTCTCACTTGTAACCCAAGGTTCAGTGCTCAGTTGCCAACCTGAACCTGACTTCTTTTTGCCAAGGGCTAGAAGGGCTGGCTGACCATGATAACCAACCTCCACCCACACTTCCCCTGCTGGAAAGAAAGGGCTCCCTAGCTCACCACCATGCAAATAGGTGGCTTGAGAACTTCCCCCTAGCACAGCTGGCATTCCCACTGAAATAAGGAAGTGGTGTGTTTGTGTTGCTCAAGAGTGTACCAGATTATACCCATGCCCCAAGGAACAAGGACCACCTGCTGGGAGGGTCCTGGTTGGAGGACCCAATTGTCATCTTTTCCCACCACAGGGAGCTGTATGTTCAGAACAGGGAGACACACCAATAAACGATTCCAAACACTGTTTTATTATTGGCCTAGAAAACTAGATAATCCACGGGCCCTGAAAGGGATGGAAGGGTGGGTTTAGTCCTCCTCTTCGTCATCACCGGCTCCAGCCCCACCCTGGCCCTTCTTGGCATTCTTCCTCTTCACGCGGCCTGGGCGGCCACCCCCATACGGAGAACGGAGGGAGAAGTCGATGTGCTTCTGGGAGTCCAGGCGGACAATGAAGGATGGGATGTTCACTACCTGCTTTCGGACCCTGGAGGGGGGATGGCAGGTGAGGGAATGAGGTCAGCCTCTCCCCTCTAGGTGTTCTTCCCCTCTAGCACCTGTGTGTTCTGTAGAGCTTTAGAATGTCACTCAACTCACACGTGTGCCAGACACTGGGCTTTACTATCTAAGGAGCAGCCTTACTGTCCTTCACCTGAGACTCCAGTCTACAAAATCTGACAAAGGTCAAACCGAGCACCCAGATAAAAGACCCATCTGCCCTGTCTTCTTGAGCCAGCCAGACTCCCACAGGCCCCAGCACTTGACCATCAGACCATGGACTGTGGTCAACTCACCAACACGGACAGTGTGTCACAAGTGGGCCCAACTGAACCCACACACCCACCCAAACCAGTAGAGGCCCAATGACCTCTCTTCACCAGGCACACCGAGAACGGTTACCTGTCTGGCTGCATGCATGCCTGTAGAAGCCTTCGCAAGGTGTACGGCTTAGGCCGCAGTGACCCTTGCGCTGGGCTACGGGGCAGGGGATAAGGCTCTCCCCAGCAACCCATGAGCACTTTGCAGGTGTCAATCTGTACCCTCAAGGTGTGTTCACACCTTTGTCACCTCCGAGGGCTGCATAGGGGATAAGGACAGCAAGCTTAGTGAGGGCAACCACCAAAGGGGATGGAGAAGATAGACCCCTAGATGTGTTACCTGATATGGCGCTGGCGGATCAGCACACGGGCATGGTGGATGGACTTGGCCAAGCCCAGCTTAAAGACCTGGGTCTGCAGGCGTCTCTCTAAGAAATCCTCGATCTTCAGGCCCAGAATATAATCCAACTTCATTTTGCCCTCATCCAGCACCCCGATGCGTACAAGTCGCCGCAGTAGGGCATTACCTGATAGGAGGGGAAGGAAGCACTGATCACTTTAGACATCTTGGATTCAAACCCACCTCTTGAAGGAGAGAAACGACACAATCCCTGCAAAAGGACTTAGTAACCCCTGTAAAACTCTGCTGCTGTTGCTAAACCATTACTCACAGTGACACATAATGGTCAAGGGCTAACCCGCTGCAGTCAAGAAAGCCCTACTAGTCAGATCTGAGGCTAAACACCACCCTCCTTAGCGATAATACTAGACTGTCAGTACCTAGTTTCTAGGCCTGAGAAAAATCCCAACTGGCCACGTGTTTGAGCATCTGTTACTTGATTTACTATTTTATCTGTGGTTTTCCACTAAAAAATTATCGTGTGGTTTTAACAATGCATGGCAAGAAGTGACCCAGCAGCCCCAGGCACAGGAGGCCCTGCTATGTGTCCATGGCTCCAGACGGCTCCATAGGGGACTGCCCTTATAGGACCCTGGGGGCAAACCCTGGCCCCAGAGCTCATACTCACTGGGATTACCAGACTCTTAGCAAATCAACACCTTGTCATGGGGTAAAGGCCCAACCCTTTCCCCCGTGCTTTCCCTTAAAGAGGATGTTATGAAGTAACCATTATTTCTATTCAAGCAAGCTCCATGTTATTGGTCATTTCCAATATTCTCTGCATTGTGACCTCTTGCCCCCAAGGAAAGCTGCAGGACTTATGAAGACACTGAAAAGTCTTAGCACACTTAATGGAAAAGAGATAGGATCAAAATGGAAAAACACTATCTTTCCCAATACCCCAAATTGTAACATCGCTTCATTTTTTTTTGCAGTAATAAGCGTTGAACTTAAGACGATATCTCCCATTTACAAAAACATCAAAGATTTAAAAATAGATTTAACCAAATGAAAAACCTGTATACCGAAAATGAAAATATTCCATAGTCATGGTCTGGGAAAATATTGTTAAAATACCCACACTACTACCCAAAATAATAAATAACTTCAATGCAATCTCTACCAACATTCCAATGGTATTTTCCCACAGAAGCAGAAAAATCCTGAAATTTGTATGGAATCATAAAAGAGACCAAAGCAATCTTGAAAAAGAGAAAATGTTTGTAAATAATGTATCTGACAAGGGGCTGACACCAAAAATACAAGCTATTCCTACAATTCGATAGCAAACAACTCCACAAACGTAATTAAAGATGGGAGGGGGGGAGGGCAGAGCATCCAAATAGACATTTTCCCAAAGACCCAGAAGGCCAATGGCCAACAGGTGATCACGGATCATCAGGGAAATTCCAATCAAAACCACAACGAGGTTGCCTCACACCTGTCAGAACGGCTAGGATTAAATGCAAGAGACATCAGTGCTGGTTGAGGATGTGGATTAAAGGGAATCCCTGTGCAGGGTTGGTGGGAATGCAGTGGCACAATCACTATGGAAAACAGTATGGAGGTTCCTCAAAAGACAAAAACAGAACGATGACACACAACAATCCCACTTCTGGGCATTTAAAAAAATGTTTAAAAAATAATTTTATTTATGAGAGAGAGAGAGAGAGAGAGAGGGAGAGAGAGGCAGAGACACAGGCAGAGGGAGAAGCAGGCTCCATGCAGGGAGCCCGATGTGGGACTGGATCCCCAGTCTCCAGGATCACGCCCTGGGCCCAAAGGCAGGCACTAAACCGCTGAGCCACCCACGGATCTCATACTTCTGGGTATTTATCCAAAGGATATGAAATCGCTAACTGGAAGAGAAGCTCCCTTGCAGATTATTTCCAAGGGCCATGACACAAACAATGTGAGAGCCCACGGATGGTTGAAAAAGTAACAGAGGTGGTAAGATGCACACACTGGGGTGGAGGTGTGGGGGTATTCATCAGCCACAATAAGAACAAAATCTCACCACCTAGAACGTGGACGGACCCTGAGGACATTGTGCCAAGTGGACTAAATCAATTCCCATGATCTTGCTTATACACAGACAACAAAACCATCATCACCACCAAAATACACATCAAATTCATAGAGAATAGATTATGGTGGTTGCCAGAGGCACAGGGGGGATGGGTCAAGGTGTTCAAATAATAAACTTCCAGTTAGGATACTGAATATTGCTAAGTTGCTAAAATAACATTTTTAAGACTTTGTGACAGAAATTAACTAGATTTATTGTAATCATTTCACGGCATATAGAAATATCAAATCACTGCTATATATCATACCCTAGTTTAAAAAAACCCAGTAACATTCAAATACTAATACAAAAACGATACTCATAGGCAACTGGGATTACCTACCAGTAAGACACTTACACCTTTTTGTTCTTATGCTAGAAAACATAAACTTGATGAGAATGCAAACTTTATAATCTCTTTAGAGACTTCTAGGGAAAATAAGACCACCATCATCAGAAACAAACGTTATTTCTTGTTTACTATTAAAACCACCTACACACTGAGGAAAGCCAGCATTCCATCAACACCAGAACAGCCTTATCTACATATAAGAACTAAAATAATTTTCAATGCACACTGAATAAACTTTGCATCTTCAACAGGAGTATGTCCAACCACTGAAAAATCACGTGGGCTCCGTTTGGCCAAAACAAGAATCAGGACATTTTACAAACATAAAAGCAATGAGGACAATTCTCAGACACATAAGTCTTTCCCTGTCATCATGACACAAAGCAACTCAAGCACCTCAGTTTCTGATCTGAAAAACGGATGCAATACCAGTTTCTTTACGGCTGCCGTGAGAATAGGATGGAGCCCACACCTGTATGAACCCTCCGCCACACGTTGGCTGTTGGTCTCTTGAACAGGCAAGCAGAGAAGTTTTCCGCCCAAAGTCACAGGCCTCAGTGGGATGGATTGGACCCCAGGCTCTATGAGTGAGACACCTCTCCAATAGACTGGCAGAGCTTCCAGGTTCCTCCTCCTTGTCCCTTGGAGTTAAATGCCTTATTTACTTGAAAGCCTACAACCTGTGGTGCTGCCTACCTCCTGTAACTCACTTCCCCTTCTGCCACAGGGAAACACAAGTACTCCTGGGTTACCTGCTGCTCAACCCCACCCAGTCGGCCATGTGAATGCTTATCCAACCAAGGACCTGACCTAGTAGCTCTATCTTCACAAAGTTCCTCCACCTTCAACTAGCTGTGGGATAAAGTCCCCTGCAAGCAACCACATGGGAGGGGCTTCCTGAATTTTCAGAATTGTGTAATGAATCTGCAATGTTAAACCGCCTTCAAGTCCTCCTCAATATAGAAAATGAAAGACCACCCACACTTAACAGTGACAACTCAAGTTTCCTTTGAAATCAAACTAGTAACTTTGAAAATAAAAAACAGGCATTATTCCCAGCCCCTCCTGCCTTTCACCATAAACCAAGATTCCCTAAGCTCAGGCCCAAAGCAACATCAGGATAGCCGTGAGGCAGCCAATTTTAGGGCTTGGAGCAAAACAAGCAACCTGTGTGGTAATTTACTCCCATGTAAGCACTTATAAAACAAGCTACCTCCTTCCAAACCAGTACATTATCAAAGTCCTTTACCTTTCACAGGTAGAATTTCAACCGTAGGCCAAGTTCCCTAAGCTTCCTCTAAAATCACAGCCCATCCCCACCACAGTTCGCCCCCCAGTCCCACTACAGTGAGAGACCCCTGACTGCCCCTCTACCACTGTTAAGGCTTCCGTGCAGATCCAACGACTCAGAAACCTGCTTCTTCCACTGTCCCTCTCTCTCATGAATAGTCTTAAGAAAAATAGAAGAAGGACTTAGGGAAACCTTGGTAAATTCCAGCTACCTTAACGTCACCGCCACCTCACAATAGAAAAGGTATGTTAAAGTTTCAATGTGATCAGTCCTTGCTCCGGGAAGCCCTTCGCTAACACCTGTCTCAGAAAAGAAATTCAGGGACCTTAACCTAAATAGCTAGAGTGGAAGACTTTGGAAAGTACGAGCTTCTCCCGGAACACCCACCCACAGCCCGGGACCACCTCATTGGAGCGGGCAGTGCTGGGGAGCCCGGTGTCACGCACCCAAGGGAGAGGGGTACATCTGGATGCAGACCTGCTATCCCCACCTCATCGGAGACAGGCCCGTGCGCGCTCACACACACCTTCGAACAGGCGCCGCGGGTCCTTCTCGTCCAGCGTCAGCAGCTCCCGGGCGGCCTTGCGGATCTTGGCCAGGGTAAACTTGACCCTCCAGACCTCACGTTTGTTCCGGAGCCCGTACTCGCCTGCGGAGACAGGGCGCTGGCTGGCGGGGGCCGGGCTGGTGGGGCAGAGCCGGCACGCGGCGGCCTCGCCCACCCCTCACCCGGAAGCGGAAGCCGGGTCCAGGCTACTCACCGATCAGTTTCAGTTCCTGGTCGAGGCGCGACTTCTCGAAGGGCCTCCGAGGGGTCACATAAGTCTTACGACACACCCAGCTCCGGGCCACTGGCATGTTGGCTCCGCGCGTCCGCCTGCGCGGGAGGGCAAGAAGGGCCCGTGTGGCCGTGGACGGCGCCTACGCGGCCCCCTAGCGAACCCACACTCCCGCGCTGTAGTCTCATCTGACCGTCTCCGACCTCGCAACCCACCCCCTGACCCGCGGGCACAACACATTACTCCTTACCGTAGGCTCCCGGACCGGAGAAAGAGAAGCACGCGGCCCCCGAGCGCGCTTTTATAGCAACGCCGCGGCCTGGTGACGTCAGCGCGCACGCCGCACATCTGCACCAATCAGAAGAGGCGTAGGCGGACGGGAAAAAGCACTCGAGACGAGAGGTTGGGCCAGAGCGACGAGCGCGCGCAGGCAGGCACGCCGGGAAGGGGGCAGTTGACTCGTCCGGCTGGCGAGCCTCTGAGTTCGGAGCTGGTGTCCGGTGCTCCCGGGGCCGCAGTCGCTCCCGCTCGGTGGAGCTGGCGCCTGGCGACCTTCCAGGAGGGGCCCCGAAAGTTCCTGAGCCCCGATGTGGCCGGCTCTCATGTCGGAGGAGGAGCGTCCTGCTGAAGCACGGCCGGAGCCAGTAGGGCGCACCCCGGCTGCACACCTGGTCGGGCAGCAGGTGCACAGGCCCGGCCTCGGGGGCACATGGGTGCCCTGCCCGAACGCGCCCCCCGCGCCCTCGCGTCCCGGCAGGACTGCAGTTCGACCTCCCTGGCGTCCTCATCCCAGGAGTTGGGCCTCACCTGAAGGCCCGCGCCTGGTGCCTTCGGCTCCCCGTCCGGGGGCCTCGCCCTCCTGGAGCGCGGGCCTCATTCGCCGGAACCGCCGGGGGTAGCCTGCGGTTGCTTTTGGGTTTACAGGACAGGAGAGATGTTTTGAAACTTATTGCTATGGTTGAAGCTGTGGTCTATGTATACAGTGGAATATTCCTCAGCCATTAGAAACGACGAATACCCACCATTTGCTTCGAGGTGGATGGAACTAGACGGTATTATGCTGAGTGAAGTAAGTCATTCAGAGAAGGACAAACATTATATGGTTTCACTCATACGGAGAATATAAAAAGTAGTGAAAGGGATTGTAAGGGAAAGGAGAGAAAATGAGTGGGAAAAATTAGAGGGTGGCAGAACAGGAGAGACTCCTAACTCTGGGAAACGAACAAGGGGTAGTGGAAGGGGAGGCCGGCAGGGGGATGGGGTGACTGGGTGACGGGCGCTGAGGGGGCACTCGACGGGATGAGCACTGGGTGTTATGTTGGCAAATTGAAAGCCAATACAAATTGTAGGTTTTAAAAAAATTTCTAACAGCAAAAAAAGAAAAAAGTTCTTGCTACCTGTTGGCCTCCCCCTTGGTGCCATTTATCACCTGCAGGAACTTACACCATTTCTTTCTTTCTTTTTTTTTTTTTTCTTACACCATTTCTTGACCTCCTTTCTGGACATCTTACCCTCCCAGGGGCTCTGGGATGACAGGCACACCCTGGGGACACTGGGGTTTTAGTTCTAGGCCTGCAAGAGAGCAGATATTGCAAAAGAAAAATGAATTGTTTGGTTTCCCAGTGCATCTGTAAGTTCTGTTCATATTATATGGTGGTCTATTAGGTGTGGAATAGCAGTATGTCTAAACAACCACAATGTACACATCTTAATAAAAAAATATTTTATTGCTAACAAGTGCTAATCATCAACCAAGCTTTCAGTGGTAATCTTTCAGCTTCTGGAGGATCCTGCCGTTAGGAGTTAATTAGACACTTAGGTGTCAGGACCAGGATTCCCCACAATAAAAAGGGACCAGGGACAGTGAATATAGAACTGCACTAGCATCCTATTTGACAGTTTAGACAAGACTGCAATAGCATCCTGTCTAGCAGCCTCTGCAGAAGTGACTTTTGCAAAACATCCTGAAACAAAACAACCATGAAACATGGGTTATGATCACAAGTTCAGGCAGTTCGTCTCAGATGTCAGCCCACAAGACCGTCAACATTCGAACAATAACCCAATAGGTAGATGGATGCATGATCAAAACTGATTGGCACACCTTAGCGGCCAATTCACAGGGGCATGTTCTCAGGATACTTAAGATAGTTCCTCCAAGGAGCTTATAAAACCCCCTAAATTGGAACGCCAAAATGGCAACCCTCTCGGCTCCCCTTCCTCCCTGGGAACTTTGTGTTATTGGTCAGTAAACTACTTTGTTGTCCACCACTGTTCATCTGGTCTACCTCTTCATTCTTTGAGGCAGCATGATCAAGAGCCATGAGCATTAAGGGAACAAAAATCCTGTAACATTTTCTCCACATTGTTGGCTGCTGACTGGTCAGGGTGGTGGGTGCTGAAGATGGGGTAGCTGGGGCAACTTCTTAAAATAAGACAACAGTTGGGGCAGCCTGGGAGGCTCAGAGGTTTAACGCCGCCTTCAGCCCAGGGCGTGATCCTGGAGACCCAGGATTCAGTCCCACCTCGGGCTCCCTGCATGGAGCCTGCTTCTCCCTCTGCCTGTGTCTCTGCCTCTCTCTGTGTCTCTCATGAATAAATAAATAAAACATTTAAAAAAAATAAAGACAACAGTGAAGTTTGCCACATCAGTTGACTCTTCTATCACAACTTCCCTGTGGTGGCTGATGCAGTTTGATAATGTTTTACCCTTAGTAGAACTGCTTTCCCAATTGGGGTTGATGCTCTAATACCCTGCCACTGCTTTACCAAGTTTATGTGATATTTTATTTTATTTTTTATGTGATATTTTAAATCCACTGTTGTCGTTTCAACAATCTTCACAACATCTTCACCAGGAGTCAATTCCATCTCAGAAAACCATGTTCTTCACTCCTCCTTCAGAGGCAGCTCCTCATCTGTTCCAGTTTGATGATGAGCTTGCAGCAATGCGATCCCATCTTTAGGCTCCACTTCTAACCCAGGTTCTCTTGCTGTTCCCACCACATCTGTAGTCACTTCCTCCCCCTGAAGTTTTGAACACCTCAAAGTCATCCATGAGGGCTGGAATCAGCTTCTTCCAAACTCTGATTAATATGGATATTGGGAGCTCTTCCCACGAATCACAAGTCTTTCTGTCTTTCTTTCTTTCTTTTTCTTTCTTTCTTTCTTTCTTTTTCTTTCTTTCTTTCTTTCTTTCTTTCTTTCTTTCTTCTTTCTTTCTTTCTTTCTTTTCTTTCTTTCTTTCTTTCTTTCTTTCTTTCTTTCTTTCTTTCTTTTCTTCTTCTTCTTCTTTTTTCTTTCTTTCTTTCTTTCTTCTTTCTTTCTTTCTTTCTTTCTTTCTTTCTTTCTTCTTTCTTTCTTTCTTTCTTTCTTTCTTCTTTCTTTCTTTCTTCTTTTCTTTCTTCTCTTTCTTCTTTTTAAATAGGCTCCACACCCAGCATGGAGCCCAACACGGAGCCCAACACGAGCTTGAGCTGAGATCAAGAGTTGGATGCTTGACTAACTGAGCCACCAGGTGCCCCAAATCACAAGTGTTCTTAATGGCATCGAGAATGCAGAATCTCTCCAGAAGGCTTTCAACTGACTTTGCCCAGATCCATTAGAGGAGTCAGTGTCTAAGGCAGCTACAGCCTTACAATAAGTATTCCGTTAATGCTAAGACTTGAAAGTTGAAATTACTCCTTGATCCGTAGGCTGTAGGATTGGTGTTGTGTTAGCAGGCATGAACCCAGCATTAATCTTGTTGACCATCCCCATCAGAGCTCTTGGGTGACCAGGTGCATTGTCAGTGAGCAGTAGTATTTTGAAAGCATTTTTCCCCCCTCTGAGCAGTAGGTCTCAAGAGTGGGCTTAAAATATTCAGTAGTCGTGTTGTAAAGAGATGTGCTGTCACCAGGCTTTGCTGTTCCATTTATGGAGCCCAGGCAGAGGAGATTTCGCATCACCCTCAAGGGCCCTGGGAGTTTCAGAATGGTCACTGAGCACTAGCTCCAACTTTGAGCCAGCAGCTGCATGAGCCCCTAACAGGAGTCCGCCAGTCCTCTGAAGCTCTGAGGCCAGGCATTGACTTCTCTGTAGCCATGAGAGTCCTACATGGCATCCTCTGCCAGTAGGAGGCTGTTCCATCTACACTGGAAATCTGTGTGTAGTGCAGCCACCTTCACGGATCATCTTAGCTACTAGCCCTAGGTGACTTGCTGCAGCTTCTACATCAGCACTGGCTGCTTCCCCTTGCACTTGATGTTATGGAGATAGCTTCTTTCCTCCCATGTCCTGAACCACCTCTACTAGCTTCAAACTGGTCTTCTGCAGCTTCCAGCCTCCCTCGGCCTTCACAGAATTGAAGGGAGTCAGGGCCTTGCTCTGGATGAGCACTTTCAATATCCTTCACAAACTTTTCCTCTGCATTTACAGCTGGGCTGTCTGGCACAACAGACCTGGCTTTGGGCCTGTCTTGGCCATCGACCTATCTTCCTCCCTCAGCTTAATCGCTTCTAGCTGTTGATTTATTTTTTATTTTTTTAGCTGTTGATTTAGAATGAGAAACGTGCAACTCTTCCTTTCACTTGGACACTTGTAGGCCACTGTAGGGGTATTCACTGGGATAACCTCAATACTGCTGTGTGTTAGGGAACAGAGAGTCCTGAGGAAAAGGAGAGAGATGGGGAACGATGGGTTGGAACAGGAGTGAGAACATGCACATATATTAAGTTTGTCATCTTATGCAGGTGTGGTTTGTGGTGTCCCAAGCAATGACAATAGTAACATCAAAGATCACTGATCACAGATCACCATCACAATATAATAATGAGATTAAAGCTTAAAATATTGGGATTATTACCAAAATGTGACTCAGAGACAGGAGGTGATCAATGCTGTTGGGAAGCAATGTATTTGCTTGACGTAAGGTTGGCACACACCTTCAGTCTGTAGAAAATGCAGTAATCTTGGAACGTCATAAAGTGAAGTATGATAAGATGAAACGTGCCTCAATTGCATGGAGTTCCAACACCTCCTAACATTTCGTGAGCTCTGGGATTTAAACTAACTTATCCTTATATCTTAAAATATTGGTAGATTAACAGAAGGTAGCAAGCATCATCGGATGATAATTGGTGTATGTTGGCTTTCCCTTGCCTCAACGTTTAAAATAATGTGCTGTGAATGCTCTGAAGGGAAAGGAGCCTTGCAGTTTCTGCCTTTCTGCCCTCATGCTCTGCTGGTGACCCCATCTCTGCTTTCTGTTCCTGATGCTCTGAAATTCCTGGTGGTACCACTTTCTTTCCAGGTCAAGAACTCCCTTTGGCTCGTCGTCACAGCAGGTCTACTTGTGATAAATCCTCTTAATTCCCTTCACCTAGAATGCCACCTCCTTCCTGCCTCTGGGTGTCTATGAGAAGCCCGCTGTGAGGTGCTGGTTCTGTCTCACTGCATTCAAGAGACTCCCTAGTCTTTTGTTTTCCTTACTTGGATTCTGATGCACCTTGACACAGGTTTCTTCGGCTTATCCTGTTTGGGGTTCACTGAGTTTTCATGAATGACCATTGGCACATTTGGAGAAATTAAAGAAAGACTTTATTTCTTCTTCTTCTCCTCCTCGTCCTTGTCCTCCTCCTCCTCTTCTTTTTCAGATTTTATTTTTAAATAATCTCTACACCTAACATCAGGCTCAAACTCACAACCCCAAGATCAAGGATTACATGCTCTTCCAATGCAATCTGCCAGGTGCCCCTCAGACATTATTTCTTTTTTGTTTTTGTTGGAGTTCAGTTTGCCAACATATAGCATAACACCCAGTGCTCATCCCATCAAGTGCCCCCCTCAGTGCCCATCAACCAGTCATCTCCATCCCCGGTCGACTTCCCTTTCCACCACCCCTTGTTCGTTTCCCAGAGTTAGGAGTCTCTCATGTTCTGTCTCCCTTTCTGATATTTCCCACTCATTTTCTCTCCTTTCCCCTTTATTCCCTTTCACTATTTTTTATATTCCCCAAATGAATGAGACCATATAATGTTTGTCCTTCTCTGATTGACTTATTTCACTCAGCATAATACCCTCCAGTTCCATCCACGTCGAAGCAAATAGTATTTGTCATTTCTAATGGCTAATATTCCATTGTATACATATACCACAGCTTCTTTTTTTAAAGATTTATTTATTTATTTATTCATGAGAGAGAGACAGAGAGAGAGAGAGAGAGAGAGAGAGAGAGAGAGAGAGAGAGAAGCAGAGACACAGGCAGAGGGAGAAGCAGGCTCCATGCCTTGAGCCCGACGCAGAACTCGATCCTGGGTCTCCAGGATCACGCCCTGGGTCAAAGGCAGGCGCCAAACCGCTGAGCCACCCAGGGATCCCATATACCACATCTTCTTTATCCATTCATCTTTTGATAGACACTGAGGCTCCATCCACAGTTTGGCTATTGTGGACATTGCTGCTATAAACATCGGGGGCAGGTGTCCTGGCGTTACACTGCATCTGTATCTTTGGGGTGACTCCCCAGCAGGGCAATTGCTGGGTTGTAGGGCAGATCTATTTTTAACTCTTTGAGGAACCTCCACACAGTTTTCCGGAGTGGCTGCACCAGTTCACATTCCCTCCAACAGTGCAAGAGGATTACCCTTTCTCCACCTCCTCTCCAACATTTGTTGTTTCCTACCTTGTTAATTTTCCCCATTCTCACTGGTGTGAGATGGTATCTCATTGTGGTTTTGATTTGTATTTCCCTGATGGCCAGGGATGTGGAGCATTATCTCATGTGCTTGTTGGCCATGTGTATGTCTTCCTCTGTGAGATTTCTGTTCATGTCTTTTGCCCATTTCATGATTGGATTGTTTGTTTCTTTGCTGTTGAGTTTAATAAGTTCTTTATAGATCTTGGAAACTAGCCCTTTATCTGATACGTCATTTGCAAATATCTTCTCCCATTCTGTAGGTTGTCTCTTAGTTTTGTTGACTATTTATTTTGCGGGCAGAAGCTTCTTATCTTTTTTTTTTTTATAAATTAATTTTTATTGTGTTCAATTTACCAACAACAGAATTAACACCCAGTGCTCATCACCCGTCAAGTGTACCCCTCAGTGCCCGTCACCCATTCACGAACCCCACCCCCCACCCTCCTCCCCCTCCACTCTACCCCTAGTTACATTTCCCAAGTTGGAAGTCTTATGTTCTGTCTCCCTTTTCTGATATTTTCTCACTAGTTCATTTTTGCTTTTGTTTCCCTTGCCTTCATAGATGTATCTTGCAAGAAGTTGCTGTGGCCAAGTTCAAAAAGGGTGTTGCCTGTGTTCTCCTCTAGGATTTTGATAGAATCTTGTCTCACATTTAGATCTTTCATTCATTTTGAGTTTATCTTTGTATATGGTGTAAGAGAATGGTCTAGTTTCATTCTTCTGCATGTGGATGTCCAATTTTCCCAGCACCATTTATTGAAGAGAGACTGTCTTTTTTCCAGTGGATAGTCTTTCCTGCTTTGTCGAATATTAGTTGACCATAAAGTTGAGGGTCCACTTCTGGATTCTCTATTCTGTTCCATTGACCTATGTGTCTGTTTTTGTGCCAGTACCACACTGTCTTGATGACCACAGCTTTGTAGTACAACCTGAAATCTGGCATTGTGATGCCCCTAGCTCTGGCTTTCTTTTTTAATATTCCCCTGGCTATTCGGGGTCTTCTCTGATTCCACATAAATCTTAAGATGGTTTGTTCCAACTCTCTGAAGAAAGTCCATGGTATTTTGATAGGGATTGCATTAAACGTGTAAATTGCCCTGGGTAACATTGACATTTTCACAATATTAATTTTTCCAGTCCATGAGCATGGAATATTTTTCCACCTCTTTGTGTCTTCCTCAATTTCTTTCAGAAGTGTTCTGTAGTTTTTAGGGTATAGATCCTTTACCTCTTTGGTTAGGTTTATTCCTAGGTATCTTATGCTTTTCGGTGCAATTGTAAATGGGATTGACTCCTTAATTTCTCTTTCTTCAGTCTCATTGTTAGTGTATAGAAATGCCACCAATTTCTGGGCATTGGTTTTGTATCCTGCCACATTGCTGAATTGCTGTATGAGTTCTAGCAATCTTGGGGTGGAGTCTTTTGGGTTTTCTAGGTACAGTATCATGTCATCTGTGAAGAGGGAGAGTTTGACTTCTTCTTTGCCAGTTTGAATGCTTTTTTTTTCCTTTTTGTTGTCTGATTGCTGAGGCTGGGACTTCTAGTACTATGTTGAATAGCAGTGGTGAGAGTGGACATCCCTGTCGTGTTCCTGATCTTAGGGGAAAGGCTCCCAGTGTTTCCCCATTGAGAATGATATTTGCTGTGGGCTTTTCGTAGATGGCTTTTAAGATGCTGAGGAATTTTCCCTCTATCCCTACACTCTGAAGAGTTTTGATCAGGAATGGATGCCGTATTTTGTCAAATGCTTTCTCTGCATCTATTTAGAGGATCGTATGGTTCTTGTTTTTTCTCTTGTTGATATGATCTATCACGTTGATTGTTTTATGAGTGTTGAACCAACCTTGCATCCCGGGGATAAATCCCACTTGGTCATGGTGAATAATCTTCTTAATGTACTGTTGGATCCTATTGGCTAGTATCTTGTTGAGAATTTTTGCATCCATGTTCATGAGGGATATTGGCCTATAATTCTCCTTTTTGGTTGGGTCTTTGTCTGGTTTTGGAATTAAGGTGATGCTGGCCTCATAGAACGAGTTTGGAAGTACTCCATCTCTTTCTATCTTTCTGAACAGTTTTAGTAGAATAGGTATGGTTTCTTCTTTAAACGTTTGACAGAATTCCCCTGGGAAGCCATCTGGCCCTGGACTTTTGTGTCAGACATTATTTCTTGGTTTGTTTTTCAGTCCTGTCCTCTTGTCTGCTTCTAGGACTGTGATCACATGGAGGGTAGATCTCCTGTTAACACTCCAAGGGGCCCATCTCCTTCCCTAATGTGTTCCATCCCATTGCCAGTACTTTCTATTATTCGTCTTTCATCATCTTTGTGCTCTCCATGCTGTCATCAAGTCCAGCCATCCATGGAGCCTTTTATTCTGATTACTGTATTTTTTCCCATCTAAAATGTCCATTTTTGCTCTTCTTTATATATCTTCTATTTCTTTTTTTTTGCTGAGATCTTCTATTTTCCCCTCCTCCACTTCCTTCTTTTTAGATTTATCTGAAGCACGTGTTTGTGTCTAACGGCTTCTTGCAACATTCTATTATGGCCACTTTATAGTCCTTCTCAGGTAACAGCACCTGTGGCATCTGAGAGCTAGCTCTGTGCACAGTGCTCTTTCCTCACTCCACAGGTGATTTTCCTGGTTCTTGTTATGATGAATGATTTTTTAAAAAATTGAAACCTGGGCATTAAACATTATTTATTCATTTATTTGATATAGCGAGAGAGAGCAAGAGAGAGTGAGACAGAGCTTGGGGGATGGGCAGAGGAAGAGGGAGAAACAGACTCCCCGCTGAGCAGGAAGCCTGATGCAGGACTCAATCCCAGGATCCTGGATCATATCCTAAGCCAAAGGCAGATGCTTAACCGATTGAGCCACCCAAGTGCCCTGAAACCTGGGCATTTGGATATATTTTGAGGGTCTGGATCCTATTTAAATCTTCTATCACAGAAGTCTTTCTCACACATTGCTGGGGTACTGACTCATTACTGCCAGGTGGAAGGCACAGTCCAGGTCCCCATGTGCCCTCCTGTGACACCTGCTGTGTTATTCCTGGGGTCTTCATGGTTTTAGCTGGGCAGCCACCTTTGTTCTGCTTTTTGGAGTATTCTTATGTTTCTTGTTCATATGATGTAGGAATTTCAGCTGTGCTTTATGTAGGGAAACATACATCCACTTCCTTTTGGCCCCACATTGAACATCTGAAATGCAATAGATTTTTGTATTTTTTAAAAAAGATTTTATTTATTTATTGATGAGAGACACACAGAGAGAGGCAGAGACATAGGCAGAGGAAGAAGCATGCTCCCTGTAGGGAGCCTGATGTGGGACTCGATCCCAGGACCCTGGGATCATGACCTGAGCCAAAGGCAGATGCTCAACCACTGAGCCATCCAGGTGCCCAATCACGTTTTGTATATTGATGGTATTTCCAGTGGCATGGTGTAAATCCTTTTCAGATTAGAGTAATAACAGATCTTTATATCATTTTGGATAGTTCATGCACACAATTTTGTCATCCATGAATAGTCAATACCATTTTATTCTATCCATTCAGTGCTTATCACATTTTTCCCCTTTTATTTAATTGGTTGGTTCTTCTTGTCAGGTTTTCATGTCAATTTCTGTTTTTCTGGCCTGATTAAATGTGCTAGGGAAGTGTTCTTTCTTTCTTTATTCTCAAGGGAAGCCTGTGAAAGTTTGGTACGTGTATGTGTGTATGTGTGTTCACATAATCATGTGTGCAGGTGTGTCTGTGTGTCTGCACATGTTCATGTGTTCATAAGGCCTGTATGTTCATTGTGTGCTCATGTGTTCCTGTGAGTGTATTCACATGTGTTTGTATGTATGTGTCAGTGTATTCCACATGTTCACGGGTGCAAGTATGTCATGTGTCTGCATGTGTTTGTGTGTTCATATGGGTCTCTGTGTTCACATGTGTGTTCATTTGTGCAAGTATGTCTGTGTGTCCATATGTGTTCACATGCTCATGTGTGTATACGGGTCTTGTGTTCATGTGAGTGTGTTCACATGCATGTGTGTGTTCACATGTATTCATGTACTTGTATGCATGTGTCAGTGTGTGCTCACATGTTCATGCATGAAGATGTGTCTCAGTGTTCACGTATGTTCATATGTTTGTGTGTATATAGATGTGTCTGTTCTTGTGTATGTAAGTGTATCCTTGTGCGTCCATGTGTGTTTATCTGTGTTCCTGTGTTCTGCATATGTAGGTGTGCTCATGTATGTGCATGTGTGTTTGCGTGTTTGTGTGTTTTCACATATTCATGTGTATGTGGCTGTGCCCATGTGTCTGTGTGTGTGTGTATTTCATGAGTGCATCAGTATTTGGAGGCATTCACCAGTGGAATTTTCTAGACTCAGTTCACTTTGTCAGAAAAACTTTAATTACATATTCACCATGTTTTTATACATACAGCAATTCTTATTTTTCTATTTATTCCTGTGACCATCATTTTGGTAATGTAGATTTCTTTTTATTTATTTATTTTATTTTATTTTTTTATTTTCATTTTTAATTTTTAAATTATTTATTTTTTGGTAACGTATATTTCTGTTTCATCTACATTTTCTAATATTTTGTCATAAAATTGTTCATAATATAACAATCAATAACAAATGAACATAATACATTCTGTTATTGATTTAAAGTCTGTAGGCTGAGATGCCATACTGATAATGGTGATGTAAGCCTTCTCTCTTTATGTTCCTTGGGTGTTGTAGCTAGGATTTATACATGTGATTAATATTTGCAAAAATGAAGATTTTAGGTTTATTGATTCTTCTCTATTTTTTGTTTGTCCTAATTAGTAGCCTCATTGTGTATCACTATAATTTCCCTCCTCTTACCTTCATTTGGAATAATTTGCTATTTTTTCCCCTAAATTCTTGGTATGATACCTTGGGTCATTGATTTGGTTCTTAATTTTCCCATTTCATAGGTTTGATGTGTAACATTTACATTATCCCTCAGTGTAAACATTCTCTCATTTCCATTTTGGTTTTCTCATTAAATTCCTGGGTTATTGAGAAGTCCACTGCTTTAATTTCCATAGTGTAGGGATATTAGCTATCTTTGAGGGCAGAATTGGGTGACTTGCAAAGGGTCCCAGGAGTTCCTAGTGGTCTGTGTGAGGAGTCCAGGCTGGCTGGTAGCACCCACTATGGGCAGGTCCTGTGCCTTCCTTGGGTCCGTGGAGTCTGGGTCCTTCCTGGGCTAGTGAATGGCCAGAGCAGCATACACGCTGGGCTCTGCTGAGGGCTCCCCTGACTGGGAGGGAGAGGATGCACTTGTCTTCTGTCTGAGGGTCAAGTGGTTCAGCTGAGCGTAGGTCACATCTGGGGGGGTGTCAGATGCAGCAGCCTGCAGCAGGGGAGAGTGAGAGGGGAGGTTGGCATTGGGGTGGGGGGAAGCCAGGGAGATCAGAGAAGACAGGGCCCACCTGACTGTCCATCCACCTATCTTCCTCTGCTTGTCTGTCCTCTGAGTCCTGCAATCCTCCTGAAAGGGAGGAAGGAGGAGTGGCCAGGACCTGCCTGGGACTTGATCATGAGTAGCTCACCTGGGCATACATGTCTCCCTGGGGTTCTTCATCCTGTGTGTTCTTCTGCAGACAGACAGTGAGGGGGAGGTTTGTCTCCTTGAATTCACTCCATCACTTCAGTCAATTTGCCACACTGTGGCCAGAGTAATGCTTTCAAACTTTCAGGCAGATTAGGTCACTTTCCTGCTGGACTCTGCAGGGACTTCCTGAGCCTTGAAGCATGTGATGTTTTCTTTCTATGGCTCTGGTTCTATTCCTGACACCTTTTCTTGCCCATTTGGCACCAGCCATATGACCCATGTTCCTGAAAAACCATGTTGTTGCCTCAGGACCTTTGCACTTGCTACTCCTATATCTTGTTTTATATTTCTTAGCCTCACTTTGTGCTTGAGGATGCCGCAGCTTCTTTGCATACTGTCTGACACCCACAAGGAGAGCTCACTGAGTATGGTTCAGTTTTGCTTACTGTTGAGCTTGCAACACTAGGTGGGGCCTGGTAATATTAGACTGCTTGTGCTCCTCTGCTGAGTGAATGAATGAAGGAGGCCTAGAGACTTGTGGGTGATTCACTTCTTCATGCACCCTGTTGAGATCTGGGTATGCATCCCAACAACAAGAAGTCAGACAGTGGATGGGTAGCCAGACATGGGGAGGAGGGCCCAGGAGGTCACAGCGGGATGACCTAAGTGCCCAAGAAGGGAGAGGGTACACGTGGGACAGAGCTGAGACAGGGTGGTGTGAGGACAGAGAAGCATGTATCGGATTAAGTTTGGCACCAAGAGGACCCTATGGTCCAGATGGGAGCGGGGGTCTCACCCGATGGTCCAGCTCGACCCCTTCCTCAGGCCATGTGTCTTGCACAGCAGCATCTGTGGAGTAGAAAGGGGTGTGTGTCTTGGCGGGTTCCCTGAGCTCTCTCAAGGGGTGCAGGCCCTGACCTGCTCCCAGACGAGGAGGCTGTGACCCAGGGGATCCAGGGGTGAGGTTAGGTGCTAAGGTCATGCATGTGGGAATTGAGTCCTCACCCCTTACCCCAAACCTTCCCAGCCCACCCCCAAGGCAGCCCCTTCCTCTCACAGAGGGTTTCCTCCTGGGTGGTAGCAGCTGGGCCGGAGCTGGGGAGGAGACATGGTGTCAGAGGGCATGCAGGGGGCGGGTGGATGGGAGTCTAGGGGTCTGTGGGCAGGAGTTACCTGTCCTGCAGGCCTCTGTCCTTGGGCTCTGGGTCTGCATCCCCTGCCGGACATTAGGAATCAGGATCCCTCAGGAATGGGAGGTTACAACCTCCTGCCTCCATGTGATACCAGGGAAAGGAGCCCTTCACCCGCATTGCCTGTGTGTTTCTCCATCTCCCAAGATTGAAAAGAGGGGAGCACCTTCTATTGGCACATGGGAGCCAACCTGGGTGTTTTCTGTCTAGACTCTCTGACTTGAGATTCTGTAGAAGTGTCCTACATCGGCCTTTCCCACCTCTCTGGGTTCCCTCTGGCCGCTGCCCTGAGTCCACCCTGGGTCAGCCCACAGAGCACCACTACCCCTGGGGTGCCTCAGCCCCTTCTTACTCGACTTCCTGCATTTGCCCCGATGTTGCTGTCGGACCAGGAGGAGGATAAGGAGGCAGAGCATCAGGATGAAGGCCACCGAGGCCCCGATGAGGATGTAGAGGTACCAGCTAGGACCTTGGGCAGGAGCTATACCATGAATGAGCCAGTGATTCCATTTTACTGAGCACCTACTGTGTGCCAGGCACCTGCTGGGCTCTGTGCTTGCACCTGTGATTCTGACAACAATCATGCAGCAGGGGATTGCCGTCCCTCCCACCTGCTCCACAGACTGTAAACTGAGGCACAGAGGGGTCAATCACGTGTCCCAGGTCGTCCAGTGTGGAGGTGGCAGGGCTGGGACAGGAAGTTGGGATGAAGGTGCTCTACTCATGCCTCCCCTGTGAGGTCACCACTCCGAGGCTCTGGGCTCCTCATCTGGGGCAGGATCTGTCCCAGCATCTTCATCCTGAGCTGAGGGTCCTTCCAGACCTCAACACCCCCAGCCATCAACTTCCCTCCCCCCTCCCCCTACAATATCACTGTCACTGCTGCAGAGGGACAGACACCTCCCCTAGAATCATGACTTGGGTAACTTCCCCATGAGCCCTCCTCTCCCAGGAGGTCAGAGCCATGGTTAGAACCGAGGACAAATCTAATCTGGGCCATGACTCTCTCTTTTACACTTGGGGAAACTGAGGCCCACACATGGGAGGGGCATGTCCAAGACAAGGAATGTAGAGGGTCATGAAGTGAGGGTGTAACTCAGCCCTGATCCCCATGACCCACCCACCACCTCCTGACAGAGACCCTCACTTACCCTTAGAGCCTCCTGGGGTCAGTAGAGGGTCAGGGGAGGGCCTGTGTGCTTCCACTGCACCTGCTGCCCCTCCCCCAGATGGGTCCCCACCCCTCCCTATCCCATGAACACCCAGCCTCCTCCACCAGCCGAGACCCCAGGTGCTCATCGGCCCCCTTTCATCTCTGAGAGACTGGAACCAAAGCCCCTGGACGGATGCCCCTGTGACTCACCAGCTGTTGGGCTGGATATTGTGGGTGGGGGGCCATGGTGTCCAGAGGATCCTGGGCAAAAAGACAGGAGAGGGGGCAGGAGCTTCCCTTAAAGACCCTGTCTATGCTCACACCCCTCCTCTTCATTTACCCTGAGGTCCCCAGGTACTCCTCTGCCTCCACGTGGAAAATTCTGGTGATGGGGGTGAGGGAAGGGGCAGGAGTGGGAGGACAGTGTGAAGGGTGGACTCCCTCAGAGCCCCTCTCCTCCATCCCAGCCCCATGCTCTTGTGGGCACAGGGCCCTGAGGACAATGTGGCATATGAAGGAGACAGGGTCGGGGCCCTCACCTGAGACCAGGATCTTCACGGGGACACTTGGGTGTGACAACAAGTAGGGGGAGGTGTTGAATGAGCCATAGCACCTGTAGGTGCCTCTGTGGGCTGAGGTCACAGGACTCATGGAGAATTCCGCCTGGTACAGCCCAGAAGAGTATTTTGATCTAAGACGCAGTGGGGGATTGGCTGCCCCTTCCTTGGACAGAAGGAAAATATCCACAGAGCTCAGTGACTGACACAGCAGGGTCACATTCTCTCCTGGGGCCACAGTGGGTCCTGGCTGCACCCGGAGGGAGGGCATGTAGGGGAACTGTCCTAGAGAGAGGAAGGGTGGGTGAGGGGCTGTCCAGCCCTAGTTCTGACCTGAATCTCTCTGTGTCCTCTGAGTCTCTCCCATCCTCATCCCATATTTCTGTCTCTTCCCTCCCTGGAGACCCCACCTCCCAGGTTGGCCACCATCACCTGGGCTTCCCTCACAGGGACCTGTGTAGAGTCTGGGGCTTTCCCTGCACTGTGGCCCCTCACCTGCGACCAGGATGTCCAGGGGGCCACTGGAGGCTGACCACTGGGAGGAGAGGTTGTGTCCACCGTAGCATGTGTACCGGCCCCTGTGGAAGGGTCTCACTGGGCCCAGGGTGAAGTCTGCCCCAGAGAGCCCAGCCTGGGACTGCCGGCCATGACGATGAAGAAGGTCACGTGCCCCCTCCTTGGACAGAGCAAATCTGTCATAGCTGACATCAGAGAGACACTGGAGGGTCAGATTCTGTCCAGAGGTCACAACAGGGCTCTGCTGGATCCGGAGGGAGGGCTTCCCCAACACACCTAGGAAAGACCAGCCGTGGATTGTAGGGGCTGATTACCTCAAACCTCCCTTCTCCTGTCCTAATCCCCAGGTCTTATGTCCCTCACCCTCGGAGTCTCTGACCTGTGACCTCTGTGGTCCCCTGACCCCACTCTCACATCTGGGGCTTCCCTGGTAGGTTAGTCCCTGAAACTTGTTTGGTGCCTCAAACCATGGATGGGACGAAAACCAGGCTTTCTCACCTGAGATCAACAGCTCCAAGGGGTCACTGGGGAGTGACCACTGCTGGGGGGTGTTGCTGTAATAACCATAGCATCTGAATGTCCACATGAGGCTGGGGATCACAGGCCCCACAGGGAACAGGGCCCAGAACCCCATACTAGGTGCTTGCTGGGAGTTCCGGGTCCAGAACAGCTGGCGTTGTCCTTCCTTCATCAGGACGAACCTGTGGAATCCTGTCCATGATACACACTGGAGGGTCACATTCCCTCCTGAGGGCACGATAGGGCTGGGAAGGACTGAGAGGCTGGGTTTGCTGTGCATCCCTAGGAGAGGGGAGGCGCTGTGTTAAATGGGGCTCAGATCCCCCCACATGATCCCCAGGGATGGGCTGTGAGAGGGCAACACCCTGAGAGCAGACCCTCTTCCTGAGGGCAGAGCCTGGGCTGGAGACCTGAGTGGGCTCACACCTGTCACCACCAGCTCCAGGGGGTCACTGGGATTAGACCAGGCAGTGGTGCTTCTATAGTAACAGTGATATTGTCCTGCATATACATCTGTCATGTGTGTGATGGAGAACTTGGCCTTGTCTTTGAGCTCCAGTGCAGGCTGTCTGTTCCAGGTCCCTGAGTGTCTTTCTTTATACAGGAAGTACTCCTGGGCCTTCAGGCTCCCCTGACACCAGATGGTCACAGGTGCCTCCCAGGGGACCACAGAGCCTGGCTCAGCCCAGATGGTGGGTTTGGGGAGGGTCCCTGGAAGGAAACAGAGGCTGCGTCACAAGACCCTCCCCACCCCCAATTTCCAAACCCCCAGAGGGGGACCCTCTGTCAGCCCAGAGCTGCTGATCTCTTTCCTCCCTGCCTGGTGGGTGTTCTCTGTCCCCAGTGAGGAGGTGGGAGTGGGATCCCTGGGGACAGACTCACCTGCCTGCACTTGGGTCCTGGAGCCCACACTCAGCCCTGGAAGAGAGTCCCTGTGAGAGGTTTGCCCCAAATCCTGAACAGAACACCTCCTCTCCATGAGCCTTCTGAGCCTGGGATCTCTGACAGGCCAGGGCCTGGCTGTGGGGCAGGTCCCTCCCAGAGTAAGGCATTCCCTCCCCCCCCTTGGCTCTCACCTAGACAGAGCAGAACTGTGAGGGTGGGGGTCATGGCCGTCTCCTGTCTCTGGCCCAGCTGTAAAGATGGAGGGACCTCGGTGCCTGCAGGACAGATAGACACACAGGGTGTGGCCACTCAGAGCCCAGTCCTCACTGTCACGGGGTTATCACATCATCAGCCCTACAGGAAGGGGAACAGCCAGTCCCCAGAGGCCTAGCCTGGCTCTGGTGTCCTTGAGGCCACTGCAGTGGATCCCGAGTCTTCCTGAGATGTCCTGTCCTGGTGAGGAGATCAGAGCAGGTCCTTCCCTCCCAGAGCCTCCCTCATGGGGTCTCCTCCATCTTCAGCACATCCCTGGGGTCCTCACCATGGACGGGGTCCTGAGGCTGAGGTGCTGCTGGGGACATGGGTTCCTGCTGTGCTATGGAGCTCATGTCAGCACAGACAGATGTGTGACATCTCTGCGTAAGTCAGGTGAGGTCACTGAGACAATGAGCCCTGAGGAGAAATACAGGCAAATAAGGAAGGAAATACAACACCTCTCCTGTCTCCCGAGCATGGTATTTCTTTCTCTCACAACTTCCATGGACTTCTCAATTTTCCTGTGACTTCCTCCACATCCCCTTCCTCGGAACACACCTCCAAGTCTATCCAGCTCATTAATACCCCTTGTTCCTGGGGCAGAGCCATTCTCGCATAGGGGGTCCTGTGTGTAGGTGTTAGGGGACATTTATTTGGGTTATGGCTCTGATTTTGAAGGAAGTGGACCTTCTTCTTTTTTTTTTTTAAGATGGACCTTCTTTGAAACAATTCTGCATCATCCACTGTCTGCATGACCTTGGGCAGTAATATCCTTGCTCTGAGCCTCAGTTCCCCATCTGTAGGATGTTGTCCTGAACTGCACCCCCAGTGTGGTTGTGGCAATTTGGTGTCAGGTCCCAGAAGGGATGGGTTGCAGTGAGTTTCCAGATCAGGTAAGACCAGCATGGGCTGGTTCCTGATATGCTGATGGGATCCCATGGCAGACTCTGCAGTCCAGTGGCTGTTTCGTGTGCCCACTGGAGACCTTGTCTGCTCAGAATCCCAGGACTGCCACTTACAGTATGTGTGGAGTATGCAGTCACAGACACATGCAGAGAAGCAGGAAATGAAATTTGCAGATAGAGGTGGAACCCAGCAGGGAATAGGGAACTCAGCTGAGTCCTCATTGGTTTCTGGGACCTCGGAGGAGTTGAAGGGAGGGTGTTTCTACACTTATGGATGCAAAGGGGGATCCCAGGGTCTTTTCTGTGGGAAGGGCTCCAGGAGAAGATTAGGCTGCATCCTCTTGAGAGAGAAGGAGGGCTTTGGGGTAGATTCCTGAACCACCAGATGTAGCTTCCTCTCCAGGACTGGAGTCATACTTGCACAAAGAGATAAGAAAAGGTTTCCAAGCACCTTACCATAGAGAGAGCCTGGGAGGAAGGCATTTGCAGAACTACATGTTCTTAGGTAGTTGACTATGTTCACTCTTAGTAAGCAGAATGCCAAAAGTTGTAGTTCAGGTAGAACAGATACCGAGGGAGTGCCTGGGTGGGTAGTCCTTTTAAGCAACTGCCTCTTGTTATTGGCTCCGGTCACGATCTCAGGGGTTGGGATCAAGCCTCACATCAAGCTGTACGACAGACTCTGTGCTAAGCTCAGAGACTGCTTGTCCCTCTGCCTTTACTCCAGCCTATCTCTCTCTGAAAGAAGGAAAGAAAGAAAGAAAGAAGGAAAGAAAGAAGGAAAGAAAGAAGGAAAGAAAGAAAGAAAGAAAGAAAAGAAAGAAAGAAAGAAGAAAGAAAGAAAGAAAGAAAGAAAGAAAGAAAGAAAGAAAGAAAGAAAGAAAAAGAACAGTAACCCAGGATGGATAAGATGAGGTGCAGGATGAGGGACAAATGGCTAAAACATAAGTATTGGAAGATATCACAGACAGACACACCTGCACGCACATGCATACACTACACACGTGTGCACACACATGTACATAGACACACGGGTGTACACACATAGAGAGGAGCACTCAGAGTACAGGTGATGCGTGACTAGAGCTCCTGAAGGGAGAGGGTAATGAGCACTTGTTCAGAAATGTAAATACAAAAAAAAAAAAGAAATGTAAATACACATATTAAATTTGAGTGCGATTCTCTAAAATGAGAAATGACATGACTTCCAACGTGCTTGGTGTAATTCAGTGAAACAGTATTGTCTCAGCCTTATTGAGCTAAAAAGGACAAATAGCAATGGTATAGATTTCAGGTACATAACGCGGTGTTCTGATATACGTATACGTTGTGTAGTGATTCACCACAAGGAAGCTAATTAATATGTCCATGACCTCACATGGTGAACATTTGTGTGTGTGTGTGTGCATGTGCGCGCGTGTGTGTCTCTGTATGTAAGCATGCATCTGTGTGTGGAAGGAACATCTTAGACACATCTTCTGAAAAATATTCCATGCTCATGGACTGGAAGAATTAATTTTGTGAAAATGTCAATGTTACCCAGGGCAATTTACACATTCAAGGCAATCCCTATCAAAATACCATGGGCTTTCTTCAGAGAGTTGGAACAAGTCATCTTAAGATTTGTGTGGAATCAGAGAAGACCCCGAATAGCCAGGGGAATATTAAAAAAGAAAACCATAGCTCAGGACATCACAATGCCAGATTTCAGGTTGTACTACAAAGCTGTGGTCATCAAGACAGTGTGGTACTGGCACAAAAACAGACACATAGGTCAATGGAACAGAATAGAGAATCCAGAAGTGGACCCTCAACTTTATGGTCAACTAATATTCGACAAAGCAGGAAAGACTATCCACCGGAAAAAGGACAGTCTCTCTTCAATAAATGGTGCTGGGAAAATTGGACAGCCACATGCAGAAGAATGAAACTAGACCATTCTCTTACACCATATACAAAGATAAACTCAAAATGAATGAAAGATCTAAATGTGAGACAAGATTCTATCAAAATCCTAGAGGAGAACACAGGCAACACCCTTTTTGAACTTGGCCACAGCAACTTCTTGCAAGATACATCTATGAAGGCAAGGGAAACAAAAGCAAAAATGAACTATTGGGACTTCATCAAGATAAGAAGCTTCTGCACAGCAAAATAAATAGTCAACAAAACTAAGAGACAACCTACAGAATGGGAGAAGATATTTGCAAATGACGTATCAGATAAAGGGCTAGTTTCCAAGATCTATAAAGAACTTATTAAACTCAACAGCAAAGAAACAAACAATCCAATCATGAAATGGGCAAAAGACATGAACAGAAATCTCACAGAGGAAGACATACACATGGCCAACAAGCACATGAGAAAATACTCCACATCATTGACCATCAGGGAAATACAAATCAAAACCACAATGAGATACCACCTCACACCAGTGAGAATGGGGAAAATTAACAAGGCAGGAAACAACAAATGTTGGAGAGGAGGTGGAGAAAGGGTAATCCTCTTGCACTGTTGGTGGGAATGTGAACTGGTGCAGCCACTCTGGAAAACTGTGTGGAGGTTCCTCAAAGAGTTAAAAACAGATCTGCTCTACGACCCAGCAATTGCACTGCTGGGGATTTACCCCAAAGATACAGATGCAGTGAAACGCCGGAACACCTGCACCCTGATGTTTATAGCAGCGATGTCCACAATAGCCAAACTGTGGAAGGAGCCTCGGTGTCTATTGAAAGATGAATGGATAAAGAGGCTGTAGTCTATGTACACAATGGAATATTCCTCAGCCATTAGAAATGACAAATACCCACCATTTGCTTCAACATGGATGGAACTGGAGGGTATTATGCTGAGTGAAGTAAGTCAATCAGAGAAGGACAAACATTACATGGTCTCATCCATTTGGGGAATATAAAAATTAGTGAAAGGGAATAAAGGTGAAAGGAGAGAAAGTGAGTGGGAAATATCAGTGAGGGAGACAGAACATGAGAGATACCTGACTCAGGGAAATGAACAAGGGGTAGTGGAAAGGGAGGTGGGCAGGGGTTGGAGTGACTGGGTGATGGGCACCGAGGGGGGCACTTGACGGGATGAGCGCTGGGTGTTATGCTATATGTTGGCAAATTTGACTCTAATAAAAATATACAAATAAAAAAAAGACACATCTTCTAAGTGAGTGTGCAGTATACAGTCGGGTCTTGTCTGCTGCAGGCACATCCCTGTGTGTTACATCTCCAGAACTTACTCTTCTGCATGGCTAAGACTTCATATCCTTTGACTCACATCTCCCCATCTCCCCCTTGCCCAGCCCCTGAAACTACTATTCGACTCTGCATCCAGGAGTTTGCCTATTTTAGATTTCACATATCAGTGAGATCGCCCTGCCCTTGTCCTTGCATGTCTTGCTCATGTCACTAGGCATAACGTCGTCCTGGTTCACCCATGTTGTCCCAAATGACAGGACTTCCTTTTTCAAGGTGGAATAATATTCCATTCACATACATACCATATTTTCTTTATCCAGTCATCTGTAGACCGACATTGAGGTTGTTTCCATATGTTGGCTGTTGTGAATAATGCTTCAATGACCCTGGGGTGCAGAAGTCTCTTTGAGTACTGATTTCATTTACTGTGGACATAGAATCAGACATAGGATCTCTGGAATATGGATCATAGGGTTGCTTTATGTTTCATTGTTTGAGGAGAGTCCATCTGGCCTTCCACAATGGCTGCACCAATTTTCATTCCCACCAGTTGTATACAAAGGGTCCAATTCCTCTCCATTGTTGCCAATGCTTGTTATAACTTGTAATTCCAATAAAAGCCATGCTGGCAGGTGGGAACTGGTGTCTCCCTGTGGTTCTGACTTGCATTTCCTTGATGATGTGTGATGGCTGAGCACCATTTATACATACCAGTCACTTGGATGTCTTCATCTGAGAAATTCCTGTTCAGGTGCTCTGCTCATTTTCATGTGGGTTAGGGTTAGGATTATCACTATTATTGAACTGAGTTGTGTGAGTTCCTTATATATGTGAAAGCTATCCCTTATCGCATGAGTGGTTTGCAAGTATTTTTTTTAAACTTTCTTTTTTTTTAATTTATTTATGATAGTCACAGAGAGAGAGAGAGAGAGAGAGAGAGAGAGAGAGAGGCAGAGACACAGGCAGAGGGAGAAGCAGGCTCCATGCACCGGAAGCCCGATGTGGGATTCGATCCCGGGTCTCCAGGATCGCGCCCTGGGCCAAAGGCAGGCGCCAAACCGCTGCGCCACCCAGGGGTCCCGGTTTGCAAGTATTTTATTCTATTCTCTAAGTTGCCATTTCACCCAGTTGACGATTCCTTGGCCAAGCAGATGTTCAGTTTGATAATCCCACTTGTCTCTTTTTGCCTTTGATGCCTACGTTTCTGGTGTCATATCCAAAAAGTATCATTGCCCACATCGATGTCAAGAAGCTTTTCCCGTGTGTTTTCTTTTAGTAGTTTTATGGTTTCAGGCCTTACCTTTACATTTTTAATCCACGTGAGCTGATTTTTGTGATGTGGCTTGTGGACATCCAGTTTTCCCAACACCATTTATTCAAGAGCCTGTCCTCTGTCAGTCGTACTCCTGGTCCCTTTGTGTTAGATGAGTTCTCAGAGGTTCTTTAAGCCAATTACTTTGAATTGTCAGGCAGACCCCTGAGTGGCTCAGTAGGTTGAACATTGGACAATTGATCTCAGGGCAGTGAGTTCCAGCCCCCTGTTGGGCTCAGTACTGGGCACAGAGCCTACATTTCAAAAAATTAAAAAAAAATCAGAGCAATATGAATTGTAAGGCAGTTCACAGATCTCCACTGTTTTCATGGTCAGCTAATGCAGATGTGATTTTTCCTATGGCAGTGTCGCAGTTCCCTGGTTCTTTGTGTTTTTTGTAGCTTGGCTTTGGTGTCTATACATCAAAAGAAGTGATCACCTCTTCCAATCTTTATAGAATATTTAAGAAAAGGATGGTTGTCACCAGAAAGTTTGATGAAGGTCATATTAGCTGCTATAGTAGATGGAAATGAGACTAAATAAAATTAAATAAGTAGATAATTAAGCACAATAATTGAAGGCAAAGTGTGAGTGTCAGCTGGTATTCAAAGTGACGTATGTGGATTTATCACAGGAAGCTCGCACACCCCTCATGAGTTACAATCAGGCTTAAACAGGAGACGGAATGCAAACATTACCTTTGCCTCCACTTTCACAGGAGCTGGGGAGGAAGAGTTTCCAGAAAGCTGATCCAGGAAATCAGGGTCATGTCCTCAGTCCCAGCATGGTTGTGTGAGTGTGTGTGCATGTACATGTGCATGAGTGTGTGTGTCCCTGGACACTGTCCCAGTCTTGTTGGAGGGAGGCCGAAGGGCAGCTGAGGTTGGACCATCACATCTGCACTGACCGGGAACAGCCTTGGGTTCATTTGGAAGAGTGTGGAGTTCATCCTAAGGATGGCATGGACCATGGATGGACTCTGGGCAGGGAAGGGACAGATGTTGAGGGGAAGTTGCAGAGATGGGTGTGTGTGTGGTAAAGTGGAGAAGGGGGTGGCCCTGGAGCTCAGAAGCCCAGGAAGGTGGTGGATGCAGTTGCATGGGTCAGCTGTGTCCAGGTGTGCACTCAGACTGGGCTGTAGGGTGGACAGGACAGGGGCGATGGAGGCTGAGTGTTTTCTTCCAGGTGGTTGGCTGTGAGGTGTCAGAGACAGGGATGGAGGACAGCATCCCTCTTCCCAAGGCTTGGCTGCCTGGAGATACCAATAGTATAGTCCCCAGAGAAGCCATGAAGAAGGTTGATAGGATGGAATGGGCTAGGGTTGTGAGTATTCCTCTGCTCCTACGGGAAGGCAGAAACCTCCTTCTGACCCGCAGATCAGTTCTCTGTTCTCACAAGCAGTGCCCTGCCTGACATACTCCCTCCTATGGGTAGGAGGACCTCTGGCTCTACCATCTCGAGACAAACCATCTTGTTCAATCTTCCTCCTCGGAGCAGATGTTGATGCTGGACATAGCTCTGCACTCAACTGTACAGATGCTCCGGGGTTCAGAGGAGAGAGTTCCTCACCAGAGCTCCCCCTTGATGACAGTGATGCATATTGGAAAGTGGACCAGGAGAGGAAGTAGTCTGCAGATCACCTCCAGTCAGCAATGGTGGTGCCACATTTTGCGTGTAAAGTGTATATATAATGAAGAGTGTTAAGGTCTCTTCCTGATTGTACAGTACCTGATTTCTCCACCATTTAAAAATTAAAAAATATTTATTTAGGGATTCCTGGGTGGCTCAGCTGGTGAAAAGCCTGTCTTTGGCTCAGGTCATGATCCCAGAGTCCTAAGATCCAGCCCCACATCTAGCTTCTTGCTCAGAGGGGAGTCTACTTCTCCCTCTGCCTCTACTGCAGTTCATGCCCGTGCTCTCTCCTCCTCTCTCAATGAAAAATAATATCTTTAAAAACCTTATTTATTTGTTTATAAATTTTTCAAGAAGGCTCCTTGCCTAAAGGGGCTCAAACCCAGACCCAAGATCAACAGTCTCATGCCCCGCCAACTGAGCCAGCCTCAAAACCCCCTACATGTTCAAGCAGTTTTTGTCTCTTGCGTTATAAACCTATTCTTTAGGTGGGTGCACTTTGAGAAGTCTTATGCTTTCCTGCAGATGAAACTCTTTGGTCGTGCACACCACTCTGTTCCTTCGATTATATTGTTTGCTGTGAGATATACCTCTTCTGATATTCATGTGACTGCTCAAGCTCTCCTATGTCCCCCACTGTAGAGTTAGTGTTTTCTCGTCCTGCACTCCATCCTTTGGATGGAGTATTTTCACTGCCCTTCATTGTGGTGGAGCCTATGTTCCTTTCTGATGTCCATCCTGTTCCTTGATTTTATAAGTAAACTGGACGTAGTTGGCTGACAGTTGAGACCCCTGTCAATGAGATGCATCATATGTGTTCTCATCCTGTTTTGTACATCTCCATCACCTGGACAGTATTCCAGAAATAGTCTCCAGGGTAGTTAGAGATTCATGATGCAAAGCCTCGTCACACCCAGAATGTCAATCAAAGACAGTGCATGATTTGTGGAAGCTAACTAAGCAGACAGCTGAATGAGACTCAGATATTTCAGCAGGTTCCTGATGCATGAGCAACATAAGCTTACTATTTCATGCCCCAATTTTGTGAATAACTAACTGATAGAGCAAGGACAAGATTCAGATTGGAATAAATCTGGACTGGTTACCCACGCTCACCAGGATGAACTCTGAATGCCTGACTCAGAAGGGAGGACCATCTCATGAGAAATAAATGGAGATCCTTGGAGGATTTTCCAAAGCCGTGGCAGAAAGTCAGCAATGACCATGAGGACATACTCTCTGGGGACAGTGCAGTGTATGTTGTGTGGATCTGCTCTGCTATATAGATCTTAGGCTATTTTGCAGGTTAGGGTTTATGTTAGTGTTTTCAGACAAGAGCCCCTGAGTGAACACCCCAGTTTGTTTTTAAGTGATATGGAGATAACAGACTCTGCTCATCGTTGTGTAATTTGAACAGTGCTGGTCCCAGGGTAGAAAGGAGAAGTCCCTCTTTACATAGGATCCACATCTAGAGTGAGAATACATGTCTGGTGAGGAGAGTTTTCTTAAGGATGATAACCAACCCCAGAGGTTTTAACTTTCTGCTTCTGTGCTGCTGAAACTGGCCCTCCTATTTGGATCAGGCAGTCTCAAAGAAGTGTTGCCAGAATGGAAATACAGGCAAATCGTCACTGGAAAAGAGTGGGGAGGCCAGAAGGGGGAGCCCCCACACTGCACCCTCCAGGGCAAGAATGGCCAGTCACAGACCCCACAGAAGAATCATCCACAGCACAGAAGCCTCTGTTACAGGCCCCAACAGAGAATGCCCCAAGAGCTCAACACCAGGTGGAAGGAGCATTTGCACTCCACTGGGGAATTCCTTTTAATATTCCTGTCCTGGAGCAGCTTGGGTGGCTCAGTGGTTAAGTGTCACTTTTGGCGTGATCCTGGAGACCCGGGATTGAGTCCCATTTCGGGCTCTCTGCATGGAGCCTGCTTCTCCCTCTGCCTGTGTCTCTGCCTCTCTCTCTATCTCTGTTTCTCATGAATGAATAAATAAAATCTTAAAAAAAATTCCTATCCTGTAGGTGGTCTGCTCCATGGATTCCTCTGTAGATAGCTTCTGACATAATTGTAGTTCCTCATTCACAATGATTCAAATACCAATGTTGACTTGTAGTTTTTTATTTTTTTTAAGATTTTTTAAAAATTTTATTTACTCATGAGAGATACAGAGCAAGAGAGAGAGGCAGAGACACAGGCAGAGGGAGAAGCAGGCTCCACGCAGGGAGCCCGATGCGGGACTCGATCCTGGATCTCCAGGATCGCGCTGTGGGCTGCAGGCGGCGCTAAACCGCTGCGCCACCGGGGCTGCCCGACTTGTAGTTTTTTCTTATGTGTGTAGTCACTGATTTACCTTTTAAAGGATTGTGCTCTTGCAAAATATATGAAAGGGACGGAGAGTTGGCTGTAAGTTGTGCACACCTGTGTCTTAGCCTGCTCCCCCCACCAACAGAGAACGCGAGGACCCACGCACAGAGTTGCCTCCCAGGCCAGCCAACACTGCAGTGCCCAGGGCAGCACACATGCTTTTAATGTCTCATGGTGTGGCCTCAGTTCAACCCCACTGTGGTTCTGAGCACAACGCAGGAAAGCAGAGAAATGTGGTAAGAAAATATGACTCTTCTCCTGGCCCCTGATGGCGGGTCTTCTTCCTACCTAAGAGCCCCCCTTATGGAGTTCTCTTTTATTCTTGCAACAGTGCCCACTCATCTAGTTGTGAGTGGACCTCAATGCCAACGTGTGACGTATTTGCTATGGTGGTTCAAGAGCAACTTCTGTGGCTACCTCAGGTCAGGGAAGACCCAGGCTTGCTCCATTCTACTGGAGTCCCATCTCACTAAAGTGTATGGGGAATAGACATAGGTTACAGGCAGATGTGTGTTCTTTTCAGGAAGAACTGTCCTTAGGAGTCACCAAAGGAAAGTCCCTGAGAGTATTGTCTGTGTTCCAGATGGTGGTTTCCACCCTGATCAAAATCTTGCAAAATTGCCTTATACCACCAACTGGATTACCTGGGATTTTTCCCTTCTTTGCCTTACAGAGTCAAACTTAATTCTGCCTCCTTAAATAATAAACATCTGTTCTTAAACTCTGTATGGACCCAAATAACCTTACACACATGTTTCTTCAGATTCCTTTACATTTATTCAATGTCATGATTGAAAATTGATCTGTATTACCTTTTGTAGTTCCAATTTGTGGATTTTTACTGCCATACCATATCCACCGCATACATATGCTACAGATATTCATTCTTTGTGGTTGTGATTTCTGTGGTTTGTTTCTAAAATGACCAGCATCCCTGTCAGTATTCTCACTAGTATATTATTGTTCATAGACACACATTGCGATATGGAATTCATAGCTGTGGGCCCCAGCTGCCTGTCTCTCCCTTTTAGCTGATGATTGTTTTCTACTCCCCAGATTGGCTGAAGCCATTTCTAGGACTCCCAGAAATGTAATGGGGCTCTGACTACACAATAAGAGCATCTGCAGCTGCTTTTTGTCGTTAATTTTCTCTTTTGTCTACACAGTGGATGTACCAGGATTGGGCATCACAGATTTCCTGACACTGTGGCATAACACTGAGGTAGAAGTGACCACAACCTTGAAAATAGAAAGACATAAATATACACATTGGTGGGTGTTATCAGCAGGTGTACTGTAGTTGGTTCTTATTCTCTTGGGGAGACCACCCCAATCATCACCTCCTAACTCTGCATTCAGGGAATTCACACAGCCATCTAAAGTGGGCTATGAAGGGGTAGTTTCATGAAAAATCAGGAAGTACAACAGGATTTTTGAACAAATGGTAATTTCTTGAAGCCTGTTTACAAACTCAGCATCTGGCTCTCACTTCAAACACCAGTGTGTTCATTCCCAGTGATGATATTTCTGGAGAATTGATATGATTTATCATGTGATGAACCAGGAATGTCTTGAGAGGTCCAGATAGTGTTTTACAGAATGGTTTTCCATATATCTGTTCCAAATGGGACTTGGGAGGAGGGGCAAGATGGCAGAAGAGTAGGGTCCCCCAAGTCACCTGTCCCCACCAAATTACCTAGATAACCTTCAAATCATCCTGAAAATCTACGAATTCGGCCTGAGATTTAAAGAGAGAACAGCTGGAATGCTACAGTGAGAAGAGTTCACGCTTCTATCAAGGTAGGAAGACCGGGAAAAAAGAAATAAAGAAACAAAAGGCATCCAAGGGGGAGGGGCCCCGCGAGGAGCCGAGCTAAGGCCCAGGCGAGTGCCCCCAGGACAGGAAAGCTCCCTCCCGGAGAAGCAGGAGCTGCACCAACCTTCCTGGCAGAAAGGCTCTCGCAGGGAGTTAGAGCAGGACCCCAGGAGGGGCGGGGATGCCCTCAGGCTCCCTGGGACACTAATAGACACCTGCGCCCCGGAGAGAGTGCGCGGAGCTCCCTAAGGGCTGCAGCGGGCACGGCTGGACCTGGAGCAGCTCCGACCGGCTCAGGCGGCGGCTCCGCGGAGGGGGCTGCCCGGCCGGGAGCACGAATCCAACAGCGCAGGCTCCGGAGCACAGGGCGCCGGGGACACAGCCCAGGATCCGGCCTCCCCCCCGGACAGGCAGAGGCCGGGAGGGCCCAGGACCGCAAGGACGCTCCTGCCCCGAGCTGAGCAGATCAGCGGCCCCGCCCCCGGAGGCTCCAGGCCCTGCAGACGGAGAGCTCTGTAGTTCCTGTGGGAGCTGAATCCTGGGCTCCAGAGCTGGCCGCTGCCACTGTGGTTGTTCCTCCTGGGGCCTCACGGGGTAAACAACCCCCACTGAGCCCTGCACCAGGCAGGGGGCAGAGCAGCTCCCCCAAGTGCAAATGGGACTTGGTGTTCTACCATTTATTTAGTTATTTAAAACAGAATCTGTTTTCTGAGCCAAAGAGCGCACACACCAGGGAATGCGGTAAATAAAATAGAGAAAGTTACATTTCATGAAAGTGGAGCAGAGCATGAAGTGGACCCAGAGATATCCTGGAGGATGTAGTCTCATGTCATAGGTTGAGGAAAGATGGAAGCCAGTCCAGAAAAAGTCAAGGAAATGCCAGGAAGGAGAAATGCTGGGGAGTGAAATGACTACAGTTTATTTGCATATGAGGCACTACAGCACCAATCCAGACTTTTTCTGCGCCCAAACCATGTTTATACACAGAATATTCTCAGCAGACTGTTTCTCTAGCTTATGCCCAGATTTTCTTCCAGAACCTCTTGATATCCTCAATTCATTTCCAATGTTCTACCTCACTGAACAGTCGGTCTTGTCTCACTTACAGTTAAGTCCTGGCTGCACCTTGGGGTCTTCTCTGACTATGCTGAGCTTGAAAGAGCAGCACCCCAAGAACCATCAGGACCAAGGCGGACATGCCGAACCGGATGAGATTCTGCACCGTATAATCTTGGCTGTTTGAGGCTAGAGGTTGTGGACAAGGAAGTTGTGGTGGTTAGGGAAGACTGCAAGTACCCTGGGATCCCTGCATGTCCATCCTCTTGCATTTATTGCACCATGTGATCCTGTGAGCCCATTGCCCCACACAGAAATCCTCATCACTCATCCATTTGTGAGTCTGACTTGTGATGTGATGATCTGACGGTATCAGCTAGTCCTGAGAGTCAGAAATAGAGCTTGTGGTTGAGGAGACAGGAAGGCTTAAGAGTCCCTTCTCTCATGTCCAGGGAGTCCCTGAAACTAGCTAATGCCATCTCAGTCCCTTTAGTCAGTAACTCCAGCTTCTCACCATCCATCTAATTAGGAGGGGAAAAGAATCATCAGAGGCTACATTTCGTCCTTGGAATGAGGATCCTGGAGGATGGAGGGGTTGGGTCTATCTTTTCATTCCTGCACATCACCCAACCAACTCCTTCTGGTCCCTGGCTTGTGATTATATATTTACACTTCACTTTCCATCTTCAACTATTACATTCAGAAGAGGTAAAAGGTACCAAGAGAGAGGAATTTCCTGAAGCTTCTTCCAGAGAAGTCAGGAACATCAAATTTCAGGTCTGAATTAGTCTTTTAACTCTGGGATAATTCAGAATTTAACGGGGAGAACAAAGTCTCAGATCTGAAGAGAATTTTGTCAATGTCTTAATCAAGAATGGATGATCAACTTAGCTGCAGGTATGACTTACAGAGATTCCCCAGCCTCATGACCTGGAAATGGGAGGCACCCTTTCCTCTGGCTCTACATATCGGGGTCCTGTTTCCACAGGTGCCATTGTAGTCTTCCTTTCTAGATATCAGCACCAAGGACAGAGACAGAGGCCACACCTCTGTGCACCTTGATTTGGCTCCTTCATGCTTTTTCTTTTTATAAAAAAATCTCATTTTATTTTATTTAAGATTGTATTCATCCATTCATGAGAGACACACACACACACAGGGAGAGAGAAGCAGAGAGAGAAGTAGTCTCCATGCAGGGAGCCTTATGTGGGACTCAATCCCTGGTCTCCAGATCAGACCCTGGGCTGAAGGCGGCGCTAAACTGCTGAGCCACCTGGACTGCCCTCCTTCGTGCTTTTCCTCTCCCACTGACAACCAATGGATCCCCCATGAGCTCAGTGCTGCTGCAGATGTGATGCCCCACCCTTCAAGCGCCCTCTCCTGGCCCCAGGTCCTGTGGAACCACTGCACTGTAAACATATAAAGTGCAGAGAATCAGCAAAGTTCAGCCTAGGCCTGGGAAGGCTGTGTTTCCTGCAGGCTAAGAAGACTTTAACCCAGCAGACATGAAGATTGTCCATGGGGTGAGGGCCTGCAGTCTCCAAATGCTGCTTGGAACAAGAAGCAGGCTGTGGGGCTGTGGTGGCTTTCTCTGTTCTCCTCACCCCACCGTACCTCCTCACAGTTCCTTTATAGTCTTCAGTCCCCTCCCCACACTCGCCTGGCTCTGCCTCTTTTCCTCTGGTGTAGGTAAGACATGAACATGGCATGGACTCTGTTTTTTTTTTTATTCCTGATAAGAGGTATCATCCAGTGGTTGGGCTCCTTAATTCCCTCTTCCATCCCAGCCCAGATCTATGCAAGGACAGGCCAATGACCCGAGCATCTTGGCCATCAAAGGACAAATGAGTGGACCTCTCACCTGAGACAAGGAGCTCCAGGGAGTCACTGGGACTTGACAACAGGTAGGGGGAGGAGTTGCGTGAGCTGTAGCACCTGTAGGTCCCCTGGTGGTCTGAGGTCACAGGATTCAGGGTGAAGTTGACCTCATACAGTGTAGCTGTATCCTGCAGATGAAGGTGCTGGGGAGGAGCAAGGGACCCCTCCTTGGACAGGTGGAAGGTATTGAACCAGATCTCAGAGCGACACCGCAGGGTCACATTCTCTCCCCAGGATACTGAAGGCCCAGGCTGGGCTGAGAGGGATGGTTTTGGGTATATTCCTGGGGAAAAGGAAGGTCGTGACGTGTAGAGGCCTGCCTCCACACACGCTCTTGACCCAGCTGGGGGACCACCTTCATCTCTCCAGAGACTCTGAGACCCCTCTCAGCTCCTCTTGTCTCTCTGAGTGGATGTCCTTCATCTCCATGACCCTCACCGGCCATTTTTCAGCCCCTGTCCCTAGAACATGGCCCCATCTCAGCCTGTGCTCCTGACCCTCTCCCCGGACCCCATCACCCAGGGGTGACAGTGGCCCCTGAGCCTTCAGCAGACAGGACATGGGGCAGGGGGCACCTCACCTGTGATCAGGATGTCCAGAGGGGCACTGGGTGCTGACCATGTGGAGGAGAGGTTGTGTCCACTGTAGCACCTGTACCGGCCCCCGTGGGTGTGGCTCACAGTGTCCAGGGGGAAGTCGGGGCTGGGTTGACCATCCAGATGCTGGGCCGGTCTGAGCTCCTCATCCTTGGTCAGAGCGAATCTATTAAAGCCAGCTTCTGAGCGACACTGCAGGGTCAGGTTGTCTCCAGAATGAACCAGTGAGCCCGGCTGGGCCATGAGTGAGGGCTCCCTGTAGGCACCTGCATGGAAGGGCACAGTGGCACTGAGGGGACCCAGACCCTGCATTGGGCCCAAGGCCTACATGAAGCTACCATGGGTCCCTCCCAAGGCCATCAACCTGTAGTTCTGGCCCTAGGAGGCCAGTGTTACCCACCCTGCATCACTCCCAGGGCTCCATTGGGCATATGGCTTAGGTCAGTCATATGGGCCCAGGAGAAAGATGGGGTACAGCAGGGGCTGCCTCACCTGTGACCTGAAGGTGTAGGGGGTCACTGGGGTGTGACCATGAATACGGGTACAACTGTTCAGAAATGTAGCATCTGTAGGTCCCCCCATGGGAGGTGTTCACAGGGCCCACAGGGAAGAGTGCCCGGTACCTCTCACGAAGGATCGTCAATTCCAGGCGTTGGGGCACATCAGCTCCCTGCTCCTTCAGCAGATGGAATGAGTACCTTGGGTAACGTGAACTACAGGAGAGGGACATGTTCACTCCTGAGGCCACCACAGGGCCTGGGTTAGCTGAGAGGGTGGGTGCCTCAAATACTCCTGAGAGAGAAGGAGGGAGCTATGTTACAGCGGACAGTCAACCCATGTACTCCATGTACTCTGTGCTGTGAGCAAGGGGTCCCCTGAGACCACATTCCATTCTCTTCAGCCTGGAGGAGGGGCCCCAGAGGTCGGGTCAGCACCTGCCCTTACCTGTCACCACCAGGGTCAGGAAGTCACTCAGCTGTGACAAGCTCTTCCTGCTCTGATATGCACACTGGTATCGCCCTGCCTCATGTGTGCTCATGAATTCAATGGAGTAACTGGCTTTGGTTTTGGAATCCTGGGAGATCTCCATGGAAAAATGTCTAGAGACCCTCTCTTTAAACAGGTAATAGCCATCAGCCTGCAGAGACGTCTGACACCAGAGGGTCACAGGGCTCCCCTTGGTGGCCATGAAGCCTGGGTCAGCCCAAATAGAGGGCTTGGGGAGGGTCCCTGGAAAGGAATCAGATGCATAGTTGCAAAGGTGCCATTCACGCCTTATTTTCCCCCCTGCCAACCCAAGGCCCCTCCCACACTGGTCATCATAATCCCTGACCCTCTGCCCCCAGCTATCCTGGGGTTATGGGCAAAAGTAGGATGTCTGGGGAGGACTCACCTGCCTGCACCTGGTCCCATGGTCCCCAACACAGCCCTGGAAGAGAGTGCCTGTGAATGGGTCCCTCCACCCACACGTAGTTGCTCCAGGCCTGGGTGGGCCCCTGGGCACTGGGGTCACATTTGGGGCTCAGGACACTCCTCCCCCCGAAGTTCTGCCCCCCTGGCAGATCTTCCCTGACCTGGGTTTCTCAGGAACCAGGACCTGGGACAGGGAGAAGACAACCCCATCCCTTCTCTCTTCCAGAGATCTTACCCAGGCAAAGAAGGGCAGTGAAGTTCAGGGTTCTGGCTCTGCCTTCCATGGTCCCCAGAGGTTCAGACAGCTTATAAAGTCCCCAGAGCCTGCAGGATGGACAGATGCATGGGGTGTAACATGGCCCAGGCCCTTTTTCAGTCACAGGGCCCTCATGACCAGCCTCACAGGAAGGGGAACAGCCCACTCAGGGTCTTGCTCTTCTCTCCCTGAAGGGTGGCCCAACAGCAGCAGGCCTTGGAGCCTTGCAGACCAGATGTGAGTTTCCCCAGACCCCATTCCCTCTGCCTCTTCCTCATGGAGCCCACGTCCAGAGAGTGGCCATCGTACCAGGTCTCCAGGCTGGGGCAGTAGAGCAGGGTCTGGGAGCCAGTCCAATGTCAGTTCCAGTTCTGCCCCTGCCTATCACAGAATCTGCATGACCCGGGTGAAACACTTCCTTTTCCTGAGTTTCTGTAAATGCAAATTTTCTTCCTTCCTTCCATGAGGCTGCTGATCAAGCAGTGTTTAGCGAGCAGTGACCACATCTAGTCATGTCCCCACGCACTGGAGATTCATTGTTGAGGTGACAGACTCTTTCCCTGAACTCCTGGGGGCTGTGATTAGTGACAACAGACAATACAAACGATTGACAATGGGAAATTGGCCATTGGTTTGGTAAGCTATAGAGAAGGAGAGAAAGCAAAGACAGTGTCTCAGACACAGGTAGCCATCTAGCAAGCTTAGTCACAGGATTGTGGGGGACCCTCTAGGGTGAAGAGTCCAAGACAAGATGGGGCGAGCATAAGAGTGTTGAGGGGTAGTGTCTTTGGGCTGGCTGGTGAACTCTCCCAGAACTGTGTCCTCAGGGAGAGGGGGATATGCTGGTGTTCCTGGATTTTACCTTCAGGAAGCAGGAAAATTGTCAGGAAGGTCATATGTGAGCAGATTACTGCATTGAGGAGCTGACCACTGTGGAGCACAGGTTTTGTAGGAGGAAGGTGTGTACACTCTGCAGTGATCAATCTCTTATTTCCAAATGAAATCTTAACGCTCTGACTTTAATCTGATGAGTATGTGATGAGGTGGTTGGCCCCTAAGTGGTGCTTCTGGGTTCTTTTGAGACATTCACATAATCCCTGTAACACAAATACTATCACAGTTGGTGGGAAGAGCCAGTGAGAGGATTCTGTAGTTTTCATGGCCTGAGAGGTTTGAAAGGAGTCTGCTCTGTTCAGACTGGTTCTGCGAGATACATAGTTTGTATGTGTGTCTGGGGAGGGGAGGGTGTGAACTGGGATGATTTTGCTTTTGGGGAGGAGCAGGCCCTGCTGGGCTGGAGAAATTAGTTCAGTCGGGTCGTCAGCACGTGGATGGGCAGGTGTAGATATTGGGAGTAATTAGAGGAAGGTGGAGAAAGGTGGGCAGGTTTTGTGCAGGGAGAAGCAGTGACAGGTAGCGTTGGAGCCATGAGAGTAATCAGGTCTCAGGAACTGAGTTCCTGCAGGAGGGTCAAGGGATGAGGCTGATGTGATGGCTCCAAAAGGATGTCTCCAGTCTTCCACTGAGCCTGACTGTGGTGATGGTCGCATTCATGGAACGAGGGCTCCTGGGCAGAACTGTGTGGAGTCGTCATCGTGTGTCATGTAGAAGGGTGTGAAGCACGGAGAGCTCTCTCATGCCCTGCCTTGGTTGACCAGAGGAGCCAGTGGGGCTATCCAGGATGAGAGACCCCCTGAGACAGATGGGAAATATGTTACAGACCGTTAACTGTCTCCCAGAGAGAACTACCATCTCTGACCTCTGAGCCTGGGTTTGTGGTTTGTTTCTCTCACTCACTTCCTCTTTCTGACTCTCTGTTTCTGTGACTGCAGCACCTTCTCTCCAGAAAAACCTGAGTCATTCCTGCCTCCTCTCTGCATCTTGTCCCACAGCCATTAGCTCTTCTCGATTCTGTTTCCATGCTTTGTGCAAAGCACTAGCAGGAAGCAGTTAATGCTTGTTTATCCATCATCGTTGGTGGACCTGGATTGTTGCCGCCTTTTGTTTCTTGTTAGTTGTTCTGTGAACATACTTGCTTAAGTGTCTGCTTGATTTCCTGGGTGCAATTCTTTCCCTTGTGATAAGAGCACTTAACATGAGATCTACCCTCTTTACAGATTCTGTGTCAGGATTGTATGTTTTGCTGTAGGCACGTAGTTGTATGTGATTCTCTAGAATTGTCTATCTTGCAGAACTACAACTTACTCCTAGCAGTGGAATATCTTGGTTATGTGGTCAATCTCGCTTTAAGTTTTTAGGATCTGTCAAACCTCTTTCCAAAGGGGAGCTGGTTCTGCCCCATGACCTCGACACGATTCCCTCTCCATGGGGTCCAAGCAAAGACCAGATCCTTGAGTATGACGTAGGTACCAATCAAGTGTAATTCTAAAGTCACCCTCTGAGAGGGTTGACCCTCCTCTCTGGAATAACTCTCAAGTCTATATTGGTGGGTTGCATCCCAGTTCTGATCCTAGCTTCATGATATGTTCAGTAACTGACATAAATCCTCCTTAAATGATTTTTTTAGAAAGATTTTATTTTTTAAATTATGAGATATACACAGAGAGAGGCAGAGATGTAAGCAGAGGAAGAAATAGGCTCCCTGTGGAGAACCTGAAATGAGTATAGGTCCCAGGCCCAGGATCACAACCTGAGCCAAAGGCAGACGTTAATGACTGAGCCAGTCAGGCATCACTCTCCTTTTTATTCTTTCTTTTTAAATCAATTTTAATTTTAATTTTTTGTATTTTTTTACTGGAGTTCAATTTGCCAACATATACTATAACACCCAGTGCTCATCCCATCAAGTCCTTCTTAAATTCTTTTTTTTTAAAGTCCTTCTTAAATTCTTAACTACATATTGTATTTACTAACTTGCATGGAAACTAGAGATATACTGTCTACCCATGAAGACAAAAGGACCCATGACTCACCCAGTGCTTGGGAGGAACAACACGCCCACATTCCAGAAGATTCTTGCACAAAACCATCCAATATGGCTTTATTTGTAACCACCAACACGGATTTCATGAAATTCTTTTCTTTCCTTTTTTTTTTCTGGGTTTCCATTAGATACATTCCTAAGTAATACATGATGTCTTTTTTACCTTTGGTGAGTGGAATATTCATAAACACATGGTTTTTCACCTACATTTTCACTATCATGTTTGAACATAAATGGACATGAGCATTTGCAATTTTTTTCAGTGTGTTTTTATAGACATAGTGTATATGGTATTGTATATCCTACATAGAATACATAGTTTCCACTTTTCCTCTTTTATAGTTTGTGCATGTAATCTAAAAATGATTTTTGGTCAATATGCATAACTCACGTGAATGTTCTTGTGATGGATCCTGGTGCATATGCACACATTTTCTCTAAAGTTTATATTTAAAGATCACAGCTGTGTGTCTCACTGTAACTAGAATAGTATAATCCCCTCTCTCAGTTTCATGTAACTTGCATCCTACAAGAAATGCATTAGGTGTGTGTGCTCACGCCCCCTTCCATGAATGATATTACACTTTTCTGTTTACACCTTATCTGGATGTGATGGAACTTCAGGTGTGATTTACTGATCCTGTGGCATAAGTGGAAGTAGAAAGAATCATCCCACGTAAGATGCAGGGAATCCCTGGTGTACTTTGGGGCTACCAGTGTGGCATTAAAGTGTCCTATGTTGGCTTGTATTTGCACATCACTCCCCATCAGGGACCTTACAGTGGCTCCTTGTGGTTGCCAATGAAGGGAGGCGATGCACCAGAGATACTGGCCAGTGCCAAGAATCAGTGTTTTGCACAGTGGGTTTCTCAGAGGCAGTACAACCCTGTCATCTGGTGGAAGTGAAGGATAGTGGATGCATAGAGGGTGTTGGAGCATTTTGTGGATTTTTAATGCCAATTTGTGAATCATTAAAACAACCTGCATTATCTGACCTGAAGATATAGAGACCTCTTCGTGTACCTCAAGTGTGTAGTGATTAGAAGTGGAGAAAAATGTGTTACCTGAAATTGTCCCAGAGCATACAGTGTATGGAGATGTGGACTAAAATCTGCCATGTGGGTATAAGCTGGACTCACTGAAATGGGGAAAGACAAGAGCCAGTAAAGACAACTCAGCAATGGTAGAGAAGGTGCGTCCAGTTTAATGACAGAAGGGTGCATCCATTGCCCCTGCACATGAGCCATGACTCCTCCACTTCACAATGACCTGCTGTCAGTTTACACAGAACATGCCCTACATGCTCCTCTAGAACCTTCTGGGCACAGGAGATGTATTTCCCAGGCTCTGCGACTTTGATTGTTGCGTTGTTCACTCTTGTGTTTACCTGCTGGCTGCATCTTGGGTTCTTCTCTGACTGTACCAGGACTCAAAGAGGAGAATCCCGAGGACCACCAGCATCACAGTAGCCATGCCCATTCGGATGAGATTCTCCACTGTGTAATCCTTGGGGTCAGAGGCTAAGAATGAGGACAGAAAGATCACAGAAGTCAGGGCAGACTCAAATCATTTGGGATCTTGGATGTCCACCCAGGGTACCTGCCTCCCCTTGACAAGACTTCACCCTCCACACCAGCCCTATAACTGAGTTTTCTGCTAGTTACCACTGCTGGGATCTGACTTGGTTTGTGATGAGCTGATGTTGTCAGATGCTTCTGAGAACCATAAAACCATGAGGAAAAATGAGGTCCTGATGAGACTCAAATTTGTGCCCTGACTGAGTGTTCTTGTACCTTCCTGCATTTCTCATGATATAACTTTATAGACTGTAATGAACCCTTTCTCTGCTATAGAAAGATGCCTCTGTTCTCATTGGATTCTTTCAGTCTCCCAGTGTTTTGTGAATTCAGACTTTGCTTCTGAGTCCCTTTGGACTCTTCCTGCATCCCTTAGCTCAGAATTTAGTGGTAAAATCATCTCTCAGTACAGAAGTATTTGGGCTCTTCTATTCTCTGTGTTCATTCTGAGAATGAAAGCTACTTCCTTTTGATAGGAGACCTTGTATTTTTCAACGCTTTAGGATCCAGTGTCCATGGATAAGGGGTTGGTCTTAAACATACAGGAAATAAATAGGTATTTTTGAATGTATTGAGAGAAAGAGAATTCAATGCATACATTGTAAATGTGTTAGTTATTTGACATATCATAGGTAGGAAGGAGGCAGGTCTGTTCTGAACAATGTCAGAGTGAAGGTTGCTTTTGGAGAAGACATTTAAGTTGATTCCTGAATTGGAGAAGGAGGCTGAGGGGAGTGACCTGAAGACCGAGACTAGCTGCATTACAGGCTGCAGGAAGAGCAGGTCCCTAGGAAGATCTAAACATGCTTTTCAGTATGGAATGAAGTCACATCTGTGGGTACAGGAGTATCCAGAGGAAAATAGGAAACTGGGATATATGAGCCTGCTGCAATGGAGACAGGCCAGATGTGACAGGATAGATGAGGGAACTCCATTATCATCTTCATCAGCATCACCATCACCACTGTCAACATCACCACCATCACCATCACCATCATCACCACCACCACCACATCATCATCCTCACTATCATTATCATCACCACCACCATCATTATCATCATCATTGTCCTCTTCCTCATCTCATTTTCTCTGTCACTCACGAAGAACTCTGAAAACTGCTATAAGATTTCAAGGAAGAACACAAGTCACTTGATTTTTATCTTCAAAGACAACCTCTCTCACCTCCAATCCTTAAGGAACAGAGAAAATCGTCATTGTTATAAAAGTGATGAGCACAAACTTAGGTAATCCCACAAAAAAAATCCCACAAACAAATTTAACCCATTTTCAGATAAAAAACAAAAAGATAAAAGAGTATATATGAATTCTAATTATAAATCTCCATGTGAAAATTCAAAATAAGCTTATATATTCAGAAAGTATGAATAAAGTATAGACATTATTCATTGAGTTAATATCCAAATGTTTGATACCAAGAAGTCTTTTAAATGTATCTCACTAGGGCTACAAATTTATTTATTTATTTATTTATTTATTTATTTATTTATTTATTTATTTAACTTAAAATGTTCTAGTAGCCACATTGACAAAGTAAAAAGAAACAGGTGAATTAATCTTAATATATCTTTGATTCAACCCAATACACCCCAAACATCATTTTAACATGCAATCAATACAAAACGTACTAAGGGAAATTCTGCACACATCCCTCCTCCCCACCCCAAGTCTTTACACTCCAGAGTGTTTCTTGCATTTACAATGCGGCTCAGCTTGGACTGGCTCAGTAACAGCCTGAGGACAGTGTAGCTCTGGGCTGTCCTGGGAGAGGGGCTCACTAACATCCCCAGGAGGCAGTGGGCGGCCAACCCGAAACTAGAATCAATCTTTCTCAGCCCCAAAAAGTGGCTCCCGGGGATCCCCAGCATCTTCTCACGGACTTGTTCAAAGAGGTGGGAAGGAAATGAGGTGGCCTGTGAGACTACCTGTGGGGCCACTTGGCTGAGCGGACCTACTCCCTCGGCCCCTCCCCCACCCCTCCCCTCTGGGTTCCAGGGAAGCAGGGGCCGCCCCAGATACTGGGGAAGCTTCTGGCAAATACCAGCTGAGTCACAGCTTCTGCGCGTCTGTGAGAGCCCCTGGCTGCCCCAGCTCTCCAAAGAGAGGAATGTCTCCCACCTGTGACCCCAGACACCTTGCTCTGATTGGCTTTCATTTTCCTTGGTTCCTTCATCACCTTGCCCTTCCCTCCCTCTCTTACTCCTCTCCCTCCTCTCCTCTGGAGATTGTGAGCGAATGACAAGGGGACGCAGTAGTGCTGGGTGGCTAGAGCCTCTGGAGCCGCCCTTGAAGGGAGCTAAGGAGGATGCCACCAGCACCTAGTGGAGCCTTTGCTGGGGGCTGGGAGTCAGCTTTTCCTCCCTTGGCCATGGAAGCCCAGAGCACGGGGCAGGTGGGCTTCCACCCAGCTCCCCGGAAGTGTGAGAGCCCAGCTTCCTTTGAGTTGCTGGCATTGTTTTGGTTGGGTACATACACATTTTACTTGTTTAATTTTATACCCGATGTGGGGGCTCAAGGACAGGTCCTGATGATAGAAATCCAATGACTGGATGAGCCTTCAAGAGGCAGGCAGAGCTGACCCACCGGGGTTCCTATGCCAGGCTGGGCCCTGGTGCCCAAAACGGGGCAGTGGCTACAAATTTGAAAGAATAAGTCAGGAAATGTACAAGCCCAGAAAAAATTCCATTCCTAATTCGTATTAAGAAGAGCATATTTTTTTCCTAATAAAATCTGAACATAACAGAAAAATGGACTGAAATAGGTCAGTATTGCTACATACATAAAAATACAGGGTTTAAAAATGAGTTTAACTTAAAATAATTCAGTAATTTGGGTATCACTTTAGATGTTTTCTTAAAACAACACTTAGCTTTGTGTTAACATCTTGTCATTATTATATATATTTTTTGCCTTAAATAAGACTGGTGCATAATTTGGAAATAAACAGGTAAGTTTCAATGTTTTTGCAGTTGATATAATGATTATCAGTAAATTAAAGGAGATCAGTTGCAAAGCAATGGGAAGGTGGAGAATCAAAACTAAGTTAATAGAATAAAATGAATATAACTGGGGATCACTGGGTGGTTCAGCGGTTTAGCGTCTGCCTTTGGCTCGGAATGTGATCCTGGAATCCTGAGATCAAGTCCCACATTGGGCTCCCTGTATGGAGCCTGCTTTTCCCTCTGCCTGTGTCTCTGCCTCTCTCTCTCTCTCTCTCTCTCTCTCTCTCTCTCTCTCTGTCTCTCATGAATAAATAAATAAAATCTTTTTAAAAAAAGAATATAACTAAATCAATATCACTGTATTAGAACAGATTATTAGAACTTAACTGTTTTTTAGAAAGTATAAAGAAATAAAAAATCATACTTATAAGTCAAGTAGTTGAACAATTTTAAGCTTTGAGAGTAGACAATTTCATGAGTGAAACTGCAGAGCATATCTGCATCCTTTATGAACCACATTTGTAAGCATGTTTTATGAAAAACACTTTATTTTTTAAAAAATATTTTATTTATTTATTCATAGAGACACAGCTAGAGAGAGAGAGGCAGAGACACAGGCAGAGGGAGAAGCAGGCTCCATGCGGGGAGCCCCACATGGGATTCGATCCCAGGTCTTCAGGATCACGCCCGGGGCTGAAGGCGGCGCTAAACCACTGAGCCACCGGGACTGCCAGAAAAACACTTTATAATCACAAATTATTCTCTATAAAGAATATATGCATTTCATATAAACCCAATGAAATTGGAGATTTTAAAGTCCTAAATCCTCATAATGTAAATTTGTATTTTGTATCTGCAAGGCTCACTTCGAACGTTCTGAGAAGCAGTCAGGGTGGTTGACACTGGACAGGTTTCCACACACAATGCAGAGCAGACACGAATTGCACACAGACACACTGCACAGCATCCAAGGGGACTCCTGTGTGCTCTGTCTGTGTGAACCTACCTTTGATGTCAGGTGGGCACTGAGGGGCATGGAGGCCCCCAGGGGAGCACAGGGGGCTGTGGAGCGGTGCCCATAGGCAGGGAGGCATCTCTCTAGGAATGTGTCTGGTAAGGGCTCCACCTGCACTCTCAGAAAACCCCACCTTGGTCTCAGCAGCTCCAGGCCTGATGTGAGAGGGCTCAGAGACCTCCTCAGGTGTGGGTGAGGGGCTCCATACTCAGGGTCTTTGGAAATTGGGAGGGAATGTGGACCATCATTACAACTGTCCCAGACTCCCCTCCTCCATCATTCCATATCCTGCCTGTGCTCTGAGTCAGGCCTGGACACCAAGTGCTGCAAAACTGCCCCTCTTCATCCTCAATCGCACACGTTCTCCAAACCTGGCCTAGGAGTTGAGGTGTGCTGACAAGGGGCAGGTGGCTTTTAGAAGATTGCACGGTTTTGTACGGGATGAGGAGGAGCTGAGATGCTCAATCAGCGGGCATTTCCTAATCTGTGCTGTCTCCATCCTACTGAGAATACTTCTTGTTCTGCTAAGACCCCGGCCAGAGGGACAAAATCATATGCATCTGCATTTCCCTGGGCTTCTTACCCCTTCCCAGGTCCTGGGAGAGGCCGGGCAGTGAAGGTGAGAAATGATCTTAGTGCAGGCCGCCCCCTTTTCAGACTGGGAATGCCTTTCTCAGAAGTTCCACCTCCCAGGAGACAGAAGCACCTGCAGACTGTCCCATATCATTGAACCTGCCCCTCCCGGGAGCATCTACCCCGCCTCTGCCCCTGACTAGTAGCCAGTGCCCAGCATCTGAGGGAGAGACACTAGGAAATCATGGGGGGGGGGGTTTGCTCTGCCTTGTCACCTGTCTGATCTCATTTACTCTCAGGGTCCTGGTGTTTAGGCCCCTGCCTCTTCCTCCTCAGCCCTGTGTAGATTGCTTAGATGTGGATTCCCAGGCGGGGCAGGTGTCCCACCTATTTCCACACTCTCTGCGTGGACCCTCCTCTGTGGAACCGCTGCTTGGGATCCCTTAATTGTATCCTGTCTCAGACTTCCTGTAGACAGGGCACTGAGCTGACCTTTTCTGCTTAGAGAGGACAGGGACAACAGGGACTCCTCACCTAGGACCAGGGACCTGCCCCAAATCACTATCTCAGGGAGCACCGAGACACCCTCTCCTGGTGAGCACCCCTCCATACCTCATAATCCAAGGACAGGGAGGTGAGGAGGTAGGCTCCTGAGCTCCCCACTTCAGCCTGGCTGCTCTTCCCCCAGCTGGGGCCCCAGTCTGTCCCTCTGCCATCCTCTTCCGCCGGCCTCAGAGCTCCTGGAGCCCTGTGGTGGCCTGCCATCCCTGCCTGACTCCCAGCCCTCCTCTTGAGAGACTGGGAGAAATGATAACTCCCAGAACAGAAGCCCCTGTAACTCACCAGCTGGTGAGCTGGGTCCTGGGGAGTGTGGATGGGGGCTGAATCTCTAGAGAATCCTGGGGTAAAGGACAGTACTGGTGGGGGGCTGGAGCTTCTCCTAGAGACCCTGTCTCTGCTCACACTCTTCTCCTTCATCTGCCCTGTGGCCCAGCCTAGAGCCGTGGAGACATGTGGACCCTAGGTATCTCTGCTGGACTCTCAGCCCCCCTGAGACACAAGATTGTTTGAGTATCTGAGGGGGCATTAGATCCTCTGATGGGGCTCTCAAACTGACCAGGAGTAGTGTGTGCTCCTTCTGAGCAAAGGGACCCCTGTGGCACCCTGATGACAAGTGGTCTTGTGGATGGATTTTTGGGCTGACCTAGGAGTCTGCATCTTACCCAAACTTCTCTTATACTTGCCCCCTGAACCCCTGAAGATCTTCTGGCTGTCCACCCCGGAGAAGGTCAAATTGTGGGCAGGGGTGTGAGGGCCCCTGTTGGCTTTCTTTGAGTTGAGGGATAGATCTCCCTTTGAATGACCTTCCTTCAGAGCCCCCCTTTTCCCAACCCAGCCCAGGTAACCATTGAGGAAAGACCTGAATAGATCAACAGGACATAGAGGGGACAGGGTTGGGCTTCTCACCTGAGACCAACAGCTCCAGGGGGTCACTGGAGAGTGACCACACTTGGGGGGTGTTGCTGTAATAACCATAGCATCTGAACGACCACTTGAGGCTGGGGTCCACGGGGCCCACAGGGAACAGGCCCTGGAACACCTCACTGGGGGCTCGCTGGGAGTCCTGAGTCCAGGACGTTTGGTCTTCTCCTTCCTTCATCAGGACGAACCTGTGGAATCCTGTCTGTGAACCACACTGGAGGGTCACATTCCCTCCTGAGGGCACAACAGGGCTGGGTAGGGCTGAGAGGTTGGGTTTGCCATGGAATCCTAGGAGAGGGGAGGGGCTGTGTTAAATGGGGCTCAGATCCCCCCACATGATCCCCAGGCCTTGGCTGTGAGACGGCAACACTCTAAGAGCAGATCTTCTTCCTGAGGTCTGGGACCCTGAGTGGGCTCTCACCTGTCACCACCAGCTCTAAGGGGTCACTGTAATCTGACTGGTCAGTGGCGCTTCTATAGTAGCAGCAATATCGTCCTGCATATTGCTCTGTCATGTACATGATGGAGAACTTGGCCTTGTCCTTGGGTTCCAGTGCAGGCTGTCTCTCCCAAGGCCATAACTTCCCCTCTTTATGCAGGAGGTACTCCTGGGCCTTCAGGCTCCCCTGACACCTGATGGCCACAGGCATCCCCCACCGGATCACAGAACCTGGCTCAGTCCAGATGGTGGGTTTGGGGAGGGTCCCTGGAAGGAAACAGAGACTGGGTCACAAGATCCTCCCCACACCCAATTCCCAACTCAGCCCCAAACCCCCAGGTATCCCCCCTCTGTCAGCCCAGAGCTGCTGATCTCCATGCCTCCTGCCTGGTTGGTGGTTCCTGTTCCCAATGAGGAGGTGGGAGTGGGACCCCTGGGGACAGACTCACCTGCCTGCACTCGGGTCCTGGAGCTCACACTCAGCCCTGGAAGAGAGGTTTGCCCTGAATTCTGAGCAGAATCCCTTCTCATAAGCCTCCTGAGCCTGGGATCTTTGACAGACAAGGACCTGGCTGTGGGGTGGGTCCCTCCTAGACTAGGGGGTCCCGTCCTCTCCTCAGATCTCACCTAGACAGAGCATGGCCATCATGGTTGGGGTCATGGTGTCTTCTGTCTCTGGTTCAGCTGTGCAGATGGAGGAAACTCAGTGCCCACAGGACAGACAGACACACAGGGTGTGTCCCCTTGGGGACCAGTCTTCCTCATCATGGGGTTGTCACGTCAGCAACCCTACAAGAAGGAAAACACCCTGTTTTCCGGGGCCTAGCCTGGGTCTGAGGTCCATGATGGTGCAGCAAGTGGACTCTGACATGTCCTGTCCATGTGAGGAGACCTGCATATGTTCTTTCCTCCCAGAATCTCCTCCATAGGGTATCCTTCAACCTCAGCATATCTCTAGGGTCCTCACCATGGATGGGGTCCCCTGCCCCAGAGATGCTGCAGAAGACATGGGTTCCTGCTGTGCTGTGGCACTCATGTCAGCACAGACACATCTGTAACATCTCTGCTTGTTCAGGTCAAGGTCACTGTGGCAAAAAGCCTAGAAGAGAAATATAGGAAAGGAAACACATCCTCTCTCCTGGCCCCAGAGCAGGGTATTTCTTTCTATCACAGCCTGCATGGACTTCTCTATTTTCCTGGATTTTTCTATCACCTCCCATTCATGAGAATATGGCTGTGAATCCCTTTGAATCATCAATGTCCCATGTGATTGGGGGCAGAACTGTCCTCCCTGTTTTAAGTCCTACTTGTAAACTGTAGAGAGCAATGGGTATGTTAAAGTCCTGATTTGTTGGGGAAAATTGATGTATATTAAAATATTTTTTACTACCTATGACCCATGTGAATTGAACAGTAATGTAATCAGATATTTTCCCTCATTTTATTTTTATTTTTTATTTTATTTTAGAGAGAGAGAGCATGAGAGTTGTGTGAGGGCAGAAGGAGAAGAAGAGAGAGACTCCCAAGTGGGCTCCATGCCCAGCCCAGCAGGAGTTGGATGTGGGGCTGTACGTTGTGACTTCAAGATCATGGCCTCAGCTGAAAGCAAGAGTCAGACGTTTAACCTACTGAGCCACCCAGATGCCTCCCTTCCTACATTTTTAAAAGTTATTTTACATCTAAGTATGTGGGAGACTAAATGTGATGTTCTTCTCTTTAAGTATTCTTGTTGGGTGTTCATGCTAGCCCCTGAAAATGTGTGGGAATGTGTTTGTTCTATAAAAATATCTATACAAATGGTGTTTGTCAACCATAATTGTTTGGAGGAACTCACAGTAAAATATGCTGGACCTGGAGTTAGTTTTATAGGATGATTTTAATCTTTAGATATAGTTTAAGAGCCCAAAGATGATTCAGGTTTTCTACTTATTTTTGAGCTGGTTTTAGAATTGTTCTTGTGAAATTCACCCATTTATCCAAATTGGATAAAGTTCTTCATAAGGTTCACTTAAATCTCTTGTGAAAGGATTCTAAGATGGAACTGGAGGACATGAAATGCAGAATTTCCTGCTTGTATACTTAGCAGATGATGTTCAAGATCAGAGAGACTGATTTCTTGTAATTGCCTGATTTTACAGAAATTGAAACCTACCCCTTGACCCAGGAGCATCCATCCATCAAGGACTTTGCCCCAGACTCAAGACAAGAAATTGCTGCTTGGTCTCAAGCTGAGCTCCCTACTCCTTTAATTCCTCCCTAGAGGCATAGCTTGCTCCAAACCCTCAACAGACTTTATTTAGGTGACACCATAAAAGCCTGTGAGATTTGTATTTCATTACTGATGTGGGTTGTGGGTGTCTTTCTTTATTTCATTTTGAGTGTTGGTAGGATTTTATGCATTCTGGGAATACTCAATAATAAATATTTTTGGGTTTATTAATGTTATTGGACTGGGTGCTTATGTTCTCTTGCAAATTCGTGTGTTGAGGTCTTAACCCTCAGCCTGGTTATATTTGGTAATTAGGATTAAATGAAGTTCTAAGAGAGGTCTTGTATAAGTGTTCAGCTAATGTGAATCATCTATTTCTTATTCAAAGGGGAGGGTGAATTTGAAATGTGTTCAAATGATAAATTTAAATACCAATAATTAACAATAGGTTAACTACCAAATATGAGAAATGCACATATAACCACCAAATTGGTTGTCGGAATTATATAAAGGAAGTGAATGCTGAGCACCCAAGACTATTCTGGGTGTTGGAAGTGAAAGTAAGAGAATGCAGATGTGAATGCATGAAGAACCAATGCTTAAATAAAATGTTGATTATAATTTACAGGGGGATTCATTTCGTACTAACATTGAAAGATCAACTGACCAATCACAGATTGGATCAGAGCGTGCTCCTCAGAAAAAAAACAGATATACACTAACGATGAAATCTCATGAGAACAAAATTATTAAAGGGGATTTTATTTATTTTTTGGTATATTTCTTTTATTGGAGTTCCATTTGCCAACATATAGTGTAACACCCAGGGCTCATCCTGTTAAGTGCCTCCCTCAGTGCCCGTCACCCAGTCACCCCATCCCGCCACTCACCTCCCCTTCCACTACCCCTTGTTCATTTCCCAGAGTTAGGAGTCTGTCATGTTCTCTCACTCTCTCTGATATTTCTTGAGGGGGATTTTAAATTAGAAAAGGTTGGGATGCCTGGATGGCTCAGTGGTTGAGCGCCCACCTTTGGCCCAGGGCATGATCCTAGAGTCTTAAGATCGAGTCCCACATTGGGCGCCCTACATGGAGCCTGGTTCTCTCTCTGTCTGTGTCTCTGACTCTCTCTGTGTGTGTCTCTCATGAATGAATAAATAAAATCTTAAAAAAATAAATTAGAAAACATTGTTATTTTTATTTAAAATATTAGCTGATAGTCGTATAGATATTCAACAAAACTAAATGTAAAGCCACAATGTTTTCTTTTTTAAAATATTATTTTTTATGATTTTATTTATTTATTCATGAGAGACACACACACACACACAGAGGCAGAGACACAGAGGGAGAAGCAGGCTCCATGCAGGGAGCCCGACGTGGTACTCGATTCTGGGTCTCCAGGATCACACCCTAGGCCAAAGGCAGGCGCTAAACCGCTGAGCCACCCAGGCTGCCCCACAATGTTTTCATAAGGAAAAATAACTTAGTTTAAAATTATATTGAGGGATCCCTGGGTGGCGCAGCGGTTTGGCGCCTGCCTTTGGCCCAGGGCGAGATCCTGGAGACCCGGGATTAAATCCCACGTCAGGCTCCCGGTGCATGGAGCCTGCTTCTCCCTCTGCCTATGTCTCTGCCTCTCTCTCTCTCTCACTGTGTGCCTATCATAAATAAAAATAAAAAAAATTAAAATTATATTGACATCGCAGGGACATGTATGTATGTAATCACATATCCTTGAAATATATGCAGCATAAGGCTGTACATAAGCAGAGATTCAAATTCATATCTCCACAAGATTATAACCTTAACAAGTCTATTAATAAGATAGCTGAAGTGCACAGAAGCTGATTTTTATACAATAAATGCTTAATCGAATGAGTACAAATGTTAGAAAGCTTTTCATTACTTATATTACATAAATATGAAGGGAGTGATATGTGATACATTATATATAAAATGAAGGAACAAACAAATACTATGGTGTCACGTATATATCAACCAGGGGGGAATGCACATCTTAAGGCCCATATTGTCCCTAAAATGTTAAGCATTATTAGGCAAAATTAGAAGGACCTCCAATTACTTCCATTGCTCTCATAGGCAATGTGTCCCCTGGAAAAGCAACAATGTAATTAGCAATGAGCAATAGGAAGATCATGAAGGACTCTGATGACTGTGTGAAGGGGTCAAAATAGTAAGACATGCAATATGGTTTCAATTTATGAAGCATTCAGAAAAGGGAAGAAGAAAATGGATCATGAACACCTGGAGAATGTCATAATTAAAGCAGATACAGATAGCAGGATGTGAGAATAAGGGTTTCTACCATCATGGCCCTGATCATCCACGTTGACAAACAAAATTGCAGATACCTGTGCCTCATCTCTGAAGTAGCCCCACGTCTACACCGAGAACCTCCATCCCAGTTTAGATTCTGAGGAAGATGGGTCCTGACACAGAAACCTAGTTTTATTTCCTAATCACACACCCCAGGACACTGAAGTGTCTGTTCAGAGACCCAGCTTCTCCCCTGGGATGTGGCTCATTGTCTGAGCAGACTCGGGCAAAGCTCAGCAGGTAGAAAATGTATGCCATGAATAGGACCAGAAGCTGCTGCTATAGGAAGGTATAAACCCAAACCTGCTGTGTGGGTCATACCCTCATGAAACAGGCATGAGGGAAGATGAGGGACAGTCAAGGGCATCCAACAATGGCAGGAGGGACAGCATCACACATCATGGAGGATGAGTCCTGGACAGGGAACAGCCCAGATACTTCCTGGCCCCTAAACCATGTTTCCCTCTCTGTGTTCTCAGCAGACAGCTCAGCTAACAGGAGCTCCACGCTCTCTTCCAGATCCCCCTAGGCACATTACTTTCATGTCCAAAGCTCTGCCACAGGGAAGGGTGGGTTTGCTCCCTGTGTTTACCTCCTGGCTGCACCTGGGGTCCTTCTCTGGCTCTGCTGAGCCTCTAGTTGCAGAATGCCGAGAAACACCAGGACGAAGATAGCCATGCCCAAGTGGATGAGATTCTCCACTGTGCATGTAATCCTTGAGGTCAGAGGTTAGGATTAGGACAGAGAGGTCCCAGAGGTCAGGGTGGGCCCACATCACCCGGGATCCAGATGTCCTCCCAGGATATCTACCTCTCCCCGACAAGAAGGACTTCACCCTCCACACCAGCCCGAGAACTGAGACTTTCTCCTACTCACCAGTGCTGGGGTCTGACATATTTTGGGTGGGCTCACAGTGTCAGCTACTCCTGAGGGGAAATGGAAGCACATGGTGAGGAACTGGAGACCCCCATCCAGCCTGCCCTCTGCTCTGTGTTCTATATCCCTCCACTTGTCATCATCTCGTTTCTCTACAGTTCCTAAACTAGCCCTTCACTGCACTAGAGGGGTTCCTCTGCTCTCCCCAGTGGATGCCCTCAGTCTCCTTCTTTTCCTTGATTTCAGACTTGGCTTCTGAGTCAGTCTGGATAGATTCTGGCTGTGCCTCAGGTGCTCAGGGTTGCAGAGAACTAAGCCTCCCAACACAGAAATCATGTCCTTCTATGTTTACTGTTCAGTCTGGGACATAAGACCTCCTAGCTCACAACCCTGCAGATGAGAGTGCTCAGTGATTCAGTAGCCAAGAATCCAGCATCCAAGGAAGAGGCATTAGTGTCAGGGGCTCCTGTCAGGAGGACAGAGGGGCCAATGTGTGGAGTAGAGTCCCATGTCGTTCCATGTCAACCAGCTCCCTTCCTTCGGGTTCTGCATTTTAATCTGTACCGAGTTTTTTTTTATTGGAGTTCAATTTGCCAACATATAGCATAACACCCAGTGCTCATCCCGTCAAGTGACCCCCTCAGTGCCCGTCACCCAGTCACCCCAACCCCCTGCCCACCTCCCCTTCCACTACGCCTTGTTCGTTTCCCAGAGTTAGGAGTCTCTCCTGTTCTGTCACCCTCACTGATATTTTCTTTTTAACAATTTTAAAAAAGATTCTTTTATTTATTCATGAGACATAGAGATAGAGATAGAGAGAGAGAGAGAGAGAGAGAGAGAGAAGAGAGAGAGAGAGAAGCAGGCTCCATGCAGGGAGTCCATGCGGGACTCCATCCCGGGACTCCAGGACCACGTCCTGGGCCAAAGGCAGGCGCTAAACTGTTGAGCCACCCAGGGATCCCCCTCACTGATATTTTCACTCATTTTCTCTCATTCCCCCTTTATTCACTTTCACTATTTTTATATTCCCCGAATAAATGAGACCATAAAATATTTGTCCTTCTCTGATTGACTTATTTCACTCAGCATAATACCCTCCAGTTCCATCCATGACGAAGCAAATGGTGGGCATTTGTCATTTCTTTTCTTTTTTTAAATAATAAATGTATTTTTTATTGGTGTTCAATTTGCCAACATACAGAACAACACCCAGTGCTCATCCTGTCAAGTGCCCCCCTCAGTGCCCACTCCCCAGTCACCCCCACCCCCCGCCCTCCTCCCCTTCCACCACCCCTTGTTCATTTCCCAGAGTTAGGAGTCTTCCATGTTCTGTCTCCTTTTCTGATATTTCCTACCCATTTCTTCTCCTTTCCCCTCTATTCCCTTTCACTATTATTTATATTCCCCAAATGAATGAGACCATATAATGTTTGTCCTTCTCCGATTGACTTATTTCACTCAGCATAATACCCTCCAGTTCCATCCACATCGAAGCAAATGGTGGGTATTTGTCATTTCTAATGGCTGAGGAATATTCCATTGTATACATAAACCACATCTTCTTTATCCATTCATCTTTCGATGGACACCGAGGCTCCATCCACAGTTTGGCTATTGTGGACATCGCTGCTATAAACATCGGGGTGCAGGTGTCCCGGCGTTTAACTGCATCTGTATATTTGGGGTAAATCCCCAGCAGTGCAATTGCTGGGTGGTAGGGCAGATCTATTTTTAACTCTTTGAGGAACCTCCACCCAGTTCTCCAGAGTGGCTGCACCAGTTCACATTCCCACCAACAGTGCAAGAGGGCTCCCCTTTCTCCACATCCTCTCCAACATTTGTTGTTTCCTGTCTTGTTAATTTTCCCCCTTCTCACTGGTGTGAGGTGGTATCTCATTGTGGTTTTGATTTGTATTTCCCTGATGGCCAGGGATGCAGAGCGTTTCTCATGTGCTTTTTGGCCATGTGTATGTCTTCCTCTGTGAAATTTCTGTTCGTGTCTTTTTCCCATTTCATGACTGGATTGTTTCTTTGCTGTTGAGTTTCATAAGTTCTTTATAGATCTTGGATACTAGCCCTTTATCTGATACGTCATTTGCAAATATCTTCTCCCATTCTGTAGGTTGTCTTTTAGTTTTGTTGACTATTTTGCTGTGCAGAAGCTTTTTATCTTGAAGAAGTCCCTATTTAATTCATTTTTGCTTTTGGTTCCCTTGCCTTCATGGATGTATCCTGCAAGAAGTTGCTGTGGCCAAGTTCAAAAAGGGTGTTGCCTGTGTTCTCCTCTAGGATTTCGATGGATTCTTGTCTCACATTTATTTATTTATTTATTTTTATAAATTAATTTTATTGGTGTTCAATTTACCAACATACAGAATAACACCCAGTGCTCATCCCGTCAAGTGTACCCCTCAGTGCCCATCACCCATTCACCCCCACCCCCCGCCCTCCTCCCCCTCCACCACCCCTAGTTCATTTCCCAGAGTTAGAAGTCTTTATGTTCTGTCTCCCTTTCTGATATTTCCCACACATTTCTTCTCCTTCCCTTATATTCCCTTTCACTATTATTCATATTCCCCAAATGAATGAGAACATACACTGTTTGTCCTTCTCCGGTTACTGTGGCCAAGTTCAAAAAGGGTGTTGCCTGAGTTCTCCTCTGGAATTTTGATGGAATCTTGTCTCACATTTAGATCTTTCATCTATTTTGAGTTTATCTTTGTGTATGGTGCAAGAGTGGTCCAGTTTCATTCTTCTGCATGTGGATGTCCAATTTTCCCAGCACCATTTATTGAAGAGAGACTGTCCTTTTCCAGTGGATAGTCTTTCCTGCTTTGTCGAATATTAGTTGACCATAAAGTTGAGGGTCCATTTCTAGATTTTCTATTCTGTTCTATTGACCTATGTGTCTGTTTTTGTGCCAGTACCACACTGTCTTGATGACCACAGCTTTGTAGTACAACCTGAAATCTGGCATTGTGATGCCCCTAGCTCTGGTTTTCTTTTTTAATATTCCCCTGGCTATTCGGGGTCTTCTCTGATTCCACACAAACCTTAAGATGATTTGTTCCAACTCTCTGAAGAAAGCCCATGGTATTTTGATAGGGATTGCATTAAACGTGTAAATTGCCCTGGGTAACATTGACATTTTCACAATATTAATTTTTCCAGTCCATGAGCATGTAATATTTTTCCATCTTTTTGTGTCTTCCTCAATTTCTTTCAGAAGTGTTCTGTAGTTTTTAGGGTATAGAACCTTTACCTCTTTGGTTAGGTTTATTCCTAGGTATCTTATGCTTTTGGGTGTAACTGTAAATGGGATTGACTCCTTAATTTCTCTTTCTTCAGTCTCATTGTTAGTGTATAGAAATGCCACCAATTTCTGGGCATTGGTTTTGTATCCTGCCACATTGCTGAATTGCTGTATGAGTTCTAGCAATCTTGGGGTGGAGTCTTTTGGGTTTTCTAGGTACAGTATCATGTCATCTGTGAAGAGGGAGAGTTTGACTTCTTCTTTGCCAATTTGAATGCCTTTTATTTCTTTTTGTTGTCCGATTGCTGAGGCTAGGACTTCTAGTACTATGTTGAATAGTGATGGTTAGAGTGGACATCCCCTCTTGTTCCTGATCTTAGGGGAAAGGCTCCCAGTGTTTCCCCATTGAGAATGATATTTGCTGTGGGCTTTTCGTAGATGGCTTTTAAGATGCTGAGGAATGTTCCCTCTATCCCTACACTCTGAAGAGTTTTGATCAGGAATGGATGCTGTATTTTGTTAAATGCTTTCTCTGCATCTATTGAGAGGATCATATGGTTCTTGTTTTTTCTCTTGTTGATATGATCTATCACGTTGATTGTTTTATGAGTGTTGAACCAACCTTGCATCCTGGGGATAAATCCCACTTGGTCATGGTGAATAATCTTCTTAATGTATTGTTGGATCCTATTGGCTAGTATTTTGTTGAGAATTTTTGCATCCATGTTCATGAGGGATATTGGTCTATAATTCTCCTTTTTGGTTGGGTCTTTGTCTGGTTTTGGAATTAAGGTGATGCTGGCCTCATAGAACGAGTTTGGAAGTACTCCATCTCTTTCTATCTTTCTGAACAGTTTTAGTAGAATAGGTATGGTTTCTTCTTTAAACGTTTGATAGAATTCAAATTTGTTTTCCTGATGTGATGCTTGAGGACAATTTACTCAGTCCTATGATGTGAGAAAAATGGGTGTGCATTTCAAAATGGAAAAGTGAAATTTCCATGTGTTTGTGGTTATGATAATATTTAACAACATATGAGAACCAGTTGAATGGGAGAGAGTGAGTTCACAGCATATAAACTATGCCCAGACTGAGAGCTCTCTTAGGCATACTGACTCTTTTTCAGACAACTGAGGAGTATGGTATTAAAGTAGGTGAGGAGTTCTTCAGACAGTCTATGAATTGACATTAGTTTATAAATAAACTTCAAAGGCTTTGAAGTTCATATAAGTGATGAATCACTGAATTTTACACCAGAAACCAATATTGCAATTTATAATCTAAAGTTTAAAATAGATGACGATGGATAGATAGATAGATGAGACTCCTATGAAATGTGCTCAGACTCCGTGCTGATCAGACATTCTTCCCCACAAGGAACGTGTGAATCTAATCTAACTCCAGTGGACACAAGAATAGGAAGAGTGTTTCTGAGTCTGACATCTCTGTCACATTAGTTACATCTGTTATAGTGCGTGCAGGCGTCGCTCTAGAAGGTGTGAGAAGCAGGCACCGGGATGCTGGACAAACTTCCACACACAATGCAGAGTGCACACCAAATTCTCAGGGACTCGGGGTACAGCATCCCTGGGGACTCCCATGAGCCAAGAATGGCCCGTCCTCAGGCTCAGGTGGGCACCGAGGGTGATGGGAGCCCCAGAGGGCACAGAGGGAAGCAGAGCAGTGCCCACAGGCAGGGAGGATTCTCTTTAGGAGAGTGTTTATGGAGCTGACACCATGGTTCAGGCTCTCTGATATGGAGGCAGCAGGAGGTTTGTGGGAGGCCTGTGTCTACTCAGGATCATCCTCACTCACCCACCCCTCATGCAGCAGCCTACTCCTTACTTCTGCTGAGACTGAAGAATGGGGGACCCCAGGTGGAGGCTGTAGCTTTTTCCACTCTCTCCTGGGCTGGACCCTCCTCTGTGGAGCCTCCAATGCTCCTACATCTCTTACTGAAGGGCTTTCCTGAGATGTGGGTCCTGAGCTGGTGGAGCTCAGACAGGAAAGGGTGAGGGGGCCCTCACCTGAGACCAGGAGCTCCCAGGGGTCACTGGGATGTGACAATAGCTAGGAGGAGGTGTTGGATGAGCCGTAGCACCTGTAGGTTCCCCCACAGCCTGAGGTCACAGGACTCAGGGAGAATTCAGCCTGGTACAGCCCAGCTTGGTACTTTAAAATGCAGTCAGGGGGCTGGGGGTAGTAGTGGGAGAGATAGGCTGCCCCCTCCTTGAACAGAAGGAAAGTGTTCACAACCCTCCTGTCTGAACCACAAGGTCACATTCTCACCTGGGGCCACCGTGGGCCCGGCTGCCCCCAGAGGGAGGGTGTGTAGGGGAACTGTCCTAGAGAGAGGAAGGGTGGGTGAGGGGTGGTCCAGCCTTGGCCTGACCTGAGTCTGTCTGTATCCTCTGAGTCTCTCCCATCTCCATCTCCTGTCTCTCTCTCTGTCTCCTCCCTCCCTGGGGACCTCACACCCCTGGCTCTGGCCACCACCGCCTGGGATTCCCTCACAGGGACCTGTGCAGAGTCTGGGGCCTTACCTGCACCCATGGCCCCTCATCTGCGATCAGGATGTCTAGGGGGTCACTGGGGGCCAACTACTGGGAGTAGAGGTTGTTCACCATAGCATGGGTACCAGCTCCTGGTCTCACTGGGCCCAGGGGGAAGGAAGTCTGCTCCAGAGAGCCAAGCCTGGGACTGCCGGCCATGACACTGGGAAGGGCCACATGCCCCTCCTTGGACAGAGCAAATCTGTCATAGCCAACATCAGAGAGGCACGGGAGAGTCCAGAGGTCACAACACGGCTCTGCTGGGTCAGGAGAGAGGGCTTCCTTGACACACCTGGGAGAAGACCAGCTGTGGATTGTAGGGGCTGATTCTCCCCAAACCTCCCTTCTTCCATCCTGACCCCAGGTCTCATGTCCCTCACCCTCTGATTCTCTAATCTGTGAGCTCCATGGTCCCCTCACCAACCCCCCTTCATCTGGGGCTCCCTTGGGAGCAAAGACCCCAGTAATCTGTCTGGTGCCTCAAACCATGGATGGGACAAAAATCTGACTTCCTTATTTGAGACCAGCAGCTTAAAGGGGTCACTGGGGAAGGACCCCACTCTGGGGAATGTTGTTATAACCATACCATCTGAACATCCACGTGAAGCTGGGGGTCACAGGGCCCACAGGGAACAGGGTCTGGATCCCCCTACTAGGTGCTCGCTAGGAGTCCTGGGTCCAGGGGCGCTGGCATTGTCCTTCCTTCATCAGGACAAGCCTGTGGAATCCTCTCCATGAATCACACTGGAGGGTCACATTCTCTCCTGAGGGCACAACAGGGCTAGGCAGGACTGAGAGGCTGGGTTTGCCATGCAATCCTAGATGAGAGGAGGGGCTATGTTAAATGGGGCTCAGATCCCCCCACATGATCCCCAGGACTCGGCTGTGAGAGGGTGACACCCTGAGAGCAGACCCCCTTCCTGAGGGCAGCACCTGGGGCTGGGCCCTGAATGAGCTCGCAATATGTCACCACCAGCTCCAGGGAGTCACTGGGCTCTGGCCACTCAGTGGTGCTTCCATAGTAACAGTGATATTGTCCTGCATATACACCTGTCATGTGTGTGATGGAGAACTTAGCCTTGTCCTTGGGCTCTAGTGACTCCTGTCTGTCCCAAGTCACCGATTGTCTCTCTCTATGCAGGTGATACACCTTGGCCTCCAGGCTTCCCTGACACCAGAGGGTCACTGGTGTCCTCCACGGGATCACAGAACCAGGCTCAGCCCAGATGGTGGGTTTGGGGAGGGTCCCTGGAAGGAAACAGAGGCTGGGTCACAAGACCCTCCGCACCCCCGGTTCCCAGCTCAGCCCCAACCCCCCAGGTATCCCCACTCTGTCTGCCCAGAGCTGCTGATCACCAGCCCCTGCCTGATGGGTGGTCCCTGTTCTCAGTGAGGAGGTGGGACTGGGACCCCTGGGGACAGACTCACCTGCCTGCACTCACGTCCTGGAGCTCATACTCAGTCCTGGAAGAGAGGACTTCCTGTGAGAGGTTTGCCCCAAATCCTGAGCTGAACCCCTCCTCTCCATGAGCCTCATGAGCCTGGGATCTTTGGCAGACCAGGACCTGCCTGTGGGGTGGGTCCCTCCCAGACTAGGGTGTCCCCTCCCCTCCTCAGATCTCACTTAAACAGAGCAGGGCCATGAGGGTGGGGGTCATGGTGTCTCCTGTCTTTGGCCTTGGCCCTGCAGATGATAGGATCATGAGGCCCAGAGGATAGGCAGACACACAAGGTGTGGGTACTTGGAGGCCAGTCTTACCCATAATGGGGTTGTCACATTAGCAGGATGTGACTACAGGAAGGGGAACACCCGGTCCCCAGGTCCCCTAGCCTGGCTCTGAGGTCCATGATGGTGCAGCCAGTGATTCCTGAGACTTTCTCAGATGTCCTGTCCAGGTGAGGAGACCAGGGCATGTACTTCCCTCCCAGAGCCTCCTCCATGGGGTTCTTTAACCTTAGCACATCCCTGGGATTCTGATCATGGATGGGGTCCCCAGGCCCAGAAATGCTTAAGGGGACATGGGTTCCTGCTGTGCTGTGGAGCTCATGTCAGCACAGATAGACGTACAATATCTCTGCTCACCTCAGATCTAGGTCACCGTGACAGTGAACCCAAAGAAATGTAGGCAAATAGGGAAAGAAACACAGCCCCTCTCCTGACCCCAGAGCCTGGGCTTTCTTTCTAACACAGCCTCCATGGACTTCTCTTTTTTCCTGTGCCATTGTCCATATCCCCTTTATGGGAACACACCCTTGAGTCCCTCCCAGCTCATCATTGCCCCTTGTTCCTGGGGCAGAGCCATCCTCTCTATCCTGGGGTCCTCCTGTCTGTAAGTTGTATGGAGCACATATTTGGTTTAGAGCTCTGATTTTGAAGAAAAATTTATCCTTTATCTAAATTATCCATTTGTCTATGTGACCCAGGGTGATAACATTCTGTCTACAAGTCTTATTGTCCTGAACCCCACTCCTCAGAGTAGTTGTGGGGGGTCAGTGGTTCCTAGTTCGGTGGTGGGGAGGAATCCATCACTGTTAGTTTTCAGAACAAGTTAAATGGAGTTTGGTACATGGGAGATTATGGGGTCAGACCCATAATTTGGACCCAGTCAAGACTCCTCATGGACTCCACATACCACATAAGTGCTACTGACCATATTTCTGAAGTGTGTAGAGATAGTCATATGCAGGAACAGAGAAATGAGGGTTCCCCAAATCATAGAGAACCACAAGACAGAACAGAGAACAAGGCAGAGCAGCTGCCAATTCCCAGGCCCATCATCAGGCCATCAAGTAGAGGCCTCCACCCATGCAGACACAGAGAGGGACTCCAGGGTCCTCACAGGCAGGCGAGGGGCAGGGCTCCAGGTGAGGTGTGTTTGTGGACATGCACAGGGGTTTCTCTGTTCGCTGACTCAAGCCAGCGCTGAGTCACGTCTGCTATATATGTGTGAAACATTTTTTTTTTTGTGAAACAGTTTTGCTGTAGCTTTTCTCTTACGTGAACTTGAGGCTTGCATCAGACCCATCCCTGCCTAATACAACCCTGAGCAGATGCTGAATTTGAAAGAGTAGACACCACGGATCAGAAGCTGCAATTGTCTCTCAAGTTCAGTCTGACTCCCAGAACAGCCCCAGGAGAAACCCTTCTTGTACGAACGGGTATGTAGGAGGAGAGTGTCCAACAAGAATGGACATGAGAGGGTGGTCCTGATAATGGTAAACAGTGCTATGGACAATAAGCTACTGATAGGAATTACCATATACAAGGAAATAGAATCATTAGGAAAATATGAAAATAAAAGTAAGCATATTAAAATATCTGAGAAAATAAAAGGAAATATTGGATTTTCTTATTTTAATTTTAATTATTTTAATCATTTATTTTTTTGAGATATTGGATTTTTGATGCAAGAATATAGAATAGGTGATTCTTGAAACACTTAAGAAATTTTAGAGATGAAAAATCCAGTAAAATTATTATATTCAAAAAACTCATTCCATTAAAGACAAGACAATAGCTGAAGAGCCATTTACAAAACTGGAATATGGTATTGAGGGGTTTTCAGAAATGCAGCATAGAGAGACCAGGCTGCATGGGAATTTGAGATGCTTGGAGAATAGAACGAGGATGTGTTGTAATTGTCAGAAGGACAGAAGCGAGGGTGATGCCTGCAACAGCTAGAGATACGTAATTGAACATTTTACAGAGACCCGGAGACACCCACTGAGTGTTAGGGTGCATATATTTAAAAATGACAAATGACGTGTGTATCTTGACCCTTTGTTGTAAATGAAGGGAATGGAGATCCGTTTGAGAGGATAAGAGGAACTTTGCCAACAAGGGGGCTTGGTTGGGGCTGCTGAACTAGCCAACATGTAATGGGAGAGCGGTGAGTGGTTTCCTGGCCTCCCCAGCTGTGTGGGTCTGCTGGAGACACCCAGAGTATTGAAGCAGGACCTCCAGACTGGGTAGGGGGAGCAGGAGACAGGGAAAGAGGCAGATAAAAATGTCCAAGGGCATTAAACAGATGTGGTTCCTGTTGACTGTGTTCAGGACCCCAGCAGAAAGCCTGTCACTGAGCTGCTGGGAAATCTGCCCCCCACACCCCGAGCCTCGGCCCAAGGGCACACCCCACCCTCAAGTGTGAAAACTCACACCTCACTGCATGCTGTGGCCAGATCTTTGTGCAGGCTCAGAAAACAAATCCAGGTCTGTGGGCAAGAGAGAAACCACAAACTTGTAGCAAAACAAAGAGAGGTTCCCAGGGACACCTGGGTGGCTCAGCAGCTGAGCACCTGCCTTTGGCCCAGGACATGATCCTGGGCTCCCTACATGAAGCCTGCTTCTCCCTCTGCCTGTGTCTCTGCCTCTCTCTATCTCTGTGTCTCTAATGAATAAATAAATAAATAATATTTTTCTTTTTTTTTTTTTAAAGGAGAGTTTCCAGCAGCCAGCCTGGTGGGTTGCAAGAGCTAGAAAGGAAATGAATTATGTGCATCCGTGCAAAGCTGGAGAAAGTATCAGGTTATAAGTGGGACCAATGAAAAATGTCTCCCACACAAGACAAGTACTAAATATCTGTGGAATGACTGCCACTTCAAATGCCAAAACATGCGAGACTCCAAGGAACGTGAGAAATTGAGGAATCAAAGATACACATCATCACCAAAAGAGAACAGTCCTCTGGTAACCGATTTAAGACTTGGAATTTTGCCATGTGGCTGACCAAGATTTCAAAATAGCTGCATTCATGTTCTGTCTCCCTTTCTGATATTTCCCACTCATTTTTTCTCCTTTCCCCCTTATTCCCCTTCACTATTTTTTATATACCCCAAATGAATGAGACCATATAATGAGACTCCTAACTCTGGGAAATGAACAAGGGGTGGTGGAAAGGGAGGTGGGTGGGGGGGTGGGGGTGACTGGGTGACAGGCACTGAGGGGGACAATAGGAATTACCTACTGGGGATGAGCACTGGGTGTTATGCTATATGCTGGCAAATTGAACTCCAATAAAAATAAATTAAAAAAAAAAGAAATGATAACTGAGAATTTCCTAAACCATATGTCCAGGAAGATACTTAGACATCCAAATTCAAGACTAATTAACACATTGAAAAGAAAACAATGCCAGCAAGAATGATCTGTCTGGGAAACTGATCCTGAGTGATGATGGAGAGATAAAAACTTTGATCTCTTCCCCCCCCCTCCTCCTTCTCCTCCTTTTTCCTCCTCCTTCTCCTCTTCCCTCTGCTCCTCCTCCTCCTCCTCCTTCTGCTCCTCCTCCTCCTGCTCCTCTTCCGCCTTCTCCTCCTCCTCCTTCTTCTTCTCCTTCTCCTTCTCATCTTCCTCCTCCTCCTTCTTATACTGTAGTGTCTTCATCTAACTTTAGCATCAGGATAACCCTGGCCTTGAAGAATGAGTTTGAGAGTTTCCCCCTCCTATGCCGCTTTTGGGCAGAGTTTGAGAAGGATTGGCCTTCATTCGTCTTTGGATGTTCAGGAGAATTTTCCAGCAAAGTCGTCTGCTGTCCTGGACTTATCTGTGTTGAAGAGTCTTTGATGACTGACTTGGTCTCCTTGGTTGTTATTGGTTTCTTCAGATTTCCTATTTCTTACTGATTTAGTCATGGTAGGTTGTGTGTTTCTGGGAATTGATCCATTTTTTGCAGGTTGTCTCATCTGTGGGCACACAGTCATTGGTGGTACTCTCTTACGGTTCTACCTATTTCTGTGATGTCACATATAATGCCTACTCTTTCAGTTCCAATTTTATTTGAGTTTTCTCTCATTTTTCTTTTTAGGTGGTCTAGTTAAAAGTTTGTCCAATTTGGTTTATCTTTTGAAATAACAAACTCTCGGTTTCATTGATCTTTTTTTCTTTTGGGGGGTGGGTGGGTCTCTATTTCATTTATTTCTACTCTCATCTCTCCTTCCTTCCTTCTGCTAACTTTGGTATTACTCTATTTTTTTCTTGTCCCTCAAAGTGCAAAGTTAGCTTGTGTTTTTGAGATCTTTCCAATTTCTTAAGAGATGCATTCATGATGATAAACTTTGCTCTCTGAAAAGCTTTTGCAGCAGCCCCAAAATAAATTTTGGTATGTGTGTTTCTGTTTTTGTCTCTTTAGAGAATTTTTTTTTGATTCTGTTAGTTTTTTTCTTTGATCCGTTGTTGTTCATGAGTGTTTGTTTAGCAACTTTAGCCGCTACAAGGAGACCCTGAGTCCTCATCCAAACAACCACAGGGGCATGAGTGCACACAGTTCCCAGCACCGAGAGTGTGGGAGCTTCTTACAGGAGAAGTAGGAATCTGGAAGGGTAGAAAGCACAGTGCACAGTACTCACATTAATGGGCTAAATTCCTTCTAAGAAAGGAGTGAAACAACATGATGTGTCTGCTGACTTATCTTTCCAGGGATCACTGTTCATCCTGAAAACCAGAACCTGACAAACATAGTCACCTGCATTGTGTGGGAGCACTCGGTGAAGGGGATGAAGGAGGTGGATCATTTCCGAAAGCACCACTTCAGGTGGGGGGTTTAGCTTTTGAAACCCATGAGTGCTCTGCATATTCTGAAACACAGTTATACCATGAGATATGGGAAAAGCACATCTTGGTGTGAATATAAACAAATAAAAGTCAAGGTAAGCTTCCATCTGATTAACACCAGAGCCACGGGGCAGATGGATAAACTGTTACATTGACTCTTAGGAGCAGGGTTTGTAATGTCAGAGATACAAGTGTGACATGAGCAGCTGGGGCTGGGCGCTGCCAAAAACCCACCTGCCACTGCAGAGCCTCAGACGTGAAGCCCGTGCATCCAGAATGTGGCCAGGCTGGGCTTCGGGCACTGGTGCTCAGAGGTATGGGATGAAATGTCAGGGGATGAGGCCAGACAGGAATCCGTCTCCAGAAGGTTGGGAGTCACTGAGAACAGTGTCAGATACAGGGGTCCCCAACAGGTGAGCTCAAACTGGAGCCACAGCAACAGGTCAGTTCTAGAGGCCAGAGGCCTGACGCGGTGTCACCAGCGGGCCGCCAGGGGGCGTCTGCGGGTCACCGCCCCCCCCCCCCCTTCCTGGAGCCTCAAGGGGGAGAGCTCAGTTCACAGCAGATTCTAGTTCCTGGGGTACCCGCCTTCCTGGCCACGGGGCTCTTCCCTCCATCCTCGAAGCCCAACTGGCCGGTGGAGTCCTTGCTGGGTGCCTGGCGCTGGCCCTGATGGTTCAGCTTCCATCTTCCACATTTCAGGAGGCTGTGACTGTCCTGGCGACTGTGCACGGCCCTGGGTGTGGATGAGCACACAGGCTGCCAGGTCCCTGCTTCCCTTCCTCCCGCCTGCTTCCCTCCCTCCCTCCCGAGCGCTGGGACTGCTGGGTCACACAGACATTCTCTTTACTTTCTGAGGAACTTCCCCCCAGTACACCTCCACCCCTGCACGGGGTTCCAATCTCTCCACTTCCTCCAGACACTTGTGACTTTCCCTGAGACTACGTGAAACACATAGAAGCCGTCCTAATGAGAGTGTGGTGCTATGGCACCAAGGTTTTGATCTGCATGTCCTTCCCTGGACTCCCGATGCAACACCAGGAGCAGCCTGCAGAGGGAAGAAGGCAGAGACCATCCTGGAGGAGGAGACACAGGATGTGTGGAGCCCCAGGGCAGGTAGAGTTGGGGCCTCCCTGAGTGAGGCAGGTGTCCGGAGTCAGTGAGCCCCTGGGGTCTGAGGTGGCCGGTTCCTGGTTCCCAGAGGGCAGCCGGGATGCCAGGCTCCAGGAGGGGTGGGGAGGGAGATTCCACCGTGGAGCCCTCCACTGAAATGTGAAAGGGAAGCCCCAGACGCTGGTATCACCCAAGGGAGAGGTGAGCACTGAGGACTGGCCTGAGCTGAGCGTCACAGAGCCTCTGAACCAGGTGGGAGGAGAAGGAAGAGGAGGCAGGGGCTGGAGGGAAGGGAGCCTAGGAACCCCGAGAGGAGGGGCGCCCAGGAAGCAGTGGGTGGGAGGGCTGGCCTGATGGTGCAGGTCAGACCTGGAGACAGAGCTGGGACACACAGAGGGGGCAGACGCTGGAGAGGCAGGAGGCATGGCCGCTGCACCCCTGCACTCACTACCCAGGATGGGCTCCGAGGACGCATGGCCCGAGGGCGGTGCCAGGTCTCCTTGGGCTCCAGCCTGAACCTCAGCGCCCTGGGGGTGTCCCCCCTGAGACCCTGGGGTCGAGGCTCCTGTGGGAGACCTCTTGGCTCCATCCCTGTGCTCCCTGTTGGCTCCTGCTTTGGCTGTACCAAGCTTCTGCCAGAATCACCACCAGGATCAGCAGGACCATACCAGCCAGGCTCAGGGGGACACAGTTCCCCACCGTGTAATTTGTGTAATTCAGGGAGGGGGTTGCTGGAAGCACAAGGGCAGGAGAGTCACTCACAGGTGGGTAAGACCCAACCCAGCCCAGGACCACTGGGACTGGGTGCCAGGACCTGACCCCGCCCAGCATGCCCTTGGGCACATTCCCAGGTGACTCAGCTGTCTGGGACCCCCCTTCCGTGGGTGGGGGGCTGCTAGGAGTCAGAAAGCAATGATGAATGCTTGGGCCTGACTTGGTGCATTTGAGCTTTCCCCTCATGACCAACAGTACCCTTGACTTTCACTCCCCAGGTCATGGGTTTAGGGCCAGAGTGTGCGGACTCAGCGGGGACAGGAGGGATGGGTGATCAACAGTCTGAGTCTGGGGCTGCCTACTCGGGGCCCAGGGAACCTTTCACAGTCATGACCTCATTTCTTCCCCCACAAGGTGGAGGAGTAGTGCATGTCCCTATCAGGAGGACACACCACCTCAGTGCCTGGCACAGAGTCCCCAGAATCCCCTCATTTCCGTTGGTGTGGGAGCTGGGAGGACACGGGGAGCCCCGGCACTCGGCACTATGCACTTGGGGGAAGTCCACCCTGCCCCACTCAGACCACGGCTGCCTGCAAGCAAGACGCATGCCCTGGGGCCCCACAGATCCTGGCCTCGTCCAGGAAAGGACAGTTTAACACCATCCTGAGTGAGAGGGCTCAGTCTCTGGAAGCCCATTCCCCACCCAGCCCCCATGCCCAGCTCTGTGCCTCCCCGACCAATGCTGGGACTGAGCGTCCAGGCCATTCGTGTGTCCAGATGAGACCAGGGCTCTGGGGACCTAACGCCACCAGGTGGAAGGCAGTGGGAGAGGCGTGCAGAGGGAGAGAGGGAGTAGAGGGCCTGAAGAGGCCAGGAGGGCAGAGGAGCCTGTGAACAGGGGATGTGGCAGGGAACAGGGTTCAGGGAGCTGGGGGCAAACCTGAGGGCAGAGGTGAGATGTCCTCCCCGGTCACCACCAGCTGCAGTTCCTTGCTGCGGTCAGACCAGGTGCTGTCTTTATTATAGAGGCAGCGATAGCGCCTGGCAGTGTCTTTGCTCGCCACGGGGATGGGGAATCTGGCCTGCGTCTTGTGCACTGGGTCGCTCACAGATCCAAGTAGAGCACTTCCCTCCTTCTCCAGGTGGAGTGTCTCAGCCCCAGCAGGGCCCTGGCACACGATGGTCATGGGCTGCCCCCGGGGAATCTCAGAGCCCGGCTCGGCCCAGATGGAGGGTCTGGGCAGGACCCCTAGGAGGGAAGCAGACTGGGCTCTTAGGGTGCATTCTGAGGAGACAGCCTGTCCTTCCCTGGGAGGTGGGAGGGAGGTCATACAGATGGCTCCTGCCCTCAACATCTGGGCTCTCCGTCACTGTTCAACAGAGCATCACAGGTTAATACTGAGAACTCCAGATCTGCTCTGTGCAGCCCTGTGACCATGTCTGTGAAATGACACAGAGGAGCCTGGTGGTGGGATTCCCGGGACGGCAGCTTAAAGGATGCAGTTAAGCCTGGAGGGCCTTTTCCTCATTTCTGCCTCTCTCTGCCTTCCAATCTGCAAGCAAATGCAATGGCTGGAGCTTGGCAGCCACCTTGCATCAAAAGGTGGAGTTAGGATGTGGAGAAAGGGGAACCCTCTTGCACTGTTGGTGGGAATGTGAACTGGTGCAGCCACTGCGTAAAACAGCGTGGAGGTTTCTCAAAGAGTTAAAAGTAGATCTGCCCTTCGACCCAGCAATTGCACTGCTGGGTATTTACCCCAAAGTAACAGATGTAGTGAAATGCCGGGACACCTGCACCCCAATGTTCATAGCAGCAATGTCCACAATAGCCAAACTGTGGAAGGAGCCTCAATGTCCTTTGTCAGATGAATGGATAAAGAAGCTGTGGTATATATTTACAATGGACTTTACTCAACCATTAGAAAGGATGAATACCCACCATTTGCTTAATGTGGATGGAACTGGAGGGTTCCATCAAATTCATTATGCTGAGTGAAATAAGTCAATCAGAGAAGGACAATTGTCATATGGTTTCACTCAGATGTGGAATATAAGAAATAGTGAAAGGGATTATAAGGGAAAGGAGGAAAATGAGTGGGAAAAATTAGGCAGACAAACCATGAGAGACTCCTAACTCTGGGAAACAAACAAAGGGTTGCAGAGGTGCGTGGGGAGATGGGGCAACTGGGTGATGGGCACTGAGGAGGGCACTTGATGGGATGAGCACTGGGTGTTATACAATATGTTGGCAAATTGAACTTCAATTAAAAAAAAGGGAGAGTATGCATAGGCCAGGCTGGGGAGCAGCTCCCACCACCCCTGCGCACACACTGTTGGACAGCCCCTGTCCCAGGACACACCTAGCTGTGAGGGAGGCTGGAAAGACAGTGTCACTGAGAGCCCAGAAGGGAGGGTATCGTGCTGGTGAGCAACCACAGCACCACACAGGGGCCACCTGTCGCTGTGGGCACCTGATCTCCAATCTCCGTAGTCTCCTATCTGACCTCCTCTTAGGTGGAGGTTCTAGGGGCAGGGGAAATCATACATCCACCATTTTGCTGACTAGTGGGAGATGAACTTGTTCATGTGCTGCCTTACACGTTACCTTACCTCACATGACAAAGGGGTTCTTTACTGTTGTCAGTGAGTTAAGGATTTTGAGACGGGAGATGATCCTGGATTGTCCAGTGGTCCCAGTGTAATCACGAGGATCAGAGACAGGGGAAGGAGGTGTCACAGAAACAGAAGTCCTAATCAGAGCAGGACGTGAAGAAGTCATAGAGCTCCCTGAGGATGAAAAGAGGGCCACAGAGGAAGGGATGCAGGAGCCTCTAGAAGCCAGAAAAGGTAACCAAATGGACTCTCCTTTGAGCCTCCAGAAGGAACGTGGCTCTGTGGACACCTTGATTTGGGACCCAAAGAAATTGATTTCAGACTGCTGACATGCAGAACTGAATAATAAAAGATAATAATTGTGTTGTCCGAACCCACTAGGAGTGTGGTCACCTGTTATAGCAGCTGCAGGAAGCTGATACCCCTCACTTTACATGGAGGAGTTGCTGTAAACCTGTTAGGAAGAATGATGTCCAATGCCAAATTTGAAAGAGCATTAGCTGGGTGACATGAGAGAGTGAAAGTCAATGAAAGACAAGATCTTAGAGCTGGACGGTCCTGTTGTTTTGGAAAATGCAGGGCGGCCAGTGTGGATGAGTCTGGAGTAGGGATGGGAAGCAGAAAGCTGCCACATTCCTTCGCGTGGACTGAACACCTCAGGAGCCCTCCCTGTGCAATCACGGCCTCACGAACTCCCTCATACTGTCCATATATAATGTCTAGTAGCATGCGTGCATGTGTGTATGCATTTGCAACATGTGCATATGTGCAGGTGTATGTGTCTGTGTGTACAGTGTGTGCATGGGTACATTTGTGGGCATGTGCATATGTGCAGGTGTATGTGTCTGTGGGTACATTGCATGGGTGTATTTGTGGGCATGGGGGGTGTCTGTGTGTATATGTGTGCACGGGTACATTTGTGAACATGTGCCTGTGTAGGTGTGTCTGTGTGTACATTGGTGGGCGTGTGCGTGTGCAGGGGTGTGTGTCTGTGTGTATGTGAGTGCATGCATGCATTTGTGGGCATGTGTGGGGCTGTATCATCTGCGCTTTTACTCAGGCACACGTCCCCTCAGACATCTCCCTCATTCATCCCTAGGACACTCGTCCAGAAAACACTGATGCATTCTTTGTCTTGTTTTCTGCTCAAAACTCTGAGCAGAGACTGGGACCGAGTTACCTGTGTACTCTGGTTCCGTGCATAGGACTGCTGCAGAGTGGGCCTGTGAAAACTTTTATTGATGAACAAAGAGAAGCATAGTGCAGGAAACAGTGTCTCAGATATTAGCTGCGCAAGTATAGTCCCAGTTCAAGATCAACTACCAAACTCTGGAAAGTCTTTAGAGCCAGCTGAGTGGACAATTAAAACGGAGCCTCTAGGGGCAGTTGGGGATACACAGGACACAACTGGAATCATCTGTGGGACTGCAAGAATCATCTGTGGGACTGCTGGGTCACTGGAAACAGTCAAGTGACCATAGCTGGGTCTCTGGAAACAGCCAAGTGACTATAGCTGGGTCTCTGGAAACTACCAGGAATCTGTATCTGGGTCTTTGGAAATAAATGCTACAGGCTCTCTCCATGGATCTAGTTGATGTCAGGAGGGACCACATGGTTAATGAATCTTCTAAATGTTGACTAGAGGCCTCCTGACACTGGCTTTGCCTCCAGGATCTCTGACTGTATGGCTTTCCAGAAAGGGATGATTCCATTGGGAAGCCCTCCAAATGGCCACTTCATGCTTTTGCAGGAATGACGCCCCATGCGTCTAGGAACAGAGGCGAGGTGGGCATGGAGTCAGTGTCTGGCAAGGGTTGCATATGTACTGGACTCAGCCATGGGCTCCACAGACTGTGGGGATGTGGCTGGAGCTGTGCTCTGTGTGAGGATGCGGTGGTCCAGCTGAGCATATGTCACGTCCTGAGGGCCTCCTGCAGTAGGGGTCTGAGAGAGAGAGACCAGGTGAGAAGGTAGGGGACTGTGGGAAAGGAAGACTAGTAGCCAGCCTCCATGTGACCCCCATGATCCCACCTCCTGGGGTCACCCCTGTTTAGCTCCTTCCCACTTAGGATCAGGGCTATACTGTGTGACCAGTAGGCTATGTCAGAATGAGGGCATGCCACAAAAGATAATGTGGCTTCGGCCCCTCCCTCTCTGTGACCTCTCTCTGGGGAGCTGCCATGGAGAAGCCCCGTGGGGGGGGGGGACGGAGGGCCCTGCCAGTCAGTCAGGGGTGCCATACTGGAAGTGGATCTTCCAGCCCTAGGTGAGCTGATGCGACCCTGGTCCACATCTTCACAGCCACCTCCAAAAAGACCCTGAGCCAGAACTACTCCGCTAACCTGGTTCCAAATTGCTGAGCAAACAAATGGAGATAACTTTGTTAAGCCTCATTTATCATGCGGCAATGGATAATGCACACAAGGACTTACGGAGATGCTCCCTTCCCTGTCCCTCTCAGGAAGTCTGCTGATTGTAGCCAGATCTGGAGGGGAGAGAGACACAAGGGGTCAGGTCTCTGGGGTGGGTCTCGGAAGGCAAATTTGCCCAAAAATTCACAGCCTCAGCTTTCAATCTTGTACTACATCTGGAACATCCTAGAATGTTCCCAAACATTCCCCTCTCCCAGGCCTGTCCCTCCTCCCTGGCCTTTCACCTGGTGTCCTCTCTTGGATGTCAACAGCCGGCCTGACCCTGGAGGGAAAGAACAGTGAGTCCTGGGGGCCTGCGTGGAGGCAGAGGACTGGGAGAAGGTCCGGGGTCAGTCTCGGGGACCTTACCTCTCCTGGGTCCTCTGCTCCTCACCTTTGCTGCTGGAGGGCCCTGAGGACAATCAGGGGTATGAATTAAAAAGAGAGGTCTTCTTCCCAACACCCCGACCCTCTCCCTGAGACCTACTGTGTTTTTTCTGTTGCTGACGATGGATGAAGATGTGGGCCAGCAGGAGGACACAAAGGAACAAGGCCACAGAGACCCCAATAAGAATATAAACATGCTCTGTTGACAGGCCTGGGGGAACAGGGAAGATGGAACCAGATTATCAGGACGTGCATTTATTGACCACCTACTGCATTACCGGGCATGTACACACCTAGGTATAAAATCTCTGAAGTGCATAATAGTCCTATGACATGAGAAGCATTATTCCAAAACCAGGGTCCTGAGTGCTGAAGTCTTCTGTCCAGGGGGCACTGGCAGAGCTGGACGATGACCAACACCAGAGTCCATTCCTTCCCCTTCCCCAAGGAGCACACTCACTCACCGAGACTGCTACTGTCGTCCCAGGGCACCCGTGAGATTTCTAGGAAAGAGTAATGAAGCACACAGTCAGAAGGTCAGAGGCCTGAGCTGGACAGAGAAGGCTGAGTCTTCTCAAGCCAGCACCCCAAAGGGGGGCTCCTCTAGAACAGACTCATGGAACTTTGTAGGAGGATGGACATGCTCTACATCGTGCTGTCCTGTATGATAACCTCACCAGCCTACTTCCATTGAAATTTAAGTTAAATACATTTAAAAGTGAGATCCTCAGCTGTGCTGGCCACTTTTCCTGGGCTCGGTGGTCACAACTGGCTAATGACTTCTGGCGGGATGTGTGGGATGGTCCTGCCCTCCACCCTCCCCTCGGTTGCTTGCTTCTGGATGCCCATCCCACGTGCAAACATCCCCATTGCTGAGACTCCTTCTGTTTCTCACAGCAGCCCCCATGGAGGTGGTGGAACTCTTTCTGTTTCTCACAGCCCCCCTTCTGTGAGCAACAGGCCGAGACTCCACGTCCTCCTGTGCCCTAATGCCAATCATTCCGCACCAGCGTGGCCCTGGGCTCTGCGCATGCGCCATTCATCCATTTCACTCGTAGCCAAACCGAGGTGCTGCTGGCTCCTCAGAGTGCACAGGGTTGAGCCCCCATGTCGCCTCTTCTGGACGGTGCTCCCTCCCTCCCGCTGCCTTAGAGGCTGAGTCCTCAATCCCCCCTCATTGCCTTGTCCTTGATGCATGGTGCAGGACCCTACCTGCTGTCATATATAATAAATATAAATATACATTTTAAATCTTGTGTTTTAGGGGATCCCTGGGTGGCTCAGTGGTTTAGCGCCTGCCTTCCGCCCAGGGTGTGATCCTGGAATCCCGGGATCAAGTCCCGCATCCGGTTCCCTGCATGGAGCCTGCTTCTCCCTCTGCCTGTGTCTCTGCCTCTATCTCTGAATAAATAACTAAATAAAAAATCTTTAAAAAATAAATTTTGTGTTTTAACTTATAAATGTATAATTTAATTTAGATAATTTTAATGATATATAATGTAAAATCATTTTAGTGTATAAACTATATATCTCAATTGTATCTCAATCATACATATTTATTATTATAAGGTACGTATTTCTATTGACATTTACATGTATAAATGATAGCAATCCATGACATAGAATATAATGTATGACATTATATAATATGTAACACTGCCCTGTATATTCATATGTAATAATATATTAATGTATTTTATTACATTAATTATATTACTTGTATATATAATACATAATGTAAACATACATTCTAATACGTTTAAATTATAGATCTGAAATTTTATATTGTAAGTTAATGTTTATATAGGTTAACTATATAGATACATTCTATTTAAATATATATATACATATATATATAAACATTTCTATTTCTCATTCTAGTTAATTTTCCCATTAAAATTTCGGAGCATAGGGACCCTTTCCCTTATTTCCCCGAATAGAGCCAGCGTTCAGCAGGTGGGTGTCTGGTGACTACAAGGAAGTGAGAAGAAAACCCTGGGCAGCCCGGGTGGCGCAGCGGTTTAGCGCCACCTGCAGCCCAGGGTGTGATCCTAGAGACCGGGATCAAGTCCCACATCGGGCTCCCTGCATGGAGCCTGCTTCTCCCTCTGCCTGTGTCTCTGCCTCTCTCTCTCTCTGAATAAATAAATTAAAAATCTTAAAAAAGAAGAAAACCGTTCCTTCACGTTAGTAAGACCAGCACGTCTTCATGCTGTCCCACTCAGCTGACCTGAGTGCCGTGCCCCGCATAAACCAACCCCTATATCCCTGAAACAGGGCTCCAGGGTCAGTACACTTATTGCCCCTTGGCGCAAAAGGAAATCGGGCCAGGCATGGTTTTGGTGATTCACCACCGCATACAGAGTCCCAAGGCAGGGCTGGAATCTCAATCCCTGCAGGAACTGTGGAGCTTCTGCTCCGAACTTCAGTCTGCACAGCAATAGATGGGGCAGCGGGTGAGGCTGTGCGCCCCCCCACACATCGGGTTCAGGGTTCTCCTAGAGGGGCTCTCTCTTCCTCTACCTGACCTAATGCCACTGTGGGGACATAACCACCAAGAGCCCTGGTCTCTCCCGCAGAGACTGAGTTTGGAAGATGAGCTGTTAGTTTCTCTGTCCCTCTAGACCCAGGTTCCTTGCAGAACTGCCAAGAGTAGGACCCTGCCCACAAAGGGGTGGCCACCACCTGAGGTCTGCCCCACCCCGCCTTGGGCTGGTTCCACCCCTTCAGAGCTTTGTGCCTTTGGGCATGAAACCTGCAAGGCTTTGCACATTAGAGGAGTTGGGGGGGGGGAGCTCTCAGAAGGTCAGAGAGTGCCTCCCACATCCTGTGCTACTAGCATTGACTGCTTTCACAGCACTTGGCACAAGTAGTTCAACCAGTTAGTGTCCTGGTGCCCTGCAGGTGGCAGCCCCTCACTGTGGTCTCACCAGTCCCTAACCCAAGCCTAGGGGGTGGAGGCTGGGCCTGCAGCCCGATTGCCAGCATAGAGCACCCCCCCCCCAGCAATGTCCCCAAGCATTGTTAATCACCAGCTGAAGAATAGATGTGTGTGTGTGTTGGGGGGGAAGTCCTCTGTGACCAGGGCAGAAGGACCAATGCTAGACCCCCAGGGTCTACCCCACTCAGCCTGGCCTCTCTGTACCCTGAGCACCCATCCAAAGGCCACATCCGGCCATCACTCAGGCCCAGAGAAATCTGAGGGCAGAGGTGAGATGTCCTCACCTGTCACCACCAGCTGCAGTTCCTTGCTGCGGTCAGACCAGGTGCCATCTTTATTATAGAGGCAGCGATAGCGCCGGGCAGTGTCTTCACCCACCGCAGGGATGGGGAATCTGGCCTGCGTCTCGTGCTGTGGGTTCCTCACATCTTTATGTAGAGCACTTCCCTCCTTCTCCAGGCGGAATGTCTGAGCCCCAGCAGGGCCCTGGCACACGATGGTCACGGGCTGCCCCCGGGGAATCTCAGAGCCCGGCTCGGCCCAGATGGAGGGTCTGGGCAGGACCTCTAGGAGGGAAGCAGACCAGGTTCTTGGGGTCCTTTCTGAGGAGACAGCCTGTCCTTTCCTGGGAGGTGGGAGGGAGGTCATACATACAGACGGCTCCTACCCACGGCCACTTTCTGGGGCTGATGGGGGGTGGGGTGGGCTGGGACAGAAACAGTGGATGAGGATGACAGGTCATTTGTGGGAACAAGGTAAGCAGGAGTCTGGAGTTGTAGGAATGGCTCTGGACGGGCTAGCCGCAGCTAGGGGGCGCAATCTGCGAAGCTCCAGCTGAAGTCCAGTGCGGGGTGTGCTGGGACACCAGTTCACCTGGTCCCACAGACCTCAGTGGATGAGGATTCCTGTCTGCAATGCAAGTCTTCTGTGGAGCACCCATCTCTGGGTTTGCTCTGTCTTTTCTACTTTCATTTCAGCCTTATTTCTACTTCCTTGTTTGTAACGCTCCTAAAAACCCCCATCTGCCTCAGCTAGGCTGGTGGTGGAGGAAGAGGGGTTTTGTAGTCCTGAAAACAGGAAGGCAGCATCAAAGTTACAAAATCCCTCAGGTGTTATGCTATATGTTGGCAAATTGAACTCCAATAAAAAGAAATTTAAAAAATCCCTCAGGAGGCAGGAGATGAGAGAGATTCTTTGCTCATTTGCCTGCCTACTCTCTCTCTCTTCCTTCCTTCCTTCCTTCCTTCCTTCCTTCCTTCCTTCCTTCCTTCCTTTTTTCTTCCTTCCTTCCTTCTACTGTATTTTAGCATCTATGTATCCATGTACAGATGCTCTCCATGTGCCACTGGTTCTACAAACATGAGAAACACACTCATGATCCCTGCCTTCTCGGGGCTGAGAGTATTGAGGGAGGACAGACACTCATCAAATACTTGTCTGAGTCCACAGATGCAGACTGTGATGCATGTCCTGGGGGTGAGTACGGGAATTGAGGGGTCCTCTTGGGGAGTTTGGAAGGACGAGGCATCTGAGCTAAGAGCAGAGTGTCCAGTGTGAAGCACGCACACTGAGCAGAGAGCTGCAGCCAGGGTATTTGACCTAAAAAAAATCAGTGTGTGAGGAGGTCCAGAGTTGAAGGGGAAATGGTGTTTTTTGAGAAAGAAAGATGAGGTATCTGGAGGTAAGTGAGCTGGACAGTGTGAGGATGGGACAGATCTAGACCAAAGAGCAGTTCGTGGGTCTTATTTGATCTGAGCAGAGATGATGAAAGGACTCTAAAAATCTAATATTTTGCCCCAAATAGAAAAAAATATGAAAAATAAATTCCAAAAATGAGTGAAATTTTAAAATTATCCTTGAAAAATCATGTCACGGGTGATGTGTTTTGTATCGAGGATGAAGTTGGGATCAAGGATGGTGTCTGGGACTTGGCACTTGACGACTCTGCTCTCTGCCAAGGGGATGCTGAGAGGAGGGTCTGGGCTTGTGTGGGAGAGCCCTGGGCTCAGCCTGGTCCTGCACAGTTCTAATTGTTTAGGGGGGTGGCTGTCAGAAGCACAGGTGGGGAATCGGGAGAGAGTTTACAAGGGTCATACATTGGGGATTGTTTGCAATTTGGGGCAAATTTCAGGGCCTTCTCCCAGGCCCTCCCAGGGTCAGCACCATCCTGTCCAGAGCTGCTTTTGGGATGCAAAAAGGATGAGGAGGAGACTCACCCTGCTGTGCGTGGAGCCCTCCACCCAGGCAGAGCGCTGAAAGAGAGGATCTGGTGAGAGAGAAGACCACTCCCAGTTCTGTCAGGGGCCACCCCAGTCCATCTTCTTGCTCTGAAATAGTCTCAAGACAAGTCCCCGGCCCCCTCTTCCAATTAGGTGCTTCTCTCACCCAACCCCTCTGGAGTCTGAATTAATCTCTGTTCTAGAACTGAACCCACATGGTCTGGCCTAGGTTGTCTGGGGCAGGAGGTAGGGTGTTGACCTACTTCACTCTCCCAGGATCCTGGAGTCTTCTAGACTGGGGTCAGGACTGGGAAGGGAAGCAGGCCCCCTCCCCAAATCTCCTGCCCACCCACACTGTCCCCCTAACCCTTTATTTCCATTTCAGGACTCACTGAGGGCCAGGAAGGTGGTCACATGGGGAAACATGCCGGGATCCCTGCAGCCTGCACCGTCCTGGAGCCACTGGGTAGGATAGAGCCTGCAGCCGACACGGGGACAGGATGTGTCAGCTGAGGCATGTTATGGAGTTTCTACATCAGCAGTCCCCCACAAAGAGGAAGCATGTTCCCCTGTCCTTCCCACTTGTCCCACTATGAGACAGAGCGAGGGCCTTGGCTTCCAAAAGATGCCTCTTCCTTCATGCTTGGATGAGGCTGAACTCATCTCCAGATGAACCCCTGAGGGGAAAACCTAATTTTCAACCTCAGGGGCCAGGCAGGACATGGATGTGTGCAACAAAGTGACTTGAATATCTGTCCCAGCTCCAAAAAAAGACCATCTGTTCTTGGGCAAGACATTATGCCACTTTACACCAACATTTCCTCATATTTGAAATGGGAAGCCTAGAATCCTCCTCCCAGCATTGACTATCATAATATTCGTTAAATTCTCAGTCACATGTTGAGAACTTTAAAAATGTTATGCTAACACTACGTTCCCTTCCCATCTTCCCCCAGTGACATTGGAACCAGGGAAATGTAGAGTGCCCACGAGTATATGCAAAACCCATCAAGGGGTGGAATGGCCAGGACACAGACCTCAGGTGCGGGACCAGATGGGACACCCAACGTTCTGCTGAAATAAAGAGCAGAACCGGGATGAGGAGCACACTTATGCATCACAGAGCCCAAAAGGACAGGAACCCCGGCACAGATTCTTGTGTCCACTGCTCTGCCGACCTGGAAGAGCCATTTCTCCCAGGCATGGCCATGGGGAACACCGATGGTAGCGACACAGCAGTCATTGCTCACTAGTTCCCTCCTAACAGGAACCTAGAGCTGTTGGAGTGGCTCTGCTCTAAGCTTGGGGCTGGCAGGGTGGGAAATAAAGTTTGGGTGAAGGCAATCTGGCAATCCCATTTCCAGTAATTGATCCAGAGTGGGGCACATGACCAAGTATGGCCAATGATGCTGAGAGCAGAATATACCACAATAACTAGGAATCCTATTTCTCCCTTAAAAATGTAGGGTCTCAGGACACCTTTGCCCCTTTACTGCTGTTCTTCACTAATAACTGTAGCATGACAATGTGATAGAGCAGTAGCAACCACCTTACAGCCATGAGGCAACAAGCTTGAACAAAACAGCAGACACAACTGGTGTAGGACAACATGAGGTCTAGAATCTGTAGAAGGTCCCCGCATTGCTAAACCAACTCAAGGACCCCATCCCCCTGGAATTCATTTTTTTAAAAAAATATTTATTTATTTATGAGAGACACAGAGAGAAAGGCAGAGACATAGGCAGAGGGAGAAGCAGCCTCCCTGCAGGGAGTCTGATGCAGGACTTGATTCCAGGACCCTGGGATCACAACCTGAGCCGAAGTAAGACACTCAATCACTGAGCCACCCAGGTGCCCTTCTCCCTGGTATTCTCAATAAGTAAAATCCTAGGTTTTCTGTCAAAATATTGGATAAGAATATGGACCAACACTCCATCTTCAATTATAACAATTATTTTTAAAAACCTAAAGCTGCTTGATATAATATTTTAAAGAATAATCTCAAGTGCCTTAAAGATATGAAAGCTATAGGAAGGCTAAATAGTCAGAAATTAAAGGAAGTTGGGATTCCCCAGAGTCAAGCTGGCTGGCTGAACCTGGCTCTCACCTTGACGGTGATGAGGTAAGTCTTCTCTCCCTGGCCTCGCAGATCCTGGAGGCTAAGGGCTAAAGCCCAGAGGTCACCCTGGTCGAGGAGTCTGGGGAGACTCTCCCTTTGCTAGGCCAGAATCTGAAGCTTCCATTTTATTGTAAGAGTGAACTGAAATTACTCACCCATCTCCAAGGGCTGTCAAGAATACGTGTTTTGAAACAGGAGGCCAAAACTGCTTGCTCTTGAGAAATGACCTACATCAGCCAGCCCCGCGAATCTGCACCTTCCTCATCTTTTTTCTCTGTGTGTGTTCTCCCTGGGATCTATTTGTCTCTCTCTGTCTCCTTCCCTCCTTCTTTCCCACTCCCTCTCCCCTGTGGGATCTATTCCTGGTGGCATTGCCTCCTTTCTCTGCAACTCTGGCTTGCTCACTAGCTGTCTTCAGCATCATGGCCTGGTCCCCTGCTTTGCTTTGCAACCCTTATTCCCTGGAGTAATGCCTCCCACGAACAAAATCCTCCCTGCTCTGTTTTTTGCATAGTCTTTTTTTTTTAAGATTTTATTTATTTGTTCATAGACACAGAAAGAGAGAGGCAGAGACACAGGCAGAGGGAGAAGCAGGCTCCATGCAGGGAGCCCGATGTGAGACTCGATCCCAGGATCACACCCCAGGCTGCAGGCGGTGCCAAACCGCTGCGCCACTGGGCTGCCCTTTTGCGTAGTCTTTATGAGTGATTTTTAATCAGCTTTATTTAGGCATGATCCCATAAAACAAACCGCATCCACAAATGTGTGCAATCCGATGAGCTCCGGCAGCTGTGAAACCACCATCATCATGAAGATTTCCGTTGCCACAAAGAGTCCTTGTAACCTCTCTGCCCTCCCAGCAATCACTGATCTTTTTTCTTTTTTTCCTCTTTTTGGAAAAAATTCATTTGCTCCATAACATTTTTTAAACAAACGTCTTACCCTAAAATAACGCTAGATTTGCAGAGAAGTTGCAAAGCCCCAGAGAGTTCCCACATGCCCTTCATCCAGACTCTCTAACATCAATATTTTGGATAACCGGGCCCCATCTGTCAAAACCAAGCAATTAACATTGATACAGTAATTAACTAAACTACAGACTGTATTTGGATGTTATCCATTTTTTCCCCACTAATGTTCTTTCCCTGTGCCAGGATTCAATTCAGAGTACATATTGCATTGACTTCTTTCTCTTCTTCAAATACATAAAAGACTTTCTGTTTTCCTGGTTGGATCCTAATTAATACTCTCAACATACCTGCATATGCCCAGGAAGATGTGGGGATGGGTTGGTAACTTAGAATAGGAATGGCTGAAAGCACCAGTACTATAGGCTCCTCAGAAAACTGAGGTCATAGTGTCTATCAAGTTGGCTATTCTGGGTGGTTTTTTAGTTAGGGAAGGTGATGGGTAGCTATCATCCCTCACTCCTCTTAGAAAGCCCCTCGGCCTTTGTATTCTTCTAAAATTTTTATCCCAAACTGGAGAATATTGATGTTAAGGCTCAGTATGGGATAAGCAGAGCACACCTTCCTCCAGCAAAACCTTTCCTTGGACTGATGTTTCCTTTAATAGATTCGGATACATATACAACATTTGCTGATTAAATATAAGCTAAATGTTTGCAAAGGCAAAATCTATAGAAATACAGTGATATAAGATGCAACATGAAATGTTACTAAAAGGTGAGTTCAGTGAAAAAACAGGGTGTAAGAGTGGTTACCAGCACCTGTGTGTGTGTGTGGGGGGGGTTGGTTGGTAGAGACGTTGTGCAAGAGTGTATATTTGTATGAGTAGGTAAATAAACCCTGGAACCCTAACACACTACAGTGATTATAGACCATAAAACTGTATTCTAAAGGTTAAACCTGCTAAGACACTAGATCTTAGTTATGCCCATCACAAGAAGAAATGGTAAATATGTAATATGATAGAGGTGTTGGCTAACACCACAATGGCAAACCTATGGCAATATAAATGTATCAAATCAACATGTTGTACACCTTCAATTCACACGATGTTATGAGGAAATTGTATCTCAATTAAAAACAAAAAGATGAAGGGACACCTACCTGGGTGGCTCAGTGTGCCTTTGGCTCAGGTTGTGATCTTGTGGTCCTGAGATCCCTGCAGGGAGCTTGCTTCTCCCTCTGCCTGTGTCTCTGCCTCTCTCTGTGTCTCTCATGAATAAATAAATAAAATCTTTAAGAAAAATATGTGTTCACATCAGAATAACCCAACTATTCAAAAAATACCACAGCGTGGGTCACTCCTTGAGATCAGTCCTCCTGGGACTTTGATGGGTGTAATGATCTCATAGATGCCATGTGGTTCCTGAGCTGGATCCTGGTCCTCAGAAGGTTCTGCACAGTATGGCTCTGGGTCTCTCCCTTGTTACCCAAGGGAGTACCTGATTAGATCTCAAAGACCCCTATTTCTGAGCATCAGGGGTCTGCAGAACAGAATCTGAACCTAGCAGGCCCAAATGTCTCTGATTCCTGCTGTTTCCAGGAGACTGAACTGCAAAGCCCTCCCCAAGGCATCTGCATTAGCCCACACCTCTGTGCTCCATGACTTCTGCCTCTTCAGAAAAAAAAAAATCAACCTAGGGGTAGGGACTGACTCACCCACTTAGGTCCAGATCCTCTGGCCTTGTTGGAAGGAAGGCTCGTGAACAATGCAAGGAAGGCTCATGAATGATGATCCACTTCCACACAAATCCGAGCTCCCGGTAACTTGGTGTTATCCTGGCTCTGAGTCTGAACAGGCTGGCCAGGACATTGTCAGTGGACCCCACTTCCCACGGGCTCCCACCCTTTGGGACAGGATATGCCAGTATGACCCTTTCCTCCTGTCCTTTCCAGGACTTATGGAAACCAACATGAGGATGTGAAAATGCTTCTGTAGGATCTGGGGCACAGCTGAAAAATGTGCAGGATGTGGTGTGGGAGGCACCAACACCGCTGTTTAGATAGTCTGCGAGCTAGCAATCATCCGTAAAAATGAATGGTTTTTGTTCTGCTCTGGGGGGGCTCTCTGATAGTCCCCAGGATGGGCTAAGAAGAGAACTTAGTTTCCTGGATAGTTTCTTCACAGGAGACCCAGGGCTATATCAGGTAACCTGCACCCCTGGTTAGTACCAGACATGAGCTCCATCTCTATCCAAGCTTCATGTCAAAGGGATTGCAATTTGTTGTCACCAAACACTTATGTTAAAGCCTTTAAAGTTTTTCTTTCCTCTTTTTCCTTAACTACAAAGTTGTATTATTACCCAACTAAATATTCCTTTACCAACTAAATATATAAGTGTTCTTGTAAAATTATTTCATTTTTAAAAATGTTTTTTAAAGATTTTATTTTAGAGAGAGAGAACACATGCACACAAGCAGGGGAAGGGGCAGAGGGAGAGGGAGAAGCAGACTCACCACTGAGCAGGATACCTGATGCGGGACTCAATCCTAGAACCTGGGATCATGACCTGAGCCAAGGACAGACGCTTAACTGACTGAGGTACCCAGAGGCCCCATAAAATTTTTTTCCCATAAATTTTTTTTAAACACACAAATTAAAATGATTATTCCAAGTAGAATTTTGCCTCAGTACCACATATCAAGCCATCAATTTTCCTTCATAAAAGTCAATGAGTTGGGATCCCTGGGTGACTCAGCGGTTTCGCGCCTGCCTTTGGCCCAGGGCGCGATCCTGGAGTCCCGGGATCGAGTCCCGTGTCGGGCTCCCGGCATGGAGCCTGCTTCTCCCTCTGCCTGTGTCTCTGCCTCTCCCTCTCTCTCTCTCTCTCTCTGTCTATCATAAATAAATAAAAATAAATCTTTAAAAAAAAAGTCAATGAGTTACTGAATACACATTGGAATTCTGTATAATTAGTAGATATGATACTTATAAAAACTATTCCTGGAGAATTTTATCTAAAATCCTCTTATTCACTGGCCAGATAAGATTTCTTTCTCCCTCTCTCTTCCTGGCACAGCTTTCCTCTCCCCCTTCCCGACCTTTATTTTTCTGTCATCATGATATCTATTCAGTCCCTGTTTTTGTGGATTGTTCCATTGGACTTCTTAAGGGGGAATTTTGAGAGTCCCCCTTAAAATTTCTTGCAGAGCTGGTTTGGAGGTCACATATTCTTTCAGTTCCTGCCTATCTTGGAAGCTCTTTATCTCTCCTTCCATTCTGAATGAGAGCCTTGCTGGATAAAGTATTCTTGGTTGCATGTTTTTCTCATTTAGGACCCTGAATATATCCTGCCAGCCCTTTCTGGCCTGCCACGTCTCTGTGGAGAGGTCTGCTGTTACCCTAATACTCCTCCCCATAAAAGTCAGGGATTTCTTGTCTCTTGCTGCTTTAAGGATCTTCTCTTTATCTTTGGAATTTGCAAGCTTAACTATTAAATGTCGAGGTGTTGAACGGTTTTTATTGATTTTAGGGGGGGGGAATCTCTCTATTTCCTGGATCTGAATGCCTGTTTCCCTTCCCAGATTAGGAAAGTTTTCAGCTATGATTTGTTCAAATACATATTCTGGACCTCTTTCCCTTTCGGCGCCCCCGGGAACCCCAATTAAACTTAGGTTTTTCTTCCTCAGGCTGTCACTTATTTCCCTTAATCTATCCTCATGATCTTTTGTTTGTCTCTTTTTTCCTCAGTTTCCCTCTTTGCCATCAACTTGTCTTCTATGTCAGTCACTCGTTCTTCCACCTCGTTAACCCTCATCGTTAGGACTTCTAGTTTGGATTGCATCTCATTCAATTGATTTTTAATTTGGCCTGATTAGATCTAAATTCTGCAGTCATGAAGTCTCTTGAGTCCTTTATGCTTTTTTCTAGAGCCACCAGTAGCTTTATAATAGTGCTTCTGAATTGGCTTTCTGACATTGAATTGTAATCCAGATTTTGTAACTCTGTGGGAGAGAGGGCTGTTTCTGATTCTTTCTTTTGAGGTGAGGTTTTCCTTCTAGTCATTTTGCTCAATGCAGAGTGGCCAAAAACAAGTTGTATTGGGAAAAGGAGAAAAAGAATGAAGAGGAAGAAGGAAAGAAAAAGAAAAAAGGGAGAAAAAGAAAAAAGAAGAAAAGAAAAAGAAAAAAGGGGGGAAACAAACGGAAATCAAAAAGCAAAAAAAAAAAAAAGAAAGAAAAAAGAAAAAAGAAAAAAGAAAAGAAAGAAAAGAAAAAAAAAACAAGGGGGAGTATCCTCTGATTCTGTATACTGTACGTCCCTTGACTTCCCCTGGAACTTTCCAGTGCTGCTTGGTCAATAATTTGTTTTTCCCCTGTCCGTCTAGCCGGTCTTCTGGGGGGCGGGGCCTGCTGTGCTGATTTTCAGATGTGAGCACTTGGGGGAGCTGCTCAGCGAAAGATATTTAAGCTGTTTATCCAGTGAGGCCACTGTGAGGCTCACTGGGGGTTGTTTACCCCGTGAGGTCCCAGGAGGAACAACCGCAGTGGCGGCGGCCAGCTCTGGAGCCCTGGAGTCAGCTCCAGCAGTAATATGGAGCTCTCAGCCTGCAGGGGCCTGGATGCTCCGGGGGCGGGGCCGCTGATCTGCTCAGCTCCCGGCAGGAGCGTCCTTGCTGTCCTGGGCCCTTCTGGCCTCTGCCTGTCCCGGGGGGAGGTCGGATCCTGTGCTGTGTCCCTGGTGCCCTGTGCTCCCGGGCCTGCGCTGCTGGATTCGAGCTCCCGGCTGCACAGCCCCCTCTGCGGGGAGCCTCCGCCCGAGCCCCTCCGAGCTGCTCCCGGGTCCAGCCGTGCCCGCACTGCAGTCCTTTAGGGAGTTCGGCCTCGGGGTGTGGCGCCGCTCTCCCCGGGGGCAGGTGTCTGTTAGTGTCCCAGGGAGCCTGAGGGCATCCCCGCCCTCCTGGGGTCCTGCTCTAACTCCCTGCGAGGCCTTTCCTCCCGGGAAGATTGGTGCAGCTCCTGCTCCTCCCGGACGGGGCTTTCCTGTGGCCCCGGCCTTAGGTCGGCTCCTCGCGGGGCCCCTCCCCCTTGGATGCCTTTTGTTTCTTTATTTCTTTTTTCCCGGTCTTCCTACCTTGATAGAAGCGCGAACTCTTCTCACTGTAGCATTCCAGCTGTTCTCTCTCTCTCTCTCTCTCTTTTATATTTTCTTTCTTTATTTATGATAGTCAGAGAGAGAGAGAGAGAGAGGCAGAGAAACGGGCAGAGGGAGAAGCAGGCTCCATGCACTGGGAGCCCGACATGGGATTCGATCCCAGGTCTCCAGGATCGCGCCCTGGGCCAAAGGCAGGCACCAAACCACTGAGCCACCCAGGGATCCCCGCTGTTCTCTCTTTAAATCTCAGTCCGAATTCGTAGATTTTCAGGATGGTTTGAAGGTTATCTAGGTAATTTGGGGGGACAGGTGACTTGGGGACCCTACTCCTCCGCCATCTTGCTCCTCCCTCGACCTTTATTTTTCTGACACCCCTATAGCCCTAGACCCTTGTGAATACAATTTTCTCCTTACTCAGTGCTATATTCGATGATGTGCTGGAGTCCACCAGCTCAAACAGGATCCTGACACAAGACTGTGAGCCTCTATTTCCGTCAGGTCACTGTGGCAGCTTGAAAGGCGTCAGGGTTTGAGTGCTTATACTACAGAAATCGGCAAACACTGCATATCAGGCATTTTCTTTCAGAGAGCGATTTGTTAAACATACAGCACCAGAGTGATGGTTAGAGCCCAACTTCAAGAAAATTAAACAGAGGGGTACCTGGGTGGCTCAGTGATTGAGCTTCTGCCTTTGGTTCAAGTTGTGATCCCTGGTCCTGGGATTGAGTCCTGCATTGGGCTCCTTACAGGGAGCCTGCTTCTCCCTCTGCCTGTGTCTCTGCCTCTCTCTCTGTGTCTCTCATGAATAAACAAATAATAAAAAATCTTTACAAAAAAAAAAAAAGAAAGAAAATTCAACAGAATGCTAGAGACAAACCCTGTGAAATCAACATCCTGTAGGGAAGCCAGAAAATTGGTAAAATTGGTAGCCCATTCTGTCTCGTTCCTTCCTCATCTAAAGTAACCAACATCTGGAACCCTGGTACATTTCCCTTACAGTTTCATAAATACATTGTTATCATACACACATGCATGTATATACATCCAAGGTCATTTTTCACTTTATGACAAAGTAGAGTGATTTTTGAAATCTCTTTCAAATACATAATAAGCATGTGCCAAAGTTTTATTAATTCAGTAATGATGAGATCACCATCCAAAATGCTTATCTTTACAGAAATATTTATCTTTTCCAAGGCTCTTCCTCCATCGTGTGTCTCTGTTCCCATTGGCAAAATTAATTTCCTTTTCCCTGAACCTTTTATACTTTTGGTCCCCATCTGTTGGTGATAAACAGTTTTCCCCTGCCTGAAAAAATCTTTTTCTCATCTCTGGAGCTGAAGGGCGTGTTCCTACTCTGGAGATGTGGGTTGGCAGCTCCTCCAGCACTTGCAGAGACTGCATCCTAGTGTTGCTGACACTGGTCTTTCTTTCTTTCTTTCTTTCTTTCTTTCTTTCTTTCTTTCTTTCTTCTTTCTTTCTTTCCCCTGTGGTTTTATTTTTATACTTTAAAATTTTTTAAATTTAAAATAAATTTAATTAACATATAGTGTATTTTTAGTTTCAGAGGTGAAGGTCATGATTCATCAGTTGCATATAACACCCAGTGCTCATTATATCACACGTCCTTCTATTTTTTCTTTTTTTTAATTGGAGATCAATTTGCCAACATATAGCATAACACCCAGTGCTCATCGCATCAAATACCCCCCTCAGTACATGTCACCCAGTTACTCCCACCCCCCGCCCACCTCCACTTCCACTACCCCTTGTTCCTTTCCCAGTTAGGAGTCTCTCATGTTCTGTTGCACTCATTTGATATTTTCCACTCATTTTCTCTCCTTTCCCCTTTAATCCCTTTCACTATTTTGTATATTCCCCAAATGAATGAGACCATATAATGTTTGTCCTTCTCCGATTGACTTATTTCACTCAGCATAATACCCTCCAGTTCCATCCACGACGAAGCAAATGGCGGGTATTTGTCATTTCTAATGGCTGAGTAATATTCCATTGTATACAGAAACCACATCTTCTTTATCCATTCATCTTTCGATGGGCACCGAGGCTCCATCCACAGTTTGGCTATTGTGGACATCGCTGCTATAAACATCGGGGTGCAGGTGTCCTGGCATTTCATTGCATCTGTATCTTTGGAGTAAATCCCCAGCAGTGCAATTGCTGGGTCATAGGCAGATCTATTTTTAACTATTTGAGGAACCTCCACGCAGCTTTCCAGAGTGGTTGCACCAGTTCACATTCCCACCAACAGTGCAAGAGGGTTCCCATTTCTCAGCATCCTCTCCAACTTTGTTGTTTCCTGTCTGGTTAATTTTCCCCATCCTCACTGGTGTGAGGTGGTATCTCATTGTGGTTTTGATTTGTATTTCCCTGATGGCCAGGGATGTGGAGCATTTTCTCATGTGCTTTTTGGCCATGTGTATGTCTTCCTCTGTGAAATTTCTGTTCGTGTCTTTTTCCCATTTCATGACTGGATTGTTTCTTTGCTGTTGAGTTTCATAAGTTCTTTATAGATCTTGGATACTAGCCCTTTATCTGATACGTCATTTGCAAATATCTTCTCCCATTCTGTAGGTTGTCTTTTAGTTTTGTTGACTATTTTGCTGTGCAGAAGCTTTTTATCTTGATGAAATCCCAATAACTCATTTTTGCTTTTGGTTCCCTTGCCTTCATGGATGTATCCTGCAAGAAGTTGCTGTGGCCAAGTTCAAAAAGGGTGTTGCTGTGTTCTCCTCTAGGATTTCGATGGATTCTTGTCTCACATTTAGATCTTTCCTCCATTTTGAGTTTATCTTTGTGTATGGTGCAAGAGAGTGGTCTAGTTTCATTCTTCTGCATGTGGCTGTCCAATTTTCCCAGCACCATTTATTGAAGAGAGACTGTCCTTTTTCCAGTGGATAGTCTTTCCTGCTTTGTCGAATATTAGTTGACCATAAAGTTGAGGGTCCATTTCTAGATTTTCTATTCTGTTCTAGTGACCTATGTGTCTGTTTTTGTGCCAGTACCACACTGTCTTGATGACCACAGCTTTGTAGTACAACCTGAAATCTGGCATTGTGATGCCCCGGCTCTGGTTTACTTTTTCAATGTTCCTCTGGCTATTCGGGGTCTTTTCTGATTCCACACAAATCTTAAGATGATTTGTTCCAACTCTCTGAAGAAAGTCCATGGTACTTTGATAGGGATTGCCTTGAATGTGTAAATTGCCCTGGGTAGCACTGACATTTTCACAATATTAATTCTTCCAGTGCATGAGTATGGAATATTTCTCTATCTCTTTGTGTCTTCCTCAATTTCTTTCAGAAGTGTTCTGTAGTTTTTATGGTATAGATCCTTTACCTCTTTGGTTAGGTTTATTCCTAGGTATCTTATGCTTTTGAGTGCAGTTGTAAATGGGATTAACTCCTTAATTTCTCTTTCTTCAGTCTCATTGTTAGTGTAGAGAAATGCCACTGATTTCGGGGCATTGATTTTGTATCCTGCCACATTGCCGAATTGCTGTGTGAGTTCTAGAAATCTTGGGGTGTAGTCTTTTGGGTGTTCTATGTAGAGTATCATGTCATCGGCGAAGAGGGAGAGTTTGACTTCTTCTTTGCCAATTTGAATGCCTTTTTATTTCTTTTTGTTGTCTGATTGCTGAGGCTAGGACTTCTAGTACTATGTTGAATAGCAGTGGTGAGAGTGGGCATCCCTGTCATGTTCCTGATCTTAGGGGAAAGGCTCCTAGTGTTTCCCCACTGAGGATGATATTTGCTGTGGGCTTTTCATGGATGGCTTTTAAAATGCTGAGGAATGTTCCCTCTATCCCTACACTCTGAAGAGTTCTGATCAGGAATGGATACTGTATTTTGTCAACGGCTTTCTCTGCATCTACTGAGAGGATCATATGGTTCTTGTTTTTTCTCCTGTTGATATGATCTATCACTTTGATTGCTTTCCAAGTGTTGAACCAGCCTTGCATCCTGGGGTAAATCCCACTTGGTCATAGTGAATAATCTTCTTAATGTATTGTTGGATCCTACTGGCTAGTATCTTGTTAAGAATTTTTGTATCTGTCTTTACAGGGATATTGGTCTATAATTCTTCTTTTTGGTGGGGTCTTTGCCTGGTTTTGGAATTAAGGTGATGCTGGCCTCATAGAATGAGTTTGGAAGTACTCCATCTCTTTCTATCTTTCAGAGCAGCTTTAGTAGAATAGGTATGGTTTCTTCTTTAAACGTTTGTAGAATTCCCCTGGGAAGCCATCTGGCCCTGGACTTTTGTGGTCTTGGGAAGTTTTTAATGACTGCTTCCATTTCCTCCCTGGTTATCAGCCTGTTCAAGTTTTCTATTTCTTCCTGTTCCAGTTTTGGTAGTTTGTGGCTTTCAAGAAATGCATCCATTTCTTCTAGATGCTTAATTTATTGGCATATCACTGCTCATAATAATTTTTAATAAATCATTTGTATTTCCTTGGTATTGTTGGTGATCTCTCCTTTTTCATTCGTGATTTTATTAATTTGAGTCTTTTTTGTTTTTAATAAGGCTGGCTAATGGTTTTTCTATCTTATTAATTCTTTCATAGAACCAATTCCTGGTTTTGTTGATCTGTTCCACAGTTCTTCTGGTCTCTATTTCATTGAGTTCTGCTCGATTCTTTATTAACTCTCTTCTTCTGCTGGATGTAGGTTTTATTTGCTGTTCTTTCTCCAGTTCCTCTAGGTGCAAGGTTAGCTTTTGTATTTGAGTTTTTTTCTAGTGTTTGATGGATGCTTGTATTGTAATGTATTTCCCCCCAGGACTGCCTTTGCTGTATCCCAAAGATTTTGAATGGTTGTATCTTCATTCTCATTAGTTTCCCTGAATCTTTTTAATTCTTCTCTAATCTCCTGGTTGACCCTTTCATCTTTTAGCAGAATGGTCTTTAACTTCCATGTGTTTGAATTTCTTCCAAATCTCTTCTTGTGATTTAGTTCTAGTGTCAAAGCATTATGGTCTGAAAATATGCAGGGGACAATCTCAATCTTTTGGCATCAGTTAAGACCTGATTTGTGACCTAGTATGTGGTCTATTCTGGAGAAAGTTCCATGTGCACTTGAGAAGAATGTGTATTCAGTTGCGTTTGGATGTAAAGTTCCGTAAATATCTGAGAAATCCATCTGAGCCAGTGTATTGTTTAAAGCTCTTGTTTCTTTTGGGATTTTGTGCTTAGAATATCTGCCATTTACAGAAAATGCCATGTTGAAGTCTCCCAGCATAAGTGTTATTATCTAAGTATGTCTTAACTTTGGTTATTAATTGAGTGATATACTCAGCAGCTCCCACATTAGGGGCATAAATATTCATGGTTGTTAGGTCCTCTTGTTGGATAGATCCTTTAAGTATGATATAGTGTCCCTCTTCATCTCTCACTACAGTCTTTGGAATAAAATTTGAATTATCTGATATGAGGATTGCTACCTCTGCTTTCTTTTGAGGACCATTTGAATAGTAAGTGGTTCTCCAACCTTTCATTTTCAGGCTGGAGGTGTACTCAGGTCTCAAATGAGTCTCTTGTAGACAGCAAATAGATGGGTCTTGCTTTTTTATCCAGTCTGAAACCCTGCGCCTTTTGATGGGATCATTAAGCCCGTTCACGTTCAGAGTTACTATTGAAAGGTATGAATTTAGTGTCATCATAATACCTCTTCAGTCCCTGTTTTGTGGATTGTTTCTTTGGACTTCCTCTTTCCTTAGGAAAGATGTTTCCTAACCACCAATATTTTTGGTAGTTACATATTCTTTCAGTTTTGCCTATCTTGGAAGCTCTTTATCTCTCCTTCTATTGAATGAGAGATTGAGAGCCTTGCTGGATAAAGTATTCTTGGCTGCAGTTTCTTCTCATTTAGGACCCTGAATATATCCTGCCAGCCCTTTCTGGTCTGCCAGGTCTCTGTGGAGAGGTCTGCTGTTAATCTAATACTTCTTCCCATATAGTTAAGAATCTCTTGACTCTCGCTGCTTTAAGGATTTTCTCTTTATCTTTGGAATTTGCAAGTTTCACTATTAAATGCCAAGGTGTTAAATGGTTTTTATTGATTTTAGGGGGGAATCTCTCTATCTCCTGGATCTGAATGCCTGTTTCCCTCCCCACGTTAGGGAAGTTTTCAGCTCTATTATTTGTTCAAATACACTTTCTGGTCCTCTGTCCCTTTCGGTGCCCTCTGGAACCCCCATTAAACGTAGATTTTTCCTTCTGAGGCTGTCATTTATTTCCCTTAACCTTTCCTCAAGGTCTTTTAATTGTTTTTCTCTTTTCTCCTCAGCTTCCTTCCTTGCCATCAACTTGTCTTCTATGTCACTCACTCTTTCTTCTACCTCATTAACCCTCGCTGTTAGAACCTCCAGTTTGGATTGCAACTCATTTAATTGATTTTTGATTTTGGCCTGATTAGATCTAAATTATGCAGTCATGAAGTCTCTTGAATCCTTTATGCTTTTTTTCCAGAGCCACCAGTATCTTTATAATTGTGCTTCTGAATTGGCTTTCTGACATCGAATTGTAATCCAAATTCTGTAACTCTGTGGAAGAGAGTACTGTTTCTGATTCTTTCATTTGTGGTGAGTTCTTTCTAGTCATTTTGCTCAGTGCAGAGTGGCTACAAACACACTGTACTTGTTAGAAGCGCAAACTCTTCTCTCTGTAGCATTCCAGCTGTTCTCTCTTTAAATCTCAGGCCAAATTAGTAGGTTTTCAGGATGATTTGAAAGTTATCCAGGTAAGTTGGTGGGGACAGGTGACTTGGGGACCCTACTCTTCTGCCTTCTTGCCTACCCCTCACATGTCCTTCTTTTTTTTAATTTTTATTTATTTATGATAGTCACACAGAATGAGAGAGAGAGGCAGAGACACAGGCAGAGGGAGAAGCAGGCTCCATGCACCGGGAGCCTGACGTGGGATTCGATCCCGGGTCTCCAGGATCGTGCCCTGGGCCAAAGGCAGGCGCTAAACCGCTGCGCTACCCAGGGATCCCTCACATGTCCTTCTTAATGCTCATCACCTACTTACCCCATCCCTACCCTCCATCAACCCTCAGTTTGTTTCCTCAGTTGTTTTAAGCGACTCCCATGGTTTGTCTCCCTCTCTGATTTCATCTTATTTTATTTTTTCGTTTCTTCCCCTGTGATCCTCTGTTTCGTTTATTAAATTCCACAGGTGAGTGAGATGATATGATAATTATCTTTCTCTGATTGACTTATTTCACTTAGCATAAGACCCTCAGTTCCATCTACATCGTTGCAAATGTCAGGATTTCATTCTTCTCAATGGCTGAGTAATATTCCATTGTATATATACCCTATATCGTCTCTATCCATTCATCCGTTGATGGACATCTGGGCTCTTTCCATAGTTTGGCTATTGTAGACATTGCTGCTCTAAACGTTAGGGTACAGGTACCCCTTCGGATCACTATATTTGTGTCCTTTGGAAAAATACCTAGTGATGCTAGTCATCGATGTTGTGAATGAACTGTAATTGCTGTTGTTGCTCCTTTGAAAGTAATGTGCCCTTTCTTCCTTCACTGCTTTAAAGATTCTTTGTGTTTCAGCACTTTTACTGTGATGAGTCTTGGGGTGTGTTTGTATTTACTTTCACCGAGGTACAATGGACAAAGAGCACGCATATCAAATGCACAGTTTGATAAAACTGCACGAACGGAGCACTCTCATGTCACCATCACCCTGGTTCATAAACAGAGCATTACTAGCACACACAAGTCCCCATTATTCTGCTTTCCAGTTACTTCTTTCCAAAAGTAATGCATATCCTGATTTCTAACAGCATGGATTCAATTTGCTTGTTTGTGTTCTTTACCCAGAGGTGAATATACTCTACAGTCTCTTTGTATGTGTTTGGCTCCTTTTACTCCACCAAATTTGGTAAGATTGATCCATAATAATGTGTGAAAATGTAGACCATCAATTCTAGTTGCTCTGGAATATCTTGTTGTGTGATAACCACAATGTATTTATCCACTAGTGTTAATGGGCATTTATTTAACTTCTTGTCTAGGACGGAGAGTATTGCTCTGAATAGCCTAAGACATGTCTATTAGACATGAGTCTAATATAGATGAGTGTATAGGTGCACGTCAGTTGGTACAAACGTAGGAGTGTAATCCTTGTGTTTTGTGTTGTGTTCTTATCCACTGTTAGCAGGTATGGCCAACATTTTTCATGGTGATTGTATCGATTTATACACGGTGCATTTGAGTGCTTTGGTTACTGTACATCCTTACCAACTGCTGGAGTTTTACGTATTCTGTTGCAGACATGCCACTACTGGTTGTGGTATCTCCCTGTGGTTTCAGTTTGCACTTCTTTGGTGACTAATGCTGCTGGGAACATTTTCATATGGTTTTGGTCATTTGGATATCTTTTTTTTTTATTTATGTGAAATGTCCCTATGAGTCCTTTTCTCATTTCCTCATCTTAAAAAATTGCATTGACTCTCTTTTGTGAGTAAATGGTAGGAAGCTTTCTATTTTTCTTGTTAGCACAAAGTTCTTTGTCAGGTATATGCATTGTGAGTATCTATTCTAGCTCTAAATGAGGCTTGATTCTCCTATGGTGTATTTTGAAGAACACAATTTCTTGCAAACGTGGTTGCAAGGGAGACCATCTCCCAAGGACACTCCTCCTTTGCAAAGGGAAAAACTCACACATTCCCAGTGAGCAACCAGACATCTCCACCTCATGTGGGAAGTAAAGAAGAAATACATGAGTCTGTATAGCAAAGGAGTGTACTATTATAACCCCTCCATCCTATGCACCATCTGGGGTGACTGACTCTTCAAGACATAAGAGGAACTGGACAATTTGGAGTTCCGAGTAACATCACAGAGACACGAAAAATAACATGCATCTTGGTTAACTTGAAGAGACTTGTCACAACCAAATAGAAGAGAGAGAGGTTAGTCATGTGAGTGGAGGTCATCTCCCATTCTCTGGATTCTTGACTTTGGGCTTGAAGGACTCCATGGGGCCCATTCATTTTCCTTTTGGTCTGAATACAAGGAACAAGACCCAAGATTAGGCAACATCTGGGTATCTGTCCCACCAGAAATCACCAACTGTGATCACATGACACTGTGCTAGGCTGCCACAGTGACTGTCTCTTGCAGAGACATGGCCGTGTTCCTATGCAGTCAGGCGTGAAGACAGATGGACAGAGTGTGGGAGTCAAAGACTCAGTCCCAACCATCTTGTGGTTTTCTTACCAAGGGTCTAACAGAAAGGTCATCCACAAGACCTAGTCCCTCCTTCCTTTGACTGGTCCATCCCACCCCCTGACTTTCTTTTCCACACTCACGCCCTCCTTGAACATTATTTCAGTCTGAAACATGAAGTCCAGATTGGCAACCCTGGCTCTGGGGTGTGGGGAGGGATTCCAAGCACTGACTCAAGTGTTAGATGTGTCTCACAAAGAATGCAGTACCTCAAGCCAGTTATCTCCCCAAGGAATTTTAATAAATGTGATTTGGTGAATTTTCTTTTTTCCCCCCAACTAATACATATTTATTGGGTACCTCGTAAGGGGCCTGTGCCTGTCCCAAATGCTTGAGATACACAAATTAATGGAGCTCATGGTCTAATGAGGAAGACACCTATCGAACTGACCTATTGAACTATTCAAATAATTATATAATTGCAGTGGTTATATGTAACCTACAGTAACCTTAGTTTTTTAAAAAAGATTTTATTTATTTATTCATGAGAGACACATAGAGAGAGGCAGAGAAATAGGTAGAGGGAGAAGTAGCTCCCTGCAGGAAGCCTGATGTGGGACTCAATCTCAGGACCCCGGGATCGTGCCCTGAGCCAAAGGCAGACACTCAACCACAGAACCACCAAGGAGTCCCAGATTTTTTTTTAAATAAATCAACCTCAAAAATATCAGTAGTTCATGGCAATGGAATGTTTATTGCTCAGTCAGGTATGGGTGTCCCAGATTGACACTTGGAGCTCCTCCATGGGGCGACTCATGCTCCCAGGATTCTTCTATATTTTGGCTCCAACACCTCCCAAGACCTTGGAGTACTCTGTCCCCAGAAAGGAGAGAGAGTAAAAATGGTACATCCATTTCAAAACAAAACAAAACTCTGAAGTGACACATATCTCTTCTGCGCACATTCCAAAGGTGAGGCCAAGTCACAAGTCCACGGTGGGTGCCATGAGGCAGGTAACACTGTGCCCAGTAGGGCGGCTGTCTCTGGTGATCATGCCATGCTATCCAAGAGAAGCCATGACATTCTGGTGCTCAGTAAGCCACCCCTGCTCATGGAGGAAGGGCACTAAAAAAAGCAGTGGCCTTGAGCTTGGGTGAAAAGGGGACTTGACCTTGTGTGTGGATATAATAACACTGTTTCGGCAGGAGTGCATGGACCGATAAACTCCTGGCCTGGGAAAGCAGAGTGGAGGGCTAGGAAGAGTCTGGGCAGAGGGGAAAGCTTCTGTGGGAGAGTCAGGAAACAACTTTGCCAGCTCAGACAAGTTGTAGCAATTCCAGAAGAGCCAGAGATGGGAGAACTAAGCGGGAAATAGTGGGGACTGAATTACCGTGTAAAGATTTGGGATTTTATCTTTAAAGATTATGGGTGAAGTGTGAAACATAAGCCTGGCATAATCAGATTTTTGTCTGAAACATTCACTATGAATCATTTATGGAGACAGAACCTGAGGAGGCAGTAAAAATCATGGCAAACATTTTCTGAGCACTTATGTGCCAGATGCTATTGTGAGTCTTACAAATGGGTAGTTCACTTAATCATCATCATAGCTCAGGAAAGGAGTTTCCATTATTAGACCCGTTTTATAAATGAGACTACTGATGCTTAGAGGATTAATTAATTTGATTAGTGTATCCAAAATCTATAAAGAACTTATATTCAACACCCCAAAAATAAATAATCCAGGGAAGAAATGGGCAAAATGCATGAACAGACATTTCTCCAGAGAAGACCTACACATGGCCAATAAGCCCATGAAAAAATGCTCAGCATTGCTTGGCACCAGGGAAATAGAAATCAAGTCACAATGAGATACTGCTTCGTGCCAGTCAGAATGGCTAAAATTAACAGCACAGACAGGAAACAACAGATGTTGGTGAGGATGCAGAGAAAGGGGAACCCTCTCACACTGCTGGTGGGAATGCAAACCGGGGCAGCCACTCTGGAGAACAGTGTGGAGGTTCCTCAAAGAGTTAAAAATAGAGCTACCCTATGGCCCAGCAATTGTACTACTGGGTATTTACCCCAAAGATACAGATGTAGTGATCTGAAGGTACACCTGCACCCCAATGTTTATAGCAGCAATGTCCACAATAGCCAAACTGTGGAAGGATCCCAGATGTCCATCAACAGGTGCCTGGATAAAGAGGATGTTATATATAACATTAGCTATCAGAGAGGATGAAATCAGAAGGATGAAATCTTGCCATTTGTAACAATGTGGATGGAACTAGAGGATATTATCCTAAGTGAAGTAACTCAATCAGAGAAAGACAGTTATATGATTTCACTCATATGTGGAATTTAAGAACCAAATAGATAAATATGGAGGGGGAAGAGAGAGAGGGAAGGAAATCATGAGACTCCTAATGATAGAGAACAAACTGAGAACTGATGGACGGGAGGTGGGGGGGAATGGGCTGGATGGGGGATGGGCCTTAAGGGAGAGCACTTGCTGTGATGAACACTGGGTGTTATGTGTAAGTGATGAATCCCTGAATTCTATTCCTGAAACCAGTATTTCACTGTATGTCAACTAACTAAAATTTAAATAAAAACTTGAAATTAAAATAATAATAATAATAATAATAATTTGAATAGCATGTTCATCAAGTAAGAGGTGGACCTGGATTCCAATCCTGATGATCCTATGCTCTCGCCTAGTATTGCTACACTATGTTTAACAGTAATTTAATAAATTATACTTTACATTTATTAAAGGGAAAAAAAGCTGTGTAATTAGATCAGTTAGGAAGCTCTCCACCTCCAGGAGAGAGATGAGTTGTTTGGATTTATACAAATGCATGGACTTAAGACAGGAAGGTAGTCCCCCAAAAAGAGGCTGATGGAAGCTTTGGTTTCCAGAAACGTCTGACTAGGTTGTTTTAAACTACATTTTCCACTGTAAAAAAACAAACAAACAAACAAACAAACAAAAAAAACACCTCCCCACACACAAACAAATAAAATAAAATAAAACAAAATAAAATAAAAACATGTGTTTGCAGGCCTTGGAGAGCTTCCAAGCAGGCAGAATCGATGATTCCAAGATGTAAAACAGAAGAAAGCCAAGATAGGGGAATTTATTTTTGAGGGTAGTTTTACATGGACAGTTTACTGATTCTGAAAGTAAAGGCAGTACATGTGTGGCTGAAAAGCTGAAGGAACATTTGGCAGTCTAATTAAACGACATTTCAAATCAAGGGTGTCAAGCTGAAGGACCCATCATGGTTGAGGGACACCATAAACACCCCAGGCTCTGGGATGGGACCTGAGGGGATGAAGGTCAATTGGACATTAGTAAGATCTCAGTAGGGCAGAAATCCAGTTTTAAACAGAGGCACCTGGTCCCAAGCCATCTCCCTGCCAGAAGCAAAACCAAACCGGAGAAAGATTGCCACAGAGAGGCAAAGCAGCCTTGAACTTGTTGCACAGCATTTTTGGCAAGTCATCAAAAACAACCATGTATCATGAGTTCAAGAGGAGGCCAGAAAGCTCAGAGGAAAAAAATGTAATAAGAATAGACCACACTGGGCGTTGAATAACCGTAATTTATGGTGTCAAACAAAGAAATGGAGAGCGTTGGAGGATATAAATGCAAATAAATGAAAATTCTAGGGGCACCTGAGTGGCTCAGTGGTTGAGCATCTGCCTTTGGCTCAGGTCGTGATCGCAGGGTCCTGGGATCGAGTCCTGCATCAGGCTCCCTGCAGGGAGCTTGCTTCTCCCTCTGCCTATGTCTCTGCCTCTCTCTCTCTGTGTTTCTCATGAATAAATAAATAAAATATTTTTAAAATAAAAAAATAAATGAAAGTTATAGAATTTTGAAAAATGTAGCCACTGAAATTATGAACTCAACTGATAGTAAACTGGACTCACAAGGGACATCGTGAGCTGAAATGTGGCCAGATGACTGGACCCAGGTGGAGGCACAGAGAGATTGAAGAATATTCAAGGAAGGATGTGAGACAAGCATAGAATGTGGTGAGAAAGTCTAACATTCGACCAGAGTCAGGCATGCACCCCCAGGCCCCAGAACTGGGAGGAGGCTGTCAGGTGAGACCCCCTGGCTCATTTGACAAGGAATGTCCAAGCTGTGTGCCACCGACTCCTAGTACCAGCCCCAGAAGGGAAGTGTGAGGACAACACCTAGGTATTTACACAGAGGTGCCCGAGGGATGGGGCAGCAGCAGCTCACCTCAGAACATGGGCTGTGCTTTTATGAAAATCGGCATCCTTGGGGCGCCTGGGTGGTTTAGTGGTTGTGTGTCTGCCTTTGGCTCTGGTCGTGATCCTGGGGTCCTGGGATCAAGTTCCGCATCAGGCTCCCCACAGGGAGCCTGCTTCTCCCTCTGCCTGTGTCTATCTCTCTCTCTCTGTGTCTCTCATGAATAAATAAATGAAATCTTTAAAAAAACAAAATCAAATGTTGGATAAGAGTCCTCCCCTGTGAGCTCATCCTGGCGTCCTTTGATGGTTTCCTGGTAGTGCGATGATTTGGAGGTGGGTTTCTCCTCGAGTGTGCTCCTGTGACTGGGTCTCCATCAACACAGGGAGATAGGCACATGGGGGCTTTGTGTCTCCCATGCTTCAAAGAGGTGCTGAAATCCAAGAACAGGAGCAGGTTCATCATCAAAGACCACCCACCTGGAGCCGCAAGGAATTAGCATGTATCTTGTTCTCCCTCTTGTGGGCAAAGTGAAGAAATGCTCTTAGAAGTCAAAGGGAAAACAATTTTTCATCTGAGAAATTAATTTTTCTTTCATTCAGTATTTGCTGATCCTCTACTGTATGCCAGATACTATTCGATACTCTTGAGATTCATCAGATGAACAGACAAGGATCCCTGCCCTTGAGAAGCTTATATTTCTGCAGAGGGAAACAGGCCATACACCATGGACAGCAGTAAATTCGAGGTCTACCAGAAGAAGAAGAGTGATTTGGAAAATAGGAAAGTGGAAGACACCTGGGTGGCTCAGTGGTTGAACGTCTGCCTTTGGCTCAGGTCATGTTCCCAGGGTCCTGCCATCAAGTCCCACATTAGGCTTCCCACAGGGAGCCTGCTTCTCCCTGTGCCTATGTCTCTGCCTCTCTGTGTGTGTCTCTCATGAATAAATAAATAAAATCTTTAAAAAATGATTTAGAAAGTGGAGGGGAGGTCCACTAGAATCTAGAGCACCTGGGGGGCAGGGGAGGGCTTTGATGTTCATGAGGAAGCCAGGGAAAGCGTGAGGACATGGCATGTGGCAACAGTTGGAGCAAGAGGTGAAGTTGGTCAGTGGTCAGCTGGCGGTACACAGCTCCCAGTGAGTGGAGGCAGCAGCTGGAGCAAAGCCTGCAATGGATGCCTGTGGTGCTTGTTCAAAGATGACCAGGGGGAGCAGTGTGGTTGGTGTCTGAGTGAGGGGTGGGGAATTTGTATAATTACGCAAAGTTACTGAAGGATGCAAAGTCACTGGAATAAGCTAGGAAATCATGGCGTAGTCTCAGGAACCAGCTGGATAGTTGCATGAGGAGCTCCAGAGCAGGCCTGGATGCCTGTCTGGGAAGTCTCAGAAGTGGCTTTGCATTCAAAGTTTCCAGGGGACTGTATTGAAAATAGAGTTTGTGGGATGGTGACCTGGAGTTGTGCAGTGCACAAACTACCCAGCTGTCCAGGAAGCCCTGCTGTCTTCTCTCTACAGTCCTCTGTGGTCCCACCAGGTTCTGTGCTGGCTCTGTCATGTCTCTGGGTGATACAGTGCCTTAATTTCTCTCCTTCCAACAGCCTATAAGCTCTTTGAGGACAAGATAGAATCAGAATTCCATCTATGTTCCTGCTACCCAGAAAAGGGACTGAAATCCCAGAGACCTCAACAGGACTCTACATAATACATAAAGTAAGAAAACTGGGCAATTATGATTGGATTTCTATAGAAGGCCGGATATTATGGCAGTGTTCTAGGAATTGGCCATAATTATGCAAAATCACTGAAGGATGTAAAGTCACTGGAATGAGCTAGGAAATCATGGTGTAGTCTCAGGAACCAGCGGGATAATTGCAGGAGGAGCTCCAGAGCCAGCTGGGTAATTACAGTGGAGTCCCCAGAATCTGCTGGGTGACTAGCATGGAGTCATAGAATCAACAGTAATAATAGAAGAGTCCCAAATACAGGCATCAGGGAATGTCTGGAGACAGTTTTGATTGCCACAACCTGAGAGAGAGGAATCTCCTGGCACCTAGCAGGTGGAAGCCAGGGGTGCTGCGAGGCATCCTGAGATGTGCAGGGCGGCCCCCACAGCAAAGAATCACCCAGTCCAGTCTTATTTTGGGCTGAATACCACAGGCAGGGTGGCTTAAACCACAAACATTTGTTTTTCACAGTTTGAGGGACTGGGAAACCTGAGATCAGGGTGCCAGCAGGGTTGGGTTTTAGTAAGACATCTCTTCCTGGTTTGTTCATATGGTGCAAGAGAGAACAGCCCCTCACCAGACACCAAAGAACTGGCACCTTGATCTTGGGCTTCCAGCCTGAACTGAGGAATACGCATCTGCTGTTCATAAGCCACCCGGTCTATGGTATTTTGTTCCAGCAGCCCGACAGACTATGACCAGTGAATGAAAGCACTGTCTACACACTGAGCCCTTATGCCAGGTTAGTTGGTAAAAGTACCAGTGATTGTAAGTGACTGTACTCCTATTTGGACTGTACTCACTCAGAGTCCTGGTTCACAAGCAGCAGAAAACACTTGGCTAGTTATGGCAGAGAAGGAATATATATTCCCAATATATATATTGGGAATATATTGGGAATATATTGGAATATATTGTGTAGCTCATGGAATCTATTGGAATAATGAGAGAATCAAGCCCTGAAAATGAGCAGGAAATAAAGGGGCAAAGCATCCTGGCCTTAACTCCCTCTAGAGGAAGGTATCACTGTGTGAGATTACGTGTAGGGTGAGCCCAGGACCCATGCCCACCATCTACCTGTGATACTGTGATTTATAATAAGAAATATGTATTTGGCCTTCACCCAGTTCCTGGCACAGAGCTCCTAAAATCCTTGGAATTTCCTAAGTGAGAACGATAAATATGTTTTTTGTTATGTGAATAAGTGACTTTGGGGAAACACCTAATGATGGCTGGAGGTAGAATCAATCACCAGCGGCCAGTGAGTTCATCAGGCATGGCTACGTGATGAAGCCTCCATTAAAAGAGCAAAAGGACAGGTGCTGGGTGTCTCAGTGGTTGAGCACTTGCCTTTGGCTCAGGACATGACCTCCAGGTTCCGGGGTCCTGGGATCGAGTCCCACATTGGGCTCCCCACAGAAAAACTTGCTTCTCCCTCTGCCTGTATCTCTGCCTCTCTCTCTGTGTCTCTCATGAAGAAATAAATAAAGTCTTTTTAAAAAGACACTTTCAAACATACAGAAGAGTTGAAAGCATTTTTACAGCAGATACCCACGTGTGCAACACAGAGATTCAGCACTAACAGATTCCTCTACCTATTTTATCACCTAACTGTCCACCAACCCATCTTGGGTGTTTTGCGTGCATTTCAGAGTAAGTTGCAGACATTGGTATGCTTAATCCTGGATGCTTCAGCAAGAGCCTCACTACCTAGAGTTCAAGCTTTGCTTGGAGTTCCTTTCTTTTTATTTTGTGTTAAAGTTTGCATACAATGAAATGGAATGCACAGGTCTTGAATATACCAGTAGCTGTGTTTTGACAATTAGATACCCAAACTCTATCAAGATATAGAATATAAGGACGCCTGGGTGGCTCAGCGGTTGGGCGTCTGCCTTGGGCTCAGAGCATGATCCCAGAATTTTGGGATGGAGTCCCGCATCGTGCTCCCTGCGGGAAGCCTGCTTCCCCCTCTGCCTTTGTCTCTGCCTCATTCTCTGTGTGTCTCTCATGAATGAATAAGTGAATTTTTTAAAAAAAATTCAATAATTAAAAAAAAAGATATAGAATATAGCCTGGGGGTTGCCAGGGGCTGGGCGAGAGAGGCTGGAGAAGTGGTGTTTAATGGAGACAGTTTTAGTTTTGTTTTAGAAGGTGAAAAAGTTCTGTGAATGGATGGAGGTGGTGACAGTACTATGATGTGAATGCATCTGATGCCACTGAACACTTAAAATGGTTAAAATGCTAAATTTTTATGTTGTGTGCATTTTACCACAATTTAAAAATTAAAAGTTAAAATTAAAAAGAGCCTTATGCAAACCAAAACCAGACTCTTAACTATACAGGACAAAAGGATGGTGACCAGAAAGGGGTCGTATGGGGGGATGGGGGAAACAGGTCATGGGATGTGGGAGGGTACTTGTGATGAGCACCGGGTGATGTATGGAAGTGACGAAATACCATACTGGATGCCTGAAACTAATATAACACTATGTTAACTAATTGGAATTTAAATAAAAACTTTTAAAAAACCAGCCTTCTAGAAGTAGGGATTGTTTTTTGTTTTGTTTTTTTTTTCAAATTTTTATTTAAATTCTTGTTAGTTAACATACAGTGCAATACTGGTTTCTGTAGTAGAATTCAGCGATTCATCACTTACATACAGGTGCTCATCTTATCAAGTGCCCTCCTTAAAGCCCATCTCCCATCCAGCCCATCCCCCACCCACCTCCCTCCTCCAGGTATCATTAAGAGTCTCTTATGGTTCCTTTCCCTCTCTTTCTTCCCCCCCTCCCATACATTCATCTATTTTGTTTCCTAATCCTACACAGGAGTGACATCATACGGTATTTATCTTTCTCTGATTAACTTATTTCACTTTGGATAATGCACTCGAGCTCCATCCACATTGTTGCAAATGGCAACATTCCATTCTTTCTGATGGCTGAGTAATATTCCATTGTGTAAATATACCACATCTTCTTTATCCCAAAGTGGGGATCGTTAACCTCATTTTGCTGCTAAAAGAAAAAAAAAAATCAAGGCCGGATCAGGAGTATGTTCTCCATGGAGTCACAGACCTATTACACAGGGAAGGTTTCGAGATTCGAAATCATGTCAGTGCCCTCCAGACTCGTACACTTTGCTTCTCCGTCCTCTTTGGCAAACATCCCCAAGAGTTGTAACAACAGTAGCAGGGATGATAGTGGTAATAGTGGTAGTCACCATGAAAATAAGAATAATAAAGAAAATGTGGTCTATCCACACAACAGATGGTTAGTCATAAACAGGAAGGAGGGTGAACCTCAAAACAGGATGCTTAAAATGGTTCCTTTATGTTTTGTGAATGTCAGCTCATTAAAATAAAATAAGAACTATCACTTATTGAGCATTGACTGCATGCCACATGCCACGGATGCCTCTGGACAAGCATTGATTTATTAATTTGTGGCACCTGATGAGGTGAGATTGGTCATCTCCATTTTGGGCACTGGGTATTCCTAGTCACAGGGTCCAAGGCCTGCAAGCAGCAGATGTGAGATCTGAACCCGGCTGTGTGTCTGGCACCCCCTTTAAAACCTACCCTTGGGGGCAGAGGAAGGCCATGTTGTGGGGGCGGGACTTCCCTTCCTCCACCAAACCAGCTCTGTTTCATTTCTCTGCCCAATCTCCTGAGCAAAGTTTCCAGTCTGGCAGGACCATGTCGGAGACCTCACCCCACCAAAGACAGCAAGTGCAAAGCAGAGAAAGCAAAAGAAATTAAAAAGAAGAGAGAGAGAGGGAAAGTCCTTGAATGTTCCTTTTTCTGCTAGCACAGGTGAGGCATACCTGTCTGGCCTCGCTCAGAAGGGATTATAGGATCTGCAGGTTATGCTGCCTTTTCTTGAGCTGGTGGCCAGTCCCTGTCCCTATGTGCCTGTCAGGCTATAGTGAAAATGGTTTTATTCTGGCACACCTACTAGAGCTGAATGCATCCACAGTGTCTGGGCCTGCACACCTTGTCCTGTCAAACTGTATTCACAGACTCACTGCCATGCCCAGCATTATTCCGAATCCCCCAAAGGCTTCTGTCGCATGAAGAGAAGCTCTAAGCTCCTCTAGACTGCAGGCCCTGCAGGAGGCGGCCCTGGCTGCATCTCCACCAGTGCCAGCCTCTAGCACCCCGCCCCTCTTGCTCACTCCGTCCACATCACCCCCCAAACATAGTTTTTCTCTTTTCCTCCAGCCGTAAACTTATCTCTGCCTCAGGGCCTTTGCATCTGCCATGACTTCTGCCTGAAACTCTCCACAGCTTTTTATCATCTTCAGGTACAATCTTGAATCACTTCCTCTAAAATATTTCCTCATCAGACCAAATAAAATGAGGCTCTGGTTTTACTCCTCATGGCTTTCCACCTTTTTCTCCCATAGCTCCTTCCACAATTTATACATAAGTAGTGCTGTGCACAGGGGTCCCCATCACCACCAGAAAATAACACAGCATCAGGGAAAAACGAGAAGGGCACAACACTTTGGGGTGTTTCTTCCCCCCCAAATCCGCAGTCTCAGTCCAATCATGGAAGCACACACACACACACACACACACACCCCAAAACATCAGACAAAACCGAATTAAGGCAGTTTGGACAGACAGAATCCCTGTTCCTCAAAGCTGTTGAGGTTGTGAGAAACAAGGAGAAACAAGGAGCAAGGACTGTCACGGTGCAGGGGACACTAAATGTCACATGGGATCCTGGATTGGCGACAAGACATCCGGTGGGAGCTGGGGTACCAGGATACAGTTCGTAGTTCATCTGATGCTCCTGTGCCTGTGTGGGTCCCTTAGTTTTGACCGTGACCATGAACCCTCCTCACATCAGACATTAAACCTCAGGGAACACAGCACGAGGGGTGCCGGGGAACTCCGGACTGTCTTTGCAACTCTCCTCTAAATCTGAAAGTTACTTCAAAATAAAAAGTGGGACATACAAACACAAAGCAAACACGCAGTGGTGATTTCCGTCATGGACGCACCCTCAGTTGGAGAAGGGAAAGCAGAATCTCCAGCAGAAGCTGGGTACCCTGCTCACAGCAGCACTGTTCACACACCGCAGCTGGAGATGGAAGCACCCCAAGGTCACCAGCAGGTGAGTGGGTAAGCCAAATGCCATGCATGCACACAACCGAATATTATTCAGCCTTTGCAAAAGAAATGGTGACATAGTCTGCAACACAGAGTCACTTGAGGACATGACGTGGAGTGAAACAAGCCAGTCACAAAAGACAGTTAGTGTACAATTCCACTTACGTGAGGCACCTAGGAGTCAAATTTATGGAGACTGGAAGTAGAACACCAGGGGCTGGAGGAGAGGGAGTGGGGACAATTCGTGGGAATAGTTTCAGTGTTGTGAGATGAAAAAGTTCTGGAAATTGGTTGTGTGACATTGTGCATGTATATAATGCCACTGAGCTGCACACTTAAAAATGGTTAGGATTGGGGGAGCCTGGCTGACTTAGCGGGTTAAGAGTCTGCCTTTGGCTCAGGTCATGATCTCGGGGTCCTGGGATATCGCTCCCTGCTCCCTGCTCCCTGCTCAGCGAGGAGTCTGCTTCTCCCTTTCCCCTTTTCCCCCTGCTCATGTTCTCATTCTCTCTGTCACTCACTCTCTCTCTCTCAACTGAATAAATTTTAACATCTTAAAAAAATGGTTAAAATGTTAAATTGTATGTCATGTGGATTTGACTCCATTTAAAACATTTAAAAAATGTAAAACAGCAAAAAGCAAAAATAAAAAAGAACAAAAACAAAACTCTGATCTATAGGTAAAGTTCTGGAGAGCTCGGTGGTTGTTTTTCTGGAAGGATGCAAAGGCTTCCCACAGGAGAATATTTAAAAGTGTGTTAAAGAGACAGCAGGAAACTGGGAAGCATTGGCAGCACAGGTTACCTGGATTGTGGTGAAGACGTCATGGTGTTTGCACGCATCCAGAGTCAGCAAACCAAATATGAGACATGTGTACCATTTTTTCTATGTCAGCTATACCTCAATTAAGCTGGTTTTAAGAGAGAGGAAATTTTCCCACCGTCTCTGCTCTATGGTTGAGGTTCTCAACAATGTTTCCCATTGAGGGAGAGGCTTCAGACGTCCCCACAGAGCTGTCCCTAGCAGCCAGCAGTGCCACATTGACCCAGTTCCACATTTTGAGGTGAGACTCATAAGAGGATGGTATTCTCTGAAGTATACTTTGCAGAGTAGGGCCTGCATTCCCTTCTCGTAGGGTGCAATGGACTGAACGTTTGTCCCCCTGCCCCAAATTCATATGTGGAAGCCCTAACCCTGAATGTGACACCTTTAGGAAGGGAGGCCTTGCAGAAGTGATTATTAGCCAAGGCTATGAGATGGGGTCCCCATCCTTATACGAAGAGAAGAGATTAGAACATGCCAGCCGAATCAGTCTCTCTCTCTCTCTCTCTCTCTCTCTCTCTCTCTCTGTTCTGGAAGGATGCGATGAGACGTCCATCACCTGCCAGCTAGGAGGAGGGTGTCTGTCCTGTTGGAGTCTGTGACTATAACCAACCATCTCCTAGTACCAGCTGCCTGCCTCCTGGTCTGTTGGCCATGCTGTACCTGAATAATAACAAAACTCATAGCGTAAAGCATCTTGATGCCTGCAGGGGATTGAGCCAGAGCATGGTGTCCCCGAAGCATGGGGGTTCAGGTGAGCAGCTGGCTGGACCGCCCTGGCTGACTCCACAGCACATAGCAGAAGCCTCCTCTAACAAGGTGGGAACTGCTGGAATGGAGCCCCCACCCCTAGACCCCATGTGTCCTGCCGAGTGTGGGCAGGAGAGTCAGGCAGGCTAGTGGCGAATAGCAGGTAAGCCCACTTCCCAGGTTTGGCACAACCTGTGTGAGGGTCAGATGCCCGAATTCTCAGGCCAGACTGGACCCTGCTGCAGGTGGCCAGGAAGAAGGCACACCACACAGGCGGGAGTTCTGGGTCCACCCTGACGCTGATGCCCATCAACTCTGCAGGTGTTCGGGGCCAGAAGCAGTCTCTGGGCCTGGGTGGGACCAGAGGACATGAGAGTGGGGACCTGGCCGGCAGGCTGCTTCCCACTGAGACAGGGACAAAAGAGCTCTGGACTTGTAGCATGGATGTGCAGCTCTCAGCCCCGCCAGGATGGCCTGGAGATGCAAACAATCTCATCAAAACCCCCCACTTTCTGACAATACCCAAATCCGGAGCAAACCACTCTTCTTTGACCCTGTTCAAAGTGACCCAAGTACATTGGAATTCCGTGAGAGCTCATTTCCAGCACCCCCTGTGCTAGTCTCCAGGCTGCAGCAACAGAGCACCACCAACCAGGGGCTTGAACAATAGAAATTTATTTTCTTATAGTGCTGGAGGCTGGAAATCCAAGATCAAGGTGTTAGTATGGCTGGTGTCTTCTGAAGCACCTCTCCTTGGCTTATAGATTGCTGTTGTCATATTGCAATTTATAATAAGAAATGTGTATTTGGTCTTCATCTAAAGCCCTTGCTATTTCCCCAAGTGATGAGAGACATGAAGGTGTGTCTCACTGTTGGTGGGAGTGCAAGCTGCTGGAAAACAGCGTGGAGGTTCCTCAAGAAGTTAAAAATAGAGCTACCCTATGACCCAGCAATTGCACTACTGGATATTTACCCCAAAGATACTGATGTAGTAGGACACCTGGGTAGCTCAGTGGTTGAACGTCTGCCTTCCGCCCAGGGCGTGATCCACAGTCCCGGGATCGAGTCCCACATCAGGCTCCCTGCATGGAGCCTGCTTCTCTTTCTGCCTCTGTCTCTGCCTCTTTCTGTGTTTCTCATGAATAAATAAATAAAATCTTAAAAAAAAAGATACTGATGTAGTGAAACGCAAGGACATCTGCACCCCAATGTTCATAGCAGCAATGTCCACAATAGCCAAACTGTGGAAGGAGCCTCGATGTCCTTTGACAGATGAATGGATAAAGAAGATGTGGTGTGTATATCTCTATCTATCTATCTATCTATCTATCTATCTATCTATCTATCTATCTATCATCTATCATCTATCTACATATGGAATGGAAGATTACTCAGCCATCAGAAAGGACAAATACCTACCATTTGCTTCGATATAGATAGAACTGGAGGGTATTATGCTGAGTGAAGTCAATCGGAGAAGGACAATTATCATATGCTTTCACTCATATGTGGAATATAAGAAACAGTGATAGGGACTATAAAGGAAAGGAGGGAAATGGAGTGGGGGAAAAATTAGGGGGACAAACCATGAGAGATTCCTAACTCTGGGAAACAAAGGGTTGCGGAAGGGGAGGTGGGTGAGGGGATGGGGTAACTGGCACTAGGAGGGCACTTGATGGGATGAGCACGGGGTGTTATACTATGTTGGCAAATTGAATTTAAATAAAAATTTTTTTAAAATTTTTATTTATTTATTTATTTATGATAGTCACAGAGAGAGAGAGAGAGAGGCAGAGACACAGGCAGAGGGAGAAGCAGGCTCCATGCACTGGGAGCCCGACGTGGGATTCGATCCCGGGTCTCCAGGATCGCGCCCTGGGCCAAAGGCAGGCGCCAAACCGCTGCGCCACCCAGGGATCCCGAATTTAAATAAAATTTTAAAAAATAAATCGCAACACATCCCAATGCAAATCGAAATGTAGTAGATTTGCTGGTCCCAGGTGAACAATCCTCCAGTGAAAGTTTTAAAAATAATAATAAAAAAATAAAGAAGTGACCTGTGGACGGCTCCTAAGTGTGGAGGGTAGGGAGCTGGAGACAGTTCAATCCCCAACGGCTCTATGTAATGAGGTCTCTGTGGAGTCACGTCCTTCTATAATAAACTGATATAATGTCTCTCTGAGTTCTGTGAACCACTCTAGCAAATCCATGGAACCAGGAGGGAGGCACAGAAACCGGAATCTACAGCTGCTGAGTCAGGAGGCTGGGTGACAACCTGGCCTTGGGATTGGAATCTGAGCTCTGTGTTGGGTGCGGGGGGGGGGGCAGCCTTGTAGGACTGAACCCCTAACCTGTGGGACCTGGCTCTGCCTCCAGATAGATAGTGTCAGAATTGACTTGACTTGGAAGATGCCCAGCTGGTATGCAAGAACTGGTTGGTGGTGTGGGAGGAAAACACATCAGAAGTGCCGTCAGGATCAGAGCCACCTCCTCCCTGTGTCTTCACACGGTCTTCCCTTCCCTCTTTGCCTGTCTGTGTCTTAATCTCCTCTTCTTAGAAGGTCGTCAGTCACATTGGATTAGGACACACCATATGACCTCATTAACGGAATTACCTCTTCAAAGACCCTGTCTCCAATTACAGTCACCTCCGAGGTAGGTGGAGGTTAGGACTGCAACACAAGAATTTAGGGGGGACCCAGGGCAGCCAGGGCAGCCTGTCATTGGGTGTGTGCCACCTGCCACCACAGTGAGGAGTAAACCCATCGTGTTCCACTCCAGGTGTGTTCTGGTGGTCTCTGGTTGAAGAACATAAGCACCATAATCTGACTCTGAGGAAGGGAAGCAGAAATTCTTAATAGACCCAGAGAAAGGGAGGTGGCATTGCAAGGATCCAAAGAGGAGAGTGGACGAAGTGACGCTGTGCCCCCTCCACACCCTTGGTCTGTGGGATCTCAGTTTAGGCATCCCCCAGGTGACAGGGAATGATTTTGAATGCCAGATGGATGTTTTGGTACTGAGTTAGGCTGGACTATTGACCCCCCCAAAAATGGGACAGTTGGAAAACCCCAAAATGGCAAGAAAATCTGGAAGATCTGCTCCAGATATAGCCATGGGGGAGGGACAGGGGACTCAAACAGATGGTATGTGAAGGCAGGGTGAGAAAGAATAAAGCTGTTTCCTGTTCACACCAGTGAGCCCAGACTTTTTTTTTTTTTTTTTTTTACTATCCTACCATTTTTTTTAATTTGGATTTTTTTAAGTAGAAATTTTATTTTAGATTAGTTTTAAGTTTACAGAAAAATCTCAAGGCTGGTACAGAGAGTTCCCATACACCCTTCACCCAGCCTCCCCTACACCTGCTTGATCATCTTCTATCACTATGGCTATGGTATGTTTGTCATGCTGATGAACCAATGTGGAGGCATTATTGTTAACCAACATCCACATTGTATTAGGATCTCCTTAGTTCCTACCAAGTGTGCTACTGAGCCAGTATCCTACCCAGGTGGACACATTGTATTTGTCACCAAGTCACCTTATGCTCCTCTTCGCTCTGATAGTTTCTCAAACTTTTCTAGTTCTTGATGAACTTGACAGTTTTGAGAAGCACTAGTCAGGGTATTTTGTAGAATGTGCCTCAGTTGGAGATTGACAGATATTTTTCTCATCATTGGACTAAGGTCATGGGGAAGAAAACCACAGAGGTAAGTACTATTTTCAGCATACCATATGGAGGGCATAACCAACATGGCTGATCATGGTTGATGCTGGTCCTAATCCCTGGGAGGCAGTGTTGGTGAGGTTTCTCAACTACAAAGTTAGTCTCTTCCCCCAATTTTCATGCTGTTCCCTTTAGAAGGAAGGGAACATGCTCAGCCCAACCTCAAAGAGTAGGGAGTTCTGTTCCATCTCCTGGGGGCAAAATATCAACATAAATTATTTGGGATTTTTTTGCATAGGAGATTTGTCTATTCTTTTCCATTTATCACATTTATTACACCACCCAGTCATTTATTTATATCATTTTGGATTATGTATATTTATTTTGTGTTTGGTTTATAATCCAATACTGTTTTATCTATCCTGTTACTCTTGTTACAGCCCCCCTTTTCTTCTCAATATTTTGTTACGAAAAATTTCAAACATAAAGAAGTCGAAAAAATATTCCAGTGGGAAAAAAACCCCAAAGAGTCCAATGATAAGATGGGTAAAGATGCTGAATAGACATTTTTCCCGAAGAAGACATGCAGATGGCCAACAGGTACACGAAAAGGGTGCAACATCACTCACCATCAGGGAAATGCAAATCAAAACCACAGTGAGATAGCACCTCACACCGGCCAGAATTGGCTAGTATAAAAAACCCAAGAGACAATGAGTACTGGTGGGGATGTGGAGAAAAAGGAACCCTCCAGCACTGTTCATGGGAATGCAAACTGGTGCAGCCACTGTGGAAAACATTATGAAGGCTCCTCAAAAAATTAAACAGAAATACTTATAATCCAGCATTTCCACCTCAGGTATTTATCAGAAGAAAACAAAACCACTAACTCAAAGATATATGGCCTGAGTGGCTCAGTGGTTGAGCGCCTTTGGCTCAGGGCGTGATCCTTGAGTCCTGGGATTGAGTCCCATGTTGGGTTCTCTGCCTGGAGCCTGCTTCTCCCTCTACCTGTGTCTTTGCCTCTCTCTGTGTGTTTCTCATGAATAAATAAATAAAATCTTAAAAAAGATATCTGCATATATGACATATATGTAAATCTTTCAACATATATGCATACATAAATCGCAAATATATTTACATATATGCATATATTTACATATGTATGCAAAATGGAATATTATTCAACCATAAAGATGAAAGAAATCCTGCCGTTTGTGACAATATGCATTAATCTTGATGACATGATGCTAGATGAGCTAAGTCAGAGAAAGACAAATACTGTCTGATCTTAATCATGTGTAGAATCAAAACCCTGAATCCACAGATACAGAGAACAAATTGGTGGTAGCCCAGGGTGGGGGCAGGGGATGGGGAAGGGGTGAAAGTGGTTGAAGGGCACGAACTTGCAGGTGTAAAATGTATTTGTGCTGGGGATCTAATGTACAGCATTTGGCTATAATTAACAATACCATATTGTTAAGAGAGATTTTGAATTAACAGTACCATGAAAGTTGTTAGGAGAGATTCTGAAAGTTCTCACCACATACGCATACAAAATGCGACTATGTGAGGTCATGGATGTGCTAACTAACCTTACTGTGATAATCATTGTGTAATATATACATATATCAAATCGTGAAACCCAAACCGTTATCAAGATACAGAATAATGCCTTCCCTACAGCCCCTTCCCAGTCAGCCCTGTCCCCACCTTCCCAGAGGTAACCCTTGCTCTGATTTCTGTTGGTATCATAGGTTGGTTTCGTCTGTTCTAGAACACCATCAGATTGGACTCATACAACATATATTCAACCACCTTGTTAAGCTGTCAAGTATCCCAGAGTTTGAGTCTTGTGGAGTACATGCTGAACCCTTTAGCCAGGAGCTGATTTGGCCTTCCATCGAGAGAGGTAGGTCAGGAGGCCTTCCTGGAGGAGGTGGCATTGCTGCCTGTCTCTGGCTTCCCTCCTGCATCTCTGGGCTGCTCCTCCGCAGCCTCTTTGTGGGTCCCTTCCTCTGTTTGCTGGTGCTGCTGAGCATCTGGCTAGACCAGAGCTTATAAATCAGCCAGCTCCAACCCACAGACAGGTTTTATTTGGCCCACACAGTATTTTTTTTTCTTTGGTATTTGAATTAGTTTTAACATTTAAGAGCTGAGGGATTTTGCTTTTAAAAATATCCAAATTTCTGTCTTCTCCTGGAAATTTGAAACATCTGGCATTGCTGGGTCCCTCTTCCCATATGGCAATCATTGCCTGAAACCAGACAGGAACAACCACATTCTCTGAGCCATTCTCCAATGGGGGTTTCTCAGGGACCCCAGCCCTGAATTAACACCTATAGAGCTTGAGATGGCATTGCAGTGGTATTCAGCCAAGAACCCTAGAAATGCTTAGGGACTACCTGGAAAAAAACATTTGTCTTTCCCATGAGAAACAGACTCAGGGAGCAAGGGCAGGAGGTCAAAGAGAACAAATATCTGTCAGACAGCATCTCAGCTCTCCCATTGACTGGGATGGATGCCTTGGGCTCAATCAGTAAAGGCTGGAAGTAAAGCCTTAAAGAATGCGGACCTTCTGGGACCCAAATCATATGAGAGAGACAGAGAGATACAAGAGGAGACAGAGGGAGAAAGTGGGAGATTCAGTCAACAAACCTTTTTCTGAAGGGGAGTGACAGTGAGTGGTGTGCCTGTTTGTGCATGTCTGTTCATGCATGCACACACTTTGTGAGAAGGGGTGCAGGAATAAAACACCACACCATTGCCATCCCCCAACCCAGAAGCCAATGTAACCTACATCTTTTCAGTAGGAGTTACTCCTTTTCTAACACCAACCCAGATTGTTCTCTGGAATTCAAGATTAGTGTTTTTCAGATTGCAGGTCAAGACCCATTAGCCAGTCATGAAAAATTTAGGTTGTGACCAGATTTTTATTTCTGAAATAGAATTAGCATGGAAGAGATCTGAGAGCATCATGCTGAGTGGAGGTCAGTTTTGCTTGTGAGACTTTTCACTTCTGACATGTGTGTGCCAGATCACACTGTAAAATGTATTTCACAGTGTGGTTGAGGTTCCACAGGTTGGAAATCTACTACCCTTAAATATCTATATTGGGGAGGGTGGACATAAGGCCAGATGGTGGAAGACATGAAAGCAAGACTAAGAGGGTTTGTTTGACCTGATCCCATGGGCAATGGGAGCCACTGAGTGCTCTTGAGTCACTGAGTCACAATGACCACCTCAGCCCACCCACAGATACATGAGCCCAACTACACACATTATGGAATTTGGAATTCTTCTCCCCCTTAGCAAGTCCTGCTGGTTCTGCAGACATTGGCTCAGACGCGATGTAGAAGATTATCTAACAAGGGCTTTTCAGACAGGCTAATCTCACTTCTTTTCCTTCATTTGACAGATAGGGAAGCAAAGACTCCAAGATGGGGATTCACTTGCCTGGAGTCACGTAGCACAACTCATGGCTTCTCATCTCAAGAACTTTGTCATCTCCAGGCCCCATGCAGCCTATCTAGTTGACGACAGTGGAGGACAGGACTCCAACCACTGGAGTTGGAATTGGAGGTGTGCTGGAGAAGACCAAGGTAGAGATGATGAGAGAGAGAGAGAGGTGAGGGCAGCTATCCTCATTCTTCCCTGTAACTATGTGTCAGTATCACCACCATCATCATCACTATCATTTCCATCAGCACTACTATCATCACCATCACTATCATTACCATCATCATCATCACCATTATCACTATCATCATCACCACCATCATCATCACCACCACCACCATCTCCATTACCATTATCATCACCATTATTGCCATTATCACCTTCATCACCATCATCATCGATCACCACCATCATTACCACCATCATCATGACTATCACCATGGCATCATCACCATGACTATCATGGTTTTTCTCCTAGTAATGGGATGAGCAACTACCCCTTTGTCACCAATCTGGGGCACAATATCAGGATGAGAATGGTGAAATACTAACCTCCCCTTTTTCTTCCTGCCCATCTCAGTCCTTGCAGGGGAAGCCAGCTGTGGGGACTCCAGGTGGCAAAGACTAGCCTAGCTCCGCAAGGGTGGGGAGGCTCCCTGGGGCAGATTCCTGAGAACCTTAGTTTTATCTCCAACAGTGACTGCCTGGGTGGTGATGTCAAGGTAGCTGAGTGCCCTCCAAGTGTCTCTACTTCCCCATATGTCAGCATGGCACCAGTGGGTTCTGTGAGACTCATTACAGATAGTGGCTGGAAAAATACTTTGTAAACTGTAAGTGAATGGCAAGGGGCAGGGAGAGTTTATGTACACTGAAGTAATCCTTAAAGAGTTTGGGGAGGTTCTTAAACACATGCCAGGCATTGTTATACAGATGGAAGGGGTCCCTAGATAGATAGATGAGCGGGGTTCTTCTGGGAGTAGGAGAGGTCCTTATGCAGATGTGAGGGGTCCTTTACACTGGTATGCAAGCATACATTCTGGAGTGGTCTGTACACACAGGAAGGTTTGTGTATAGAAGCTGTGTTCTTACACCGATTTTAAAAGGTGGGGATTTTACCCAAATGACATCCTTTACAGGCGAGAGTACTTTTACACACAGAGTGGGGGGGGGGTTTATTGACCCAAATGCCTGTCATGTGTAAAATGCTGTGCAAATACTTAATGACCTTTGCATAGACAAAAAGGTTCTTCCTAGAGATAAAGGGGTCCTTATGTGGCTGTAGGACTATAGCCAGTATGAGCGGCCTCATTTGGACAAGGATATCGCTGGACAGCGTGGTACCTGCGCCGGCCGCAGGTGGAAGCCGTCACTAAGGGGCGGAGCGCTGGGGGCCCGCTGGCGGCGCCGCAGTCCCCCCGGAAGCCACCAGGGGCAGCACCGTCCCCGTCTGGCCCGCGCCTCCCCCCTCCTCCCCCAATCTCCGCCCCCCACCTCTCCCTCCCCCTGTTCCGCTCCCCTGAGCCCCGCCAGACCCCGCTCCGCCCGCGCCCCGCTCCACTGCCGAGGCTCCCGCAGCCCCGGCGTCGGCCCCGCTGAGCCCTCCCCGGGGGCTATGGGTGCGCCCCCGGGCTACCGACCCTCGGCTTGGGTGCATCTGCTCCACCAGCTGCCCCGCGCCGACTTCCAGCTCCGCCCGGTACCCAGCGGTTTCGCGCCCCAAGAGCAAGAATACCAGCAGGTGGGAGCGGGTGTGGGGTCCTGGGGGCGGGGGCGAAGGCAGAGCTTCTGGGTCCTGAGGGAGAAGGAGGCTGGGTGTTCTCTGGGGGCGTGGGCCGGCCCGGACTTTGGGGTATCTGGAAGAGGAGGAGCATGGGGCTCCCATACCTAGAGGTTCCCCTGGGACAGGTGCAGGGAGACCAGAGCCCTGCCTCCTTTTAAATAAGGGGGGGGCAGGGGCCTGAACCCCTTAGTCCCAGAGGAGGGAAGGGACTGGGGGCGCCTTGGATTCCAGGGTCTCTGAGAGCTACCTGGGAAGCAAGCCTCCAGGGTCATCAGGGCGATAGGTCCACTCTCCGTGTCCTAAAAGATGACCCCTCCCCAGATGGGTTCTGGGCAGTCCAGTTAAGTGGGACTCAGCAGAGATAGGAGCAGAGATAGGAGCTGGAGAGGAAGGCTGGGGTGCCGGGGTTCAGGACACGATTGAGACATGAAATGGGGAAGGGGCGAGAGGGATTTAGGGTCGGGGCTGGGAAAACGAGGTGGAGGTGCTAGAAGAGGAAGTCCTGGGACAGAAGGGGTGGTCAGCGCGTTCGGGGTGGGGGTGGGCGTGAAAATGAGGTTCCATTTGGGGAGCAGAGGATGACAGAAATGGGTCGGCAGGGTGGGGCTGGGGTGAGAACCTCACGGAAGCTGGGGGGGGTGTCCTTGGGGAAGGGGTCCAGCCTGGGTCAGCTCCGACAGGGGCAAAAGAACTGTCCCCTGACCCAGTTTAATTCAAGTCCTTGACTTTGAGATTAATGAGGAGCAAGGCTTGGCTGAGCCCGCTAAGGGTGGGGGAGTGTGTGCGTGGGGGGGGGTGCTGGGAGTCCTGGCAGAGCCTTTGGATGGGTCCTGGGGCCTGCCTATACGGTCTAGGCCCCTCAGGTCTGTGCTGGGGAGCTCTTGGGATAAAGGGCTGGGGATTGGAAAGCTTAGAAGGAGTGGGGGGGTCCCAGAAAAGCAGAGAGGGGGATGTGTGCTGTATGCTGAGCTATTTGGGTCATGGCTGTGCCAGCTGGGAGCAGCTTCTCCCTGCCTACTCCATGCCGCCCTCTCCCCACCAAACAGGGACGGCCACCCCCTCGCCCACAGCCTCTCGTTTACACAATCACGACCTCCAGTGCTGTTCACTGACGCCCGCTCACAGCCGAGGAGACCTGCCCACACAACCACACACCGGTTGCTGGCCTCAGCCACTGCCGGAGGCACTCGGAGAGGTTCACTCCGCCCCCCTCATCGACAGGGTGACAGCACTGGGACATGTACCAAGTCACACGACCCAGGAGGAGACATTGCCCCTCAGGAAGATCACTGCTATGGGCACAGCTGAAAAAAGTCAGGCACTGGGTGACACCAGGCTGGAAGGCACACTCACACTCACACTCACACACATTTACTTGTATTCACACTCACAGTCACAGGTTTACACACTCACATTTCTGTCCTTGATCATACACTTACACACCTCACGTTCACTTGTATACACTTACAGTCACATATACATACACACACTCACACACACACATTGCCTGCCCTCAGTCCAACACTCACACATTTACACACCCCAAGCTCACTTCTATACACACTCACATTCACACATCTTGCCCTTAAGCATGCATACACTCACACACACTCTACACTCACTTGTATACACTTAGTCACATATACATACACACACTCACACAGTTCCTTCCCTCACTCCAACATTCACACATCCCAAGCTCACTTGTATACACACCCACACACCCAGACACAAACTCACACATATGTACACATACATTCACTCATACATAACACACACATGTTCACATTCACACAAACACACTCACACACTTTCACATACACACACACCCCACTAGAGACCACTCAGACTCAATCATGCCCAGAAACACACAAGTGCCAACAGATCAGTCTCACACCTGCAGATATAGGTGCTCCCATAGAGACTCACATTCTCTCTCTCTCTCTCTCTCTCTCTCTCTCACACACACACATACACACACACACTCAGGTGTAGTATCTCCTGGCAGACAAACTCAGTCATAGATAAAATATCCAGTTTCACAGCTCGAAACACAAATGCCCCACACACTTGTGTCATTCACACACACACACACACACACACACACACACACACACACTCCACACTACGATGAAGGCAGAGACACTGTGGTTTACAGGAAACAGTGTTGGTGAGTCTGCATGTCTGATTCTGTTCCTGATGGTGTCCCTGCCTGCTGTGTGGCTCAAGGTAAACCCCTTCCCCATTCTGAGGACCTGGGAAGGGGACTGGACTGCACAGGACTCCCTGTGAAGTTCTGTCTTGCAGAGAGCCCCGATGTCCTGCAAGGCTTTCCAATGACACATACCTGTTCTCTTCCTGCCTCCCTTCTCCCAGCCTTCCACTTGGACACCATTTATCTCTGTCTCCTTTCTCGGCATCTCTACTTTTCCACCCCCTGACCCCACCCCACCTCTGCTCTCTCTGGGCCTCTGTCTCTATCTCCAAGTCTCCATCTCTGAGTGTTGCACACACACACACAGTCATGGAAGCTGTCACGTCCCCCTCCCCGTGAGTCCCAGGGTGACAGACTCACACTGCGGTGGGTGTGCAGAGCTCACCAGTAGGGGGGAGGACGAGCAGTGAGTGGGGGTGACCAGCAAGGAGGAGGGAAGAGGAAGCCTCCCACCCCTGACTATGCACACATCTCTGGGAACAGGCGCCCCTGTCCACCCCCTGATCCTAGCCAGTTCCTGATCTGGGTCTCAGTGGGTCCTAGGTGATGCTCTGTTCTAATTGGCTGGTTGGGGATGAAGAGGAGACAGTTTCACAGAGGGGAAGGGCCCTGCCAAAGGTCATGCCAGGAGCAGAACTGGAACCCAGGATTTAGGCCTCTCAGTTGGAAGTCCCCTCCAGTGACCCAGCCCCAAACACTGAGCCCAAGCTGCCAGC